>NC_080188.1:161906935-163156935 GCF_030028045.1 Hippopotamus amphibius kiboko | reverse complement strand
CTGCACTAGGCACCTCGAATGACTGCCCTCACTGGACACAGAAATCAATGAAATATTAAGTGCAATATGACCGGCATTTAGCTAGAGTTCATGGTGGACAGCTCCACAACTGACAAACCAGACCCTGCAGGGATGCATGAGTCTTTAGCAACACCTGCAAGAAATGTCCAGCCCACTATGGAGCTTTGGCCAAGCAAACCGTTTGAAAAGTGTTTGGACCCTCTTAACCAGACGATAGATTTTACAAAATGTTTCCACCAGGCAGCCAGTGGAGTCACGGGAGAGCTCCTGGCTGAAAGGGAAGATCACAGAGGAAAGAGTTCGGTGCCAGTCTGCCTGTGGAAATGTTAGCAGAAGCATCTGTTGGTTGGTCCCCACTGTCCAAAAGGCAAACATTTGTTTTGCTGAAACAAACGCTTCCATTTAAAAACATTTGCTGATAAAACCATCATCTGATATGAAGTTTTCTTCCACTCGGGTTGCTGGGGCTGTGGCCTCCTCTCTCTGGCGGTATTACCCCTCTGAGGCTATAGCTGCTTTAACAACCTCCTCTTTGCTACTGACAGATGTTCTGATTTTATAACCATGATACACTCTTGGAAGCTGAGTGGATAAATACATTTAGACTTGCACCACCTGGATAAATCACTGTTCTTTACAGAGAACTTTAAAAAAATAAAAATCTTTACAATCTAAAAAGTAACTGCAAAAATATTTAAAAGATTAGTGGAAAAAATTCCTGTGACATTCGATGGAGAAGAAATTTGTGTTCTGCTGTGCTTCTTCATAAAATTACAATGCTGATTTATGGCTCTATTCAAATTGTTTCAGTCTATTAACTGTTTCTAAATGGTTCTTAATTAAGCCCTTTAAAATAAACTCCAAGCAACTAAATACATTCAGAGAAAAGCAAATTAAAGTAAGTACAGATAAAATCCTATCAGTAGAAGCAACATCAGGGTACTCCTTCTATCCGCGCCATTGGGAAACCTCACCCACCATTTTGTATCACTACCATGACTCTCCAAAGACACTATCATGGGACTTCCCTGGCGGTTCAGTGGTTAAGATGCCGCAATTCCACTGCGAGGGAGTGCGGGTTCGATCCCTGGTGGGGGAACTAAGGTCCCACATGCCATGCAGTGTGGCCAGAAAAAAAAAAAGCCAACAAAGACACAGTCACCCATGCCTGCATACACTAAATATGAAGGTTAGTGTTGACTGTTGAAGCCACAGTAATACAATTTACAATTACTTGATGCTTTTATAACAATATTAAATCTAGAAACTCTTTACCTGTCAAGAAAATTTTATTTAAGTCTATCACTTTGCACAAGGTTTTTAATATCTGATGACTCAAAAGCTAACCCTTGGAAAAGGGATTTAAATTATACCACCCATCACCAATTTTGTTTCTTTCCATTTACAAAATCCCTTGCTTTCTTCCATCTTTCCACCTCAGAGGTGGTCTAAATCAATCTTAAAAAAAAAAAAAAGAGCAGTACATGGTATTAATATGTCATGCTTTCCTATAATTGCTAGATGCATATTAGTAAGTTATATCAGAATAGAAAGTGAAAAAAAAACATATGTTCTATGTCAGAGATTATATACAAAACATTTTATAATATATACTTCTGGCAAATTAAAAAAAAAAAGTCATCATAATAAACTACTGGAAATTGGTGTAGAAATTCTTTAACCCTCCCACTTCCTTCTGTACAGAAGTTGACAAATACTCTTCTCTACTCCTCACTTACCTCGCTGCTTCTCCTCAGCTCATTTTCCTTGGTCTGACTCTCCTGTAAGGCCTGTTCAGTTCTGCTGAACTTTTGCTTAAACTCTTCCAATTTTTTTTCTAGCTGGTGCTTTACAGATGTAACCTACAGAGAAAACAAGGCAAAGCTTCATTTTTATTTTCTTTACTTTTTAAATAACTACTTATTCTTAAATAATAAAAAGGTCATGGAATATAAGACTTGATGCCATGTATTTTGGTTGATACGCACTATATGTCACAGCTTAATATGGCCCTAGAAGTTGAACATGATTGTCAACCCATGACATTGCTTGGCAACAGCGTATGTTGATGAAAAAGGCTGGGTTTGGGGAGGAAGCCACAAGGAAAAAAATTAACCACAAAAAGTAAAACGACTAAATAGTAATAAACAACTAAAATTTTTTTGGCAAATGAGATAAGAAACAATAAAGACAAGCTGGGAGAATACATTTGCAATGAATATAACAATAAAAATATTTCCAAAATACAACACATAAAGTACATCTATGATTCAATGTACAAAAAGGCAAGCCCATTTTAAAAAGGACAGAAACAGAAATTTTAAACAAAAGATACAAATGGCAAATCACCTTCTGAAAGAAATAACCTCAGTGGTAAACAAGAAAGTATGAATCAAAACAATGATAACATTTTTCACTCCTTAGTTGGCAAAATTTTTAAAACCAGGACTATCTCCTATTAGCAGGATGGAAGGAAACAGACCTCTTACCCTTGGTGTCAGGTGAACTGCTATGACTTTTCTGGAGGGCAATTTGGAAGTACCTATCACACATGAGAACACATATGCCCTCTAGGCCATCAGTGTCACATGTAGGAAGCTGTCCTACAGAAATATCAGCAACACACACCCTTACCTGCCCAACGATACTACCAACAGTGGTACATGAGCCTAAATATCCATCAGTAGGGGAATGACTAAATGAACTACAAAACATCCAATGAAAACAGAGCTCAGACACTACCAACAGAATGTTTCCTTTTAAACAAAAATTAAAACAAAACAAAAAAATTATACATTTGAAATGTATATTTTTAAAGTCTTGGAGGACATCCAATAAATAGTTCAAAATAATTTATCCTAGCACAAGAGGATCTTCTTTCTTTTTTCCAAACTTGGACAGATGGATAGATAAAGGAATGACTCTTATAAGAACTTCAGATAACCCCTCATACATGAGAAACGTCAGTAAACATTAGCTCCCCACGTCTCAGCTGCTTTCCCCATCCTCGGCTTCTCTACTAAAAAAGGTCAACGTGTCTTACTCTGCTATATCTTGGATTAGAGAGTTAACCTGTAATTTTCTTAAAATAAGAAACAAACTAATTGGTAAATTCCTCACTTTTAGAAAATAAAGAAATAAACACTAAGAAAATAAGTATAACTCTGACAACAGGTGAATACCTGACATATTCAGTGTAAAACTCAAATGTGTCACCCTCTCAGGGAAAATGGGTGAAGTCAAGAAAAGAATGACTTGGGAATTCCTTGGTGGTCCAGTGGTTAGGACTCTGCCCTTTCATTGCCATGGACCTGGATTCAATCACTGGTCCAGGAACTAAGATGGAAAGGATGAATCACCGTATTCCTGCTTCTTCCGGTTTAAATCTCTGGATATTGAGTGTTTCTGCATTGCAGATAGAGCAGGAAACTAAACAGAGGAGGCCCTGTCCCCACAGAAAGATCTGAGTGATAGAAGGAAGACAATATAAAAATAAACAAATAACTGTATTGTATGTCAGGTGATAAACCGTATGGAGAAAAATAAAGCAAGGTAAAGAAACAAAGTACTTGAGGGCAGGAGTCTATGTAGTGACCACAGGAAGATATCATTGATAAGGTGACAGTGGAACAGAAGGCTTGAGAAAGTGAAGGTGCACACCCTACAGTTCTATCTGGGGATGGAACACCCCCCCACCCCAACCCCACTGCCCAAGAGCAAAGCCCAAAGCTACCATGTGCTCGGTGTGTCCCCCCGTGGCAAGGAGGCCATGTGGACAGGATGGTGAGCAAGGGGAGAGTGGGAGATGGGGTCAGTGGGTGAGGTGGTGGGAAGGCCACCTAGGCTCCTGTAGACCTTTGGAAGGACCTGACTCTTACTCTGAGAGACCAGGGGTGACTGCAGAGTTTTGAGCAGAGGAGTGACATGATCTGACCTACACTTGAAAAGACTCACTCTGGCTGCTGATTGAAAACACACTGTGAGGAGGAAGGGTGGAAGCAGGGAGATCAGTTAGGATGCTAATATAGAAACCCAGGTGAGAGATGTTGTGCTTTAGACCACACACAGCGCTGGAGATGGTGAAAGCAGTCAGATTCAATATAAAACATAAAGACAGACAGAGAAGTCAGGTTTATTCTTAGCAGAGAGGTATGTGGCACATGAAGGGTTTCTGGGGTGGCCGACAAGATTCTAACCTCTGACATAGATAATGGTCACAAGAGAGGCATGCTTTATCGTAATTTACTGTTGTACATTTGTTCTATAGAGATTTTGTGTTCTAACACAAAAAAGCTTATACTATTCATGTAACACACACATACACATGCATGCAAATATACATATGCACAGATATACACAAACACACACACATGCACACATGTGTGTATGTGTGTGCGTGCATAAATAAAGGTAGAGCCAGCAGAGTTTCAGTGGATTACTTTGAGGTGTGAGAGGAACAGAGGAGTTGAAGATGACATGGAGGTTTTAGCTTGAGCAATGTGAAGAATGGAATTGCTATTTACTGGGACAGGGAAGACTAAGCAAACAACAAGTTTGAAAAAAGGTGGAGTTCCATTAATCACATGTTGAAGTGTGAGATGCCTATTAGACATGCGAGTGGAAGTATCGGATGCACACCCGCACGTCTGAAGTTTAGACCTGACATCCAGGCTGGAGATATAAATATGGTGTCATCATCACATGGATGATACGGAAAGCCACAAAACCCGAGACCATTTGTTCAGTGAGTGTTAAATAAGTGAATTATAATTTTCGGGGCTTTGACTATTTGGGAGCATAAATACTTGGGAGAGCTCCCACCTGGTGGCCTGACCAAGAACCACCGGAATATCAGAGATGCCCACAGACCTTCAGATCTGAGAACCTCACTCACTGTTCTCCTTCTCTAAATGAGAAAACCCAGACCCAGAAAGGTTCAGTTTGCTATCCACTTTGATAAGTAAGGAAAGTGAGGACAGAGCAATTCTTCCCTTTAAAGGTATCGTATGTCTGCTGATGTACAGAAATGATATGTATTTAAAAAAGCGGCAGGGAGGTTATGGAGCAGGGAGAAGTAAGTTAGCACCCTACTTTATCCAGTTCAGCCTGGAGGATGTTGTGTGTGTTCTTGGCTTGCTGTAGCTCCTGGGTGAGCTTGGCTTTCATCTGAGTGCACTCTTGGTCCAGCGTTTGAAAGGAACGCTGTTGACGGGAGAGCTCCTAAAAAACAAAAGACAAATGCATCAAAGTGATGCTGGTTAACAAGGGAGATCCCAGGGCGAGACCCAGACATCCTCCAGGCACTGCTCTTCCGAAAGAACAGGAGACAATGGGATCCAGTCTGCATCTACTGAACGATCAATAGCCTTAGCGGGGGTCCCGGGCATGAGATCCCAGCCTTTGAGCGGAAGAGGAAAGAGTCCACCAGGAGAACACATGGCAGATGGCCTCTTCCTGCCTCATCCCCATCCTGAATGAATCACCTCTGTTCTGAAGTATCCAGGGGCAAAAGAGTAGGGCTGAGCCACAGCCAGTTGCAACTCGGCTGAGAAATCAACACTCTCGAAAATCGAGTTTAAAACGTCAAATACCATAGGCCACTGACCATTGAGAATGACAGGAAGTAGATCCACCAATTAATTTTGATAACCACACAGGGAGACCAATCACTCTCATTGAAAGACTATAGACCCACTTACAGGCTAACTCACCTGAAACTGATAGAAGCCTTATGCAAGGGCATCTTCAGCCCTAATTTGTCTGCCAAATTCTTTCCCCCTCTACATCAATTACCTTTCTAATGTATTGATATTTGCCAACTCACAGGCTTTAAAAACAGCTGGAGAATGTAATGCAATTTCCTTTACAACACAGTGTTTGAAATAAGAAATACAGTCCTTTTCTACTTGATATCAAATTTCCAAAAAATGAGAAAATATGGATAAAAAAGAACATTCTAAGTCCCTTCTCCAATCAAAAACTAAAAGATGGAAAAGTGTGAAGGAAAATAAAGTGACCTTTTCAGCAAAAACATTTTCCCTCTAGTGGAACATTCCGAATGATGACAGACACTCCTCTTTTCAAAAGATCAAACTAGGAAATGCCCACAAGAGCCTTCTGGACAAACTCCTCATGAATCCATTCACCTTACCTCTTGGAACTCTTTTTCTTTTTCCTTGATTTTCTGTTCCAGAGAACGTTTGGCACTTTCTGCATTTTGACGCTGACAACTCAAATCTTCAGTCAGTTTTTTCAGTTTTTGTTCCAAAGCAGTACACTAACAACAAATTAAGGTGTTCAATACAAAACAAAATCAATCTTGGAAAGAAGCAAACATTTTGAATTTTAGAAAAATGAGTCCCATGATCTTGTTCAAGTTTAACATTGTGTTTCAACATTTTTATTTCATAAAAAGTTGGGTTTAAAACAATTAGCCAAATACTAAAACCACTACAATTATTTGAGCACACATAAAATTTATATTTGGGAAGTATTAGCAAGGATGTAAAACATTTAACCATTTAAATAAGACCTTCATAACTTGTGCCATGAAAAAAGAAATCAGTGTGTCTAAATAATGATTCACTTAACATTTTGTTGCATGGAAATGAGACATTAAAATGCAGTGATGCTGACCTGCGTAATTTTGAGGCTATAAATACCCATTTATCCTCATCTGATCGTCTGTTTAAAGCACAGTAGATTTCGTGTGAAATTCTAAATATTAATATGTATCTTTCCACAATGCTCCCACTATGCCAGTTTAAATGTCTAGAAGGTTCACAGCACACCAAAGAATATCACAGTGGGTTTTTAACCAAGCTGCCACAGGCAACACAAAGAACATGTATTTCCCTTTTTACATAGCTGGTTATCTTTTTTTTAACTGAAGTATAGCTGATTTACAATATTGTGTTAGCTTCAGGTGTACAAGCAAAGTGATTCAGTAACACACACATATATTCCTTTTCAGATTCTTTTTCATTATAGGTTTATTACAAGCTATTGAATACAGTTCCCTGCCTTACAGTGGGTCCATATTGTTTACCTATTTTATATATAGTGGTGTATATCTATTAATCCCAAATTCCCAATTTATCCCTCCTCCCACTTTTCCCTTTAATAACCATAAATTTGTTTTCTGTCTGTGAGTCCGTTTCTGTTTTGTAAATAGGTTCATTTGTATCATTTTTTAGCCTCCATATACAAGTGATATGTGATATCTGTCTTTGTCTGACTTACTTCACTTAGGATGATAATCTCTAGGTCCAACCATGTTGCTGCAAATGGCATTATTTCATTCTTTTTTATGTATAGCCAGTTATATTTAAAATAATTCTTAAAACATGAACTGCATCAAAATTTAGGATGCTCTTCTAAAATTAAATCTTCAGATGTTAAAACCCATTCCTCTGATGCTTCCCTGTGGTGTTCAAATCCTTGAACCGCCCTACAAAACAACGCTAACTTCCCAGGGAAGAATAAGAACAATTCACATTGGTGGAGGAAAATTCCTATTCCAAAAGAAATATGCCCCAACTTGGCAAATCTCTCCACTTATGTATTTCTCTGAGACTCACAGTCCCATTTAGAACTATTAGAAATTTAACAGAGAACTCAGAGGAAAAGGAAACATGTAAGACTTTCCCGGAAGACCAGACACCAATTATTAACTAACCAAAGATGAAAAGATAAAGCTGATCTGATTTTGCAAATATCAGAACTTTAAAAATACCAAATTCAAAAAGTAAAACATTGAGCCAATAGTTCAAATTAATCCACTGCTTTGAACATTAAGACACCTTTGTCATTATCCTTATTGTTCTTCAATTTTTAAATCCCTAAGGAAAAGTATGAAAGAAATATAATAATAAATATGAACTCAACAAATATTTATTGGGCACCTATTATATGTCAACCACCATGCTAGTCACTGGGGATATAGCAGTAAACAATTCAGACAAAAATCATTGCCTAAATGATGGTCTAAAATTTTGACAATTCTCAGGAGGGGAGGAAAAAAACCATGCATGGCAGAGTAGATGAATGAACCCTTGGCACCCTCTGCTGGCACTCCCTCAAACTGCAACGTATTCCACTACAGGCTCTCTGAATCAACAATTCTTTTTTATTACAAACAGTAGATTAAAAAAGAGCCTTTAGGAGTAATTTATATTTTATTTAGGGTTTTTTTTAATGCTGATATTTATGATGCACAATCTGTGTGCAAGTATCTGGCCACTAGGTGTCATGAATGCTCCATAATACTCTAAAAAGGGGTCCAGAGCTCAAGTCCTTTAAAAATGTGAAGCATGTGACCCTGGAGACTCAGGGCTCTGGGCTTGAGTTTTTAGCTGTAAAATATGGGTGCTGAAGTCCAGCTTTGCTGCCAGCCCCAATGCTCTGTTTCTACATGAGTTCAAACCTTGCATCCCACACAGTTTGTAAGCACTTGGAAAAGAAGCATACTAGAAATAGCATAGTTCACTAAAGCACATGGTATTGATTTTGGCTAAATTAGCTTCATTTTCTTTAGTAGGTAATTCTAATGGTAGATCAGGAAATAGCATAAACAAAGCATAATTTGATTTCAGCAACATATTGGACAAGGCCATATTATCTGTAGAGACAATATGGAGAAAGGTGGACTGAATTTTCAGTTAGGTGGGTTCATAGTTTACGGGAAAAAAAATTGAATCCAGAAAGGACTGAACAAATGAGTCTTAAGAACCTGGAGGGAAGTCTCCAATAGAGAGAAAGCCAGAGCTATGTTCTCAGCACTGTCCTAGTCAAAATTTTTAATTCACGATCTGGTAAGAAGAGACCTCATCAAATATGCTAGACAGTAGAAGGATTTGGTGATCTTGTCACACCAAAACCAACAAGACAAAATGTAAAAGGATAATTCTCATTTGTGAGAAGGCCTAACTTGGCAGAAATGCAACCGAAAATGAGCTTAATTAACAAGGAACTCGATATAATAAGTATTAAGTTCACTGTGTGCCAGGCACTAAACGCTAAAGCCTCTATAAAAATTATCGCAATCTTTATAGCAGTCCTATGACACAGGCATTATTATTAACACCATTTTATTGATTAGGACACTGAAGTTCAGAAGTTAATTAAATAGCTCCAAAGCAACAAAACAGGGGATGCAGTAGAGCCAGGGCTCAAATCCAAGTCTTTCTAACTTAGAAAACCAAATTACAAACCCAGACTGCACAAAGAGAATAAATATATGGATCAAGGGAGGTCATGTTCCTTCATACATCTAACCCATAGTTATCAAGAATTTCTCTGCACAAAGCACTGCACTAGAAGAATTCTAAAATGAACCTGGACTACCACTTCCAGAAAGATGGAAGAGATGAACATTTCCCTATACCTCCCACCAAGAACAATCCAAACCCCTGCACGTTATATTAAAACAAACATAAGGGCTTCCTGGGTGGCACAGTGGTTAAGAATCCGCCTGCCAATGCAGGGGACACGGGTTCGATCCCTGCTCCAGGAGATCCCACATGCCGCAGAGCAACTAAGCCTGTGTGCCACAGCTATCGAGCCTGCGCTTTAGAGCCTGTGAGCCACAGCTGAGCCCACGTGCCTCAACTACTGAAGCCCACACACCTAGAGCCTGTGCTTTGCAACAAGAGAAGCCACAGCAATGAGGAGCCCACGGACCACAATGAAGAGTGGCCCCCGCTCTCCACAACCAGAGAAAGCCTGTGTGCAGCAATGAAGACCCAACACACCCAATAAATGAATAAAATAATAAATAAATTAAAAAAAAACAACAACATAAGAAAGCTCTGAAAAGAGAGAAGAAAGCAGATTAACATGAGACTTTGGGGCCCAAGGAAAAACATAATAGTACTGAAAGAAAAAAAACTGTTAACCTAGAATCCTATACCCTGCAGAAATATCTTCCAAGAATGAAGAGGAAATCTAAAACAAAATTTAGAGGATTTGTAGCTACACTAAAAGAATGGTTAAAGATGTTCTCTAAACAGAAAGGAAATGATAAAAGAAGGATGTTTGGAATCATGAAGGAAGGAAGAATAAGTTAAGAAACAATAAACGTATATATAATATGCTTTCCTTCTCTTCTTCAGTTTTCTAAATTATGTTTGACAAGTGAAGCAAAAATTATAACACTGTCCTATGTGGTTCTAAATGTATGTAGAGAAAACACTTAAGAAAATTATACTATAAATAGGGGAGGGTAAAAAGACAAAAAAAGAAGTAAATTTTTGGTAATTGATTAGAGATGATAAAATGACAACACCAATAAAATGTGATACATTGTATGTATATGTACATTATGTAGAACAATCATTATAAAAGCTCTACAAAGAAATACACTCAAAAACAGTACCGATAATTCAAAATGGAATTCTAAAAAATGTTCAAGTAGGGACTTCCCTGGTGGTCCAGTGGTTAAGAATTCATCTTCCAATGCAGGGGATGCAGGTTCAATCCCTGGTCAGGGAATTAGGATCCCACATGCCACGGGGCAACTAAGTCCATGTGCTGCAATTACTGAGTCCTCACACCACAACTAGAGAGAAGCCTGCATCCCACAACTAGAGAGACACCCACATACTGCAACAAAGAGCTCGAACACCACAACAAAAGATCCCACATGCTGCAATTAAGACCTGATGCAGCCAAAAATGAATTAAAAAAACAAACAAAAACAAAAGTTCAAGTAACCTACAGGAAGGCAGGAAAAATGAAAACAGAGAAATAAAAAGTAAAAGAAATAAAAAAAAATAAGATGGAAGACTTAAGCCATGACACATCAATAATTACATTGAATATCAGTGGTCTAAATACACTAATTAAAAGACAGTGTTTCTAAAAGGGAATCATGTTTTAAAAGAGTGGATTAAAAAGTGCGACCCAACTATATGCTGTTCACACAAAACTCACAGTAGTTTATAGTTAGGTCATATTTTTTAACTTAATAGTACAGATAGGCTGAAAGTAAAAAGACAGAAAGAAATACATTATGAAACATTAACCAAAGGAAAGCTGGAGTGGCTATATTACTACCAGATAAAGTAGACTTTGGAATTAAAAAATTACCAGAGACATTGAGGAATATTACATAATGATAAGTCAATCAAGAAGACATAGCAATCCTAAATGTATATGGACCAAACTACAGAACTGCAAAATAACTAAAGCAAAAACTGATAGAACTGAAAAGGAGAAATAGACAAATCAACAATTATGAGAGACTTCAATATCACTTTGTCAACAATTGCTAGAGCAACTAGACAGGAAATCATCAAAGATATAAAGAATTCAACAAAAAATATTAACCAACAGGAGCTAATAACACTTTTAGAACATTCCATCCAACAACAGAATATACATTTTTTCCCAAGCACCTATGAAACATATACCAAGATAGACCATATCCTATGCCATAAAACAAACCCCAACAAATTTAAAAGAATGGAAATCATAAAGTATGTTCTCTGAACACAATGGAATCAAACTAGAACTCAATAACAAAAAGAGAAAAATCTCAAACACTTGGAAACTAAACAAGGTGTTTCTGAATAATCCATAAGCCAGAGCTTCAAGAAAAAAAAATTTTTAATATATTAAAGAATAAAAATTAAAATACAATATATCAAAATTTGCAGGGCACAGTTAAAGCAGTACTGAGAGGGAAATTTATAGCATTAAATGTCTGTATTAGAAAAGAAGAAAACTCTCAAGTCAATAAGCTAAGCTGCCCACCTCAACAACCTAGAAAAAGAAGAGTAAAATAGGGACTTTCCTGGTGGTCCAGTGGTTAAGAATCTGCCTTTCAACACAGGGGACACGGGTTCAATCCCTGGTTGGGGAACTAAGACCCCAAATGCTATGGGGCAACTAAGCCCATGTGCTGCAACTACTGAGCCTGCACACCACAACTAGAGAGAAGCCCATGCGCCACAATGAAAGATCCTGCATGCTGCAACAAAGATCCCCCATGTTACAACTAAGCCTTGACACAGCCAAATAAATAAATATTTTTTAAAAATTAAAAAGAGCAAAAGAAACCAAAAGCAAGCAGAAGGAACTAACAGAGCAAACAAACAAACAAACAAAAAACCAAAAACAATAAAATTGGAAACAGGAAATAACAGAGAAAAAAATCAATGAATTAAAGAGCTGACTCTTTGGTAAGATCAACAAAAGAGCAACAAAACTGACAAATTCCTAGCAATACTGACAAGGAGAAAAGATATAAAGATCAGAAATGAACAGGGAATAAGCCTGACCTACAGACGTTAAAAGAATAGGGAAATACTATGAACTCCACATACATAAATTTGACAATTTAGATGAAATTTCCTCTAAAATCACAAACTAACCCAACTCATCCAATGTGAAATAAACAATTTTAATAGCTGTGGCTGTGTAACTATTTTAAAAATTGAATGTATAATTTTAAAACTCCCAAAAAAGAAATCTCCAGGCCCAGATACTTTCACAGAGAAATCTACCAAATGTATAAATGAAATAACACCAATTCTACACAATCTCTTCAAAATATCAGAAGAGAAGGGAACACTTCCCAATTCATTCTACGAAGCTAGTATTACCTCTGATACAAATACCAGAAAAAGACAGTACAAATAGAGAAAACAGCTGACCAACATCCCTCATAAATATAGACATAAGAATCCTTAACAAATTATTAGCAAATAAAATTCAGAAATACATAAAATGAATTATACACCATGACCAAGTATGGTCTATTCCAAGGATGCAAGATATTCAAATATCTGAAAAGCAATCACTGTAACCATCATGTTAACAAGCTATCATTTTGTACAACTACGTGAATCTATAATTATCTTAAAAAAGATTAATTAAAAAAAAAAAAAAAAGACAGAAAGAACCTGTTCCCAGGAAGCAAACAGAAGATATAGGTCTACTTACTACAGTGGTTTTTACCTAGAGAGTTTATTAAAGGTAAATTCCATAGGCCCACTTCAGACATGAGTCTAAGATTAATTTTATAAGGTTCTCAGTGATTCTGACACTTAGCCGAGTGTGGGAACTACAAGAGCTAGAACATAAATAATGACAATAAAAGAGTCATAATAGGGATGGAAGCCAGGAGAAAAGATCTCACTGCACTAAGAGTTGAGAGAAGGAGCTCAAGGGATGAGGAGCATGTCAAGAGTATTCCAAGAGGAGGGTATGCCAAGAAGAAAGGCAAATGTGAGCAAAACACTGGCCCAGACAAGAAACACCAAATAACCATAGTTGGTCCTAGAAGATAATTCATTTTTCTCTACACTTGTCTCCATGTAGCATACTATCTATGTGACTGGTACATCTACATTAATGTCCCCCATTAGGATGAAGCTCCACAAGAGCAGGGCTTCTTGTCTATTTACTCACTGCTCCATCCCCAGATGTAGAACATGCCTGACATACAACAGACAGTCAATAAATATTTGTCAAAGGAGTCAGTGAATGAATGAATAATAGAAAAAAAACAGAAGAAGAAAAGACTAGAGAGGTAAGTTGGGGGAAAAGCAACATCAACAACAAAACAAAACAAAACCCTCAAATAACAGGCAACATATGAAGCTTGGCCTTAATTAGAGCCTTAAGATTAAATAGCAGGGGGCTTCCTAGGTGGCGCAGTGGTTGAGAATCCGCCTGCCAATGCAGAGGACACGGGTTTGATCCCTGCTCCAGGAAGACCCCACATGCCGCGGAGAAACTAAACCCGTGAGCCACAACTATTGAGCCCATGTGCTGCAACTACTGAAGCCCACGCACCTAGAGCCTGTGCTCCGCAACAAGGGAAGCCACAGCAATGAGGAGCCTGCGCACCACAACGAAGAGTAGCCCCCACTCACTGCAACTAAAAAGAAAGCCCGCGCACAGCAAAAAAGGCCCAACACAGCCAATAAAATTAATTAATTAATTAATAATTTAAAAAAACATTAAATAGCAGGAATGTACATACTGGATCCTGTGAGTAGATCAAGTCAATTCTATCATATGTTCTAAACCTCCATGACTTCAAGTGCCTCTTCTATATATATCAGGCACCTGCCAGGAGCTGTATATACATAATCTTTATTCTTCACTACCCTCTGAGATGTAAAAGAGATCAGTGACTTGCCCAAGTCCCTTGGTTGGGAAAATGTGCAATCCAGATTTGACCCCAGATCTACCCAACTCTAAAAGAACTTACTGTTCAACTGCATCAATACTGCCTCGTATATATTAATTACTACAATTAATTAATATTAATAATAATATATATTGATATTTATTACTAATATTTATTTCACAGGTCTAAGTGCAAACTTTCCAAAGAATTATATTAAAAAATGGAGATTTATCAATAATTGATGAGAAGTCGAGTACCTTGGTTGATGCCTGGTCATACTGTGCAGTTGTTCTCACTAGTTCATCCCTGCTTTTGTTCAAAACTTTCTCTTTTTCATTTAATTCCGCTTTTGCTTTCTCCAATTGGAGCTGGAGTTCTTGAAGTTTATTCACTTGACCTTTCATTTCTTTTTCTTGTCCTTGCACACGTAGTTCCAACTCACTAATCTTGCTCCTTAGCTCTTCAATCACAAACAAAATCCACACTTCAATTAATATATATTTTTCACAAAAAAATTTACAACTAAATGCAGAATATATCAACGTTATTCTGCTCTGAAACCTTTGGTGAATCAAATATAAATCAACTCACATTAAACAAAGAAGCTATTTTAATTGGATTTAATTTCAATATTTAGTCTTTATTATTTGTATTCAAAAATCCTATAGAAAGCAGGAGAAACTAATTTTCTTATGTTTTCAGAGAAACTTCAGGGGAAATGCTTTTCTAAAATCATGAATAGTATCTTATTGAGACTGCAAAGTGTGTATCACATATAACACCCTGCATCAAAATTACCAGTTGGTTCCATACACCCACAAACTAATATTTATTTTGTGCCCATATCAATGCAAATGAGTGCTAAGCAGTGCAAAAATCACCCTCCCACATTCTCTAGTAGCTTTACCTCCAGTAAAGAGCAAGATAGTGTGAACCTCCTCTACTGCCAAAATTAACAATAATTTTTTTTTCATTTTTTCCCCACATATACACAATAATGGTTCCAATGGCATTGGCCCTGTGACAGCTCTCACCAGTGCACACTGATGGTGATTTTCAATCTATCACAGCACTGGAAATTATCGTAGTCTGCAGAGTAAATTCCAAAACACCACCTGGCACCCTTGGCTGTCAGCAGCAGCGTGGTGCAGCAGCCAAGGTTACAGGTTTGCTCCCATATGGACAGCCTGGCAACACACAGCAAAGCTGTTCTGCAGACACATGCCACACCTGTGGCCAAAACTGGCTTGTTCCATGGGCCACAAAAAGAGCCAGGTGAGAAGCGTGAGGAATGTCAACTGTAACCCACTGACCTGCCCTGCTTCTGGAGAGTCAAAGCCACTCACTCTACTTTCGAAGTCTTCATGGCACCAGCTTTTTAGTACAAATAAAGGTACCTTTCCAAATGGTGATATCTTTTCTCATTATCCCAAAGACAGTATTTCACATCACCAGGCTGTGATAGTGACCAGTGATGGGTCTAACAAAACGCATCAGCACTTTCTCGGACTAAAAGTGTCCGGAATCACCTCTGAAATTAGGAAAATTTAATTTTGCTCAAGAAGTTACCTTGATTCTGTGCTTTTAACTGATCCAAAAGATGAGAATTGCTAGAATTATCACAGAAACTGCTATTAGCATCTGTTTTCCCCATTTGCAAAGTTGATCTACTCGGAGTCATTTCTTGTTCCCCAGAAAAATGAGATGCAGAGAAATCTCTCCTAATTGGAGTTTTTAGAGCATTGGATGAAAGACAACTTGGGGTCTTTTCTTGCTGCCATGAGAACACAGATGATGAAGCCTGATGTCGGGCAATGTCCCGGTGATTCATGGTGCTTTGGGGGATAGCTTGGCTTGCTTTCTGTAAAAATAGAAACTCTTTAGAGTCCTTCAGAAGTCAAAATATTTAAGACTATGTACTAGACTCACAGACATAAAAAAACAAACTTGGGGGTGGGGGAAGCATAAATTAGGAGTTTGAGGTTAGCACATACAAACTACTACATATAATACAGATTAACAACAAGGTCTTACACACAGGGAACTATATTCAATATCTTGTAATAAACCATAACAGAAAAGAACTATATATAATGTACGTACATATAACTGAATCGCCTTGCTGTATACCTGAAACTAATATAACATTGTAAATCAGCTATACTGCAATAAAAAAAGGAAAAAATAATGTTCTAATGAACAGACTTAGCACTGAAGGGTGAAGCCAGCACCATCTGAGGCCCAATCTATTTTAAACGGGCTCAGTTTTTGTATTTATTCTGCATCCCTCATATACTTCATAAAAACATATATGAGTACTCACTGCCGTTTTGAATTCTGAAATTTGACTTTCCTTTGCCCCTTAGTTACCTCCCCCTGTAGCTTTGTACACAGAGACTCAAAATTCAATACTATTTTCAAGACGAATCAAAGAATTATTGTTTAATTTTCATTCATCTTGATAAGCAATGCCTTTGCTACATATGAAAACCCTGGTGATCTCAAAACAAGGGTTAAATGCGTAAAGACAATTAAAATTGTTAAAGCTCTACTGGGTACTTTTTGATCCTCAACATTTAAGGCATCTACTCAAAAACTCAGCCTTAAACTGTTTGCTAAGTTGTGCCATCTCACCAAGTTCATATGTTTAGTGAAACTGTGCCATTAAGTGCCAAACTGGAATTAAAAAAAATAATAATAATAATAACATCACGTGAACTGAAATGGTAAAGGTATATTCTGTAGATACCAGGTGTTTTCAGGATGAGTCCCCAGACTAAAAGCTGGGGTTTCTAAAATATGCATTTTGTTTATTTTATTGATGTTAAGCAAATCTTTTCACCCACCTTTCTCTGCCTTTTTTACCCTTATCAAAATGGAGTTTAAAACACTTGTCAGCAACTTATTTAAAAAAATTGGGGAGATTATGTTGATAATATTCTCACCTGAAATAAATATTTCACTAATAATGATCCCCAAATCTCACATCCCTAGTAGTAATCACCACATCCATCAGAAAGCCTGAATAGGAAGCATTCACCTCCAGGTGCCAAGGCCAGCCAGTGAGTGTCAGGAGTGACTCCAGTCCCACCCTTTCCAAACATGTTCTTTATCATTAGATCTTCACAGAGAAATAATTATGTTGCCACAGTTTCTGTGGAATTCGGTGAACATTTAGTACTTAGGGATAAAGTCATCTCCCGAATCTATTTTACTCCACTCTCACCTACTTTTAAATTTTAAAATATCACAGCCAATGAGCCAGGAACTTTATCTTCTCAGAGAAAGAAAAATGTGTCAGCTTTATGTAAAACAGATTTTTTCTCTATGCTTGTTCTATCCTATATCAAAGTATTTCTTCAACTGCATACTCTATTAAAGGGCCCATAATTAACTTACTTTTGCCTGCAAGGCTTTCACCTCTGCCTCTAATCGTTTTCGTTCTTCAACTTCTTTACTGTATTTTTCTTTTAGATCTTCATATTTGGAACCTAAACACAGACAATGAGATACAGTTTTTACTTCGATCATTTTCTTTTAAAAGATTTTTTTTTGATATGGACCATTTTTTAAAGTCTTTATTGAGTCTGTTACAATATTGCTTCTTTTTTTTTATGTTTTGGTTTTTTGGTCATGAGGCATGTGGGATTTTACCTCCCCAACCAGGGACTGAACACACACCCACTGCATTGGAAGGTGAAGTCTTAACCAATGAACTGCCAGAGAAGTCCCTACTTCAATCATTGATTTTGCAAAGACTTATTATGATATTTGTATCTTAGTATATTTGATAGAAAGAACATCTTGGTTAAGGCAATGGATACTGATCAAATTACTCAAATATCAAAATACATGGAAACATAGGTGTTTTGAATATTCCAAAGCTGAATTATTTTAAAAAATACCATAGAAGGATAAAGTGAAAAGTTTAAAGGTTTACTGATGGCTCAACATAGCTCAGCAGATACACAAATGTATATGTAACTAATGGCTGCTTTTGTTTTTAATGCTTAAATTAGAAGTTGAATTCAAAGTTGAATGAATTTATTTCTTTGGCAGAATTAAAATCTCAATAAAAGAGCTATTTACACAAAGGGAAAAAATCCTTACCACTATAATACTGGCTTGGTGTGAGTGGAGTTGCAAAAATTTTTTGTGGCGTAATGCATGGATTCAGAGAGACATCTGCAGACTGTGCAGCTTGTTGGCTTCTTTCAAGTTCAGATTTACACCTGTGAGAGGATGCCAAATCAGAGCAACAGCTAAAGAATACCAACATCACACGTTCCCAGAGAGCAGTGCACTCACAAAAAAACCAGCCTCTAAGAATTCTTACCACTTCATTTATCCAACAGACATATAATAAGAACTAACATATGAGACAGTCCTTTGTCTTCAAAGGAACTCGGTGTAGTTAGGAAAACAGAAATATAAACTGTGGTGTGCTCCAAGGACAAAGAACAAGATAAATTCAAAGGGCCAACATTGCCAGAACAGAGAGTTACAGGACTCCTGTCACTCTGTAACAATGCAACCATTGCAGTGTCCCAGAGCCCTCCCAAGCAGCATGCCCTGTCCCTTGCCCGTCCCATATAAGGAAAGATATTTGCCCCATTCTTCTCCCACTCAGCACACTGAAGGTAAACATACTCTGCCCAGTCAGTAGGTGACTCGCAAGTTCCTTTGTTCCCTGGCTATAAAGACAGACAAGCAACCCATGCTCATTGACTCTCCCTGGCTACCAGGAAGTTGGCCCGCTGTTCTTGCAGTGACCCTTCTCTCTAATAAACTCTGTCATCCTTACATTCTGCCTTGTGTCTGGAAATACTTTTCCAACCCACACTCGGACCATGACATAAACCAGTAATTACAATGTGATAAAGGCTATAATGAAGATCTGTAATAACCACTAAAGTAGCAAAGAAGAGTTGGGAGGGTTGGGACACAGTCCAACCAGATTTTATATTCTAGGCCAAAAAAAGACACAGTGCTACAAAAAAATCTGGAACTTCAGAAACACAGGAGGAAATTGGTATCATTGAAGCATGGGCTCAAATCATAAAACTGGATGGCATTACTTATAATATTATCATTATAAAAACATAGACTTGCTATACATACCATGTCTTTTATGACATTTTAAAAACACAGATATAAAAATCAAGTTAACATAATGCATTTAGAAAAGATACTGGTGAGAAACAGATCCAGAGAAGTGGAGAAAGTGAGCTATATATAGTCATCCTCAGGATCCATGGGGTGTTGGTCCCAGGACCCCTGCACATAACGAAATCTAGGGATGCTCAAGTCCCTTATATAAAATAGCAGTGGTACACTCAGCCCTCCATATCCATGGGTGCAGAACCTGTGGATACAGAGGGCCGACTGTAGAGTATATGTGTACAGAGTATCCCTACCATTTAAGTTTTAACACCTTTCAGAATCGAACCTAAGAGAGGACTCAATTCTTGCAAGTCTCCAGTCTCTGATTTTAACTTAGCACAAGAAATAAAATGAACACCCTAGTTGAATGGCTAACAATGTGCACCATTCTTTGCCAAGGACCCATTACTCAAAGCAGGGAGTGAAGAAAGTAGTGAAGGAAGTGCCTCAGCACCCTAGCTCTGCCCAGCTCCAAATTCAATCAGCGAAGCAGCAATGTATGAGCGAAAAATGGCTGCTCAGCAAATTGAATCGTCATATTCGAATTTACAATAGGTAACAGCTCTCAACAGAAATATTTTATTAGCGTGAAAAAAGTAACAAGAAGTAAATGAATTTAATCTTAATTTTTTTAAGCATTTATTTATTTATTTGGCTGAGCCAAGTCTTAGTTGCGCCATACGGGATCTTTTAGTTGCAGCATGCAAACTCTTAGTTGCGGCATGTGGGATCTAGTTCCCAGACCAGGGATCGAACTCAGGCCCCCTGCATTGGGAGCACGGAGTCTTAGCCACTGGACCACCAGAGAAGTCCCTAATCTTAATATTTAACTAATTTAATATTTTCAATACTATCATTTCGACTTATAATCAATGCAAAAATCATTAAGATATTTTATGTGTTTTTGTACTAAATCTTCAGAATTTGAAGTGCATTGTGTACTTCCAGCACACCTCAATTTACACTAGCCACAATATCAAGTGCTCAGTAGCAACATGTAACCAGTGGCTACCATACTGGACACTGCAGGTCTATAGACTTCCAAAGGGGTAAAAAGGTTGGTACTACCAGAGATGAATTTTGAAGAACCTTGCAAATCGGTGTTTCTTTTCCCTCTGAAATTCACATCTTACCCCCTTTTCCCTATATTTTCATTTAAAAAAAAGTTTATTAATTTTAAATGTAAATAAAAGTATACCCTATTATTTTTATAAACCTTGTATCTCCTGTCTCCTACGGGAAAAAAAAAACACAAAGCACCACCACCAAAAAAAAAAAAAAAAGCACTAAATTAAGCTGTTTTCTCCTAGGTTTAATTTAAATATGTGAGATTGCCAACATTCACCAGTTTTTGACCAACATTTCAAATGTTGAACCTCATTTAAGATGTGCCTGAAATTGGTGGCCATTGATGGAAGAAATAAGTTCCTGCACTGTACCTGAAGGTTACCAATGAAAATTTAAAAACAATACTCAATAGTTTTTGTAATCTATAGGTTTAATGTCCTTAATAATTTTTATACTATAGAAAAAGTATACTCAATAGTTTTTATAGTCTAATGTTTATACAGTTTGTAAACGTTAATAAACACCTATATCCATCAACATCATAGATAATAAAAATATTTTCACACTAAATGTGCTGTGAGGGTATCCTAACCCCATGATCATGCTGACGATAAGTAACAACTGATAATAATGATAAGATTCATGCTAACATTTAACTGTCACTACGTGTCAGGTATAACCCTGAGCACTTTGTATCTGCAAGCATTGCTACCAAATGGCACTTTTCAATGAAATATAGAAATGTATACAAAAGGATCTTTTCTCCTCACATGTTAAAAATACAAACACTTCTGTCTAAATTATTAAAAACCAATATTTCTAACATTGGCAGCCAAAATGTTCTTTTCAAAAAAATAATTATTCCAGCCTACTGAAGTGAGCTTCCTACCTCCCAAGCACCTGCTTTCCAACACAAGTGCCTCTCTTTCATTCACTCATCCAACAAACATTTGAGGACCTACAATTGCCAGGTACTAGGAATACAGTGATGAGCAAGACAGACAAGGATAGAGTCTAGGAAAACAAAGAAATCAAGACAGAAATTTATTTATCGTTCTAACATTGCAACTTATAGATAGCTACCTTCCCACATGGATAGGAAACAAAATTAGAAAAAGATTGCTATGCACCTAAATTACCATCTTCACAAAGAGACAAGCATACAGTGTTTCCCTGGTACCTACAAAAGGTTGGTTCTAGGACCCCCTCGAACACTAAAATGTGCAATGCTCAAGTCTCCTGTAAAATCATACATAACCTATGCACATCCTCCTGTATACTTTAAATCATCTCTAGGTTATTTATAATCTCTAATACAGGGTATATGCTATGTAAATAGTTGCCAGCACACAGAAAATTCAAGTTTTGCTTTTGGAACTCTCTGGAAATTTTTTTTCAAATATTTTCGACCCTCAGTTGAATCTATGGATGTAGAACTCATAGATATGGAAGGCCAACTGTAACTTTTAAATGTTTTAACTTTCAAAAATATGTTTGCTTTCTAGGTAGAATTAAGATTACTGCAGCTATGCTAGGAAAAAAAATTCTCAGTATCAAAATATTTATTAATTACAAATGGAAAAATAGTAAATTTACAATGCAGAAACCCAGATGACACCCTAACCAAGTGATCCGTTTAAAAGTCAAATTAAATCATGTACTGATTACATGATTAAATCACGTATGAATTAAACGATGCATTGAGAAAGGCACGTCACTACTTCTGTGGTATTCTTACCAAAAATTTATAACCTCAATCTGACCCAGTGATTCTCCATGCAGGATGATTTTGCCCTCCCAAAGGGCATTTGGCGATACCTGGAGACATTTTTGACTGTCAAAATTTGGAGGTGGGGGAGGTGCTACTGGCATCTAATGGGTGGAAGCCAGGAATTCTAAGTATCCTACAATGCACAGGGCAGCCTTCCACAACAAAAAATAATCCAGTCCAAAATGTCAATTCTGCCATTGTTAAAAAATAGCAAACAAACCCAAATTGAGGACTATTCTATAATAAAGGGGACTAGTGCTCTTTACAAGTGTCAAGGTCACAAAAGACAAGAAACAGCTTAGGAAAAAGGTAAGAAAACATCAACTAAATGTAATGTGGAATCCTGGATCAGCTCCTGGAACAGAAAAAAGACAATACTAGAAAAATGAGTGAAATTCCAATAAAGCCTGTTGTTTAGCTAATAGCATTGAATTAATGTTTATTTCTGGTTTGGTCATTGTACTCTGGTTATGTAAGATGTTAACAATTGTTTCTGAAAGTCTAAAGTTACTTAAAAATAAAATTTTTTCTTAAAATGTCTGGGTGTACATTTGTGAAATTAGCAGTGGGGCAATTTCCTAAAGTTTTTTTTGCTTTTAGTCTTTTTCGTTGCTTGTTATTTTGACAAAATTCCACTATTAAAACAAGAAGTTTCCATTTATAAGCTAGCAGTGCTCAGGTTCCACTAAACTTATTCTGATTAACACCTCTAGTTGTTTGGGGGATTTTTTATTGCTTAAATATGGCATTGAAATTGGTGAATTGATTATAAAATGCTTAAGATGGAAGATGGGTCTCTCGGATGGGGATCTCAGTAGGAAAGTCTTCTAGACTTCACTTCCCTGCTCTCAAGCTGAGAGTCCATGGGACCCAACTTAACCACTCTCTTCTAATATCCTCAGTTATTCCACTGTCTTCTGTCCCATCACCCTCACCCCAAAACCCTAAACCAATCCTCCTGTATACCTTCTCAGCATTTATATCCCACATGCTAAAGAAAGAAAAAAAACTCATACAACTCTATAGATTGGTCCCACTATAAACTCCTGGCCTCCAATCTCAACTGAGCTCTCAGTGCTTCTCAGTCCTTTAGAGTTCCCTAGTTTGGGTATTATTTATTATTGCATCACGTAGTAACACAGTGCCTGGCACACGAAGCAGTTTAATAAACATACACTGAATAAGTAAATGAATGTTAGCAACCATTTAATAAATTTATATGGTACTGAGCCATGCAACAATAGGACTGGGCCATATAAGAAAAGAATTAATTTTCTTCAAATCGTTCATTCCATTGGAAAAAAAAAATTGCAGTGTGCAATAATTACATCACAAAAGGAAAAGATAGCTGCAACTGATGAATATATAAAAAAGACATCTATAATAAATACCATTCCCCAAAAAGTTACCTTTTAAGTTCCTGTTCTAGTTTTTCTATTTGTTTTTTGCTTGAGTTCAGTTGTCCTTCTTGAAAATTCACTTGTGACTCCTTGACTTGAAGTTCATGAGAAATCTTTTGCTTAGTCTTCTCCAGATTTTCACATATTTCCATCAAGCTTTGGTTCTCCCTTTTCAGGTTTGCACCCTCAGTTTTTTCATTCTCAACCTAATAGGGAAAATGGGTCTCTTACTCATGAATAAAATTTTAGATAATCTCACTTTGAAGCCTATTGATAGAAAAGTTTTACAAAGTTATGTATTATACTGGCTTTGATTAGGGCTACACATACACATCCTAGAAAGAGAGGCATTAATATGCTTTTGAGAATTAAAAAAATCAAAAATAAAACTTCTAAACCCTCCCTTAGCTACTCATTTTTAAGTTTAGCTGCAAGCCAGTTACTGTAAGAAACTGAAAAATTCTCCCCTAGCAAAAACACTTTAGCAGCAGTAATTGTATTACTACCCGTTGGCTAATGCAGAGGTACAAAAGAAGTACTATTTAACTTTCCATTTACTAGTCCTGCAGAGATCTGGGAATACGAAGATAAAAAGCTCACTCTCAAAAATGAATATCTATTTGGACTGCAACGTGCTCTAATACTGGTCCCAGGTTCGGAGCCAGAGACTTTTGGCCATGTTGGTGCAGAATGCAAAAGCGATGCCCTATTCATGGTCCCAAACAGAAGTGAAAATGGAACTCAGCCGCCCTACACATTAGCAGATAAGCAGAAAAGAAGACAGAGAATGGTGAAAATGAGGTAACTGAAATAAAAATGACTCAACAGGGGACTTCCCGGGTCCAGTGGTTAAGACTCCATGCTGCCACTGCAGGGGGGTGCAAGTCAGATCCCTGGTCGGTGAGCTAAGGTCACACATGCCACATGGCGTGTGGCCAAAAAAAAAAAAGACTCAATAAAGGAGAGGAGAGGGAATTATCACCTGAAGATAGCAAAATCATTTTCCTCTATATTGAAAAGACCAAGATAAGAAATCAAAGACGACACAAACAGATGGAGGGACATACAATGTTCCTGGATTGGAAGAATCAACATCGTGAAAATGTCTGTACTACCCAAAGCAATTTACAGATTCAGTGCAATCCCAATCAAATTACCAATGGCATTTTTCACAGAACTAGAGCAAGAAATCTTACGATTTGTATGGAAACGCAAAAGACCCCAAATAGCCAAAGCAATCTTGAGAAGGAAAAATGGAGTTGGTGGAATCAGGCTTCCTGACTTCAAACTATACTACAAGGCCATAGTGATCAAGACAGTATGGGACTGGCACAAAAATAGAAAGGAAGATCAATGGAATAGAATAGAGAACTCACAAGTAAGCCCAAACACATATGGGCACCTTATCTTTGACAAAGGAGGCACAAGTATACAATGGAAAAAAGACAGCCTCTTCAAGAAGTGGTGCTGGGAAAATTGGACAGCAACATGTAAAAGAATGAAATTAGAACACTTCCTAACACCATACACAAAAATAAACTCCAAATGGATTAAAGACCTACATGTAAGGCCAGACACTATAAAACTCCTAGAGGAAAACATAGGCAGAACACTCTATGACATACATCAAAGCAACATCCTTTTTGACCCACCTCCTAGAATCAGGGAAATAAAATCAAGAATAAACAAATGGGACCTCATGAAACTTAAAAGCTTTTGCACAGCCAAAGAAACCATAAACAAGACTAAAAGGCAACCCTCAGAATGGGAAAAAATAATTGCCTATGAAACAACGGACAAAGGATTAACCTCCAAAATATACAAGCAACTCATGAAGCTTCATACCAAAAAAGCAAATAACCCAATCCACAAATGGGCAGAAGACCTAAATAGACATTTCTCCAAAGAAGACATACAGATGGCCAACACACACATGAAAAGATGCTCAACATCACTCATCATCAGAGAAATGCAAGTCAAAGCCACAATGAGGTATCACCTCACACCAATCAGAATGGCCATCATCACAAAGTCTGGAAACCACAAATGTTGGAGAGGGTGTGGAGAAAAGGGAACTCTCCTGCACTGTTGGTGGGACTGTAAGTTGGTACAGCCACTATGGAAAACAATTTGGAGGTTCCTTAAAAAACTACAAATAGAACTACCCTATGATCCAGTAATCCCACTCCTGGGCATATACCCAAAGAAAACCATAATCCCAAAAGAAACTTGTACCATAATGTTTATTGCAGCACTCTTTACAATAGCCAGGACATGGAAGCAACCTAAATGCCCATCAACAAATGAATGGATACAGAAGATGTGGCATATATATACAATGGAATATTACTCAGCTATAAAAAGGGATGAGATGGAGCTATATGTAATGAGGTGGATAGAACTACAATCTGTCATACATAGTGAAGTAAGTCAGAAAGAGAAGGACAAATATTGTATGCTAACTCACATATACGGAATCTAAAAATGGTACTGATGAACTCAGTGACAAGAACAAGGATGCAGATACAGAGAATGGACTGGAGAACTCGAGGTATGGGAGGGGGCGGGGGTGAAGGGGAAACTGAGACGAAGCGAGAGAGTAGCACAGACATAGATATACTACCAACTGTAAAATAGTCAGTGGGAAGTTATTGTATAACAAAGGGAGTCCAGCTCGAGGATGGAAGATGCCTTAGAGAACTGGGGCAGGGAGGGTGGGGGGGACTCGAGGAGGGGGAGTCAAGGAAGGGAGGGAATACGGGGATATGTGTATAAAAACAGATGATTGAACCTGGTGTACCCCCAAAAAAATAAAAAATAAAAAAAAATGAAAAGACAACCCTCAGAATGGGAGAAAATATTTGCAAAGGAATCAACAGACAAAGGATTAATCTCCAAAATATATAAACAGTTCATCCAGCTCAATACCAAAAAAACAAACAACTCAATCAAAAAGTGGGCAGAAGACTTAAATAGGCATTTCTCCAAGGAAGGCATATGGATGGCCAAGAGGCACATGAAAAGCTGCTCAACATCACTAATTATTAGAGAAATGCAAATCAAAACTACAATGAGGTATCACCTCACACCAGTTAGAATGGGCATAATCAGAAAATCTACAAACAGTAAATGCTAGAAGCGGTGTGGAGAAAAGGGAACGGTCTTGCACTGTTGGTGGGAATGTAAATTGATACAGCCACTATGGAGAACAGTATGGAGGTTCCTTGCAAAACTAAAAATAGAATTACCATATGACACAGCAATCCCACTGCTGGGCATATACCCAGAGAACACTATAATTCAAAAAGACACATGCACTCCAATGTTCATTGCAGCACCATTTACAATAGCCAGGACATGGAAGCAACCTAAATGTCCATCAACAGATGAATAGATAAAGAAGATGTGGTACATATATACAATGGAATATTACTCAGCTGTAAAAAGAAATGAAACTGGGACATTTGTAGAGACATGGATGGACCTGGAGACTGTCATACAGAGTGAAGTGAGTCAAAAAGAGAAAAACAAATATCATATATTAACACATATATGCGGAATATAGAAAAATGGTACAAATCAACTGGTTTGCAAGGCAGAAATAGAGACACAGATGTAGAGACCAAATATGGACACCAAGTGGGGAAAACGGGGATGGTTGGGGAGGGAATGAATTGGGAGATTGGGATACCAAATAGTACACTCTAAATATATGCAGTTTATTGTACGTTAACTGTATCTCAATAAAAGTTCTTAAAAAAAAAGAAAAAAAAAAAAAAGACCAAGATAAAACCATTCATCCAAATAATGAGTGAATAGTTTTAAATACCAGCATTTCAGTGATACCTTCTGTTTTTGCTTCTGTAACGCAGCCTCCAGGGTTTCAAGTTGAAACTGCCTTTGCTGCCTTTCTTTCTTCAGTTTGTCAAGCTGTCCTTCAAGCTCTTGAATTTTCTGAAGAGCTCTTGTAGGCAGGCCTTCCTTCCATTCTTCCAAAGCCCAGCTCATTTTGCTCTCCTTTCTTTATTATTCAAACATTTATAAATGAACTGAAAAGAATAAACAGACTGTTGGTCTTACTATAGCAAAATGAAACTTATAGTCTCAGAGACTAACAAATCTATATAACCACCTCTAAGAATCAAGTTTCAAAACTTGCCCCTTTCAAAAGATAACAAAGTATAACATCCATCTTCTCCACCCTCTGCAAGGTGACTACCAATAACTGACTCTGAAGTATCAATAGCACACAATATGCATGTTTGGCTTCCCTTTGCCTTCTGTTCTTATTTCTCATTTTTGATTTCTTATATGGCTACCTGCTTTCTACCATTCAGTTTGTTTTCATTATACAAGACATGAATATACTGCTATCAGGTTTCTGGTGAAATAAGTCTTACAGGACAAATAAAATGCATGATAAGTTATTTTGCAAATGGTCTTCTTTCCTCTCCTCATGTCATTAATTCCCATTCATACTCTGTCCCTCTTCCTCCAGGAAGCCTTCCCTGAGGACATCCATCATAATCTGGTCGTATCTCCCCATCAGAGTCTCTCATGGCACAGGTACCTCTGTCTCCTCCCAAGTGGTTATCATTTGTTGAGTTTGTTGGGTTAACGCATGAATGAACAAAGAGTGAATGCCATGTTAGCACTAGAATCAATGCAAAATGCAGTAAAGTCATTTTGCAGACAGACCTTGACCAGGAATCAGGTATATAGCCTTAGTGATTCAAATCCCTGCTCAGCTACCTACGAGATGTGTGACCTTGGGCATGTTATTTAACACCTCTGTGCTTTGGTTTCCTCATTTGTAAAATGGGAATAGTAACGGTGGTGGTTCCCTAAATCTTTAGAACAGTATCTCCTAATAAGCTTTCCATACATATTAGCTATTATATTAGCCCTTGAAAACACTTTTTGATTTGTATATCGCTGCCTATGGTACCAAGACAGAAAAGGCCTACCTCTTCTTTCTCAGACATATCTTAGAAAACTTAAATCAGCTGGGAGAAAAGTATGGCAATTTGACTGTATTCATTAACCTTTAGAACTTAAATGAAAGAAAAAGCATTCATTTCCCAGTTAATTTAGCAACACGGTGAGAATCCCTTTTTTACTAAATGAAGTCCACAACCATTTTAGTGTTTTGTTTCAGTTGACTTTATCAATGAAATTTTTTATCAGAACACAATAAATAGTTGATGAAAGTACCAAGAATAATAAAATTTTTTTTCCAAAAATTAAAAAAGAAGCAAGGGTCTCGGAAAACACGTAATTTAGTATCAAGCCTTGGAAAGCTCTGTTTTCTCGGCCATTCCCACCACCCCCCAACCCCTTTAGTTCTTTGAACACAGCATCTAAACTCCATTCCCATTTACCCCAAAACTTAAAGGAGTCTCATGCCT
Source organism: Hippopotamus amphibius kiboko (assembly GCF_030028045.1). Classification (NCBI taxonomy): domain Eukaryota; kingdom Metazoa; phylum Chordata; class Mammalia; order Artiodactyla; family Hippopotamidae; genus Hippopotamus; species Hippopotamus amphibius. Next base: position 163,127,964 of record NC_080188.1, on the reverse strand, counting down.
CTCCACTAATAAGACAATTCGCACTGCCCCAACAGGCTACTCCTTCTATTCCAAACTAGCCTGTTCACTCAGGGGTTCAGGGGTGGGGGTACCATACCTCAGAGGCACAGAATTATAACTCCTAAACAATTCTGCCAGCCGCTGAAATCATTACATCAGTACGCCATAGCGAACAAAATATTAAAAGGAGCAATTTAAAAAGATGATACAGATGATGGAAACAAACCGAAGGAAGACTGGCAAGTTAAATGCTTTTCCATTTCAAAGTCTAAGATACTGCAATAAATAAATGGTTAAAGCAATCACCAGACCCAAGCTAATTTTGATTAGAGGGGGCTTTGACAGATTACGGCATCAACCATTCAACAATCTCTATGGAGTCACTGGACGAAAGGACAAAAAAGACAAACCTCAGCGTAAAATGTAAGGGGCAAACGGATGGGAGTTGGGGGGGGGGGGGAGAGTGATGAAGAAAAGCCCAGGATATCAAGGTTCATGCAAAAAGGATCTGCAGGACTATGCTTCTTCTAGAAAAATGCTCTTTCTATCTTAACCGTGTGGAGGACACTCTCCATCCCCGAATCAGTCAACCCCAGAAAGTGTCCGAGGAAGCTCTTTTGTGACCGTGTGACTCGCCCACCCCGGGCACTGCAGGCCCGTTTTGAGCTTTCCCTTTATCAGAATTCCCCATCTCCACCAAGAAACCCGAGTCCCCGCCTACAGTGCCACCGCGGAGCCTGTGAATGAAAACTTTGCCTGCTCCTCTAGACTAGGCTCAAAATCATTTATTTCTGAATCCTCATCCTATAGGGGAGCCAGGTGCACAGGTGCAGTCAAATAAATGTGGGAGGCAAGACAGAAATGCTCTCGCAACTAACAGTAGGCACACCAACCCGCTGCCCAGATGAAAACCCTCAAAAACCAAGTTTCCATCTCCTCCACGCAACGAAGGACCGATGTCCAAATTTCAAACAGGAGGCGCGGAAGGCTGCAAGTAAATACCTGCTGATGTCCACGTCTTTTCCCTTGCAAAGGAGGAAATGATCCCCCAAAGGGCGAGCCCGTGTCCAAGCAGGGCCTCTGGACACTAGTGCGAGCCCACTTTTACCGGGAGCAGAGGGGCGCCGACACCCCTATGAACCTGCCCGGGGGCCGATTCCCTAGCCCCGTCAGGTGGGAGGAGGCGGCGGCCCACCTGCACCTTCAGTGCCCAGGAGCGCGATCCCCACAGGCATCTCTGTCCAGTAACCCCCTTGCAAAGGGCCAGGGGCTCCCTCACGCCCGCCGCCAGAGAGGACCCTAGCAAAACGCTCACCTTGATGGCAGGGAAAGGAAACCAACCCTTCAGAGAGTCAGGTCCTAGTACAGCTCCACGGGCTGGAGAACAGACTCCAATTCAAACTGCCCGCGACCGCCACCCGTTTTCGATTCGCTCGCTTCCGGCCCCGACCAAACTCGTCTCAAAGCCTATTGGTCGCTGTTAGCAGCTATCAGCCAATCCGTTTCCGCAAGCTCAGACTGCCGCCTTTGATTGGTCCTTTCGGATGGATTTAAAAATCAAGCCACACCAGCAGAGGAGCCAGTGCTGGTGCCACAGGGTTTTTTGTTGTTGTGGGGAGGCGGAGCCCACGTGCTGCAGCGGAGGCTGGGAGGCGTTGTGAACCGCTATTTCCGCAAAAGCCCGGGAAGGGGAAGGCTGATTAGGAGGGTGCGGTCTATCGGCTACTGCCAGCGGGAGGGTGCTGTCTGCTAAAACTCTTTATACTGCATACACCTATCTACTTATTAAGTATATAATTTAGGACATAAATACGAAGTATTGGGCTGCCACACGTTCTTCATCCCGTGTCATTCTTAACAATTCTTTGAGGAAAGTACTCTTGTTTTTATTTAAAAGTTAACTGAAGCACATAGCAGCGAAGTCATTTGAAATTGAGTCTAGAACATGAAGGATCTCACTCTTAACTGCTGTTCTCTATCCATCATATGCTAGAAGAGGTGATTCTGAACATTTGTTAGCTGGGATCCCAGGGGAGAACACTGTAACCAGAAAAATCGTGGAAGCAGGATGCAACCTCTCCTTTTTTATGAAGTTCACTAGTATTGTGTGTATTTGTGTACCCGTTTTATTTCTCCAGTCTAAAAATAAGCTTCTAAAGACAGGAGCAAAACAGTGAATTGTTAAGTTAATATATCTCTGATGCTGTTGTCTTCTTCAATAGATTCCAATCTCTCTGCCTCCCGCTTTTTCCCTTTCTTTAGACTGTTCCTGCAGCTGCTTACCTTTCACTGAAATTCTGCTTATCCTTCAGTCCCCAATTCAAATGCCACATTCTTCTTAAAATTTCACTATTCCCACGCAACTCTTAGAAATAATAATTTCCTAGGCCTTTCCTAGAACTTGGTTTATACTTCAATTTTAGGATTTTTGCCATATCATAATAGATGGATAGATAAATATAGATATACATATAGATATCCATGTTTATGTCTGGCTCTCCCTTCAGATTTAAAAATTCCTGAAAAGTCTTTTTAAATTCATCTTTGTGTCCCTAGTAACTCCCTAGTAACTTTGCACATATTAACTTAAAATTATCGGGACATCCCTGATGGTTCAGTGGTTAAGAATCTGCCTTCCAATCCAGGGGATGTGGGTTCCATCCCTGATCAGGGAACTAAAATTCCACATGCCACAGGGCAACTAAGCCCCTGCGGCCTCAACTACTGAGCTCACGCGGTCTGGAGACTGCCCTCCACAACTAGAGAGAAGCCCTTGCAACACAACCTCTGAGCCCACGCGCTGCAACAAAAGATCCCGCATGCCACAATGAAGATGCCACATGCTGCAATGAAGAGCCCATGTGCCGCAACTAAGACCTGATGCAGCCAAATAAATAAATTTTTTTAAAAATAAAATAAAATTATCTTGGGAAGTAAAGCTACCAGCTGGAGAAAGGCCTTGTTCTCCAGTCTCCTTGAAGCCCCAAGGAGAGAGGAGGGAGCAATTAAGGGAGGAGAACTTTTAACAGTCACTGCCTTATCATCTAGTATCTGGCTCTTTGGGGATTTGAGCCAAATTTTGACTCCAACAATTACAACTACATTGCTTCCCATGGTAATTATGCAACTATGTATTAGCTGCCTAAGGAAAACAGAACTAGAAAGACAGGAATGGAGGATTTCCAAGGTTTGAATGAGAAATTTGCAGTTACTATTCTTTCATTCATTACCTAACAGATGTCTATTAGTGACCACTGTATAGCCAAGCTTTGTGTTACACTCTTCTGTAATAAATAATAAAGAAATACATTCACTTCTTGAACAAGGGAATTATGTGATGGATACTATTATACCAACTTCAGTGACATTTTTTGTGACTTCAATTTTATGATTCCCTTCCCCTGCCTCTATTTTTCCCCAGCTTGTTTTTTTAGGGGAAAAAGAGTAAAACCTAACCAACTAAATGTAGATGTTTTTGGAGAGTCCGTTTTCAGCTCCCTGCCTTTCCTTTTAAAAATCTACTCCCTGACTGAGCCAGTCCACTCACCCTGGACTGTTCATCCTCCATCTCTACTTTCTACCTATGAATCAGAGCTCTTGAATCTTTTTAACTTTTCCTCTCCAGCACAGATGCAGGGCCCATCACAATTTTTAAAGATTATACTCCATTTATAGTTATAAAGTATTGCCTATATTCCCTGTGTTGTACCAACTATCACTGTAGCTTTATTTATACATAGTTGTTTTATACCTTTTAATCCCCTACCCCTGTCTTATCCATCCCCCCTTCCCTTTTCCACTGGTAACCACTAATTTTTCTCTGTATCTCGGAGTCTGCTTCCTTTTGGTTATATTCACTAATTTGTTTTAACTTTATGTTCCACATATAAGTGGTATCATACAGTATTTGTCTTTCTCTGTCTGCCTTATTTCACTAAGTATAATACTCTCTAAAATCCATCCATGATGTTACAATTGGCAAAATTTCATTATCTTTTGTGGGTGAGAAGTATTCCACTGTCAGGTGCATCTGTGTGTGTGTGTGTGTGTGTGTGTGTATGTGTGTGTGTGTATCTCACATCTTCCTTATCCATTCATCTGTGGATGAACACTTAGGTTGCTTCTATATCTTGGCTATTGTAAATAATGCTGTTATGAACATTGGGATGCATGTGTGTTTAATTTTTTTTTTCTTATTTTTTACTTAAGTATAGTTGATTTACAATGTTGTGTTAATTTCTGTTGTACAGCAAAGTGATTCAGTTATACATATATATACATTTTTTATATTCTTTTCCATTATGGTTTATCAGGATATTGAATATAGTTCCCTGTGCTAAACAGTAGGAACTTGTTTTTTATCTCTTCTATATATGTATCTTTTTGAATTGGTGTTTTTGTTTCTTCAGATACATAACCAGGAGTGGAATTATTGGATCAGATGGTAGTTCTATTTTCAGTTTTTCATTTTTTTCCACAGTGGCTGCACCAATTTACATTCCCATCAACACTGTACAAGGGTTCCCTTCTCTCTACATCCTCACCAACATTTGTTATTTGTGGTCTTTTTGATGATAGCCGTTCTGGCATATGTGAAGTGACATCTCATTGTGGTTTTGATTTGCATTTCTTTGATAATTAACTATGTTAAGCATCTCTTCATGTACATATTGGCCACCTCTGTGTCTTCTTTGGAAAAATGTCTATTCAGGTCTTCTGCCCACTTTTAATTGGGTTGTTTTATGTTGAGTCATCTGAGCTGTCTATATATTTTGGATATTTACCCCTTATTGGTCATAGCATTTGCAAATATTTTCTCCCATTCACTAGGTTGTCTTTTTGTTTTGTTTGTTTTTGGTTTCCTTTGCTGTGTAAAAGCTTTTAAGTTTAATTACTTCCCATTTGTTTATTTTTGCTTCTATTTCCTTTGCCTTAGGAGACAGATCAAAAAAACATATTGCTACGATTTATGTCAAAGAGTATTCTGCCTGTTTTCTTCTAGGAGGTTTATGGTTTTTGGTCTTACACTTAAGTCTTTAAACCATTTTGAGTTTATTTTTGTATATGGTGTGAGGGAATGTTCTAATGTCATTGTTTTACATGTGGCTGCCCAATTTTCCCAATATCACTTGTTAAAGAGACTGTCTTTTCTCCATCGTGTATTCTTGCCTCTTTTGTCATAGAATAATAGACGATAGGTGCATAGGTCTATTTCTGGACTCTGTTCTGTTCCATTGATCTTGTGTCTATTTTGTGCCAATACTACATTGTTTGGATTACTGTAGCTTTGTAGTAGAGTCTGAAGTCAGAGAGGGTGATAATTCCAGCTTTGTTCTTTTTTCACAGGATAGCTTTGGCAATTTGAGGTCTTTTGTGGTTCCATATAAATTTTTGGACTGGACTTCCCTGGTGGCACAGTGGTTAAGAATCCACCTGCCAATGCAGGGGACATGAGTTCAATCTCTGGGCCAGGAAGATCCCACGCGCCCCAAAGCAACTGAGCCCGGCACCGCAACTACTGAAGCCCGAGCGCCTAGAGCCTGTGCTCTGCAACAAGAGAAGCCACTGTACTGAGAAGCCCATGCACCACAACATAGAGTAGCTCCTGCTTGCCACAACTAGAGAAAGCCTGCACACAGCAACAAAGACGCAATGCAGCCACAAAAAAAAAAAAAAAAAAAAAAAAAAAATTGAGATTACTTGTTCTAGTTATGTGAAAAATGTCATGGGTATTTTCATTGTGATTGCATTAAACCCATAGATTGCTTTGGGTAGTATGGCCCTTTTAATAATATTAATTCTTCCAAACCAAGAGCATCAGATATCTTTCCATTTCTTTGAATCATTTTCAATTTCTTCCATCAATGTTTTATAGTTCTCATAGTATAGGTCTTTCAAGAGGTTAATATCCATAATATACAAATAGCTCATACAACCCAATATCAAAAAAAAAAACAATCAAAAAATGGGCATAACCTGAATAGACATTTTTCTGAGGAAGACATACAGATGGCTAAACAGGCAAATGAAAATTGCTTAACATCATTGATTATTAGAGAAATGTAAATCAAAACCACAATGAGATATCACCTCACACCTGTCAGAATGGCTATCATCAAAAAATCTACAAATAACAAATGTTGGAGAGGATGTGGAGAAAAGGGAACACTTGTACACTTTTGGTGGGAAAGTAAACTGATGCAGCCACTATGGAAAACAGTACAAAAGTGCCTTAAAAAAATAAAAATAGAACTACCATATGGTTCAGCAATTCCACTCCTGGATATATAAAAGAAAAACATAAAAGCAATATTAATTTGAAAAGATATATGCATCCCAATGTTCATGGCAGTACTGTTTACAATAGCCAAGACATGAAAGCAGCCCAACTACCCATAAACAGACAACTGAATTAAGATGTGATGATATGTACATAAGCACACATACATACAAACGATAGAAGATTACTCAGCCATGAAAAAGGGTTTATTTCTGGGCTTTCTCTCCTGTTCCATTGATTTATGTGTCTGTTTTTATGTGAGTACCATACTGTTTGATTACTGTAGCTTTGTAGTATAATCTGAAGTCAGGGAGTGTGATACCTCCAGCTCTGTTCCTCTTTCTCAAAATCATTTGGGTTATTTGGGATCTTTTGTGTTTCCATACAAACTGTACAGTTTTTTGTTCTAGTTCTGTGAAAAATGCCTGTGGTGTTTTGATAGGGATTGCACTGAATCTGTGAATTGCCTTGAGAAGTATGGTCATTTTAACAATATTAATTCTTCTAATCCATGAATATTCTTTTGCTAGTGTTCTCAGTTCTCTTGCCCCTATTCTCTCAATTTCCCCAAACTTGTACACATATAATTGTCTATACCCTCCCTAACAGCACTGTTGCTGTAAATTGGGGCTGGAGAAAAATCCCAGGACTATGCAGATAGGAACATTTAAACGTATAACCTCTAACTGGGGCCTCAATGCTGCTTCCCGGCCCTTTCTCCCGATTCCAGAATTTCTCTATCTCCAGCCACCATCTCCATTCAGGTGCTCAGAAAATGATCTCATCTCCTACTACACAGAAAATGTAAGACATCTGACAGGCACATCTTCTACTTCCTGTCACCCCAATCTACAAATTTGCCAAAACATAAACCCATTCTTCCCCTCATTTTCCTGTTACAACCCTAGGAAACATATTTCTGACTCCTTCTAAGGCTAAACAATTTCTATGTGTTCTAGAGCCCCTTGTTTCTCAGGAACTTCACGCTCAATTATGCACCTGCGAACAAGAATTTTTAACTGATCCTGCTTTCCTGGGTCTTCCTCATCACACTTAACTACTCAGATCTTTCCTTTTAAATAGAAGTGCCTTCTTGGGGACTTCCCTAGTTGTCCAGTGGTTAAGACTTCACCATCCAATGCAGGGGGTGTGGGTTCAATCCCTGGTCAGGGAGCTAAAGTCCCACATGCCTCCTGGCCAAAACAAAACAAAACATAGAACAGAAGCAATATTGTAACAAATTCAATGAAGACTTTAAAAAATAGTCCACATCAAAAGAAATCTTTAAAAAAAGAAAAAAGAAATGCTTTCTCAATCTACATTCTCCTCCAGTGATGGTCATATCTCTTGCCACATTCTATTTCATTTTTAGACTTGACTAAAGTTGTGATACTCCTTTTGATCCATTATTTTTCTCAAAAAAAAAAAATCCATAAAAGTACTTTCTATTAATGAAAGCTCTCTCTATCTCTAAATAATGAAGACAATATAGCCTATTATTTTAAACTGCAATTTATTTTTCATTATTTCATGTTAACGTTTCAGATGTGTGAAGACTAAAACCACTTTACAATTATCCATGTATCTATCTGACTATGAGATTGTCTCTCCCACTACAATGTTAATTCCATGAGGAAGGAACCCTATCTGGATGGTGATGGTGGTGGGGGTGGTGGTGGTGCTGATGGTGGTGGTTTTGGTTCAGTTTGATTTGAAACCAATTTTTTTTTTTAAGATTTATTTACTATTTTATTTATTTATTTTTGGCTGCGTTGGGTCTTCATTGCTGCATGCGGGCTTCTAGTTGTGGCGAGCAGGGGATACTCTTCATTGTGATGAGCGGGCTTCTCAGTGCAGTGTCTTCTCTTGTTGCAGAGCACGGGCTCTAGGCGTGCGGGCTTCAGAAATTGCAGCACATGGTCTCAGGAGTTGTGGCACACGGGCTCAGTTGCTTCTTGGCATGTAGGACCTTACTAGACCAGGGCTCAAACGCGTGTCCCCTGCACTGGCAGGCAGATTCTTAACTACTGCGCCACCAAGGAAGTCCCTGGAACCAACTGTTTTTAGTATTAGATGGAATATATTTTTCCATCTTCATATTTGCAACACATATGTCTCCATGGTTTAGATGCTTTTCTTGTAAGCAACATGTGAATTTATTTTGTTTTTATCCATTCTGAAAATCTAGGTTCTATAAAAAAAATCTTTATTGAGCTATACACTACATAAAGTACACTTATTTTAGGTGCATAATGCTATGAATTTTGAAAAATATATACACCTCTCTAAACAACAGCAAAAGTTAAAAACACTTCTTCATGTGTTTTACAAAAAAAGATACAAAAGTATCTTTGTGCCCCTTCCTGGTTATCCACACCAAAACCTCTCAGACACAGGCAAACACTGATCTGTTTTCTGTCACTATACATTAAATCTGTATTTTTCTACAGTTTCATATAACTGGAATTATATGGTGTGCACTCTTTTGTGTCTGGCTTCTTTTGCTCAGAATAATGCTTTTGAGACTTATCCTTAATGTCGTACATAATTGCGTTTATTTTTTATTTCTTAGCAATATTTTTTTGCATGAATATATAATTGGTTTTATCTGTTGATTGACATTTGTGTTGTTTTCTTTTTGAAACTATTATGAGTAAAGCTCCTATGTACTTTTGTGTATAAGTCTTTGCATGGAAATAAGTTTTCATTTCTCTTGTGAAATGCATGAGTGAAATTACTGGGTCAAATAGTAAGTGGATGTTTAACCTTTTTTTCTAATACTTTTATTTTCTTTTCTTTTAATATTTTAGTTTATTTTTTCTTCCAGTTTTATTGAGATGTAACTGACATACTTCACTGTACAAGTTTAAGGTGTACACCATAATGATTTGACTTACATATCAATGCAATGATTATCACAAGTTTAGTAACATCCATCATCTCATATAGATACAAAATTAAAGAAATAGAAAAATTGTTTTTCCTTGTGAGGAGAACTTTTGGGATTTGCTCCTTATGTGTATGTATATAACATACAGCTGTGTTATATTAATCATGTTGTACATTACATCCCTAGTGCTTACTTATCTTATAACTGGAAGTTTATACTTTTTGACTGCCTTCATCCAATTCCCCCTTCACCCATCCCCTGCCTCTGGTAACCATAAATCTGATCTCTTTTTCCGTTAGTTTGTTTGTTTTTGGAGCATAATTGATCTACAACTCTACATTAGTTCTGTTACACAACATAGTGATTCGATATTTCTACACGTTTCAAAATGATCACCTCAATAAGTCTAGTTACCATGGATGATTAACTTTTTTAGAAACATCCACAGTCTTTTCCAAAGTGGTTATATATTTCACATTGCCACAATGCATGAGTGTTCTATCTCTCATCCACATCTTCACCAACATGTGGTAGTCAGTCTTTACGTCTTTCAAATTGGTATGTGTATTATCTCACAGTGGATTTCATTTGCATTTCTCTGATGACTAATGACACTGAGTATCTTTTGACATGCTTATTATCTAGTTGTGTATCTTCTTTTGTGAAGTATCTATTAAAATATTTTGCCTATGTTTTTATTAAATTGGTCTTCTAATGATTTCCTATGATTTCCCATATATTCTGGATACAAAGCCTTTGTCAAATATATGTCCAGTGCTTGTCTTTTCAATTTCTTGATGATGTCTTTCAAAAAGCAGAAACATTTGGTTTTGATGGAGCTTATTCAGTTTTCTCCATTATGAATCATGCTTTTTTTGTGATGAAATAACTTATCCCAAACTTGCAAAAACTGTCTCTCCTGTTTACTTCTGGAAATTTTACAATTTGAGCTTTTACACTTAAGTTCATGATCTATTTTGAGTTTATTTCTGTGTATGGTGTGAAGTGAGGGTTGACATTTACATTTTCCCATATAGGGATCCAGTTATTCTACCACTATTTGTTGAAAAGATTATCTTTTCTTCATTGAAAGCAGCTTTGTTGAAAATTAATTGAATATACAAATATGGGCATATTTCTGCCTCTCTATTCTGTTCTACTGATCTATCTATCTATATATCTATACACCTGTATCATACTGTCTTGATTACTGTAGCATTACAGTAAGTCATGAAATTAGGTAATGTAAATCCTTGATTTACAATACGATCTTTTAAAAATTGTGTCATCTATTCTAGGGCCTTTGTTTTTCAAAAAATTTAGGATAAGATTAATTTTTCTAAAAGCCTTCTGGAATTTCCATTGGAATTGTATTCCTAGGTGAGAGATAAATTGCCAAAACACTAGGGTTTCACTTGATTTATATCACCAGAAATATTTAAGCATTGGCCCAGCAGAAAGCTGAGAGCCACTACAGTGCAAAATCAAGTGAGGGCCCCGCACTTGGCTATATCGTCTGCAAACCTAACAATACTAGAGATAACTATGGCAGATAAAGCCAACACTCTGGCAAGCCTCAAGGAGAGATTCATTGCACAGACTCCCTAGCATCCTGGAGCAAGGCCATGTTTTTTCCTGTAGAGAATGACTCACCATCTGAAAAGAGGCTCCTGATGTGCTAATGGCTTTGGTAAAGACTGAACACCTGACCTTGGAGCATCAGGTATGTCCATCACTAACTGATCCCCAAGTCAGGGGTTCCAGTGGGTGCAGCAGCAAGCCATTCTATGATGGAGCCCAAGCAGGTCCAGAGGGCGCAAATAACTTACATAAATAAGTGGCCACAAGTCACCTGTTCTGTTTCACCAAGGCTTTGTCTAAATGCACATCTTTGGTCTCACGGTGGGTTCCCCAAACAAGCCAACAGAGGAGAAAATGCCTGATCCTCACTCACAGATGGATTGACTTAATATGTTGTGGTGTCCTGAAAATAAACTACTGCTCCCTACAGCACCAGAAGGGGGGATTCCAGTGGGCAGAACTATGAGTGGAACAGTTGATTGTCTGCTTCACATGGAATAAAAGGTACCCCAAGGTCAGGATATACCTCTGGGCAAATGACTTGGTTGGTCAGGGGCCTGGAAGGAGCAGGATGAAATTATTAGAGACATGGAGTTTTAGAGAAAAGGGTTATGGGCAGACCTTACAGGAAACAGAACAAAGTATCTGAGTCTTTGTGTCTTATGTCAATGCCCACTAGAGAGCATCCACCAGAAAGGAGACACAACCAGACGGACAGGACAATTGGTGTGGTGGATTGTTCGGTGGATGTCCTCAGTCACCCTAGTGCACAACTGTCCCAACATCAGAGTAGCCACGGTATCAGGGATGGTGGTTATAGATGAGCCCAACAGCGTGGGCTCCCTCTCACCAAAGCTGGTCTAGCCACTATTTCTTCTGCATAATCAACCTGTCATCATGGGACTGACAGTGGGTCCTCAGTATCCCAAGTAAAAACAACCAGCTTCTTGATGGCAAGTTAATTGTATGGGAGCCCATCCTCTCTGAAGGACTTGATTCTCAATATGGGTTTATCTTTTCTTTCTGCTGTGCCTCTGCCAGCAATACTCTATGAAGGGCTTATAGAATACCTGATAACAGACATGGAATCCTGCACAAGATTGCCTTGGACCAAGGGACCCATTTTATTCAGAATTGTGTATATGACCATGGGATTTGCTGATTCTACCATATCCTACCTTTTTCTGGAATTAGCAGGTCTACTACTGTTTGAGTTGAATTGTGTTCCCGTAAATTCATATGTTGAAGCCCTAACTCCCAGTACCTCCGAATGTGACTTTAATCAGAAACAGGGTCTTTTCAGATATAATCAGTTCAGTTAGATGAGGTTATTAGGGTGGGCCCTAATCCAATATGACTATGTCCTTATTAAAGGGAGATATTTGGACACAGAGACAGAGACACAAGGAGAATACCCTGTAAAGAATAGAGTTACGCTGCCATGAGCCAAGGGACACAAAAGATTGCTGCTAAATGACCAGCTGGGAAAGAGGCATGGAACAGAGTCTCCCTCACAGCCCTCAGAAGGAACCAATCCTGCCAACAGCATGATCTCCAAATTCTAGAATCTGGAAATGTGAGACAATAAATTTCTATGTTCTAAGCCACCGGGTTGTTGGTACTTTGCTACAGCAGCTTCAGGAAACTAATGCAAATACCATATTGGAATAGCCTATTAATGGCTCAACTAAGGCAGCATCCTATAGCACTGGGGAACTTCCTCTATAATGTACTAGCTGTATTAAGCCAATATATCAAGCTGGGTCCCTCATAGCTAGAATATCCAGATCCAGATGCCAAGAAATGGAACAAGAATTAGCCCTTCACATTATTATTCCCAATAATCCAATTGTGCTTCCCATTCTAGTGTGGGCTCTACTGGATAAAGTGGGGAGTGGGGAACACTACTCCCAGTGACACAAAAGGGCTCCACAAAATCTGAATCTACAACAGGTCTCTTTGGTTTCCTTATGTGGGTGGAACATCAGGCAAAGAAAGGAGTTACATTATTGATGAAGTTATTCAACCTTGATTATTATGAGAAGCTAGAATTCTTGCTACATTAAGGTGGCAGGGAAGAATGTCTGAAACTCAGGGGATTCACTGGAGTACCCTTATGTGGTTTTGTATTTGATAATAACTGTGAAAAAGCAATTGTAGGGACTTCCCTGGTGGTGCAGTGGTTGGGAGTCTGCCTACCAATGCAGGGGAAAATGGGTTTCAGCCCTGGTCTGGGAGGATGCCACATGCCGCGGAGCAAATGGGCCCACACATCACAACTTCTAAGTCTATGCTCTAGAACCTGCGAGCCACAATTACTGAGCCCATGTACCACAGCTACTGAAGTCTGCACACCTAGAAGCCTATGCACCACAATGGAGAGTTGCCCCCACTCGCCACAACTAGAGAAAGCCCACCTGCAGCAACAAAGACCCAAAGCAGCCAATAAATAAATAAATAAATAAATAAATAAATTTATTCTAAAAAGGAAAAGCAATTGCAGCCACCACAGCCCAAGAAGGGCAAGGCAGTCTAAGGCCTGATTGCTCAGATGAAATTCTGGGATCCCCCACCATGCAAGTAACTTAGACCAGCCAATGCTTGCCAAGGATGAGGTAATCTAGATAAGTGGTAGAGGAGAGAATTGATGAATATCAGTCATGGCCTTGGGACCAGCAGGCACTATTAGCTTATTCCATTATTTCTCCTGCACAAAGTCCTTTCTAGAAATTGTGGCCACCACTTTGAAAGCACAGTGACAAAGTGAACTTAATAAGGGGACAAAGGGATCTGAGTAGTGTAAGGCATGGTCTTTAGCAAGTACTTTATGATGTCCCCTTGGCCCAGCTCTGATTTCAGCCACAGTCGTGGTAGACAGTTCTCTGTGGGCTCAGACTCTTTCCACCTCAACAAGCCACAGGTCGGTCCACTTCTCTGCTCCAGGGCATTCTCTGAAGCTGAGGAGACTGCTCAGCCAGGACACAGCACAGCTTGGAAACGTGGGGGCAGTTACAGTCCCCAGGAGCAATCCTCAATGAATGGGTTCAAGAGGCGGCAGATAAATGTCCTATGATTCCATCTTTCCCATGGGCAATTCTGAGCGATGCTGGGAGAATCAAGCCAGGGGCATCTATAGTACTATTTGCAATTTGGCACCCTTATCTTGGCTTCTCTGCCTCCCCTATCTCACTCTCCTTGCTCCCCACTTCTCTTCCTGGAATCATCATGCAAATAAACTACCTGCATCCAGATCTTTATCATAGTCTCTGCTTTTGGGAGAACTCAAATTAAACAGAATTTGCCATACATATATGATTTATTATTTTCAACAAGTGAAAATTTCATCTTGGTCCCAAATGTTTTTTTTAATTGATTTATTTATTTAATGTATTATTATTATTATTTGGGGAGGGCTATGTTGGATCTTCGCTGCTGCATGCAGGCTTTCTCTAGTTGTGGCAAGCGGGGGCTACTCTTCATTGCGGTGCTTGGGCTCTAGGCACGTAGGCTTCAGCAGTTGCAGCAGGCAGGATCAGTAGTTGTGGCACACAGGCTCAGTTGCTCTGCAGTATGTGGCATCTTCCCGGCCCAAGGCTCGAACCTGAGTCCCTGCATTGGCAGGCAAATTCTTAACCACTGCACCACCAGGGAAATCCCGGTTCCAAATGTTTTAAAGCTTCTAGTATGTAGATAGAACCTCAGCTACCTCATCTGTGAAGTTAGAAGTGTAATCATAATGGATTTGCCTGGTGCTGATGGTTTTAGACCAGGGGTTTCCGATAGATAAGGGTCATGCTCTCGTGCTTGTTTTGGTGTATCCCCTGCATTGGCAGGCGAATTCTTAACCACTGTGCCAGCAGGGAAGCCCTCTGTATATGTTTTAAATAAATTGATCGTAAATCATATGGGCACTTACTCAGTAACATGTACTGAAGCACAAAAAAAAGGATCTTAAACTTTTAAAGAGCTTTTTCTACTTCCGCCACTAGGTGATCCCCTATGCCGTACCTCAGAACGTCCTTAACATTGCTGTATCCTACATCCCGCTTTACCACGTTATCCTTCTACCTCTCTCTCCCTTCCCTTAGTGTAGCTAATGTTCTTGTTTACTCTTTTTAAAATAACATTTGCTTGTTTAAAGTAGAGGGAAATAAAAGGAAAACATATAGCTCATAATCCTATTATTTATAAACTCGTTCTTACTAACGAACTAATAAAACAATAACACGTCCACATGATAAGAAATTCCAAACATTCAAAAAGGTGTAAGAGGTGAAGTCAAAGTGATTCATTTGTACATACATATATACCTATTTTTTTTCAGATTCTTTTCCCTTACAGGTTATTACAAAATATTGAGTATAGCTCCCTCCGTGGTATTCTGAGGGACACTATAGTTTTATTCCTGGTTTAGGGAATTCCTTTATCTTTTATTCCAAGGTGTCAAGCCCCTTGGTCAGAGAGGCTGGGAGAAACAGCCTCTAGAACATTAAGAGGCCTCTAGAACTTTCAGCCTCTGGAATGAACATTGGACATCCACTAGACTAAAATCACTTTGTAGTTGACGCTAGTGAGATCAAGATATTTCTAAAAATTCATACAATCAGTTACTGACCAAAACAAAAAATCTCAAAATGCAAGTTAAGAAAATAGTGTGAACAGATATAACATCATCATTCTGGAATCAGCTGTGTTACAGAAACTCAAAACAGATTCTTATGACACTTGCAATAGTAATTTTTATGAATGAAATGAAGTAATGTATATGTTTTTAAATTTTTAGTAGCATTTTTTGGGGGGGGAGGGGAAGGCTCACCTAGTGCTTATTTCCTCCAAGGTATTAAAATCAATGTTCCTTATATTTTCTGTTCCTTGGCTGTAAACCTGATCCTCAAAGAAAGAAAGTGGCTGGTATAGGTCCAAATTCCCCAAAAGATGATGATATAGCCAAAAATACATCTTTCAACTTGCAAAACAAGTTTGCTCAAGGAGATGACAGTATTTTTATCATGTGACTGAATTTAAGTTCGATTTGTCTCTGGCTCATTTTCAATAATAGTTTTGATCCAGGTGTTAGATTAGCCATGGAGTAAAGCACTTGATTCTCCCAGCCTCTCTGAGCCGGGAGCTTGACACCTTGGAATAAAAGGTAAAGGAATTCCCTAAACCAGAGATAAAACTTTAGTGTCCCTAAGAAAATCATGGAGGGAGCTATACTCAATATTTTGTAATAACCTGTAAGGGGAAAGAATCTGGAAAAAAAATGGGTATATATATATATATATATATATATATATACACACACACACATACGTAAAACTGAATCATTTTGCTGTACACTTAAAACTAACACAACATTGTAAATCAACTACACTTCAATAAAAGTAAAATAAAATATTAAATAAATAATTAAATTTAAAAACAAACAAGTAAGAATATCATGAAAAGCTTTTTTTAATGCAAAATTTGAGGCTATACCTTTTCTGATTTAACAAGTTTGAAGTGGAGTACAGAAATCCATTTTATAAAGCACCCCTGTGGCAGTAGATAAGATGAATATACTTCCTGATTTCCTTCTATTGTCCTGGCATCCTTCTGGTTTAACACGTGTCCCAGAATTGTTGCTGTTGTTTTTAAGAAACCATTATTAAAAAACAGTTGTATTAAAATAAGCCAGGCTGGATTTGGTAGATCACTTTGTACTTCCATATCCTACCATGGCCTTCTTTAGTAGTGTGTGAGATACAAGTGCAGTGAGCAGAGTTCAACATTTAACAAGTGGTTAAATCTGAAGGATGAGTGATAACCTCCCTCACTTTTTCAAAATCCGTCTTGACACTGGTAACTGACTCCACAACTTTAAGGAGGGCATGCAAGATGCTTGCTGATAAAGTGTGGTTGTATACAAGCAGGGGGCTTGGGACAGCAAAAACTGGTCCCCAGTGATGTGGGAGAAGTGTTTGCTGCCCCTGGTGGCCATCTGGTGGATGAGTCATTGCGCCTTACCCCAGAGGGAAGCCTGGGAGATGAGGAAGCCAAGTAGGCTGCCAGTCTCCCAGTGGGTGGGATCACTTTGAAATGTGGGAAATCGGAAATTCAGTGCATGTGAAATGTGGGAAGTGGGATTGAAGCTGCCTGAAGTAGAGCTTGTACAGAGAAGTGTGAGCAATCCTGCTGAAATGGTTTTATTTTATACTAGTGTAAGTATGCAACAATTTACAGCTGTCCTCCGCATTTCGAAAGTTTGGTTTACGCCACTTCTAGTACCTTCCTTGACTAACTGAAACAAATCTGAAGGGGATTTTCGCTTTCACAAAAAAGGGCAAAAAGTGAAAATAGCATTTCGTGTTTGTTTTGCAGGAGCCCCTATAGAGGCAGCGCATACCTGAAGCACTGAGAGAAGCACTGCCAAGCGCCTTCGCTGCGAACTGCACTCAGCATCTCAGCATCAATCTGCCATAGCTTTGAACTGTGTCTGTGAACATCTGTGCTTTATCTGGATTTATTTTGTGCATCCATTAGCAAGGTATTTCCTAAGGTAATTGCTTCTTCACGTTCATCTCAGCTTACAAAAGTTTTCATAGGAACATTACTTTTGTAAAGTGGGGGAAACCTGTATTTACTTCAGTGTTGTAGGAATTTTTAAAGATTTTGCAATGAACCCTCTCAGCAGCAATGAGCTCAAGAAACAAAGCTAAACAAAACAAAAACATATGTTTAGTGAAAATTAAGTACAGGATTTTTATTTTTCAGTAAAGTTGATGATAAATGTACAACACATAAAATCTTTGCCAGCATTTACCATCTACCATGGGACCTGTAATACTGAAAACTAGAAGACATAAATATGCTATAAAGACACCAGAATTTGCTTTAAATCTTGGACATTATTTTCAGGTTTTCTTGGATAAGTATGAGCTAAGAAGAAATAGCTCTTAATGTGTTTGGTTTAATTAATAGGAGAACTGCAGACAGCTAAATGACTCATTTTTTTGTGTCACCAATTATTTCAAATTAAAAAATTAATTCCAGGACTTCCTAGGTGGCACAGGGGTAAAGAATCCGCCTGCTGATGCAGGGGACACGGGTTTGAGCCCTGCCCTGGGAAGATTCCACATGCCACGGAGCAAATAAGCCCATGCACCACAACTATTGAGCCTGTGCTCTAGAGCCCGTGAGCCACAACTACTGAGCCCATGTGCCACAACAATTGAAGCCCACATGCCTAGAGCCCAGTGCTCCACAACAAGAGAAACCACTACAATGAGGAGACTGCGCACCGCAATGAAGAGTAGCCCCCGGTCTCAGCAGCTAGAGAAAGCCCGTGTGCAGCAATGAAGACCCAACGCAGCCAATAAAGTTAAGTAAATAAATAAATTTATTTTAAAAAATAGTTAAAAAAAATAATTCCAATAATTGTTCAAGTTTTTTCATGAAATTCATGAAATCAAAGTAAAAAAAGTTCATCACATCTTATTATGACTACTATTGTAAATTCAGTTAAAAAGTTTAATTTTGAAGACAGTTATTTGTTTTGAGGATCATATGAGTACAAATTCTGCATACAGTCTATCTATCAACAAATATCTTGCTAAATAAGAAACAGAGAGAGCAAAAATGTTCTTTGAAGCTTCCAGAGAATTGCAGTTCTTAAAAATAAAATTTGGAAACAGGGAGATACTGAAATTTATCCTATAAAAGCAAGGCAAAATTGAATAAACAGTGAGAATGTAATCAATTTACAAGTTTTACTTTTGAAATTCTATCACTGTGGCTTGGAATATCCAGACTTGTGGAATAATCTTTTTTTTTTTAAAATAAGTTTATTTATTTATTTATTTTATTGGCCGTGTTGGGTTTTTTTTGCTGTGCGCGGGCTTTCTTTAGTTGTAGTGAGCGGGGCTACGCTTCGTTGCGGTGCGCGGGCTCCTCATTGCCATGGCTTCTCTTGTTGTGGAGCACAGGCTCTAGGTGCATGGGCTTCAGTAGTTGCAGCAGATGGGCTCAATAGTTGTGGCTCACGGGCTCTAAAGCGCAGGCTCAATAGTTGTAGCACACAGGCTTACTTGCTCCGCGGCATGTGGGATCTTCCTGGAGCAGGGATTGAACCCGTGTCCCCTGCATTGGCAGGCGGATTCTTAACCACTGCGCCACCTAGGAAGCCCTGGAATAATCTTTTGATGGAGCCTCTTGTTTTTAGTTCATAAATGTATGTTCTGTCCCAGAAGGAATCAAACTGCAAAAGCTAACAATTTTGAAGCATCTAAATTACACAAAATAATTTAAAGACATATAAATAGAGACAGCTTACTGACAAGTTTTGTCTTGTAAGTGTATTTGTTTAAAAAAACGAGAAAAACAAAAACAAACAAAAATACTACTCTGAATGGAGGTGAACCTAGGCACCTCTGAAAATACCTTGGCTGAAGTATTTACACATTTCAAAATAAAAGGAATAGAATTGAGAATATTGTCCATCTAGCAGAATTTTTTCTGAGCTTACCATGAGTCTCAACACCTGAAGAATAATTTCTCAGTTGAAAATATTGTGGGCTCCAGAGAAGAGTCAATTGGAAAAGATCGTGGCAATTTCATGAAAAAAAAAAGTAAGAAGATCATACTGAAAGCAATATATTCTTCAGAAATATCTCAGTAACAGTATTAGCAAATGATACAGCTAAGAAACTGAATACAGTATATAAATATATACCAACAACAATTATTCTGCTTGTATTATTTTTAATATTCGGATAATCAATATAAATTATCCCAAAGTTTGCTTTAATATACATGGGTATATGTTTTTAAGAGAGAACTTTTTTTAAAAGGTTTTTTTGATGTGGAACATTTTCATACTCCTTATTAAACCCGTTACAATACTGCTTCTGTCCTGTGTGTTGGTCCCTTAGCTGTGAGGCATGTGGAATCTTAGCTCCCTGACCAGGGATCAAACCCGCACCCCCTGCATTGGAAGGCAAGGTCCCAACCACTGGACTGCCAGGGAAGTCCCAAGAGAAAATTTTTTTTTGAAAATGGTTTTTAATAGAATTGTTTTATAGATCCAACAATGTAAAAAAAATCCTTGGTCAATAAATTAATATGTTAAAAATGACACGTTAAATAATTTTAGTCACCCCTTTTATTCTCCAAAATATTTGTCAGCTAAATTGTATACTTGATCTATTTTAAGCCCAAATTTGAGAAACAGTTAAATTATGCATGCCCTATATTGGTTCTAGAATATTTTTAAATGAATTTGGATGGATGTTCTTTTATTGTTATTTTAGGTTGTAGAGCATGGGAAAAAAGACCAGAGAATGTAAAATTTTAAAACTGTCTCATTTGATTCCAAGCAAAACATAATCCTGCATATTGAGGTCGTAGGCTTAGCCTGTTGAATTTCAAGGAGCCGTTGAATGACCAACATGACGAATGCCCAGGAGTGAAGAACGTTTTCCTGGGACATGGGACTTTCAGTGCTAAAACTGTGGCAGTCTCAGACAAGCCGAAATTAATGGTCTCCCTACATCTATTACATGAATTCAGACTCCAGTGCGTTTAGGTGAGTCTGGGTTCACATGTGAAGAAAGGAAATCATGAATACTGGGCCCCTGAGCCATGGTTTCAGAAAAGGTACTCTTTACTTTTGCTATATCACAAAATAAATAGCAAATTTTATGGCTCTCTTATATTCTAGTCCTCACTTCTCACACCAGAAAAACCCAAAACGAATATTGTATGATGATTCACTTCCTTTTCCTTTCTCCCCAGGGGAGCCCTGACTTATGCTTCATCGCACCCTCAACCTTAAAACTACTCCCACCTATGAGAACAGATGCAATATTCGAACAGAATCTGGGGACTGCCTGACTTTATATAGGAATCCATTTCCCCACGTATCTACCAAAAAAGCTGAGCATTGAATCCTAATGCCTAGTTCAATGCTGGGCATATAGTAAGTTTCAGTGAACTTGTGAATGACAGATCAAAAGCCCCCTAAAAGGTGGAAACTCATCCAAATGTACTTGCCCAGCTATGTGGTGAAAGTCCTCAGGAGGGGAGAGAAAAGGTTGGGGAATAACCCTTTTCCTTTTGCCTCGCCCAAGAGCTCAGTGGATGAGTTGAAGTGCAAACAAACCACAAATGCATTGAGCACAACTGTTTATTTCTGTCTCCTTTTCATCTTGGAAATTAAAGGAGGAAGAACAGCTGAAGGACCCCAGCTATCCTCTCTCGGCTGGTATCAGGTAGCCATATACCTGAGAGAAAAAAGGTATAAAATTACCCCTTATATTTTCCTTTCGAAGAGATTTTGCTTCTGGCATCCTAGAACCAGAAAATAGGAAACCTTGATTATTTTAAAACAGGTAACCAACACTTTTTAGATTTGCATGTGACTCTTAATTACAAGAGAAAAAGTATTTCAAGAAAAGTCAAACATGACAGAATATGTGTTCAGGATGTATAAGGGTGACCCACTGACCACAGCAATTGAAGAATGTTTTCTTTGCTTTCTAGATTCCTATCCTGCCTGGGAACCAGGAGGCAGCCCAGTGCAGGGCTATAGGTATTAAACTGAACATCACCTCCCAGGGCTACCACCTACCAGCTGTGAGACATTGGACAAATTACTCAACCTCTTTTCACCTTTATCCACCTAATAGGGTTGTTATGAGGATTAAGGGAGATAATCTGTGTAAAGCTCTTAGCACCAGACCACACGGTAAGTACTCAAAAGGTACTGTTGGTACTTACTGTTCTGGATAGACTGTATCACGTAATCACCTGTGATTTCTGCTGGAAGAACTAAGGTGATTTTTATACCTCGTAGTAGGTTTATAAGGTATATTAATCATAGGAAAGGTTATACGATGAGTTGGCGCTTGCCTAATTTGATGAGTCAGGTTGTTTTCTTTTTTTCACTTCTGTGTTGAAAATAGAAATTTACGTCAAATTTTTGCTTGAGGCAGAAAAACCTTTTTATTTGGTTACTCGCCTGAAATGAGAAAGTAACTCCTCTTAATGCCTGGCCACCGACCCAGCCCTACAGCTGATACTAATAGATTTCCTTAGGGAATCACAAGCAGGAGTCCTAGGACCCAGTCTGTTTATGGCTCTTAAACTAGGAAGCATAGATTAAAATCTAGTTTAGAGTCCTTTCTCTCCAAGCCCATCTGAATCAAAACATTTAGAAACTCAGAACACTAGAATGCTTTCGTTGAATTTAATAGACAATGTATGCTTGTGAACAGCTACACCAGATCAGGACTCATTACTTCTGTGGCCAAGTGTGCAGCGTTTTGGAGGGCTACACAGCGGAGGATGTATGTGGCGGGGAACTTGAGGATGCCTAGGGACACCCAAGGTGGTCTTCCTACTAAGAAGGGCTCATCTAATGAATTGCTCTAGTAGGCTTCCAAGTTGCTAATAATCATATGGCCCTAATCAGTAGTAAAGGAGCACCTACTTAATCAACCCAAAGTCCCAAGGTAATAGGATCTAACAAGAAAGGTGAACTGCCTATATCATTACCACTAAGTGGCATAACTTTAACAAAACTGACAGATTTTCATTTTCCCAGTGTTCTCCTTGGTGCATGAAACTGGGTGCTGGCTTAATAACCCTCAGCTGTGAAATACTGTAACATGTTAGTTCATGCTGAGTGGCAACAGGTTTGTTTTTCATGATTATGTAATCTGAATTCTTTTTCCAAGAAAGGATTTGGAAATGAGGTATTACATTGGATTGCCAGCAAGCATTTGGTCTAAATGCACATGTGTATTAGCTACAGTAAACTCAGGCCCTTCCTCTCAAACTGCCCCCTACCCCTGGACAAATCTATAAACTATGTATCAAGTGTGACCTGTCAGAAATGTCCAGTAGCTGGCTGAGGCTTACATAAAGCGTGGAAATGCCTACTAAGGATTTTTAGGGCGGGTATTTGATCTCCCTCAGTCTTAAATAGCAACTTAATGAGCCAGGCGATCTGAGCACTCTGTGCACTACTACCCGTATTAGATTGGCTTTAAAAACTAATATAGTGTTAAAATAGTGTGTAAAGGGTGCATACTGGAGTAGGTTCAAAGACTTTAGGTGCTAGTTTGGTATTTATTGACTAGAATGCTACTTAGAAGAGAGTTCACGTTGTTCTTAACTTCCAGGACAAAGCTTAAAACCACAGCAAATAACTGCTTGGGGGTTTGCATTCCGTAGTCCTGGACTCAGAGGCAAGCTTCCTGTTCCCTCTTGGCTGGCAGACCCAACCCGAAGGCCAGATGGTGAATGGTTTGATTCTTATAGTTGGAGAATCTGCTCTGGCTTTCAGCCCTTGGGGTTCTGGGTGCCAGACCAGGTGTTTTTTGGGGGTTGTTTTGTTTTGTTTTGCTTTGTTTTTACGTTCCTCCTGGAGACTTGGATTTCACTTGAAGCTAACAGGAGGAGAACAGACTGAGTTAGGCATCTGGGCAAAGACCATTTCTAATAAAGATCCACACACCCATATAGATCCCAAAGAGGGGTGTTTCAGAGTAACTGAGAACCAAACTTGGAAAACTCCAGTCATTCTCTGGGATCTTCTTGGTGGGTTTTAGAAACTAAGAGGGGGAAAAAAAGAAGAAAAAGAACAATACAAGATTCTTGGGCCAACATGATTTTTTTTCTTCTGGGGAAAATAGCAGATTTTTTATTCAAGTGGTATAATTATGTACTTTCCTATGCAATGTGTGTACACAATCGAATGTTTATTATGCTAAGTCAAATGCTAAGACTTCCTCTACTGCCTTCTCTTCACCAGCCAGTGCTATTAAATGGGCCCCAGGTCAGAACCTATGGAAACTCTGAGTGAGGGAGAGAGACTGTAACTCTGGCTGTGTGTGTGTGTGTGTGTGTGTGTGTGTGTGTGTGTAACAGAGAGAGATCCAGAAAGAGAGAGAGAATTCCAGAACTTGTCCTTGTATGGAGAAGTTATGAGCCTGCTTTGAATTTTTAGTGAAAAATAAATCGAGACTATTAGAACACTTATTATTCAAATAGCATGCCCAAATTAATTTGCTTAGGAAAAACTGTTAACCTTTTCTTCTCTGCCCCATTATTTCAGCAATTTTAAAGGTCTTGTGGCCAAAGAACAGGATCACGAAGGGTTAGTGATGGGGTGGGGGGACAGTTGAATTTTAACTCAGCTGAATTGGGGACTAATTTCCTTGGCAGTTCAAAAGCTCGTAATGAAGGCTCTCTGCCAGACAGAAGCAGCTCGGGCCACCGGGCAGTCGCACTGAGGCCTGTCCCTTCAGAGCAGAAGAGGCTGGCATCCAATCCTCTGAGGCAGCCCCTCCCTCGGGTAGAACCAACAACCTTCCTCAACACCCCCCACCCCCACTGCTGTGCTCATTCCGACCTTTGTGCCCCCTTTCAAACTCTGCTTGGAATTCCCTCTCCCCACTTCTTTAACCCAACCTTTTACCTCCTTCTAGGTCCAGCTCAAAACAGCCTTACCAGTAAAGAGCTTCAACCCAAGGGCACTCTCCTTCCTCTAAGCCGTCATGAAGCTGCTACAGTTTTCACTGTTTCTGGTAGATTCTTTGAGCTAGCTGGTCAACTGGAGACAAAAGTCCTTCTCTTTTCTTTCCTGGCTGCACTTTTCTTTCTTTTCTTAAAAAAATAAATAACTTTATGATCTCGCTGCCCAACTTTTATCATTGTTTACTATATCCACAGAGGTGGAACAGAACTGACTTTTCACTGCTGTTGCATCCAAGCATGATATTATTTCAACTTAATCCACTGTGATCAACCCAAGCCCATATTTGGTTTTTGCAAAAGTTATCTGACATTAGAATTTAAAAGCATTCCGAAAGAATGGAAGCTATTTCTCCAACAAAGACAGGAGGAACTGAAGAAAAAGTGAGTACATGGAGGGTATATTATGTTATTTACATTCTTCTACTCTGGGGAGTATATGCAGAGGAGTAACCTAGAGGGACTTTTCAGCGATATGATCCAAAGATACCAGGGAAAACCCTCTCTCTAGTAACAGAAATGACTTAAAGACTTTTTTTTTTTGGTTGCACCCCGTGGCATGCAGGATCTCAGTTCTGCACCAGGGATCGAATCTGTGCCCCCTGCAGTGGAAGCAGTGTCCTAACCACTAGACCGCCAGGGAAGTCCCTTAAAGACTTTTTAGATTAAGCAAAAAGTAGAAATGTTTTTCTATTTAGGTCTCTCTAAGTTTTGTTTTGTTTTAATAAACTTATCTATCTATTTATTTATTGGCTGCATTGGGTCTTCATTGCTGCACACAGGCTTTCTCTCATTGTGGTGAGCAAGGGCTACTCTTCATTGCGGTGCGCAGGCTCCTCAGTGAGGTGGTTTCTCTTGTTGTGGAGCACAGGCTCTAGCCACATGGGCTTCAGTGGCTGTGGCACACAGGCTCTAGAGCACAGGCACAATAGTTGTGGCACATGGGCTTAGTTGCTCCACAGCATGTGGGATCTTCCTGGAGCAGGAATCAAGCCCATGTCCCCTGCATTGGCAGGCAGATCCTTAACCACTGAGCCATCTAGGAAGTCCCTGGGTCTCCCTAAGTTTTTTAATCTCCCTTAAAAGTAATACAGGGAATAGAGATTCCATGAGAGAGAAATAATTCTTTCTCCTGAGCCTAGACTTCCCTGCCTAGGGAAGCCTAAAGGAAATTGAGTGCAGTCAACCTGCAAGGGTGAGCAGAGATCATTGAAATGCACTGATAATTCAGAATCTCATTTCCACCTCATTAATTTCAACCTCTGTTCCCTTCTACTGTACCTCTACAAGGTAGACTAAGTTGAAGATCATATCCTGTCCCCACTCCTGCCTTCCCCCTCCCCCAAGGAGCTGTCAGTTGGGTGGAAGATCATTATCAGGAGAAGGAGGCAAAGCAAGTGGCCCACATGATTCACAACCCAGCTAGCCTCCTCTTCATCACTTAATTGTGCAGATTACAGGTGAGCGTCACCTTAATATTGATGAGATTTTTAATACGAAAATTATTTCTGGTCTTGATCCGTTTCCAATTTGTCAATACACTAGCTTTTGCCAAGCTTGGGAACCTTAGCATAATTATGGCTAAAGTCACTTGACTTCAGTTAGTGAACTTCTGTGTTTTTACTCTCCCTCCCATTCTTTGGGAAGGGGGGAATTTTGCATTGTTTTCAATAGAACATGATTATTAATTATTGCCTATACTGGAAAGTGGTGGAGGTGCTGTCTCTCCCTAATATTTTCCTGTCATTTTACAATGTGTACTCATCCTATTATTGTGTAAGGATATATATTGTATATACACTGTTATAAGTAAAAACTCTATTTTCTTGCAAGGAAAGTTTCAAGATTTACAAATACTAGATAACAAATATGGATAATAATCTGGGAACATCAGATATTAATTAAGTATTCTTGAATAATCAAGTCTAAGTACAAAAAAAGAAAGTTCAGAATCATAGGAAGCCATTGTAAAGAGAGAGGAGGAAATTAAAGCAGACGTAAACATCAGGGACTGGATGGAAAAAGGGTCAGAGAAGGTAGTGTCCTGTGAGAGTCAGAGTGAGTCCTAATCAAAACTGTGCTGTAGACAAACTAACTTTCCCTTTCCTTTTCTTTACCAAGACCAGCTTAGAAGTTCCAATAATAGGATAATTATTACTACTACTTGTAGAGTTTACATTTTGACAGTGTTTGACACTTAAATTATCTCTAACTGGCAAAATTTTAGACTGGAAAATATGGATGTAGGGAAATTTGTGGAAGCAATTCCCTAGCTCAGAAACTCTATTGCACATCAAGAGTGCCTTAGTCCGGCCTTGAATAGTAATGAGCCTGATCAAGGTGCCTGGTGTGAGGAAATAAAACATAAATGTCAACCACATAAAAATAAAGATTAAAAAGAGTCCAATACTTCTAGCAGGGTATGCTGGTTAGCTTTATGTGTCAACTTGGCTGGGCTATGGTATCTAGTTTTTCAATCAATTACTAACCTAGATGTTGCTATAGAGGTATTTTGTAGATGTGGTTAACATCTACAATACGTTGGATTTATTTTTTATTTTTTCCGTTGACTTTACAAAAGGAGATGATCTTATATAATGAGGGTGGGCCTCATCTCATCAGTTGAAAGGCTTTAAGAGCAAAACTGAGATTTTCCTGAGGAAGATAAGAAATTCTGCCCCATGACTGCGGTGTCAGCTGCTACCCAGGAGTTCCCAGCCTGCTGGGCTGACCTGCAGATTTCAGACTTGCCAACACCTCCCCCCTCACCATATGATATCTATCTACCTATTTGTCTATCTACGTAGCTCCATCTATCTGTCTGTCCATCTTTCTCACTGGTTCTGTTTCTCTGGAGAACCTTGACACAGAGAGTTACCACAGAAGACCTGAGGAGGTGATAGTAAACTGACCTTTAATGAATAAGGAACCAACTATATGAAAAGTAGAGGTTAATGATGTTCCTTTCTGAGGGAAGAACATACCCAAAGGCCCTACAGTAGGAAATAGCTTGGGATAAATAAAAATGTGAAAAAGAAATCAGGATGCCTTAGGCACAGTAAGCAAGAGAGATGGCTCAAGATGAGGTTGGAGAGGTTTGCGGAGGTCAGATCATACAGGACTCTTAGTAAAATACTTGAACTTATTTTTCAAAGTACTGTAGGAAGTCATTGAAAATTTTTAACCTGGAGAAAGATGGCTGCCTGTGGAGAAGAGAACGGAGGCCAACAAACGTGTAGAAAATTACTATAGTGGTCCAGGTGGGTATTGGTAATAACTTGGCCCAGTATACTGGCAGAGGAGATACAAAAATATGGGCTGATTCACAGTTATATGATGGAATGAATGAAGATGGTAGGAGGTGAGGGTGTTACAGATGCTCCTATCTTTCTGGCTCATACATTTGGGTGGATGGTGATGTTACTATACACATGGGGTAAACAGGAAGAGGAACAGGATTAAAGAAAGTGAATTAAGAGTTTAGTTTTTTTTTTTTTTTTTTTTTTATTATTATTTTATTTTATTTTTTTTGGGGGTACACCAGGTTCAATCAACTGTTTTTATACACATATCCCCATATTCCCTCCCTTCCTTGACGCCCCCCCCTCGATTCCCCCCCACCCTCCCTGCCCCAGTCCTCTAAGGCATCTTCCATCCTCGAGTTGGACTCCCTTTAAGAGTTTAGTTTTGATACTGGAGCTTAGAAGAAAGATTTCAGCATTAGATATCCATTTGGGAGGCATCTCTTACAAATGGCATTTGAAGTCACGTGAACAAACATGGTTTATCAAGGAGAGGAGATGAATCAAAGAGAGTGCTCAGGACTGAACCCTGAGTCATTCCAACATTTAGAGACCGGATAGAGAAGGAGTGGCTAGAGAGTTTGGAAGCTGGGGGCTGGGGGGGCTGGGGTGGGGGTAAGACTAGGAGTGTGCCCAGAGGCATTGTGTTTCAAGAAGGACGTAGTAGTCAACTCAATGAAATGCTGCCAAGAAGCCAAGCAAAAGGAGAACAGAAGAATGAACATACCATGGCCTCACTCTATGACTTCTGATGTCTGGTATGCTTGCCTCCTTAATGCGTTCTCATTTACCATTCACCATTTGTCATGGTGACCACTATCATGGCCAATTCTAGGTGATTACTGGCACTCCTAGGTATTGGTTTTCATAACTGGATGTCCATGGGGGCCTAATTGTTTGTTTCTGAAGGAGGAGGAAGAAAAGAAGTTGGTTTCTGGGAACCTGGGGATGAAGAAGGAAGAGAAGACAGAGGGGTAAAGAAAGGAAGCATGTTCTGCATTCCCTAACCTGACCTTAGAGATAATATCTGACCTATAGGAAGCATCTTATATAAAAGATGAACTGTTTTAGGGAATTCCCTGGCAGTAGAGTGGTTAGGACTCGGCACTTTCACTGCTGTGGGCCTGAGGTTCTACCCCTAGTCGGGGAACTAAGATCCCACAAGCTCTACCAGATAGCCAAAATAAGTAAATAAAAATTTTAGAAAGTTTTTAAAAAGATGAATTGTTTTGAAGGTTAAAATATCCCAAGTTCTAGGTTACTCTCTCTCTTAATGTTTTTTTCCTTTTTTTCTTCATAATATTTGAAGGTTAATTTTATGTGTTGATTTGACTGGGCTAAGGGATGCCAGATACCTGGTAAAACATTATTTCTGACTGTGTCTGCAAGGTGTTTCCTGAAGAAATTAGCATTTGAATTAACAAACTGAGTAGGGAATTGCCTGGTGACCCAGTGGTTGGGAATCCGCCTGCCAATGCAGGGGACACAGGGTTGAGCCCTGGTCTGGGAAGATCCCACATGCTGCAGAGCAACTGAGCCTGTGTGCCATAACTACTGAGCCTGCACTCTAGCGCCCGCGAGCCACAACAACTGAGCCTGCGTGCTGCAACTACTGAAGCCCGTGTGCCTACAGCCTGTGCTCCACAACAAGAGAAGCCACTGCAATAAGAAGCTTGCGCACTGCAATGAAGAGTAGCCCCTCTTGCCACAACTAGAGAAAGCCCACATGCAGCAATGAAGACCCAATGCAGCCAATAAATAAATAAATAAATAAATAAATTTATTTTAAAAAAACAAATAAAATAAAATGGAAAAAAAATAAGTTTTTAATTCCCAAATACTAGTACAGAATTCTCCATAAGTACTGAGATTTTCTACAGGTAAAATAAAATAAAATAATTCCCACAGACCTAGACAAGGGTAATTAGAGGACTGCTTTGGAATGACCACTGAGGATCTTCTGGTGGCCATCAGGGGAAATGCAAAGTGCCTAGGAAGTTCCATTTTGAGATGTCCTCTGATACAACTAGAAGACAGAGGTAGGATATCTAAGATTTAGGATATCTTAGATGCTGGAAAGAGTTTACTAATGTAGGAGGGCACATCCCAAGTTTTCCTCCCTGATGGGCACCTTTGGTGTCATGGGATACACAAACACAAAATATTTAAATGCTGAAAGAGAAAATGAATTTTTAGTGATAGAAGAATACCCAAATGATATGGCCACTGGCTGGCTACTTTTCTAATCTAATTTCCAACTACTCTTCCCTGGCTCCCTCTGTCCTCAGGATGCAGATATTCTGCTATTCCTTGAACATACCTTCCAAGTACTCTCCTACCACAGGATCTTTGCATGTGCTGTGTCCTCTGCCAAGAACTACACTCCTCTAAGTGTCCCCTGGATGTTTCCTCACTTCATTCCTTGGATAGAACTTTCCCAGCCATCCTGTCAAAACAGAACCTCTTCGCACTCCATTCTCTATTCCTTTACCCTGTTCTAATTCCCTAGGTAACACATACACTACCTGACATTATATTATCTGTGTTTACTTGTTTATTGGCCCCCTGCCTCTCCAGAAACTCCATCACAAGTAGAGATTTTTGTCTGTGTTGGTGTCACCACTGTATTCCACTGCCTGGTGCACACAGGATCCCTGACAAATATTTTTTGAATGTTTGAATAAGTAAAAATCATATTATTTTTATATGATTATATGCAGTTATTTTCCTGTGCTCAGAATTCTACATATACTATTTTATATAATCTTTACA
Organism: Hippopotamus amphibius kiboko; assembly: GCF_030028045.1. NCBI lineage: Eukaryota > Metazoa > Chordata > Mammalia > Artiodactyla > Hippopotamidae > Hippopotamus > Hippopotamus amphibius. The sequence goes on along the minus strand of NC_080188.1, from coordinate 163,097,624 downwards.
ACACCCTATGAGGTAGGGGTTACAATCTCCCATTTATAGGTGAAGAAATTGAGGATTAGAAAAATGAAATAACTTGTCTGTTTTTGTTGTTATTTCTAGATGAGGGTTTCTGTGTTGTTTTTTTTTTAATTTTTATTAGTGTATAGCTGATTTACGATGTTTTCTTAGTTTCAGGTGTACAGCAAAGTGAATCAGTTATACATATGCATATACCCACTCTTTTTTAGACTTTTCCCATGTAGATCATTACAGTATATTGAGCAGAGTTTCCTGTGCCATAAAGTAGGTCCTTATTAGTTATCTATTTTATATATAGTAGTGTGTGTATGTCAATCTGTGTTTTGGGGGTTTTGATGTTTGCTTGTTTTTAAGGACCTCAGTCACATGGAGTTGAGAGACATCCAGACTTATCCCCATTCTGAACACTCCCTCTTCCTTAGTTTATATACTGCCTCTCTTTTGCTTATTTTATAATTTTCCCCCTTTATGCCCTATTTCTAACTTGGCTCTCCTCTTCCAGATGTGCATCCGATATAGTATATCTAAGGCACTAAATAATAGCTAAGGGTCTATACTCCAGCTAGTTTGCCCTGGCTGACATCCTGGCTTTGCCACTTAGCTATGACATTGGGAAATTTTCTGTCATTGTTCTTGATCTATTGGCCTCCCTCCATTTCTTTTTTTTCCTTCTGGTGTCCCTAATACCCAGACTTTGACACACTTAGTTGATTCTCCACATTTCTTTTCTCTCTATTTTCCATTCTTTATCCTTACCCTTTCCTTGGCTCCTGGGGAAACTCCCCAACCTAATCTTCTAGCTCATGTATTTACTAGATACCTTCATTATTTAAGCAGTCCACTGAATTATGTATTCAATAATTATAGGATTTTCTAATTAACTTTTTTCAGTTTTGTTGAGGTGTAATTGACAAATAAAATTGTAAGATACTTAAAAGTATACAACCTGATGATTTGATACAGGTAAACATTGTGGAAGGATTCCCCCAACAAGTTAACACATTTGTCATTTCACATGTTTACTTTTGGTGGGGGGGAACATTTAAACTCCACCTCTCTTAGTAAATTTCTTTTTTTTTCTTTCCCTTTTTTTTTTTTTCTTTTTTTTTAAATTTTGGCCTTGCCCTGAGGCTTGTGGGATCTCCGTTCCCCAGCCAGGAGTTAAACCCAGGCCACAACAGTGAAAGTGCCAAATCCTAACCATAGACCAGGGAACTCCCAGCAAATTTCAATTATACAATGCAATGTTATCAACTATAGTCACCAGTTACACGTTAGATCCTCAGACCTTATTCATCTTCTAACTGAAAGCTTGTACCCTTTTACCAACCTCTCCCTATTTCCCCCACCCTTGAGTCCATCGTGGCAACCATGTTTCTATTCTCTGCTTCTATGAGTTTGACTTTTTTTTTTTTTTGGATTCCACATGTAAGTGATACCATCAGTACTGTCTTTCTCTGTCAGGATTCATTCTATTTCTTTTACTTTTCTGGTAAGAACTGCTTATTTTCACTTCATACTGCCAGTATCTTCTCTTACCTCTTCAAGCATATTTATTATTCTGGTTTTAAATTCTTTTTCTGTTTTCTATGAGTTCTGCTTTCTCTGGTGTAGGTTGCTCAGTTTGTTGTTCCTCAAACTCACAGTTCTCAGCATTTGCCCTCTGAGCTCATTCTTGTCCCTTTGGGACCATGAGCTGCCTTGATTAGCAAAATGCATCTGTGGGGAGGGGCAGAAGTCTATAGCAACTTGTGCTGCTCCAGATGAATTGGTGCCTATGCTTGTTATGTGCACCTGTGGGAGAGGGACACTATTGTGCCCAACTGGTCTCCAAAGAACCTCTGAATAATCTTTTATTGGAGGCAGCCACTCTGTATTATAAGTGGGTGCCCACAGGAGGAGACGGGGAGATGTGTATGTGAAGGGGGCATTCTCAGGGAATGGTCAGACCAGCTACACTCACTGCCATCTGCTCATAAACATACCTGGTCCAAACTCTGCCTCGTAGTTACCCCACTGCTCCTGGCCTGTGCGCTGAAATCCTGCCTCCACAGTACCCAAAGGAGGGGGCACATCTGCCTAGGGCAACACAAGGATGAGGAAAGGGCAGAACGAAAACATCTTCCCCCAAAGTGAGTCGCTACTTGGGAACCCAGGCCCTCCCCACCCTTGGCCAGTTTCCCTGCGGGTAGATCAAGTCAACTTCTATCTGCCCCAAGAATTTCTTTCTATGGCTAATTGTTGAGTGCAGCTCTGAAGTCCATCATCTCCTGTGGCTTCTCTCCAGGAGAGAACACTCAATTTGTTTTGCTTTGCTATCTTGCCCCAAACCAGAAGCTCTGGAAATTTCCCAAGATCACCAAGCTGTAAGTGATGGAGCTGGGATTCAAACCTTGATCTTTTTGACTCCAACCCTTGTAATTTTAACGCCTATACTATGCTCAGGGTTTGCTGAAAGGTGATTGGGTCAAATTATCCATCCAACTAAAAAATTATTTCATTCCAAATCTTTCCCACTAAACAGAACCTGGGCCCCTTAGAGAAATGGCAAACTCTAAGTCTGAGGAAAGTAATATACAAGAAAGGTATCAAAAGCACACTAGGGTTGTAACCAAAGGACTCAGAAACCACCTTGAAGAGACTCTCAATGGCTATGAACCAATTTTAGCATCAATAAGGATAATAAAAGCAATTACTTATAAATTTTCAACTGTGTTTAAAACCATAACTTCATAATGGTACAATGTAGAGAAACTAATGAGTCACCGTTGGAACCAACTCATTATTTTGAAAAATGATAAATGAAGGCATAGAAATAAATCATTCACATTGTCTTTCCTAAGAAATTACACCACTGGTAACCAAGTAGTAGATGAGGAGCAATTTTACATTATTGAAATGTCCTAGATAACAAGTAAAAGCAAAATAAAATTAGAATATCACCATTCTGCAATCTCCGATAGTAATGGATTTAGGCAAGACCTTCAATGGTTGCCAATATCACAGAAAGAGAGAACCAGGCTATCATTATTTTGTTTTGAGAAAGATAACCTGAACCTGGTCAGACCTCTAGATAGATTCAGCTACCAATTTACAAAAAATACAAGTCAGAGGAATATGTTCAAACAGACTCAAAGATCAGCATGTGAGCAATCAGCAAAACGTAGGCTGTGGGAAAGTCTAGAAGAAAACATTTTTTTTTTAAACAAATACATTTCAATGATGGGGGAAAAATAGGGGTAATCTATAGGTAAAAAGAGACTTAAAAGACATATCAGCTATCACAATATGTGGTCTTATTTGCATCCTGATTCAGATAAACAAATTCTAAAACAGAGAAGCTATGCTATTCATGAGGACCTTTGAATGCTGATTGGATATTAAGGAATTACTATGAAATACTTTAGATTTGATAACTGATACTGGTTTTATGTTAAAAATAGAGTCCTCCTCTCTTAAATATATATATATTTATAGTTGAAATGTTTTATCTGGGCTTTGCTTCTAAATAAGACAGGAGGCAGGAAAAGGATGGGAGTATAGGTAAAACAAGGTTGGCAAGGAGCTTATGACAGCTAAAGCTGGCTGATGGATACATGGGAGTTCATTATACTATTCTAGCTAATTTTGTGTAAGTATGAAATAATAAAGTTAAAAACCTAATAACACTGAAAGTTTACAAAGAAAAATATATTATAATAAAAATATGTTCTCATTTCAAATAATATTGAAGTATATAGTTAAAATATGGGTTGCTTTTTTTCCCTTCCTGTTTTCATATTAACATTCCCTGGAGGTAATCAGTTTAATTCCATACTGATACAGACAAAGGCTTTATGCTTTATTTTATACATATATATGTTAATTGCAAAAAAAAGGCTGAAATGAAGCATCAGCTACTACAAAATGCTGTCAGTCATCCTACATTTTGGATGGGACATACACAAGACTATTTTAAAGTCTGAAATTATATACATCAAACTGTTAACAATATAGAAGAGAAAATGACATTTTCATTTGTAGTAAATTTGAAATTTGAAGATATCAGAATATGTTCAAAGGTATCTCACTTTAGAGAAAACACAATATTAAAATTCCAAACTTAGGAAACAAATTTGTTGTAGATGGGATAAGATGGAATCTTCACCTAAAACAAGTAAACATAAATATAGCTTAGGGCGCCTTTAAATTGTGAACTCCACTACTGATTTTGATTTTTTAATTTTACTGAATATGTACATAACTTCTAAAATGCACACACATGCACACACCCCATGATGCGTGATCTGCATTTGAAGTCAGAACTGAGTCTATAGGTAACCTGTGCGTAGGCCATCAAAATAACTGGTCAATCCTGTCAATTCAGTTTTTAAAACTATCTGTTTCAGTAGAAATATCCCATTAAAACAGGTGAGAAATTAATCACAGTAGCCTTGTCCGGGAAAGAGAAGAAAAGAAAGCTCAGCAAGCATAAGAATATAAATAAAGACCAAGTATCATAACTACATGGACCTTATTTAAAAACAGAGAGAGAAATACTTGTGTGTGCATTGATCTTATTATCTCTTTTCTGACAAGAAGCAGAAAGATGCACTTGTAGAGCCCTTCTGTATGCCAGGAACCACCTACTCCCACCCATCTGCCAAGCCAGCACCATATGTTCTCTAAAACCAATGTAATTTCTCTGTGAGATTTTTTTTTCCAATTAAGGAGAGCATCTTTTCTACCCAACTTTTCTGCAAACTCCTTATAAACACTTATATGACTGTATTTGTGTAAAATTTAATCTATTTATTATAGACGGTATATAGATGAACATTGACTAATGTTAATTATTATTTTTTGTGTACATAGTTCATATTAATATTAATTCAAAGGTGTGTAATAAGCCCTTACTGTTCGCTAAGTGTTCATAATACACAGTTGAGTAAGACATGTTTTGTGGGGAACTTATTTTTTATTTTTTAATTAATTAATTAATTAATTTTTGGCTGTGTTGGGTCTGTTGCTGCATACAGGCTGTCTTTAGTTGCGGTGAGCAGGGGCACTCTTTGTTGGGGTGTGTGGGCTTCTCATTGCGGTGGCTTCTCTTGTTGTGGAGCTCAGGCTCTAGGCTCGTGGGCTTCAGTAGTTGAGGCTCATGGGCTCAGTAGTTGTGGCTCGAGGGCTCTAGAGCGCAGGCTTAGTAGTTGTGGTGCACGGGCTTATTTGCTCCATGGCATGTGGGATCTTCCCGGACCAGGGGAAACCTGTGTCCCCTGCATTGGCAGGCGGATTCTTAACCCCTAGCCACCAGGGAAGTCTGTGGGGAACTTTTTAGACAAGCTTCCATATTTAGACTAAAGCAGGTCTTTGTTGTCTTCTCTTGATAACTTCTTATACTTAGTGTAGAATTATGAATGAATACATGCTTTTTGATAAAGACAAAGGATTTTTTTTTTAATAATAGAACTTGGAAAAAATGTTCAACAGCTACTTTCCTTGAAATAACATTATTACCAGGGCTTTCTTGGTGACACAGTGGTTAAGAATCTGCTTGCCAATGCAGGGGAAACGGGTCCAATCCCTGGGCCAGGAAGATTCCACATGCTTTGGAGCAGCTAAGCCCATGCACCACAACTACTGAGCCAGAGTGCCACAACTACTGAAGCCTGTGTGCCTAGAGCCCATGCTCTGCAATAAGAGAAGCCACCACAATGAGAAACCTGCACACTGCAACGAAGAGTAGCCCCCAATCGCCACAACTAGAGAAAGCCCATGAGCAGCAATGAAGACTCAACACAGCCAAAAATAAATAAATAATAAAATAAATCTTTAAAAAAAGAACATTATTACCACATTTTTCTGTATTCTTTAATTTTAAAAAGAATCATTCAAATTAAACGATCCTATCATAAAACTTCAGAAAATATTGACATCATCAAATCATGAAAATAGCATGAAGATTTAGGAAAACAGTCCTTAGTAAGAGCACAAAAACATCACTTCTGGCTAAAATAGCACTTTGCTGTAAGAACTGTAAATGAAGGATATAAAAGGAGTCTGACTTAAAAATTCCTAATATTTGAAAATCATACAATGGAAGAAAACTATGTTAAAATAAGGAATGAAAAATTTTAGTCTAAATAATAGCTGTTCAGGAATAGAGATGCAGACTTAGAGAATGGACTTGAGGACACGGCGGGTGGGGTTGAAGGAGAAGCTGGGACGAGGTGAGAGAGTAGCGTTGACATATACACACTGCTGGGTGTGAAGTGGATGGCTAGTGGGAAGCTGCTGCAGAGCATGGGGAGATCAGCTTGATGCTCTGTAAGGACCTGGAGGGGTGGGATGAGGCGGTTGGGAGTGGGGCTCGGGAGGGAGGAGATATGGGGATGTGTGTGTATATATGGCTGGTTCACTTTGTTGTACAGTGGAAACTAGCACAACAGTGTGAAGAAATTATATTCCAGTAAAGATCAAAAAATAAAAACAAAAACAAATAATAGCTGTTCTGCAAAGTGAGTTACATCTTTATGTGTGTTTTATATCTCACATTTTTATTGATTTGCAACCAGCAAAGCCATAGATACCCATTTTAGTGTACAAAGCGAGTACTCTAGAAAAAAACATTTGAGAAAACTCCCTATATTTGTGGAGGAGTAGTCATTTCTTAACCAAATTCTGTAATCAAGAAAGTAAATATTAATACATGGCCACACAAGACTATCAATTTCCTCAAAAATGCACAGAAATAAGTGTTATAAAAAGTTGGCAGGACAGGGATGTAGTTCATGTATGAGACCCTCCACTGGAGCCGTTGGTGGCCATGCCTGGGCCGCTGGAGCACAGGGTGCTGGCCTCACTCTGTGACCCCTGCTGAGCTCACCAACATCTTAGCAAGAGTTTGCAAGGGGAGAAAGTGACATTTTCACTTGTAGTAAAACTGAGATTTCATCGGTGCCTCACTTTGCAGAAAACCTAATATAAAAATTCCAAACTTATGAAATAAATATATTGGGGGATTGTTTCTCATTCAAGGTAAATGGCCAAGGCTCTAACCATAGGCTCATTTATATTATGTGCACCAGTATTGATTATACATCAGAATTCAATATTTACACAAATTATACACACACACACAATGTAGTATTTGGACTTGAGGTCAGAAATGAGATTATTACAAGTTGTAACAACTGGCCATGTGACTCTACAATTCACTTATGGGCCCTTGTTTCCCGAACTATACAGTAAGGAAAACTGGCCTTAAGCCTCTTTTAACTCTAAAATTGTATGATTCTCTGATTTCTCTAAGATAAATCTTTTCTATATCAGTGGCATAAGCTCATAGCTCCTTTATATGCCTTTTCCCCAAACTTCCTATTTTGAAGAGTGGTGGTTTTGGCTAATGCTCTAGGAACTATGCAAGTAGTGGACTTCCTGTGGTTCTAGAACTATGGCTACTGTACATCTGGGTTTTTCTGGACGTGTCAATAAAAAATAAGTTTTTAGGGACTTCCTCGAGTGTTGTGTGGGAATTACTCAGAAATGTTTGAAGTCACATAGACAGTCACACTTTCAGTCACCCCTCATTCTTGGGGAGGCAGCCAGGAAGCAGCTGGGTCTTCGGGGAGGTTTTGATTTAGTGGTATTGGATTCACTTACATAGCCCTGCCCATACTTGGGGGTAACCCTATCTCACCCCTGCAGGCTGGAGTGTCCATGTTCTTTAGAAAGGCATCCCAAACACGACCTGATCCTCCCCTCCCCCAGCTGAGGTTGTTCCTTGTTGCTAATCACAGCAGAAAATTCTTTTCATGGACCATACCTCTCAGAGGGGTGTTCTGGCCATAGCAGCCTCTGTTAGAAACAAATGCACCCTTTTCTCTTTTTATTTTTCAGTCCTCTCTGAATTTGTAATCCATCTGGAGGTCTGTTTAGTTTTTACCTCCATCAATCTGGTAGTACAGTTTGCGGTATTATTTATGGACAATTTCACGTAGGTGTTTAAATTAGATTAAAAAATAAGCCCAGGACCAAAGAGGTGAGGGAATAACAAACTAATGAATTGCCACTTATTGGGACTTTATTATTATTTTTTTACAATAAACTGCATATACTTAAAGTGTACAATTTGATAATTTTTTTTTTCTGATTAGTAATGTATGTATGGCAATCCCAATCTCCCAATTTGGGACTTTATTTAAATGTGGCATTTAGGACACTAGAAGGAGAAGAGTCAGTGGCCCATAAAGTTGGAATCCAGCTTTCTCAGGCTGGATATATTTTCAGAGGTTTAGGGCAGCGACAAATATTAGCAAACACAGACGGTGTCAGGAAGAGGGCTGGAGTATCTGGACTGGCCCCTTTATTCTGAACACCATCATTATAAGAAGGTAATGATAGATCCCCTGGCTCCAAATATTTTTCTTCTGAGGTTGGTGGGAAAAGCCTGGAAAATGTACATAATGAAGAGGGGGAATCCATTGGCTTTTTACTCAGAAACGTCCTGGTCGACTTGACTTTTTATAATAGTGTGCCTAGCCATCCCTTTCTTTATCTCCTATGAACAATGATTTTTTTCTCTTCTTTTTTTTGGCTGCACTGAGTGGCATGTGGGATCTTAGTTCCCCAACCAGGAATTGAACCCGCGCCCCCTGCAGTGGAAGCACGGAGTCTTAACCACTGGACTGCCAGGGAAGTCCCCTATGAACAATGATTTTAAGATTTCAATCAGAATTTCTCTATCCCAGTTATTTTTAGCAACCTGGCACCTGTTCCCATTATCATGCTACAAAATGGCAACAGACAGATATTTTGGAGATGATTAGACAGGGATAATTACAGCTATCATTGACCTGCCCTCATGCAGCTCCTTGGAGGTGTTGATGGCTCCTTGGCCAGCCATGGTAAATTCTATAGCTGTGTACCTTCCCAAGAGCTGGCCCAGGTAGGGATATAAACATGACGAAGAAGGGTTTAGCTCAGCTCATGGATTCATGAGACATTCACAAGGGACTATTCTTAGAAATTAGGGTATTTCTGACCTTTTGAGATGGATGTCATGAACAGGTGACTCCACACTCCCAGAAACTGTGACTGCATGCCAGTCGAAGGCAACTTCCTGTGTGCTAGAAGGACCATGGACCCAGACTGCCACTTCTTGGACTTCACTCAGGTAAAAAGTGAGGACATTAACTCATGGGAATCTTGGGAGCTAATGAAATAGACAGTAGTGAGAATTAGAGTTCTTTGAAAAGATTTGCTCCCTGATCATATGGCAGCAGCTTCCCTTCCCCTTTTTACTAGGTGCACGCAGAAAAATACAGAAAAAGAAGGATTTGAAATAGTTGGAGACGTACTATGGATATGCGCCGTCTTATTGGTAAAAGTTAACATCAGCCAAGTAGAGCTGTCCTCTGATCAACTACTGTAATGGGGAATTTTGACACTACCCTGTTGATGGTTTTATTTCTCCTGTTTTTACCATACAAGCTTGGCCACCACCTAACCCTATTCCCGACGTATAGTGGTACTCAATAAACTTTGCAGCAACCTGATGGTTTAGAAAGAACATGAACTTTGGAATTAGAAAGGCCCATTTTGAATCTTGGTTCTGCCATGTCCTGAGGTACATAGGTACTCATCTAAATACAGGTACTTAATGTCTTGAGGTCTCAGTTTATTTCTCTGTTACACAACAAAAACACTAACCTCAGTGTATCATTCTGCTAGGGCTGCCAAAACAAAATACTACAGACTGTGCGGCTTACACAATGGAAATCAATTTCCTCACAATTCTGGAGGCTGGAAGTCCAAATTAAGGTGCTGTCGTGCTTAGTTTCTGGAAAGACCTCTCTCCTTGGCTTGCAGGTGGCCTCTTTCTCGCTGTGTCCTCACATGGCCTTTCCTCTGTGCACACTGGGGGAGAAAGAACTCTGGAATCTCTTCCTCTACTTATAAGGACACCAGTCCTATCCGATTAGGGTCCCACCCTTATGACCTCATTTAACCCTAATTATCTCCATAAAGTCCTTATCGTCAAATATAGCATTAGAGGGGTTAGGATTTCAACACATGAATTTTTGAGGGACCCAATTCAGTCTATAACCCTCAAACACTGTCACAAGGATTACTTCATATTATGGATACGCAAGACCTAGCCTTGTTCCTAGAGCAGAGCAAGTGCTCAGTGAATATTGGTTCCCGTCCTTCCTCCCTGTGTCACTCCCTTCCCTAGTGGATCACTTTTGTCTCTACACACGAGAAGCAAGGTTTGGTCCTCTGCATAGACGGTGTAGACAGTTCCAGAGAATGAACAGAGGGATTCTCAAGACTTCACTTTGGTAAAAAAAAATGGCTTCCTTCCCTTATTGTTGTGGTTTCAGATGCCTCCCTGGCCACTCTTCCTTTCTGAGAACTGTCCTTCCCAAAGGGCTGAGCCCAGCCGCGGAAGCCTGTTCCTTCTCCAAACCCTAGACTGACAAATGAAGCCATATTCTTTCTCTTGGGAATTTGGATTTGAGATTCAGTCCCTGCTGAAGGCAAAAAATCCAGTCTGCAGACACAGAATGAGGTTGATGATAATATTAACAGGTAACATATTGAGAGCGTGATGTGTACCAGGTACTGTTCTAAGGGTATCCGACGCATTGATTCGCTTACAACTATCTTACTACCACTCATTACTACAACACTATGAGAAAGATTTATTCATCATTCCCCCTTTTTACAGGCGAGGAAGTTCAGGTGTGAGAGCTTTAGTATTTTGTTCAGGGTCACATAACTATTAAGCATGGATACAGGCAAAAGTGGAATATAATATCCCCCAGCCAGGCGGAGGAAAGCAGAGTACCCTCAAGGTTCTCTGGTCCCACTCTTCTTTCTCACATATTCCATGACATGTTCCAGTATTCTGCCAATATCTTCCTTTTTTGCTTGAACAATAAGGAAGTTGTACTAAGACAATTGGCCCTTTGTACCAGATCTGTTGCACCCAACATTAGAGGATGCTTTATCAATCACATGTAAATGACTATGGAGAGCCTTTCTTCCTCCCTCCCTCCATCCCTCCCTCCCTCCCTCCCTTCCCTTCTTTCTCTTTCTTTCTCTCTTTTTCTTTCTTTCCTTCTTTTTTGAAAGACTGTATTCCATTACAAAGTTTAAAATGATTTAAATCAAAATGAAGAAGCCCTCCAGAAGAGATTTTGGAGGTAGTGAAAGCCTTCTTTTCAGGATAAAGAATGGTTTTCAGCAGGAAGGGGTGGGTAAACTCTTCCTTGGCAGTGTGCCCCGCAGAGGATATGGTGATGACTGGATGTGTGTGTGCACATGCCAGTGCGGGAGGCAAGCTGTGGGTTCCCATCAAGCCTGGAAAAGCTGGAAAGCAAAGTTGGGGCTGAGGGCAGCAGGGAAAGTCAGCAAGCTGAGACCCGTGAATGTGACCAGGAAGCTTGCACCTTTAAGACATGATTCAAACTGTGTTTGTGATCTAAGGTGAAATTAATAGAGAACGAGTACAATGAAATTGGCAAGATACTTAATAGTCCCTAGGTTTTACTTCTTTTAAATGTTACTGAAAGTAGTGATAATATGTGTGAAGTACCCTTTCTAGAGTATACTTGATTAATATATATTGCTGTTGTATGGAATTTTTAAAGAGTAAACAATTGGCTGTGTCTTGTACATTTTCCTTGGAAAAACTAGTGATCTGGGGACTTCCCTGGTGGTCCATTGGTTAAGACTCTGTGCTTCCAACGCAGGGGGCGCGGGTTCAATCTTTGGTTGGGGAACTAAGATCCCACATGCAGGAAAGTGTGGCCAAAAATTAAAAAACCCCACAAAAACCAAAAAACAAACAAACAAGGAACTAGTGATCTGCCTAGAGTGAGTCTGCCTGATGTACGTGACTCTAACAGATGCCCTTGCCCACGTGGTCAACCACAGTTGCCAGGGGACCTGGCACAGTGTCGCAGAGGACAGATTTATCTGTCTCCTCCCAGCTTGAAAAAACACAACCCAAAAATCTTTGGAATTCTTTTCAGAAGGAAGTAACAAGGCAATAATTCATTTGTGGCCTAGGTTGACAGCCATGGATCTGGGGGGCCTCTCTTCTTTGACTCAGGTCAGGTGATCCCTTTGGAAGGCAGGGGGCATTTTCCTGAGAGATGGATAAAGAGAAATGAAGTGGTAATGTGGTGCCCAGAAGGCTTGGTGGCCAGAGATGATGGTACCTCAGGAATGGCAGAGTTGAGACATTAAGAAAGATGATGACGTGGAGACAGTTTGGGATATAAAAAGTGCAGGTATGGCGGGACTCCAGAGACTGGAGAACAAATCCAAACAGATATTTTGCACTTTCATCTTATGCATGTCTCCAAGAAAGCCTCCTATTATGTTACCAATGTTTGAGAATAGTGTGACTTCCTGCTTTTAGTCAACGTGGGGAAAGACTGAACTTTGGAAAGTCACTTTTCTTCCCCGAACTAAAAGTCCTCAAAGATGCAACCAGGAGGGAAGGGCTCAGTCTTCTGTGTCAGAAATGATTCTTCCAGGACTTCCCTGCAGGTCCAGTGGTTAGGACTCTGCGCTTCCACTGTGAATGGCACAGGTTCAGTCTCTGGTCAGGGAAGAAAATGATTCTTCCAAAGCAGAGTCCATGAAGTTATCTCTAAAACAAGAACTCATAATATCACGGCCACCACGGTGCACAACTCCAGGGATGCCACTCACACTGCAGACTATTCGAGCTCGTGGGGTATTGCACACTGTGTGTGGCTGCGTGTGACGGCTCTGCATAGTCACATAGCTTTTAAAAAAAGTCACTGGATAACACAAAATCCATATTCCAGTCAATTTCCTAATTTGCTTTTATTGATAAGAAGCTCTGAATGTGTACTACCATTAAAACACCCAAATTTGGTTGTTCTCTTTTCTTTCCCTGCTACTTAACATTTTTTGCAGGTGCTAAGAATCTAGCCTTATTTTATGATTACTTTTGTTGTAAGTTAATGGTTCTGAATTGGAAGGGTCAGGCATAACAGAATCACTTGGGAAATGTTTTCAAAATATGCGTGCCCAATATATCAATAGAAGAATGAATAAGCAAATTGTGACATGTACACACATATACATATACATACATTATGTAATTCTATTTATATGAAGTTTGAGAACCAGTAAAATTATTCTATGGTAGAAAAACTATTCTATAGCCTTGAGAGGTGATACTGACTGAAAAGCCACATAGGGAAATTTTGTGGTGAGGGACATTTTCTATATCCTGATTCGAGGGGTGGTTACATGGATATATCCATATGAAAAAGTCAAGTTGTATGTACATTTTTATCGAATGTGAATTATATCTCAGTAGAATACTGCCTAGAAATATTATATATACAAACATATATGTACCAGCTGAAGTCTCTCTACCCTAGACCAAGGGGATGAGATGAATAAGACATGTGGAGCAGGGGTTACAGAGAGGATGTGTATTTTGAAAAAGCTTCCCATTTCTCACCTTCCCAGTGGTCCAGCGGTTCAGATTCCTCGCTCCCAATGCAGGGGGTATGGGTTCAATCCCTGGTTGAGATCCCGCATGCCACACAGCCAGGCCAAAAAACAATCTCTCTCTCCCTCCTTATATATGACTTTATATTTTGTAGAAGGCCCCTAGAGATTGTCAGAGTTTTCCTAAGAGAGCCTGCTGACTTTCCAGTTTTCTTTGATTGGAGAACTTATTTCGTTTGGCTTTTCAATGGTTTTGAAGGTATAAAACTAATAAATTAGTGAGAGGAAAACACTGGAGGTGGGACGAATCGTGGTGGCCCATGAGATCCGGCCTATATTTGTAGTGTAAACTGGGCTAAGAACCAGCTGAAAGCTTTGGGGGGATGTTTAATATTGACAATTTCCTTAAATTACAAAACTTTAAATAAATGTGTAGTGATGTGTTTGGGGCCTATTCCATCAACCAAGCTCCTATTCACTCTGATGCATATTAAGGAGACTCAAATTTAATGCAGACTTTAGGAAATGGGTGGTTTTATTCTTTTATGAAAGACGCTTGTGACTAGCTTTTCTATATTTATCTAGAGAATGAAAGGCTTTTTAAATTTTAAGTTGGACTTCCTATTTAAAAAACAGTCTTACTTGTATTGCCTTTCTGTGATCTATTCTAAAGAAGGAGAAATGTGGCTGCTCAGATGCCCTTTATGGGCTTTTAAATTAATAATACTTTTTTTTAGAAGTAAAATCATTTAAAATAAAAATGAGTCTACAGGAGTAGTACTAAATCTTATCTAGTGGTTTTCTGTTTTTTGTTTTTGTTTTGCCATTGAACACTCAGCAACATTCTCAATAATCATTCTGATTCTGAAGGCAGTGTGAACACAGTCCTTTCCCCAAGACATCCTGGCTTTACCACTGAGCTTCCTCCATAGGTATGCCATCTGCCTAGAGGAGTATACATTCATCCCAATTCAGACTGAGAAAGATCTCAGAGATGAACTCATTCAACCAGTCTCTGACCTCCATGTCATACTCCACTTAAAAATTAAACTCAGGCCTAGAGGTGAAGTGGCTTGCTCGGGGGTGACACAGCTGGTCAGAGGGAAAACCAGAACTGCATCTGTGTACAGGTCTTTTTCTTCACCGCCACGACTGTCTCAGCTTGCTGTGCTCAAGAGTTTGGTATCACAGTGACTTTAGAGCAAAAAATACACAAATGCCACTTCCTTTCCTCGAAAACCCCAAAAGGCCTCTTATCTCTCCTACCTTGGGAGCCTGCAGGTATTTCCTTATCTTTAATCTTAATCCTGTTTTGGTTAACTTTTGAAGGGTTTGTAAATTTGCATTTTTGGGCCAGACAGACTAGGGTCCATTATCATAGTTTACTTGCTGTGTGACCCTTGGTGAGACAGGGAATTTCTTCACACTTCACTTTCCTCACCTTGGAAATGGGAACAATACAAGAGCACATAAAGTGCTTTCCACTTTCCTGGTGAACAGTAAGGCACTCCCTAATTTTCTTTGGAAATCCAGCAAGTCCATATTGAAGCTATCCAGCTATCTCTTGAAAGCTGGAGAAACTGATCTCAATTCCCTTCAGCCTTTTCCTTCCAGCCCTTTAAAGTCTTCTCTGCTTCTTTACAGTTTTGAAGATAGGCAAATGCTCAGAGAAGTCAGCGTTTTGTGACCACAAATTTGTACACGATAGGTACAAGAGGCTTTTCCCCAAGAGCCCAGGAATTTTTCTGAGTTATGGGACACTGAAGGAATTTGGGACAACATCCTCAGTGGCAATGACTTCAAGGACCCTACCCAACCTAAGAAAGGTTGAAAGGACTGGGCTTGAATACCACAACAGACCCCTAAGATATAATTTTTGCAGTGCAAAAGACCACAGAAAAATAGGCAAATACTTTAATTTTACAGCTACAGAAGTCAAGGCTTTCAAGGACTGGGATACTCCTCAGCCGGTCACTGCAGGGCAGGTCCGAAAACCCGGGTTCGCTCTCTTGGCTCGGTGCCTGTTCTATCTTACCAGCTGCGTCTCATTAACTCCACCTCCGAAAATGCTAAGGAAGTTCCCTCCCAGTGCCTATCCCGGCTGGGTGGGGCGATTCTGTGGCATGGAAAGAACCGGGAAAGCGACGTAGTCTAACTCCCTTCGTACCTTAACTGCTTTTGCGATTCCGGGAGGAAGGGGTGGGGGGTTGTTAGGGGGCCAGGTCCGGTACCCAGAGGTTCTAGGGGCCCTGGATAGAGAACTCTAAGATTGCCTGCCCCGGGAAGGCACCTTCCTTTCTCCTGGTCTCTTTTCCCTGTCCCCTGGCTGCGTGGGGGCATCCGGCTTGGAGGGTTCCCCCAAATAAGATGGACTATCCTTGCTCTGAGTCCGGGCAAGTTTCTGCCGCTGCCCCGCCCCTGCAGGTTGCGGAGGTCTAGGTGGGGTTTTTCCTGCTCCCCGCTTTCGCCCTCGGCGGGAGCGGCGCTAGGTGGGGTCGCTGGGGTCGCTGTGCCTTCCCCACTCCCACGTCTCGTACTCCGGGGAGTTTCACCCGGTCCTCCCTGCTCAGCCCTCACCTTTGAAAACCTCCTCCAAAGCCACCACATTAAAAGTGCGCGACTTCCCCTGGGCCTGCAGAAGGAGCTCCTGCAGCCGGGCATTCCTCAGATTCCAGCGCTGTGACGTCCCCAAGGACGCGCGCCCGGGGCTGGGGAGCTGGGGCTCCCCATTCCGCGCCGCCCCCCGCGCCCCCGCGCGCGCCCGCCCGGCCGCATTCCTCCCCGCCCCCGGCGCGCGCCCAGCCTTCCCCCCCCTCGCGCCGCCGAGCCCGGCCCGGGGGTGGGGGAGCCGCGGCCGCCGGCGCCTGCTCCGTCCCCTCCCACTCGCACGGCCCCTTCCTCCCTCCTCTCCCGGCCGCTTGCATTTCCTGCCGCCCTGGCTCTCCCGGCCCCAGAAAGTTCGTCCTAACTTTTTCTCCCCCGGGTGCGCGCGGCGGGCACTGTCCGGGGGCAGGTTGCTGCGCTTCTCCTGGCTCCGCCGCCTGCCTTCTCGGCGCTGGTCCTCGGGGAGCGACCGCCACTCAGTGGCCCCTGGCGGTTCTTCCCCTCCCACCTCGCCCATCCTCCCTGTCCCGGCCCCCTTCTGGCGGGACAGCCCCGAGCCGGGGTGGTTCTCCTTTTCCCCTTCTCCGGGCGCTCTCGCGCCGGGATCGCGGCGGAAACCTCCCTCCCCTTTCGCCTCCTCCGGCTCCTTCCCTCCTCCCCTCCTCCGCCAGCCACTGGAAATCAATTCCTAGGGGGATTCGGGGCTTCGCCGCCGCGGAGGACAGCCTTTCTGCGCGGGACTGCGGGGCGCCGACAGGGCCATGTAAGCAGGTAAGCGGCGTCTGGGGCGGGGAGTCGGGCCCGAGGTCGGGGGGCCGCCTGGGCGCTCCGGGCGCCTTGCCGATGACTTGGGCAAACGCTGGCAACGCCGACTTGGGATCGGCGGCCCGGGACGCCTGGCAGGACAGCGGGGGCGCGAGGTGGCCGGGCCGCGGGGGTTTTAAGCGGCGGTGGGAGCCGCCCGCTGAGGCGCACCAGCTTGTCTGGGGAGTTAAGGTGGAAGGTGAGCGCTGTCTGGAGAGTCGGTGGTGGAACCCGCACGCTCGCCCCCTCCTCCCCATTCCCTTCTTCTTTTTGGGACCCAGAGAGGGCCTAGTGAGGGCAGCTGGAGATACCCAGACGGTGGGGGCCGGAGGATGAAAGCCAGAGACGTTGCTGCCTCTGGGGCTGGAGAGGGACTCCTTCCGCCACCCTCCTCTGCCCCCTAAGGAGACAGAATCTTGAGAGGGAGAGGAGTTTCCAGGCTCTCCCACTAGGCCCCAGCCTTGCCACCACACTCCAGGGCTTCTTGGCTCCTACTTGGGTGGTCGGGCCGGCTCATAGGGAAAACCTGTGGCCGCATAATTTCAGAACAGGTCTCCACCTCACTCTCTCCAAGTTCAGAGTATTAACAAGTTCTGAGGGTGTTGTTAATACACCGTCTCCCCTTTCTCCTGGCATGACCCCTACATCTGGGGTTTGAATGCTTGCCGGGGATCTTCCAGCTTTTTGAGGGAGCAGTGAGGTAGCGCTGCCCCTACCTTCCTTTCCTTTCCACTTCCTCCAGTTCCCGTCGCCCCCACCCCTACCTACAATGTAATGAGATTGTGGGGTTTCGACTTCAGTCTGTCCAGGGACTGGCAGTTGCAGGCTCTTTGTGAAGGTGAGGAATCTCTTGGCTGCAGGCTGCTGATGGGTTACAGGAATTCCACCAATGTGTGAATTTCTTCAAAGGGGTTAGTTCACCCATTCATTCAACAAACCTACTATTGCAGTTTCTCCTCTGGGCTAGGAACAGGGGATACAAAGATGCTAAAACAAGAGCTAACTGCAGCCTCCTGGAGGAAACCCATAGGCTGATCTGGAAGTAGAGTGTGGTGAGAGGGCCTG
Source organism: Hippopotamus amphibius kiboko (assembly GCF_030028045.1). Lineage (NCBI taxonomy): Eukaryota > Metazoa > Chordata > Mammalia > Artiodactyla > Hippopotamidae > Hippopotamus > Hippopotamus amphibius. Next base: position 163,079,645 of record NC_080188.1, on the reverse strand, counting down.
GGAAGGCTTGGTCTGGAGGTGAGGGGGCGAGATGTGCACGGAGCTGAGAGGGTTGAGGTGTTGCTCATCTGGAGGACTGATTGGGAAAGTGCATTCCAGGTAGAGGAAAGCGCTTGTGCAAAGTAAGAGTCATCCGAAAGACGAGTACACAAAGGTCATACCTAGTAGATAGCTGGGGGCTGGAGGGGGATTCAGCCAGGTTGGTTCAGTGTAGCTGGGATAGGTTTTTTGTTTGTTTGTTTGTTTGTTTGTTTTTTAATGTCAGAAATTAAACTGTAAGCACATACAGACACCAGGTTGCTTCCAGAGGAGCACAGATCTCTCTTTTTGGACACACCTCCATGCCTTATTTTGCTATTTCTACAACAAGCAGTGGTTGTGGGACCATCTAAATTTTCATTGCTACTAATTGGCCCATGCCTGGTTTCATTAGAATAGTATAGATTCCCTTTGAAAGAGCCACCTGAAGTCCATAGGTGATAATACTGCAGCTTATAGAACCGTGTATTAAAGTTGCCTTATCTTTTGGTGATGGTGTTCTTGTGCCTTAGAAATGATAGCCTTAATAAATAGGAGCTGAGCAGCGCGATGCTTTTTTGCCTAATGCGAATGGGTGGCCGTGCTGTGCAAAGGGAGTCCATGTGTGTGGCACTGTGTTTGCTGTTGGATTCTCCACTTTTCTCAGTCATTGTTGCTTCAGCACAGGTGTAAAGTTGACTTTTCCTTCCTATGAAACTTTGTGAAAAACTGAATGTCTTCTAGCAGATTGTTGTAGCCTAACAGTCCAGGATTCAGCAGATCCTGCCTAGGAAATTTTTTTATAGCACAGGAGCCTCCTGTACGTGGTTTGCCTCTCAAGGGTGCCTCTTCACTGGGCTGAAGTGGCGTTGTAGTATTACTCATAGTGGCTGCGTCCTGGCTGAGGTGGCAGTAGTCCAGCTTTCGGTGACCTCAGGCCAGTACATGAGAGTGGGAAGAGCACACTGACTTCCTACAGTGTCAGGTGTTTACCCAAGCCGCCCCCCCCCCAACACCTTCCCTTATCTCAAGAACAGCTCCTTGACAAGGGTTTTCCTGAAGGTATAGGACCTGCATGAAAGAAATGGCTCAAAAGAAGCTTTTTCTTGCTAATCCCAGGTACCCACCCAGCCACCGTCATTGGCTTAAACACATAGTTGTTATTAACACTTTAGTTATCCAGGTTTGTGCTGTGATGGAAAGAGCAGTTTGAGTATTTTCATGTGGAGGAACCTAAAGAATTCAGAGGAAAATCAGAATTTTTAGGAAAATTCTTACTTGTCCAGAATGGATGAGCCAGAAGTTGGGAACTATGAGATTTTTTTTTTCCCCCAGTGCCTTCCCTCCTTATTAAGGGTTTCAGGTTTTGGCTCCAGGGAAGCAAACATAAACCCTTTGACTGCACATTGTCCCCCACCTGGGTTCCATATTCTTATCCTTTGTCACCTGCCATCCTGTTTTCAAACTTCTTTACTTAGTCACCAAATGCTGTGCATTTTTGGAACTCATCGTAAGCCTCAGAACAGTGCTGTGGGCTGCGTTAGAGATAAGGCGGGGGGGGGGGGGAGATAAGATGAAATCTTTAGCCAATTCGATTATTGCTGCTTGTGCTGATTGAAAAAGAACGAGGGAAAGCAAACACGTTTTGGTAGAGAGGAGGTTAACAAAATTCATGTCTAAAATAAGACTCTGTGGTTTCCCCTTACTGATTTAATTCACCCTCTCCCTGTCTGAGCCCCGGGAGGGCTTATTGAGTGGTCCAAGGGGTGTGTGTAGCAAATTCTGCAGCTTTTCCAGGCTATTGGTGTGCTGGCGCCCGGGATCCAGGGTTGGGAGTTGGAGGTATAGGTAGGTTTGTATTCGAGCTTTGCCATCTTTTAGCTGTGTAATGTTGGCCGAACTTCATAGCCCTTCTGAGCCTCCATTTCCGCATCTCTAAGATGGGCCCAGTAGTGTTTAACTTGCCAGGATAATGGTAGGGAATTCTGTGTAATGCTCTACATCCCTCTGCTCACAGTGCCTCCCTCACAGAGTAGGTGTTGGGTCAAGGATGGCTATTTATATGTTCCAGGAGTTATATGTGGCCATGAATGTGCTCTTTGTGTGTCATTTTTTCCCTAGCAGCCTGAATTCACATGGGTGCCAACATACACATAAAGCTTTGTCTTTGACCTTTTTTTTTTTGGTCTGTTGGCTCAAGGCAAACGTGTTGGCTGGCAGCTGCTGGCCCCTCGTGTAGGAGGAGGTTGAGCATTGCAGGACCAAGCAGGAGGATAGTTTGGGGAGGGAAGGCCACGTAGACAAGGGCAGAGAAAAGGATTCTTTTCTCTGTATTCTACTTACTATAACAAGGGTCCAGTGCTAATACAAGGATCCTTGTGTTTCTGATATTAAAATCCAGTCAATTAAGTGAGGTTAGGATAAATCCGCCTGCCTTTAGCAAGAGTGCAAAAGCTAGCTGATTGATCGGCACAAATGAGTGTCTTTGCAGCCTTGCTTTCCTTCTTTGAAGCCCAAGTATAAGGAGTCAACTGCAGTGCCTCTCCTGTCCTGCCAGCTTCAGGTTGCCTGAACTTTAACGTTGCCTTTCATCTGAGAAGCCTAAAGTATTTGGCAAACATTAACTCATTGATCTTCATATCAACCTCCCAGCAGGAGGCAATGTTAGCAGAAAGGAACCACTCCTATAAGGTCGGTAGGGCAGATGTGTAGTAGCTGTTCTAGAAGCATAATGGATTGTTATAGCCAAGAATTGGTTAGATCTTGCATACAAGATTACAAACAGGTCCCAGGTCAGAGAGGACCCCTTTGAGTGGTCCAGGGAGACAGTTTAAGAAAATGCAGATCAGGCTGGGATTTTTGCAGTGAAAGGGGAGAGGAAATCACATTGCTAGGATCAGCCATTGCCTTTGCCGTGTATTGCATGCACACCAATTATGAAAATAAATAATCTCTGAATTATTTATAATTTTGAATGAAAGGATATGATGCAATGCTTGTGGATGAGGATTTAGAGTAGCTGAGGGTAAAAGGTAATTGTGACTAAGTACCTTTTTGTGGGGTAGGGGTGGTTTTGTGTCTAAGTTGGATTATAAATGGCGTATTAACATTGTTTTAATTTCCTTTCCCTTTTTCCTTTTGGTTCCATATGCCTCGGCTTGATTTTGTTTTACTTTCCAGTCAAGCTATGTTGGACTTGCTTTATGGTCCTTGCTACTGGAAAAAACGTATTGTGGCCATGCTTAGATCAATCTTGTGTGTAAAATTTGACATGTGGGTGATTTAGCTTAGTTCCTTAGGGGACTCCATTAGGCCAAGCTCAAGGGTTTCATCCTGAACCTGGTCAATTAGCTTGACCCAGAGGTCTGTTGCATATCCAGAGATCCTGTAAGCTTAGGCGGCCGTCCCATAATGCTTGATGTTGGTCGACAGGGAGGTGTCTGGTGAGAAAAAGAGAAAGGGTTCGCTGGTGGTATAGCGTCCTCTGAAATGTAGAGCATCCTTTTCAAGTTTGTCATATTTGAGATTTTAGTACTGAATGATAGTCCTAAAATAGAAAGCTTTACGGCAAGGACCACCGACTTGATCTCCTTTGCTTCCTTGTTGAAAATTAGCAAAAGTTCCTGATGTATCCTTTTCTAACACATAATTTCCTCAAATCTTTGGAAATCTGTCTCCTGGGAGTTCTTTCTTTCACACTCCATTCCCCTCAAATAATTGAGGCATTAGCTAAGGCTGTGGATCTCCCTCTAGAGAGCCTCAGAATCACCTGGAGGGCTTGGTAAACACAGACTGATGCTATTCCCTACGCCCACCCCAGCTTCAGAATTCTGTAGGTCTGGGGTGGGGTCTGAGAATTTGCATTCCTAAGGAACTCCCAGGTGATGCTAATACTCCTGGTCCTTTGATCACCTACATTTTGAGAATCCCTGAGCCAAGGAATCTCATTTTGACCCATCCACTCCTATCAGTCTTGGGTCGGTAGTCATTTACGTTTTTCACTGCATTGGTTTGAATGATGCTGTTTCTGGTTGTTTCAGAGTTCTGGAGAGGCTGGGAGTCACTTAATGGCCTCTTATCCCCAGGCAGGCCTGTGGAGAGCATGAAGGAGATGCTTCCATTTTAATGGATTTGCTTGCCTATCGTCTCTCATCCAGACACTTCCCCTTGGCTCCAAAGAGTTTGGTTTATCTGGTACTTCTCTCCATCTGGATATCCGATATACATGCCCCATTCGACCTGTCTCAAATTGAACTCAGTTTCTTGCCACAAAATCTGCTGCTTCTGTATTTCCTGACATCAATTGAGTTGGCTGCTGAAGCCAGGCACTTGGAGTTCTCTTCAACGTGTCACTATTTCTTAGCAGCCCCCCCAAACCCTACTCTCAAACCCCAATAACAAACCCAATCAGTCCTTAGGTCCTTTGAGTTTGTGTCTCTAAAATATCTTTAGGTTGTTCCCTTCCCTCCATCCCCACTGCCTCTTGGGGTTGTTCAAGAGCTTCAAAGGCTGTCTTTTATATATTCTTCATCTACTGTTTCAAAGAGCTTTTTAAAATACAAATTGCTTATAGTATTTAAATTCTTATTTTGCTTCTTATTACCTGTATAAGGCTTTTTTACCCATTCCCATCTGCTGTTCTTCCCCTCTCTCTATGCTAGGGCCCTAAGACTTGGTGATGTGTAATCCCCTCTCCTTTGTTCCTTACATTCCGACCCAGAGCGACCTCTTCCCTTTTGCAGCCTGGTTGGCCCCTGCGCTTTCAGCTAAAGCTTCCCCTTCCCTGACACTCCTTCCAATGACCAGTTAGGCATTCCTTTCTTTATATTTCCAGAGCGCTTTGCACTTAGCACCATTGGTAAGTTCTGTCTCACCATATTGTATATGTTTACCTCCCTCTCTCCTCTACTGAGTTATAAGCTTCTCCTGGCAGGATTCACGTTTTATTTGGTTCAGAATCTCCACCCCGTATGAAGGTTGGGTAGAAATAGCCACAGCTTACCTTTATTGGTGCTGACTCTGTCCCAGTGTTCTCAGCACTTTCGATGATTTTATTATGTCTTTCAACACCCCTGTGAAGTAGGTACTATTATTATTGCTGTTCTGCAGAGAATGAAATGGAATTGACTTTTTTTTTTGTCTTTGAAGAATCAATGAATGAATACATTTCTGAAATGCTGACCTGAAGGTTTAGAGCCCAGCTTGGTGTGGAATTTATTATTTATTCTTTAATAGGAGGTGCGGTGCTCTGGGAAGATTATATCATGTTTATGACTGCATGTGATTTTCAGTTCAACAGATGTCAGTGCTATTTATGATACACATCTTATTTGTCCATTCGAGGAGATGAATCACATCCCTGAGCTGTTTTCTCAAGTTACTGATACTCTGGTTCTTATTGTTGTTTTGTTTTATTTGGATACATTCAAAAACATGGTAATTTTCTTCCTCATTTTTCAAACCTAGGGAACCTTGCAGATTAAGGGAGTGCAAATATCACAAAAAGATTAATAAGTAGGAACATTTGGGGGTTGAGGCATAAAACGAAATTGTTCTCACAAGTTCAGATATACTGTTGATTAGAATATGCTTCATTTCCTTTCTGTGCATTATTTTCTTTCGTACCTTATTTTAAAGAAGAAAAGGCAAATCATTCATTATTCAACCTCTGAATTACTCGTTTTTAAAATGAAAAAGAGAGAGAGACCCTCCATGACACCGTGTCACAGTGGATACCAACCTATCCTTAACCAAGGTGGCCTGTTCTACATATAGAACCATATAATAAGCAGCAATGATGTCACTGATGTTATCCCCTTAAATCATGAGATTGGTTCTGGCCATTATTTCAGTTCTCAAGTAAAAGGGACTAAGGCACACTTCATGGTCGTGAAGGTGAGTTTGTTATATGTTACATATATACGCTATATCAGCTTGATCTTTAAGGTTCTTCACAAATAACCCCCAAATGGTCCTGATTTCTTCAGATTTATGTCCCACTATTCCCCAGCGTTCTGGCAAGCTGCAGCTGTTTCCTGAACAGGCCTATTTATTTGTCACCTATGGTCGGGCTGCTTCCTTGCCCAGGGATCCTAATACTCAGATCTCCTACCTGTCAAAAGCCTCCTCAAGCGCCACCTTAAATACCACTCCTCTGGGCAGCCTTCCCAGTCTCACCCCCCCCCCCCCCCCCCCCCCGGACCAGGCCCCTCCGCCACTTTGTCTTGGCATTTACCTCTTTGTGCTTTGTGTCCTGATTAACCTGCCTCATCCCTCTCGTTTGCCTGCCCGCCTGCCCAGGAGCTGCCACCGCCTCCCCCTTCTCAACATTCCTCCTCGTCCCCAGCACAGACTGTCCCCGACGGTTGCTTCTCTCCTGCTGCTGGTCACCGGTAACCATTCCTTCTGGTTGCCCCCGCTTGCCTCCTGCTTGCCCCTGGAATGCCCTCCGAGGCTGAGGCTGCCCCTTCCCTCTCCACTGTGACAGTCCTTCCGCAAAGACGGTTATCCCGACATCTCTTTGTCACCTGTCCTGCTGCTGCCAGTGCAGAGACCAGTCCACCCCCTACACTACAGTCTTGTTTTAAACGTCTGGTATGTTCATCCTCTTGCTTGAACTCTTTCTTGTCACTTTCTGTTGTTTAGAGATATGTATGTCTGTCATAAAAGTACAGTTGACCCTTGAACAACGTGTGGCTTAGAGGCGTCAACTCTCCGCACGGTTGAAAATCCTCATATACCTTCTAGGTGTGCCCCTGCCACCCCCCCGCCCCCCCATCCGTGGTTCCACATCCACAGATTCAACAAACCACAGATCAGGCAGTACTGTAGTTACTATCGAAAAAGAATCCAAGTATGTGGACCCAGGTAGTTCAAACCAAGTTGTTCCAGGGTCAGCTGGGTAAAGAAATGCCAGAAAGATGATAAACACCTGATACAGGGGATGGGGTGGTGGTGGAGGTGAGGAGAGAGATGTGGTGTTGTCTTATTTCCTAAGCTGGCTGGTGGGAACATGTATGTTTACTATTTTCTCCTGAATGGCTGGAAGATGTAATTTTAATAACACACGAAACCGCCCATGGTCAAATGCAGACTTCTTAGCGGAGCATAAGCCTTAGCGGAGCATAAGCCTTAGCGGAGCATAAGCCCTTAGCAGGGCTCTGCAGGCATAGCTCTTGTTCCCACCTACCCTAACTTCTAGCTTGGGCTGGAAACTGTTTCTTACAGTTGAAACGTTGTGGCTTTGACTCATGCTGTGACTGTTACTATTGCCTCGAATTCCTTTTCATATCTGGTCACATAATAATTTCCTCTATTCCTTAATGTCTGGTATGAGTTTTACATCTTCTTAGATGTTTTGTCTGACATTCCCGTTTTATCATTTGGGGGGGGTTCATTGTCCCCTGATCTGTCTTCCTTTGGTCCTCTCCCCATGCTTTACTGATAAGCATCGTATTGGATTATAGCTGTTTGTTCATCTATCTCCGCAAAGCTGTGAGCTCTTCAGGGACATGTTTTGTGATTTATTTATCTTTGGGTTCTTGGCACGTGCTGCAGAGTAGGTGTTCAATAAATGCTTGGAATTGTTGAGTCATAGATGTAAGGTTAATGTTTTTAATTGAAGTAAGTTTTTAAAGAGTGTGTCCGAAAAAATTTCAAAGCAAATTGAAGGGGGAATATCATGTGGGCTCAATATTGGAAATGTAGACTGTAGATTGAATTGATTTATATATGGATTTCCTAATTCAAACCCATGATTAGCTTTATTTATTTATTTATTTATTGGCTGCGTTGGGTCTTTGTTGCTGTGCACAGGCCTTCTCTAGTTGCGGCAAACAGAGGCTACTCTTTGTTGTGGGTGTGGGCTTCTTATTGTGGTGGCTTCTCTTGTGGAACTGGGCTCTATGCACACAGGCTTCAGTAGTTGCAGCATGCAGCCTCAGTAGTTGTGGCACATGGGCTCAGTAGTTGTGGCTTGCGGGCTCTAGAGTGCAGGCTCAGCAGTTGTGGTGCATGGGCTTAGTTGCTCCGTGGCATGTGGGATCTTCCTGGACCAGGGATCGAACCTGTGTTGCCTGCTTTAGCAGGCGGATTCTTAAGCACTGCGCCACCAGAGAAGTCCCCCATGATTAGTTTTAGAAATTATTTCTTCTGCTTTTCCTGTTTACCTTATGGTGATGGGTGATGGTGTCATTGTTTTGGTTTGTTCTTGTTTTTTAGTCCTTTCCCCCCATGACCCTGGAGTGTGTTGATGGTTTCCTTAGCAGTGTCCAAGGGTGTGTGAGCCTAGGTTTGGAAGTAGATCTGGGCTGTGCGGTGGTACCACTTGTTGTAAGGGTGACTTCTGCCATCAACACTACTTGCTCTGGGATGGAGAAGCAACACATCCTTGGAGAGGAGAGGCAGCAGAGTTTATTTTTGTGGCAGACATGTCCCACAGCAGAGCTATAATAACTGTAATGAAGGAGGATTATGCTGTATTAGGATTATGAAGGGTATACTGCTCTGTTACCAGGGTCAGTGGTGACAGCTCAAGCCAGCAATTAGCTTTCATTCAAGACTCCAGCAGGCAATTAGCATTCGTTTCTGCCAATGAAATCCTGTGATCTATTAAGCATATTCTTTTTCATTAGACATTTTGTAAACTGTGCTTTACATGATGAAGGTACACATTTTTTTCTTTTTTAGGCATATACAAGTCTTTAAATTATCATTTGAAAAATGGGGCTGACTTTTAGATTCCCTGTGTTTGAACCTGTGGGTTATACTAACGTTCTGGGTGGATTATGCTGTTTTAAAATCTGTACATTTTAAAAAGATCATATAAATTCTTTTATTCAAAGGCAAGAAATTTGTTATGGAATAGTATATAATTATGCGATTTCTGAGGGGGGAAAAAGGGTAACTGATGTGAAATGAATTAAAACTCCAAAATAATGAAGTGACACCTACCGGTTTTAATTATATTCTTTAGAAAATTATTGTTTTACTTAAGAGGCATCTAAAAATAAAGGCTGGGAAGGATGATTTGTGCTGTGTTTCTGCTGAGCAGCTGTTTGGTTGTTTTCAAAATGAGGCTTATTTTCCAAGGCCTAGGTTTGGTACCGGTGCATGTTTCATGTCCCTTCATCCTTATGCACGTGTTTAGGCATTTACGCTTGCCTGTGAATATGAAGTGATGTTTACACTTACTACATTATTCAAAGAAATTTCCTCCCTCTCCTCTTTTTCCCTACTGCAGTCCTTTCTCCTCCCTTCTTTCTCCCTCCATCCCTCCCTTCCTTCCTTTATAATAATTGCCTTCATTTGAAGGATTCTGATATGTTAATAACTGTATATGTATCAGGGATGATAAAAGGGAGAAATGCGCAGTGCACAGCCCATTGGGCCGGAAACTCAGTGCAAAGGTCTATAAAGATGTCTATTTCTGTGGGATAATTAGGCTACCTCCCTGTTGTTTGAGTCTCCTGATTCGCTTATTATTTTTCCTCATTTGTCGAATGCTAGAATGGTAATAATGGCTGAGCATAGCAGTTTGAAATCTGTGTACGTGTGTGTATTAAAGACTCCAAGAAGTCTTGCAATAAACAAAAGTGTGTCGAAGCTGAATTTATTTTAGTAAGGACCTTTTTAAAAAAATCAATTTTATGAACCATGTAGTCTCAAGGGATATGAATATTATATGAAATGCTTTCTAGGAAAAGCTCGGTTTAGAAGGTCCCTGGAATAGAGAAGGCTTGTTTTTTGTCTTTAAGAGACTCAGCATCAAATTAGAGAGTATAGCGACTTGGATTATTAATATGAGTAAGCCTTTAAAGTCTTCATTAGCAGACCAGACTAACTTTATATTTTTTATTAATTGAATTTTTTCGGGGGGTGGGGAGCACAGAACAAGAGCAAGTTGAAAATAAAATATCAGGAACTTATTCACAAAATCAACTTTCAGGGAAATTTTTAGGAACAGGAAACATTTAGTCTAATTTTATGTATTTATAGTACAGGGAAGAGTAATGTTTGGACTGAATTTGAGGCACTATGGGAACCTCATCCTTCAAAGAGAGATCCACATATCTTCCGTAATCCGTTTGATTGAGGCCAGAAACTGTGATTAACGTATACGCTACTGAAAAATCTTGATTCTCCAAATTCTGGCAATCAGCCCTACTCCCCCCGCCCTTAACTTATCATACTGCCAAAAGAAAGCAGTCAGGCTAAGGAGGTATAAACCATTGAGGGCTTTAGAAATGTTACTGCAATTATTTTATTAATAGCTGTCACTGTGGCAGTTGTTTTGTATAACTGGGCATTTAACAAAGGCGCTGTGACTATCACATGACCAGCCTTTCTCTTCCGTGGCCTCTTTATTATTTCTAGCTAATTTGCTCAGTATTTCCTTCAGCAATTTTCCCTACTCCCATTACTGACCTTTTACAAAGCAGAGCTTTCTGTATGGATACCCCTTTTTTTTTCCTCCACAGCCTTTTAACTCATAACAATCTTATGAAAGAGAGGTTATTTTTATCTATAGTTTATCCTTGAGAAATAGGAAGTTAAAGAGGTTATTTGCTAATATCTCACAGCTACAAAGTGGAAGAAATGGATTTGAACTCATCCTCTCTGGCCTCACAGCTCAGGTGAGGCCCAGAAGTCTGCGCAGGTCGGGAACATCTGTTCTGCCTCTCTTTCTTTCTTCCTCTCGTTTTTTCTTCTTTCCTTCCTTCCTTTCCCCCATCTCTCTCTCGCTTTCTCCCCCCCACCCCTTTCCTTTCATCCATCAGTTTGTTTAATAAATGCATTTTGATGTCTTTGAAGGTGGAGATGTTTTTCTGCAGTCATAATCTTTAAAAGACTCAGTGACTACTCAGGTAGCCACCAGGCACATGTGACCATTTGGCATTTGAAATGTGACTAGTTTGAGTTGAGATGTGCAGAAGTATCAAGTTCACACCAGACATTGCAGAATTAGTACAAAAAATGAATGTCAAGTATCTCATCGTAAATTTTTAAGTTGATCACACATTGAAATAATATTTCAGATATGTTGAGTTGAATAAAATGTATTGTTACAATTAATTTCTTGTGTTCTGTTTTGCTCTTTAAATGTGACTACTGGAAAATTTTAAATTGCCTGTGTGGCTTGCATTTGTGGTCCACATTATGTTTCTTTAGGACAGAACTGCAGTAGATGCTTATCCACCTCTTACTGGAGCCCTGTCCCCCAGGGTGATGCCTGAGGACTGAGTGAACAGTGGCTAGAGATGGAAACTGGAAATAGTTTTTGACAGTGGTGAGAGGCAAACCTGATGACACCTTACATGACCAGCAGAGAGAGACTAATATTAGCTGGTGTTTATTTACTGCTTACCATATACAAGTACTTTGTCAAGCACTTTAAATGGATTATTTTTTTGATCCTTATAACAGCTCTGTGAAGTAAGCACTCTCATTGGCTTATTTTATAGATGAGAAACCTAGGGCTTAAAAAGGCTAAGGCACTAGATCCTACGCTAGTAAATACTAGTTTACTGTGTAACACCATTGGCATGCAAATACGAGTACAGAAAAGATGGAGCTCAGTGTCAAATCTGGGCGTGAATCCAGCACGTGCACTTGTGACCACTCTGCATCACTGCCTCTCAAAGGCAAAAGAGAAAACACTACCTAGAACTGATCAGTAGCAGTTCTTTTGTTCATTCAGTGCCTAGGAAGAATGTACACTCTTCTCCCCAGCACTGGCAGATAGTATCTTTGAATCAGGGAATGTAGTACAGTTGATGTTCCTAAGAATGACCTCAAGTTATCAGGAAATGATGAAATTATCCTTAATATACTCCATTTACTAATCCAAGGCTGCCTTAATTAGAAAGATATTTATCAGAAATTGATTTTAGAAACTTTAAGCATTACTTTAGATTGCTTTTAACTGAGAGATGTTGATATATTTCATAGCAAGTACAGATTTAGTAATATAAGCATTAGATCTTTCTCCTCAATATAACTACAATACTTTTAAAAAATTGGTAAAAATGTATTTTACAAGTTTATTTAAATTTTTTTCATATTTTTCTAATTTTTGTTCATATGTAGGCATATTTTTGTAGTTTTATATACTCCCTCACATATATGCATGCTTTTCATATTTCTTATTGTCAATAATTATTTTATATATCTACATATAATTGACATACTGTGAGTTCCTTTTTTTATTGTTGAAAATACATACATTTGTATTTATTGCTATCCCATAGAAGATGATAGCAAGAATTTTCACATTAACAGTTTTTTAAAATTGTTATTGAATTTATTTTAGGATAAATTTCTGTGAGAGTGCTTGTTATAATGAACACTTATTTTTTTTTTTCTTTAAGAACTTTTATTGAGGTACAATTGACATAGAGTAAACTGCATATATTTAATGTGTACAATTTGATTTTTTTTCTTATTAGTAATGTATATATGGCAATCTCAATCTCCCAATCCATCCCCTCCCACCCCCTACCCCCCCTTTCCCCACTTGGTGTCCATATGTTTGTTCGCTACATCTGTGTCTCTATTTCTGCCTTGCAAACTGGTTGATTTGTACCATTTTTCTATATTCCGCATGAACACTTATGATTCTTGAATCACACAAATGTAATGGAGTTTCAAACAGGTCATAAAGATAAAATCAAAGGTAGCATAATTTTATTTTCAGATAGGTGATATCTTTTCAGACCTTGCTTTTACACAATGTTTGATGACTGGGAAGTGGATTATCCCGGCAAATAACTCATGCTCTGGTCTGTTTTTTTACAGTTCCCTTCCTTGTAGTCTGACAAAAGTATCTGATGAACCCTGAATTCATACCTTCAAAAACTTAATAACCTTTTGCACTAGATTCACTTTTAGCCTAAGTGTTCACTAATCTTTACATCATTTAAAGCAGAAAAAAAGTGTTAGAGTTACTTGTTATGAATATGATCTGTATAAAATTATTGAAAATATATTTATATAAAGGTAGCATTTAAATGGAAAGTAAACATATATAAGTACATACATACTTCATAAAAATAATTATAGGGAATTCCCTGGTGGTCCAGTGGTTAGGATTCCACACTTCCACTGCAGGGGATATGGGTTTGATCTCTGGTCAGGGAACTAAGATCCTGCTAATTGTGTGGTGTGGCCAAAAAAAAAAAAATTATAATGTTACATCATTCTAAGTTAGTTAATTTTTGATGCTTGTTGACTTGCCTTTTTTAATATATATGTGTTCGGTAACTGTCTATTAGTTTTATCTTTTATTTTTTCACAAACTTTTTTCAAATATATGTTTTCCTATATCCACTACTTTATAACTTGCCCTATTTTGATGACTGCTATATTAGCTTTTGCTATGGTAAAAACAAGGTTCCAGCATCTCAGTGGCTTATGACAACAAACATTTATTGCTGTCTTTGTGATGTGGGTGCTGCAGTGTGCTGCAGCTTTTGATGGCTTGACCGGGCTTGGTGCCACTCCGCACACGTCTTCTCATTTGGGAACCCAGACTAATGAACAGCCCCTGTATGGGGCCTGATGTTCTCACGGCTGAGGGCAGGAGTATAGTGAGAAGCATGCCATCTCCCTTAAAGCTGCTGCATGGGGACTTCCCTGCCAGTCCAGACTCTGGGCTTCCACTGCAGGGAGCATGGGTTTGATCCCTGTCAGGTAGCTAAGATCCCACATGCCACACAGTGTGGCCAAAAAGAAAAAAAGAAGGCTGTTGCATAGAGGTGGCAAATATGCTGTCTGCTCACATCCCATTGGCAAAAGTATATCACATGGCCAAGTCCAAAATCAATGAGTTGGGAACCTACACTCACCTCACAGGATTCCCTGGCAAGTCACAGGGAAATGGATGGGATATATTTACAGGAGGGGAACAAAGAGTTGGGATCAATAATCTCATCTTTTATACCATCATTGACCTAACTGTTCCCTTATGGTTTGGTGTTTGGATTGTTTCCAACTTGAGCAATTATAAATAGCGTTGTAGTCAATGTTGTTGAACAAATTACATTTATTTATTTGCAGAGGATTTTCTTGGGATATAGTTTCCAAGGTAGGCTTATCTGGGTCAGAGGGCATGAATTGCTTGTGGATCTTGTTACATATGGCCAGATTGCTCTCTACAAAGGTTGTCAGTTTATAGTGCCATCAATATTTAAGTATACAATTTTCATCATTGCTTATAGCTTAATTTTTGTAATTATTAAGGATGGTATTTTAAAACAAAAACTTTTAGAACAAATTCTGTGGATATTTTTTTCTATTAAATTGAATAAAACCAGGGCCACATAATTAACTGGTTTCTGAAAGTCATTCTTAAAAAATACTCATTTTTATCTTCTCTTTGTTTTCCTGGTCCCATGTTTTTCTCAATACGTTGTTTCTTAAACACATCTTTATCCTTACATTGAAACAAAATGGTGAAAAAAGTAAAAAGAAAACATATATTTGATTTGAGGTTTTGTAACTTTTATCTGAAGCAAATCATAGTAATTATTACTGTGGAACTAGGTAAATGGCTGAACCTACTCAAATTGCTGAATTGTGCTGCATATTTCAAAGTCTTAGGAGAGGAGATTTGCTTATTGTTCTATTGCCTAACATTGGATGGCTTTAATTCCATGGTGTTCAGATTCCCCTATGGCCATGTAGTTTATATAGCAGAAAATACCAACTGAAACTTAAGAACCAGTCTTTCCTACAGTTTCCCCCCCTCAAACTGTAAACTAAAACTTTTTATTACCAACTGTATCCTCTCTCTTGGTTTACTTTACAAGTGTCATGTTGCCTGCTGCTGCACTCATCTTTGGTGTCTGCTTAGAAATAGTAGTATCTAGGCATGCCCATCAGTGCCCTTGGTTATATTTCCTCATGTAAGGATCGGAGACCTCACAGCAAAGGAGACAAGACTGGCAGGGCAGGTAAGAGAGACTCTCAGGCCACTCAATCCAGAGTTCATAGGGAGAATAAGCAGGGGGGTGCGTGTGTGTGTGTGTGTGTGTGTCTGTATCTGTGTGTGTCCGTGTTGGGATGGGAAGTGTTATGCTGGAATTTGGGAATGGTAGGTTGGATTTTGCAACTACCATTGGAGTGCAAATGCCTCCTACCTCATTTAGTGGAGGAATGTCAAAAATCCTCAGAACTGAGAAATCCATTTTTGAGACCGCCGGCATAAAGCTTGTAAGAAATGTTACAGCTCAGTGGGAAACAAGTTGATGTGTGAACCAGACATGAGTGTGTGAACCAGAGTTTATTTGAACAGTAGTAGGTGCTGACTGCAGAATGTTAAAAATGTGAGTATTTAAAGTATTAATATTGTGAATAGTAAGACTCAGGTTAGTGTTGAAGACATATGAATTTGAATAAATTTGCCATGAAAGTCTTTGGGGTTTTGTTCCTGAGATGGTTTCCTATTTCACTTTAAGTTCATTTTGTATAAGTCTTCTTGGAATTCATTTCAAATTTCTTTGGAAGATGAGGACCCATTGCTTTATGAAGTTTTGATTTTATAATAAGTCTTTTGGGAAAATTGGATTCTGAGGCTCAAAGTAAGTGAGACTGAGGCTGCTTTATGTTCATATGGAAGAAACCAAGTAATTACAGAACAGAAGCTTTTAAAAATCAGTGCAGTAAAATAGGATGTTTGTTTTATATTGAATGGTTATATATCTAGGTTGAATTTATAAGCAGAAGGTTACTACTGAACTTTTCTCACAGGTTGTCATGCTCATTGTAAAGGTTTTCTTATTTTAAAGACAAAAGAAGTGCTTATCTTTGTGGTGTATTCCTGTATACCAATTTCTGTATTTTGAGAGAGTTGAGGGTAAAGGTGTAAAATATATGTGAGTATAGCTTTTAGGTCTGGAATTGATGGTCCCACCTATGGGAGCCTGTACCGTGTTGTCCCAAATTAGCTAGTGTTACCTTGTCCACGCCCCAGTTCTTTTTCCTTTGTCTTCCATTTTCCTTCCCTCTTAGCCTTGTGTTGACCTAAAAGTGGAATCCTCTTATATAGTGCTGTGGTCTGAATGTGTCCCCCCAAGATCCATATGTTTAAATCCTAACCCCCAGAGGTGATGCTATTAGGAGGTGTGGACTTTGGGACATGCTTAGGTTATGAGGGTGGAGCCCTCAGGAATGAGATTAGTGCCCTTATAAAAGAGACCCCCCACAGAGTTCCCTAGCCTCTTCTGCCATGTAAGGATACAGTGAGAAGCCTGCAACTTGGAAGAGGGCTCTCACCCAAAAGTGATGACACCCTGATCTCAGACTTCCAGCCACCAGAACTGTGAGCAATTAATTTCTGTTGTTTATAAACTGCCCCATTGGTGACATTTCATTCCAGCAGCCCGAATGGACTAAGACACGTGGCTTAACCTGATGGGTGAGTGTCAGGCACAGCACTGTAGTTATTTACCTAAGAAGACCTGTGACTGCTAGACAATTTTAACATACCTGCATCCAGCTGACTGTCTTTCACCAGCATTGAATGTCCAGTGCTTTCTGGATATAACAGAGATTTGGGGTTCTTATAACACATTGTCTGTCATATAGTAATTAGCACATGTTTGTTAATATCCATGAGTTGCTGGAGCTTGTTCATAAGGAGGGCAGTGGCAAAAACCCCGTTAGTTTCCCTCTGTCTTCTTGCTGCAGATCCCCAAGAGAAGCATAGGCAACATACTCTGTTACACTGATGTGCTCAGTTGTCAAATACAAGTACATTTTGGGAGGGGGCAGCTACCTTGTGAGTGACATACTTTGCTTGTAATTAGGTATCCATGACATATGCACTAGGACCCGCCATCCTTGACTTCTGTGCTTGTGGGTATCACACCAAAGCCCACTTTTTAAAACAATCACACTTAAGTTCTTAAAATCTCTCAAGAATCTTCACACCAATTATCCTACCACTGAAACATGGCCACTGTGTTTTTATATTCTTTCCAAACTTTCTATTAACTATATAATTATAGTCATGTCCTATATATAGAATAATATTCAAATAGAATAATGTATTGAGAGAATACTTTTTATTTGGCTTTGCTCCCCACTTATCTTCTTTGGCATACTTCCCCCTGTTTCTGTACTGTCTTAATGTCTGTGTAAATTTAATGGGTGTGTATTTAGTTCACTGAATTTGTGTTTTAAGTAGCAATTTCCATTTATTGATTATTTGGTTATTTCCAGGGTTTTGTTATTATAAATAAAATGCCATTAACATCTTTGGCCATGTAGTGTCTTTCTTCTTTCAGATTATTCCTTTGGGTTGAATTCCCAGGAGAGCAATTAATGCATCACAGAAAATAATGTATACATTTTCATGTTCTTTGTTGGCAAAACCACCCCTCCAAGGATGGGCCAGTTTACATGCTGCCAGATTTTTATAATTTATAAGGCTCATGTTTAGTCATTGTTTTGTTATATAGATTACTATTAAATACTTATTATTAGGATATTGTTGACATGATGTGAAAGTCTTTTTTTGTTTGTTTTGATGTAAAGCTCTTTTATTCCATCATGGGAATAATTGAGGTGCTCCATACATTTTGATTAATTGAGCTTTAGAAAGAAATGCTTATTATCACTGTTAGCATTTCCAATACTGTAACCCTTCATCTTTATGTGTACTCTATTGACTTTTTAAATGTTGTTTACAGATTTTTGGGGGGAAGCAATGAAGAGAAAAAAAATTTAAAAACCACCAGACAGCATCTGTCCCAAAGATTTCAGGCCCTGCTTAACTATGTTCCCCAACTACCTTTGAGATTTTTCTGTTTGCTTGCTTGTGGTTGGTTAGGTGTATCTCAGCATGCATTTCTGTGCTACTATGAAATCCAGCCCATTTTTAAACTACTTGACTATTCAGAATCTTGGATGTACCTGCTAGAAGGAAATATTGTAATGCTCATAGGAGTTTTTGGCTGATAAAATGAAATACTAAAAAAGAAGAATTAAAAATGTAATTAATGTGTAAGGGACACCCTGAACAGGCAGCAGAAGTATTAATGCATGTAACAGGCTATGCTTCTTTTATAATAATAGAGTGATCTGTTTCTCTTAGAATTTTTTAGTACTTAAACTGATTTGCCCAGACATTAGTCCTTTTGGGTTGAGAGTGAGCAGAGTCCTTTTGACAATTTGGCTTCTCAGTATAATTTCTCATTTGGCATTGGTCACTTCTGGTTGAACTCAAGTTCCTTTTGTTTTTAAAAATAAATTTATTTATTTGGCTGTGTTGGGTCTTCGTTGCTGCATGCAGACTTTCTCTAGTTGCAGCAAGTTGGGGCTACTCTTCATTGCAGTGTGTGAGCTTCTCATTGCGGTGGCTTCTCTTGTTGCGGAGCACGGGTTCTAGGCACATGGGCTTCAGTGATTGCAGCATGGAGGCTCAGTAGTTGTGGCGCACAGGCTTAGTTGCTCCGAGGCATGTGGGATCTACCCGGACCAGGGATTGAACCTGTGTCTCCTGCATTGGCAGGTGGATTCTTAACCACTGTGCCACCAGGGAAGTCCTGGACTCAAGTTCCTCAACAGGCAAAGCAAAAACCCAGGCCTGATATGTAGACAGACGCCTCTGTTGGCGCCCAAACAGAAATCTCCAGATATCGAACATCTGGTCTGAGTCTTATGTCTTGACCAGAGCTTTCCTCCACTGAAGACAGGGGGCTTTCCTGCTGCCGTTATGGATAATATACACCATTTTGCCTTTCCCGGCTGTGTCACCTGCTCTCTCTAGCACTTCATTACTTTCTTTTCTTCTCATTTTCTGTTCTGCCCTCCTGCTCACTTCTTTCATTTATCATTTCTTCCACACATCCCAGGCTTAAAATAAATACAAACAAACAAAACCCCCCAGATTTTCAAATGTCTTGCCAATCAAAATGCCCTTTCTTCTCTGCTGTGTCTGGGCCAGTCAATGCTGGGTTAAGATCTTGGGTATCTTTCATTGCTGTATTTTGTTCCTGGGAGCTGTGCTCAAAGAATTGCTTTGCTACCAAAGTTAGCTCTGTCTCTCTCAAATAATATGTATCTTTCTAGTGTCTGGATACCTACCTTGAGTCTCTGCTAAACAGATTCTAAAGGTAGTTTCCTTATAGTGCATATTTTACTGATGATTGAATACATTACAATGATATTATTCCATAGATTAGTATTTGACCTAGAAAACCAAATAGTGACTTCTTTGCATGGTATTTGAGTTACTGTTGGTATGTGTACACTTTAACTACAGCTTGATTTTAATCCCTTTGATTACATACACGTCTAAAAAAGCCACTACCCATTAAAAAGGCAGCACCATTATGAAGTGACTCTAGCGTGTTACAAGAGAGTCCCTAAGGCCATGTAAGACGAAACCACTCTGGGCAGATGTGTAATGGGCCACGTCCAGTTTGAAGTTTTGCGAACTCTCCAGCCATCCCCCATCATCACCATGTGGTCTAGTGGAAAGTGCACTCCTGTGGAATTTCAGAAACCTGAGTCCTATTTCTGCCACTAATTGGCTATTTTGGTTTTAGGCATGTTACTTAGCCATTCATGACTCAGTTTCCTTGTCTCCATCATGAGTGAGTTAGTCCAGTAGAATATGATTTCTCAGGTTCCTAGCTTTACACTTTGAAACTTCAATAGCTGTGGAAAACTTTTTGTTTCAACTCTGTGGTTGAGTTTGTGGTGAGAGCAAAGAAGGAAACCTTTGTGCTGTTACTCTTCTCAGAAGAAACCACTAGTTCCCTGGTTTATTTTTGTCCAAGAAAAGATTCAAGTAGCATATTTAAGTATTAAACTTTTTTTTTTTTACAGTGATAGTTAATTTTATTTGAATGAGTCTGTGGCATTTACCTCTGATCCTTCTGAAGGGCTATGCTGTATGCTATATATGTACTTATTATTGTATTCATTTAAATTAATACTAATTTTGTTTGGATGTATTTTCAGAGTTTCACCCTGGTCGTTGAGGGCAAATTTTAGATAGTGTTAGGTGTTGCCCTGTCAAAGCTTGGAAATCACTGGGGTAAGAGGATAAGTGGAATTTGGCAGAAGAATCTTTGTATTGTGGAAGAGGATTCTAAATCTCAGAGATTTAGTGCTGGGTATTGGTACTATGTAGGTCTTTAAAGCTTTTGTGGGTTGCTGTATGGTATTAGTACATGTGTGCCTCTTTGGCATCTCCTGAGCTATGATTTGTATCCTTTTGGGAATTGCAACATCATCTCCCAGGGTTTTAGGTTTCCTGGTGCCCTCCAGGGCAGATTTCTTTATAGCATACACTTATTACATTGATTTGTTTTCAGAATTTCACCACTTATTTTGAAATACTTCAAATTCTAGTCTGGAAATCTCGTCTAGAAAGCAGTTGGTGATGGACAAGAGAGACAAGAGAAGATTGGGGAGGTGGGTCAGTGGTTTCCAAACAGAGAGCCAAAGCTGATGGGTAGGAGTTGCATGATAGGGGTAGTCTGAAAAGATAGATTTCCTAGTATATATGTGAGCTTTACTTTGATCCTATTCTATTTGGGTCCTTTCATATTTTTAAAAGCATACCTTATGTTGCTTACTCTCCACTCTAATTAGAGTTTAACTTAACCAAAGTCTTTATTTTTTTCATTCTGTACACACACACATACACACATGCACACACATGCATGCGCACACACACACAGAATTTGTGTTTATTGATGCAAATTGCCATTCTTTTGCTTTTATTGCTTTGAAACATTCAACCTGTTTCAGCTTCTAAGCCCACTTTATCAAGGATTGATTCCAAAAGTTTGTTTGTAAATCAATTAGCCTGGAGCCAGGAACTGATTTTCCTATAGAAAGATGTTAAAATTGGTGCTTTGAGTTCTCAGCTACCTGGGGAAAAGCCCATTACCTCTTATGTCACACACTATAGAATGAAGCTCCTCTTTTAAATACTGTTTCAGTGGAAAAAGAGACTCCTGGGTCTTTGCTCAGTAACAGGAGCCAGGCAGCTCCTGGTCTGCCCCAGCAGGAGGAAGGGTTCTAGCCTTTGTAGTGGTGGCCAGTGCTTCTGGGGCCAGCTGCCTGGGGAATGCTGCTGGACCCCTGGACTCCCCTTCCCCAGGCACCTCCCACTGAAACTGCCCTCAGGGCTCCTGGCTGTGAAATCCATGAAACCAGTTAAAGTAATTATCCTGGGTTTATTTTTAGTTAGGAAAGACTGCCAGTAAGGGATGTATAGGCAAAATGGGAAGATAGGTGAGGAGGGGGGCAGCAGATGTGCTCCTATGAGAGATTATGTTGACCTTTGGATGCAAGGTCCAAGGTCACTGCCTCTGTAAAGATGGGTCACGCCTGTGCCTGTAGCTCCTGCACTGTGAAAATGTCAGGATCACTCAAAGATTAATAGTGTATTAGTCTCCTATATGCTTAGATGCCTCATAAGTATGATTGAGTCAAGTCAGAATAATCTTCATTATTCTGGTACTTAATCAGCTTCTGATCACCACTGCAATTAAAAAAAAAACCTGGCAGTGGTACTTCCCTGCTTCTCAGTAGGTCTAGTGGCTGCTTCTTTTTCCTGTCTTATCTTGCCAGTATTATAAATGTAATTGATGTCACCAACAATTGTTAAGTATTAAACAGGAAGTTGCACATTAAATCATTAAAAACACCATAGCATTTATTTTCACAACTGTTATCTTTTGTTTACAAGTAAAGTTTTTACAGCTTTCTTGCTATTTTTTTCTTCATGTATACTTCCCATGTCCTTTATTTAAAATAGCCTGGAGTCTGCTAACTGCACTTGGAGGCAACCTTCTCCATTTAGCACCATTTGGTTTAGACTCAAAGAATGTTAGCTATTTTTCTTTTCTTTCTTTCTTTTTTTTTAATGCTGGTTTAAGCTAAGTGTAATTAGGAAAGTGACTTTGTTTCAGAATCTGATATAAAGCATGCATTGCATATGCATTCTTGGTTACATGCTACTGGTCTGGATGTTTGTTTCCTGCTTGTTCCTTTTCTGAACATAGGAAATTATTGGAGTTTGTTGAAGTAGCTGTTGGTCAGTCATTTTGCAAGTTATCCTTTTTGAAGAGAAGATAGTACTTGTTTAATCTAAAGCTTACTTAGCAGTAATTGTATCACCTCCCTCCACTCTCCCCACATTGGCCATCCCGTATTCAATTACAGCTACTTTTAAATCTTTCAGTTGCTACAACAGTGATATGAAATCTCATGTACTTGTGATAAAAATGATCTAAGAAGTTTACGATTTATTTTTTCTTGCAAATTAAATGTAAGCAAAACAGAACGAAAATCTCATGAAACATGGTTTTAGATGCCTTTGACAAACATTTGGGGGACTCAAAGTTGCCCATATTTTTCCCAACTGCTTATTTTGCCTCGTTTAATAAATTTCTTATTAAACTCTTTTTGCTCTTGTTTCTATCTATTTATACTGTCATCAGTTTAGTACTCATATGTATTTTCCTCATTTGCCAGGGATCTACTCTTTTAATTGGATTAGTTGTTTTTTTCAGAAAGTTCTTTTCTGTACCTGGGTTAGAGTAGGTGGCTAAAAAGTCCTTATTGCCACTAAGTAAGGGATGATCAAATACGTTATGAAAACAACATATATGTGTATGCATTTATATGAGAAGGTCTTTTTATTTACACTGTTAATATGCCATGTGTGCTATGGGCCTTGCACTGATTCATGGCTTTTCAACAAAACCTGTTTTTAAAAAATTGCATTTAGCTGCTTTTTTTTAGACTGCCACTTGCAAAGATAAATTTTATTCTCTACTTAGGAAAACAGATGACTCTGTTTCCCTAAAATTCCTTCTGTGAATTGGTATGTGGACCTGGCAGCCATTGTGAATCTGTTTTATTTTCCCCTTGTGTTGCATAAAGCCAGGAAGGCATTTTAGCCCCTTTAAGGAGACACTCGCCTGGGATAAATAACAATTTAGTCCAGGTGGGTAGAAAAGAATGCTTATGACATTCTTTTCATCGGCTCCATGTGTAACCTCCAAGCAGGAGGTCAGGCAGTAAAACATTTGAGTGAACTGCTGAAATGTTTTGTATTTATTTACAAGGCTCTTAATCACAAGACTGATCCCAATAAACTCAACAAGTCAAAGTGATGGAGGAAAGTATATGAGGCGTGCAGAACAGTAAAAGTGGGGACTGGAAGGGGCCTTTAGACTGCATTTAGCCTGCTTCTCTGTTCCCATTGTGAAATGATGGCCATCAGAATCTCTGGTACAGCGATCATGGGTGAATTTGATGAAGAGTGTCGTTATACTCATTCTGTTCCCACGTGCTGCTGAACTACTTGACATTTTGCTTTTAAGGTTCCAGACATCCTGAAGGTTTTGAATTCTGTTTTGCCCAAAATTCCCAATTTGTTTTTAACTTTCTCTGCCCCAAACTTGTCTTCCCCTGTTCCTAGGGTATTCTGTATTTTCTGTAGTGCTGGAGTTGATGACTCAGTTTCATGCTCATTATAGTCTTGTTTAAAGCAAAAGCATTCGAATACCTTCTAAATTTTGTCATTTTTATTGTTACTGTATTTTAAAAAAATTTGTTCAGATATAGCTGTAGACAGTCAAGAAAGGGAAGTGAACAGTGCCTCTAGATAAGCAGTCCCTAACTTCTACCCAGGAGGTCACGTAGTAAGCTCTGGGGTGATGGACGTTTCCTCCTTGTCTTCATGCAGCCTGTTCATCTTATGATCACATCTTATCATGGTGGTAGCGCCACCGAATGATGGGCAGGGCTGTAATTCATACCTGACAGCTCTGCTTTTTTATATCTCGAAGATTTCATGGGGTAGGAGGGTTAACTTTGTGAATATTCATAATCCAGATTAATTTGAAAGACCTATCATTTTCTATACTACTAGAAAAACTGTTTATACAAGCAATTCTCTCTCTCACCAAGAAGTCTAGGCAGGATAGATTTAATGAGTAAATGATAATTTGTTAGTCTGTTAGACAAATAAGAGTGCTTTAGTATCTGGAATAGGATTTTGTTATTATTTGGACATTTCTTCTTTCAAATGGACTCTGGAAAATATTAATGAATATTAGACGGTTACTTCAGTTTATTATGGACCAGCAAACATGATTGAGGACTGTGGTGTGCGTATGGTACAGGGATTACAAAACTGAGTCAGGTGCTCCTAGCTGGGGTGGGGGTGGGGAACAGAATCGGATAATTTTACTAGAATGAATGGTGAGGACTTGATACAGGAGTGTAGTCGATGCTGCTCTAGGAACATGCTTCTTGCTTCTTGAGGATTTTTTTTTTTTTTTAATTAAAGGGGAAGTAATTTACAACCAACATTTCTGGAATATGAAGCAGAACATAGGGCAGGCATTCTGAGAACATTTTCATCAGATTGCCATTTATTTTATTTTGTTTGAATGTAAAGACTGTGCATTTTGTAGTTTAGCTTTTTAATTTTACCTCTATTTTGTTTCAGTATTGTTGACTCTAACTTGACTTAAAATAGAATGCATAGCTGTTGTCTTTAGAGGTAGAGCAGGTAACAGACAACTGTATTCCTTCCTTTTTTTTTTTTTCAAGCTCTTTATTGGAATATAATTGCTTTACACTCTTATATGTTTTTGAGGTACACCAAAATGAATCAGCTGTATTTATACATATATCCCCATAGTCCCTCCCTCCCGCGACTCCCTCCCACCCTCCCTGTCCTGGCTGTCTGAGGCATCACCCTTCATCGAGTTGATCTCCCCTTGTTATACAGCAACTTCCCACTGGCTATCTGTTTTACACTTGGTAGTGTATATATGTCTATGCTACTCTCTCACTTCGTCCCAGCTTCCCCTTTGCCCCCCCCAACCCCGTGTCCTCCAGTCCATTCTCTGCATCTGCATCTTTATTCTTGCCCTGTCACTGGGTTCATCATTACCATTTTTTTAGATTCCATATATGTATCCCTTCCTTATTTTCTCCCACTTGGACCCAGCTGACCTATGTGTCCAGTGGGATTTTGGTTGGTTTAGATGGTTTCTCTTGAGTCCTTGGCTCAAGAAAAGCCATAGGAATTCATTTTTGAAGATTCGTCCTGTGTCAGTAAATTACTTGATCATTATCTACTGTTTTTCATTCTATGTGGAAGAAGGTTAAAAAGAACTAGAGTCAGGGAGAGAAAAGAAGGAAAGAAAAGAGACTTAAAATATACACAAAGCTTATAATAAAGTCCTCTAAAGAAGGGACTTAAAATTAATCATTTATAATAATGAATAACAGAACAATAGTGTTCTAGACAAAAGAACTTATATTTGGAACAGTTAATGTCATACAGCATTTGCTCCACTTGATGACTTTAATGAACAAAGAAATGAAATAAAATATTGTTGTCCTGGGAAATAATTTATCAGATTCTAAAGAAGATTGTCCTGAATCTGCCTGGGAAGTCTTTTTTTAGTCCTGGTGAATAGAGATTCCTGGCTTGGATGTGCTGGACTCATTTTTGTAGGGTATTGTGTAGGCATTTTTACATGATGTGGTGCTTCTCCATCCCCCACCCCCCCAAAAAAACCAATAATTTCATCCTTGGGAAGAGAAGTCCATCACAGCTGGATTTTCAGTTACAGCTCCCAGGTCAGTCTTTTGACAAACATTTGTTGTTTATGGTTTGCTAGGTGAAGTAACAGTGGTAGTTGAGGGGTTACAAGAAGATAACAAAGCATGATTCCTTCTTTAGAGGATTTTATGTAAGCTTTACACATTCTGTCTCTTTTCTCCTTTCCCCGCCTTGCCTCCAGTTGTGTTTTGTTTTGTTTCCCCCCTTTCCATTTCATCTCAGAAGGAAGATGTATTTCACCTTGCTGGTGTGTTCTTGCATCTTTTCATTTATGACTCCTGATTAGTGCTGTGATAAGATTTTTGGATGTGGGTGGTTAAGTGACATTTATTTCCTGAGCTGTTTTCGCTGTGTTATCCTCAGGAAGTTTGGTGAGTTGACCTAGCAGCAGCATCTCGTGTCTTCAGATTCCGTGTATGGACTCACTTTATCCTTAGTTTTAATCTTGATGTTCAATTGAAAGATACTTAAGGAAGGGGTCTCCTTCTCCATTTAGGCTCCTTAAATTCTGGTGCAGTAATGATTTCAGGAAGGGAAAAATATCATGCATTTCATAACGCACGCATAAAATTTGCTTTTTGGGGAAAACTTTTAGGGTGCCTACCATGCTTTCATAGAAACAGAGGCAGCAGGAAGACAATACGTAGGGTTGATGATTGCTCTATAAATGACATGAATAAAATATTGTGACACTTAGAGGCGGGACAGATTGCATTTGCCTGGGTGGCACGAGACAACCTTAGGAGAAGAAAGAGCTGGGTCTGGAAGGATGAGTAGGACATATTTGTTGGGAAGAGAAGAAAGAATGTCTCCAGGAAGAGAGAGATAACAAGAGCTGAGAGAGTGGTGGAGTGTGGATGCCTTCGATGCAGGGCATATTCAGGAAGCCAGGAGTCTAGTATGTTTTATTCTAAGGTTGGGTGGGGTGGGGTGAGGAATGGGAGTTGCTTTCAAGCTGATGCTAACACAGGAATGTGTATATGACTTTTCTCTTTGGAAAGATAAGAATTTCCCTAAATGGGACACTTAGGACCTGCCTGTGTCACTGACATTTTTTCTTGTTTCCAAGTTAATCCTGTGTTTTCAAACGTAAACTGCCTTTCAATTTCCATTTGATTCTGTCCCCAGCAAAAATAAATATTTACAGTCCTGGTAGCAGTGTGGATTGCCCGGGTAAACTTTTAGTAATAGGTAACTTCAAACACACTTTACCAAAGCACATTTTGTGTTTGTTTTGCTCTGGTGATAATCTGGCAAGAATGATGCCCAGCAGGAAAGTCGACATATCTTAATAAACCATCTGTTTTACAGGAATGCTGCGTTTCTGGCAAATGTAATATCTGCCTGGCCTACATTTTATAGTGATGACTCTTTTAAACTTGTTGTGGTGGGGCAGCAGCATATTTCATTGGTCACTGTCGTCCTTGCAAGGGAGAGTCTAAAGTGCTCTAAATTACTTTTCAGTCTGTGTAAAGACCTCAGCCTCTTATACTGTCAGTGTGAAAACTAAAAACAAAACAGAAAACATCATACAAATTATTTCTCCTGCTTCAGAGCTGTGCTGTCACCTGTTAGAAGTGAGTGGTGGGGAAGGGTGAAAAAACCAGAGGTGAACGACGCGTTCTTATTTTATAACTGGGTTTGTTAGCTTTGCCAGTACAAGGAGATTTTTCTTGAGAACCTGAGGGCGGGGTGAGTCCAGCTCCTCTGGGATGAGGTGGAGGTGTACTTTCTGCTTCTATGGTTTGGCAGACGGGTTCAGGAGATTTATACTCAGATATTAGGAGTTTCTTTGAAAAGTTGGCTCCAATGTCTTTATCAAATACAGGACAAGGCCTAAATGAGAGTATCAGCCCCGTTGCAGTTTGGCCAGAAAAGTTGTATTTGCCAAGTGTTACTTTTCCAAGGGCAGTGATATAGCAAGACATTTCCTGAGAAAGGAAAGTAAAGAGGAAAAATCCCTTTCATGGGATTAAAAATGCAAACAGTATGGTGAACACAGTTTCTAAAAACTCAAATAGTATGTGAGTTTTTCATTTTCTTTTTTACTCCCTGAGATAAGGCTTTTTCTGCCTATGGAGGGATTTTTCTGCGGACTTTTGAAGAGTTGATTGTTCAGAAGGCATTGAATAGATGCCATTCCCTGGGCATATTGCCATTTTGATAAGGTCGAAGATGTATTGGGGGGAAGAATTTCTTTTCTTGCTGTTAGCTCCACTCTGTCATTGCTGTGGATGGTGGAGAGAGAGGGATGCTTGTTTATGATTGACTGGGGAGAGACACTGCCAGGAGACTGAACAGGGTGAAGAGGATTTCTGCTTAGTATGTGATTTACAGGAATACCTCTAGAGCCTGTTCTGGTTCTCATGAACCAGAGCTTGGGATGCTGTTATATGAGATCCTGAGGGCACACAGCATGTCTCTTTTGGAGTCTTAAATGTGTGGTCTTGTGCACAGTACAGCAGTTGGTGAGCTGGGGTGATGGTGGGGTGAAGGCTGGATCTCATGATGGGGGAGTTGGCACACTTTGGTATTTCACTGTAGTCCCCGGTCTGTCCACCTGGGGACTCGTTACAGCTAGGTTCCAGCAAGGGACTCCGGACTCTCTAGTGGGAGAGCCTTGGAATCTGCATAACAAATTTCCTAGGTGGCTTTTCACTTGGAAAATTGCTGGTTCGTACTTTTCCTATCCACAGCTACTCTATGCCCATCTTTGCAATTTGGAAAAATCTTTCCCCATATGACCCAGCAATGGGGGAGAGGCTGCATGAGTGGCCCAGAGTGGTTCTTATGCACCAACAGGACTCATATATGCAGCACTTCCTAAAATCACAGTCACTTCGTGATATCTTTGCAGAGAGCTTGAGAGTCTATTTCAGGCACTGGGTTTATTGCCTTTTAAAATATGGTGTTTTACCCTGTTTAAGGACAACTTCAGGCTATTAATTTTGCTCCATGGGGCTACATGTTGAATATGCTTGCTGCTCTGGAATTTGTAGCCTGGGCGTGGCCAGGTTGTAAAAGACCACCTGAGTTTCCTAAATCAACTCTCAAAATTATCCTGGATTAAAAAAAAAAGAAAGAAAAGGAAAAAAAGAAAAATTGTTGGGGGTGTGGCTGGTGCAGGGCAGGAGTCTTTCACAACTGGATGGGTCCTGGAATTCCCTCCATGTTTTAATTGTTTCTTGTGCCATGATAAGAATGGTGATGATGCTGAGACAACACATACAAAATAAAAATAACGAGTATTTAACGAGGACTTATTCTGTGCCAAGCACTGTGCTGAACTCTTTGCATACATTGTCTCATTTAATTTTTGTGTCAACCCTATGAAGTAAGTGCCATTATTATCACTTCATTTTACAGATGAGAAAACTGAGGCAGAGAGTTTAACTCAAGTCACTTAGCTAGTAGCGGCAGATGTGGAATTCAAACTCTGTGAAGTCTGACTTGGAATTCCAAGGTGCAAAATCCAGTGCAGATTATAGATTCCGTGCCTCTAGGGCTAGGCTGGAAGAATAAATGAAGGAAGCACGTCTGTAGTCACACTGGGAGTGGTGGGGACCACAGCCAAACCAGGGAGTCTTTCCCCTGTCAATGTGGTAGTCACTGTAGTCCCAGCTCTTTGTTGCTGGGCTGAAATTCAGGCCATTGCTCTCAGATTTTTTTTTCTTTTTTCTAAGAGCTAATGGAAATCTGTATTTTGGGGTGACATAGCTTAGTTTTTAAATAAGGGCAACAAATTCAGAATTTCAAATAAAAGTATCTGGGTCAAACAAAACAAAAGAATGTAAGCATGATCTTTGGTCTGTTCTATTTACTGCCATATTCACAGCATCTAGAACAGTGCCTGGATAATAGTAGGTGCTCAGTAAATGCCTGTTGAACAGATGAGTGAATGCATGTTGGTGGACTGCATGACACTCTCAGGCTGCCCATTTTCAACCTCTGTGCTACGGCTTTTCCCAGCTACCTTTAGGTTTTTCTGCTGCTTCCTATCCCAGACTGGGTCATTTTTTAGTTAAATATATAGATCAGATGTACTTCAAAGGTTAAAATCCCTTTAGTTTGGTGTTGAACCAGCATTCCTTTTTTTTTTTCTTTTTTCTTTTTGTTATTAAGAGTTTTTTGGTTTGTTGTTTAAATTCTTTTTAAAAATTTATGGTAGAAAACAAAATTTACCATTTTAACCAATTTCCAGTTCTCAGTTCAGTACTGTCAAGTATACTCTCATTATTGTGCAGGAGATCTCCAGAACTATTTCATCTTGTAATATACTCACTAAACAACAACTTTTCCTCCCTTTGCCTCAGGTAAGCACCATTCTGCTTCTATGAATTTGACTATTTTAGGTACCTCATATATGTGGAATCACACAGTATTTGTCTTTTTGTGACTGGCTTATTTCACTTAAATAATGTCCTTCAGATTCATCGGGTTGTAACCTTATCAGAATTCCTTTCCGTTTTAAGGCTGAATCATATTTCATTGTAATGTATAGACCATATTTTGTCTATCCATTCATCTGTTGATGAACACTTGGGTTGCTTACATCTCTTGGCTTTGTGACTAGTGCTGCTATGAACATGGCTTTGCAAATATTTCTTTGAGATCCTGCTTTCAGTTCTTTTGGTTATATATCCAGAAGTGGAATTGCTGAATTATACGGTGGTTCTATTTTTAATTTGGGAGAGAACCTCCAAACTGTTTTCCTTAGCAACTGTACCATTGTACATTCCAATCAACAGTGTATGAGTTCCAGTTTCTCCACATCCTTGCCAACACTTGTTGTTTTCTGTTTTTTTGAGAGTGGGTCCTAATGGGTATGAGGTGGTATCTCATTGTGGTTTTGGCTTTCATTTCTCCAATGACTAATGATGTTGAGCATCTTTTCATGTGCTTGTTGGTCACTGTTTTGTATTTTACTATTTAAATCTGTGAGCTTGCGTTGCTGTAGCATGGGAGAATTTCCTCAAGGTGATTGTGTTTTCTTTCCCGCATAGAGATTCAGAAGTTTATTCAACCAACTTAACTCCAGGAGCCATTAAAGCATTAGAAGCTAGTGCTGGGAACCCTGGCCTCTGGCTTTAACTGCTTGGAAAGCATATCCTTCATTCTTGGAGTTTCTGCTGTGTTCTGGCCTAGGTTTAGAACTACCCAGAAAAAGTGCAAACAAGTTGAGAGGATCTCTAGCCATTTGCCCAATGTAGAGGGGTCATTTTTCACCCTGAGAGCACTATTCTGTGGAATCTGATTAATTTTTGAGGTGAGGTTGTGGGGGGCAAGAGAGGTAAAGAAGGAGAAGTTGAAGTGACCGTGAGCTTTTTTATCCCCCTCAGAAAGCCAAACCATCTCATAGTGGCAGAGCTTAGTGTATTCAGAAAGGATTGATAAACTAAAGTAGCCATATAAGAAATGTAAATGAATGATCTTTCCTCCTACTATATTGCTAGTTGGTACTGAATGTAACAAAGGAAAGTTGGTGGAATCAATGTGGTGAAAATAATGGTGATGTCTAAAACCCCCCAATCCCAGAGAAGAGTAAATTTAACTCTGTGACAGCTAATTTGTAGTTTCAGGGTTAAAAGATGTTATATACACCTCTTGAGATTTTCATTCTAGAATTTAATATTCCAGGGTGAACCTCTCCTGATTCAGGATTAATTGAAAAAAGGTACATATGTTGAGGTCTTGACTGCTGAGATGTTCTTTATTGATAGAGCATTGCTGTGGAATTAACTATATCTGCAGCCTTAGAAACAGGAGGCATTCCTGCCTTTTCACTGTCTGGTTTGCAGACATGAGGGCTGGGAAGGATTGTCGGGGCTTTTGTTAGGCAGTAGGTTAATGGTTAACTCCTGCAACATGCCAGACATAACACCTAATCTTTGATGAGACCTACTGCTCAGAATGAATAATGGTTAACCATTCCTTACCTTTGACTCAGACCATCTACCTTCCATAGTTTGTTCTCTTAAATATGTGAGACTGTGAAGGGTTTTTTTTTTTTCTTTCACAAATGAAATTTACAAAGCACAGAAGTTTAATGACTCATTCCTTGCAAAGAAAACAGGTGCTATCTATGAATAGTTTGGTGTTTTTTTCGGGACTGGTAGAATGATTGCTTCTGAATTTTTGTGTAACTCGATCACAGCAGCGTAGCTAGAGATTCTTCTAAAATGGTCCTTTCCTCAGTGCAAAACATGAAAAAAAAAATAGTGCTGTTGTGAGCAGACATCTTTTTGTCTGCTGTGCTGTACGTGACAGTGAGACCTTCTTATTTACGGTGACCAATCATCTGGACTGAAGAAGATATAAAAGCAAACAAAGGGAGCAAAGAAAAGTTTGAGGTCTCTCTCCCCTCACAGGGGCTGTTTTGGGCTGGGTGGGTTTCAAGGAGTCAGCCCCCTTATTCCTGGTTATTGAGTGGTGGTCACCCAGAAGAATGCCTCCACTACAAACAGGCAGTTTTTCAGATTTACCATGGATTATGGCCAGTGGAAGATTTTGGTACTCTTGCCTACTTAAGAACATTCTATAAACATTAGAAAGAGCCTTAAACTTAAAAAAAAAAATAAAGCTCAGCTGAAAATTAGTTTTTGCCTGCTCTGAGAAGTTGGTCCTTAACGGTGTTAATAGTTTCACACTTGTTATCAGGGTCTGGTTTCCTTTCTTAGTAATCTTTCTAAGCAGTTGTTCTCAATTTCCTTTCTTCAGCGTAATCTCTCTGTTGTCTGAGCCGAGGATGCGTGGCTGACATGGCCAGTGTCTGTCTGGCTTGGATTTACCCCTGAGAGTTCATTGTAACTCTGTTCTGAACTGACAGTTTGGTCCAGGTTGGAATATACTTTGCTTATACAAGCTCAAGTTAAAAAAAAGAGAGAGAGACTGGGCACTCTTTCCTTTGTAGCTAAGGTTTAGCTCTGAAGGATGGCTGCATCTTTCATTTAGACTTTGACTCCTTGCATATGGCTGGCAGAGGGGCCAGCCATCTCCTAAAGGCCACAGTGCATATTTCTCAGTTCTTATCTGATTTGACCTTCCTTTGGAATTTAACATTGACCATGGCTGCCTCCTTGAAACATTACCTTCTTGGCCTCGCGCCTCCCCCCGCCCCCCGCCATGTTCCTTCTCCCCTGGGTGTTCCCTTTCACTGTGGTGAGGGTTCTCCTCCACTGCTCACCTGTTGAATGCAGGTGTGGTCTAGCATGTGACCCTCTGCTCCCCTGACATTGTTTTCTGAGCTCATCTGTAGCTCAGACCCCTCTCTCTTCAGGGCAGCCACATTCCAGCTGTCCATTGGATTTTCCATGTGATTGACTGTAAATATCTTAAACTCAGAATGTCACACACAGAATTCATAGGCTTTCTCCTCAAAACTTTTCCTTTCCCTATATTCCCACCCTTGCCGTGGCGTCACCTCCTGCTGAGTTAAACACATGAGGGACTTGAGTCAACCTGCACTCCCCATCCTCCTTCACCCTCTATGTGCATAGCACCAAGCCTTTTTCCTTACCCTAAGCTAGATATTTTTTTTTCTAAACGGAGTTAATTCTACTGTCCTTCAGAGTCAGTCAGTACCCTAACTCGTGCAGAAAGAGTCCCCAGAATTCTGGACCTGGCCCATTATTGTGGGGTGTGATAATAAATCTTGTTTACCTGTTGGTTGTCTCCCCCCCCAAATGGAACTCAACCATGGCTGAGCAGAGCGGCACCTTGGAACTGTATAATCTAGTGGTGGGCTGGGACATCAGTCTGTGGACTTCCTGTTTCTGAAGAGTCCTGTTTGTATGGTGCCTGTCATTTGGTTGCTTTACGTTGGATGTGACAGCTATGAATGGGGATAAAGGGTAGGAGGCACTTTTGGTTCCATGAGAAGAACACAGACTTGCAGTTCTGTTCCCCTAAGGATTAGAGAAGACTAATGTATCAGGAGCTCCCGATGAGGAGCTGGTTCTCAGTCATGGCAGGTTTGGGGCAGCTCCTCACTGCCAGGGCTGGGCAAGGTGAGAGAAAGGGTCCTTGTCTGGCTGAATGGTGACTGGCCAGGGCCACAGTCCTCATGAACTTTCTCAGTCCTCCGGTGCAGTGTGAAGGTCATCTCAGGGGCAGGGCTCAGGCAGAGGCAGTGGCAGTGCTTTCTGTTCTGTAATGTCAGTTGAACGACTTAGTCTTCAGTTGACTCTCCCTCATTTCCAGCAAGAGCGTGGAGGAATTGGGAAGTGGTGAGATCACTGGTAGCATTCTTTTTTTTTTTTTTTTTTAATAAGCTTATTTATTTATTGGCTGTGTTGAGTCTTTGTTGCTGTCCATGGGCTTTCTTGAGTTGCATCAAACGGGGGCTACTCTTTGTGGCAGTGCGCAGGCTTCTCTTTGAGGTGGCTTCTCGTTGTGGAGCACAGGCTCTAGACACGCAGGCTTCAGTAGTTGCCGTGTGTGGGCTCAGTAGTTGTGGCTCGAGGGCTCTAGAGCACAGGCTCAGTAATTGTGGCCACGGGCTTAGTTGCTCCACGGCATGTGGGATCTTCCCGGCCCGGGGATCAAACCCGTGTCCCCTGCATTGGCAGGCAGATTCTTAACCACTGCACCACCAGGGAAGTCCCTCACTGGTAGCATTCTAATCACCATTTCCTAGTTCTGCAGTTGGGGGAAGGTACCTGAGTTTCCTGACTATTTCTCACACTTTCCAAGAACGAGAAATCTCTATGTTCAAAATGGTTAGAGTCCCAGAAATCAGCTGTTGCCCTAGGCTTGTCTTTCCTTGGAAAACTCAGAGACTCAACTGTAAGCTAAGATAAACAAGTAAAAAGATATAAGGTAAATCTTATAGGTGTAGGTGATGTCAGCTATGTTAGCTCTTGAACAGATAGAAATATTTTATATGCAGATAAAATGAAATGACTCATAATTATTGCTGATGTTAGTCTCTGCTCTTCCTGAAGCTAAATATGTCATATGATTTTTGCTTTTTCCCAACTTGTTGTTCATAGGCAGTCATTACCATAGCAGGAGCACAAGACCACATATTAAGGTGCTGCACTTTGCTTTGAGAGGAAAGAATGAACCCCTGGGGAGTTGGTGGAAATGTAACAATCCTGAACCAAGATTCGAAGTGAAAATGCAATGCTGAATTTTATTTTTCTGCTCTTTAAACTCTATTTTTAAAGTTTATCTTGTCTTGAAAATATACACCTGCAGAGTGGAGATAAGAATGGAAGAAGGGCAGCTGATGATAAATTTATGGCCATGTTGAAATAAGGTTTAGTCCTCTGATTACTGAGCTATGTCAAAGAAGCCATGCCTAAAATGTCTTCCAGCGTTTGTCCCCATGCCAACCCCAGTACTCAATATAAGTTTCGGTCAGATTGCCTCTTATATATTGTTGGAGATTAATTTGAAGATGTAATGAGTTAGTTCTTATGAAGTACTTAGAAGAGTGTCATAGTAAACACTAAGTAGTGCTTGCCATATTATTGACTATTGTTTATTTTTAACAAAACTGTATTGAGACTTTACTTTTAATGATAGGTTTCTCTAAATATAAACTAATATGATTATTTATCACAGTTTGAATTTAAAACTCAGAATCCCTCTGTTAATTGGATTTTGGTTTTTTTGGTTGGAATTTTCTTTTGAGATATTGTTTACCTTTGTAGGGTAGGCTACTAATATATATTACCAATGATATATATTAGTAGGTTTAAAATTTTTTTATTTAAGTATAGTTGATTTAAATGTTGTGTTACTTTCTGGTGTACAGCAAAGTGATCCAGTTATATATATATATGTATTCTTTTTCATTATAGGTTATTATAAGATATTGAATATAGTTCCCTGTGCTATACAGTAGAACCTTGTTGTTTATTTTATGTATAGTAGTTGGTAGGTTTTTTAAATTACACATTTTAACAACTTCCCATTTAATTTTTCTACTGTTTTTAATTAATTAATTAATTAATTTTTTATTGGCTCTGTTGGGTCTTCATTGCTGCAGGCAGGCTTTCTCTAGTTGCGGCCAGCAGGGGCTACTCTTCGTTGTGGTGCACAGGCTTCTCATTGCAGTGGCTTCTCTTGTTGTGGAGCATAGGCTTTAGGCACACGGTCGTTGTGGCACGTGGGCTCAGTAGTTGTGGCTCGAGGGCTGCAGAGCACAGGCTCAGTAGTTGTGGTGCACGGGCTTAGTTGCTCCGAGGCATGTGGGATCTTACAGGACCAGTGATTGAACCCGTGTCCCAGAAATTGGCAGGCGGATTCTTAACCACTGTGCCACCAGGGAAGTCCCCTCTACTGCCTTGTTAAAAAACTTTGAGGAAAATCTGGTTACATCCTATGTAAATAATTGATACAAGAATGGTAACACTGTTTCATTTACATTTTTTCTGTGATGTTACTTTTAACATTACTGTGCTATGTTTCATTATGGAACACATAATCAAATACCTCTGCCTTTGTTTCTGATAATTTCTTGATAATTTTCTTTGATAATTTCTTCTAATTGCTGGACCTTCAGATGCTATATGTCCCCCAAAGCTTAGATTAAAATGCCTATCATTTTCCTTAGCTTTTAAAATGATAAAAATGTTTAATTAATATAACAAATATTTTTCAGTGCAGTTTTTTATTTAACCCTTGACACTCTGTGAGTTTATTGTAGCAAGACAAGACTTCTCTTGCCCCTGGGAAAACAGGTGTATAAAGTGTACATTATTTACCTAGCTAGTAAGAAACAGAACTGGATTAAACTCAAATCTCTGTCTCTAAAGCCGAGACTCTTAACCAACACAATAAAAATATTTCACAACAATTGCCCTTAGAATTGAGTATATGGCATGAAAAGTGGGTTTAAGTTAGTTTTTCTCTATAGTACACCTGGTGATCTCAATTCATTTTCTTAACAAGTTTGTGACGCTCCTAATATGTTCTGGTACAGTATTAGGTAGAACTTCAACAGGGATATGCATGGATAGGTCCCTTATTAAAAAGTTTATAGCTACTTGTTCATAGAATTCTTATTGTGTTTTCATTGATTAAGTTTTCTCTGTTTAACCAGCTCTCTTATGGTTTATGAGACTATAATATTGTTATAGTCACACTGTAATAGTATTAAAATATGAAAAGAAAGGTTAACATTTTTGCCCAATTCTGTCAAATGAATCTCAACTATTTGCCAGAGTATTCCTTGAACTTTGGTGTTCATTTAAAACTGCACAGCCTATCAATTAGAATACATTTTAATCTTTACTAGAGTTAGTTTTCTCCAGCTACTCTTGAGCATGGTGAATCCTTCGTTGTTAGTGTTTGACACAGTTTCTCACAGTAATAATTACCAAGTTCCAGATTTTTAAAAAAAATTAATTTATTTATTGGCTGCTTTGGGTCTTCCTTGCTGCGCACGGGCTTTCTCTAGTTGCAGTGAATGGGGGCTACTCTTCCTTGCGGTGCATGGGCTTCTCTGTGCGGTAGCTTCTCTTGTCATGGAGCACGGGCTCTAGGTGTGCTGGCTTCAGTAGCTGCAGCACACGGGCTCAGTAGTTGTGGCTCGTGGGCTCTAGAGTGCAGGCTCAGTAGTTGTGGCCCACGGGCTTAGTTGTTCCACAGCACATGGGAATCTTCCCCAACCAGGGCTCGAACTTGTGTCCTCTGCATTGGCACGTGGATTCTTAACCACTGCACCACCAGGAAAGTCTCTCCAGATGTTTTTTATTCTGTCCTCTAATGCTCACGCTTGTCCTCCGGAATGGATCTGTGCTTTCCTCATATTCATAACGTAGGGACCCAAGGCACCACGTGCCCTACAGATGTTGTCTGTTCCAGGCCAGGGCAGTCCTTGCTGGCTTCAGGTTTCTTTCAGACTTTCTTATGAAGACGTTAGATAGTATGTAACAAGTTATTCCCTCATCGGCTTCTGTGATAGCCAAGCTTCCTCACAGATGTGGAAATCTGGTGAGACCAGTGGTGAATTGATTGCTGAACATTCACTTCTGTCTACTGCTTGGTGGTCCTGACACCTTAGGATGTTGGACTTCTTGAAAGAGATTTATCCAGGAAGCATTGTATCCAGGAAGCTGCCTGTCTTCAAGCCACCTGTATTAGGAACCAAAAAAGAGCTGTCATTTACTGAGATGGAGGAGGATGGTATTGCTGCAAGGGTGGCCCTGATTGTCAGAAACCTCAAGCAGAAAGCACTCAGGAGAGGTGACGCTGTGTTCTATGGAAGAACGTGGGAAGTTGGAGTGTTTGAACAAAATCTGAGTTGCCTTGGGGATGTTGTAGAGGAGACTGTAGACCTTGCTGGTAAGGGAGTGAGGCCGATCTATGGCTCCTTCCAATTGGGAAGCTGGGATGTGACCACACCTTTTGTCCCAGTCTCCTAAAAGATAGTTCTTCAGGTATCTTTCATGATTGCCACAAATATACCAGCAACGTGGACACATGTGAGTATGTGGTACTTAATTGGGAGAGTATTCTGCAAAGAAATTTTATTTCTGGGCTCATCCTCACAGATGTCTTAGAATTAAGGTATACTTTATAAGCCAAAATGCCGTCACCTGAAGTTGTATTTTCAGTGAGAAAATGCCACACAGAGTTGCCGGCAGACCCTCGCAGGTAGGACTGTTTGCCCTTTCCCTCCTCAGGTGGCTGGTAAAGATGTGCCCCAGGAGCAAGAGTTCCTGTAGGAAATGTAGTGGCTTTTGAAGTTGAGTTTCCTGTAATATGAAGAGTGCTTTCTCTATTGAGAGACATCAAACAAAGCTGAGTATTATTTTCTTTTTTAGGAGTTGCCTTATAGGCATTTTTTGAAATTTTATACTTAAATTAGAAGTCATATAACAACTTTACAGAGAGTTTGACATATTAATCATTTAAAAAATGACAGTGATGTGAACTTTGGCAGACTTTCTGAGTTCACATAAATGGATAATTTTACTATGTAAAGTGTTGGCTTTGAAGTTTTCTTTTGAGGGCAGAGATAAAATGTATGCAATTTAAAATTTAAATTATATCTATTTTTCTTTGAATGGATGAAAGATGAACATAATGCAGAATTTTAAAGGTACCCTTGATCCCCAGCCTCAGGTTCCCCTCTTAGAGACCAATTGTTAATAGTTTTTAGTGTAGTCTTCCAGAGGTGTTTTGTATACATACAAACGTATATATCCCTCCCCCCACTGTTTCCACAAACCTAGCGCATCACTCCTGTTCTGTATCAGTGTTATTTCTTATCCTAGAAGCCATTCATTTCAGCATATATAGGGCCTCCTCATTCATTTTTCCATTTTAAGTACACATCATTATTTAACCTGTCCTCTATGACGGGGTTTTTAGGTTGTTTCCAGATTTTACAATCACAAAGAATCATTTCATACATATGTGAGTCTTAGAATAAGTTTCTAGAAGTAAAATTGCTGGGTCAAAGGGTTTGTGCATTTGTAATTTTAATAGATGTTGCCAAATTGCTTGCCATGGAATTACACCATAAGCAGTATTACTGGGGTACCTTGTAAACTGTTGGCCTTGAAGTCTTTCTGTTGGGGTAGGGATTTGAGAAATTAAAAATACCACTGTCAAATATATGTGGGCATATTTAAGTATGTTTCAGTATATTTTTCATTATTATGTCATCATATATGAGTCTGTTTTGAGAAGCTATGTGTTTAAGTGACAATTATCTAACCTTGAGAGCTATCAGCTTGAAAAGAGATGCATAGTAAGGAATATTGGAAGGACTTTGGGGTTCATGTCCTCTTTTTCTCTCTTATTTCCCTGTGAATTCTTTAAGATTTGGCCCAATATTGCCTTCTTCCATGATATCTTCTATAATTATTCTAGGTCTTAGTGACTTGGGACAACGTTTAGAGCCTGTACTTAATTACATGCTTTTATTAAAATTAATCTGTATCATGGCTGTGGGCCATGTCGAGAGACTCAGAGTTAGAATGGAAAAAGCAAGAAGGACTTTGCCCTGGGTCTAGTTCTTGGGACAGAACTCTAAATACTGTTATATTCAATAGTTATTATATTATACTTGGGACAGGAAATAAATACTATTTTCTCGAGTATTTTAAAGCCCCCGCAAGCACTTCATTATAACATTTTAAGCATAACAATATTTTTCTGACTATAAAAGTAATAATGATCATTGTAGAAAAAATGTAAGAAATATTGAACATTTTTTAAAGCAGAAAATAAAAAATCACCGGCATCCTGTTACCCATGAATAACCACTACATCACCTCTTTTGTCCTTTTCTGTGTTGTATGTACACGTGGATATGTGTACTCGTGTGTGTGTGTATGTTTAATTAAATTGGGAACAACATACTGATTCAGTTTTGTATTCTCCTTTTTTCACCCTGCCAACAGCTGACAGTTTGGCAGCTCCTAGAACTTTTCTTATGCATGTGAATACACAACATGAAATGTAGAGACAGTTTTAAAAAACAAATTAGACACTACTCTGCTTTTGTCATGCAGAGATGTGTGGTTAATAGTTCCCTGTCCTGTGAGTATGTACACATCCTAGTTCTTTTACATGTTTGCACCATGTTCCATACAAAATTTCAGTTGTATCAAGTTTTCCCTGTTATAAATAATGCTAAGGCAAACAGCCTTTTACATCAATACATGTAGAATCTTGTAGGATTCCTAGAAGTAGAATTACTGGGTTGAAGGTCATGCATACTTAAGTTTTTACAGGTTTCCCTTAAAAAGATCTTACCTGTATCTATTCTGATAAAAAGCACTGTATCCTCATTGGCACTGGAAATGATCAATCTCTAATTATTTTTCAACTTGAGAGTTAAAAAAAAGGCCTCTTATTCGTGTTTAATTAACATTTCCCTGATAATTAGTGAGTTTGAATGTCTTTATAGACTCTTTAGCCTTGTGTCTTTCAGTTATAAATTGTCCATTTCTCTAGTTTCTTATTGCTTAATAGGATTTCTTTGATATTGACTTTTTGTCTGTTATATATGTTACAAGTATTTCCTCCCAGGCGGTTGTCTTCTAACCTGCTTTATGTTGTCTTTAGCCATGCAGGAATTTTAGATTATGTAACAAAATCTGATATGGTTTCTGAGGTCAGGATCTTATTTAGAAAAAACCCATACCTTCACATTTATAATGTATTTTCTTCTGGCAGTTTTATAACCTTTTTTTTTTTTTTTTTTAACATTTAGATTGAGCTAGATTGATTGAATTCTACTATTCTTTTCCCGTGTTTAACCATGAAAACTGATATATTCTTGTGCAGAATTTTTATGATTTACCAAAGCAATTTTGTATAGTGAAAAACCAAGTTAAAACTGAATGATGCAAATTTATATGTTCCAGATAAATTTTTCTTAAGGATCTTTCAATCTTTTTCCAGCTCCCATTTAGTTTGTCTTTTCAAATTGTGCTTTCTGGTCACTTTAGGGGTCCCAGAACTTGGAGCTAGGTGTCGGGGGGGGGGGCATGTCATGGAGGATATATGAGTGTCAGCAAGTCAGTTCTGCTTTCATCTGTAATGTTTTATTTGAAAATAACGGTGTTGCTTAAAAAAAGAAACAAAAAATCACTGATTTGTTAATGTATTTGAAGTTTGGGGAGTGGGGCAGGTAATAGGAACCCATTTTCACCCGGGGAGCGGAGGGTAGGTTCCAGGGCTTGATGTTGGTCCTGCATGTGGTCTGTGTGCTCTGAAGCTAGAATTCCTTGCCTTGAGGACCTGGGCTGAGCTCCCCGGGCCGGGCAGGGCTGAGCTAAGCCTCACTCTGTTTCCAGCCCTATCCTGTTACAGTTATAAAGTATGTTCCATTGCTTGACCTTCTGCTCTAGAACACTTTGCACACTATTATTCCACATTTCCTCTCAAATACCTTTCTCATTTGTACACTGGGTTATAGTTAAGCAGAAGCAATAAATACTTCAGAGCACAAATATTTTTAAGAACTGAAGTGCATTTCTAAATCTGTGAGCACAAAAGTGACATGGAAAATTACTGAGTACATTCTAAGCTCAGGACCAAGAATGCCAGGAGAGTTTTATTTTTATGTTTAGAAAAGAAACATGAAGTGTTGTTTGTCTGTGGGTGTGAAAAATATATTAAAATAGCATTTGCTAACTATGCCGTGAAACTTTTTTCCTGCCCTGTCTTAATTGGATAACTTTAGTCTTGTTTAAATATGTTCTCTCCTGCAGTAGATTGATGGCACAGTCTTTCTTATTTGGACTCCTTTGAGTTATTGCAGACTTTTTGACTGTTTCATTCTTATTCCTCACCTTAACATTATTTAACTGTTGTTCAGATCAGACCTTATCAAATAAATTTTAGTTCTTAGTATCACCTTTCAAATCTTTTTATTTCTTGAGTGCCAACTTTTTAACCACCTTTTCTCCAATTGTAATAGCTATATTAATAGAAACCTCTTTAGGGTTTACTTGTTTTCTGAACACTCTAACTGCTTACATGTATTGTCTCATTTAATCCTTCCAATAACCCTGTGAGGTGTAGTTACTATTATTTTCATCTTACAGATGAAGAAACTGAGGTTCAGAGAGGTGAAAATAGTTTGCCCAAGATTTTACAGTTAGTTAGAACTCAAACTTAGTATTCAAATTCAGGACTTTCTTACTTCAGAGCCCAAGCTCTTAACTCTTATTAATGTCTTTAGATTTTTTTCACCTTAATAAGTAACCGGATGTGTCTCCATCCTTTTCTGGGGTGAGGCTAAGGAGAGAGAAAACATCTCACCACCAGTGCTGGTCCCAGTTCTCAGACTGTTGCTGCTTGATCTAAAGCGAGTTAAGTAATCTTCAAGACCTGTTTAGTTTCATGAGTCGGACAAGAGGAATTCCAGGTCTTGTAGGCATCTCTTTCCCTTAAGTTCATTTGTGGTGAAGGTGGCACATGGACATTGTTGCTAATTATACCACATTCCTTCCTTTCCTTGAATCTTGTCAAGGAACAGAATCATCTGCCCTCACTGCCTCTCTTTCAGCCAATAGTGTAGTAGTAGCTCTTGGCCTTAGAAATGTCAGGGGAGGCCATTCCTCCTTTAAACACACAAGTATTTTGTCAGCTTTCATTCTCTCTGCCTTGCTCCTATTCAGGTAGGAGCTTCCTCTATGTAACCAGTTTCCTAGCATCTTCTCTTTCCACTACTTCAGGAAAAAGAGCAGCTCTGACTTCTTAAAGTTAGATGATGAAACACAATGGAGCATGCTTTTTGTTGGTTAACTCAGCAGGTAAAGAGAAGTATATCCAGGGCTGGCTCCTGTTTTGGCCAGAAAAACATTAAAGCATAAGCTTATATGGCAGGGACTTCCTGCCATATAAACTTATGGCACGGCCAAAAATAAATAAGTTAATAATAAATGAATATTTTAGAAACGTTTATGTGGCGGGAGTCCCCAGTCTCTGCAACCTTGGGGGCTGCTACACCATGCAATAGGCTGCCAAGACCACTGATGTAACATAAGGAAGAGAGAAGGAGAAAAGAGAAGAAAACAAAGGCACTAAAGATGGGAGAGAGGACACTGATGGAGTGTCCCAGCAATTTTATTTGGTTGTGTTCATGTAAGTTGAGGGCTGAGACTTTAGAAGTTGTTCTTATTTTCTTTGACACATGCCTATAAGAATATGTTCTGTAAAAGCTTCTCCCAATATAATCATTCTGCCAGTATTTCAGATTTGAGCAGCTTTTAATCATATGTATGTGACCTTGCATGTACTGATTGCTCTTATACATAAAATAGGTTGAACACATGGGCCAGCATATCAACTTATAACATCTTCACTGATCTCACTGTGCCTCTGAGTAGATTAAAATTGTGTACAAAAGACAGATTTCTTGCTTAACGTTCTGGTTTTTTAAACTAAGATCTGCTGTAGTAAATAAATCTTTTG
The DNA here is from genome assembly GCF_030028045.1 of Hippopotamus amphibius kiboko. NCBI lineage: Eukaryota > Metazoa > Chordata > Mammalia > Artiodactyla > Hippopotamidae > Hippopotamus > Hippopotamus amphibius. The sequence goes on along the minus strand of NC_080188.1, from coordinate 163,036,126 downwards.
TTGGAGGGGAATGATGTGTACAGGAGCAAGGAAGCATGGAAGGGAAAATGTGCGCGTTTGCTCTGGCAGGTACGCAGATGAGTATCCCATCTTATCTGGGCTCTTTCCAAAACCAACTTTCCATGTTCTGAAATTTTCATTGTAAACCTAGAAGGGGAGGCAGTGGTGCTTTATCAAGGCCGGTGAATAAAAGTTGGAATCCTTCAGTAGCATCGGCCGTCTGCAGCCACTGTGGAGCTCTTACATGGCAGTTTCACCCATGAACTAATATGATTATTACAGCATCATGAGAACATATAAAATGAGGCTTGATTTTAGAATTTCTCCAGACCATTCCTAGTCCTACATAATTACTGTAATGAAACCTACAGAGTTTAAAACCTATTAAAGAAAATGTAATTTGAAAAGGAACTTTTCAATTTGCTACTTCCTGTGGCAGTAAATATGGGCTTAGACCATATTAAGCAGATTAATTTCTTAAAGTAGCATGAATATAACTATGAATTCTGACATCTTTCATGGTATTGTCACTTATATATGCAAAATGGGAAACATTCTGTGGTGTAATTTATAGGCAAGGATGTTTTGACCAATATGGTATGAAATGACTAAGCTTTTAAACTTGAACTAGTGATCAGCATGATACAATTACTAATAGTGCTCTGTCAAATATAATTGTTACAGTAGCAACCGCTTTATTCTGAGCTAGGTCATCAGTTCCCAGGGAAGTGCTTGTCTTGGGAGAAAAGGTTAAATTCAAGGTTATGTGTGAAACATTTTTTCCCCTCAAAGCTTTCTTGAAAAACCTAAATGATTTTTAAATGTTTAGCTCTGGAAGGGACCCAGACTGGCTGTGAAGTGATCCCTCCCACTCTGTAGCCCTATTATAAGGGGAGTAACTTTGTATCTGCTCAGAGCCTTGAGGGCTCAGTCCTTGACTACTAGAGAGTTGGTGTTTGACCTTATTTTACTCCTAATAGCTGACATTTATTGAGCACATACTATATGCCACTTACTGAGCCATGCTTCTAAATCTAAATCCTCAGAACAGCCTTTTGAGCTATATGCTACTGTTAGCCTTTGTTTTATAAAGGAGGTTGAAGCTTAGAAAAGTTAAGTTGGGGGAAAAAAAGAAGAAAAGTTAAGTTGGTCAAGTTGGTAAGAAACTAAGTTAGGACTTGAACTTGGGTATTTCTGGCTCCAAACAATGTCCTGGAATAAGCCCCTAGTTTCAGTTCTCTCTCTTTAATCATTTGTTCAACCAACCAGCACAGTTGATTCGATGCCTGCTTTGCATAAGTGCTCCACAAGGCTCTGGAGCTCCAAAATTGAATATGAAATGCCCTGTGACCTTGAGCAGCTCAGGACTGAGTGGCACGTTGAAATAAGTACTGTGAGAGAGAGGGCCCGTGCCTACGGGCTGGGGAAATCCAGAGAAGAGACATCAAACCTTAGAGAGGGGTTGTCTAGAAAAGTTTCCTGGAAAGGTGACACCAAATGAGTTCTGAAAGACAAGTAGGAGTCGACTGGGTGAAGATTGGAAAGCAGGACCTCTCAGAGGCAATACCACTTAAAAGCTTGGGGATTGGAAGGGGCCTGCTGGGTTGCTGCCCCTTGCAGGCGGTTGGTGCATGTGGGGAGAGGGCAGCTAAGGGAGGGCATGGTACACTGGGTAAGCATCTGGGCTTGGCTCTGCTGCTTTCTAGCTTTGTGTCCTTGAGCAAAGTCTCCACCGCTTTCGATCCTCCATTTTCTCATCTGCAAACTGGGGATTAATTAAATAATACACCTGTCCCATAGGGCTGTCATAAGCATTAAATGACCATGAATTGAGACTGCTAAGCACCATGCGTGACACATAGTAAACGTGCAGTCCATTGAAGCTGCACTTACTAATCACTCTCATTACTATCACCGTCCTCGTCCTCGTCCTCCTCCTCGTCCTCCTTGTCCTCCTCCTCCTCCTCAGTATTTAGGAAAGCAAAGACCAGATCTTAAAGGGCCTTCTTTATATCACCTTATTTAGTCTTTGGGAGCAGCCTTTAGCCACACCATAGACCAGGGAAAATTCAGATGTCTTTGAATGCCAAAGTGGGAGGGGAGAGTGCATTTCCTAATTTGAGAAGTGGCAGCAAGCTTGTTTTGATGAAGTACATTCCACCACAGCGGAGAGGTCGAGAGCCTGCTCTGATGTCAGTGCTTGCAGTGGGGAAATTTGTAAGGAGAAAAAAGCAGTCATATTCTTTGTGTCCGTTTTGCAAAAATCTTTTTGAGCACAGCTCTCAAACCTGTTTCCAGAGAATGCTCTTGCTCTCTCTGATTCTTAAGAATTCATTGTCACTAGATTAGGAGCTTCCTGAGGAGGGGAACCAGGTTGTACTCATTTTAGTGTCTGCAGGGATGCTCCGTAGAAACAAGTGGAATAAGTGAAAGTTAATGGTATTCCTTCATCTTCTGGTATTGGACATTTAAAGGAGGGCAGATGTTGTTAAAAAAGATGAGACTTATGCTGGTGTGTTAATTTGGTGATTTTTATGTGCTCAGCTATGATACTGCCCTGCTTGGATGCTTTCGTGATTTCGATCTTTTGCGTGCCTATACTGACAGTTGTTTTAGAGATTAAGGTGTTTTATGGCAGGTGAGCTTCTTGAGGACACCACAGCCATGTCTGCTTTACATGTTATCTCTGCTCTCTAGCATGGTGTCTGGCACGTCGTAGGTCCTTGATAAATATTTGCAATAATGAGTTTCTTTTAAAAATGTGGGTTAGGCCCCTGTCCTGAAATATAATCTTAATTTAATAGAGGTAACAAATTTGACTCTTATTTCCTTCTCTTGGCTCATAGTGGGAGGATGGCCTGTGGTCAGTATGAAATTCAAATTTGGATAGAAATGCTCTTCCGTTTCAAAGGTTGGCTTAAATGCTGTATGGTGTATGCAGAGCCTTCACTTTCTTCCCAGTGTCACCCATTAGCGTAAAGGCAAGGTGTTTGAGCTGAATGGGTTCAGGGCTTAGGGTGTGGACTTTTGGTCCCAGCTCTGCCTTGTGGCTGTTTGCTCATGGTACTCTGACTGGGCTCTTGGAGGGATGCTGTGGCAGAGCGGGAAAGCCATCCTGCAGCGTTTTACCCTCACCTTCCCTCAGGTGCAGCTGATGGTGTGGCCTGAGGACCACACCCACAACTTCCTCTGCCTCCTCTTCCCGGGTGCCGCAGAGAGAGCCCTCCCGCCAGAGCCGGCTTCTCTTTCAGTCACTGTTTAGCATGTTACCTTGCAGCACAATGCTTTCCTACCTTTTCCCTACATTCTTTGCAAAGCGTAGGTTGATTTAAGCTTTTTCTTATTGCATTTATAATGGGATTTCACAGTCCTTGATTCACCTTCCTTAATTACTAGTCTATTTTTTGAGACCTTCCCAGTAAGTTTTCTGCCTGGTCCTTCCTTCAGTTTCCTTTCCTTTCTCTAGTCATATGTAAACTACCCACGAAGCAGTGACTTTAAGATATGCCTTGGCAAATGAGCATAATTTACTTGAATTTGTTTATTTTATTTTTATTGAAGTATAGGTGATTTCCAGTGCTATGTGTTAGTTTCAGGTGAACAGCAAGGTGATTCAGTTATACATATACATATATATGTGTATGTTTGTGTGTGTGTGTGTGAATATATATATATATATTTTTTTTTTCAGGTTCTTTGCCCTCTTGGGTTATTACAAAATATCGAATATAGTTCCCTGTGCTATATAGTAGGTCCTTATTGGTTGAATTTGTTTTAATACTGGCATTGGCTTAAGAGGAGTGGGTGCAGTGCAATTTGTGTTCACTTCTGCATTTACCCATGAGAATATAAAAGAGTACAGTTTTTTCTGGTATTATTAAAATCTTTTTTAAAATGTCAGCTTTATAACTGACATATAAAATTGGAAGATATTTAAAGTGAACATCGGTGGTTATTTGATGTACATATATATTGTGAAAGGATTCCCCCCATCTAGTTGACTGACACATGCATCGCCTCACGTATTTATCTGGTATTTATTATTCTGTTGGTAGAGTGAAAAGATGCTTTGGAGACTTTGGCCAGAGTGCACAAATTAGCATGGATAAGTAGAAGGTTGGTGCCTCTGGGTGACAGTGGGTCAGCTTTTCCAGATTTCCTGAGAAGTGCCAAAGCTAAAACTTGGGATATGCTAGTTTGTCATGTAAGCATCTAAGAACTTTCCCACATTTTGGTTGATTTTTCTTCAGTCCTGCAGGATCAAGATTGGCCTCTGTTCATCAGTAGGAGGGGTGTCAGGATCCAGGGAGGTTGTTTTTGTTTTTGAAACAGAGGCGGAACAGTGCTGGTAAGAGCCAGACATGTGTCTAGAGCAAACACCAGGCACACATGAAGTCAGATCTGGCTTCCAGCCCTCCGCTCGCTCTGATCTCCTTTCTTTCTTTTTCTCCCCACCCTGGGTCTCTAGCAACTTTGTTCCTCTTGTCCTAATCCTAGGAACTCAAATGAGTGCATTTCTCTAATGTGGTAACTAATTGTATTCAACACTGTCAGTAGGTCATGAGCTCCGAGTTCTATTTCCGTTGTTAGGGTTTGATTTCCCTTGTGTTTCTCCAGACTTTATTTAGAAGAGTCACCATAAAGGCTCATACTGAAAGATGTTATGGAAGATGGGAAACCACGTGGCCAAATGGAGACTGTGTCAACTCCTTTGCTAGCTAGTGTGTTATCTTAGGTAAGTTACTTAAACTCTGTGAGCTTCAGTTTACTTATGTGTAAGATGGTTATGATGCCTAGTACAAGGTTGGTGATGTGAGTAGTAGAAATAACATACGCACAGAGTTTAGTGTGGAGGAAATCCTCCGTAAATGGTAACTATAATTTCTGATAAAAGTAAGAGTTTGGCTTTAGGCCACGAGCACTTAGTGACAAGAACTCATTGACCTTCACTCATTGACCCATAATGGTGCCAGCATCTGTATATGTCTGTGCTCTAGAAATCAGCACTTGTATATAAAGACTGGATGTCTTCAGCCCCTGTGGTCATCCCTCTTCGTGGATTTAGGCTCAGTACAAAAGCCATCTGTGTATGCATTTAGATTAGCCTCTGTGGTATTCGAGTGGTGGACGTCGGGAGCTGGAGGTCTAGGTCAGTTGTATTTCATATTTTTCTTCGGGTCCACTTCCAGCTCAGTGTCCATGGTCCCTTCTTTATTCACCTAGTCTCTTCTCATGAGGCCCTGTTCCTGGCAGTTATCACAGACTTCCTGAAACTGAGCTGGAGGCTCCTCTTCCCTAAAGGAATTCCAAAGGCTGACTTCAGGGCACTCAAGGGGACCTTTCCTTCCTAGAGAAACCTCCCTTTTTTCTTAGTCTGGGAGCCTTCATGGTGCCTTTTGTCTTGTGACAGCCTCCTGACTCCTGGGAGAGACAGGAGGCCAACTAATAAGTGCTCAGTATAAAAAATAAAAACCACAGTAAGTATTCAAAAATGTTAGCTAGGATGCTGGTGGTGGTGGTGGTGGTGGTGGTGGTGGTGGCGGCTGTGGGAGATAAGGACTTGAGCTCATTTTTACTTCCTTGCCACCATCCTTCCAGAATGATTAGCAGCATGAATGCTCTGGTTAGACTCAGTCCAGTGCTTTCTGTTCAATACAAGTATGTAAGTAATGTTTACAGCTAAGCCAAGTGTGGTGTTGAGACTGCATTTTCTTTTTTGAACACATTTTTGTTTTACCTCCAGTTAGTAAATGCTTCACCTTTTCCTTTGCTTGGTTTCCTTTAAACACCTGACCAAGTCTTCCCACCCACCTCCAATGGCTTTGTGAAACTCATCTTATACAACTTTCCATATGATCCAATCTTGTCGGATAATTTAATACCCCTCTCCCTGCCTTCTTTCTTCCTGGAGACATCCCTCCTGGAGCCCTCCGACTTCCTGTTCCATCTGGACTGGGAGAAGTAACACTTCCTTATGAAGACATTCTAACAAGTCCCCTACTTCCAAATCTTCCCTCCTCACAACCTACACACTTGCAAAGCAAAACAAAACAACCTACCCACCTCACAAAACAAAACAAAATACCTGCTACCTTGTGCCTCCCAAAGGTAGACTAACAGAGGGCCAATTTAACCTGCTCTCCCAGGTTTTTCCCTTCTGGATTTGCATTTTTTGTTGTCGGGTTTCTGAAATCAGCTACTTTCATCAAACATGGAGCTTTTAGCATTTGTCTTGTTCCCCTCCTCGGTTTGAAGTGATTTTTTTCAGTTGGGAAAAGAGTGTAAACCTCTTATTTTGTCACTTAAGCTCAGCAGTCTCCTAGCTTCTAGCTCTAAATTTCTAATTATTGACTGGATTAAAGTAACCAGACAGAGCAAGGAATTAAACCTACATATTCCAGATCCATTTTATTCCTTTTTTCCTTTGTCCTATGCTTCTTCATCTGATACAAATGAGAACAGGACTAGGTTTGTTTGTTTGTTTGTTTTTTGGTGTCTTCCTCTACTGAGAGATCTTTCCTTCAAGTGAAGATGTGGGAAAACCCCACTTGTGTGGGCTGTGTTTTCTGTTGAATAATGAGCTCATCTCAGTGAGATAGTTGTAAAGATAACTTGTCTCATTTCACTTCTGCAACTAGAAGAAAATAAGGAGAATTTAGAGTTGATAAGGAACCACAGAGATAGTTAAAGGGCGACGAACTGGTACCTAAAAAGAGAACGTAAGAAAGAAAAGATTATTTAAGTTGGAGAATCTGAGGCAGTGCGTGTCATACTAAGTGTTAAAGATTTGAAGGTGTGAGGTAGAGATGGTGGTTCCCAGTTGCCCTTTTCAAGGTGAAAGACTTTAAGAGGCAATGGATAAAATTAGCAGTAGAGATTTAAGTATACTTTGCAGAGAATAAATTTGAACCCAGTGACTATTGTTACTGGAATGAGTTACTGAAATATGGTCACCCTGGGTAATTTTTCTTTGATGTGTTTAGCCACCATCTAGAGGTTCTAACCTTGTATATAAGAGAATAAATGCCATTACATTTTTTCCAAATCAGTTCACTCTCCCTTGAGGGTGTCCAGAAGCAGGTAGTAGATGGAATCTTCATTCTTCACTACTTGCCTATTTTAGCTGCTGTATTACCATTTACCATTCTGACTTAACCACTCTTGAGAACTAATGACTATGGCTCCAGTGTTTGAGTAATGGAACAGTTTCAAAATACCATATGTGATAGTAAGACCCATAGAGTATTTTAATTTTTATTCTTGTCTCTTGCTGTGTGTGTTTGGCCCTTCCATTGCTTCTGTCTCAAATATTGTGTTTATGTGAAATAAAATGAACTTGGATATAACCTTTAGCCAAAAACCTCTCCATACCTGAAGCTCTTCTTGAGCCACGAACCTTCGTCATTTCCCTTTCTACCTTTTGTAGGTTATCCTGAAGCCTAGAAGTCTCTAGATGGTTGATGTGCATTTTCGTCTATTCCTTCTTTCCTTCTTGCCCTTGCTTTGTCCTGGCTAATCTCTTCCCAGCCGCACAGTGTATCTGCTGTTCTTGGTTTTTATCCTTACCTAGCATTTCCTACGACTTGGTAGGCAGAGAGGGTGTCTTTACTTGTTCTTTGGGATTTCCCACAATCAGTAGTCTGTGCTGAGTGAATAATAGTTTTTGAGGAAATGATATATAAATTTAAGGAAGTACAGTCATTTGATGCATTTGATGTTCAGGCCAAGTAATTTCCATGGTTACCACTTAATGGACGGTAACATGTTCTATTTCTCAAAAGCTATCCTTAGAACTGCTGCTTCTGAAGTCGTGGTATGTGACACAGCACTGTAGCTCTGGAGAGAAGGGATCCCATTTATTGCAGGCTGGATATTGGAAGGCATTCTGTTGCCCAGACTTCCTGTCACATGGGGTCATTGGGGGCTTTGAGGTATCCCTTGTGGGTTGGAATTTTCCTTTACTGAAGCTTTTCTGCCTTTTGGGGAGTCGTGCTGAAGGCAACCCAGTAAGAGAAAAAAGCTTTAGCCTGATCTTGGTTCTTTTGACTCCCAGGTTTTGATTCCTTTCTGTTTTACATTATGTGGCTTTTAATTAAAGTATTTAAGAAGACACAGTCTTTCAGTCATTTTACAGGTAAAGAATTGTAAGTCTTAGCAATTTGTCATGACTCCTGCATTTTACAATCCTTTAGGAATCGATTTAGGCATATGCAGTGAGACTTCTAAAAACGTATAGCTTTTCACTTGCTAGCACTCCTTCTTAAGAATCTAACCTAAAGAAAGGATCAGAGGCCTAAGCAAATCTTTTTGAACAGTGGCAAAAAATCAGAAGCAACCTAACATTTCAGCAATGGAGAATGGTTACATAAATGTTGATCTATGCCATAGAATATTACGTAACAATTTAAACTTGTTTTTGAAAAATTTTCAGTAATTTGGGAAAAGAATAAGTAGGAATCAGAAAAAAGCAAAATCTCAATGTTGTACAATCCCAATTATGTAAACAAATTTAAAATATACTTAATTAAAAGAATGGGGTAAAATATACAAAAGTTTTAAATTGATCTCTGGGTGGTGGCATTATGGGTGACTTATTTTTTCCTTTTAGTTTTCTATAATTCCCAACTTTCTTATAATGAATTTATAATTAGAAAGTATTAAAGATTATTAAAAGTTTTAAAGCAGAAAAATAATGACATTTCTAACTCTAATAATTCAAAGGAATGAAAACTCATGCAGGTTCCAAGATTTAAGGGGTTTTAATCAGTTCTAATTTTGAAAAGGAATGCTTGATCTCAAGTGATTTTTTTCCTTTTGCTTTTCGTCAAGGGATGATTATATATGGTGCTGAAAGCCATGTGGTTAATGGGAGAGTGTTCTAAATATTGGTATTTATGAAAAGGACATATCTAGCAAATGTGCATCTTACAATATAATCTAATTATGAAAGACTGGGCTTTGGAGGGAGCTTCTGCCACCTGGTAGCTTTGGGGCTGGCCAGGTTATATAATCTCAGTGTTCTTATCTATAGGTCGAGATTGTGAGAATTAAATGATATGAGGCGTGCAAAAGTCTTTAGCCCAATTTTGGCACATAGTAGCCACTCAGATAATACTGTAGGTGAAATGATAGATGATAGCTGATATAATACTGTTCCTGAAGGAAGACTTCTTCCAAATTTCCTTCATATATTATTTAGGAGAGGCAGAGGCTAAGTGGTTTAAAATAATTTTTTTTGTCTAATACAATATTAATACTCCAAAGACTATAAAGACAAAGTAGATGTTCTGCCGCCCCTTTCATCCTTCTGAGGATGGATGGAAATGTTCTACACCTTTCTCCAAGCTTATATAAGCATAAAAATGTGCAAGATGTCTGGCTTTGCTTTGCTTTTCCCTTATGTATTACTCGGCAACTTTTCCAACAAGTCAATAGTTACAGAGTTTTTCATGGCTGTTGCTCTGAGTGCATAGGTTCTGATATTACTAATTTTTTAATAACTGCATGAAACCCCAAATAATATGGCAATTCCAGAATTTATTTGAACATTACTATGGGTTGTTCTTAGTCCTCATCCTCTACTACAGGTGATGTTTACTGCAGCATCCTTAAGTGTAATCCTTAAGATTCATTGCTTTTATTTCCAATTAGTTTCCCCAGAGTGGCATTGCTGAGTCAGAGTTTGTGCTTATGATAGTGCAGAAGGATTTGGGGCTACAAAAGCTGTGTAAAACATCGTTGGTTCCTGCCTTCTTACAATCTAGTTGAAGAACAGATATGCATTTACTTCCCCAGGGATTTCTTTTTCTTCTTTCCTTTTCTTGCTTATGTACAAAGATTTTGGTAAATGGTGTTTATTTCTAGGGATATTTGAAATCCTTAGCATTTTGAAACATAAGTATAAATCAAGAGAGCAAAGTTGGGGGGGCTCTTGAATGAGGTTTACTCTGTATGGTCTTTGCTGCATTTATTAGATATGAATTTGTTAGGAAGTGTACATGTGTAAGTTTTTCAGTTTTTAAGAGCTAAAAGTCCCACTTGAGAACTGAAGCACTTGACATTTGCCCTCCTGGTCCTTCCCGGGCTCACATCCCACAGGGCGCAGACATCCCCCATTCAGGGGGAGAGCCACCCCCACATACAGCGTCTTGTCTCCTGAGGCCCAGACTTGCTCTGCGAGATGCAGGCAGCTGAGCAAATCTTTAGGTTTGAGGTCATCGATGGTAACAGGAATTGTAGTATGAGAACAAATTGTTTTTATAACAGTGAAGTTACTCTGCTAGAGGTAGACAGATGTCTTTTCCTCGTACTCTCGCTGAAAACTACTTTGTACAACGTAAGTTTTACCAAGTACCCACTTGGGGGATGTGTGTGTGTGTGTGTGTGTGTGTGTATGTCTACCTAGCAGGTAGGGAACAAAGAGAAGAAAGGACGGTTAGGATAGGTTTGCCATGCATGTGTGCATGTGTGTACATAATCTTCTTACATGAAGGGATGTACGTGTCTGATGACCATCTATTTAGAAGCTCTCCCATGCGTAATTAACATTTGGTTACATCAGTTGGGATTAGGCAACTCTTTTAACAGCTGACACTAGTTCATACCTGTTTTCATTCTTTCTCCCCCCCGATTCAGCATCTTGGGTCTGGAGAAGTGGTTGCATTATAACACTTTAGAACCCACTTTGTTGTATTCCTGACTCACTGGAGTGTTCACATATCTGAAACCCACTCGGCACCCTGTCACGGTTCCCAATCAGTGGGACCTGTAGGTACTTGTTTTTCATCTGTGTTCTGTCTCCTTGTGATGGATAGCCTTAACGTTAAGCATTCTATAACTATTGGCTTGTCGGAAAGCAGTTTTTTTTTTTCACTCTTCTGGGACTTAGCAGGTAGTCTGGGTTTCCTTCGGCTTCCTGCGACGTTCAGGGAAATAGCAGCAGTAGTAAGGGCAGTGAGAGCGAACACACGTAGTGCAACCACGTGCCAGGCGCTGGACCAGCACCCTGTGCAGTACCAACTCCTGTAACTCCTCCAACAACTCTGTGTGTTAGGGGGGACTCTTGTCACCCCTATGTTACTAATGAGAAAGTGAGGCCGCTGAGCCATGGTGATACAGCTTGTAAGTGGCTTGTGCAGAGAAATTACTCCACATCGGGGAGAGGGTCACTGGTGGGGCTGGAGAAACCCAGGAACAAGGCGATGCACCCAGGGCAGCTGGGCACTGGATGTGCAGACCCTGGGGGAGAGAATTGGCAGAGATGCTTGGCCACTGCTTATGTTTGGAGAGGAAGTGACACAGATGAGTCCTCCCATCCGAAAGCTCTGGACTTGTGAGGGAAGTCGAGGGAACTCAGGGCAGGAAGGAAGCGGAGGAAAGGGAGGTGTGGAAACTTGGCTGAGGGAGGTCGGTTGCAACAGCCTCTCACAAAGAGCCCCTCTCTTCGTGGGCTTTGTCCTTTCAGGGCTCACATCCCAGAGGAGGGTGAAGCAAGTTAAAGGTGTGTTTACCTTCAGTCAGTTTCTTTTGTTTGGACAAGTGAGTCATTGCACCAGCCTGGAAAACCTCTTCGGCTGCTCTTGTGATTGTTTCTGAAATTGGTTTTTGAAGAGGCTGTGTGCGACCTGCTAGAATTACCCACGCTGGGCGGCACAGACGACAGACCAGGACTGTAGCAGGAAAGCCGTCTAGGTAAGAGGCATGGGGGTGGCGATGGTGTGACCCTAACAGCACCCTGATTCTGCTGCTGTGCCCTCTGGATGTGACATCCCATCCTAGGGCTGAAAATGGGTCACCCGCCTCGGGGCTCATCTCCACCACATCTGAGTCAGGTCCACTGTGGGTGAGCAGAGCCAGACTGCGTATGGCAATGTTGCGGTCTTCCTTATAGAATGCGGTGGCTTGCTTTTGTCCTTTTATTTTTATATCACCAGGTCGTGGTTTCCAACTCACTTTCTGGATATTATTAGAATGGTTCATTGAGTAAGAATGTGATGGGTCAGATAGTGTTATTGGTAACTAGTAAGTTCTTAACCTCTCCAGCCTCGAGGCCCTAGTCTGTGAAATGAGTTATCAGGAATACCCATCTCCTAGAGCTGACATTGTATATCTGCTTTAAACATGGAGCTGCCCATCGTTGCTTTCGTGGGGTTCTGACAGTTGCAAGAATCTCCCGTCTGGCTCCTGGCTGTGATTAGCTCTGACATTCCAGGACACACATCACCATGGGTGTAGACACTGACAGAAGAAAGAACTGGAATTGAGAGTTGCAGATTCTACGGTCTCTCAAAGAAGGGTGGAGTCTCTTGGGACAAAGCATTCCTGGCACAAATAGACAGAGTAAGCTTATGTGAGGAGTAAGCCCCAGTCAGGTATTTTGATACAGGTGATTATGCACGTTGGACAGAGAAGAGTCCCTTATCTTATGCCTGATGGAGTGTTCTCTGTATTTTATCCTACTTGTCACTTTACCTACAAAAAGAACTTTTCCTGTCATCTGAAAATGAAGTGAAAAACTCCTCAATTTGATCTCGTTAAATGTAAGTTTTATTTTGGAAGGGCAAGAGGGGTTTAGGGTGGAGAGAAAATACTGACCCCTTTTTTCTGTAAAACACCTCTGCAAAGTGGGCACTGTTCTCTGTTATACCAGGTTACTTTACAAAGTACCATTTAAGGAATACTTCTTTATTTATAACAAAACAAAACAAAACAGCCAGTTTTTTAATGTGAAAAATTTCAAGCACATACTAAACTGTAGAGAGTGGTATGAGCCCTGACATACCTGGCTCCCACCCTCAACAGCTGTCAGCTCACGGCCCGTGTTGCTTCAGCTGTACCCACCCGCTCCCCCAGTACCCCTACGCCATTCCTTTGAAGCAAATCCCAAACGACATATTATTGAATATTTTATTTTATATTGAATATTTATAAATAAAATATTCAAGGTGTACGTTGAATGCCTTAAAAGTTTCAGTAAGGTGAAAAATGGAAATTTTCACATTTTAAGGTCCTTCCTGTGGGAAGATCATGTCTCTCTAGAAACCTCAGGAGAGTAATCCTCAAAGCAGGGGGTGGGGAAATTATTTTTTAAAACATTTACCTGGGGGGCTTTTTCAACTGCTTGTTTTCCCAGAGTTGCTTTCTGCAGGTCTCTACCCTTCCCCCTCTCCCCTCCACCTCCCCCTTTCTCTTCCCTCCTCTCCTCTCTCCCACTCCCTTCCTCCTCCCCCAGTTAAAAGTGGCAGCCTTTGATACTTCATGGTACTGGTTGGCTTCTGAGTGTTAGAGCAGGAATGAAAGATAGGGAACCACTTGCTTAGGGAAAAATGATTCCAGGTAACGGAAGCTTTATCTCTCAAGAATCATTTTTTTTTCTTGTTATTTTTAATCACTGTGAATGGTACTGTTTAAAAATATATTCATTTTCTGCCTCCTTAACCAGAGTCCGCTGGATGTCATTTAATTGTTCCCATTTACTACAGGATGTTTTCAGTACAGCTTTCTATGCTGTGGAGTGCTTATTTTTACAGTTTACCTGTCACCTCCCTCCTTGTCACTTTTATGCCCTGTCAAGGTACTTTTCCGTATATCTTTTAAATCTGCTAAGGGCTAAGAAGCAAGGTATGTAAAGGTATGTAAAGTTAGCGTGAATGAACTATGAGGGTGTTTTTGTTTCCCCAAGCAAAAGTCTATGCTGTTGGACTTAAGGGCTTTGTTATATTTGAATGCTCAAAGACTGTTTTGGCTCCGTTTCCTGATTTTCAGTGATATTCTGCATGGATGTTGCTGTGTAGTTACCTTTCATGTAGGTGAGGTAGCCCTGTGATGGGGTCCTATAGCAGGAATCTTTCTTCTCACTTTAAATACAGCTTAAGAAAGGCTTGAAAGGTCAATAATGTGGTTAGTGCATGGGATTTTGGAAAATGTGTTTTTGGACACATTTCTCTCCATCTCACTGATGAGTGTTTGAAAGTGAGTTAGTGGGAGAGAAACAAGGGATTTTAAAAGGTGACCATTCTGTTTTTGTTGTTGTAGTTATTCAGCAACTAAAAGTTAGAGATTTGTGTTTTAGACCTTGCACAAAAATTTTTGCTTGACTAAAAATAATTTGCTATATGGGTATATATCAAATTTATAGTAGAAATTAATAGTCTGACTTTTCACCGAACAAAATTATCTTCCTTTCTGCTATTCTTTAAAGAGGAATCAGAGAAGACATTTTCATCCCCTCTCATCCCATCCTTTTTAAAAACTCTCCTTAGGAAAATGGCATAGTACTTTTCAAAAACCTGCCTTATGCATGTTTATACACAGGATGGGTGAGTTACATCAGTTTTTCCTTTTTCACACCCAGATCAGGGTTACATAGTTCTGCGAGGTGTGCTTGGGAGTTGTAATATGAAATGCTGGAAAAATTCCAGCTGTTGGTAAATAAAGAATGCAACTGAACAGCAGTTAGCTTCTGCTAGTGATTTCAGAACTTATATTTAGGGGGTTCAAAAAAAGGCAAGTATATGTAACATAGCATGGGAAATCAAGAGAAAGTGTGATGACCATCTTGAAGATTTGGGTTGTCATTTCTGTCTTTCATTTTTCTAAAGACTGTACAGGTAATTCAGTAAAGAAGATTAAGCTGTATTTGGTTGACATTATGAAAGAATCTCTCTACTTTTAACCCATCATATTTAAAGATTTATTAAATCAGCCAAACAGTTTTTTTCTGTATTATGAGAAGGCTGTCTTTGGTTTGTGTTTTAAACTTGCAGGGTTTTTGTTGATATGTTTAGAAAAAAAGAAGAGTACAAGGTACTGGAAGTTCACAGCTGATGGTTAAAGATGGATATGTACATATTAGAGGTTTGGAGAATCTGATTGACTAGTCAGTGGGTTTTAGAAGTGACTTTGAAGCTTTTTATATGTTCTCTCTCACTGTTGCCTATTCTATAAAAGGCCTTTAAAGAGTGGTGTTTACAGAGCAAATATTCCAACAAATTGTTTTCGGCAGTCATTGGGGACTCTAGAATGCTGTCCCATCAGTAGTTCCACTGTGGTCTCTGCAAAGAACTTCCAGGGGATAGGGCATCTCTCTGGTCTTTGAGACCACCCCCAGGGTAAGGCACATCAATGGCTGGAAGAGGGAAACTCGGGTGGTGGGAATGTTTTTTTTAGAAATCTGGGTAAACTTTTTTCCCCAAAAAGCACCAGTGAGCTGAATAACTTCTCATCCCATTTCTCCACAGTTTAAGCCTCTCTTAAGCCCCACCATGTCAGTCCTATCTGAGGCTCCAAATCCCTCAAGTGTCACTGAGGTCACCTGGAGCCCCGTGCTACCCTGGTTTCAAAATCTCAACTTTTTTCAGGATTCACTCTTTCTTTCATCATAATGACAAATATTTATTTAGCTTCCTGCCATGTACAGAGCTCCGCTTTAGGGTCACAGGAGACCATGGAGACACACATCTTTCCTTTCAGGATTCTAATTGGGAGCCAAGATGCCTATGGGAGATTCTTCAGTGCGAGAGAGACTGGGGTATACCAGCAGCTGTAGAAACATAGCTGAGGGGATTGTAGGACCAAAGACCAAAGGCAGTTTAGAATCAATCTTCTACCAAAACAAAACAAAACAAAACAAACCAACCTCCAAAACCAGTTGCTGACACCAGATACTATACATATCTTATTGACTGAGATAAGGGGAAGACTGCAGTCTTCTAATCCACTAAGGATGGGCTCGCCATGGGACACTTCGTCAAATGACTGGTTCCTTTCTGCTCCTGATGTCAGAGTTTGGGGTATGACAAGGTAGCAGCGCTGGGAGAGTCCATGGTTCTGTTTTACACTTGGTCAGGTTTCCCCGTGGAATTCTCATTGCTTCATGTTAAACTGTATTCTTTGCCCTTTTTCTTTTTAAAAGGCTTTGTCCACAGCAGGTGGCGAGGTACTCAAGTCCTTTTCACACATGCTCTGTTATCCTTTGAGCAAACCCAGCTTACTGCTAGGGACATAGGAAGGAAACACTCCCACACTTACTGAGCGCACCCCGGAAACATTTTCTCATTGACTCCTCACAAACATGGGGTAGGGGTTATCTTTACAGATGAATAAACTGGGGCTGAAGTTATCTTTATAGATGAGTCAGCTGAGGATTGGTAACTTGGCCCTCACTCCAAGCCTCTCTGGATGAATCTAGTTCTCACACCAAGATTTGCGCGTGTTCTGTTCCCTGAGATTAAACTTTGAATCTTAGAGAGACCTGCTCAGCTCAATTGGAGTTCTCCCTCCTTTCCTCAACTGAGTGTCTTTTTATCCCTAAATATGTCCACTGACATCTCCTAAAGCCATTTTCCTACATAACCACAATTCCATTATTAAAAACAGAAGAAAATTAACCATAATACATTCGTATCTTCTCATTTCTACTATTTCAGATTTCCCTAATGGTCTCATGTGTTTTATAACTGTTCTTTTCCAACCTGGGTTTGCTTAAGGTTCACACATTGCATTTTGTTTTTATAACATCTGAATTTCTCTTACTCTAGAGCAGCCTACCTCCAACCCCTCCTGTTCAGTTTTTGTTTTGTGACATTGACTTTTTTTTTTTGTATTTTCTTTTTTAAAAAAATTATTAAGTGTGAATAATGGCAAACCTCTCTTTTACAGTCTTAAGAGTTAAACATATTCATAATGTAGACTATTTAGGACACTGACTTTTAGAGGAACCAGACCAGTTTTCTTATAACCTTTTTGTTGACACTTTACCTGGCAAGTGTCTTGCAAATTGAAGATTTTAAAAGTTCTTTAAAACTTAGAATAGGTATTTTCTAGGAGGTGTGTTGCCAGATTGTCAGATGTTGCACCTGATGTACATGATTTTCTGTAGCTACTATATTTTAAAAGAATCTTTATTTACAAAAATAAGGTAGTTGTAAAATGTTAGAACAATTCAAAAATACAGTTGGCCCTTCGTATCCATGGGTTCTGCATCTGAGGATTCAACCAACCTTGGATTGAAAATATTTTTTAAAACAAAATTCCACAAAGTTCCAAAAAGCAAAACTTGAATTTGCCACGCTGGCCAACTATTTACATAACATTTACATTGTATTTGGTATTATAAGTAATCTAGAGATGAATTAAAGTATTTGAGTTAGGTTCTTTGCAAACATTAAACCATTTTATGTGAGACTTGAGCATCTACGAATATTGGTGTCTGCTGGGGTCCTGGAATCAATCCCCTGCGGATACTGAGGAATGACTGTATGTAAAATACAAAATGAGAGTTCCGTTTGATACCATCACCACGAGAGAACAGTCATTTTGGTGAGCTTTTATTTTCTTCCCATTTATTTTTATTGTAAAAACTGATCGTCTATACACGTTGTGCAGTTTACTTTTTATCTCCCTAACTTGATTGTGTCCTGTTGAATATGTAGTAGGGATTGTGTTTAGTAGTGGCTGGGATAATGTGCACCAAGCCAGCCACATTCCTTCCTAGGTGTTCAAGATGAGACACACCCAAATGTAAAGTGCCCAGCCCAGGATGAGAAATGTGACTTGTGTCCACAGAGCAAATATTTTTGTCTCTTTGAGGCTCTCTAGCTAATATAGGAATTGAGTCTTGGTGTCTTCTGCCCTGTGTTTTAGCAAGTTCATGGAATGTGGGAGTCGTAAACTCTTAAGGACTCAGTATTTAAATTCTCGTACTCTTTTTTTCCCTTTTTTTTCTTTTTTGGGTGGGTCCCTCCATATTTTTTTCTGCAGTTATCAGGAGATCATCAGGTTGGCCTACCTTGGAGGTAAACATGATACACTGCCAACATAAAGTGATTTAGAAATGTTAATCTATTTTACCAAGCCCAAGTCTCTAGCATATGTATTTTAAGCCATCATAAAACACGTACCTGTCATGCTGAGGAATGTGTTGAGGGCAGGCATCAAAGACTGGCCGAGGGAGTCTCAGGAGTGTGTTTTGCTGTGTTGTAGGGTGTGTTGTAGGGTTGTGTCCTGACAACCTCTGTGAGGCCTGGGGTACTGACAGGGAGTGATTTCTAAATATTGAAGCCATTTTACTTACTAATGCAAGAATTCCTACAGGTAATGATTCCTGTTTGTCTATCCAAGTGTCAGGGGGCTCAGAGGTAATTCTGTGGATAAAGGGCATAAAGGCTGCCTGATAGAGGGGATCAACAGAACAATCATATGAGCAAGAGATTGGTCCTTTATGCTTCATGGAGAACAGAAAGTTGAACAGAGAGGCTGGGCAGACATTTCTGGCTTCTTTGGAAGATAAGTTTAACGAGTCTCCCAGTGAGAGCATTGCTGGCACAGGGCGGAATGGTAAAGCTGCATTTGTTGTTGTTATTTTATTCTCGTGTTGTCCATGGCAATAATGTCATCATTGGCATTTGGTAGGACATCTGGGTGTCAGTAAATCTTGTTATTAATAAGTTATCTGTAATTTGATGATGGGCTTTTGCATCAGGCATTTTGTAAAGGAACAAAACGATGGTAGGGTGCTTCCTAACATCTATCTAAATATTTGGTGAGAAAAGGATAGAGTTGTGATTTTAAGTGCATTAAAAAATTCACGTGTTAAATTTTTTTTTAAAAACAAAAGTTGCTGACTAAATCAATTACTAATTTATAATTAATTAATAATTAAATGCATAGTCACTCCATATTCTATCATCCAGTAATAAAGGAAATAAGAAAATAAAGTAAATAAGTATAAATAGTAAAATAAAGGCAAATAATGTTAATGGAAGTAAAGAGGCAGTGTTGCAAAGAGTGAGGAATAAGATGAGATTTTAAGTTCAGGATCGGTGAGTTGCTTAAATCATTGAACCCCACTTATTTCCTCTGTAGAACAGGGATCACACAGTTGACACCCCGAGGGTTGTTAATGAGCTTGAAATGAGATAATATATCTGGAAGTTAAAAAAAGAAGTTCAAATTCCACTCCCGCTTGCTTGAGCAGACAGGCTTGTGCAGTGAAACAAGCATGTGAATTGAAGTTTCATAGACATTGGTTTGAATCTGGCTCTGCCACGTGCATTCTTGCATGAGTCCTTTTCAGCTCTCTGAGCATCAGTTTCTCTAGCCACAGAGTGGATCTGATCTGATCAGCCTTGTACGATGAGGTCACGTGCACGGGTTAGACCAAGGTGCTTGGGAGCATAGCGCTTGCCGGCTCCTGAACCCGGACGTGGGTCCGTCAGGGGCGTGTGCGTGTGTGTGTGCGGAATGCGTGCTGCCTGCAGCTGCCCTTCCAGCTGCTCACCCTGCCGCTGCTTCTCTGTTTGCAGCCACCCTCCAGAGCGCCGCGCCGGGCATGGACGCCTTTTCCCACACCTGGAGGAGCACGGGTGGTAGTGTCGTCGCCCAGTCTCGAAGCTGCTAAGGCCATCGCAGGGGCGTGGGCGCCAGGACAGGAGGGCAGCGTCCGAAGGCCACAGAGCCATGCCTTTCGGCCTGAAGCTCCGCCGGACCCGGCGCTACAACGTCCTGAGCAAGAACTGCTTCGTCACCCGCATCCGCCTGTTGGACAGCAACGTGATCGAGTGCACGCTGTCCGTGGAGAGCACGGGGCAGGAGTGCCTGGAGGCGGTGGCCCAGAGGCTGGAGTTGCGGGAGGTAAGGGCGCGTGTGTGGTGGGTGGACGCTCCAGAACTCACCCCAGGGACCAGCCACCTTCTCTCCGCACCGGCCAGGCTTTTCCGCCTCAGCCTGGTTTCCAAGCATCCTGTTATTCTTAGCGTGGCCTCGATCTTAACACCTTTCAGTGGAAGCCAGAGACCTGCTCTGATGTTGTGAGAAGCAAGGACACCCCCTAGAGCTTGCACAGAGTGGGTGGCGGCTCCCCTTTACTTTCAGCCCATGAGGAGGTTGTAATGAGACTCTCCTCCCCAAAGTCAGTCACTCTCTTTAAAACAATCAAATGGGTAGCTGGGGTTTTGGCATCCCGGCTCCATATCAAGGAGAAAACCACACGTGGGGTGGATGCAGCTGCTTTTATTTTTTGTTTGTTTCTATACTTTCATCTTCAAAGAGGGAAAAAGAAAAAAAAGAAAAAGCACTTAAAGTGAGCATGACCAGCGAGGCTTTTTTGTGGGAGCTTGTTTAATGGGGGTTTTGTTCCTTTTAAAATTCCTCATGAGCCTTGTTTTCTTTGGGCTTTAAGCAAACCCAGGGTTCACCATTAAGATAGTCACGTTATCGCTCTTTAGAAGAGATTCTTAGAGTAATATGCCCTTTGTAACAAGCAAGCCCTGCTTTTTTGCAGTCTTACAGACATTTAGGAGGAGAAACTTTTGAGAGAAACCCACTCAAGCATTTGTGTCTTGAGAGCGTACGGCATGTGGCATGTGGGCTTGTAGGTAAGGCGGTGTGGTTGAACGCTTGCCAGTGCTGAAGTGACGGCAGACCCCTGAAATTCAAGCTTTCCTGAGGGCAAGGAAGAGCTCTGTGATTGTCCTGGCCCCTGTGACACCTTTGCCCGGTTCTCAGGGTGATGCAGAAGAGTGGAGTGGTGCTTATTAAAAGTGATCATGTTTGATTTCTTTCCTCACCTCTCAGGATTCACCCTCTTTCCATTTGCGCAAAGGAGGTGGTGTCCGGGAAGGTCTTCCTCGCCCCTTGGCATCTTCCACAGGCTGCCTCTTATCCCCTGGGGGACCGTTTCACCTGAGCACTTCTGTTTCCTACTGGTCTTCGTGTTTATACTTTGATTTCAGTGTTCAGGTCTTCCTTTGGTGTTTATTTTCCCGTGGAGGAGAGGTCCTGCCCAACGGATATATGTTGCTTGGTAGCTGGCACAATAAACATGTGAAATGTTCTGACCTTGCTAGTTGATAGTTGGCTCTATTTTTTTTTAAATAAACCTCTTCTTTTTTTAAAATTAATTTATTTTTGGCTGCATTGGGTCTTCGTTGCTACTCTCAGGCTTTCTCTAGTTGCTGCAAGCGGAGGCTACTCTTTGTTGTAGTGTGGTGGCTTCTCTTGCTGTGGATCCTGGGCTATAGGTGTATGGGCTTCACTAGTTGTGTCACGTGGGCTCAGTAGTTGTGGCGCACGGGCTTAGTTGTTCTGTGGCATGTGGGATCTTCCCGGACCAGGGATCAAACCCGTGTCCTCTGCATTGGCAGGTGGATTCTTAACCACTGAGCTACCAGGGAAGTCCCAGTTGGCTCTTTTTTGCTTCTTGGTAGCACATTAAGGTACATGTATTTAAATATATGCGTGTCTCGACATAAAGGAAAAACCTTAATACTGTAGTCAGTTGGGTAGCAGGCTGGTCTAAATTTTTGTAGAAATTTTCTTTATAGATCATTTGAAAATATATGCAGTGGTTTTACTTATGAATAGTCCCAGTAACTCAGATGAGAATAACTCAGTATTCTTTGCACTCATCGGCAGCAGGATAGTATGTGGTTAAGCAGTTGTAAGTGCAGACTTTGGAAGCTTGAACATGAGTTCAAGTTATGGTCTGTCACTTATTAGGTAGCCTTGGAAAAGTTATTGAACTTCTCTGGACATCAGTTTTCTCACCTATAAAATGGGACTAATAATACTCACCTCATTTACCTTATAGGGCTGTTGTAAATATTAAGAGAGATGTAGTATGGCAAATGCATAGTGTTGTGTCTAATAATGTATAATTGTTCCAATTTGAGAGTTTTAAAAAGAGCTTTTTTTGTTAAAGAAAATATTGAACAACTGTTTTAGGACCTGGTAAAACTAAGATAAATAAATTATAGGCTAGTAGAGGAATCCAGCATGTGAAAATCAGCTAAGAATGAATGTGATCCACACTAAATGCAATGCAGGGGCTGGTTTGAAAGGCAGTGGCTCTCCTTAGAATTGTGCAGTGCACAGCCTGCTCCACTGAACACCACAGCCCTAGCTGGGGGAGAGGAAGCCTCAGTGAAAGATGAACAGAGCCCTCACATTTTGAAATGGGACTTGAAGCATACCCAGGAGTTCAGTAGGTGGAAAAGAAGGCAGATCATTCTGGGCATGCAGAACTGGATTTTTGAAGATCCATGAATGTCCAAGGATCAGGCAGCATTCTGGGGGGCTGAGAAGGCATCTCTGTAAATCACCAGGTAGAGCCAGAGTGTAAGGTGCAAGGTGAGTGGTATCTGGAGATGTGTATGATAGTAATTAACTTTCAGCAGAATATCGTTTCTCTCAGTGAGAGGGCAAAGGTCAACCCGGGATTATCCCACAACTGGGTTGTCACGAAGGATGAAGCAGTGAAGTCCAGTTTCTACTGTCAAGTATGTTGCAGAGTGATTGATCTTCTAATGCTAAGGTGGGGTTTGCATTTAATGTTGGCTTTGTTTTCATGTGCTCTAAACAGCTGCATCCATGTTAGAGCAAATCACTTTCTCCTTTGGTTTTATGTTTTCGTTCTGTGACAGATCACATTGAAGGTATTGACCTTTTGTGAAATAGTCCTATTGAAACTCTTGAATTGAAGGATGAGGTAGAACAGTGTAATAGTTTATTCTTCATTTGTCCAGACACACCTCGAGGAGGAATGCATTCTCCACCCAAGAGCAGAAGTAGGAGGTGAACACAGGGTCCGCCACACTCACTTGACTTTGTATGTGGGTCATTTTTCAAATAGGACTGATGGTGCTTTAGGGGAGAAAGTAAAAATCCAACTAAAATACAATGAATTGTTTAGTCTTTATGAAATTTTGGAAGCCAGAATATGGTGAATATTTGGCTTTGACATTAGAAGTGTTCTGTAGTTTAGGTGTACCCTAAAGTTGATAATAGCTTTATGTTAGGAAAGGAAAATTAATTTTGATTTAATTTTTGATCTACATTATTTACAATTTGTGTTTTATTAGGTAACTTAAAAAGAGATTGTAGGGAATTCTCTGGCGGTCCAGTGGTTAGGACTCTGCTCTTCCATTGCAGGGGGCATGGGTTCGATCTCTGGTTGGGGAACTAAGATACCACAAACTGTGGTATGACCAGGAAAAAAAAAGATTATATTTTTTAAGGCAGTTTTAGGTTTATAGCAAAATTGAGTGGAAAGCACAGGGAGTCCCTTATACCTCCCGTCCCCTGCCCCACAGCCTCCCCCGCTGTCAACACCCCACATGAGCCCGCATTAACACATCACATACTCAAAGTCCATAGTTTACATTAGGGTTCACTCTTAGTGTTGTGCATTCTGTGGATTTTGACAGATGTATAATGACGTGTCCCTGTGGTAAACTCTTTTTTTAATGTAATAAACTGATTTCTTTTTTTTTTAAGTTTTTATTTATTTTTAAACTAATTAATTAATTGGCTGCATTGAGTCTTCTTTGCTGCGTGTGGGCTTTCTCTAGTTGTGGCAAGTGGGGGCTACTCTTCATTGCAGTGTGTGGGCCTCTCGTGGTGGCTTCTCTTGTTGTGGTCATAGGCTCTAGGTGTGTGGGCTTTAGTAGTTGTGGCACGCGGGCTTAATAGTTGTGGCTTGCGGGCTTAGTTGCTCTGCGGCGTGTGGGATCTTCCCGGTCCAGGGATTGAACCCGTGTCCCCTGCACTGGCAGGTGGATTCTTAACCACTGTGCCAGCAGGGAAGTCCTAAACTGATTTCTTAAACAAATCTTATACTCAAACATTAATTGAAAAACATACATGTTTCAGTGTTAAATACATATTCCTCTTCTAACGAAATGAAATGTCATCCTGAGTCACCTTGGGTCACCAAAGGTCTCAGTTGACTTTCTACTGGTGTTTGACCATGTCTTGTGTGACTTTATCCTCCTGTTACTGAATGTTACTGAATGCTTGATGCACAGTGAGGCCAAATAAACTGAAATGTCCCAATTTAGAGCAAAGAAAGGTTTATTGCAAGGCCATGCAAGGAAAACAAAAATCCCTGAACTCATGCTCAAAAATCCTTGAGCTGATATGTAAACTTTTTGAAGGTCAAATCTGGTTTTGAATGTACAGCTGTGCTGTCATTTCAAATGGCATCCAGAGTGCCCAGACCTGGCATACGTGGTCAGCAAACACAGTCATCCCCTGGGGAAGCAGAATATGACAGGGTCCCTGCTCTAAGAATCCCTGGAGTTGGGAGAATAGAAAAAACAAGAAACAAAACAAAGGGAATGGCCTGTGCCGAGGTACAGAAACAGGAAAAATATGGAATTTTCAGGGAAGGCCAGAGTGCAGTTTGCACGGGTGTGTGTGTGTGTGTGTGTGTGTGTGTGTAGGGGTTATGGAGGGGAGGATAGGAGTGTGGATAGGTAGGTGGAGTCTGCTTTTGAAGGGTTTGATGTATCTGGCTAAGGAATTTTCACTAGATCCTGTAGGACATAGTTTCTAAAATGTGTCACAAAAATAATTAAAATAATCACCATCTTTTAATGTACCAGGTGTTGTGCTGAGCAGCTTTCATAGATCAACTCATTTAATGCTCCTAACAAGTCTGAAAGGTGGCTGCTCTTGCTGTCCCCATTTTATGGATGGGAAGACCACAGTATAGTCACTGGGCTGGCTCAAATCCAGGTAGACTGACTCCACCGTTCTAATTCCCAGGGATGTGTAGTGGCAGATAAAGGGGCCATGGTAAAATGCTTTGGGAAACACTCTCATAATTTCTGCAGTTTTAAAAAAATATATTGAACTCAGTGTTTCACAATTATTTTAGCCTTCTAGTAAATACTCTTTGAATCATTTGGGGAATAAAACACTGCCTTGAGATGGAAAGCCATCAAAAGATTTCAAGGTGAAGCATGACATGATCACCTTGTGTTTTAGGAAAAGAATCAAACAGCAGAAAAATGATGGGGATTTGGGGTGACAGGAGGAACAGAGATGCTAGTTAAGTAGACATAACAATAACCTGGCAAGAGGAAATAAAAATGAACCTCTTAGAAAAAAAGTTTTTTAAATTGTTTTAAATAAGTTCAGAATTAGGCATGAGTTTCTAGCTGGGAGCTCTATTAAGGAAGAGACTGGAGAGATATAGGAGGCTCAATAATTAGAATTCTGAAAATATAGTTACAATATACTTGGATTAATGGGTTTCACCCTTTTCCTTTTTCCCAAATGAAATCTTAGGTGGAACTTCAGTATATAAAATGCAGCTGCACTGTTTGCTGAGGGGATGGTTAGGGTATCTGGAGCCCCATCTCCTTGTGCCCTACCCTCCTCCCAACATGGCTTGAAAAATCACTGCCCTAGATTAAGAGAGAAATAGGTAAAACAGTGTTGCCTTATGATTAATTCTTATCTTTGAAAAATAAGTACATGGAGAAACAGCAGAGTTTAGTTGGCTAGGAATGAGAGCTTGGACCCAGCTGTTCAATTTGAATCCTGGCTCTCCCACTGATTTGCTGTGTGATCTTGGATAATTACTTAACCACCCTGTGTCTCTGTTGTCTCATCTGTGAATGGAGATGGTAATAGTAGCAGCCTCCATGAGTTGTTGGGAGGATTAAATGAGTTAGTTTTTGCAAAGTATCACAGTGCCGGGCACATAGGCGGTCTTCTCTGCAAGACCCTACTCAGGTCAGACAGAGAAAGAGAAATATTGTATGATATCATTTATATGCATACTCTAAAAACAAATGATACAAATGAACTTATTTACAAGACAGAAACAAACACACAGACTTAGAGAATGAATTTATGGTTACCAGGGGAAGGGTGGTGGGGAAAGGATAGTTAGGGAGTTTGGGATTGACATATACACACTGCTATATTTGAAATGAGTAACCAACAAGGACCTACTGTATAGCACAGGGAACTCTGCTCAATAATATGTAACAACCCAAATGGGAAAAGAGTTTGAAAAAGAATAGATACATGTGTATGTATAATTGAATCACTTTGCTGTACACCTGAAACTAACAAATTGTTAATCAATTATACACCAATATAAAATAAAAAGTTAAAAAAAAAAAAAGACATCGCTCAGGCTGTCTAGATCCCCTGTGGCCCCTCCAGATACTGGGCTCTCACACTTTCATAAGTTCATTCCATTTTTAGATGGCTTTAATCATTAGAAACTATGATCTTCCACTGAGCCAAAATCTTTCAGTTCCTTGAACAGTTATTAATTTCAGATTGTGCTGTGCAGGAGTATAGCCATTGGCTACATGTGGCTATTGAGCACTTGTAGTATGACTAGCTTGAACTGAGATGTGTAGTAAGTGTAACATACACAGCAGATTTTGAAAACCTAGTATGAAAAAAAAGTTAAAATATCTCATCAGTCATTTTTATATGTTACATGTTGAAAGCATGGTATTTTGAACATATCATTTTAAATAAAATGTATTAAAATTAATTTTAGTTCTTTGTACTTTTTAAACGTAGCCACTAGAAAATTTTAAATTAAATACCTGGCCTCAGAGACTTCCTGGTGATCCAGTAGGTACGACTCCAAGCTCCCAATTCAGGGGGCCTGGGTTCAGTTCCTGGTTGGGGAACTAGATCCTGTGTGCATGCCACAGCTAAGAGTCTGCAGGCCACAACTAAGAAGTCTGAATGCTGCAATGAAGACCCAGTGCAGCCAAAATAAATAAATAATAAATACATAACTAAAACACAGTGGTGTCAGCATAATAATTTTAAAATAATTCATGTACACATTTAAAAAAATATGTGGCTCATATTGTGTTTCTGCTAAACATTGCTGTTCTAAGAAAAGCAAGGAGGCCATGTTATTACTAATAAGGGATATAAAGAATTCCGATAAAATGTAAAAATATGCTAACATTATTTCCTTTAGGGTTAA
Source organism: Hippopotamus amphibius kiboko (assembly GCF_030028045.1). Taxonomy (NCBI): domain Eukaryota; kingdom Metazoa; phylum Chordata; class Mammalia; order Artiodactyla; family Hippopotamidae; genus Hippopotamus; species Hippopotamus amphibius. The sequence goes on along the minus strand of NC_080188.1, from coordinate 163,009,374 downwards.
TCTTGACTCTACTTTTAATTAAAAAATAATAAATGGAGGAGGGATAAATAATTTAACAAAGGTACCTGAGAATACTCTTCATGGCTATACTCTATTCAAGATAGAGAACTGTTGTTTTATTAGGAAATCCAGCACTTTGGAGAAGGATGAATTTGATAACTCTTGGGCCTCTTCTAAGGCTAGACTAAGAGCCCTGGTTTTTAAAAGAGCCTAAAAAAATCCATAACAAAAACAAAAACAAAAGGCCCATTTCATAGGGTTGGTGATTATCCTCTAAGTTATCCCCCTTTTCTTTTCCACATTTATATTTTCATCCTTACTAAAAGCTGATCTATCCAAAGCTATCGGTTGTGGAAGAAATGTGTCACATTTTGCTGTTTTCATAATGGCTAGAGTTTACAAAGATACAGAACCTTAACATGCATTTCCTTTCATCAAAGTAAAGCTAACCTACATTAAGGACATTTCTATGGCTTGATTTTATGTTAATCTTTTGGGAGTTGGAAATTTATCTGTGATAATGGGAGTACTTGAACACCTCATTCCCTGGCTCTGTCAGATAATAGTGGAATTTGCTGTATTTTATAGCCAGCTTAAGCATATCTATATGTGTTTGTATTTGCACAGGACTAAAATAATCAACCGTGATCAAGAACAGATTGAAAAGTACTCTGCTGGGGAGATTTCTGAATTTCGTATTGCTTTTTGTCTTTGTAAAGATTACGATGTGAAATCTTATTAGCTTAATGTCAATTCTGTAAGGTAAATTGGCACCAGTGTCTATTTTCTAGATATAGAGATTGTAGCTGAAGTAATCCCCTGGTCTTCATCTTTCTGTATATTCCGAGTGAGTCGTGCAGCCTCAGAAGAGTGATTTTTTTTTTTTTGGCGATGAGATTTGCCTCTTGGGTCTGTGTTACTCTGCAATTTCTTTTCCTGTACTTTTATGAAAAGATTGGCTAGGAAAATGAAGATGGTGCAGTTGTTAATTATAGACGTGTCAGTTATAGAAATTCCAGACTATCCAGAGTAGAGGTTGACTGCACACAAGTTGTTTTTTGCAGTTATCCAGCTGATGTATGGTGGTTTATTTTCCAAAGCTGTTGGAATGTAATCGGGTGAAGTGCTGTTTCAGAGTCTGCGTCTAGTCATCTTTTGAAGTATTTTCCGTGCCTCAGTGAAAGTTTGAATGCTTGTATGTAATTCCTATATATTTTATGTGGAGGAGTCTCAAACTGTTTCTTTCTTTTTAAAAAATTTTTATTTATTTATTTAGCTGCATTGGTTCTTCATTGCTGCACGCAGGCTTTCTCTAGTTGCGGCGAGCTGGGGCTTTTCTTCATTGCAGGGCACGGGCTTCTCATTGCAGTGGCTTTTCTTGTTGCAGAGCATGGGCTCTAGGTGTGTGGGCTGCAGTAGTTGTGGCTTGCGGGCTCTAGAGCTCAGGCTCAGTAGTTGTGGCACACGGGCTTAGTCGCTCCGTGGCATGTGGGATCTTCCTAGACCAGGGCTCGAACTCGTGTCCCCTGCATTGGCAGGTGAATTAACCACTGCACCACCAGGGAAGTCCCAACCTCTCTGTTTCTTAATTTACAACTGGAATATACTGGCTACTACAGGGAACCTATTATAACATAATGCAAGGTATTTTAAACTTTTGCTTCTGGATGATTAACTCTTCAAAATGCTTGAGATAAGATTGGGGATTTAATCCCTAGTAATTGCCAAGACAGTGTCTGTAACCCTTATAAATAGTTAGCATTAAATCTGTGCCATTGGTCACAAAACTAGAAAAACAAAACCCTCAAAAAACAAATCTTTCCCTATTAATAACTACCATGGGGGATAACACCATTTTTACGAATAAATGAACACATGAATCAAAAACATCCCAAACTGTTCTTAAAGGCAATCTTTTCCTGATACTACAATCTTTTCATGGTACTGAAAGAGGGATCTTACTTTGACACTGAAGGTTGCACATGCCCATCTGCCACTGAAGAAACTAGCCTATTTTTGAGGGCTCACATACATTTATGCTTCCCTGTTAAAATGCAAAACTTCAAACCAAATAAACCAGGAAACTACTCATATGAAAATGACAATTTAGTGTGGCTTTTATATTGCTTTTTTTTTTAGTAATGTATTTTTAGCAATTGATTCAGAGATGTGGTTCCTCTCCCTGGGAACCAGTTCTTCTGTCTTCTTTTCTTATCATTGCAATGAACTTACTGTAGAATTCGCAGCACCAGAGCTGTTTTCTAAAGAAAACCAGAGAAATAAAATGGGATTTAGAGCTCACACAGAGGTATCGTGAGGATTAGATGGACCTGGCTTATGTTTGGTGCTTTGGAGATAAACCAAACAAGCGTCTCAGGCATTTACTTGGGCAATACGGTGGAATCCTTTTGGTCGTGGAGGAGGTGGTTTCTATTTGGAATCCACCACATTTCCTTCAACCATGTGGCAGTGTTAGCACTGACTCGCAGCTTTCAGAACACAGCTGGAGTTGAAATTGGCAAGTCACTTATGAACAGGCCTGGTGTGGTCTCAGCTGGGCCTGATGGGATTAATGGCCTCTTGGCTGATACATAGGAAGTTGATTGGTGCCCATTAGTTTAAGTAAGAGGTTAGGTTCTTTTTTTAAAATTAATTAATTAATTTATTGGCTGCGTTGAGTCTTCTTTGCTGTACACAGGCTTGCTGTAGTTGCAGCAAGCGGGGCTACTCTTCATTGTGGTGCGTGGGCTTCTCATTGTGGTTGCTTCTCTTATTGTGGCTCACGGGCTTCAGTAGTTGTGGCACACAGGCTCAATAGTTGTGGCACATGGGCTTAGTTGCTCCACGGCATGGAGATCTTCCTGGAGCAGAGATCGAACCCATGTCCCCTGCATTGGCAGGCGAATTCTTAACCACTGCGCCACCTAGGAAGTCCCAAGAGGTTAGGTTCTGATTCCATTTCCTGTGACGCACTGTGTGGACGTGGCTGAATAAAAGTGCCACCTTCTGCTCTTGTGAACAGAGCAGAGTGAGAGCTTTGAGACAGGGTCTTTCTCCTCCATCGAATACTCCAGAGCAGGGATAGGGCTAGGGGAAGAATGAAGAGGGGATGGGGTGGGAATGGCGAAGGCTCTTCTGGGCAGAGCTTCACAAAACAGTGTGTGGACAGGGATCACATAAATGGACTTTCCTTCCTCCTAAATGACTGAAGTCAGCACTGCTAAACTAGGTCGTTCTGGCCATAGTAGGTAGAAACTTGGGTCCTCTCGGTTACCTGTCTCCCCTGCACGGGAACCCCATTTCTTGAATAGTTAAATAATTGTTTCATTGGATAAATGCATGGTGAGTCACCCAGAAATACCCTGTGTCCTCTGGAAAAGACTGTATTGCAGCAACAAAAAGATCTTATGCTGTGGATTAGGTTTTGGCATTAGAAGTGGTTGACCTTGTTATTTGGAATTCTGTACTATTAATTATCTGTGTGTATGCCTGTGTGTGTATGTGTACTTCATGGACTATTCTTTCTCAGGGTGATTTTTTTTTTTTTTTTGAAGTGGGGAAATCAGGGGTCTGGTTTAATGATTGGGTGGGAATGAGAAAAGGAAATTTAAAATACTGGCCTTCAAAACAGGAGAAGTAAAAGTTAATTTTTCTGTGTGTGTGCAAAATCAGTTGTAGAATGTCTCTGCAGTCACTATGGACCCTTTGTAGTTTGAATGTTACTAATTTGAGCGAATGTTACAATTTGAATGAAGTATGGACCATAAAATCTTACCTCCAAATGTCAAGACTACTTTCAGTGAAAGATAATAAATCATGGTTGGCCTGTTAAGCAACTGCAAAGTTTGCCCTCCCTTTCCCCACCCATGCTTATAAAAGGGCTCTTTTCCAACTAAAATAATTATCATATAACCCGTCACTGTTTACATATGTTACCTCATTTATCATATGCAAACTCACTCCTAGCCATCCAAAATACAGTGGAATACCCTTATATGGCACTGTGCTCCATGAAGGAATTCAGTATAATGCAGAACTGCCCTGGACCTTTTTCAGACAGTTTATTAAATTAAGTACCCAGATTGCCTCGTTTTCAGGTTAGCCTAAGCCCACATGATAGATCCCCTAGGAAAGCATCAGAGTGATGTTTCAGTGTCCCATAAACACCTTTAATGAGACTCTAAAGAAAATCTTTGGGGAGGCACTGCTTTGTATTCTTTTTCTTATCCCTTTTAGAGTTTAATGTTATGTGTAGGCCTTCCAGCTTCTGCTTTTGCTGCTTTTTCTCCTTTATTTCCAGATAACTTCTGTTTTCTGACTCTAAGGTTGGTAGGGATGTCAGTTGCGCTGATGACAAAGATTCTTGAGCCCTGCCTGCTTTCATTTCCTGAGGATGATGATCATGGCCATAGTGGTGGCAGCAGGAGCAGCAGCTGAAAGCACCGTTCATGAAGTAGTCACTTGATGTGGACCACGCACGTGGTGGACAGGCGTTATCTCACTTACAGCCCTTAACAGCCTTGGGGTATGGTTTTAGTCACCATCCCCATTTTACAGATGAGAAAGCTCTGAGTCTCTGGGAGGCTCCATCACTTGTGCAAAGTTATCGAGACAGTGAGTGTAAAAGCTGGGAGATGAACTGACTTCAAAGCCTCTTTTCTTTCTGTTCAGCCACATTTCATTTCCTCTACGTCATCAGTCACATTGGAACAACTTAATGGGCTCAGTGGAGCTGGGAAATGAACAATAGGGTCAGAATTCACTCAAGCAAGTTGGTCTAAGTTGATAGAAATATAACCTTGGCTCTGTTTGTTGGCATTTTGTTGCTCGACAAAGGCATAGATTTTTGGCATGGACTTGCCCTTTGGAAATCATGGAGGAAATGGTCCCATCTGAAAGTACACCCGTTTAAAAATATCCTTTAGCGTATTTGGATCTGCAGCTTTATGTAGGGAAGCATGTGTCTGGTTGTCTAGTAAAGTCAGAGTCAAAACCCGATTGCAGATTTTGGTGGGGTGGCGATGGGGATTGATGTGTGGTATCATTGAGGAGGCAGCCAGCTGGAGTGGGAACGTCAGCACAGAAATGCCTTTGGAAATGGAACATTGGAATGAAATCATTCCTTTGAAGGCAGATTTCCAGGTGTGCTGTAAACCATTCTCGGCTGTAATTGAAATATAAAAGAATGCTTCAAAAGCAGTGAACTATTTTTTGGTGACTGTTGTGCTAATCCTGAAATCCTAGCAGGAATTAATGTAAAGACAGCATTGGGTGCATAAAAGTACCTGTTTTAATCATTTAGTACATTGTTCAAAACTAAACGGGTTGAGGCTTCACGTTTAAGGGTGAAAATCTCACTTTCATCTATCAAATCCCCCCATAATCTGCCAAGAACAGCCACCAGGGCCTCCTGTGGCAGCTGTGAAGAGGGGCTCCTTCCACTCTCTGCGCTTAATATGGGGAGGAGATTTGCTGCAGTTCATGTATAATGAAGTGGCCGAGGCCGATGTTTTTTTAAAATACTTCATTAAAGCTCAAACAGAGTGAATCAATTTTCTGTTCAAATCGGGTACTGTATGAAAATATTCTACACTGCGGAAGCTTAGCTGGCAGAAGGTTTCATCTTTGGAGTTGAGCAGTACGTTACTTTGCAGCAGGTGCAAGAGCTGTGTTCGCCTCCGCCAGCGTGCTCCACGTGAGATCACCAGGCATTCAGAAAGCACAGGGAAGTCAGCCTTGAGATCTTAGAATGAGTCCTCACTGTGCCCACTCTGCATCACCCCCCTTCCCTAACGTAGGTGTATCTCTACTCACATGTACAAACAGCAGCGATGGGTAGGAATACAGTATCTGGAGACTCAGGGTAGATTACAGTCCTGTGTACCCGTGGTTTCTTTTCATGTGTCCCAAAGTTCAAAAGTAAAAGCTGGATCCTTGTGTGCAGGCTGGGGGACCAAAGGTGAGGTAAGGGGCTGGAATCATTTCCTGTGTGATCTCAGGATGCCCCTTGTAAGCATGAAGTGATGCTGTTTTATCCTTTTATCTAGACGCACTACTTTGGCCTTTGGTTTCTCAGCAAGAGCCAGCAAGCACGATGGGTGGAGCTGGAGAAACCGCTGAAGAAACATCTGGACAAATTCGCTAATGAGCCTCTGCTTTTCTTTGGAGTCATGTTTTATGTGCCAAATGTGTCATGGCTTCAGCAAGAGGCCACAAGGTAGGTACATTTTTTTCTCCGTGTTCCACATCAGGGTGTGGATTAACTGTGACGCTTCAGATGAAGTAGATGAGCTGGTTGATTTAGAGGGGGGTGTGTGTGTGTGGTGGGGGAGAGGGTGGGGTAGTTGGGAATTGTTTACCAGTTGCTTTGCAGCTTTAGAATTTTTGTTTGAATCCATGTAGCTAACCCCAGCAGTTCCCTATACTGCTAGTGTGGTAGCAGTGACCCTAAGGCAGGTAGAATTTTGTGTCTAGCAGTAGAGAAATATTAGTTGGAGACTATAGGTAAAATAAATATGCTAGAATTTAAGAAAAAATTAACCACCTAATACTGTTTGGTCCACTCCTTCCCTCAAAATGTCCCCAAACAAAATGCATCATCAGACTCTGGGTTTAAGGATTGAGATGGTAGCAGAAGACAGGAGTAGAGTTGAGGAAAGCGCTGAGAGGGTAAGAGTTTTGGTTTCGTAGGCTGAATATGAGGAGACAGGAAGCCAACAGCAGAGAGATCTGGGGATTGGCCCCACCCTCCTGCTCATTGGCTGCTTTACCTGGGAGAAACCACCTGCCATCCTTGAAGTGATAGTTTTCCCTCATCTTACATAAAGTGAGGGATTTACCTGAGTCCCAAGCGTTCTGATAGTCTGAGATTCTGTGAATGAAACGAGTGCGTTTTTGTTGGTGTTTGTTAAAATATGCAGATGGGGGGATGTCTGCTGACCAGATTATTATTCCTGGTAAAGAAGGGAATTGCACAAACCTTCTCCTTTAAGCCTTTTACTTGGATCATGGCATTCAGAGTGCTTGGGAAGCAATGCCAGTGGCATCCCAGGTAGAAGGAACAGTTTTCTACTTGATTATTGCATGTGTCACTTCTCAGATTTTGAATTTCTGAAATAAGGGTGCAGTTGAAGTTTTTATTTACATTTTAAGATGATCGTGTCCATCTTTTTTTTTTTTTTTTTTTAATCCAAACCATTGTTAAGTAGGTGATGTTTCTATAAACAGAGGCTGACAGTCTGACCCAGGAAACCTGTGTCAGTCTTTCAGGTGTCATTCATTTGAAGCACTTGCTTGTATACCATTGTGCACTGTTTTCAAGTGATTTCATTTCTTTAAATCCTTTCTGTCCAAGAAATTATCTCCTCAAATCTCTTCAAGTCAAATCAAATCAAGATGATTTCCTCCAGCTTTCGAATCCTTCTTGAGTATTTTACACAGTGTTAGGAACACATCATTAGGGTAATAATTACTTGCTGATTCATGGCTTTTAGACCATTTAAATGCAAGGCAATGAGTGCCAAGGATAAAACATGGACTATAAACTAATGCATATTGGGAAAAGTTCATCCCATAAGAAAAAAAATGGAATGGTGTTCCTCGAGACAGATCTATTCTGTAGGATCTGTTTAGGAAGAGCAGTTGAAATGGTGAGGGACTCAGAAATTGTGCTTTATGAAGTTAAAAAAAAAGGTTGTTTAAGCTTAGAAAAATGAAGACCTGCCAAGGGTACAGTAGCTGCCTTTGGACTCTCACGGGGGCGGTGGGGGGCAGTTTCTGTGTCAGCTCTAGAGTACAAAATTAGGGCTGGTAATAATGAAGTTCAAGGAATTGAAAGACTTTGGTTATTTGGCTCGACCTAAGAATAGTTTCTAATAATTAAAGCCATATAAAAGTGGAACAAGCAGACTTATAAAAGGGCAAGAGCCCCAGTCTCTGAAAGTGCTGTAGCACAAGAGTGGCTAACCCATGTGGTGTCTTGTAGAGGAGACCGCCATATTGAATAGGATGTTGGAATCATCAGTGGTTCTCAAACAGACCAGGGCCTGTGAGATCATCATTACCTGAAGCATTTATTATAAATATGGATTCTAGGGCAGCACCAGAAGTCTGAGTTGGAATGTCTCAGGCTGGGGATCATGAGGATGTGTTGTTTAAAATAAACACTCTTCCTCAGGTAGTTCTTTTTTAACAAATGAATTAATTAATCAGTCTATTTGTTGGCTGCATTGGGTCTTCATTGCTGTGTGCGGGCTTGCCTCTAGTTGCGGCGAGCAGGGGCTACTCTTCATTGCAATGCTTGGGCTTCTCATTGCTGTGGCTTCTCTTGTTGCAGGGCATGGCTCTAGGTGAGGGAGCTTCAGTAGTTGTGTTGTGTGGGCTCAAATGTTGTGGCTCGCAAGCTCTAGAGCGCAGGCTCAGTAGTTGTGGCGCATGGGCTTAGTTGCTTCATGGCATGCGGGATCTTCCCAGACGAGGGCTCAAACCCGTGTCCCCTGCATGGGCAGGTGGATTCTTAACCACTCTGCCACCAGGAAAGTCCCCCTCAGGTGGTTCTGATAGTCATTCAGACTAGGGAATAAATAAGTTAGTTAACCTCTAAAGCTCTTCACAGTTTCAGATTTTCCAGATAAGTCAACATTAAGCATTAAACATTACGCTGCATTATTTGATTGTCGATATTTGCACTTATAAGCTGAAACAAAAAGTGTTTAAATCTCAAAAATTGAGGTATAGAGTAGAAACTTTTGAATTTAGTTTTGCTCAGGTTGATTCATTTAAGAAGTTTGATAAGGAAGGAAAGAAGTGTTTTTCAACACAGGATTTTGAAGCAGACTCTTACTGTTCTTTGGTTAGAAAAACTAACAAAAATAGTTCAGCACTTTGAAGGACATTTTTTAGATGTAAACATTGGAATTAACCTATACAGATTTCAGGTATAACCTTCTCTTTCTGAGAAAGGATGTTTAAAATTAGGAACCGTGCTTGCAGGAGGAGTTTTTTGTTTTGGTCCCCCCCACTGCCCAGCATTGGAGGAATTTTTGTTATCCCAAGCGGCCCTAAAACTGGAATGTGCCAAGGGGTGTCAGTGCAAGTCAAAGATGGAGAAATAAGAGAGAAAAGTGTTGTAAACAAAGAAGGGAACATTGATGGAGAAAGAAAAGAAAAAAGGGGGAAATTCCCTGGTGGTCCAGGGATTAGGACTCGGCCCTCTCATTGTGGGCAACCTGGCTTTGATCCCACGTCGAGGAACTAAAATTCCATAAGCCACACAGCGTGGTTGGGAAAAAAAGAAAGAAAGAAAAAAGGAGTACATATACTTGGGAAGGCTTAGGGCCACCAACAATGACCCAGGTGTGATTCACTGAGACCTACCCTGGGTTTTAGGCATATAGACTAGAGTGTAAAGGAGACCTGGTTTGGACAGAATAACATTTTTAAGTGCTCAGGATTTCTGGGTTGATATTAGAGCTGAATAGATGAGCTGAATTCAAGGTGAAGAGTGCTACTAGTAGGAGCCCTTGGGAATCTGAGCCTTCTTGGGAGGTTTTAGAAGCACCTGGGGTCTCAACTGAGTATTGAAACTGTCTCCTAGGCAGAGCAGCCAAGGAGAAGCAGTGGTGGGGGCAGGAGTTCCGAGGAACGTGTGACAGAAGGCCCCACCTGCATTCATGAGGAGCTGGTTAGTGGCTACCTCTCCAGTCGGCCCCTGTTACCTGAGTTACCAGGCCTCTCAGGTGGAAATGGGCTTTGGCTTCTCTGAGAGCACCTGGGATCTGTAGCATCTGACACAAAACAGTTAGTCTTTGTGATGCCCCACACAGTAAGATGTTTGCGTGGATTAGAAATAGAAGTCTGTCTTTCATTGTGGTAACCCTTTGGAGGAGGCAACCATTCAACCATCTGCACTTAAAAAAAAGTCTTTGTCTGGAGCCAACCACACTTGTTTTCACCCAACACATGTTTGCCACGGTTTGGCTACTTCTGTTTGAGAGTAAAACAGGTTCTATGGCATTAGTTGGGACCAGCCGTATCTTCTCTGAGTAAGGACAGAGAGGTTAGAATTAATACTCTAGGGGTGTGTGTGTGTGTGTGTGAGAGAGAGAAAGAGAGAGAGAAAAATCATATGAAGACACACAGAGGTGAAAGGAAGATATATTTAAAAGATGCGTATTTCATTTCTTGTCTTCAGACAGTCCTACCCTTGAAAACTGGCAGGTTAATACAGTATTTGGAACAATACAACAAAAATTGGAGAAGGATGTTGAATGCACACTGTTTAAGAAGGTGATTGACTTAATTAAGATTATCAAGTCCAGGTTTTTTAAATTAGAAAATTGAGAATTTAAAAAAATATATTTATTTTTTCACTTGTGCCAGGTCTTAGTTATGGCATGTGGGATCTAGTTCCCTAACCAGGGATTGAACCCGGTCCCCCTGCATTGGGAGCTCAGAGTCTTAGCCACTGGACCACCAGGGAAGTCCCAAGAGAAGCTTTGTTTTTTACATTAATTTTGGCATACTATGTCTCATCTCATCTAGTTATGATTTTTGAAGAACAAATCTCTTTATAAGTGAGTGGAAAAGGCCAAGATACTATGGTGGAGTTGGGGACGGCTTGGACAGTTCAGGACCTACATTTAGGGGGTAATTGAATAGAAGACCAAAGATATCAAAAGGAGAATACATACAGAAGTACACATAAAAGGGAAAAAAAAAAAACAACCCAAAACAAAAACCTCTTGATATTCTTGCAGAAGTGTGAGAAAGCTGGTGAAAAGGACACACTAGTAGACAGATGGAGGATGAGTCATGAAACCATAGGAATTAAAGAGATTAGGAAAAGTGTTTGTTAGCCCTGCTCCATACTGTAAGATACATTACCTTGGGGCTTTAAAAATGTTGGTTTTCCTCCTTTGGTTAAAATCACTCAAGGGATGGGACCACCATAATTTTTTCCATTTTGCTTTGCTTCTCATCTGCCTTTTTGCCAGCTTTTCTGCTCAGCAAAGGGACTCTGGCTAGGAGTTCATCTTCCCCCATCCTGTCCTCCTCCTGACTCAAAGGAAAGATTTTTGTAATGTGTTTTAATGATGTGCATAGCAACAGGCTCATTATAAACACATGGTTTTCAGATTTTTCTGGACACAGAAAGAAAAAAGATGGTTTGTGAGAGGTGGAGAAATTCTTAGTTAAACAGAAGGATCCTTAATAATAGCCAGGGGAAACCAGAAAGCTGCTGGCCAAGATCACTGCTTCTCCTTTAGGTCTGGGGTTTTTCCAAGTCTTCTTCCAGTGAGGAAGTCCCTCTTTAGTTTTTTTCAATACCAAAGAGAACACTTTTAAGAGAAAAAGTAATTTTTTTTACTTTTATTGAGATGCAATTGACATACAATAAACTGCATATATTTAAATTTCATATTTTTTTTCTTATTAGTAATATGTATGTGGCAACCCCAATCTCCCAAGAGAAAAAGTAATTTTTGAAGAGTGAATTGGCTTCAAGGTTGAAGTTGCTGACTACATGCATGGTTTCTGAAATTGTCAATGCTGGGACATTTTTCTGTTATCAGAACATGTTTGTCTTTGCATTATCCCTGCTGAATGGTCTATTTGCATAGTGCCGAGGGGTTTCTAATTGTCCTAATGAGGTCAGATAACCTTTCCTACTTTTCCAGAATGCATTTGTAGCCTGCTGTCGAGGTGAGGCTGTCTGCCCTCCTAGAGGTGAGGGTCCTTTTGACTCAAAGCAGTGGAACCACCGCTGTGGCCAGCACAATTGCTCTGCTGGCCAAGGACAGTCTTGGCACACTGTGGTACATCTGGTGGAAACTCCAGGTCTGTGGGACCTGCTCCAAGCTCCCTCCATCTAGTGGGTGCTGCCTCTGTGTTTTCTGCACTTCTCAGCCTCTGTGGGTCACTCAGCTCTTGGGATCACTGTTCTCCTTACATCTCTCAATTTCTCTATAGTGCTATACTATGAGGCTATATTCTTCTCTGCTCAGTAAAACTGCCTAGCAGTTATTTCCAGAAGGATTTTAAAAAATACTTAATCTCGATTTGGGCTTGTAGGGGGCATTCTACTATGTTAAATGTAGTTCCTGTCTGGGAAGAACTAATTGGACAACATGTCATTCTACTAACTGGAAATAAATGCCCACGTTGAAAACTGCACTGTTTAGGTGCCATAAAGAACTTGAGTGCATTTTTGTTGTGATGATGAGTGACAAGGGAGTTATGTTATTACATTGTTAGACTATGCTGAGGGGGCGTGGTGGTACCCCCCTTTTCTTCCAGTTACATATTTAGGGCCTCTGGCATATTGTATTGATGGCAAAGACAGATTAGGTGAAGCCTTACATCCCGATAAAGGTCAAACTGGTGTTTTGATTTTTTTTTTTAAAACTAGGTTTCAAGAAGTGGTTCCAGTGACCTAACAAAAGCTTTCTTCACCTTACCTTTCTAGTAAATACCTATGGTTTCCCGCTTAGTCTCTTGCCATCTGCCTTGAGTGCTATTGTAAACAAGTCAGTGTTCAGCCCGTGTTTAAAATGTCTCTTTTAAAAGCTCTAATTATGGTAACGTTTCCATTTCCTTTTACAACACCATTTATTTTGTTCCTCCGGTTCTGTGAGTTCTTTTATTATTTTGAAATGTCATTTTAATGGCTATTTAAAGTTTACCCATGGGCTGGGAAATAGGGCCTCTCTTCAAGTCAGACTTAAAATTCAGCAGGAATTCCCTGTGGATAATCTAATGTGCTGAGAATGGCAAATCCTCCGCCTGGCCAGCTCCAGCGGGTGAATGAGAACTTGTTCTCTCTCTGTTGATGATTGAGAATGGAGTTGTTTCTGCCAGATATTTTAGATATTTTAAGATGCTGTTGATACTGGGATTTAATCTCAAACATCATTGTGTGTGGCTAACGTCATGTATGAAATGAGGAAGGAAAATGGCAATCTTGAAGGCAAGAAGAATTGCATTCCCAAAGGAGATGAATTGATGAAAATGTTAGTTGCTATTTGCATTATGTTTCATTTCAACCTTTATTTTAAATACCTGTTCGCTAGTCAATGGGAGTATAAAATGAACCGATCTAAACACGTCCTTTCTCTCCTAAAAAGAGCTGTATCTCCAAGCAGCTTTTATTTCATTTCCACATAGTTGATTTATTGGAGATTGGAGTTTGTTTGTAAAGATGACACTGCTGACGTTATTTACTTCCTGGAGAAGGCTTTCTCGCTGTTTTTGTGTTTTTGTTAATCCCGGGGAGGCTGGTAAGTGTATTCCAGGACCGGGACCAGCTTCATGGACCTGTAACCTGTACAGTGGTTGCACAGGGACCCACACTCAGAAAGGCCCTGCACTTGACTTAGTGCTCTGCTGTTGTTCTTTTGAAATTCTTCATAATAATTTTTTTTTTTTTTTTGCCTCTCTGTGAGGGATGTAGGATCTTAGTTCCCTGGCTAGGGATGGAACCTGTGCCCGCTGCAGTGGAAGCACGGAGTCTTAACCACTGGACCACCTGGGAAATCCCGGAAATTCTTAATAATTTTTGAACAACAAACACTGCATTTTCATTTTTCACTAGACTGCAAATTTTGTAGCCAGTCCTGCCCAAGACAGCCTCCTACCTTCATCTCTGTTCATTCATCTCTGCTTGTTTTATTGTTGCCTTGTGACTTGTTCTCAGCTCTGGGTGGATCTGAGTCACTGTTATGGGTGTGATCAAAGAGAAAAAGTGAAAAACAAAAAACGACAACAACGAAACCCACCGGGGAACAAAAAAAAAATTTTCACTATCTATGCAAATATGAAAATAAAACCGAGGTCCTGGTAACCATTTCTGCTCCTGGATTTGACTTACTGGAAAATCCTGCAGAGTCTGGGTAGCTGTTATAAAAATAGTTGAATTTCCTTTAGGGAGGCTGACCAGTTAGCTTATCTCAATCCTCAACTAGGATTTCCTCATGTTTTGCTGTGAAGATGACTCAGCAAAGTTTATACTTAATTAAATCAAAAACACATCTCAGTTGCCTACCTCATTGTACCAAGTCTTCCAAATGAATGGAATTACTTTGTATCCTTCTTTTGCCCCTCATGGGAAAAAGATCTAGTTTGCAAGAATATGTATGGAGATAGTTATTTAGGGAACACACTGCCAGTAGAACAAAGAGGTATACACAGATACTATGAAGTTAACACTTAAACACAGTATGGGTTTTCTTTAATATTCTTTCCTTTTAGGGGAGAGAAAACAAATGGTAAAATAAATCCGTATTCTTTAATAATATCACTTGACATTATTATTTATTGTAGATGTTCTATAATCAATGGAAAAATTGGATTTTTAAATGGAAATAGGTCCATGACATCATTCATATTTCAAAAGGAGCCTTCATGTAACATTAGGTTTCTTTAATGCATCTGACATTTGATTGTTACCCTTTATAAAGCAAAATATGCTTATCTATATTTTAACCATTTGTAAAGCAAAGTTTTACCCCAATAGGTAAAGTATCAGTAGTACACCTCAAAAACAAACAAAAAATCCTTTGCTTTTAAAGTGTTATAATTCTCATTTTGAATCATATGGTTAATGTGTATATACTAGTATTTGATGATCTATTCTGAAATTCTCAAAAGCAAACAAAAATCATGTGTTTCTGTTGAGCCGTTTGGAAAATAACTTGATTTCTTAGGCAAGGGTAATACTTGTGTTCTTTGTGTATTCCTTAATTTTCAAAGATACATTTATTTGTTTATTTATTCACACTTATTCATTGATTCCAAATAGTTCTTTATCAGAGCTACATTGCAGAAGACTGAGAAAGATCCAATATTTGACTCATGAAATAATAAAGATTTATAATAGAGCAGGGATTAAAAATTTAGAATATTCTCTTTTTTTTCAAAAGCTGAGTAGAATATGATGGTCCCACACAATGCAGTGTTTAACTTCAGCTGAGGGGTGGAGAGAGGGGGAAAAATAAACAGAAGCGATGGGACGAGGCCATGTCAAAGCATGTTCTATGCTATATGGATTTTTAAAAGACATCCACCTCCTTAGAAAGTATTCCTAGGATTTGTAGGGGTATCATTATAATGGGTGGGATTGGGAATGGTGTGTTAATTTCAATACTGGGGTTTTTTTAAAATCTTGTGGGAGAGAGGCACAGGGAGTAGATGTTTTAGAATCCTGTGCTCCACTTTTTCTCTGGGATCTCAGTGCAGGGACCTTAAGTCGGGGCAGAGTGGGTGAAGGAGGAGGAGGGAAGTGGCAGATGTGCTGTATTCCCATGTTAAGGAGGCCTGCGGTGCTGGAGCAGCAGCAGCAGCATCCAGAAAGCACAGAATCCTTTTTTGTGCTGTATGGTATAGCCGTTTTCTGATCCAATACAAGATCTCCAAACCCAGGCTGAGAATATAATAATTCTATGAGGTTCTGTGGAAGAATATAGTTTGTATTCCATCGCCCGATGGAATTTAATAATACTAATCATGAGAGTGACTAGCATTTATGTACGAGGTGTTGCACTAAGTATCTTAGGTGACTGTCTTTTTTTCAGTCCTCACTACAACCCCATGAAGGGGGCTCTATTATTATTCTCTGAAAAGGGATTGTGGGGTTTTTTTTCCTAATGGAAGTTTTATTGCTAATAGGTGGAGATTTCATCCATCAAATTAGTTGAATCTTTCACATTACTTTGCTAGAGAAATACTCTTGTCCACATGTCCCTCTACTCCCCAGCTTTACCAGAGAAACAGGAAGGGTTAGTTCCTACTGAAGTGTCAGCAAAGAAATCCAGAGGACTGAAGTACCTGTAAAGTCAGAGATTATAAACTGGCTGCATGAGAGCTGATTCTGGTCTACTTGTGGGTTTTGCATTACCTGGACCATTTTTTAAAGAATTGAATTTGGATGCCTTACAGATAGGTATATGCCATGTAGTTTACCCAGTTCCCCAACTCCCTGTGTTGTTATAGTTAGTGACATGGACTCCTTCATGTGAGCTGCTGGCCCTGTAGGCATTTAGGTTGTGAGCGCTGACACCTGTGCTTTCTATATAACTTGAAGGACTTCTCAGTGCTGGGCTCAACCCATACCTCTGCATTGGCCCAGTTTGATTTATGCCACACAGAGTCCAGCTGTCTTAACACTTTAGCCACCTACCAGAAACTGTAGATGGTGCAGCTAGATGTGCAAGTATCATTTTCCTTACATCCTCTTTTGAAAAGTTTGTTTCTTTGTCGAATCACTCCAGGGTGCTAGATTACATGTTCCTTTACTTCATGTAGTGGAAATGTGGCTCAAGTCTTTCAGATTTTCCCCACTATTGCTTTCAATATCTGCCTCATCTCTGATTACTCATAAAAGATTCCATCCATCAGAAAGGTACCAAATGTCCTATAGGCCAAAAAAAAAAAAAAATCACCCAAATCTTAAGCAAACATAGCCTATTTGAGAAAGTAGTTTGCCATCTATCAAGATAAATTGTTTTATCAGAATCATAGTTTTATATCCAGACAGGAAACGCCACAGACTCCAGAGGCCAGTTGTTTTATTGTATAGGTGAAGGAGGTGAGAACTAGGGAGATAAAGGCTTTGCCTCACACCGCTGCTTAGAGACAGAAGCCTGGCTCTTCGGCCGATACTGGCATAGTTTTAGGTGAACCAAGAATGCAGACGTGGGAGAACCAGGTAGAGGATTTATTTAAAGTTCCAAAAGCCTCAGCCCATCCTCCCTTCCCTTGCCCTGCAACAGCTAAGACACCCTGTGAAACTGGAAGAGATGTATTTAGTCCAAGGGAAGGAAGTAGTTTAGACAGAAGAAACAAAGGGTAAGAGAAAACAGGCACTTCTTTGAATGGAGTCCTTTAAAGAGTGAGCATTATGTCGAGATTGGAACTGAGATGGTTTTTAGTTAACATTTTTATCTGTGATCTGCTGCCCTCGGCACAGAGTGAAAGTGCCAAGCTTTCAGATGACACTAAGCCCTTTAGAGGAGTGGAAAATTGAGACATTGGAAATAAACAGTAGAAAGGTGTCAGCTGGTGTCAAGTTCCCAGGTGTGACTGAAAGGATGATACTATGCTTTCTGGTGTAATTTGTGAGAGGAGGGGAGGAGTCGTCATACCAGGGGCATGTTGCAACGTGTTTCAGTTTACAGCAGCCCAGCTCTCAAGGATAGCCCGTCAGTCTTGTGCCTGCAGCTGGCCAGAGTGAGTGGATGTGTTGCCAGCGTAAAAATGTTTCCTGCCAGCATAAAAAGGTGTTACCGTTATTCAGAGCAAAGCCCAGCAAATCTTACGTAAGTTTCATGAAAATGCAAGCCAGACACATGATACTTTAACAGAAAATCAGAGAGATGAAGCAATGTTAGAAACAAATGTTTTTGACCAGGACAACAAATGTTTTGAAGAAGGTCTTCAGAAGACATGAACAGTGATTACTAAAGAGAGAAACCCAGAGATCGAAGGAAAACTTGAAACGGTCAATAATTTGGATCCTTGAAATAAATGACCAATTGTGAAAAGATGGATACTGGCGGAAAAATATGAATGCAGGTTATGTATCTGCCAGACTGCATTGAGTATATATTTTGAATGATTGATGGAATCAGCAAAGAACTCACATGCGGTCTAATCCTCAAGGAAAATAATAGCTGAGGATAAAATGTAGTTCAGAAACAAAACTCTGCTATAGTAGGAGCACAGATTTGTAGTCAGAAGACCTAATTTGCAGGTACCTGTTTCTTGGTCAGGCTCTGTAAACTGCCCCAAACTCAGCCTTTGTGTTTATTGTCCATCAGAGATGATACCAGCATAGTTACTGTGAGGATTAATTCAGAAAGCACCCATCACTGTGTTCAGCACATAGTGGGTGTTCAAATAATGTTTGTTTTTTAAATAACAAAGATACAGTGTAAGGTAATTAGAAATTGCTGTGTGGATCATTGTCAGTCACCTGGTAGAAGAATCAATTCTGATCCATGGTAGCCGGAAACATACAGGGAAGAGCATTCTGGGAAACATAGTTCAGCCTAGCCAAGTCGTGACATTACAGTGCCACCAAGGGGCTAGGTACCTAATTGATGACTAGCAGAGCCCAAGTCACTATAAACCCAGCTATAGTAGAAACTCTTACAATTGTACTGACTCATGAGTACTGTACAAATTGGTACTGACTTGTGAGTGCTAGAAATCAAAATTACCCTCCAAATACAAAGGATTTGATGTCATTGAAGTTAAGTTCAAATTTGTCCCTTATTTCCTTGGGCACGTCCCAATGGTAGAGTTGCAAAAACTAATTTAAGCAAAAACTGTATTGTTATCATCAACTTGTATTTCCTAAGTAGATTCCCCACTCTTGCCCCAGTCCCATACAAGGGAGCAGAGCTTGCCCAGAGGACCCAGACTGGTCCTGCTTTCTGTGCTGAGGTTATCAGGGGAGCATGAGGGAAAAGGATAAGGCAGGCTTGGCTTGCAGCTTCACAGATGGTCAGAGCAGCTGTTCAGGGTCTTGAAGCCAGGTTGGCTACAGCAGGACCAGGATGACCTGATGCTAATCTTGCAGTACTTGTAACTTGAAGAGGGTGTAGTTTGAAGAAGATAAACAGATTCCAATTAAAGATTATTTAAGGGGATGATAGACTCTTGGTAAGTGATGATTATTTAAAAAAAAAAAAAGTAAGAAATTGGGCTGCTTGAGTCTTTGAGTGTGGTCCTTAGCCCACAAGACTCAGAATCACCTGCGGCATTCTTTAAAAATGCATATATATAAAACTGAGTCACCACTTTGCTGTACAGAAGAAATTAACACAACATTGTAAATCAACTATTCGTCAATAAAATTAAAAAAGAAAAGAATCGATACCTTTGAAAAATGCATATTCTCATACCCTACTCCTGACTGCCTGAATCAAAATCTTTTAATCAGTGCCACAGGTGAGTCTTACACTTTGGTTAAATGGAAGGAAACTCTGTCCTGACGTTCTTTCTGCTGTAGCTGGTGTTTTATGCTGGTAAATAGATGCCAGAGACTCTCAGGTTGGATTGGAGGAATTGGGAAGGAATTAAAGGGTTGCAGTGTTTGTTTTAGGCTGAGGAACCTGGAGGAGAGATGGTGTGGTCTTACTTGTAGAATAACTGTGGAATAACTGTGGGCATCTTCATGGCTGCCTGGCGTGAACACCATGGAGAACCCAAGGTTCTGCAGCAATTTTGGTCAGTTTTTATTGCCCACATTTTGGAGTCTAACATTTTAGCCCTTTTAGTTAAACTTTGATAATGCCTAATAGATCATACGTAATATAATGCATGCTATATCCCTAAATAAGTCATTAAATGTTACTTATTGTACAAGAATTTAGCATTAAGTGCATCCTTAAAAAAGTGGTAATAACAGCTGGCCTAAATTGTATATACTACTCTAGGACCCTAAAATGCTGTGTGAGACCTTTTTCAATGTTTACGCAGGCTTTGAAATTGTAAACTTAATTTTAATTAAAAAAGAATATTTCAAAACTTAAAGTATTATATATGGATTTCAGTAATCCTCTTACCATTCTGCTTTATCAGTTTCTAGTGAATTTAGGTAAATGTAAGATGAAACAATAGGTGAATTGAGAAACGATAATAAAAATATTTCAGCCAAATAAAATCTCAAAGTTGTAAAAACATCAAAGTTTTCATGATTAGCTTTTTTAAAAAAGATATTATTTCCTAGACTGGTTCATGGAGTCCTTGATTCCAGCTACCAACCAGAAGCACAATATGTTTAAGTAATAAAAAATGTAAAGATAAAAATACTCAGTTCTAGATAGGAGTTATCTTAATTTTCTAACTCTTCTGTGACTCCTCCCTACTATGAGAGGTTTTGTGCTGCACACACACACACACACACACACACGATTTTTGAAGTGCTCCCCTTTGTTGAGCACTGAAAGTGTTATCCTGAGAGCTTATACTCTGTGTTTCACAAGAAAATTCCACTCTTACTAAAAAAAAATATATGGCTTGGAAATGTTTTTATCTACAGGAAGTTGGAAAATACCAGATAAAAGAAAGCTGTATTCTTTACATCTGGTTCATTTTCAAAAGGGCCTCACAAATTATATAACCATTATACACTAAAGGATGAATTTTTCCTTTCTGATTTAATGTGATTATTTGCTAATTTGTAACACTTTATAAGTCCAATATGATTGAAAATCCATTTATAGCTTTGAACATCCACAGGAGAGGAATGTTGAATTACAGAGATTCTTATTCATTGCTCTGTGATACTTGCATTTTACCTGAAAACATACATACATGCACACACACACCAGGATTAAAACATTTACTTCTCTTTACCCTTGACCCAATATATCAATAGTTGGGTTAGAAAGCATTAAAATAAGTGAAAGAGAATCAGTCTAACTTTTGATCACCAGGAATGAAATACTGTGTGTGTGTGTGTGTGTGTATGTATGTGTGTATTTAATTGTCTAGAGAGTAATGTTTGCTAATATTGTGAAGGAGGATTTGACCATTGTACAGATAGGTTTCATTTAAGAAACACACACACACACACACACACAAAGAAACACAATTTTGTCATGATAAAGGACAGTACAAATCATCAAATGTGACTCTTCTTTAAAGAAACCAGCCTGATCAGATCCAGAGCAAAGAAGCCCAGGCAGGCATCTGCTTCCAGAGTGGTGTCCCATACCCACATCCTCATTTAATGTGTTCCAGCTGCTGCTTCTCTCCTCCCACCCGTCACCTGGGTCCACGGACTGGGTGTCTGCCATCTGTAAGGAGGTTGACCCTTCCACCGTTTTTCTTGATTCTCAGTGCTTTCCTCAGGCTGACTCCAGTTTCTGGTAATTTTCAAATACCTTTACTATCTGCTTCTCAGAGATTCCTTGCCTTCTATTTTCAACCAGACTTTTTTTTTTTTTCTATTTAAAAAATTAACCCCAAAATATGCATTTCACACCCTTTTTAAAAAAAAGTTATTTATTTTTGGCTGTGTTGGGTCTTTGTTGCTGCATGTGGACTTTCTCTCTGGAGAGCGGGGCTACTCTTCGTTGAGGTGTGAGGGCTTTTCATTGCAGTGGCTTCTCTTGTTGCGGAGCACGGGCTCTAGAGTGCAGGCTCAGTAGTTGTGGTGCGTGGGCTTAGTTGCTCCATGGCATGTGGGATCTTCCCGGATGAGGGTTCGAATCTGTGTCCCCTGCACTGGCAGGCGGATTCTTAACCCCTGCACCACTAGGGAAGTCCCCATTTCATACCCTTTAACTTCCTAGTTACTATTTAATATCTCTCTTACCTTCAAGTGCCTGGTATTTCTGTTTGTATTCTGTTTATTTACTTACTGCTCCATCAGTTTTTGTTTACCCATTCCTTCTAGAGCCCTTGAGAAATTATGTCCATCACTGATTTGGCGCACATGGGCCCCGTGAAAGTTACCAAAGGACATCCCACCTTAGAACCAGGGGCCCTTTTCACTCCAATTCTCTTTAGTCCCAGTCAGCACTAGACATGGCGAGTCCACTCCTGAAATTCGCTCCCTCCTGGGCTCCTGGTGCCATTCCCTTATCTGATCCTCACTTTGCCAGAACTCTGCCCTTCTAAATTTTTCTTTATCTGTGATCTGCAGTAGAGCTTAATCATCTTCAGCCTTTAGAGATAATTTGTGACAGATGTGTCTTCATTTTGTACCACCTACCCACATCTCATTCTTGATTTCCTGCTGAAAAAGAGGACAGCCTGGAATACATTCACGCATATGTTATCTACTGGGTGCG
The DNA here is from genome assembly GCF_030028045.1 of Hippopotamus amphibius kiboko. Classification (NCBI taxonomy): domain Eukaryota; kingdom Metazoa; phylum Chordata; class Mammalia; order Artiodactyla; family Hippopotamidae; genus Hippopotamus; species Hippopotamus amphibius. The sequence continues at coordinate 162,987,574 of NC_080188.1, read as the reverse complement.
TGGCACTGGAAGTGTGTGCAACATACAACCTTTTCCTTAAGGAGCCTGTGTTCATGGGAGTCCCTCTGCTTGCGTGTTATAGTCTTGCTTTGGCTCCTTGGGTGATGATGACAGTACAGTTTGCTGATCACCTGTACCCAGGGCACGTTGTATGCTCTTGCTCAACCAAGTCTTGTAGGATCCAGAAAGGTAGACAGTGATGAACTGTTACCCTCCCGCTACCTTCTCCTGACCTTAAATGCCTCCCTAAGTACCTCATTGTTCTGTAGGTAGCGCTGTGATTCTTTCCATGTCATAAATTGACAGTCACCCAGGGCTCTCTTTGCTGATATCATTTGTTATACCAGACCCTGACCATTCTCCTTTGCTTTGTTAGACACTTTCACTTGGAGTCACATTGTCACCTTCTTTCTCTACCAATGGTCACTTTTTAGGCAAACTTTTGTTAAAGTGTGACATACAGACAAGTGCAGACATCAAAGTGTATAGTTAACACACTTTGCTGTACAGCAGAAACTAACACAACATTGTAAATCAACTGTACTCCAATAAAATTTTTTAGAAAAGGGTACAGTTATACAGTGAATCTTTGCAAAGTGAACACACCCATGTAACCAGTCCTTAGGTCAAAAATTGGAATATCACCAGCCCCTCACATCCTTCCTCATGTTCCCTCTCAGTCTCTATCACCTCAAAGTAACCATTATCCTGACTTTGAACATCATAGGTTAGTTTTACTTTTTTTTTTCTCTTAACTTTTTAAGTAGACTAATAGAGTATGTTTTGCTTGGTGTCTGTCTTCTTTAATCACCATTTTGTGAGAATCATCTATATATAGCAATACATGTGTGGTCAGATCTCAGTCCTTTGCAGTGTTGTCTAATATTCCAATATATATGTATGCTATAATTTACACATTCTACTGTGAGGACATTTGGATTGCTTCCAGTTTGGGGCTTTTATGAACTATGCTGCTGTTTACATTTCTGGTACGTGTATTACAGCTATTCTAGTACATATCCTATGGACATTCTTGCATTTGGCTTTGACACATGGACTCATTTCTGCTAAATATGTATATGTTAGAACTGTTAGAACTTATCTAACAGCTCTGCAGAATTTTTATTACTACCAGGAAAATAAAAAGCACATTTTAAGGCTGGAAAATCTTAGGTACTTGATTTTGCTTTCTCTTCACTCCCTATATTGAGTTCATTATTTATTAAACAAATATGTATTGAACACCTACTGTGTTTGAGGCCCCGTAGGGCAGCAGCCCCATCCTTTTTGGTGCCAGGGACTGGTTTCGCGGAAGACAGTTTTTCCATGGACTGGGGGTGAGGGGGTTGGTTCAGGCGGTAATGCAAGTGCTGGGGAGTGCTGGGGAGTGGCAGCTGAAACTTTGCTCACTCGCCGCTGCTCACCTCCTGCTGTGCGGCCTGGGGGGTGGGGACCCCTGCCCTAGGGTGCATCAGTAAACATAAAAGCAGGTACTCTGGCACGTACTCAGTTGCAGATCATTACAATTATTGATCCTTCTTCATGTTAACAATAATGACTGTTAACATTGATTAAATGTTTACTATGTTCCAGGGCACAATTCTAAGCCCTTTGTATGTATTAAGTCACTTAGTCCTTACAACAACTCTTAGAGTTAGTACTACTGTTTTTCTGATTTTACAGAATAGGCAACTAAGGCACAGAGAGGTTGAGTAACTTGCCTCTAGAGATGAAGAAGTGGCACAGCTCTGAGTCAAACCTACACGCTGGGGCTCCAGAATCCATGTTTACCCCTACGCTATCCCACTTTCCATTTAAATCCATTTCAGCTTACTGTGTCCCTACTTTATGTGTTCTTACCTCTGGCCTGAGATGCAGTGAAGTGGTGAGGAGCACAGGCTTTGGAGTTGGACAGACCTGGATTTGAATTCTAGCTCTGCCACTTGCCCTCTGTATGCCTTCGGGTGAGTTATTTATGCTGTGATTTAGTTTCTTCACAAACAGATCTCATGAGGATTAATCTGGCTCGTAAATGGAAAAGCATGCTTTATAGTGCCTGACACTGTTATCATGGTTGTTACTTGGCCTCCTAAGTTGTATCTCCCCCATCCATCTGTGTGGCACATACCACATGCATACCAGCTCTTACGCATCTTTCTTAAGGGTGGTTGTTTGCATCATTTTGCTTTTATCAAAAAGGTTTAAGGGCTTACCATTGCCGCAAAGAGAAAGACAAACATACACAGGCATCTGAAGCACTGCAAGGCTGTGTCTTCCTTATCGCCTAACTTCCTTTCATTCACCTTTCATACTTGTTTGACTGGTCTATTCAATGTTTCTTGACTCCTGGGCTGCACAGTTCTTCCTCTCTTCTTTGCCAGTACTGAAGTATCTCCCTCTTCCTTTTTCCTTCCTGCCTTGGAAGCCTCCTCTGCCTTCTTGACGCATCTTTGGACATTCATTCAACATGTATATTAGTCCCTAAGTGTAAGGCACTCTAAAATGCAGAGTGGCACGGGATGGCACTCTTGTCCTCTATGGGTTTTTCAATCTATTAGGGAAGATTAGATGGTCGCCTAAAAATATCTGAAGCTAGTATGTGGTAGATGCCAACTGGAGATACCTTTCATGGGTGGAGTGCTAAAAGAGGAAACTTCAGGAAGCTGTATTAGGGTTCTCTAGAGAAACAGAACTAACAGGATGTATAGACATGGAGAGAGATTTCTTTTAAGGAATTGGCTCCTAGGACTATCGGGCCTGGCAAATCCAAAATCTGCACAGTGTGCCTGCAGACTGAAGACCCAGGGAGGAGTTGCAGTTTGTGTGCAAAGATGGTCTGCCGGCAGAATCCTTCCTTCTTTGGGCAAAGTCAGTCTTTTTCTTAAGGTTTTCAACTGATTAGAGGAAGCCCACCTATATTATGAAGGGTAATATGCTTCACTCAAAATCTATTTGATTTAAATGTTAATCCTATCAAAAAATTAGCTTCACAGAAAGCTGTAGAATAGTGTTTGACCACACATCTGGATATGGTGGCCTGGTCAAGCTGACACATAAAGGTAACGATCGCAGAAGTGTCAGTTGAATTGGGCTTTGAGGAAGACATTGGATTTTGATAAGTGAATCAGGACCCTGAAAGTGAAGACAAGGTAGGTAAGCCGTTTTCTCCCCCACATACCTGAAAGGTAAGGTAACTCCCATCCGTAACAGGGGCTCACTGATGAGTGAACGTGGAGGGTCTGAAGGGAGAACATTCCTAGGAAATTATATGAGAAGAGAAGAACATTGCAGTGTAAATTCCTCAAGGGTATTCTAGAATGTGGTAGGAAGCAGCTACATTGGAGCAGAAAGAGCCCTGGATTTGTATTTTGGCGCTACCCAGTCACCTTGCATAAATGGTGCAAGATGACTACCCTCTGAGAGCCAGTTTCCATGTCTATAAGATAGAGATAATGAAGTTCATTTCTCTCGTCCACCAACACAGATGTATCCACTTGTTGAATTCTGTTGAATCAATGTGGTTTCAGCCAGAGATAGAGATCAGGAGTCAGCAGTTCTGCATTGCTTTTGGTGTCCTTGTTAACTTGCTGTGTGACCTTGGGGAAACCAGTTAGCCTCTCTTGTTATTTTCTTAATCTGTTAAATACTGTCTCCTATACCACAGCAGAAGTTAAAAATTTCTATCTTTAAGAAATAATCATATATTTTTGAATAAGCTTTTGATTTCTTGGAAAAAAGAATTTTTTGAAGTTCAAGATTTTCCTGTTACTATTGGGTCACAGGTTCCTGGTATGAAATCTCTGTCTATATCCTGGAACTAAGTTATGCCGTTTCTTCTTTAGAGCTTTAATTTATTAGTCATTAAGGAAAAATATTATCTTCTATATCTACAGTACTCAGTATTTTCAGTATAAAGAGACCACTTTTACTTTTTCTTCTCATCATAAAACCCTATTTTTAAAATAAATTTATTTATTTATTTATTTATTCATTTATTTATTTTATTGGCTGTGTTGGGTCTTCGTTGCTGCACATGGGCTTTCTCTAGTTGTGGCGAGTGGGGGCTACGCTTCCTTGTGGTGCGCAGGCTTCTCATTGCGGTGGCCTCTCTTGTTGCAGAGCACGGGCTCTAGGCATGTGGGCTCAATAGTTGTGGCTCACGGGCTCTAGAGCACAGGCTCAATAGTTGTGGCGCACGGGCTTAGTTGCTCCGCGGCATGTGGTATCTTCCTGGGGCAGGGCTCGAACCTGTGTCCCCTGCATTGGCAGGCTGATTCTTACCCACTGCACCCCCTAGGAAGTCCAAACCCTATGTTTTGAAAAAAAATTATCTACCTTTAGTACTTCCTAAAAATATTTTATTATTAAATACCACATATTTATCCTTAGCATGAAATAACTGGTATAAGAACACAGTTTTTTATAATTTATTTTTGAGTTAGCTTAGACAGCCATTTTGGGCAATATACCAGTCAACTGGGTTTTTCATTCATTCGTTCATATGTGCATGTATACATTCAATAAGTAATTACTGAGCATCTGTTGTGTGCTGGGAATCCTAGTAATTAGAGATATAGCAGTGAACAAAATAGCTCAAGTCCCTGCCCTCTGTCATGAAGGTCATATTTTAAAAATATCTATAGTAGTTTATAAATGTCTCCTTCCCTTTTATAAAATTCAGGGAATTATAAGAGCATATGGTACCTAGTTATCTGAATGATTACAATCAGATACTAAATTCTCTGAAAAAATTGTGAAACAATGTTGTACCAGTCTCCCCAAATGTTTTTTTTTTCACGTAATAGTTTATTACAGGCCTCTCTGTAGAGAAGATGGTAAGCTTATAGAAGATATTTATATAAACATATATATATTTATACATATAAAATAAACTATAGAAGGGTCTACTATGTTTGTTCTTTAAATAAGGTTTTGATCTTTAGACTTGACTTAAATCTATTATTATGACTTTGAGGAGGAAATGTCTGTCTCTAAAGCCAGTCATTCCTTTGTGTAAGAATTGATGGAAATTATACAGAATGTACTAACTCAAGAAAATGGAGGAATACTTAGGACTTAGTTCTGTGTGGAACATATACAGAACTTAGTTGCCAGTGTAGAGAGGATAGTGGCTCTAGATGAGTTTTCATAAAGATAAAATTTAAGTAACAAAAGGTGCATGGACTAGTAACTCTTAATTACACCATCTCTTTTTTCTCCCTAATCTTTTTAGTGCATGGTTTTTCATTAAGTTATACTGCAAAAATATTTTTAGTGTTATTATTCTTTCATTTGATGATGACGATGTTGTTTTTAAAACATGGCAGTTTTATAATGAAGATCAAGTGGGACATGCCCATAATTTGGGCTTCCCAGGGGTTTTGCAGAGACTGGATGAGAGTAGTATTTCACTTTCCATTTGCTACCACATGTCCTTTTGCTCACTTCATATTTGCTACACAGGCCTCCTTGCTGTTCTTGATCAGAACTCAAAATTCAGGTCATAGAAAACAGGTAGAAATATCTAAGAACTTCATTTCTGCCTTTACAGAAATACAAAGCAGAAGATTTGGGAGCGGGCGACAAGGGAGAGGAAGAAGAGGAATAAGAATCATGAGAAAAAGAGTGAATCCATTACTATATCAAAGACAACCCCCTTCAAACTTAAAAAAAATTATATCAGATGTTTGAAGTGTTTTGATGAACTTGTAATAGTAAAATATAGTCTGGGTATAATTTTTTTAAGCAACAGTTAAATCCATTTCCCCCAAATTTATTTCTTAAAATGCAGTCCGTCAGTGTTCTAAAAAGGAGGGGTGTTTATCTGAAAATTTTAGTTTCGTTGCTCAGGTCAAAAATCTTGTAGTCATCTTTGAATTCGCTCTTTTTCTCATACACCTGTAGCCAGCCTTCAGAATACGTCCAGAGTCTACTTCCTCCCAAGCCTACAGCTGCTGCTCTAGCTCAGTCCACGGTCATTTCTCGTGACTGCTCTCCCTGCATCTACCCTTGCCCCTTACAGTCCAGAGTCTACCCAGCAGCTGGTACCGTCCTTTTAAACGTACGTCAGTTTATGCAGCATCTTTGCTCAGCTCCTTCCACTGATTTGCCATCTTCCTTAGAGTAGTCAGAATCCTGACATTTTGCCCTTAGCAGCCCTTCACGATCTATACCACTGCCTGTCTTTCACCTGTCTCTTCCTACGGTTCGACCGCTTGCTCACTCTTAGCTATGCTGGCTGCCTCGCCTTTTTGAACACCTCACCATGCACTTTCTTGCAAGCCTTTGTACTGGCTGTTCATCTGCTTGGAATGAGAGCATCCTGCCCCCACCCCCTCCAGTATCCACATGGCTAGCGCCTCATTTCTTTCAGATCTCTGCTCACAGTTCATCCTATCAGAGAGAACTTTCTTGACCACCTCCATGCTGTTACTCTCTGTACCTCTTATCTGATTTTATCTCAGTGAACGTATTTATTTCATTAATCATGGCCTGTCATTCCCCACCAGAATGTAACCTACATGAACAAGAGCAGGAATGGGGACGTTTTAGCCACTGCCCTGTCCTAACTGCTGAGAACCACTCTTGGCATGTAGTAGGTGCTCACGAAGTTTTGTTGACTGGATCAGTACATAATTTAATATATTTATTTGTACATTTCTAATATTTTACCAGTAAATTGTGTCTACGTTGGCTTTATGTATGAATAAAAGTGTTATAAGAGGTCAAGAAGTCATTGTAGTGATAGAATTTGATGACTTTTATTATGATTACTCACTGGTGAATTTTGTACTGGTTTCGTGAACATATTAACAAAATATAGGAAGCCATATATTTTCTGCAGTCATAATTTTTTAGGAGAAGCCCACCGAGTTTTTTTTTTTTTTTTTTTCCAAATATTTATTTATTTGGCTGTGTCGGGTCTTAGTTGCAGCATGTGGGATCCTCATTGAGGTGTGTGGGCTTCTCTCTAGTCAGGATCCTTCATTGCGGTGTGCTGGCTTCTCTCTAGTTGTGGCGCACGTGCTCAGTAGTTATAGCACGTGGACTCCAGAGTGTGTGGGCTCAGTAGTTGGTGGCGTGCGGGCTTAGTTGCCTTGCAGCATGTGGGAATCTCCCGCCAGGGATCGACCCCTTATCCCTTACATTGCAAGCCAGATTCTTAACCACTGGACCACCAGGGAAGTCCCCCACTGAGCTTTTTGTAGTGGAAGTTTCAGTACCTACTTAGTACTTTTCTATAGGAATCCTGTCCTTTGAACGTGGCCTCAGGCCCAGCGCAGCTACTGACTCTCTGGAACTGGCACCCTTCTCGGTTTTGTGCACCTAGGTTTTTGGTTCCTAGAGGAACATTTGATGTATTTTTATTCTGCTTTCTAATGAGATAATTTAAAATTCTTAAACAGAATGAAAATGAGAAATGTGTTTCTAGCAGCCTTCTGCATGAAACGGAAGAAGTGAGGAATGAGGAATTTTCTTTGATGTGGGAATTACAGTTCTTTGCTTGACAGTCCCCCTCCCCTGTGCCCGTACCTAAACAGAGAGCTTCTTTCCACCTGTGTATAGTTCGTTGTCACTTTGGGTCATCATTTTCTTTTCTAGGAAATTAAAATTCCTACCTTAAAGTTTCCTAGGTATTGGGGGTTGTGTAGAGACGGGGGCAGTTAGTAAACTGAAACTCTAACAGAAGGAAGGACATCTAAAATTGTTTCAAAATTGCATTCAACACATGGAGTATCTAGTCCTTTAATTCTAGAGCCCCAGAAGGGATTTGAAAGGAAGAATTGTAGAGAGACATTTTCATGCCTGAAAATATCAAGGACAATTTTGGCAGAAAGCATAACATAGGAAGATGCTAGATTCTTGGGCAATGAGATGTCTGCTGGTTTGGTATTTTATTTTTGGCAGTTGTTGTCACATTTGATATTCTCAGCTGCTTTTGAAGATTTGGCAAAAGAAAAGTAGTATTCATTTCCAGCAGTAAAAATTCAGTAAGTGGTCAGTGGATGCATGTCATAATGTGTTTACAACCTTCTGTAGTTTTTTTCTTCCTTCCAATTTTTCCTTTGAGGATTATGCACCAGACTTATAGAAAATATAGACTGTGCCGGTTTACTAAGCAGGTGCAATGTTGTCATGAAAGAGCACTTGACTATAAGGTCAGAAGTCTTGGCAAGTCACCTTGCCTTTATGAGTCTCCACTTCCTCATGGGTAAAAGGGAAATTGTAGTGACTGTCTTAAAAGGTGGTTGTGAATATGAAGTGACATGTTGCATTACACATGGAAACACTTGGAAAACAACTCTGCAAATGGAAAGCACTGTTATTGTTAAGGGTTATTTGAACCTTCTGATTTCTTTTTTTTTTAAATAAATTTATTTACTGGCTCTGTTGGGTCTTTGTTGCTGCACTTGGGCTTTCTTTAGTTGTGGTGAGCAGGGGCTGCTCTTCATTGCAGTGCGCGGGCTTCTCATTGCAGTGGCTTCTCTTGTTGCGGAGCACGGGCTCTAGGTGCACAGACTTTAGTAGTTGTGGCATTTGGGCTCAATAGTTGTGGCTCATGGGCTCTAGAGTGCAGGCTCAGCAGTTGTGGTGCACGGGCTTAGTTGCTCCATAGCATGTGGGATCTTCCCGGACTAGGGATCGAACCCATTTCCCCTACATTGGCAGGAGGATTCTTAACCACTGCGCCACCAGGGAAGTCCCCTGATATCTTAACATCTAGAGAAATTGATGAAAATTTTATTAATTTTCATTGGATGAAAAGAGAATTCAACCCTTCCATAGGTTTCGATGCACATGTGGTGTGTTTTTATTATTTCTTTCAGAGAATGCTAGGAACAATGTAAACTTTCTTTAGCTTGTCTGTGATTAGCTGGCTTTTAAGTAAGGCCACATCAGGTATGGCTGGCATGATGTCTCGATCTAATGTAGAGGTACTGTGAAGACCTGCTTTATGCTAGATGTTGAGATGAAATACAAAGATGTACAAAATAAGCTTATACGGTAGCCACGGAGGCAGAAATAAATCCCCATAATTAAACACACTGCCTTCATTAGGCATGTTAGAGTTACCCAATGCTGTGGGAACACAGAGGATGGAATGAATTACTCCAATTTGGTGGCCAGGGAAAGACTTTATTATGCAATACCTGGAGAATAGGTGATTTGGGGGTTTTGTTTTGCTACTGAGTCTAGTGTTCTTTTATGCCCACTATTTGGGTGGCTGACTTCCAAAAAAGCGTTCTATTTTACCCACTGGACTTCTCTGAGTCAGTAAATGATCATAGTGTTTTTTGTGCAGTTATCATGTCTGGGATCGTCTGTTGGGTCTGTGAATCATTGAATGAGGAGGGGTGGTCCCTGCCCTCAGAGTACTTATGGCTTAATAGAGATGGATAAGCCTGTCATCATTCAAAATACATAAAGTCTGTGATTTTGAAGTGCTGTGATTGGGGAAAAGTTGAACATGATGTCATTGGCCAAATAGAAAGTAGGGTGAGGTGGGCACGATAGGTCCACAGAATGGAAATTTCAATCATCCATCAGGATTTCAATGTATCTCCTATATTTCTGACCTCTAATCAGAAATAGCAGCTGTTTTGCTATTTCTGAAGACTATCCCAGCTGCTTGTGTGGTTTTTTTTTTCTTCTGTCAGTGTTTTTAAATATGCTTTTTTTATATACATTTTTTTAAAAAAGTTTATTTTTTGGCCACGTTGGGTCTTCGTTGCTGCACGTGGGCTTTCTCTCGTTGTGGAGAACGGGGGCTACTCTTTGTTGCGGTGCACGGGCTTCTCATTGTGGTGGCTTCTCTTGTTGTGGAACACGGATTCTAGATATGTGGGTGTTAGTAGTTGCAGCACATGGGCTCTAGAGCACAGGCTCAGTAGTTGTGTCTCACGGGCTCTAGAGCACAGGCTCAATAGTTGTGGCTCATGGGCTCTAGAGCACAGGCTCAGTAGTTGTGTCTCACGGGCTCTAGAGCACAGGCTCAGTAGTTGTGTCTCACGGGCTCTAGAGCACAGGCTCAATAGTTGTGGCTCATGGGCTTGTTGCTCTGCAGCATGTGAAATCTTCCCAGACTAGGGATTGAACCCTTGTCTCCTGCATTGGCAAACGGATTCTTAATCACTGTGCCACCAGGGAGGTCCTTAAATATACTTTTAATATGGGTCACTCTGTTAGGTCTCAGACATTTCCAAGCTGTGAGTATAAGGAAATGTGCATTTAGTGACTAAGAGAGCATGGGATACGTGGGCACCTGCAGAGTTTAAGCACTAAAGCCTGAAGCCTTAGTGATGAAAAATATTTAAAACGTAATCGGTCAATAGGTAAAAACAGCAGCTAGAGTGTAAAATTAGACTTGGCTAGCTCTTAGGGACAAAACGGGGTGGGGTCATGGTTTCGATGACAGAGATACCGGGGGGGGGGGGGGGTGGGGGGGGGTGGGGAGGATGCAATTGGTACTGATCACACAGAGTTCTGAGCTATCAGAGCGCAGAGACAGGGCTAGCAGAAGTCAGGAAGGATTCTCAGCCCATCACTGTGAACAGAGAAAACCTCACAGTCAATGGCAGATTAATCCCTTCCAACACTTACTCTTAACTAGAGGTCCCCACAGCTGGAGAGTGTTCCCTTGGCTTGCTTGTTACTTGCCTTTTGGTCAATATAGACTCTTCGGTTGTTTCTTTTCTTTTTTTTCTTTTTTTAAGCTCTGTGTTGGAATATAATTGCTTTACACTCTTGTGCCAGGTTTTGCTGTACACCAAAGTGAATCAGTTGTATTTAGACATATATCCCCATATCCCCTCCCTCCCGTGACTTCCTCTCACTCTCCCTATTCCAGCCTTTTAAGTCATCACCTATCATTGAGTTGATCTCCCTATGTTATACAGCAGTTTCCCACTAGCTATCTATTTTACAGTTGGTAGTGTATATATGTCAGTGCTACTCTCTCACTTCATCCCACCTTCCCCTTCGCCCCCCATCCCCTCAACCCCGTGTCCTCCAGTCCATTCTCTGCATCTGCATCCTTATTCTTGCCCTGTCACTAGGTTCATCAGTGCCATTTTTTTAGATTCCATATATATGAGTTAGCATACAGTATTTGTTTTTCTTTCTGGCTTACTTCGTTATGTTGTTTCTTGAGTCCATTGGATATGTGAGAGTTGGCTAGACGGGCACATATCATTTATAAGAATTGAAGATGGCCTCCTCTTCATGCTATCCTGCTTTGATAGTAGGAAACTGGGTTGAAGACGATAGAATCCTAGTACCCAGTGGTGTCTCCATTCATCTCTGTCTGTACTGAGTTTCCTGGTCACCAGTAATAATCAGATACCCTGTGGGTCTAACCTTATGACTTAATATAGGCTGGGAATTTCTATTTTTATCATATTTTCTCTGGATATATAACTAATTAATGATGTTCATTCCATCATTCATTCATTCATTCATCAAACATTTATTAAGCCCTTAGTATTTCCTCCTCATTTCTGGGGCATTACCTCATTGACAGAAGAACTGGCTTTGCTTGGCAGCTGCTGAGTGATGGGAATTGTAGGAGCTACCTTTAATTAGGGATTCCATCTCTGACTAGCATATCTGTCCTCCCCCACTGCAACCACTGAGAAGGGTACATATAGTATGTGCCCTTTTCAGACTGGCTTCTTTCATTGAGTGACATGCATTTAAGGTTCCTCCATGTCTTTTCATGGCTTAATAGCCTAGCCACAGAGATGATCCTCTTGCCTCCTGTTCATTGATTTTTATTTTCTCCTTCAGCCCAGGCATATTGCTAAAGACAATACTGCACTTCCATCTGCCAACTCACCAAAATTTTAAGAATATTATGCAAACTTTTTAGCCACAAACCTGGCTCTTTACCAGGAAGACAAACCTTGGGCAGGTGACTCACCCAGTTTCCAAGTGTAATTTAAGTGTGCTTTTCCCACAGTGGAGCTGTAGGTAATGTTATGAACACCTGATTTTGAGGGCGGGCAGGTGTGTAGTTTGAGCTGATGAGTCAAGATGTATTGATTCCTGGAGTAAGAGGGGCCACGGCTCCTGTTTTACAGCAGCGGTGTGGAGGAGTCGTTCACATGTGTAGAGCGCTGATTCGAATGGGTCATGTTCCTCCTTGACGTGTGCTGATTTTGCCACCACGAGGGTTTACTTCCTGCTGTTGTTGGTCATAGACTGCGATTCATCCCCAAGTTCCTTCTTCGCTGCTTGGTAGCTCAGAAAGCAGTGTAAATAATTTACAAGGAAACAAATGGTTCACACGCTAAAGGAGTGTTTCGTTGTCGTTGAGTCTTTTTTTTTTTTTTTTAAGCATTTTAGGTTTATAACAAAATTGAGGGAAAGGTACTGAGATTTCCCATATACCCTTGACCCCAGCACCTACACAGCCTCCCGCACTGTCAATATTACTCACCAGAATTTTTACTGCAGAAGACGTGCATGGACACATCATAATCACTGCAAATCCCATGGTTTACCTTAGGGTTCACTTCTGATGTTGTGCATTCTGTGGGTTTGGACAAGTGTATAATGACATGTATCCATCATTTTATTATCATATAGAATATTTTCACTGCCCTGAGAATCTGGGTGCTTTGCCTATTCATTCTCCTCCTGCAGCTACTGACCTTTTTACTGTCTCCATAGTTTTGCCTTTTCCAGGATGTCATATCATTGGAATCATACAGTATTTCACCTTTTCAGACTGACTTCTTTCACTTAGTGGTATACATTTAAGTTTCCTCTATGTGTTTTTATGGCTCGATAGCTCATTTCTTTTTAGCCCTGAATGATATTCTAATATCTGGATGTACCACAGTTTATTTATTCATTCACCTACTGAAGGACATCGTGGTTTCTTCCAAATTTTGGAAATTATGAGTAAAACTGCTATAAACATCTGTGTGCAGGTTTTTGTGTGGACATAAGTTTTCAGTTCCTTTGGGTAGATACCAAGGGGCGCTATTGTTGGATTGTATGGTAAGAGTATGTTTAGTTTTGTAAGAAACCACCAAACTGTCTTTCAAGGTGGCTGTGCCATTTTTCCTTCCCCCAGCAATGAATGAAGAGTGTTAGTTTTTCCATATCCTTGCCAGCATTTGGTGTTGTCAGTGTTGTGGATTTTGGCCATTTTGATAGGTATGCAATAGTATCTCATTGTTTTAATTTGTGTTTCTCTGATGACTTGTGATGTAGAGCATCTTTTCATGTGTTTATTTGCCATCTGTATATCTTCTTTGATGAGGTGTCTGTTAAGGTCTTTGGCCTGTTTTTTTTAATTGGGTTATTTGCTTTCTTATTATTGAGTTTTAAGAGTTCTTTATATGTTTTGGATCAGACCTCTATCAGATGTGTCTTTTGTAAATATTTTCTCCCAGTCTATGGCTTGCCTTATAATTCTCTTGATATTGCCTGTTACAGAGCAGAGGTTTTTAAATTTAATGAAGTCCAGTTTATCAATTATTTCTTTCATGAATTTATGTCTTTGTTGTATCTAAAAAGCCATTGTCATAACCGAGGTCGTGTAGATTTTCTCCTGTGTGATTATATTCTAGGATTTTTATGGTTTTGCATTTTGCATTTAGGTCCATCATTCATTTTGAGTTAATTTTTGTGAAAGGTGTAAAGTCTGTGTCTAGATTCATTTCTTTGCATTTAGATTCACAATTGTTCCAGCACCATTTGATGAAGAAGCTATCTTTGTTCCATACTATTGCCTTTGTTCCTTTGTCAAAGATTAGTTGACTGTATTTATGTGGGTCTGTATCTGAGCTCTTTATTCTGTCCCATTGATCTATTTGTCTTTTCTTTTGCCAATACCACGATGTCTTGATTACTATAACTTTATAGTAAATCTTGAAGTCGGATAGTATCATTTCTTCAACTTGATTCTTCTCCTTCAACATTGTGGGTATTCTAGGTCTTTGAAGGAATATTTTTTCCCTTTGGGTAAAAACAGATATGTGGTGGGTTACGTTTCTGAAACTTCTAGATGCCTCTTTCATACCATAGAAATAACATCTCATAATCTTTCTATGAGGTGACTAGTCTCGCTTCCTCCCTCTATCTTTGTTTCTCTGTCAGTATTTCATCTACTCAGAAACATTTATTGAGTGTCTACTTGACACCAATCCGTGGTCTGTGTGGAGTGGGAGAGGTGCTGACAACAGTGCAGGGGACACCTGGGTGGAGTGCTTTCAGAGCTGGGAAAGGGGTTCATTAACTGATTGAGAGGATTTGGGAAGCTTTTACGAAAGGAGATACATTTCAACAGAGCTTTGAAGGATGAGTAGATGATTGTCCAAATAGAGGAGGATGGGCAAGGGCATTCGGACAGAGGAAACAGTAAACTTATTACAACTCAAATATAATATATGGTGTGTGGTGAGACATGAAACTAGAAAGAAACTAGTTTTGAGTGGATCATGAAGAGTCTGGTGTGCTGTATCAGGAGTTTGAACTTTTTCCTGATTAGGGTTATTGGATAATTTGTTTTGTGTAGATAAAATTCACATACATAATATTCACTATTTTAACCGTGTTAAAGTGTACAATTTAGTGGGTTTTGCTATATATGCAAAGTTGTGCAACCGTTACCACTGTCTAATTTCAGAACATTAGCAGTCTTCCCGCCTCCCCTTGTCTCCCAGCCTCTGGCAACCACTACTTTCTTCTTTCTGTCTCTATGGATTTGCCTTTTCTCAAACATTTCATATGAATGGAATCATAAAATATGTGGCCTTTTGTGTCTTGAGTTACTTCACTTTCAGAGTTCATCTGTGTTGTAGCAATGTATCAATACCTTGCTCCTTTCTATGGCTAAATAATATTCCATTGTATGGATAGACCACATTTTGTTTATCCATTCATAAGCTGATGGACGTTTGGATTGTTTCCTCTTCTTTGTTATTATGAATGTTGTTACTCTTCATGTACAAGTTTGCTTGTGAACACATATTCTCAGTTCTCTTGGGTACATACCTAGGAATGGAATTGCTGGGTCAAATGGTAACTCCATATTTAACTTTTGAGGAACTGCTGAACTCTTCCAAGTCGTTGGAGATTTTTAAGCCAGAGCAAAACAGACCAGGCTCTGTTTTAACATCCCACACTTGAGGACAGTGTTTTCTTTTGAGGCTGGGTATTTCTCCTGCTGTTGCCTTGTTTTCCTTGTTCAGGGTATCACAGTCTACCACAGTGAAACCCATTTGACTCTTTAAAATTCCATCGGTGTGATTGCTGTAGAGGAATCTCTACCCAGTAGAGTAGAATGGGACAGGAAGAAGTGCTGTCATGGTATTCATGCTTCTCTCTAGCATGTATTGTAGAGAATGAGGTTTTCTATTTTAAAGAGAACCCCTGATTAAATGATAGGCTGTTATTAGGGAGTTTATTGTACGCATAAACTGTACTTGGATTCCCTGTAATTTGTTATAATTAATGCAAGAGTTCAAGAGCAGAAGGCAAGGATCAGGTTGTGGCATGCTTTTCTCTTTTGCAACACCTGGCTATTATTGGCCTTTTTTCACTAGCAGTTAAGGCCTGTGTGTGTTTGTGTGCATTTAAACAAACATTATCCTTTTTAGGAAAGAATTGCAATCCTTTGACTCACTGAAACTTAAGGAGTCTCAGTAAGAAGTTAGGTGTCTCTGGCAGAATAGGATATTGACCGATGAATGTTGGAAACCTCTGGAGTTGAAGTTCTGCTGAGGCAATCTTGTCTGTATGTGTTTGAGTGTGTGCACATTTGTATTTTCAGCTACGCACGTGTGTTGGCTTGTGGTGTGCAAGAAGAAAAACTTTCCCTTTTAAGGTTCTCTTTGTCGAGTTATGGTTTTAGCCTTTTCCTTTCTTTTTTTCCTCCCTGTTGGTTTACTTCAGTTTTGCATAGTTGTGGGAATGTTGACTTTGTCAACTGCTTGATGATGCGGAGTTTTAAATGACTGTCAACTTGAACATTCATTAAATAGAAAAGATTTTAGATAGTGCATGCCTCAGGTACCAAACACATGATTATATCTGAATAATCACAAACTGAAATCTTCTCGGGGGCTTTGAGGACAGAGGGGCTGAGGGAGGGAAGCCTTCAGGTTTGTCTGGTTCCATGTCCAAGTATGTACTGTCTATCTGGTCCTGGCAGATGGAGAGCGAGGTGGGCCACCCTGTCTATTATCTGGATTTACAGCTGTGAACACCCTTTGGAATGACTGGAATGTGCAGTTTCTCTCTTGTTGGTACGTCCCTCAATCTAAGAGTTAAAATTATGCTCTTTGCCATCCTGCATCCCAGAATTCTAGGACAGCCTGTCCCCACCCCCCTCCTTTTTGTCTTTTATAGTAGAAAGCTTGTACATTTATTTCTTATTTGCCCAATATAATGCCAGCCAGAAAGCAATGCGAGCATTTTAGTACCTACTGCACTGTCTTGCGAGAACTGGGTTTTGAGTACATTTTAGCAAGATTTTTCTGATATTGCTGATTGTAAAGGGAGTTTTCTAGTGAGGAAAGGACAGTTTAAGTCTTACCTTTTTCTTAATAATAACAATGACAAAACAATCTGGTTTCTCTCTCTGGTTCTCCCACCCCAGGAGTTTTATGGAAAAGCTTCACAGACTGAGGAGTTTAAGGATGGTACTGAAATGTCCCCTCTCCGTAGACTGTCACATCCCTACTAAGCATACACATGGGAAGAGATAAGCTGGTTTGACTGATCTTGAACTGCAGAGGAGGGAAAGGCAGATATAGCTGTCTGACAGTAGCAGTGACACTGCAGGTCCGTAGTTAGAGCGTACAGAGTGCTTCCAGTGACCTGTTTTTAACTACGAAAGAGCGTTTTCTTTCTGCTTGGGCAGTGGGGGTAAAAGACATCAATGCATGCGTGGTATGTGCTGATCAGACAACTTCAAGTGTTATTGATACCTTAGTAGAGTGAAGTCTGTGTAACTTCACTAACAGAGTGAAGTCTGGGGAACTTTCAAAGATCCATCCATAATATAGAAGTATCTTTATTCAAAGCAAGGCAGTAAAGTCTGTGATACTGATGATGAACTGCTGTTTACTTTTTAAAAAAATGTCGCACTTGGAAACAAATACATTTAAGGTCCCAGTTTGCACCTGCTTCTGGATATAGTCTCTCCATCTAGGTAGGAGCCTAACTGGAGACCCCGATCTCTAGATTTTACTTTTATCCTTCTGTGCATCTTATGAGGTTGTCAGTGACTAGTTAGAATGCGTAGCTCAGTCTCCTTTCCCTTCCTTCTGCCTCCAGGGGAGGAAAGTGAAATATCCCAGAGGCTGCTGCTGGGAGAAAAAAACAGATCTGAATAATAACAGGCCAAAGTATGAAACATGTCATGTCATATGTTTTGACAGAAAAGCTTCTATGCCAGTGTTTGTCTCATATGCTGTGGCACAGATGAAGGAAGGAGGGCAGTTTAGTTATCGGAGCCCTTCCTTAGAAGCACTGGGATGATGAAAAGCACCCGGCAGTGGTGTTTGTATTTTCATTTCATTTTTAGACTTCAGTGAAATTGATGACTTGCCTACCGTGGCTGGGAATCCGACCCCACACTCATCATCTCTGTGGCTGCCATGTAGAAAAGGAGCTCCAAGCTCTGGTATGTGTGGTTCTGCCTTCAAGGAGCAGTGTTACCTTGGGCAGGTCTTTCTCCTCCCTCAGCAGAGTTTCCTTCTCTAGAATTAAAAGAGCTGGATTTTTGAAATGCTTCCCTTATTAAATAGCTTAGGCTAAGTCATGCTGCAGCAGTACATAACCTCCAGCTGTTTGTGGCTTTCAAAACCAAAGGCTTGTTTCTTGCCACCTTACATGTCCACTGTGTCCACTGCCTCCTTTCCCTAGGACTCAGGCTAACCAAGTAGCAGTGATACCTGGACACTGCAGGTCTCAGGGCAGAGGGAAGCAGAGCTGGGAACCTGGCACAGGCTAGGAAATCTTCTGCTTGGGATTGGCACGTGTCACTTCCTCCTCCATTTCATTGACCCCAAAGCTAGTTGCAGAGTTAATTCGGTAGGTGACTGTGACCCTCTGGGAGGGGGAGGCCCCACGGAGAGTGGCAACAGACATTCAGAACAGTGACAGTGGCCTCCCACCCTCCTGTCTCCACCACCCTGTGATTTAGGCTGAGGAGTTAAGCCCTTGGGTAGAAGTACAACCAAAACCACATCTTAAAGCTTTCAGATTTTCGTGGCTATTCTTTATTTGAGGCATTTCTGCTGAACTGGACTTGGAATGAATATTTCACTTGTGAGGGGTGGGAGGAATATTTTAAAAGCAGCACGTACTCGGCCTCTGGGTTCTCTCGCCTTATTTGTGGTTCTGTGGCGGTAGAGTCCATACTTTCCAGAATACTGCGTGGAATTTCTGAATCTGAGAAGTATTAACAGACCTGCAAGTGCAATATACTTGCATAAGTGCTTAAAGTTCTCATATATAAATTAAAATAAGAGATGAACGATCTTAGCAGTCCATCTGTAAACATTGAGGATAATGTTATGAGGTGTGATTTTGAGAGAGTCCTTTGATACCACTGGCAGAAGTACTGAATGCTTTACTGATTTAACTCAGTGTGGCATTTGTTTAAACTTTCTTTTCAAAATCTTAGGGGGAAGAAGGAACATGGAAAAGTCACGTATTTTCTTGAGTTTGAATAGAAATATTCCAGAGAGATGAGACCGCTAGGGATGGGTTTGTAGTGTCTGTCAGTTTCCAGGTGTGATGTTTATAGCACCGATTATCAGGAAGCCTTTGCTGCTTCACCCAGAGAAACCTGCATTCAATCCACAAATTACTCTCTGGAGATTCAAAACAAAACAAAAAAACTTTGAAAATAGAAATGTTACCCTTATTCAACAAGCATAATTATGTTCACCAATTCTTAGAGGGAGAATGAAATCTTCACCTAAAACCATTCATTGGACCTCAGCAGTAAGATGGACTATTTCCAGGTTTTTGAATATAAAAAATATTTAAAAGTTTTCCTTGTGGGTTTTGGGTTTCAAACAGGATCCCTTTGGAAAGTTGGCAAATACTTAATTTCCTGGCACAAGGATTGTTTTTTTTTTTCCTTTTTTTTTCTTTTCCCCTCCACCCAAAGCTATGACAGGGTGGGGTGGAGTATACTTTCATGAAATTGCATGTTTCCAAAATAGGATTCGCTGTTATGTTTTACTGCTGTTAGAATTGAAGCTCTAATCAAAATTAAGCAAAAACCAAGCATTCTGGAAATAGAATTTCAGCTCATATTCTCCAATTTGGTCTTCATATAGGATAGAATTATTATATCTTATAAAAGTGCCTTTTGAGCAGAAATGTAGCAAACAATCAATTAACAAAGCAGTTCAGATTCCATTCCCGTTTCTGTGATCTCGTGTAGTAATATCCAGTCTCAAATGGCAGTCGCACCATATCATTAACACTGTGCAGATTCTCTTGGAGTCTGGATGGCTTCCAGGAAAGAGCACTGCATTCTTCAGTTCCTTGGTTTTGCTTCCCAGTACAAGCCTACATTTAACCTAAATGACCAGAAACAATCCTGGTGTTCCTTGCTAGTGGATTGGGATTCTCTGTTGCCTAGTGTGGGATGGATCTGCAATAGAAGCTGTTCATACATTTTATAGAAGTCATAGTTGTGGATGAAAGTTGGGATCAGCGGGGTAAGAGAACTATAACCGTTGTTTTGCTGGGTGCTGTCAATTATATTTCCTAAGGTCCCAGCTGATCATTTTCATCTTCCAGGTGACATGTAAAAGGCTCTAGCTGTGGCAGATAATGCTAGCATAACACCTTTTAAAATGCTTTACTCATTGGTTCTCTTTTATATATATATAAATTTATTTATTTGGCTGTGTTGGTTCTTTGTTGCTGCATGCAGGCTTTCTCTAGTTGAAGCTGCTCTTCGTTGTGGAGCATGGGCTCTCGGTGCGTGGGCTTCAGTAGTTGCAGCACACAGCCTCAGTAGTTGTGGTGCATGGGCTTAGTTGCTCCGCAGCACATGGGAATCTTCCTGGCCCAGGGATGGAACCCGTGTCCCCTGTGATTCTTAACCACTGCACCACCAGGAAAGTCCCTACTCATTGCATCGTAAACATTAAACCCTTAATAGTGCCCTGGAGAGAGAACCATGACAGCAGTGGCCCGAGAGATGATGAGCATCCCTACAGGGCAGAGACTGTCTTAGACTTCTCTAGGATGTCCTCAGCATCTAACCGACTTAGACGTACTGGAAGTACTTGATGAGTATGTATTAATATCTGTGTGTCTCCTGGGCTTGGAGAGTAGATAGTGAGTCGAAACCACTTGATATAGGTAGGAGTGAATGTATGTAGAAGAGTTTCAAACATTGAATGAATAGGAGGAGTAGGCAAATTTTACCATCCTTTCCCACCTTGAAATTGCATACTCTGGCTTGTTTGGGTTTTTGGGTTTTGTGCGTGTTGTTCTTGCTGTCTTTTTGAGAATCCCATGGTACCTTTCTTCAATAAACGTGAACATTCCTTCCTGTCCTGAGATTCTGTTTTTGAGTTCTTTGGTTGTTTTGTTTATTTGTTTTTGAATATCCTTCAACTTTTCTGAGGAAAGACGCAGCGGAGTCCTCTGGCTATAGGATGAAGTGAACACTTTTCCTCATCCCTCTTTTTTTCTTATTCCCCCAATTTTAAAAGTTTGGTCTTCAGGTTCTAAATGAGTCTCCTTCAGAGTGCTATGTGCTTTCACAGTGAACTCCTGGCACGTGAAGATTCTTTGGTGACTGAGGACTCCCTTGCTTGCCTGAGTTTCCATAGGAAGGGGTTCTCCTGTCTGAGAACGGGTCCGGTGATAAACATAAAAGATCTTCCACGAAAGGCTCCCAGGCAATTCCTAAAATCTTTTGAAGGAAAAGTTACCTCACAGGAATGAGTGGACTTTTTACTGTTTCCTGGAGAACTGGCCCAGAGGCACAAGACAGGTGCCAGAGGAGGACCAAGAACCTGGCTGGGAACCGGGAAAGAGCGTGGCAGCGGGGGCTGAGCAAACACCTTGAAGGAAGGGTGGCGGACACAACAGAAAACATGTGCTGTGGCCTCTCATGAGAGGAAAGCTTCTGAAGCCTGTGTTTCCCTCTTAGTTCGGGTTTCACTGAGCTTTCTCCCAGGAGATGAACTCATAGTGTGAATCATTAGGTTATGTTTTTAGGCATAAATCTGTTATTTAAGTGAGGCTCTAAAAGCCCTGAGCTTTGCTTGTAGTTGATAGGGTACACATTCCTTGAAGCAAAGGTGCTAGCATAAAGCATTCTCGTAGGCGCTCTCGGTTTGCTGAGGGAAAGCATGGGACGTGCGCTACTTGACACGTGGCATGTGCAGACCGGCTGTCTCTTTCCGCTTGGAGCGGGAGACATGCAGGCACACGGCAGGCACGTGGGTCATGGGGATGGATGTGGCCACAGTTCTGTGGTGGTAACTCACCTTTGTGTGAAACGTTTGAAAACCATGCCCGGGCTTGGGGACTTGACCTTAGTGAATAGGGAAAAAAAGGAAGCCAGAGGGTAACATGTGGCACATTTTAACTGTAGCAATTCAGATTTATTTAAGTCTTCAATACTTCAGTTCACTCTCATGCTGTTTCTTTTAATTCATGTACACTTATTGCTTCCAAATGTTTTCATTTACTCTGATTCTCTCCAATGAAGAGGCCGGTCATGACTTCTCCTTTTCCCTCCATTGTATATTATTGCCAGAAAGTCTCTCAACAAAGAATCACACACACACACACAGATGGTGCCTTCAACTTCACAGGATTTTTAAAAGTATCCTGTCTAGTATTTGCTCCAAATTGTGCACTTTTGGAGACAGCAGACCTGCCACTTCATTACCAGCAAAAGACTTTTCATCGCCAGTTCTTATATGTAACCTCTGTTCCTATTTGTTGAGATTTAGAATCCATGATGCTTCTAACCAGTATAATGACTAGGTGAGGGCAGGGCAGTGTCCACTGAGCTCAGAGTGGTCAGTGGACACTGAGGTTTTCTACACATACCAGGGACTTGTCTCTGAAAAGCAGCAAAGATACTTGTTATGTACATTAATTGATTTAGTCAACTGATGTTGACAGGAAGTGAAATTATTGATTCAATAGTGGACCCTGTAAAATGATTTTGAATATTTCAGGTGAAAGATAGAATGGTAGTAGGAAAAATAGGTGGGTTTTCTATTAAATATAAAGTTTGACTAAAAATAAATCTTTAGATAACTCCGAGTGTTGGTCCTTGTAATTTGAGTATGGGTTTTCCCACCAGAGACAGACATGGTTGTCTTTACCCTGTCCCGTAGACCCAAGAGGAGAGAAGTAGAGACTATTTTGTAGAGCCTGATTCTTCTTCTCAGATAGTGGTTAGATAAACATGTGTTGATGTCCATGATATCAAGGTGGAGGCAGCAATAGTTAGCTCTCAGGGCTGATTGCCTCTCTCCAAGAGAGCTGGGCTTTGGGTCACTCCTGAGTTCTCTTGATTGACATGCCAAAGTTTTGAAGAAGTACAGAGCTATGGTTACCAGGAGCAAAAAGGTTGTTAGCATTTTCCAAGAATTAATGCCTAAAAAGTGTGACTGTTCTAGGGGTAGCTATGCTTTAAGAGTACGGCCAAAGGAAGTGGAATCCTGGGATGTAAAGGTTTGGAGTGAGGAGATTTCTAAATGCTTAGGTAATTCTAAGTGCGATTTTATTGGCAAGGAAACAATAACCCTGTATTAGCTTCTAGAACAGTGGTTTAATCTGAGGTTGATGTTGTGTATGAGCACATTCTGTCTGTCTGTACTTTGCTACTTTGAAGATGTTCTTTGGGTTGGAAGGCTCAGTATTAGATTTGATTAGATTTTTGAGTCACAGACGGGGAGGGTGAGGCTGGCTTTGAAAAGCGTTATCATGTCCATTAGCAGAATTCTAAATGATTTGTCTTCTACCCTCCCAAACCTTGGGGTTTAAAAAGTGGTGTGTTTCCAGAATTTTTTCAGGAACGCACACCGCTGAGTATGGCTTTGGCAGCTGTGTTGTTGTGGGTGTCCAGGTGTGAAAGAGCGTTTTCATTCCTGGTCTCTTGTTGTGAAGAGCTGGTCCTTATCAGTAGTTCATCCTGCTGGCTGACAATGAAATGATGTGATGAGAACACTCTCACACTCAGAGTGAACGGGACGTGGCACCTGCCACATCAAACAAAGATAAACACAGGCAGAGGTCACTTTCCATCTTTTATAGACCTGACCTTTATCGACATCACCTGTGTATCCTGCTGTGTACACAAAATTTCACATCTAGAGGCATCGATGTCGTGGGAATGTATTCCAAGTATGTGTTTTAAAGGTTATTTGTTCTTCTGTTTCCATGAACAGATATCAGTATTACCTGCAAGTCAAAAAAGACGTGCTTGAAGGGCGGTTGCGGTGTACGTTGGAACAGGTGATCCGGCTGGCGGGCTTAGCTGTGCAAGGTAAGAGTGGGGACCAGTGTGTGACAGTCCGTCTTCTATTGGATGCTGGTATTGCTGGCCTCTTAGAGGGAAAATTTAAATTTACTTAAACGATCCCTTAGTAACTCTTGCATTTCATTTCGAGGTATCTTACACTAAACATGCAGAGGTAGTGTTTTTGGAGGCAGGATGGTGGATTTCTCAGAACTGTTGCAAACTTTCATTTTATTTGAAGAAATAGCTTTCATCCTGCCTCTAATTAAAACTACATTGCAGGTTCTGTGGAATATTTTCTTGGAATTTTTTCACTGCCCAATGGGGTCATATTTTGTGGCTTGATGCTATGACTGTGTGACTTTCACATCAGTTTCAAGTGTGAGCGCTTAAAACATTATAGTATAATTTATTCTGACACAGTTAAAGAGAGAAATTTAAAACGCAAGATTGTAATGTAAAATAACAAATGTGTATTAGAGTAAATTTATCTTTCAACCTATCCTAGTTAGATTGACCAGACAGCTATATTTTATCTTCTCTAAATTGTTACACATATTTGTAATTTTTTTACACATATTTATACATTATTCTTCATTGAGTGGTAGCTTCATTGTCTTTAGTCATGTTAAAAACAAGAAGGTAAAAGTATAATTTTTTAAGAGAAACATTTCCCTTACAGTCATGATTTTCTTTAAAACCAGTTACCATCCAAATGTAAGCCTGCCAGCCATTGAGTCCTTACTGTGTGGACTGTTGCTGCAGACGCTGCGAACTGAACTGTCCATCTCAAACTCTGCACTGAAGTTAAACCTTTTGGATTCTAAAATATCTAAAGAGGCAGCCTTTCCTTGGTAACTTTCATTCCTGGGGTATTAGCGGGTTAGCGATTTTTGTTGGACATACAATTCCTAGTAGTTAGCTTCTCCTGTTACCCTGTGCGTTGGGAGTATGCAAAATATGTTGTATTTCATTTGTTCTCCTAAAGACTGGAAGGGGAAGGAGTCATGCCCAGAACGATATAACAGAACCATCCGTGGTTATAACTGAAAAATCATTACAACAGTGGAGAAGACACCCTTAATGGGAAGAAGAGAGAGAAGACCCAGTGGGTCTCTCATCTTCAGATTGGCTCTTTCTCCTTTAAAATGCTTCCTTTTCACTTTACTTACTCTCTTTTTTCTCTCTCACTCTTCAATCATTGGGTTCCTGGATACTGGAGGACCCTAGTGATAGATTTCAGGTTGAAGGAAGTTGGTGAACTTACCCTGGGTTCCCTTTTCCTTGGTTCCTTGAAGCTTGCTGTTCAGTCTGATGAAACCTCCTCCAGCTATGATATTTGTAAATTTTTCTGTGAACTCTTATTGGGCAGTTAGACCAACAGAAATATAAGTTGTGATGATACATGGTAACAGATGACTGACCTTGGAAATAGGCAGAACTTGTGGTCTTTGGTGCTCCTGAATGCCTCACCTGGTAATTAGTTATGTGCTGAGGTTGTAGCTGCATCTTTTCCTTCTTGGTAACATCTTTAACTGTCCTTCTGTGTGGATCCCCTTACTCTATATCTCTTGTTACCTTACAGATACCTGAATCCATTTCTACCTGATGCTAAACATTTTTCATGAAATTAAAATTTCATGCTGTTTTGATTTTTTTTTGAGAGCAAGTAGGATTAAAAGCAAGACGTTTATAGATTTATTTTTTTATTTTTTAAGCTCTTTATTTGAATATAATTGCTTTACACTCTTGTACCAGCTTTTGAGGTACACCAAAGTGAATCAGCTGTATTTATACACATATCCCCATATCCCCTCCCTCCCGCTACTCCCTCCCACCCTCCCTGTCCTGGCCCTCTAAGTCATCACCTGTCATCGAGTTGATCTCCCTTTGTTATACAGAAACTCCCCACTAGCTATCTATTTTACATGTGGTAGTGTATCTATGTCTAAGCTACTCTCTCACTTCGTCCCAGCTTCCCCTTTGCCCCCCCACCCCCCAGCCCCATGTCCTCCAGTCCATTCCCTGCATCTGCATCCTTATTCTTACCCTGTCACTGGGTTCATCAGTACCATTTTTTTTAGGTTCCATATATATGAGTTAGCATACATGTACTTGTTTTTCTCTTTCTGGCTTACTTCACTCTGTATGACAGACTCTAGGTCTATCTACCTCATTACATATAGCTGCATTTCATTCCTTTTTATGGCTTAGTAATATTCCATTGTATATATGAGCCACATCTTCTTTATCCATTCATCTGTTGATGGGCATTTAGGTTGCTTCCATGTCCTGGCTATTGTAAATAGTGCTGCAATGAACATTATGGTGCATGTTTCTTTTCAGATTATGGTTTTCTCTGGGTATATGCCCAGGAGTGGGATTGCTGGGTCATATGGTAGTTCTAGTTTTAGTTTTTTAAGGAATCTCCAAACTGTTTTCCATAGTGGCTGTACCAGCTTGCATTCCCACCAACAGTGCAGGAGAGTTCCCTTTTCTCCACACCCTCTCCAGCATTTATTGTTTCTAGATGTTTTGATGATGGCCATTTTGACCAGTGTGAGGTGATACCTTGTTGTGGCTTTGACTTGCATTTCTCTATAATGATTAGTGATGTTGAGCATCTTTTCATGTGTGTGTTGGCCATCTGCATGTCTTCTTTGGAGAAATGTCTAATTAGGTCTTCTCGCAATTTGTGGATTGGGTTATTTGCTTTTTTGGTATCAAGCTGCATGAGCTGCTTATATATTTCGGAGATTAATCCTTTGTCAGTTGCTTCATTGCAAGTATTTTCTCCCATTCTGAGGGTTGTCTTCTAGTCTTGTTTATGGTTTCTTTCACTGTGCAAAAGCTTTTAAGTTTCATTAGGTTCCATTTGTTTATTCTTGATTTTATTTCTATCATTTTAAGAGGTGGGTCAAAAAGGATCTTGCTTTGATGTATGTCTAAGAGTGTTCTGCCTATGTTTTCCTCTAGGAGTTTTATAGTGAAGATGTTTATAGATTTATGGTAAAGGCTCGCTGTATTCATTTTACATATGCTCAGACTTAACAATTGTGAGATGAAAACAGGACAAAACAGAATTTGGGGCATCTTGTAACATGTGGAATTGTTTAGGAGGTGTGAAAATTTGCAAGGTTGCTTGCCAAGGGTTATTTACAGTGGGGATTTCCAGCTGCAAAATGTATGAAGAGATGCAGATGGGCTTGGCTCTTCAGTTCTCTAAATTAACCTTGAGTTAAAAAGTTCCCTTGGCAGATATTCTTAAGATATGTGTTGGTGCATATTTCACAAAAAGATAAATATAGGTTTGTTTTAAATCTTTAAAACAGCTTAATAACCACTTTCAAATTTCCCCTTTCTTTCTAGAAAATTGTGTAGCGGTGCTCATGTGCTGATACTTACATTGTTGCTATATAAAAGTGGTAATAATTTTAAACCCATCTTGTCTCTGTTTTTATTTAACAATAATGCAGAAATACGATGAAGTGGGAAGAATAAATGTCATTTAATAAAGAGTAACCCCCTTCCTTTTTTTTTCCAGCTGATTTTGGAGACTATAATCAGTTTGATTCTCAAGATTTCCTCAGAGAATATGTGCTGTTTCCTATGGTAAGTGTAATTTCCGTTTTCTTAATTACTTTTTAACCTTCTTTGGATGTTTCATTATTTTCTTTGATAATCTCAGAGGAATTTACACACACATTCCCTGGAGAGGATGTCCCTGCATTTATAAAGTAGACAAGTCTTGTAAGACACTGAAACAAGTAAAGATGCCTCTTCCCACCTCACAGAGATGCTTCCCTGCGCCTGCCTCACACACGGGCCTCCAGCACTCTGTTCCCTCTTCCTTTCTGAGCACAACTGGGTCCCATCCCAGAGCCTTTGCGCTGTGCTTCCTCTGCCTGGAATGCTCGGCCCCAGGTCTTCCTATGACTCATCATTCAGGTCTTGATTCAAATATCACCTCGTCAGAGAAGCCTTCCTTTTCCTTGACCACCTATATGATACACTCCAACCATCCAGCACTTCCTGCTAAACCACCTTTTATGTGTGTGCTTCAGAGCTCTTTCCGTATCTGAACACGTTCATTCTTTCATTTTATTGTCAGGTAGAACATCAGCTCTTGGGTCCTTACGCAGGGACCCTCTCTGTCTCGTCCACAGTTGTCTGGCATATAATTTGCAGTCATGAAAGTTTGTTGAATGCATCCATGAAGTAAGATGTCCATTCCTGGGTTAAATTAGGGATGAGACTAAGTTTTTATTCCTGGAGTATTTTTTGTTTGCTTTTTGGTAGCCTTGGAGTAATTGAGAAGAGTTTTCAAAAAGTTAAAACATTTGAAAAGTCATTTTAGGGAAAAGCGATACCCACTCCAACATTCTGGCTCTGATTTTAGAAATCACAATCATTCACCACTTTTTTTGTTCAAAGCACTGACCCTGAGGGATGAAGTTGTATAAGAAATGGTGCTTGTTCTCAGGGAGACAGCAGAGTGGCTAAGTCAGTAGAAAGTTTACAGAATTCGAACACAAAGCCAAGTGTAATAAAGTATGATTGGGATTTTATGTGGGGACATGTTACCTGTGTTTGGGGGTTGGGGGGAGGTTAAAATGGTGTGTGAGCTGCATCTTAAAGGATGGGCAGCATTGCAGAAGCAGAGAGGAGGGGAGCAAGGGATGCTCTAGACAGAGGGAGGAGGAGCAGAAGCGAGGCAGCATGCGTGACTGGGTAGGAGTCAGCTGGCCAGTCTGATGGCCGCTCGTGGGTACAGAGAGGAATGGCAGCAGAGAAGCTGAAACATCTGAGGAATTAGAACGTGTGGTCTCCATCCAGGGGTTCGCAGACCCCACACTTTGAGAACCACTGGATTAGAGCAATGAGACTGTGGGAGGACATCAGATAAGAATCTGTGTGTTCTCAGCAAGATATGGGACTTAGGTGTTGGCAGTGAGGATAAAAACAAAAAAGCAATACAAGAGATATTTTGGAAGTATAGTGGGCAGACCTTGGCATCTAATCTACTGTGGCATATGGGAGAAAGTAGAGTGTCTGGTGACAAAGGTTTTAAGTTTCGAGAGACTGGGATAAGTAAGGCTGTAGTTATTATCTATATGTCAGTGCATGAGATGAATCTAAATTGGTTCAAAACTAAATTTTTAAAAAAAATTTTATACAATTCTTAAAGGTTACTTTCCATTTACAATTATTACAAAATTTTGACTCTATTCCCTGTGTTGTACACTGCATCCTCGAGCCGATCTTATATCCAATAATTTGTACCTTTCACTCCCCTCCCCCTCCCCCCTCCCTACCAGTAACCATCAATGTGTTCTTTATATCTGTGAATCTGCTTCTTTTTGTTATATTCACTAGTTTGTTGTATATTTTTAGATTCCACATATAAGTAATATCATACAGTATCTATCTTTCTCTGACTTGTCTCACTTAGCATAATACCCTCCAAGTTCATCAGTGTTTTTGCAAATGGCAATATTTCATTCTTTTTTATGACTGAGTAGTATTCCATTGTGTGTGTGTGTATATGTATGAAGGTAGGTATATTTGTGTGTATGTATGTATGTATCTATCTATATATGTAGCACACATCTTCTTTATCCATTCATCTGTTGATGGACGCTTAGGTTGTTTCCATAGCTTGTCAGTCGTAAACATTGCTGCTGTGAACACTGGGGTGCATGTATCTTTTAGAAGTAGTGTTTTTATTTTTTCCAGATATATATCCAGGAGTGGTATTGCTGGGTCATATTGTAGCTCTATTTTTAGTTTTTTGAGGAGCCTCCATACTGTTTTCCACAGTTACTGCACCAATTTACATTCCCACCAACAGTATGTAAGAGTTCCCTTTTCTCTAAATTGGTCCAAAACTTAACCTTATTCTTCTAGGTTAGGGAAATACTGCAAGATCTCTAACTTTTTATGAATAGCTCTATGCTTATTCTCCTTCTCACCAAGAGAGCAGCAGTATTATTTGCTGGGCCTGCTGTTTTTTATGCCTTATTAATTCTACGATTAAATTAACCTTTATTCAAAGAGATTAGCATATTACTTAGAAGTTCTTGATAGGACTTAGTGTCAATATCTCTAATATCTCAGAAGCTCACTCAAAAGTCAGGATGTTTTCCGGTGTGCTTGGTGGGAGGAAAGTGAAGGTGATACCTTAGAATTTTAGAGAGTGTGCTTGTTTGTGTTAAATAGATACAATGAATTGGGTTCAGGATTTTTCACAATTTCTTTCTTTCTTTTTTTCTTTTTTCTTTTCTCTCATTAAAGGTCTTTATCACATAGCCTTTAGGCAGAGAGCAGGAGAATTTTCAAAGGTGATATCCAACATGAGATGTATGAGTTTGTAGGTGGTAAAATGCCCTGACAGGTTAAAGTACTGTGAAGCAGTAAAGGAGTTATTTTGTGTATCATATCATTTTCAGAGTCAGACTGTGTCTCCACTTGGCTCTAAGCAAATCAGATATGAAAACAGCATAGACCTCATTCAGTCTCACCATGGACAGACAAATATTGATGTTGTTGTTCTTGGATCTAAAACTTCCCTCTTTGGGATAGTAGCTACTAGTGATGGGTGGCTATTTACATTCAAATCGAAATTAATGAATGTTAAATAAAATGTATAATGTAGTTCCTCAGTTGCATTAGCTCCATTTAAAAAATGCTCAGTAGCCACATGTGGCTCCTGGCTATGGTACTGGAAAGCTTGGATATAGAACATTTCTATCATTCCAGAAAGTCTTGTTGGACTGTGCTGAGGATGATGTGGCAGAAGCTGATGTCAGTGTGCATATCTGAATTGTGAATATTCCTAGGCTTTTGCCATGGGTTGTGTATCCTCTCCCCCGCCCCCGCCCCTGACCCCTGTTGTATCCTGGATACGCTGTGTCCTGTGGTCCGGAGGTTTAGAGTATAGGGGTCAGATCCTGGCTGTGCCACTTACTGGCTGTACAAACTTGGACAAGTTATTTAACCAGAGCCTCCATTTCCTCATCTAAAGATGAGGATAACAAGCCTAATCTGATTGTGAGGATAAAAGGAGAGAAAGCATGTAAAGTCAATTTGGCACATGGAAACTTCTCAGTAATTGTTTTGTTTGTTTGTTTGCTTTTTTATAAATTTATTTATTTTATTCATTTATTTTATTGTCCGTGTTGGGTCTTTTTTTCTGTGCGTGGGCTTTCTTTAGTTATGGTGAGTGGGGGCTACTCTTCGTTGTGGTGCGCGGGCTCCTCATTGCCGTGGCTTCTCTTGTTGCAGGGCACGGGCTCTAGGCGCGTGGGCTTCAGTAGTTGCAGTACATGGGCTCAATAGTTGTGGCTCATGGGCTCTAAAGCACAGGCTCAGTAGTTGTGGCGCATGGGCTTAATTGCTCCATGGCATGTGGGATCTTCCTGGAGCAGGGATCAAACCCGTGTCCCCTGCATTGGCAGGCGGATTCTTAACCACTGAGCCACCAGGGAAGCCCCAGTAATTGTTTATGTAGCTGTCATTGTCATCGTCATATTTTATTATTATTATTATTATTATTATTATTATTATTATTATTATTATTA
Source organism: Hippopotamus amphibius kiboko (assembly GCF_030028045.1). Classification (NCBI taxonomy): domain Eukaryota; kingdom Metazoa; phylum Chordata; class Mammalia; order Artiodactyla; family Hippopotamidae; genus Hippopotamus; species Hippopotamus amphibius. The sequence goes on along the minus strand of NC_080188.1, from coordinate 162,956,515 downwards.
TTATCAGCATTGTTTTTCTCTCTCCGTTAGGCAAGCACAAGGGTGCTGAAGGGTGAGCTTTCCAGGCAACAATACTCTCTACTTTGAAATGTGAGCACAGAACAGGCAGAGGGTATAAATGATCATTCAGTGGCTTTGCGCAATTCGAACTCTACTCAATACGCTGACCTATATGGGAAAAGAATGTAAAAAAGAGTGGGTATATGTATATATATAACTGATTCACTTTGCTGTACACCTGAAACTAGCACAACATTAATCAACTATACTTCAATGAAAAAAAAAAAAACCCAAACAAAACCAAAAAAACCTTCTTTGGCAATATGAAACTGACACGTTGCATATTGAGTTCAGCTCAGTCAACATTTATTGATCACCTTCTGTATATTGAGTGTCTATAAGCTGGCATTGTCCAAAGCCCTGAGATGGGCCCTGGAGGTGATGTGGAGGCTCGCTGCTTCCTGACCTTAGGTGCCTGTCTTCTAGTAGAAGGAAGGAGACGAGGATAAAGGGTATGATGTGTATCCAAATACTTATGTAAGAAAGACAGTAGGCAGACTATGCTAAGGACTGTAAGAGAAATACACAGGGTGGAAGAGGTTGGTCCAGAGGGGGGAAGGGCTTCTGTCCCACTCGGGAGAATATGGAAGTCCTGTCCGGGGAGTTGTAGGTGTGATGGGACCTGAAAGATGGGTTGAGATGTGAAAGCAGTTTGTGTTAGGAAGAGTCAGCCTGCGGTCTTGAACCCTTGAGAGAAGAGGTCTGAAGGGACGGCTGGGTCACACTGCAGAATGGTCTGAATGCCAGGCCCAGGTGTTGACCTAATTGAGTAGGCAGTGGGGAGTCATGGAAGGTTGTAAACTTTCTGCTTGGTTCCACTAGAGCTTTCAAAGGGAAGAATGCATTCCTTTGGTGGGGGAGGGAAGATGGGATGAATGGCTGTGTTTGATCTTACAAAGTAACCGAGTTTGTCAAATGGCATTTCTGCGGGCCGAGCAAAGAACAAAGTTAAGCACACAGGGCGCTCCCCAGGTGTGCAGCCGCGTGCTGGCTCACCCTCTGCCATTCTTCATCCCAGCACAGCCGCTCTCGCCCAGCCCCGTGGCGGGGCCGCATACCTCCGGGAGGCCCCAGATGCAGACGCAGGCGGTGAGGTTGAGCACAATAGCAGAGGGGTCCCTTTGGACTCTTTCTTCTTTCAAAGTAGGAGGCCGTGGTTTATTGGAGCACTTTTGGATCTGCACTTATCTTTATTTTATTCTATTGCCACGTGCCTTTTATTAGCTTTTCAAAATTAATATCGAGATATTCCTACTACTCAATACCCAGAGGCACAGACATAGCTAGATTTCTAAGTCACGTGGCATCTTTGTGATTCCACCTATTCCGCATAAAACTGAAAACATTGAGTTTCTTTGTTATCCTGGACTCGAGTTGTTTCAGTGGATGGATAAACAGAAAACAGCAAATTAATTAGTTAACACATGAAAAATAAAAGCGGCCAGCAATTCCCTTCTCTGAGGGAAGGGAATTCGTCTTCTCTAAGGTTTCTCAGGACCATCTGCAGAGCTATAGAATTTCCAATATATAGTTACACTCGCATGTTCCAGCTTTAAAAAATACTGATTTTTTTCCAGTTTCATCATTTGAGATGGGATGATGCTTGCCATTTTGAGATGTACCTTTTGGGGGGTAGTGTTTCATGAAAAGCTATTAAATTGGAGAGAATCTTCATATGTGATATTTTAGAACCAAGGGAATGAGGCATTTTGGATGTTTTCTGTGAAAACATCAGCCCTCTCCTCCCCCGCCCCGTGTCTACAATAAGCCTCGGAGGGCCTCGCCGGGACACACAGCGACACACAGCTTGGAGCCCTTTCGGACGGGCCCTCTGGAGCTCAGAGGAAGATGGAGCACTTCTGTGCCCTCCTTGGTGCTCACCCGCCTGGGGGGCTGGAAGTTGCACCTGGGAAGGACAGAGTCAGCTGGGCCCATGGCTGGAGCCGCCAGAAGGGGTGGGATGAGCTTTAGAATCATCATGACTGTCAGTGCCTCAGGAACTGATTGGTCTCCCTGTCTTGGATTTATTCCTCCAGACTCCATCTCACTTTCCAGGTAAATGCTTACCAAGGCCTGTAAATACTCCCATTGTCATGGAAGGGGAGTGGGAAGCAGTGGGTCCAGTTGACTCTGACCCCGTGGGAGCCGGCACAGCACTGGTCCGGGGGCCTGGGATCCAGTTGGTAGAGACACCGGCTGGTCCGCTCCCCAGCTGCTACCTTCCAGAGCTCCTCTGAGGCGGGTTAGCTACCGTGGCCTCTTTTGCTCCCAAGGCCCCATCGAGTAAGCTCTGAATGAGCCTGCCCTGCCTTCAGGTGGCCCTGAGTTAGTCTGCAGGGTTTGTGCTGCTGGACAAAAAAGCCAGGCACAGCCCCTTCCTGGGCTCAGCTTTCGAAGGGATGGTGACCTGGAAACTCACTTGCCTATATACCCTCGTTAAACACGTGCACGCACTTACAAAGCATCTTGGTAAACTTTTTATTTTATACTGGAATATAGTTGATTAACAATGTTGTTTTAGTTTCAGGTTACAGCGAAGTGATTCAGTGATACATAGACATGTATCTATTCTTTTTCAAATTTTTTTTCCCATTTAGGTGATTACATAATGTTAAGCCGAGTTCCCTGTGCTGTACAATGGGTCCTTGTTGGTTATGCATTTTTAAATAGAGCAGTGTGTACCTGTCAATCTCAAACCCCCTCACTATCCCTTCCCCCCTGCCCTTCCCCACAGTAACCATAAGTTGGTTCTCTAAGTCTGTGAGTCTGTTTCTGTTTCTGTTTCTTACAATGCATTTTTTATTAAAAGTCTGAGAGGCAGGCAGATAGGGAAGAAGAAGGTAAATGAAAAAAGAGCTATTCCCAGATCCTCCAGAATTTGGATGGCAACCCGCAACATGCCTTGAAATAGCCTAAGTTATAGCAGAGAGCCCTGTTACAAAAGTAAAAATGAACCTCTGTCCTAAAAATGACAACCTTTAATTCAAAGGAGTAAAGGGAGACCGAGGAAGTGAGGCTAATCAGGCACAACTTCTAGAGAAAAAAAAAAAGAGAGCTGTTAAGGTTTGCAAGCAAAATAGCAAGTGACCTTAACTACTTTCCTTTTTGATAGGATTTGGCCCTGGAAGAAGCTGTTCTGGAGGAGCTGACGCAGAAGGTGGCCCAAGAACACAAAGCCCACAGGTAAGGCAGGGGCTGCCTGGCCTGGCACGTGGCCGCTGTCCTGTCCTAGGCAGGAGACTTTCGGGCTCCCCCTACCCTCACCCCAGCCCCTGGCTTGAGTCAACACAGTTCTGTTTCTTGTGGTAAGTGGTCAGCTGTGTTCTGAGAGTGTATTTAGATTTGGAAACTGTGCTACCTGCCCCCACTCCCCCCCTTTTTTTTCTTTCTACCACCTTGTTTTTTTTTTCGTTTTTTTCCTTTTCTTCTTTAACACCAGGTGGCCCACACAGATACAGAGTTGTTGACCAGAGGAATTCCTCTCTGTGACCTTCCTAAAACTCCGTCGCCAGACCTGGGAAGCCTGGGACTGCTTGTGCTGAGTGCAGACCTGAAGAGCTGCATTGGGTGGGAAAGTCAAGATCGGGAGGGAAAAGAGTGAGATTTAAGGCATCACTGAGAGCGTGATCAGGGCTACGTGGAGCTCTTTGGGATGAATGGAAAACAAATAGCTTCCCTTCCGACCTCAGGATGTGTGTGGTGGTCCTAGGCTCTCTTATCTTGGTTACTTGGCTCACAAAGTATCATCCTCATAAACCTTTTCCTTTCTTCCTTTTTTTCCATCTTTCTTTTTTAACAGTGGAGATTTTTTTCACAGGTGGGAGAAAAATAACTTTTTTTTTTTTAAAAGCGGGCGGTGTTATTCACCATGATGTCTGGAATAATTATTTAGTGTTTATAGGACCGTGGCTATTAATTAAATATTTTACCTTCCTCTTATTAGTCCCTGTTGAGTAAAAGGCTATTGGGGAGGGTGTTAATGAATTATTTAGTAGTGTACTGTGCCCACATGGTTGGGTGATGATGGCCTTTCCCAGCACTGAAACCACAGTTCTGGAATTTGCCATCAGGAGGGTAGGATCTTCCACAGACGTTTTTGCCCTTAACCATTTCCTCCTTTGACGCTCTTTTGATTTTAGTGGAATCCTGCCAGCAGAAGCTGAGCTTATGTACATCAACGAGGTGGAACGTTTGGATGGATTTGGACAGGAAATCTTCCCTGTGAAGGTAGCATACCCTATCCTTGCTTCAGCCGTCTCGGAACAGCACAGGCGTATGGAAAGCCAGTGTTGATTGAGAGCAGAGAGCCAGAAGGCTTGGCTTTCTTATTGCTACGTGGCATTAGTTGGAAAGTCCAATTTACTTTAGTTAAAGCAAACCCTTTTTCGTAATGGAGAGATTTTGAAGCTTTCCATGGTCTTCAGCACAATATCTCATTTGTAAGACAGCCTGCTGAGTGAGTCCCAAACACCAGCCCAGCTGGTGCCAAGAAGTTATCGAGGTCACATCCAGCCCTGCAACGAGACAGGTCGCAAACATCATGTGTGGCTTAATATAGACCCACCCCAGCAGTTGCCTTCCCCATGCTTCTTCTCTTTTCTCTTCTTTGGGCTGATGCAGTGATAATTGTTTGTGAGGAAGGATGAAACATTTCCTGTATGCAATCATACTTTATTTCTCCAGCTCTATAGAGCCTCTGTTGTGGGTTTCCAGCCCCTTTGGTGTTTTCTGGAAACTATGCCTAGGAAACGGTTATAGCACATCCCATCCTTTGCAACAGATCCACCTCCTGAAGTGGGTGTGGTTGGAGGGGGTGCGTTATCGTGCAAGGTCATTTACAGAGCTGAGCCCATCATCCTAACTCGTTTCCCTCTCTCTGCTGACCCACTTTACAAAAGACGGGATTTTATCAGAAACCTAAAGCAACTGGCACATTTCAGCAATTTGGGAGACGCCTGCAATTTCAGCATAAACATTTCACTCCAAACTGGCTCCTCTGGCTGTTTTATAAGTGTTCTGTTCCCCCTCTGTTGCGCGTTTGCAATTTGCCTTAATGAGAACTGCCCATGTGTATCAAGTAGAATCGAGCAGGGTGGCCACAGCTTGCAAAAAAGGCTAAATGGCTCTTTTTTAGATTTGTTTAATTTTCTTTTGCTTCTCTAATGGCTGCCCTTCATAGGGTTGTAATCCATTTTCCTTGCAGTAATGCCTTATGAAGCCATCTGCATCCCAATTACATTTCAGCAGCCCATATATAGTCATGGTATTTTGGAAAATCAGAGTAAACTTTTCTCCACTTCTAGAAAACTGACTTCTCAGGCCCTGGAAGTTGGAGGTTTTGTCGTGGCGGTCATTTGCTTGTCTTGTTTTCAGTAATTCTGAACTGTGGGAAACAGAGGCAGTGGAGACAGTGTTGAAATCCACTGTGCTTGGTTCTGATGCATTTTTGAGTCTGTCCGTTAGTGGGAAAAATACAAGGAAGATACCAGAGCTTACTCCGAGTGGGCAGACAGGCACGGCTGACTCACTGCCAGTGGGTGTAACTCAGCTGGGCTGCTTCTTTTTCTCTTCCCCCCACCACATATCTGTTTATGACTCAGGTGACCACCTACGGACAGACCACATGATTCCTGGCGACCCAAGGATGATGGGTGGGGCAACAGTACCCGTAGGGGCCGTGATGGGGTCAGCTTTAAGGGAGAAAGCAGCCAGGAAAGTATGCAGGGGCAGACTGCACGTGGTCATGGGGTCCCTCTGGATTAGTACAGGTCCTTCTTGACTAAGTAAGGATTAAAAAGTATGTTATGGATATGTCCCAGGGAAGAACATTTATGTTTAGTGTGGGCTTTCCCATGAGTGGTTTCTCAAAAATTTTCAAGGTTGTGTGTGTGTGGGGGGGTCCCCTCCGTTTCCTGACAGGTTTGCCCCCCCCCTCCACAAACACAGGGGTGGCCACAGCCCCCCTCGCTCCCGTATTGTCAGAGCATGTGGACGTGGGGGGAGGGAGCTTCTGGAATGGGTCAGACGGAATCTGGAGGCTCAGTCCTTGGCTGAGTTGTTCTAACAGGCATCTGCTCTGTGTTCTCTCTGTTGTCTCACCCTGGTGGCCTGCTCCTCCCATGTCCCTACCCATCCCCACCAGACCTCTGCACGCACCTACTGGTAACGTGACCAGCGAAGTCTTTGCACAGAATTTTCCTTTTTCTTCCCATCTCTGCTTTGCCCTTCTTCTCCCACATAGATGTTTCTGTCATGTAACGTACCATAATTCCTGAGGCCCTTTTTTTCCTCCCCAGTTCTTTCTCTTTTGGCTTTGGCCACCAGCAGTTGTCTGTCCCTTTCTCTGTCTCTGTTAGAAGACTCTACTTTAATGGACGCTTTGGGAGGTGAGCCGAGAAGGGGTCCCTGAGAAGGGCCACTGTTGTCTTTGTGTCTTAAGTGGATTCTGAGGGAGGTCCATGGTAGGCCCAGCTGGGCGTGGCCCTCCTCTCCCTCCACAAAGAGGACATGCTCCACATGAAGGCAGGCGGCTAGGTGGCCGTGTACTCACTGGGTGCTGAGCCTGGCTCCCACTCTGCTCTCAAGAACACTGGCAGCTGGGTATGCTTCCCAGGCAGAAGGTTGGAGTCACCTGCCTGTACCAAGAGACCAGACTGAAGGCAAAACCTCTGGGGTCCCCCATACAGGGCCAAGCACATTGCCCAACAGGGAAGCCTACCGTCTGCGTGCCCTTCCTGTGCTCACAAAGGTCCCATCCAGTGTTTAGCATGCCACCCTGAAGCGTGGACAGCCAAGCTTCATCATCCCCTGTAATGCCCTAATAGGAACAGTAGAGGTCAGTGCAGTGAGGATGAAGCAGCCCGAAAGAGGCAGAGAGTCTGCAGGGTGAAGGACCCCTTGTCCCAAATACTATCCTGTGAGTCTCAGTGATCAAAAATAAAAATAGAGTACCTTGCAGGAATAGAGTGCTTTTAAAAAGGAACATTCAGAAAATGAAAAGAACTCTCAGAAATTTAAAATACTATATCAGAAATGGAAATCTTAATAGATAGGCTAGAAGATTAAATGAAGAGAAATCTCACCAAAAAAACCCCAAAGTAATGGAATGTGGGAGGCAGGAGATAAAATATTAGAGGGCCAGCCCAGATATCCAACATCTGAAAATGGGAGATCTAAAAAGAGTGAATAGGGGAAGCAGAAGGTGGTAATTTGAGAAAATATCCCAGAACTGAGGAACACGAGATTGTAAATTGGAAGGCCAAGCATGGTGGATGCAAGTTAGACACACACTAGGGCTTTAAGTGGTAGAAGTGGATGCCTTCAAGGGAGAGGAAATGGGGCCACGTCTGCTGCTGGCTGCTTTTAAATAAGATATAAAGAATATTCAGTTCTTCAAACTCTGTGCATATATAATTGCACATATACAGTGTACAGATATAATCAAACTGCATGTATAATTTTGATTTAAAAAAACAAAAGCTAGGGTTAGGAAAGATATTAATAGGTATTCACGAAAGAGAAAATCTCCACTGCCAACAAATCTGAGAAAATCCTAAAATTCCTTCTTAAACAGGAAATGTGACAAATTGAGATAGGAGAAAGCTATCTATGTAGTCTATTAGGACGTGCAGTGGGGTGCGTCCCTTTAGGACCTAGTTGCCTTTTTTGCCCCGATGCCATCTGTGATTCATTATGCGTAAGGGCGAGAAATGGGGTGTGGTCCCCATGGGTAGGCTGCCAGACGGCTGGGGATCTGTTTCATCACACGACCTTTTGTTGATCTTATGCAGGACAATCATGGAAACATGGTGCACCTGGGCATTTTCTTTATGGGGATTTTCGTGAGAAACAGAATTGGAAGACAAGCAGTAATATACAGGTAGTCCGATTTGTCTCTTTCTCCTTTTTCCCCTGGAGGTGCTCTAGCAAACCCCATAGAGTATGAAAGTTATACAGATGAGTTAAGAGCCAGACCAAGGGTCAGAGTTGAGCTTTTCTCAACTCTGATCAGGTCAGCCCCCTATGCAGGATGTAAGTGGTTATGGAGAAGTTCATCTCACTTTCTCTGGGGGTTCATTTGGGGATGGAGGATGCTCTTTCTTTCCGCCTGACTCCAAGCAATGCATGGTTGAACCCCCACTGAGCCGGAAGAGTGGAACCAGACTCTATGAGTCTGGTTGGAAATGGGTTCTTCCATGAGTCAGGCTCCCGCGGGATTACCTTTGCCCGAATTACCCATGACCAGTCATTAAAGCCAAACTGGCTTTCTTTCCATTGCCCTGCACCCTCTACCCAACCACATGTGCTTGAAAAGTGCAAACTAATTTTTCTATTAACGAAAGAGGTCTATTTGTGAAAGTGTGTTTTGAAAAAGCAATCAATTTGTTATCATAAATGAAAGGACTTTGGTACTCTTTATTGTTTTGACCCTTCAACCTTCTTTTCCATTTAACATGAGCAGAAGCAGCATAGGGAAGTGGCAGGGTGTCCCCTGCATTACATGTCAGTGAGCTTGCTTTCTCTTGGTGCCCAGATCCCGACCTAGTGTCAACAATCTGGAAAACTGCATGCTTGCTTTCATTTATGAGGGCACTGTGGCCTGTTATTTACTGGAAAAACAGCTTTCCTGTGTGTGCATCTGAGAGGCAGACCTTCACATCCAGGGCAGCTGATCAAAGACAGCTCTTCGAGGCAAAGCACGGTCTACCTTCTGGAAGTGAATTTTTGGCCAGCCGTGTGTAGTCTGGATCAGCAGTTACTGCAGGTCATTTTGAGAAAGTTTTCCCACTAAAAGCTTCCTAATTGGCTTTTATTTTCCTAGGTCCCTACCCTGCCATTATTTTCTTGCTCTTTGAATACAGACGTTATTGAAGCAGGGGTGGAGAGAGAGCTCTTCGGGGCTACCAAATAAACTTTTTAACTTTTGGACGTGTTCAATCAACTCATATACCTACAGCAAAATGAGTAAAATATACAAATATATGTAGAGTTGTAACTATACTCTTTTATGCCCACATAAAGCTATCTAGGCATTTTGTCCCTCACAGTTCTCCATAGCTAGATCAGTGCTTGAGTCTTGAGAACAGAAGCGGACAAATCTTGCATTCTGGCTGTCTAGATTAAATAGAAAATAGCCATTTGAAAGTTCGCTGATCATAAGCCCCTCACAGGTTTTGTTCAGTTTCCTTAGGAACTGCTTCCAGACCGCTTCCTTTAGCACTTGCCTTGAAACCCTTACAAGATGGGAATATACTGCTACTATAATGTCCATGTTAATTGTGCCACTAAGGTGAAGTCGTACCGTGGAGTGAGGAGTGGACCCAGAATTTTGGCAGTTGATTTGAGGGAATGGAGCTAGAGAAGACCACACATCTCTTATCTCTCAAGACCTTCAACTAAGGAGCATGTAGCTATGAGTCCACATAGATGCAATCTAATGGAATTGTAAGTCAGCAAACAGCTGTGCAGAGCACCTATAGATGTATGTAAACAGAGGTGGTACTGATGTAATGGAAAGGTGATCAGAGAAAAACCTGGAAAGTATAGAACTCATCCATCCCTGAAGAGCAGAGTGGATAAGGCTAAGTCCTCCCTGTTGGCCTGAAGTGCCTCATCTCCAGTGTGGGAGTGTGAATAGCCGCCTTGTCTACCTAAGACAGTGGATAAAAGAACTGTACTCTATACGGATGGGAGGCAACATCATTAGTTCTCATTATTTCAACAAACCTCTATTGTATGCCATGTACCATGTGCACTTGGTGCTTGAGATACAGAGATGAAGAAAGCAGAGTGTCTGCCCAGGGCATGGGGGCCTGTCATCAAGTTGGTTTAGCTGGGGATCTGGTCACAGACATGAACAATTGTGATACAATGTGGTGACTGATAGAGGATGACACCAGGCCCTTTCCTGGCATGTGGGTGGTTGGGGATGAGGAGAGGCTTCCTGGAGAAGGTGACTTCTGAGTCTTAAAGGAATCATGCAGACAGAGGTGGAAGTGTAATGAGCAAAAGCAAGATGGAGGGAAAAGGCGGCGGGCAGGGAATTATAGGTTGCAGAGCAGATTGAAGGGTAGATAGTGTAAGAGATGATTAGAAACTGGCTCCGAGTAGAATGGGAAGCAGGAACTTACCTTCCCTTGTCTGGTGATTCTTTCTGTGTATCTCATTTTAGATAAGATCTCCATGAGGGAAGGGAAAGAAATTTGTGTGTGTGTGTGTTTAGATCACGAAAATGTAGGCACGTCAAGCACTCCCTAGGCATTTTTCCCAAGTGGCATAATCAAATCTGTAGTGTGCATCACAACACAGAGCCTCTGTAGATTCTTCAGCCTAGATTCCTGGAAACACATGATTTTTTAAAATTTAATTTTAATTTATTTTTTGTTTTGGCCACACTGTGCAGTTTGTGGGATCTTAGTTCCCCGATCAGGGATTGAAAGCCCGCAGTCCTAACCACTGGACCGCCAGGGAATTCCACACGTGACTTTTAAATGACATGCTCCTCCAGCACTGAAAACAGGGATCACAGGAAATGCTTTGTCTGTTTGGAAGTATGAAAAACAAGGCAGCAGAAGTCCCTTGCACATTTCCCTCCTAGCTCATAAAGGAAAGTGTACTTTAGCGACAGCAGTATTTATATGTCATTTACGTAGGATTTTTAGCTATTTAAGTAGATGCATGTTGCGTTTTATTTCCTTTTCTGCTTTGAGAGAAGGAACGTTCAGCTTTTGAAAATATAGTTAAATCATAATTTGTAAAATGAGCCTCAGTAATAGCAGATGACCCTCCTATGCTGTCATAAATGCCTAAAACATCTTTGGGCAAACACCATTGGATTTCTTCTGCGCAGGTGGAATGACATGGGAAACATCACCCACAACAAGTCAACTATCCTGGTGGAGCTCATCAACAAAGAGGAGACTGCCCTCTTTCACACGGTAAACAAAACGGAGAGATGAAGGCAGAGTCCCACAGGCAGCATGCTGGTGGACTTCCCAACCCACAATATCCTTTCCTTGCTATCCATGTCATGAGAGAACAAATATTCTGTTGAACCCATAACTTTCCAATCCTCGCCCAGTGCTGTCATCACTCATTTCCAGAGGGTGGTGGTGACTTCATGCTCACAGGGCCAGGGTTCCAAGCTGAGTTTTTTTTTTCTTCTTAAGCTCTTTATTGTAGTATAATTGCTTTACATGCTTGTACCAGCTTTTGAGGTACACCAAAGTGAATCAGCTGTATTTATACATATATCCCCATGTCCCCTCACTCTCGCGACTCCCTCCCACTCTCCCTGTCCTGGCCCTCTAAGGCATCACCCATCATCGAATTGATCTCCCTTTGTTATACAGAAACTTCCCACTAGCTATCTGTTTTACAGTTGGTAGTGTATATATGTCTATGCTACTCTCTCACTTGGTACCAGATTCCCCTTCACCCCCCGCACCCCCAACCCCATGTCCTCCAGTCCATTCTCTGCATCTCCATCCTTATTCTTGCCCTGTCACTGGGTTGATCAGTACCATTTTTTTTTAGATTCCGTATATATGAGTTAGCATATGGTATTTGTTTTTCTCTTTCTGGCTTACTTCACTCTGTATGACAGACTCTAGGTCTATCCACCTCATTACATATAGTTCCATCTCATTCCTTTTCATGGATGAGTAATATTCCACTGAATATATGTACCACATCTTCTTTTTTTTTGTTTTGTTTTTTTTTTTTTTTTTTTTTTTTTTTTTTTTTTTTTTTTTTTTTTTTTATTCTCTATCAGGAGAACATTTTATTTAGGAATTCCTTGTACTCTATTTTCTTACAGATTTTTTTTTTCATTAGATACTTAATGGATATTTATATAGTATTACATTTTTTTTTTTTGGGGGGTACACCAGGATCAATCAACTGTTTTTATACACATATCCCCATATTCCCTCCCTTCCTTGATGCCCCCCCCTCGAGTCCCCCCCACCCTCCCTGCTCTGGTCCTCTAAGGCATCTTCCATCCTCGAGTTGGACTCCCTTTGTTATACAACAACTTCCCACTGACTATTTTACAGTTGGTAGTATATATATGTCTGTGCTACTCTCTCGCTTCGTCTCAGTTTCCCCTTCACCCCCCGCCCCCTCCCATACCTCGAGTTCTCCAGTCCATTCTCTGTATCTGCATCCTTGTTCTTGTCACTGAGTTCATCAGTACCATTTTTAGATTCCGTATATGTGAGTTAGCATACAATATTTGTCCTTCTCTTTCTGACTTACTTCACTCTGTATGACAGATTGTAGTTCTATCCACCTCATTGCATATAGCTCCATCTCATCCCTTTTTATAGCTGAGTAATATTCCATTGTATATATATGCCACATCTTCTTTATCCATTCATCTGTTGATGGGCATTTAGGTTGCTTCCATGTCCTGGCTATTGTAAATAGTGCCGCAATGAACATTATGGTACATGTTTCTTTTTGGATTATGGTTTTCTCTGGGTATATGCCCAGGAGTGGGATTGCTGGGTCATATGGTAGTTCTATTTTTAGTTTTTTAAGGAACCTCCATACTGTTTTCCATAGTGACTCTACCAGCTTACATTCCTACCAACAGTGCAGGAGGGTTCCCTTTTCTCCACACCCTCTCCAACCTTTATTGTTTCTAGATGTTTTGATGATGGCCATTCTGACCCATGTTAGGTGATACCTCATTGTGGCTTTGACTTGCATTTCTCTGATGATGAGTGATGTTGAGCATCTTTTCATGTGTGTGTTGGCCGTCTGCATGTCTTCTTTGGAGAAATGTCTACTTAGGTCTTCCGCCCACTTGTGGATGGGGTTATTTGCTTTTTTGGCATGAAGCTGCATGAGCTGCCAGGCTGAGTTTTGACCCTAGGATTTGGGCTCCTCCGCTGGCCTTGCTTGCGGTGGATCACATTGTCTGGCACGCCCTTGAGTAGTCACCCCTGATGATATTGTGTGGTATTTTCTTTTTCTTTTTCATTTTTTTAAGATTTATTATTTATTTGTTTATTTTATTTTTGGCTGCATTGAGTCTTTGTTGCTGCACACGGGCTTTCTCTAGTTGTGCCGAGCGGGGGTTATGCTTTGTTGCGGTGCTCAGGTTGTTGCGCGCAGGCTCAGGAGTTGTGGCGCACGGGCTTCATTGCTCCGCAGCATGTGGGATCTTCCCAGCCCAGGGATCGAACCTGCGTCCCCTGCATTGGCAGGCGGATTCTTAACCACTGAGCCACCAGGGAAGCCCGCATGGTATTTTCTTTTACTGACGGGTCTGGATTTTCTTTACCATCATAGTCCAAGCCTGATCTGAGGCAAACTGGGCGATTGCCATTCTGTTGCGAGCCTCCTTGAGAGCCAAGGCAATTCATGCACCTCCCTGCCTCCCATTTAATGATGCTTGGTGTTCATGCCATGCCCTGCCTTGATTCATTTATTGATTTTTAAAGCCCTTGGTTTAGCATTATGTTAAGACACACCAGATCATCAGTGTAACCCCGGCGTCTTGGGCATAAAGGATACTCTTGCAGACAGTATTGTCTGCCATCCTTGGGTGGGCATCTTAGACATCAATTTCAGCACATTGGTTTCTGGCTCAGGGGGTTATTTTGTGCTTGACATGAAAGGAGGAAAAGATGTGTCCCTGCTCAGAGGAATCCTGGTAAGATGCGTATACAGTCAAACGAATGTTTATGTTTTCCCTGTTTCTTCTTTTCCAAGGATGATATCGAAAATGCCAAGTATATATCACGATTGTTTGCTACACGGCACAAATTTTACAAACAGAACAAAATCTGCACTGAGTAAGTAAACATTTCGTCCACAGTCTCCCTGAATCAGCTTAAATTCTTGTGCTTTAGGATGTTGTAGATCGCTTTTTCTATTCGCCCTTTTTCCTCGTTCCTTGTAGAAGCTACTCGGGCTAGCTAAAGCCGGGCGGGAGGGAAGGAGCTTTAATGATGGAGACTGTCTGGTGTGGTCTATATGCCTAGGGAGAAAATGATTTGCAAATTGACTGTGAATGCTGACTTTCTGGACGGATTGGCCCGCATCAGTGCCTTTCCAACCTCTGCCATGAGTTTGGAGGAGCGGAGTGATTCCCAATTTGCCGGGGCGCCCCTTCCTGTCAGATGTGGCGTGTGTTCAGAAGCGGGTAGCAGAGTGACGAGCCAACTTGAAAGAGAAGAAGCTGCTGTCATCCTCAGCCCCACATCGCTCACACAGTTGGCTAACCCTGCGTGTGCTTCTGGGTCATGTCACTCGCCTGTAAATGAGAGGCCAGGGTAATTAGAGGAAGACTTGGAAGACGCTAATAGGTGTCACAAATCCATGTGTGTGTTTTTCAATTTAATTTGGAAATAAAGATGATAAAGGGAGTCTGATGAGGGAACTTAACCGTGACCTGACCTTGGATATAGCGTGCGGAGGCTTACACTATCATTGCCTTTCCTTTGGTTGCCTTCAAAAGACGTTCCTCAGCAGAGTACATCAGCCGTTGGGGCGCCCAACGTGCTTAATTTTGTTTCAAAGAACTTCGGGGATGTAAACGCAAAAGAAGAACTGCTTTCCCACTTCCCCAGTGGACACATACAGGAGTGTGAAAACACTGTCCTAGAGCAGTTCCTGCTGAAGAAGATGCTGCTTTAGAGCTGGAGCATCAGGTCCTGGCAGACTTTTTTCTTAACAGGATGGAGGCTCTTTCAAACCAGTCACTGTCGTTGGTCACTGTCAAAGTCTGACAGTGCATTTGATAGTACAGTTGGCCCTCTGAATCTGTGGGTTTCACGTCCATGAATTCAACCAACTGTGGATCATAATATATTAAAAAAAACATTCCAGAAAGGTCCAAAAAGCCAAACTTGAATTTGCTATGAACTGGCAGCTGTTTACATTGTATTAGGTATTATAAGTCATCTAGAGATGATTTAAAGTATGTGGGAGGATGTGCGTGGGTTATGTGCAAATGCTTTGCCAGTTGATATAATGCACTTGAGCATCCATGGATTTTGGTATCCGAGGTGGGTCCTGGAACCAGTCCTCCTTGGATACCAAGAGATGACTGTACAGTTTTAGGTCTGCCAGCAGAGTCTGCAAATGTAAATCAGAAGAGCACTGATTAGGGAGCAGTGATTTAAGCAGCCATATCTGTTATGGGTACACACATGCATACACGTGTGTGTGCACATGTGCATGTGTACACACATACACTCCCCATTCTTTTGAACAGATTCCCTATAGGTCACATCTTTGCAATTCTCTGCTGTTGCCTTTGATTTGTTGGGGTGTCTTTGACATTAACAAGAATTCTATAGTTGACTGCTGTAGGGTGAATTTAAAAAGAAAACTATTTTGAGAAGTGGATTT
This sequence comes from Hippopotamus amphibius kiboko, assembly GCF_030028045.1. Classification (NCBI taxonomy): domain Eukaryota; kingdom Metazoa; phylum Chordata; class Mammalia; order Artiodactyla; family Hippopotamidae; genus Hippopotamus; species Hippopotamus amphibius. Next base: position 162,941,089 of record NC_080188.1, on the reverse strand, counting down.
CACTGTGGTCTTCTGGTTTGATCATTTCTTAGCAAGTGGCTTTAACCTAAAATTTTCTGAGTATTTGTATTTCTTTTGTGGCCTTTTATTCTTACATGAGTGAGCATCATATATTAGACTGAAAATTAAGGAAATTCTGTTTTCCTTTCTACTTCTGAAATAATCATTCCTTTCTTCTTTATAACCATGTATGGGAGGTTCGTAACCTCTTATCTGGTAAAAACTGGGACTCTAAAAAGCATAGGCAGAGCCCCACATAGGCAGTGAATTCTGAATATATTGATAGTTTCAGAGTCTCAGCATGGGCTACATGAAGGCTTGGGATAGCCCTCTGGAGTTTTATGAAATCAGCATCATCAGATCAGCATCCTTCTCCAGAGGTCTCTACTCTCTGACCTCTAAAAGACTGTCATTGATTTTTTTAAAAGAACTTTTATTACGATACAGTTAACATTACAATAAGCTGCATATATTTAGAGTGTACAATTTGATGTTTTTTTTCTCATTAGTAATATATATATATGGCAATCCCAATCTCCCAATTCATTCCCCCCCAACCGTCCCCGCTTTCCCCACTTGGTGTCCATATGTTTGTTCTCTACATCTGTGTCTCTATTTCTGCCTTGCAAACCGGTTGATTTGTACCATTTTTCTATATTCCGCATATATGTGTTAATATATGATATTTGTTTTTCTCTTTCTGACTCACTTCACTCTGTAAGACTGTCACTGATTTTTCTTTCCCTTATAACTTGTCTTTAGAAATAAGCCTCATTCTTCTAACATTACTTTGTAAAGCGTAGTGTAAAAGTATCGTATGTTCCAAACATTTTAAAAATTAAAAAAAAGAATAAAAAAAAGAAATCGAAACTGTTCTTAGCTTCAGCACCCAGAAATAGAAAATGTTTATGTTTTGCTGTAATTCTGAACCCATCTTGTCTCCTTTCCCCTCTTCTCCCTCTCTTGTCCATCTGGTCTTCTTGTACATGGTAAATAATAATAACCATCCTCACTTTTTCAACTTTTCCTGTAGACAGTCAAATTCTCCACCCCCTATTAGACGCCAGCCCACCTGGAGCCGGTCCTCTCTGGTATGTATGAAATCTTCAGTTATCTAGTCCTCTGACTGTTGGGATGTGAGTGTCCTTTTGTTGTTAATTTGAGGGGAGGGGTGACTAGGGCATCATGGCCAGGAGAGATTTGGTGAGGACACAGAAGGGCATCCGTCTGCCATGCAGGTGTGATGCACACCCATTTTGTCCCTCTTGTGCCCACCCGTGTCCGTCACTTCTCTAAGTGTGACTCAGGGTTCACCCCCGTGAATTTTAGTCTGGGCTGATGAGACCATGTTCCTTCAGCATGCAACCTACTGTGTGTTTTTTTCCACTTGTACTATCACTATTTCTGATTTTTGCATGTAAACATGTCTTCAGTTATAACCTCCACAAATTCTTTTGTATTCATTGCCATAGATAGAGTTTAGTAAACTAGTCAGAAAATGACTACTTTAAAAATGAGCAAAAATTGAAGGACTCTAGTTGATCGTCTCAGGTGGAGTATTCAGTGGGGAAGAAAATTAAGATTAATTAATTTTCTAATTTTAAGGCCAATAGAATTTGAGTTGATCCACTTTTCTACCTACCATTAGCCTTTTTTAAAAAAGCTGCTCTCCTAATCAGGTGAATAAGAAAACACAACTCATTTCAATGCATGTGTTCTGTCTTAGACTGTGTTTTATTTTGAGAATTACTTAAGAATGATATCATAGCAAGATGTAGGAGAGTTGGTGTCCTTTAAAATATCTACTTGTTTTAAGTCATAGTTCTTTTATTTTAGGTTATGATTTATTTTACACAAAATCAAAATAAACATGTGACCTTTAAATGTTTGTAGGTGAGCAGTTCCTTTGAGTTGATAGGAGAATGAAATTGAATATTTCCTTATACACAATGTATATCCTATAGCATATCTTTAACTTGTCTTTTAAAAGGAACTGTTTGAGGAGTTTTTTTTTTTCTGGAAAATGCATTGACATGAACTCTTAGAATTCTAAAGTTTGGTCATTATATCATATAATATTGATAATTCCTGAGAGCTCATGTGAATATTATTAATCTCTGTGCTAATGTACAGTGTCTCACGAAAGGTCCTTGCCTTGGAGATGTAGAGGGTTGCTTTGGGCTTCTCCCCCAAAGTACCAATAGATTTGTTCATGGCACTGGTTTCCTTATTCTTCCCCTTTGTTGATATTATTTCCCTTTCCTTAGAGTCCAGTGTCTTTACTAGTGAGATAAATGTTCGCTTGTGCCCATGAAACACCAGGAGAAGCAAAGTGTTTTAGGGCTATCTTGTGATTTGATCTCATCCTAATTATCTAGAGAAGATGCAGAGCCTTTCCTGTTTTATTTGGATAGAGCTAATCTACAGGAAGCCAGATTCCTGGCTTCTCCCTTTCCCCCGCCCTTTAGGGTTAAACTATTTCAGCAAGAGTTCCTTGGGATAAGTGAGAGTAAAACCAGAGAACACTGTCTCCTTTGGGCTTCCTAGCTGATAACCAGGGCTCCTGATTGTTGTTTTTCTCTTGCCCTTCTGGCTCCTTTATTGTGGCATCTAATTCGTTTTTGTATTAGCAGATCTGGAAAGAAACAGAATAATATGTTGGAATATATAAAGAGATAGAATAAATAATATAATCCTTAAATGGTGTTTGGAGGATTAGCTATTACTGTTTCTCACTTATATTGCTTGTACACTTATGCGAGTTCATAAACAGTCACTTACTTATAGGATTTTTCTTTCTTTTATTTTTTTTTAAATAAGAGCAAGAGAAGGTAGAGGTGAACCAACTTTGCCTTACTGTGTATTTCTATTCCGTTGTATGAATCCCTCTCTACTGGTTTTTTTTTTAAACCTGAAAACTGGCTGTCCAATCAGGGAAAATTGAGTTGAATTAGGTGTTACTAAAAAGAGGAAAAATATTTAAAAATTGCTACTCAAAAACCAGCCAAGAGAGATTTGGGAATATTTAGGAGAGCTGATACCCTGAACTACTTTCTTAGATTAATTTCAATTCTTTATTTCTTCTACCCTGATTCTCTTTTCATTTTTGGATTTCTTGTCTTCCTTACCTTCTTTATTTGCCCTTTTGATGCTTAAATATTATTGGTAGCAAAGGAAATAGTAGATGAGTTATTTACCCAGCTTCCGACTCTGCTAGTGTTCTTCTGTCAAGGGATACTGAGAAAGTGTGACCCCTGCTGGCTTTGTGGGGTTTTTTTGTCTTGATCTCAGCTTCTGTCCCAAAGCAGTAACATTTAAACTAATATCTATAAGATTGAATTTAAAATAATCAAGTAGAAATATGAGATCACCCTGGTGGTTTACAAGCTTAAAGTTTATTTTTTAGCATCAGATCTCTTTCTTTAAACACATTTTTACCTGGAGCCCCAATGTGTAAATAAAATGGATAATGTGGGAGGGAGGAGATTGATTTGACTGACAGCAAGCTGAGACTTACTGAGGTTAAATGACTTGTTCTAGACCGTGTTAGTCACTAATCATATTTCCTTTTTCGGCTCCCCAGTTAGTGAAGCTATCTAAGCATTTTGGTGTTTTCTCTAAAAGTTTTACCCTCCTCTGCAGCATGGAGTTATTCAGGTTGAGTCTCAATGTCCATCTTTAAGAGTCTTATGGCAAACAGTCTTCACTGAAGAGGTAGATGGTTGAACTGGGTTCTTTGCAATGGGAGGGTCAATAAGTGGTCCTGGGAACTGCACACTCATTGTTGTGGATGACATTTCAGATTTTGTATAAATTTGCAAGTGGGCCCAGCTTAACTCTCCCCTGTCCTTATTTGAGGTTGATGTGGCACTGTAAACTAGGGTCATAGCTACATCTGTGCTGATGGGTGCAAGCTTGTGGCTGCAGGAGGGACCCAATTTTGAACAGGAGGAAACAGGCTTCGCCCTTACTTTCATTATGTTTTAGGTAGAACATAATAAAATACATGCTCTGAATTATTCCTTTAAAAAAAAGCATTGAGGGCTTTGAAAGTGTGTTAGAAAATACCTTATAAATAGGTGCCTTCATGTTGATTGCAGCCTTTTCCTCACCCTGGACCAGCCTCCCCATTCCCCCCCTTCTTGCTTCTCTAGTCCTAAGGCTGGTGATGAGATGGGGATGCTGATGCTTAGAAGAGGGTGGGTTGAGGGTGGAGGGCAGAGCATCTGCAGCGTGCCTCCCTGCAGGCAGGGTGAGCGATGGGGATCGTGCCGTGTGCTTGGGTTGGTGCTCGTGAGCGTTATACGGACGTTTGTGCCAAGGCCTCCCATCTGTGCTGTGTTCTCTGTTTCAGCCCCGGCAACAGCCGTACATCTTGCCTCCTATGCACGTCCAGTGTGGCGAGCACTACTCGGAAACACACACTTCTCAAGGTAACTAGCTCGCCGCTGTCCGTTCTTAGGATGCAAAGTTGAGAACCAGTGATCAGTACTGAGACTGTTTTTTTAGGTGACAGTGATATTGTCATTTGAACTTTGTCATTGTCTGAATGGCAGCCGGCAGCAGCTTGCATTTGTGAGAGGCAGAGAATATCGTTTACCCGAGAGGAACATTTCCCCAAAATTGACTGCAGAGGGAGTTGGAGGAAGGTAGCGAGTGAGTTCCTGTCTCCTCCTCCTTCTCGGAAGTGGGATAGAGAAGAGAGTGACAGCTAAACCCAGCGGAATACTCTTCACCCTCCTTGCCAGTGTCAGAGAGGTTGTAACAGTCAGGCAGGTTTTCATGGTGACAGAGAACACAGGCATCCAGAATAATTGAAAGAAGTACACACATAATCTCGGCCCCTCATTTTAGCTCTCGTTTCCTGTTTCTCCCACTGGCCCCTTTCTCAGTGCACTTGTTAAACTTTCATTCCTCTTTTTCTTCCTAAACCCTCCCATGCAAAATCTGTGACAAAACTCATTCAATAAAAATAATTATTCTAACGATGAGCACTTATAGAGCAATTCCTCTCCTTGAGCACTTGTTCTGAGCACTTGCACTGTATTGTCTCATTTAATCCTCAACATAAACCTAGGAGATACGTATGGTTATTATTTCCATTTGACACATATAGAAACTGGGAGAAAGGGTACTGGTGGAGCTTGGATATGAAAATTGGTGTCTTGACTTGAGCCAGGGCTCTGTAATCATTATACTAACTGCATCTCAAAAAAAGGAGTGGGATTAAACCTTGGACATTGACAGTATGGTGAATGGATAATCTGTTTCTGTGTTACCATGTGCTAGCTGTTTTGAATCTTTCTGCATTGTCAGAGTGTGAGCACAGAAAGATAATCAAGACGATGTACTTTAATAAAACACTACTTTTTATAAGCAGATTAGCAAAGTTACCCTGCTTCTATGGAAGGGCACCAAACCCCATTAAGGTGGATAAATGCAACACGTCCTCCTAGTTTTTCTTGCCTACATCATCTCATCTGGTCTGTGTTCCCACCGCTCCTCGTCAGACAGCTGAGTATTTTCAGTCACCTTTTCTGCTTTTTAACCTTTTCTGCCTTTGTTTTCCTCTACTTTGCTCATGCTTAAATCTATAGTGTAAGAATGAATATACTTTGCCCACAGAAAAATGTGTTGGCAAGAGGTTGCTTCCCGGGGTGTGTGTGTGTGTGTGTTAAAGGAACACCGGACACCTAGAATAGGCCTGACTTTAGAAATCTGCTTTTTATCTCTCAAAGTACCTCTTTAAGGTATTACTAATTTTAATGTGAAATTGACCTTGATGAAACCAATTCTAGAGAGGGTTTTAGACAGTGGCTAAAAACACTCCTGATTCTTATTTTGCTCTCCATTGGTTGTTGATCAGAACGAAGCAGCCATGCATCCTGACATCCTGACTGTGTTATTTGCCTTGTGCCCTGACGGAGGCTCAGCAGTCCCTCAGATAAAGGGAGCTTTTCCACTGTGGTCAGGAAAATCAGCTCCCAGTACTCAATAACTTCAAATCTATTGCTCTGTTAAAGTCCTTGACTTCTTGGCCCAAATATCCAGTCCTGTCACTGAGCCCTGAACAAGAGGATAGGTCTCCCAACGTGAGGGGCTGTTGTTGGTGCCTGATTTAAAAGTTCATGGCCAAATCGAGAACTGAACCCAGGTGATAATGGTTCCATATGTGCATAGCTTTCTTTGTTTAGATTCACTTTTTCTTTTTAGTGTGCTTTAAAATGTTCTTTCTGAATGTTGGCATCTTGCCCAAGAAAGTTCCAGATTTCCCATGGAATATGTGCGTGGAGACCATGGGATTTCCCTTCTTATGACTTCTATCAGTGTGAGGATGAACTTGATTGAAGCAGAATGGTGTGGAGGTTCACGTGCCTCTGTTTGACCTCTTGCAGACAGCATCTTCCATGGGAATGAAGAAGCCTTGTATTGCAACTCGCACAACAGCCTGGACTTAAGTTATTTAAATGGCACTGTCACCAATGGCAGTGTGTGTAGCATTCACAGCGTCAACTCCCTCAGCTGCTCCCAAAGCTTCATCCAGGCTTCTCCCGTGTCCTCCAACCTCAGCATCCCTGGGAGTGACATCATGCGGGCTGACTACATCCCGAGCCACCGGCACAGTGCCATCATCGTGCCATCCTACCGGCCGACCCCCGATTATGAGACAGTCATGCGGCAGATGAAGAGGGGCGTTGTGCACACGGACAGTCAGAGCCAGTCCCTGCGAAACCTCAACATCATCAACACCCACGCCTACAACCAGCCGGAGAATCTGGTGTACAGCCAGCCCGAGATGCGGGAGAGGCATCTCTATACTGTCCCTTACGGGCCCCAGGGGGGCTACAGTAACAAACTGGTCAGTCCGTCAGACCAGATCAACCCAAAGAATACCACAGTGCCAAGCAAGCCCGGGGCAAGTGCCATCTCACACACGGTGAGCACCCCGGAGCTGGCCAACATGCAGCTCCAGGGAACCTATAACTACAACACGGCCCATATGCTCAAGAACTATCTCTTCCGGCCACCGCCCCCCTACCCACGGCCCCGCCCCGCCACCAGCACCCCAGACCTCGCCAGCCACCGCCACAAGTATGTCAGCGGCAGTAGCCCCGACCTGGTGACCCGCAAAGTGCAGCTGTCTGTGAAGACCTTCCAGGAGGACAGCTCCCCAGTGGTACATCAGTCTCTCCAGGAGGTAAGCGAGCCCCTCACAGCCACCAAGCACCACGGCACGGTGCACAAGCGCCACAGCCTGGAGGTGATGAGCAGCATGGTGCGGGGCATGGAAGCCATGACCTTGAAGTCGCTCAACATCCCCATGGCCCGCCGCAACACTCTCCGAGAGCCGGGGCCACCCGAGGAGCTGCCGGGGAGCCACGAGGTCCCCCAGCTTCCCGAGTATCACCACAAGAAGACTTTCTCGGATGCCACGATGCTGATCCACAGCAGTGAGAGCGAGGAGGAGGAGGAGGAGGCTCCAGAACCGGTGCCCCAGATCCCCGTGCTCCGGGAGAAGATGGAGTATAGCGCCCAGCTACAAGCCGCCTTAGCCCGGATTCCAAACAAGCCCCCACCCGAGTACCCCGGACCCAGGAAAAGCGTGAGCAACGGGGCACTGCGGCAAGACCAGGTGTGCCTTCCTCCTGCCATCGCCAGGGCCAGGGTCCTGAGGCACGGGCCAGCCAAGGCCATCAGTGTCTCCCGGGCTGACCAGCTGGCTGTCAATGGGTCGTCTCTCGGTCCATCCATCTCAGAGCCTGACCTGACAAGTGTGAAGGAGCGGGTCAAGAAAGAGCCTGTGAAGGAGAGACCTGTGTCTGAAATGTTTTCCCTGGAGGACAGCATCATAGAAAGAGAGATGATGATCCGGGTAAGTGGCTTCCTCTCCCAGGGTGTCTTCTAAGGGACAGTTAAATGGGCTGGTCTCCCCCCTTGCTCCCCACCTCCCCACTCCCCATGCCCCACCACATGCCCTCTGCTCCTTTTCCATGATTCAAGCATACATCCTCTGGGTACCAAAGGAGGCGCAAGGCTGATTCAGGGAATGTGGTAGGGATTTAAAAATCACTTAGTAGTGTCTTATTTCACAAAAATGTGTTTTTTGCTCCTTCAAATAAACCTTCCATTCTCATTCATGGCTTCTCATAGGTGTACTTGGTACAAAGAGCTGTAACGGATTTAGGATCTTACAGGTTGGTGGTGTTGAGATCAGTGGCTGGGCCAGCATTTGGTGTATATTCAGGGCCCGACTTCCCATTGCATGGGCTGCCAGGAGCTCGCCTTCCTCCATCTCCTGGTGTTTTGTTTTTATTTCAGGGGAAAGCATTTCCTCCCCCCCGCCCCCAACAATTAGATATTTAAAAAGCAACATCCGTTCAGAGCACAGCTTTCTGTGTAGATCTAGATGTCAGAATCACTTGTCAATATTAACCATGATGTATCCAGCTTTATTTTCAACCTTCTTTCAATAGATATTTAACACAAATCCAAGAAAATTACAATAAACCCAGAAGCTTACCCTTGAGCTTCAATTAACCATTCTTATTCTATCAAGAATTCACATGTGCATATTCATACACACACACCACACATGCACTTTTTTTTAAGAACTTTTATTGAGATACAATTGACCTACAATACACTGCATATATTTAAAGTGTACAATTTGATATTTTTTTTTCTTATTAGTAATGTATATATGACAATCCCAATCTCCCAATTCATCCCCTCCCAACTCCCCCCCGCCCCACCCCCCGCACACACTCTTTCCCCACTTGGTGTGCATATGTTTGTTTGCTACATCTGTGTCTCTATTTCTGCCTTGCAAACTGGTTTATTTGTACCATTTTTCTATATTCCGCATATAATGTGTTAATACACGATACTTGTTTTTCTCTTTCTGACTCACTTCACTCTGTATGACAGTCTCTAGGTCCATTCATGTCTCTACAAATGTCCCATTTTCGTTCCTTTTTACGGCTGAGTAATATTCCATTCTATATATGTGCCACATCTTCTTTATCCATTCATCTGTTGATGGACATTTAGGTTGCTTCCATGTCCTGACTATTGCAAATAGTGCTGCAGTGAACATTGGAGTGCATGTGTCTTTTTGAATGATGGCCACACACACACTTTTATAACATTTGAAGATGCCTAATATTAGACATAAGTAGCTCTTCTTCAGTACATGTATCATCTGGAAGGCTGGTTATGTTGCCAGAGCAAGAGTATGCAGGGAACAGATGCACACCTAGAAGAGCAAAGTGCATTACCTCTATACTAATGAGAAAATGACTGGATTGTAGTTGCTACTTTATAAAATATTTTACAACAGCACTGCTGCTCTTCCTGGAAGTTTTCACTCTCTTAAAAAAAAAAATCCTCTCACTATAGCTACTCAAACCCAGAATGATTTCTCCTCTGCATGTGCCACATCTGTACCATAAGGTAGCCAGGGGCTTCTTTTAGGAACTCCAGAGCAGTTATAACTTAAAATTTGCTTTGATGGAGTTTGTTAGACTCTCTTCATTTATAAGTCTCCCCGATTCTCCAGTGGGAATCAACCTGTAAAGAATATTCAAGAGCCAAGGTTTTAAGGAAGCCAGGTCCCTCAGTTTAGGAGTCTAATCCATAGCAGCGTTCCTACTTTAGACAAACCTTAGGAACATTCTCAGCCTCACAGTTTTGGCCATCTTTGGAGTATTGCTGAGAATTCGGTACAGGCGTAACTTTTTCCACTTTTTGCAAACCTAGAGGGAATTGTGAAAGATGTGCTTGTGCCTGTGGCAAATAAAGCCCTTTGGCTGGGGGATGGAATGAAATGCAGGGGTGGGTGCCTTGGAGGAGAACTTTCTGAGTCTGGGAAAAGTAATCACTGGTAGAAAGGGATTTTCAGCACTTCTTGGCCTCGGGCCTCTTTAACACAACTGAGCATCAAGAACCCATCAGTCTCAGCATTCGGCTTTGCTATTTCCCCTGCCGACTGGATATTTATTGCCAGCTACATGGTCCTCTAGCCTCACTTTGGTCATATTCATTCTGTTCTCTTGTTACCTTTATTAAATAAAAGCCTGTAGCCAAACTCATGGCCCTGGCTCCCCGCATAGCGCTTCACACATGATCACAAAGGAGCAAGGGCCCTTTCCACTGTTTGCCCACGTGCCCTCCCATCCCATCCATCGGGTAATAGTGAGTAGCCGATTTTACTCCTTAACTAGTTCAGTATCATCATGGCCCCAGTCCTATGTCATTTTCCCTGATATTTTTGGTTTTTGGCCGTGCCTCACAGCATGTAAAATTTTAATTCCCTGCCCAGGAACTGAACCCGTGCACCCTGGATTGGAAGCTCAGAGTCTTAACCAAGGGACCGCCGGGGAAGTGGCTTCCTTGGTTTATTTCCTAAATCCTACATACTTGGGAGCTTAAGGGCTGCCACCCTTGGCTGGTGTCCCAGCCTCAGAGTAGGACGTGGAGGGTCTTCAGTGCGCCTGGCAAGATGGTGACCATGCCCTTGGCAGTGATGCTTGGGATGAGTCTCTATTTTCTTTATGAAGAAATTCACCCCAGTGACCTCCCCACATCTCAGGTGCCTTCCCCACCCCCGCACCATGGGTCGCTTTTGCCTGGCTTGTTAGGCATAGCTAAGAAGAGAAGGCTGTCAGGGCCTCCCTAGGATAAGAAATCAGTGACAAAATGTAACCAGATAGGAACTGGAGGGAGGCAGCTGTGGTGAGAATGTGCCCTACAGGCGACCCTCTTCCTCCAGTTCTGGAGCTGCTCGTCCCTGTGATAGATACTTCAGGCCTGTTGTCTTGATAGCTCCTCCTTCTGGCTCCTACTGCTGCCTTGAAGACATGTCACTGTCTGGCCTCCCCTAACCCAAAATCAGGGACTGGGAAGAGAAAAGGCCAGATCAGACCTTTTCCTTCATTATTTGTGAGCTCTGGTAATAAGCTGATAAGATAAGTGAGGAGGAGCTAAAGGAAATTGTTTATCACTGGGGTGTGGTTTTCACTAGGTAAGTGGTAATCCTTTCCCAAGAAAGACAAGTAAGTTACTTTTTGCTTTGGGCCCAGCTGGGATCTCCTTATGGTGCAGGTGGGAAGGAAGCAGAAGGACTGTGGGGAGGGCCTCAGGACCATGTACAAAAATATTTTTGTTGTCTTAAAACTTTGCAGAGGAGTAAAACATTCTCAACGAAAAGTGATGGTGGGGGTGGGGGTGGGGTGGATTCTCCTTCACAAAAAGAAAATGATAAGGAAGTAAACACCCCCCCCCCACACACACACACATACATTTAAATCCAAAAATTTCAAAATCTGCCTGGGGTTGAGAAACCAGGGCCATTCTTGAGAATATACCTTTGGGCCCTTTCTCACGTTCGCAGTTAATTCTCCTCCGAGATGCTCCTTCCTCTTGTCTTGTCTGAAGTGAGTACATGGAGATGTGTTTGCACCTCAATCAGTGTAGAGGGCGAGAGGAAGCACAGCCACAGACCAAGTAACGGGGGCCCCGACTCATCCGGTTTCCGAGTGTCTGTGCAGGTGAGGTCAGAGAGGAGTCAAAAAGCCGCAACCAGGGCCAGGTGTGTGGTCTGCTGGGGCCCCTAGAATCCATATTCTCCCATGGCTTAGTCACATCCAGTGATGCCCCGCCACGGTCACCGGGAGACGTGGTGTCCATTCCTGGGGGTCTTCTGCATGATGCACGAAGGGTACTGCCAGGCGGTCATCTCAGGTGGCCCCAGGCTGTGGTACTAGCGCGTGTACTAAACCACATCAGCTCTCATTCTGGGGCTGATATCCCAGGGGCCGCAGAGATTCTGCACAGGATTAACACCCTCAGTCTTAGCCCCCCTGAATGGAAACTGTCTATTTATGTATGTGTCCAGCCTCTTAAGAATGCAACAGTTTTTTTGCTGTTGTTGTTTTTTAACCATTTGATCTGCATAAAGGTCCATCATTGGGATTAGGTTTGATTACATGAATCTCTGTTTCTCTTTTCCTTATGCCCTCTTCCTTTAGCCCTTATCTTCCCAAAGAGTCCCTTGTACACTGTTCTCTGGTGAGCCCCATGGCAGGGTGTATTTGTATGGAGTCTTTGCTCTTGTTTGTTTGTTCGTTCATTCCTCTGTTTTTACATGAAAGCTCAGGAGGCCTGGAGGAGCCGGCTTCCTCGGGCTCAGTGGGAAAAATGGGAAGGCTGTGTTTGAATTTGCCCTGCTAATGGTGATTGTCTGCATTCCTTGGCTGGGGAGTTACAGATTTGGGGAGATTAAAACACATTCCAGCATTCTCCTGGTATTACAAACAATGAGAACATGCCTTTTCTTGCCGCAAGAATCTAGAGAAGCAGAAGATGGCAGGCCTGGAGGCACAGAAGAGGCCACTGATGTTGGCAGCCTTGAACGGACTCACGGTTGCTCGGGGCTCGGGGCGGGAAGAGAGTCGCGTCGATGCCACCCGAGTTCCCATGGACGAGAGGGTAAGCGCTGGGCTTGTCAAACATGTGACTCATTCTCCGTGGTCTTAGGATTCCAGTGCTCCCTCCTCGCCCAGACATGCCAGCATGAAGGTGTGTTTGATGAATTCCTTCTTCAGTTTGAAGGTTAGCAAGATCTGGTCTGTGCTGTGTTAAATTGATCCTTTCCAACATCTCGTGTTTCTTTGTCAGGTTGGTGTCATGATGACGCCTAAAGACACCAGCCCCTACCTAGCTGTGTGGCCTTGGTCAAGTCACTCAGTGTCTCTGGACATGTTTTTTCTTTCTTTCCTTTTTTTTTTTTTTTGCACAATGAAGAAGTTGAGCATTTGCTGTAGCTCTCAATTTCTGTGATTTTTATGAACAAATACCCTTTATTAGAGAGTGATTCTTTTACCCACATGTTTATACACTTCTTTAATACTCTGGCCCCTTATTTGGCTCTAATATATGGCTGATTTATAATTGTTAGGGTCACGCATTGTGGGAACTTTGGTTTTGAAAAACAAAGCGAAGTTGCGTGGTAGTGTTTTGCAGGTGAAGAAACATGTTCCTTTAGTTCCTGAAATTGCTGTCAGGTTAAGAAACAGGTCATGTAAATGTAACAGAGTGCCGATAAGATTAGGGTTTTAGGTTTTGCCAGCGTGTATGAAGTCTTAGCGTGCTCTTAGAGCCAGAAGGGTCTTTAGAGGGATCATTTAATCCAATTAATACTGTGTTTTGTAATTAGTAGTTTGACTATGGGAAAAATAAAAGAGGGGGCATCTAATCCCCGCGACTAGAGGACTGTGGACCAGCATCATCTCAAAATTTAGCTTAGTAAAAACAGCTACGTAAGTGGAGGAAAGGATGTTTGGATAATTAAGATGAACAATCTCTTTTTCACTAGAACTTTAAACAGAGGTGGTAATAACAAAAATACTAATTTTGAATTTCAATTCTCTCATGGTCTGGCAGATTTGTTCTGTTTAAGGCATGTGTGAGAAGGAAATTGGTTATTGAACAAGAGAAACGAGCAATATGATGAGTAATGAGAGCAAATTGATCAAGCATTAGTTGTCCATCTTGAAACTACTTATTAACAGTTACTGTAAATATTTTAAGAAATCTGGTGGTTTTGTTGGAGTGTTTGGCTAAGATCATTCAGAGAGCTGAAGATCAATTTCTGTTGCAGTTCAGAACCCTGAAGAAGAAGCTCGAAGAGGGAATGGTGTTCACAGAATACGAGCAAATTCCAAAGAAAAAGGCAAATGGCATTTTCAGCACAGCAGCTCTGCCAGAAAACGCTGAGCGCAGCCGCATCCGCGAGGTTGTCCCCTATGAGGAGAACCGCGTGGAGCTAATACCGACCAAAGAAAATAACACAGGCTACATTAACGCCTCCCACATCAAGGTAAGAAGGGGGCCGTGTTGGGAAGGCTGGTGGAAGATTGCTGGGCTAACGGTAAACAGGCAGGGAGGAGAACACATACGGGCTGCCACTGGGCGTCTTGGCTTGTCCCCAAGCCCCAAGGGAGTGTTTCTGAACTCCTGCACTGTTCTTAGTCAACTGGAAGGCCGTGCCTATCCCTGCAGAGAGAAGGAAGCCCGGCGGCCTCAGGGAAAACCTCGGGTCAGCTATTTCGGAAGCTTGCTCATGACAGAGGATTTAACTGTTTCTTCTTTCTGTGAGTTGTAACTCCCGAAAACTCACAGGGAAAGCTCAGGATCATCCCTTTCAGTTTGTAATCTGCAGATGATTGAGACTTTGGAAGTCATAGGCATTATATTTCTGACCCTGGGGTTTTTATGACGTTTAAGAGCAACAGAATACTATACTATACTCCCGTTTTTAAAAAATAAATTTGTTTGTTTATTTATTTATTTATTGGCTGCATTGGGTCTTCGTTGCTGCACGCAGGCTTTCTCTAGTTGAGGTGAGCAGGGGCTACTACCCTTCGTCGTGGTGCTCGGGCTCTAGGCACGTGGGCTTCAGTAGCTGTAGCATGTGGGTTGTGGCTCTTGGGCTCTAGAGCGCAGGCTCAGTAGTTGTGGCGCACGGGCTTAGCCGCTCCTCAGCATGTGGGATCTTCCTGGAACAGGGATCATACCTGTGTCCCCTGCATGGGCAGGCAGATTCTTAACCACTGTGCCACCAGGAGAGTCCCTATACTCCCTTATAATACTATATTCCCTTGTAATACTACTGCTTATGCATTTTAGAGCCGAAGTCCCCAATTTGCATGGTATTTAGAAGAGCGGGCTAATTTAAGCATAAACCATAACGGTGTGGTTGACAATGAATCTTGCCAAATTTCCCACAGTATTCAATTCATTGTGGTTATTAAATTTTTCTTACTGCTTCAAATACTGCAAATCTTCATATCTCAGTATTTCATAGATTTTAAGATTAGTCAGCTTAGCATTCCTTCAGTTTAGAGTTAGGGATACATGTGTGCGTGCAGTTTGCAGATAAGTGTTTCCTAAATGGCTTACCTCCCTCAGGGCTCCTAGTGACAGAACATATTTGTTTAGAATATAGTCGTCATTTGCTGTGACCTCTGAATGGGGAGGTATTTGTACACTAACGTGAGTTGTATTAGTATAATTGTTATGGTTGTTACAGGATGTTTCTCAGCAATCCAGTGTTCACGTTAATAGTCTGTTGTGATCAACAACCTCAGAAACCTGTCTCTGGTGTTATTTCCTCTCTTCACTGGGCTTATCTACTGTAGCCAAATTATAGGTAGGTTCCCTAGAGCCTCTAAAATACAGCTAGATGTCTGGCCCATGTATCAGTTCTAACAGTTTTGATGCAGAATATGGAAAGGGTACGGTGGTTGAGTGTAGTGTTTTTGTTTACCAGGCATAGACAACCACATCTATTTTTTTGAGTGTCAGAAAGCCCTGTCCAAAGAAATAGGATGGCATAACTCTCAGGGATCCTAGTATATATTTTACTCTTATTTTTGAGAGTGAGAACTCTCAAAACAATAAAACAGTAAAAACTGAGCCCCAGGAAACCCTGAAGGAAACTGACGGTGGGGAATTTCCTGGGCTTAGTTCAGATAACGAAACAATGACCAAAATAATGGACGCAAACAAAGATGCAGATCGCACAGCTGCTTCTTGCTAGACTGTCTGCAAAAATCTTCCACAGCTGTAATATACTATCTTCTACTTTCGGCCAAGTCACCTCCCCGTTTTCCATCTGCTCTCTGGAAAAAGCGATGATGAGTCTCTGCTGCTGCTATTCACAGTCTGCATGTGCTATGCCCAGCGGGTGCTGTTAGCATCCCTTCCTCCATATTCTCTGAGGCCCACATTTCATCTTGTGGACCCGGGTGAGACATGGGTGCGTTTAATAGACCCAGAGAGCTTGCAAGAACTTGTCCTCGTGTTTTTGGAATAGGGTTGTATATCTTGCCAATGTTTTCTCCCTGGGTTCCAAGCAGCCATTAACACAGAACGGAGATTTATTTGCTCCAGAGGTGGAATCACATCTGTGAAATCTACCTCAGTAGCATTGGTGGTTGTGTTTTTAATGCAGTTTTTAATACCCTCCTGTCAATACTTGGGAATATGCTGAAAGGCCCCAGGCAGCAGCATGCTCGGGAAGTATTTATGGCTCCTATATGTTGGGTGCCAGAGAGGCTAATGTTTAAAATCACAGTTCCACAGATAAGCCAAACTCTTAGCCAGCCAGCAAATATATGAATGTTATCTCCCACCAGTACTCGGAAAATGGATTTTGCTTGCCAGCTTTGACCTAAACATGTCTTGTGCAACGAGATAATAACCGACATTGTTTTTGTTTGAATCAAGTTAGTGTGTAGTTTCATAAAATAAATGAGAGAAAAAGTTTCAGACAATGATCACTTCATTGCCCCTAGAACTATCTTGAGATCCTCACTGGCGAATGTGTAAGGGAGCCTGACTTGGCAATATCAAGGCACAGGAGTGGAGGGAAACCCAGAAAGAATCCCTCCAAAGGCCACCGTTTCACCCTGATAGCATGACCTTCTGCACTCGGGGCGTGACTTTTTAATGATGAGTCTCTGCTGCTGATATTTATAGCTGCAGAACTATCCTCCCAAGATCATCCTGAGCTGTGTGGCGTAATGATTTTATTATCCAAAATCATCTCCTGACTCTAAAGTTCGGTTGGATGCTGTGGTGCTATACGAGGGGAAGGTGATGATGAAATATCACGTGCAGTTGGCTTAAGCGCCCTCCTAACACCTCTACCGTATGTGGTCCAGAGTAGCGGGTACAGCAGAGGTTTAGGACACACTTCCTACCACGGCAGTGGTAGAAAGACATTGCTCCCAAAGGGGTGTTATTCCGTGGTAGACTTTTCTAGTATTTAAAAGGATGCCATGGGGACTTCCCTGGTGGCACAGTGGTTAAGAATCCACCTGCCAGCGCAGGGGACACGGGTTCAAGCCCTGGTCTGGGAAGATCCCACATGCTGCGGAGCAACTAAGCCCATGCACCACCACTGCTAAGCCTGCGCTCTAGAGCCTGCGAGCCACAACTATTGAAGCCCTCGAGCCTAGAGCCTGTGCTCTGCAGTAAGAGAAGCCACCGCAATAAGTCCGCGCACCACAACGAAGAGTAGCCCCTGCTCACCGCAACTAGAGGAAGCCTGCGTGTTAGCAACGAAGACCCAACGCAGCCAAAAATTCATTAATTAATTAAGTAATTAATTAAAAAGAACATCATGTTCCTTAAGAAAAAAAAAAAAAGAATGCCATGGAGTACTGTTTCCCAAACTCTGGACCACAATACGGTAGTGGCGTATGAAATCAGTTTAGTAGTCGGGAGCATTTTGGGGTTTTTTTGTTTAGTTTTCTTTTGTTTTTTAATGGAATAGACTAGAAAAAAGAGAAACGAATGGCAATTGTCAGTACATTGCACATTGGAAATATTTCTGTAACAAATGGTTAGGTTATATACATATATATTCATGTAATATTGTGTATGTAGATATATAGGTATATATATGTTTTTAATATGCACTGGTTTGTACATAATTACTGTGGGTTTCAGACCAAAAATGATGAAGTATATTTTAATAAGCTTGAGTGGCAGAAAGTATTTGCATGTGAGAATGTCGCTAGCCATCCCATGGTCTCAGGGCTTTTGATGACAGCACCAACACATTTGGCCTAAAAATATTATCCAGTTTTCAGGTGGCTACAAAAGGACCCACGGTCAGCATGTAATTCTGTCCTGGATTTGGGGTTTATTCACCGATGCTTTCCTTGGTTTCCAGGTGGTGGTTGGTGGGGCAGAATGGCACTACATCGCCACTCAGGGGCCCCTGCCCCACACATGCCACGACTTCTGGCAGATGGTGTGGGAGCAGGGAGCAAACGTGATCGCCATGGTCACCGCGGAGGAGGTAAGGGGAATGGCCGTTCAGCCATCTGTCCCCAGGGGCGGGGTGGCCAGAAGATGGGCTTTGTGTCAGTGACTGTGCTGCCCCATCCTCCTTCCAGCAGCACCATTTCTCTGCCAATCCTTTTCTCTCTGACATGCATCTCTTTTCTCTCCTTACTTCCATATAGGTTTGTTTGGTTTTCCAAAGATACTTTATTGTTATGTCGCATTTTTATCCAGCTCTTAACTCTTGTCCTTGGATCACTATGAACTAAAATTAAACGAACAAACAAACAAACAAACAAAAAAGAACCAAACTTCAGTTCAGCCAGCTCACTTCTATGTGCCAAACAAAACAATGATCTTTCCACTGGAGTCTGAGAACTTTGGGGCTGCCCTGGGTAAATTGGTATGTATTCCCCACCCCGGGCACAGCCAGCTCACAGGCCCTCCTGCTTATCAGCTGAAAAGAGACCAGAAGCTGTTGTTCCTGTAGAGGCCTCTATTCTTTGGGGCGAGAGAAAAAAAAAACCTTTTTCTTCCTTTGCCAAGTCAAACATAGTTTTTCCCTTGTAACTAGAGAAGTCTATGTGGTGTTCTAAAAACTGGCATATACCCCCGGTCCATCTAGCAGTTCACTTGGAGGTTGCTGTCTTTGTGGGAGGATGTTTTAGGTCTCTTCTCCTGTCACAGTCTTGAATTTTTTTTATTTTTTAAAAATTTTAACCACTTCCTTTTGTTCCTTTCATTAAATTTTAATGTATGTTTTGAAGTCATTTAAGGGGCAGGCTTCACTTGGCTTTTTGTTTGTTTGTTTGTTTATTACAATATTATGGTATTACATACCTTTCCTAATAATTTCAAAAGGATGGGGAACAGAAAGAACTTAAAAAAAAAAAAAAGTCCTATTCCCTTTATTGACTCTTCTGAGCAGATGCTTTCCAGAACAGCCCATTAGAAGGTAGTGATGAAAGGACTTTTGGCTCTTTTAGGCCAATTGTACTTCTCTAGGCTGACCTTCTGTCCCACCTTCCCACAAAGAGTAAATGCTTCTGAAAGTCTCTAGTTCTACCACCTTATCGAATTGCATCCCTGGGAGGGATTCATTCAACTTGAAACAGAGTACTTACCATCGGCGCTGACCCCGGGGTGTGGTGCTAAACACAACAGGCATGATCCTTGTCCCCGGGGAGCTTACATCCTAGTGGGATTTACAGTAAAAAGTGGACAAATAAAGTCAGCTCAGATCGCGGTAAGTGCGTGGAGAAAATGAAACCAGTGATGGGATGGAGGGTGACTGCGGGGCTACTTTAGATGAGATGGCAGCCCAGGGCCCTCTTTGGAGGCTGCATTTGAACTGAAACCTGAGTGACAAGAAGGGGCCAGTCTTAGGAACAAAGTCCCGTGATCTGTGAGGCAGCCGGAGACGGTAAGCCGGAGATTGAAATCTGTAATTGATGTAGATACTCAGCAGTTATATAAATTAAAGGACTCAGATAAACCTACTTTCACAGGATAGTTAAATAAAAGAGGCAGGTGTGCCTCAAATTTAAGAAGACTCAATTCAGCCGAAAGAATCGGGGCACGATGACGTGTGTCACCTAAAGATGTGTTGCATTGTGAGCAGGCCAGCACTTGCCACTCACTCCCCCGGCCCCGTATGCTGGGCATTTCTCCTCTCGCTCCACCCACTTCCTGTCCTGGGTCCCTTTCTGAGCCAGCATCTCATCCACACACCACCCCCCGACCCCGCTCCCACTCCTGTGATATCAAAATTCTGCGGAACTTTAAAACAGACCCCATTTTGTAAATGGTTGAGAATGCATAGCCTCAGAGAAGATTGTAAAATTAAGGGAGAAAGAAAAGGGGTAAAGCCCGTATTCCTCTGCTTCAGTTGTCGATAGAAAGAAAACAAATGGGTCAGAGTGAAAACGCATGAGATTGACGCTAGATGACAGAGACGGTGTCAGTGGTTGGTAGGTTGTAACAGAGAGCCCAGGGCTGAGCTTCCGAAATAAGAAGCGTGATGACCGAGAATGATTACTGGGATCTGTCATGCCTCTGCTTAAGGCCACTTCATCACCTGTGGGTGGCTTTCCACTGTCTGTGGGGTGAAATCCAAACTCCCTACCGTGCACCAGGGGGCCTTCTCACCTTCTCTCTGCCATCTACACTGAAGACCTTTCTGTTTCTTGAACACACCTTTCTGTTTCCTGCCTGTGGTTCTTCTCTCTAACATTCAACTGCAGCTCAGTTGTGAATCTTTAAATTTTTCCATTGATATAACTGCATAGTAAATCTTACTATTGGTCTTAGCTAAAATGTATGGGATCTACTCTGTGAGAGACACTGCATGATGCTACTGAGTCAGAGACTTAGCAGCCATTCACATTTTCCACTGCCCTCAGATTTTAAGATTAAGAGGATGAGCTCCCCCTGACTCATGTCCAGTTTTGCTTCTCTGTGTGATTCAGGAAGGCGGACGAACCAAGAGCCACCGATACTGGCCCAAACTGGGTTCCAAGCACAGTTCAGCTACCTATGGCAAGTTCAAGGTCACCACAAAGTTCCGAACAGATTCCGGTTGCTATGCAACCACAGGCTTGAAGGTCAAGCACCTTTTGTCCGGGCAGGAAAGGACAGTGTGGCATTTGCAATATACTGACTGGCCAGATCACGGCTGCCCAGAGGATGTCCAAGGATTTTTGTGTAAGTCTTTCCTTCCCAGTCGGGGTTTAACCAATAGCAATAATGGTCTTATTAGTTGGAAGTGAAATAGAAAGAGAAGCTACTTTCTCTTAAGTGGCAAAAGTATTATAACATTGAGTGTATAATACTTCATATACTATGTGTAGAACAGAGAAAATTAATACGTGGCATTTATCATATTCTCTTCATCATTTATGCAGGTGAGCTAAATGTGGTAAACTAATTTGGTTCTACCTTGATTTAGACCTTTAGTACCTATCCTGATACATGTCACATGTCTGAACCTTGAAAACCTTATGCTAAATAAAATAAACCAGATACAAAAGGACAAATGTTGTGTCATTCCACTTACATGAATGAGTTGCCCAGAATAGGCAACTTCATAGACATAGAAGGTGTAATAGAGGTTACCAGGGGCAAGGGGGAAGGGGAATAGGAAGATATTGTTTGATGGATGCAAAGTTTCTGTTTGGGACCATGAAAAAGTTCTAGAAGTGGATAGTGGTAATGGTTGCACAACATTGTGAATATACTTAATGCCACTGTACACTTAATGTAATGCACACTAAAATGATTAAAATGGTAAATTTTATGTTATATATATTTTACCACAATAAAAAAACAGAGCAATAAAGAAAAAAAAAATCTTTAAAACTTTCTCATGAAGATTTATATCTCAGAAGCCCTGTATTTCCTACAGCAGTAAATCCCAATCAGTAGTTTCTCATACCTACAATTAAAGACACTAAAAGTAAAAAAAAGAAAAAAGAAAAAAAAAAAGGATACTAAGAGTTGTTGAAGTCAACTTGTAATACTTGAAACTATCAGTTTTGGATTCATTAATTTATGTATATTTTTCAAGCTATGGTTATCTTAGAAACTAATTCATCCAGATTGTACACAGTATTTTATCTATAAGGCCAAAAACTGGTGTGTGTCTACCATGTGCTAAGCACTGAATCAGGCTCTTAGAACACAGAGATGAAACAGTCTTTGTTTTAAAGGCTCTCTCGGTCTCATGGTGAAGGCAGGCCAGTGATCCTTCCCTTCCACAGACTTGCCTAAACATCCTGCATGTGTGGGAAACCCCACTCCTTCCTTACCCAGCTAGAAGGAGGCCCGAGGGTACCCTGCACATTCACTATATCTGCTGTGTTGTTGACTCACCAGCTGGCAGAAAACCTGTGGTCACCACAAAGTGAGGATGTTGGAGACTGTTAAAACCTTGATTTTTATTTTGATATTAATTTACAGTAGAAGGGTTGGAGGAGAGAAGAGAGAATAGGTTTTCAAGTACCTATAAGTACCATTTCACAAGTTCCAACAGAAAGATTCCGATGCAAACTTATTCATCGATGCAATTTCATTTCCCATTAAAGTGATAATGGCTCTTGAGGAGTTGGACACAGAAAGTGAAAAAGATGATTGGAATCAAAGGATCTAGAACATCTAGAGTGGGTTAGTGGTTTGCCTGAGGTCAAACAGTTACCTATAGCTCAAAATATTAGTAAGGAGCACAGTGACCTCTGCAGAATTTTCTTTCCTTGTAACAGTGTTCTTTTTATTCCTTTCTGGTACTCTTTTGCTAATTGCTTTATTAGAAGCAAGCCTCAGAAAATGGAAACAATAAAAATAGATCCATTTGATGACTAGCTAACAGCTGTGATAAAAGATTGAGTTTATAAGATGGTTGAAATTACAATCAAATCTTTTAAATCAGAACCAATTTAAGGAAGGCCAATCTAAATTACTGAAAAATAAATAGAGAATATTTTTAAACAGTATTCATTAATTTACCTTTCTAAGAAACTCAGGACAAATATACTGAGCAGGGTCTTAGAAATATTGGCTCTCTAGGTTTTTAAGAATTTTAAGAGATTTTTGTTTGTGTTTAAATTAGATTTAAACCTGGATGCAGAGGAACGGGGTCAAACGGTCTTCCAGCCTCCAGAGGTCTTCATTGAGTTACAGCTTAAGGAACTTTATTAATATGATTGCTGGAGAAAGAATCTATTTAAATCTAAT
The DNA here is from genome assembly GCF_030028045.1 of Hippopotamus amphibius kiboko. Taxonomy (NCBI): domain Eukaryota; kingdom Metazoa; phylum Chordata; class Mammalia; order Artiodactyla; family Hippopotamidae; genus Hippopotamus; species Hippopotamus amphibius. Next base: position 162,918,505 of record NC_080188.1, on the reverse strand, counting down.
TTCTCTGTTGTTTCATGAAATTCCACTTGATGGTGGCATCTGCTTTATTGATCAATATTCCTTTTACTTCTCTCTGTAAATTTAGCACCAGAAAAGCCCTGTCTCTTGTACGTGAGCATTGCCTACCGTCAGAGAACGTTGTCACCTAATAGCTTTTCCCCTTTGGAAAAAAAATTGTGAAGGAAATTGCATGCTCAGCATTTAGCTCATGTTGGTACCAATAGCAACTACCCTATCTAGTCACCTCAGCTTGCCGTCCCTCTTTTGTTTTGTCGTATCTCATTTTACATTATTGGTGGCGGTGATGGTGGTGGTAGTAAATGTTTATGTGGGTAAACTATTTCAGATTACTAGTTAAATAAGGTTATAGAGGAGAATTGGAGTTCTTAGTCATTGTATGTAAACAGGTGCTTTTAAATTATGAGAATGGTTTGAATGCTGTTTTTTCTCTTCAGCAGTTTGAGCTTTTCTCATTTGGTTTTACACTGCTGCATTGGGATGAGATTTTCTGAGTATCAGGAACCTTCAAATCTGCTTCTCCCCTGAACGAGCTACCATCAAATCTCAATTACTAATTGGCTTTTTCCGGCGCTTGGACTGTTTGAGGATTACATTTACATACTTTTCCTTTTTTTTTCATAATCATGAAAAAAAGTCTTTGAGGCTTGGATTGAGTAATTTCTCATTTGTGCCCAGTTGGAGTAGTGAGCGGTCTTCTGCACGGCCCAGCGGGGGCAGGCAGATGTTGGAAAGGACAGGGGAGGTGGCACACACCCTTCCCACACGTTGCCTCCAGGAAAGGGGGGGAGGGGTGGGTTATCTTGAGCTACTCACATAACCACATGGGATGCAAGCTGAAAACCAGGCTCCCCAAAGTCTATTTTAAAATCAAAAAAATGGAGTCAAGCCTCAGCTGACACGCATTCAGTGAGGGAAGGAAGAAAGGGCAGATGGACCCTCTTCCCACCAGAAGTTGGCTCTGACAGGCAGGCGTTTCAAGGGAACCTAGCTGGTGTTCTGATCCCAGTCTGTTAATAGTAGGAATTGCTGTAAGTAATGTCGAGAATCATCTGCTTGGGGGACTTTGGGATTTGCAGAGGGGAAAACAGAATTTAATTTTTAAAAAAGAACTATTTAATTTAAAGAACAAATTCTCCCATGGACTAATTGACTCCCAGCTGGTCCTTTCTGGATCCAGGACTGTACAGTGGGTACCAGCCAAATAATTAGTGTCTCGTAAGAACTGTAAATTATTCTCACTTAAAAAAAAAATTCACCGTCAGTTTTTTCCCCTCTCACTTGTATGCAAAGCCGTGTAGGACTTCAGTGACAAGATTTGCATTTTGTCTTGCAGCCTACTTGGAGGAGATCCAGTCTGTCCGTCGCCACACCAACAGCATGCTGGAAGGCACCAAGAACCGGCATCCCCCGATTGTGGTCCATTGCAGTGCCGGGGTGGGAAGGACCGGCGTGGTCATCCTTTCTGAGCTGATGATCTACTGCCTGGAGCATAATGAAGTAAGTCCTTCTGGGCTTCTGAATCCTCCACCTTGGGGACCAGTCTACACCATGGCCAAACCTTTTCCTGTGCCCCCTTTCCACTGCTTCATTTCCTGTCTCTGGATGAGAGTTTTCCAGACCCATGATTCCTAGTTGGACTTTGACACTTACAACCTTCCTTATCTTTTGCCTTTCACTGCTCTGTGTGGACACCCAGATAATATAGAAGAAGAGTTGAAAGTGTGAGAAAGGAAACATTTAGAAACTCTGATCTTCGCTGGCATTGACTTCCAGAAGTCTGCAGTGTTTTGTAGAAGGTCTGGTTTTCCTGTGCGTAATTTTCCACAGTGGGTTATTCAGTCACATATAGTTAAATGCATCTTGCCTTTCTGGGATGTGTTTTGGCCTCACTCCTATGTGAAAATGTGTGTACTTAAAAAAAAAACATTTTTCATTCTTTAGAGGGAGGTTTTATTGAGGGGGGTTGTCTGCTCTCATCTAGGCTGGCAGCGGTGTGTAGCAGAGCTGGGTGGATGATCTGAGGACACAGACGTGGCCTGCCTTTGTTGAGGCTGGACGCCCAGCGCTTCCCCCGCAGACGTGGGCTGCAGCTGAGTTTGTGCCCACACGGTGTGTGGCGTTCCCTTCCAGTGTAGGTCAGGGAGCTGCACTGAGGGGCTTTTGATTTTGTAGAGATGAGACAAATAGCAATCAAAGGCTAAAGCACAATACTTCTGCCTTAGTCTATTCTCATGGGGCTTTAGGGGTTTTAAATGGCTTTCACTTTTTTTTTTTCCTTAGGTGCTTTAAGCACCGCTAGCAGCACATGTCCAGTTCCTGTTTTACAGATGAGGATGCTGAGGTCCAGACACTATCTAGTGGCTTGCCCAGTGCCAGGTGGCCCTTAAGCAGTGGTGCCAAGGTTTGGAGTGAGGTTTCCCCTCCTGGCCCTGAGTTATTTTCTGTCTTCACTCTGCCTTCAAATGCCGAGTGTCATTTGGTTCTTGTTCAATTTCCAAATTGTACAGCTTGGAGAATCAAAGGAAACTTTTGAAGTGGATTGGTAGTTTTAAAATGAGGAAATGTTATAATGTACATTCTGTGAAGGAATTTATATAACAATATATGTATTTACTCAGTGGTTTTAAAATAAGATTAAATATTGCCCCACAAAGTTTGTTATATTCAGACTTCTAGGATAACAATAAATGCCAAGTTTAAATATGTTCAAAGGATTTTTAAGTTCCCTGCCTATAAAAAGCTAATTTTGGAAATTTTCAGCCTATACATATGAATATTTGTGCTGCTAAAAAGTAGGAGTTATATCAAATATGGCCTATTGTTTAAACAAATAAACAAACTCTGTTGGGGAACAAAATGCCCATCATGAAATCAGTTGAGTCTACATAACAGAAATCTCATCATCTTCTATGAGTTTTTATTCTTTTGTCTCACATGAGATATCTTGATGGTTTGCTTCTCTGTCACTACTAGAAGTCTCTAGGAGTTTCGAGTAGAGTGAATAGCTCACCCCTAAGTCCCAGATCCACTCACTGCCGGGAAGATGAACTAAGATGCAGTGGAATCTGGGTACACGTGGCTCGAGCGTATCCGAGCTCCACTGGCAGGACCAGTGGGTTCCTGGGGAGGAAGAAGGGGCTCATCGTCTCCCCGCCACTTAGAGATCTTTTCCTCATGTCACTTTCTTCGCCATATTCCTTCTTTTCTCCGTTCCCCGGGCACTCTTCCTCTGTTCCTCCTTCCTCCTTTTCAACTTGAGAAGCTGTTTTGTCAGTCTTGTCTGACATGAAGGCTCGCTCTGTTCTGAGAGCTCTTTGGAGACCCATCAAAGGCTGAACCTCAGTAACATGATGACATGAAGGCTCATTGATCACCAGATGTCACTGGCTCAGTGGAACAGAAATAACACATGTCAGAGCCAGTGGGGTACAGAGTGAGAGCTTCAGCCGCTAAGGCCTCGCGTGGACTTGGTGAGGGCTCAGGGTGATTCAGTTCTCTGTGGTGTATCCAGACATAGCGGATTTCCTCAATGCCCAGTTGCATGCCAGAACATTCTTTACTGGAACATGGTCAGTCCAAAGAGGACTTCTGTTCCCATTGATATTCAAAGATAGCAAGATGACTCATATTTTTCACTTCCCTTCCCCTAGCACAAATATAGCCAGCCTTATCTGTCCCATTTCCCATAATTGCTATTGGTAGATGGCTAGGGAGAAAAAAGTTCTCTACTTGTTCTGCTTCAGGCTGGGCTAGTAAAATTCAGACCCTTATTTTAGAAGAGGAGTGGAACCATGTTTCTTTGTTTTTTAAACAAAACATTTTGCTAAATCAGTATAAAATTGGGTGTCCCATTTTTCTCCATTCTAAACTTTTCTGCCTTCTTTCCATGGCTTTTGGATTTAGGATACTTTATGTTTTAACCTAGAATCCATAGAAATTTAACTTTGCCAGTGAAATGCCTTTTCTTTTTCCTAGAGCAAAGATGCTTATCGTGAGGTCGGGTAACTGTGAAGTAGGAACAGGAAGGGCTTCTCCTGGGCTGCCCTGAGAAGTTTCTCTGTGTCTTGTTGCTGTTGGTCACTGAATGTTAGCTGTAACATTTGAATGCCTATACATTTTTTTCAGAACGCACCAGTTTCATGGCTTGTGATACTCTCTCGGCCACCTGTCCCAGATTAGCTAAAGTACAAAAGGTCAAGTTCTCACTAGCCAAAGAGCAAGATGTCTTTTTTTTTTTTTAATTACTTTATTTTAATTTATTTATTGGCTGTGTTGGGTGATCGCTGCTGCACGTGGGCTTTCTCTAGTTGCGGCAAGCAGAGGCTGCTCTTCGTTGTGGTGCGCTGGCTTCTCATTGCAGTGGCTTCTCGTTGCGGAGCACAGGCTCTAGGTGCGTGGGCTTCAGTAGTTGTGACATGCAGGCTCAGTAGTTGTGGAGCACGGGCGTAGTTGATCTGTGGCACGTGAGATCTTCCCGGACTAGAGCTTGAACCCGTGTCCCCTGCATTGGCAGGCAGATTCTTAACCACTGAGCCACCAGGGAAGTCCCAAGATGTCTTGATCTTGCTGCTCTTCTGAATTGGTTATCCCTTCTTCATAGAGCAGCGGGGGTGGAAGTGTCTTCATCTGCCTCCTGATTCCTTGGGTTAGGAACAATGGACAGCAGAGCCTGTGGAAGTGAATCTTCAAGGCAAGTTGAAGGATTCTTTCATTGAGGATCAGGGGAACCTTTGTCTTGTCTCCAAACTGCCCTACATCAGCTAGCATACTATCCTTGAATCAGACTGAGGGGCTATTGAGATGGAAATGACCATGATGATAGTGGTGGTGGCAGAGATGGAAGTGAAGGTGATGGTGGAGGAGGAGATGGTGGAGGTAAGGAAGATGGTGGTGGAGGTGATGGTAGAGGTAGAGAAGTTGGAGGAGATAGTGGTGGTGGTGGAGGAGGTGGTATAGGTGGAGGAGATGGTGATGATGGTGGAGGTGGAGCAGTTAGAGGGGATGTTGGTGGAGGAGGTGGAGGTCAAGGAGATGGTGATGGTGGAGGAGGTGGTATAGGTGGAGGAGATGGAGACGATGGTGGAGGAGATGGTGGTGGAGGTGGAGAGGGTGGTGCAGATGATGACAAGAATGAAACTATTATAATAACCACATCTAACCTGTATTTAGCGTTTACCATGTGCCAGCACCATTTCAAGAGCCTTCAACTTGTAGCCTTCACAGTGACCCTATGAGAGAAGTCCTGTTAGTCTCCTCATCTAACAAAGAGAAACTGGGGCACAGGGAGATGAGCTCTTAGCTCCTGTGTGACCCTGCCTCTCTTTTCAAAGCCTTTGGTGGATATGAGGTAGGAACAGCCTTATTCTATCCTTATATTCAGTGCCCAACACAGAGTAATGCTCATCATACATTATGTTAATTAAGTTCATGATTAAGTGCTCTGTGTTGTGTATCATGATGGAGTAGAGTTTAGGCACAGACCCACTAGTTACCATCAGAGGATTATGGTCTAGGCTCTGTATTTTGGCTAATAGTTTGAGGATTTGCGTGCCTTTTTCTCTTTCCTTATTACCAGGGACTTGTCCCTTTTAAATCTGTGGTGTGTGTTACTTGCCTAGTTTTGAAGAAGAGCAACTAAACAGGATGGCATGTGGGTATCATAGCTACACAAAGTTTGGAAATAGCTGAAATGACTTTTGAAAGTAAAGTAAGAAAAAACATACAACTGGGTTTTTATTATTTTATTTTTGTTGCTTGCTAAGTCCTTGGTAACTTCACGGGTGTGGTTGTCTGCCTGGGTTAAGGCCTCCCAGAGCAGGGGGAAGTGTGCCCAGGCCACGAAGGCACATTGATTCTATGGCGTTTCTGCCTTGGCTGGTTCAGGAGGATGGAAGTGACACGAGGGAGGGGACAGCAGGGCACCAGTGATCCATCGTATTCTTTCCATTGGAGATCTTCAAAGAATTCACGCATAGGCAATCTCATCTAATACTCAAGATATTGTTAAAGACTATCGCTCCAAACATGACTGGTGTTCCGAGATTGTGCTTTGACATTTTAAAGATTTACATGTAAATTATCTCACTTGGTTATGCCTGTGATCCTGCCGGGTAGCAGGATGGGCATGAGTGTTTTTATTTCATTAATATTAATGAGATAGTGAGTAGTCTTTATTAAGAGCCCACTATGTGCCAGACACTGTTAAATGCTTTACATGCGTTTTGTTCATTTGATCCTCGGAGGAGGGTACTGTTTATCACCCTGTGTTATTGCTGAGGAAATGTCACTAACTTGGCCAAGGCCACACTGCCATTGGAGGAAAGGATCATTATCCTTATTTTACAGATAAAGAAACAAAGACCCAGAAAGGGCTTAAATCCTACCACTGGGCCGTGGTAGCATTGAGAGTGCCAGTCGGGTTTAACTCCAGCCTCTGTGTTTTCTCTAACAGTGTAGTCTGTATTAAAATTTCACATCAGTGGTACATGACGACCAGCTTCTCCAGTTGCTGGTAGGGTCTTTGATTGGGATGACCTAGAGGGGGCTGTCTTTGGCTCTCTCCTGTACCTGCACAGGGGCAGGGAGTGAAGGCTTCCTGGATGAGGGAATGAGGAAGGACCAGAGGGAAGCCCCTCATCTCAGGATCTTCTTCTCTTTTCTTGCAGAAGGTGGAGGTACCCATGATGCTGAGACTCCTCAGGGAGCAAAGGATGTTCATGATCCAGACCATCGCTCAGTACCAGTTTGTCTACCAGGTCCTCATCCAGTTCCTCCAAAACTCCAGACTCATTTAACCCCCCGCCTCAGCTCCCAGAAGAGGGACCCAGCTCCATCTTGCAGATGGGGAAGCACCTCCAGATAACATCTGCTCCCCCAGCAGGGCGCGGATGGCCGGAGCAGGCGGGCCACGGGCTCCCTTGAAGACGGGAGCCAAGATCATTCACAAACATCACGTATTATTTTATATGAGATAATTTATTTTTCCCCCTTTGAAATAACCTTTGTGAATCATCGTAACGCAGTTTTCACAATAATATAGTGCTTTTCATGTGAACCACATTTTGACCGATCTGCATTGTAAAAGGTCAGTGGAGAGGGTGGCCTGCTGGATCATGTGGGGGACAGAGGCATAAGGGAACACATCTCTAGTGACGTTGCAGCCGGATTTGTGACCAACCCTGAAATTCATCAGCCTAATTTCCCACATCCAGATCAAAGATGGCAAGAAAATGAGTTCATCCTAAAATGTAAAGATAAGGGCTAAGACCCTTTCTTGAAGGAGAAAAACAACACTCTTTTCTTACATCTGGGGACTCCTGTGGCTTGCTGGGCAGTTCCCTTCCTTTTCCCTTTCTGCCCTCTCCCTCAGTAGTCTCTTTTTTTCCTCCCAGGCTTGAGTTAAGACAGGAACCGCTAGAGGAAATGCTCCCTTTCTGACGCCGTGATTGCCATCGCCCAGGCTGGGTGAGGACTCTGCGTTGTATCTTTCTCAACCGCTCCTTATTCTAGGCTCTGGAGCCTGCTCGCCTGCTGGAGACTGCACCCTTGGTATTTGCTGCTTCTCCCTGTTGGCTCAGTGGACCCTAGTCTGGTGGCCTTTGAGGCCCTGGGCCAGGCCGTCTGTGCAGCTAGGCCTCTTGCCTGATTGAGAGAAGACAATGGGCAAGTGTGGAAGAGAGAGGAGACAGGCAGGCCCTTGATATTGTTTCTTATTTAAATATGAAGGGTGTGCTGCTGGGGAATCTGAAGGTCAAGGTGCTGGATGCTTTCTGTCTTTCCATCAGTCACCAAGTCCTTGGAAAGGTTATAAAGGAAATGGTTGGGAAAGCTGATGTCTGGGGCCTCTTTGGCACTCAGGTGGCAGGGGCCCTGCCAGGAGCCACACCAAGTGTTATCCCCACTGTGCTGCTAGCATCTCCAGCCTTTGGCCTGCAGGAGCAGAACTAAGCCCAACCCACGAGCCTGCAGTACAAATCTTGGCCCACCTGCTGAAAGATGGTGAGATTTGTCTCGCACAAAGGTCTAAGGCCTTTGTTGCTTTCCTTTTCCCCATACAACCCACTCTGGTCAGTTGTGGTATTAACCCTGCCCTCATTTTGAAGCTTAGTCCTTAGTTTGTGTCTTTCTGTGCCTTCATTGGTCACTGTCCTTCTGCATCTCGTAGGTTAGTATACAATAAATCATGTTCTGCACGTTTTCCCTCTTGTTGACTTTTGGGGAATTTTTCTCTCTACCATTTAGTTTTTCTGGATGCAACTTTTAAATTCTGGCTTTGTTCTTAAAACTGACTTTTGTGGGTGTTCCATGATGCCTTCTTCCACTGCTGCCTTTTTTTTTTTTTTTTTTTTTGCCTCCTGAGCTGCAAATGCAAAGAAAGAATGGCATCCAGTCAACTAGAAAGAGTGTGTCTTTGTGACTTACAGTCCCTACAACAGACAGGTGTGGAAGCAAATTCCTGATGAACTACTTTGGAGTGTGAATAAACTGGCTTTCACATCTGGCCAGGTGTTATGGTGGTGGTTCTCTGTATTTGGACTCAAGAGTATCTGGCGGCAAAGGGCCTCCTTCCCTTCTGCTCCAGGGTCTGAAGAATCATTCAAGGAGTAGAGTGTCAATTGAGCTCCATAGATTCTGGAATTTTGCTGTATGATCTGAAAAAGAAAACCACTAGTATGACGTGTATTTTCAGTGGATCATAGCTCTCTCTAGGAGATGTTCAGAAATTGGATCATCAGCAGCCAAAGAGGTACTTGTTTCCTTTTCTTTGGAGCCTCTCCATCCTTGGGATATTCTGCTGTTAGGGACGTTTTAACAGTTGCTCTGCAGTTACTGGTTTATTGTTTGATGAACCACATCAGTATCTCTCTTTCGTCTCTCAGGCCCCAAACGTGGGCACTGTTAAAATGTCTCATGTGGGCAGCGTGTGTGTAGATCTGCTGTCTCTTTGAGCTCATCCCTCATGGCCCTCCTTTCAGCTCATACACTGTTGCCATTTGGTGCTCCGGGAACATTCGTGAATGCACAAAATGCAGAGAAGTAGGTTCAGTATCCAATTTCCTAGCCAAAGTTTATATTGAAACTCAAAGGAAAACATTTAAAAGTGACTCCCCATATTTTGTTTTTAAAAATAAATGCTTTTGGTCCTTGAGCCCATTTTGCATTCCTTTTCACATCTCCAGTAGATGCCAACCTATCTCCTGTTAAATTAGCAACAGCCATTTAAAGTCCTTTCAGTGGCATCTGCATAATAATTGCCCAGAGATGCTTTACATCTGGGAAGCAAGCCAAGGAATAAACCTTGAAGCAAAGTGTATTAAATTAGTTATCTAGTTAGAGCTTTTGGAATGAGTTCCTGACGATGTATCAAGTCTGAAGCTGGAGCTGTCGGGGTCTGTTGCTGCAGTTTTGATTTGAAGGGAGAAAATCAGAAATGGTGGGGATAAAAAAAGGTACCATCTTACAACAAAGTCATCCAACACTTTCAGGCCTCTGGTTTTGATGTTTTTCCAGTTGAAATGTTTTGTTTCTTTCATCCACTCTCTTTTGGATATAATCACCCAGTGTTCATCCTTGTTTACTGTAGTCCCTGGACCAGGGGGGCTGAGTTTGACGTCTTCATCCTTGAGCTGAGCCTGCTGGCAAAGCCGAGCTGTGTCCTGCTGTACTTTACTGGATTCCTTTTGGTAGCATTTACATTTATACACATCTCTTTCCCTGGATAGGAAGTAAAGGAGGATTTGGCGGCTTTAGAGAGGGATGTCAAACATTGATTTCTTTATAAGAGAGGGAATGAGTTCCTCCCCTCAGTTGGAGGGAGTGGTAAGGTCAGGGAAGGTGAAAACATCTCCACGTGGAATATTTTGAGTATAAACTTCCAAGAACCCAAAACAGAGAATTTTACTTCCACAAGCTTTGTGGTCCTAGATTGAGACGAGGAACTATTTTTTGACTGTAATCAGTCATTGTTTGCCTCCAAGTCCCTTGGCTGTCTCTGGCCCCTTCCTCCTTTGGCCTGGATAGAGGGTCTTTGTGGGCTCCACTGGGTGAGGTCCTATGGGACTTGCTACTGGCTTGCCCAGGACTCATTTAACCTTTATTCTGCCTACGCTCAGCTTTTGTGGTTCTGTTATAAACACTAGTAAGTAAGTCAGCACTTTCATCCAACTGCCTACCTTTCTTATCCTTTCCAGGTTAATATAGGTTGACCCATGAAATTTCCAATATTTGGACCATAGTTTACTTACGATGACAGAAAATCCACCTGAATCAACCTAATATGTACAGTTTGTTTCTGCCCCCCCCCCGATGAGTGTGGATCCCAATGTACCATATGTCATTTCTCAAGTGCTAATGAACATGGAAGTGTGTACAGTGGGTGCCTTGGCTCTTTTTGTGAACCCGTTGCCTTGCTACAGCGACCCTTGCCTCACTTGAGTGGGCTGTCTCCTAGAGCTTGAAGTCACTCTTTGCAGAGATGTTAGTGCACTTTGGATTCTCCTAGGCAGGGCTGGCCATGAGGCACATGACTATGGGCTTTTCAGCTGTCATCCTTTCTTGATACACAGTCTGTATTAGCTGACCTCAGCCCACGGGTTATGGAACATCATGTGTGGGCCCAGAGGTGTCCAGAGTCACAAAGCAGAATGTGCTTTTGAAATTCTCTCCCCCACTTGCAGTGATGCGTGTGATGGAGAAAGTAGGTATAGTTATTGCTTTTCTTTGGGGGAAGATCTGTCAGTCACTTGAGGTCAGGGGATGGGCAAATTTTTAGAGACCTTCTAAGATGTGTGCCAGAGAGCTTAGACTCAAGGGATGGGGAGTGGGTCGGAACCATATTAGTGTTCATCTACCCTTCATTCCTCCTTCGTATCGGGAGTAATTGTCAGGATCCTAGTGTAAGAAATTTCCAGAAGCACCAAGTAATTACTGCTGGGCTCTTACGGTGGCTCTTTGTGGGACTACAGTGTTCTCTATTTTATGGAAGAGTATCCTGCAACTGTGTTTTATTGCCTGTGGATTTTACCAGACACTCATCATGCTCTTACTTAGTGATTTCTTCTTGTGAGCAAAGTAACAACTCATCTAGTACTGTTTCCAAATGAAGAAATTTGGGGTTTTCATGGAGACTGCACAAATTTCCCATGGGTCTAGAGTGTCATGAGTGACAAACTAGTTGGCCCTTTAGGGTAGGAATCTCTAACATGTTAAATTATGTTTGACGGTTCTCCTGAACTCTGAGCAAGGAAGCAGAATGGTTCTTGTCTTTGCCTCATCTAAGATATTTGGGGGCAAAAGACCTTACTGATGCATCTGTTGAAAGTAACAGCAACATGTCTTGGAGAAATGGGCAGGTGTATGTAATCAAGTTCTGCCTGCTCCTCCTGCCTGTTGCCCCGAAAGTCACTGTTCTTCATGGGGTCCTGAGAAACTCCATGGCCTGCTTGCCCGACATTCAACCTTTATCCTGCCTGCTCTCAGCTTTTGCATTTCCATTAGAAACTCAGATGGGTGAGTGTTTTTATCCAGCTTACTACCTTACTTATTTTTTCCAGCTTAAAATAGCTGCGTCTCTTTTCTGAAGGCCAAACGAAAAACTTCTCTATTAAAATGTCCATGAACCTGGCATTGAGTATCTGGCATCAATGGATTTCACAGGACTGCGTAATTTATTGTTGTTTGGTGCAGTAAAAAGGAGGACGTGCATCAGTTCCTACTGTTTGGAGCTTTGGTCAGCCCTCCCATTTTAAAAATAAATTCAAGGACTTTTCAAGCCAAGAGGGCAAAAGCTGCTGGGCAGCCTGAGTATGGTGATGCATCTATCTAGAAAGTCACTGTTCCTTCTGCCACACTTTGGGCCATCAAGATCATTCTTTCCCAAAAATGCCATAAGCTTGCCCAGAGAAGAGCTATGAATGGGAAGAGGAAGAGGAGGATGGAGGCTTTTTAGATCAGCCTTGAAGTTGCAATCAAAAAGTTCTTGATTCGCACACAAGTTTCTGAACTCGGAGATGTCTCTCCTACTCCCTCCCTCTCTCTAAAGCTGGAAGGATGGAAATGGGATGGAGCTCCTGGGAAAGACCGCGCTGCAGTGGGGAGATCTGTCTCACCCTCACTCGTAGTTTTAAACCACGTCCTCACTGCTGCGGTGGAGCTTGGTGAATGTTCTGGATTCTGATGCCTGCCTAGATTCGCTGCTCAGAACGACCACCTCCCCTCGCTTGCTGGTGGCTCTCCTTTTCCTCACAGCCTTATTAGCAGAAGGTTGTGCTCATCCACGTGGCTCTGGAGTTAGCGATCACAGCCCCTTTGCATCTTGACCGCGTGTCTCCTGGGGCCCCCAGGGGCTGCAGAGTAGATCCCCCTTCCCAGCATGTTGTGTTTCTAATCAGGGCATAAAAACGGGGGAGATGTCAATACAGGAACGGCAGGTCCTTGTCTCACTTGAGGGCACAGGTGGGACTACTTTGTGATGTGACCCTCTTCCTTCTAAGAGCACCCCGTTCACTTAGGGCAATGCCGACCTTTCCTTGTTTTTCATTTGCTTTGTGGACCAGCTGTCCACAGCACACCTCTTCTTTTCTTTCCCTACCCTTTTAGCAACCCCTACAAAGTAGTTGAATCTAGTCATAGGGAATCACTCTCTAAATCTCTGCAAATTATGTAATTAGGAAATCTAATTTTCATCCTAAAAAGCTTATATAGTTTCAAAAAATCAAACCTGGCATTTATGTAGTTTCAAGGAAATCTGGCAAATGGAAATAACCAGAATGAAAATAGCTAAGTGCTGTCCACAACTGGGAGGTGGGCCTTTGCCACCTTTTTTCCCTTGGTGATCGATACTATCCCTCAGGACTAGAAGGAATGAAAGAAAAGCTGGATTCGAGGATCAGTGCTGTTTAGGACAGAGACCGCAGCAGTCCCTGAGGCTTATCTCGAGGTGAACTTCCGGGGATCCACAGTGGCTGCATTTGGCATGATGACACGTGTCGTCAGATGAATTTGTGTCTCGCCTCATCCTGCTGACTCTGTTCCCTTCATGGTCACCTCTACGGAGCCTGGCCAATCTGGTGAAACGAGTGAAGCTCTAGGCTCTGCAGGGACATTTATAAGTTGCCTTATGCTCTCAGCTGTCTAGGGAGGGGCAGGCTGTGCTATCCCTCCAGCCTGCACATTCTTCCCAACCTCCTCCTTCAGGGAATCACAGAGGCCGCCTCACCTGACAAAGCTGAAAACTTTGGATTGGGGTCTTTTTGTGCCTTGGGATGGAACTGTTTTGCTAACATCTCAGGAATCCTGCTCAGAGTTGAGCTCGGCTGGCTCTCAGAGCAGAGGTGCCTGGCGTTCTCAGCATTTCTCAGGGGCTTCCCACTTCCCTGTACTGCAGTGTTAGCTAAGAAATACCTTCAGCTTCAAACTGCGAGCTGTCATGCAGAGCCAATTCTTTCCCCAACTTGAAAATTGTAAAATGTTATTGCAGCTTCGTTTGACTGAACTTTCTTGCCAGTTTGGAATCTTAAAAATCTGTCCTTTCAAGAGTAAGGTTACTCTTCATCAGAGATGATTTCCTGTGTGTGTCCTCTGTTCCTTCGATAGTCAGCTAACTTGCTTGAGGATGTGTAAATGGGAAAAAAAGGTTTACATATGCAGATGACTATTAAATGTATAATCTTATGCAACTTATGTTACATCAAGTAACATGCTAATTAATCTATTGTGTTTCACTGGACTGTCATTGTGCTACTTAGTTCCGTATTTTGATGCTTTCCTTGGTCTATGTTTTATAAAATGTTGTGAATTGTATCATTCAAGCCAATTGACATTTAATGTCTCATTTTGGATGTACAGACAAGGTCCTTAACGTAGAAACCAGTTTGTTCTTAAGGTTCTTGGGTCAGCCCACAGAAGCCTTCTGACGTCCAACACGGCTGAATTGCGGGGTGGTGTCAGCCAGATCTGGCTGGCATGGGCTGACCTGCACAGTTAACCACCTATCATATTGTTGCTGTGAGAAATGCATTCCAGATGGGGACTTGGGATCCTGAGAACACATTCTTCTCCCCATAATGGCCACTTGCCACCTTGCAAGATGGAAGTCCGGTCCCTTTACTACAAACTAGTTGTAAGGGGACAGAGGGAATGAGACATTTATAGGACATTCCCTAAGTTGGGGAGTGATTAATATTCACGTGTCAGCTTTACTTTTGTATAGACTCTCTCAATTTAATAATATTAAAAGCCTTAAATAAAACTATGCATGCTATTCTATGTGCTTTTTTATATCAGTAAATAAGCTTATGCTTGTCAGTTTTATACACAATTAAGAGGTGTATGAAACTGACTTTTGACAGTATTTTTGCACTGTTTCTTATCTGTTTTTTTAAAGTCTTTAGATATTGGTCCTAGTTGTGTATTGTTTATGTTCTCACTGCCCTTGTCATTGCTGTAAAATGTTTCATATGTGCCTTTACAAATGTGAGATCTTTATTCTAACCTTTTTTGTAAAAGATATCTATTGACTTCCAAATGCAATAAACTTTTTTTTTTTTTTCAGAGAAAACGAATCTTTTCTGTACTATGTATGTTTGCCTTCGTTGAAAGCATCTTCTCTCTTACTTTTAGCGTTATTTTCATAGGCAAATGTGCCTTGGAAAATCTGCCTTTTCACTTCTCTAAAGCCCATTTATTTCTACCGACTTTTCATTCCTGTATAGCTTGATCACACTGAAGAATTAATTTGAAATTTCCAAAAGCCATCATTAGAAAAAACCCAAAAGGGGTGATCGCTAGGTAAAGGGAATGAAGAACCTAGAACTGGAGCTTTCTCACAGCTGCAGTGATAATCCTTATTAAATGCCAACTCTCCCCCCACCTCAGCTGTCATTTATTCAGATCCCAAACTGCTGACCCAGAAAAGACAGGCAGCGGGCTGCTACAGAACACCCAAATTCTTGTTTTTTTCCTTTGACTTTATCAACAGCACAACCCATCTCTAGGTTTAAAGGTGGCTGCCTTGCCCCGTATTTTCAGCCAGTCAACTGCCATAGACACAGACAGTGAACCCCTCGTGATGAGGGTGAACACTTTCTTCATGTTTCTTTGATGAGAAGCAGGGCAATATAACCACTTGAGCAAGCAACCCACTTTCACCCCCTATCTTGTACAAGGAGTCCTTCACCTACAGAGGTTCTGGCTTATTTCACATCATGAAAATAAGGATACTGTAAGCCACACTGGGGTGAAAGGACATGGCAAGCAAATTTCACTAAATACATAGATCATTCTGCATAGAAGTTGACCGTAGAAACAAAACAATGATAGTTTTTACAAGAAAAAATACATCATGTTTGGGGAAAAAAAGATGATAGGAGAGCCCAGCAAGACAGCAAAACAGAAAGATCCTGAGCTCACCTCCTCTCACGAGCACATCAAAATCACAACTATCTGCAGAACAACTATCGATGAACAAGATTGGAACCTACCAGAAAAGATCTTTTACGGCTAAAGATATAAAGAAAGAACCACAGTGAGAAGGGCAGAAGGGGCAGACTCATAATACAGTCAAGTCCCATGTGCCCCGGGTGGTGTGACCTATAGATTGGAGCATAATTATATCACAGAGGTTCTCCCACAGGAGGGAGGGGTCTGAGCCTCATGTCTGGCTCCCCGGCCCAGGGGTCCAGTGCTAGGAAAATGAGCCTCCAGAGCATTTGGCTTTGAAGTCCAGTGGGGCTTAATTTCAGGAGCCCTCCAAGACTGGGGGAAATAGAGACTTCACTTTTAAAGGGCGCACACACAATCTCTCGTGCATAGAGACCCATGGCAAAGACGGTAATTTGATAGGAGCCTGGGCCAAACCTACATGCTGGTCTTGGAGAGTCTCCTGGAGAGCCAGAGGTGGTTATGGTTCACCCTGGGGACATAGACACGGGTGGCAGCCATTCTAAGGTGTGTTCTACTGTGCGGACACTGGGGCTGATACCATCGTGGGATCCTCCCTCTAGTTCATTAGTGCCAAAATCTGGCCCCACTCAATAGCCCGTAGGTGCCAGTGCTGGGATGCCTTGGGCCAAACAACTAACTGGGCAGGGACACAGCCCCATACATCAGTAGTCAGGCTGCCTCCAGACACACCTTTATACAGGGTCCTGCTTACCAGAGGGCCAGATCCAGCTCCACCTACCAGCAGACAGGCACCAGCCCTGCACTAGCCTCTAGACCAGCCTTACTCACCAGGGGGAAGACACCAGACATAAGAAAACCACAATCCTACAGCTTGCAGACCAAGCCCACCCAAAAGAGGCTAGATCCTACTCTGGGACCAGCTGGGCCCCGGGACTGACCACTAGCAGGGCAACACAAGCTTTGGGACACCCCCAACCCCATACTCAACTGTCTCCACCTCCCCCTGGCCCCCACCAGCAATCTGTCACCAGTTCTAGGATCCCTGGGCCCCTGCAGCCAAACTCCAGGACCCAGCTCTGCCTGCCAGTAGTCCAGCACTAAATCCAGGACCTGGCTTCACCCACCCGTGGGCAGGAAACTGCCCTGGGGTCGTCTGGACCCTGACTCTGCCCACCAGTGGGCCAGTAGTAGCCAAGGACCCTTTAGGGTTCTGCAGCCAGCTGCCTCACGACCAGGTCCCACTAATCAGCAGCCAACAGGATTCACACAAGGCAGGGCCTGGCAACCAGCTGGACTAGGGGCCAAGCAAGCCTAGCAAACCAACCACATGGTCAGCCAGCCACAACAAAGGACCCATGCAGCCCTCTTAGGGAGAACCCCTAGAGCATATAGCTTGGGTGACAAGAGCGGAGTGTCCTGCTGGGACACATAGGATATCCTATACAGAGGGCCACCTCTCCAAGGTCAAGAAACATAACTAACCTACTACACACACAAAAATACAAATAGCAACTTAGACAAAATGAGGTGGCAGAGGTACGTGTTCCAGACAAAGGAACAAGACAAAAACACTCAGTGAGCTGGAAGACAGAGTAATGGAAATCACTGCCACTGAATAGAAAAAAAAAAAAAAAATGAAAAGAAATGAGGACAGTTTAAGAGACCTTTGGGACAACATCAAGCACACTAATGTTCATGTTATAGGGGGTCTCAGAAGGTGAAGAGAGACAGAAAGGGCCCAAGAACATATTTGAAGAGATAATAGCTAGAAACTTCCCTAAACTGGGAAAGGAAACAGTCACCCAAGTCTGGGAAGCACAGAGTCCCATACAGGATTAACCCAAAAAGGAACACACCAAGACACACTGTAATCAAAATGACAAAAACGAAAGAGAGAATATTAAAAGCAGCAAGGTAAAAGCAACAAATAACATACAAAGGAACTCCCATAAGGCTATCAGCTGATTTTTCAGCAGAAACTCTGCAGGCCTGAAGGGAGTGGCACAATATATTTTAAATGATGAAAGGGAAAAACCTACAACCAAGAATACTCTACCAGCAAGGCTCTCCTTCAGATTTGATGGAGAGATCAAATGCTTTACAGACAAGCAAAAGCTAAAGGAGTTCAGCACCACCAAACCAGTTTTTCAACAAATGTTAAAGGAATTTCTCTATGTGAAAAGAAGGGCCACAACTAGAAACAAGAAAATTATGAAATGAAAAAGTTCACTGGTAAAGGCAAACATACAGTAAAGGTAGGAAATCATCCACACACAAAGCTAGTAGGGAAGTTATAAGACAAAAGCAGTAAAATCATCTGGATCCACAATAAGCAGTTAAGGGATACAAAAACAATTAGATAAAAACTATGATATCAAAGACAGTAATCATGAGGGGAGGAGAGTACAAATGCAGGGTTTTTAAAATGCATTTCAAATTAAGAGGTCAACTTAAAGCAATCACATATATATATAGACTGCTGGATAAAAACCTCACTGTAACCACAAATCAAATATCTTTAATAGATACACACACACACAAACACACACAAAGGAATACAAACATAACACTAAAAATAGTCACCAAACCACGATAAGAGAACAAAAGAGGGGGAAAAAAAGACCCACAAAAACACATCCAAAACAATTAACAAAATGGCAATAAGAACATACATATCAATAATTACCATAAAAGTAAACAGACTAAATGCTCCAATCAAAAAACATAGAGTGGCTGAATGGATACAAAAACAAGATCCATATATATGCTGTCTACAAGAGACTCACTTAAAATCTAGAGACATACAGACTGAAAGTGAAGGGATAGAAACAGGTATTCCATGCAAAAGAAATCAAAAGATAGCTGGAGTAGCAATACGTATTATCAGACAAAACAGACTTTAAAGACTGTTACAAGAGACAAAAAAAGGACACTACATAATAATCAAGAAATCAATCCAAGAAGATATAACAATTGTAAATATGTATGAACCCAACATAGGAGCACCTAAAACATAGAAGGCAAATGTCAATGGACATAAAATAAGAAATTGACAGTAACACAATAATAATGGGACTTTTAACACCCTGCTTACATCAATGGACAGATCATCCAGACAGAAAATCAACAAGGAAACACAGACTTTAAATAACACATTAGACCAAATGGACTTAACTGATATATAGAGGGCACACCATTCAAAAGCAGTAGAATACACATTTTTTTCAAGTGCACATAGAAAATTCCCCAGGACAGATCTCATGCTAGGCCACAAAACAAGCCTCAGTAAATTTAAGAAAATTTAAATAATATCAAGCATCTTTTCCGACCACAATGCTATGAGACTAGAAATCAACTGCAAGAAAAGAACTGCAAAAAACACAAACACATGGAGGCTGAACAATATGCTACTTAACAACTAATGGATCACTGAAGAAATAAAAAAGGTAATAAAAAATACCTAGAGAAAAATGAAAATAAAAACACGACAATCCAAAACCTATGGGATACAGCAAAAGCAGTTCCAAGAGGGAATTTTATAGCAATACAAGCTTACCTCAGCAAACAAGAAAAATCTCAAATAAACAACCTAACTTTATGCCTAAAGCAACTAAAGAAAGAACAAATAAAACCCAAAGTTAATAAGAGGAAAAAAAATCACAAAGATCAGTGCAGAAATAAATGAAACACAGATTTAAAAAAGAATTAATTGGGACTTCCCTGGTGGTCCAGTGGGTAAGACTCTGCACTCCCAATGCAGGGGGCCTGGGTTTGATCCCTGGTCAGGGAACTAGATTCCACATGCATGCTACCACTAAGAGTCTGCATGCCACAATTAAGAGTCCACATGCCACAACTAAAAGATCCTGCATTCCTCAACAAAGATCCCAAGTGCTGCAACTAAGACCCAGTGCAGCCAAAATAAATAAATAAAAATAATTAAAAAAATAAAAAATAACAATGAATCAATCAAATGAGCAATGAATCTAAAAGCTGGTTCTTCGAAAAGATAAACAAGTGATAAACCTTTAGGCAGACTCATCAAGAAAAAAAGGAAGAAGTCCTAAGTCAATAAGATCAGAAATGAAAAATGAGAAGTTATAATCAACATCACAGAAATACAAAGGATCACAACTATATGCCAAGAAGATGGACAACCTAGAAGAAACAGACAAATTCTTAGAAAGGTACAATATGCCCAGACTGAAATAGGAAGAAATAGAAAATATGAACAGACCAAGTACCAGTCATGAAATTGAATCAGTAATTTTAAAACTCCCAACAACCAAAGTCCAGCACCAGATGGCTTCACAGGTAAATTCTACCAAACATTTGGAGAAGAGTTAACACCTATCCTTCTGAAACTATTCCAAAAAAATTGCAGAGGAAGGAACATTCCCAAACTCATACTATGAGGCCAACATCACCCTGATACAACAACCAAAGATATCACAAAAAATGAAAATTATTGGTCAATAACACTGATGAGTATAGATGCAAAAATCCTCAACAAAATATTAGTGCACTGAATCCAACAATACAGTTAAAGGATCATACACCATGATCAAGTGATATTTATCCTAGGGATGCAAGGATTTTTCAATATCTGCAAATCAATCAATATGATAAACCATATTAACAAAGTGAGGAATAAAAACCATATGATCATCTCAATAGATGCAGAAATAGCTTTTGATAAAATTCAACATCCATTTTAAAAAACTCTCCAGGCAACTTCCCTGGCTGCACAGTGGTTAAGAATCCACCTGCCAATGCAGGGGACATGGGTTTGATCCCTGGTCTGGGACGATCCCACATGCCACAGAGCAACTAAGCCTATGCACCACGACTACCGAGCCTCCACTCTAGAGCCCACGTGCCACAACTACTGAAGCCCAAGTACCCTAGAGCCCATGTGCCACAACTACTGAGCCCACGTGCTGCAACTAATGAAGCCCACACACCTGGAGCCAGTGATCCACAACATGAGAAGCCACAGCACTGAGAAGCCTGTGCACCGCAACAAAGAGTAGCCCCCACTCATCATAACTAGAGAAAGCCACGCACAGCAACGAAGACCCAATGCAGCACCCCCACCCCCCCAAAAAAAAAACCTCTCCAGAAAGGGGCATAGAGGGAACATACCTCAACATAATAAAGGCTATACAGTAGGTCCCCTACATATAAACAAGTTCTGTTCTGAGAGCATGTTTGTAAGTCTAACTTGTTTGTAAGTCCAACAAAGTTAGCCTAGGTACCCAACTAACACAATCAGCTATATAGTACAATACTGCAATAGGTTTATAATACTTTTCACACAAACAATACATAAAAAAATAAACAGAGTATCAAGCAGTATCAGCAGTATTTCATGTTGCGGAACTGAAAACCACAGTCACAGAAAGATAGAGAAAATGAAAAAGCAGAGGACTTTGTACCAGATGAAGGGACAGGATAAAAACCCAGAAAAACAACTAAATGAAGAAGAGATAGGCACCCTTCCAGAAAAAGAATTCCGAATAATGATGGTGAAGATGATCCAGGACTTTGAAAAAAGACTGGATGCAAAGATCGAAAAGTTTACCAAAGACCTAGAAGAAGCAAAGAGCAAACAGAGATATGCAACACAATAACTGAAATGAAAAATACACTAGAAGGAACCAACAGCAGGTTAGCTGAGGCAGAAGGGTGAATAAGTGACCTGGAAGACAGAATGGTGATCATCACTGATGTGGAAAAGAATAAGGAAAAAAGAATGAAAAGAACTGAAGACAGCCTAAGAGACCTCTGGGACAATGTGAAATGCACCAACATTCGCATTATAGGGGTCCCAGAAGGAGAAGAGAGAGAGAAAGGACCCGAGAAAATATTGGAAGAGATTATAGTTGAAAACTTCCCTAACATGGGAATGGAAATAGCTACCCAAGTCCAGGAAGTGCAGAGAGTCCCAGGCAGGATAAACCCAAGGAGAAACACACCAAGACATACAGTAGTCAAATTGACAAAAATTAAAGACAGAGAAAAGTTATTAAAAGCAACAAGGGAAAAATGACAAATAACATACAAGGGAACTCCCATAAAGTTCACAGCTGATTTCTCAGCAGAAACTCTGCAAGCCAGAAGGGAGTGGCATGATATATTTAAAGTGATGAAAGGGAAGAACCTACAACCAAGAATACTCTACCCAGCAAGGATCTCATTCAGATTCGATGGAGAAATCAAAAGCTTTACAGACAAGCAACAGCTAAGAGAATTCAGCACCACCAAACCAGCCCTACAACAAATGCTAAAGGAAATTCTCTAAGCAGGAAACATAAGAGAAGAAAAGGACCTACAAAAAGAAAAGAAAATAATTAAGGAAGTGGGAGTAGGAACATACATATGGATCATTACCTTGAATGTAAATGGACTACATGTTCCAACCAAAAGACACAGACTGGCTGAATGGATACAAAAACAAGACCCATATATATGCTGTCTCCAAGAGACCCACTTCAGACCTAGGGGTACATACAGACTGAAAGTGAGGGGATGGAAAAAGATATTCCATGCAAATGAAAATCAAAAGAAAGCTGGAGTAGCAACAGTCACATCAGATAAAATAACTTTAAAATAAAAAATGTTAAAAGAAACAAGAAAGGACATTACATAAAGATCAAGGGATCCATCCAAGAAGAGGAGATAATTATAAATATATATGCACCCAATATAGGAGCACCCCAATACATAAGGCAAATGCTAAAAACTATGAAAGAGGAAATGCCAGGCAGAAATAGAGACACAGATGTAGAGAACAAACACATGGACACCAAGTGGAGAAAGCAGGGAAGGTTGGGGGAGCATGAATTGGGAGACTGGGATACCAAATTGTACACTCTAAATATACGCTGTTTATCGTCTGTTAAAAAAAAAAAAGACATAGGCATGTGGTAGAAACTGCTCATTATCTCTTGCTGTGCACTCTCCCCACCAAAAATAAATAAACAAAATAAACAAACATAAAACATTTTTAATCTCACAACACAGTATCTTGAAAAGTACAGTAGTACCAGCTACATCACAGCTGCTTTTAAACTTGCTTCCAGATATCCTGGGCTTGAAATAAAGATACTGTACTCTATAAGTACTGAACAGTAAAGCACACAAAAGCATAATCACTTGTAGGATGTACACATGTGACAATGTATGCCAGACATGTAAACTAACTTACATTACTGGACACGTGAATGCACATTCACATCTTTGAAAGTTCACAACTTGAAGGTTCATATGTAGGGGACACTGTATATGACAAAGCCATAGCTAACATCATACTCAATGGTAAAAAGCTGAAAGTACTTCCTCTAACATCAAGAACAAGACAAAGGTGCCCACTCTTGCCACTTTTATTCAACATAGTTTTGAAGTCTGACCCACAGCAATCAGAGAAGAAAAACAAATAAAAGGAATCCAAATTGGAAAAGAAGTAAAACTGGCACTGTTTGCAGATGACATGCTACTACGCATAGGAAATCCTAAAGATGCCACCAGAAAACTACTAGAGCTCATCAATGAATTTGGGAAAGAAGCAGGATACAAAATTAACGTTAGTTGCATTTCTATACACTAACAAAGAACTAGCAAAAAGAGAATTCAAGAAACAGTCCCATTTACCATTGCATCAAAAAGAATAAAATACCTAGGAATAAACCTACCTAAGGAGGCAAGAGAGCTATACTCTGACAACTATAAGACGCTGATGAATGAAACTGAAGACAACAGAAACCAATGGAAAGATATACTGTGTTCTTGGATTAGAAGAATCCATATTGTTAAAATGACCATACTAATCAAGGCAATCTACATATTCAATGCAATCCCTATCAAATTACCAATGGCATTTTTCATAGAACTAGAACAAATAATCTTAAAATTTGTATAGAAACAAGAAAGACCCCAAATTGCCAAAACAATCTTAAGAAAGAAGAACAGAGCTGGAGGAATCATGCTCCCTGACTTTAGATTATACTACAAAGCTACAGTAATCAAAACAGTATGGTACAGGTACAAAAACAGATATATAGATCAATGGAACAGGCTAGAAAGCCCAGAAGTAAACCCATGTACTTTTGGTCAATTAATCTATGACAAAGAAGCAAGAATATGCAATGGAGAAAAGACAGTCTCTTCAATAAGTGGTGCTGGGAAAACTGAACAACTACATGTAAAAGATAAAATTATGACACCACATACAGAAGTAAACTCAAAATGGATTAAAGACCTTAAAATAAGGCTGAATACTATAAAACTCCTAGAGGAAAACACAGGCAGAACACTCTTTGACATAAGTTGCAGCAAAGATTTTTTGGATCATCTCCTGAAGTAAAGGAAATAAAAGCAAAAATAAACAAATTAAACTTAAAAGCTTTTTGCACAGCAAAGGCAACAACTGACAAAATGATTTGCAAATATTATGACTGACAGGGGATTAATATCCAACATATACAAATAGTTCGTACAACTCAATATTAAAAAATAAAAATCCCAATAAAAAATGGGCAGAAGATCCAAAGGAAATGCAGATGGCTAACAGGCACATGAAAAAATGCTCAACATCACTAACCAACAGGGAAATACAAATCAAAACCACACTGAGATATCACCTCACACCTGTCAGCGTGGCTATCATCAAAAGGAACACAAATATCAAATGTTGGCAAGGACGTGGAGGAAAAGGAACTCTTGTGCACTGTTGGTGGGAATGTAAATTGGTGCAGCCACTGTGAAAAACAGCGTGGTGGTTTCTCAAAAAACTAAAAATATAGGGTTAGCCAAAAAGGCTGCTCAGGTTTTTCTGTTACATCATATGGAAAAACCTGTATGAACTTTTTGGCCAACCCAATAGAACTACATTCTACTCCTTTGAAGAAAACAAAAACACTAACTTGAAAAGATACATGCACTCCAATGTTTATAGCAGCATTATTTACAATTGCCAAGATATGGAAGCAACCTAAGTGTCCATCAACAGATGAATGAATACAGAAGATGTAGTACATATATACAATGAAATACTACTCAGCCATAAAAAAGAACGAAATTTTGCCATTTTCAGCAACATGGATGGATTTGGAGGGCATTATGCTTAGTGAAATAAGTCAGAGAAAAATAAACACTATATGATATCGCTTATATGTGGAATTTTAAAAATACAATAAACTAGTGAATATAACAACAACAAGAAAAGCAGACTCACAGATAGAACCAACTAGTGGTTACCAGTGTGGAGAAGGAAGGGAAGGGGAAATATAGGGGTAGAGGATTAAGAGGCACAAACTATTAGGTATAAAATAAGCTATAAGCACGTATTGTACAACAGAGGAAATATAGCCAATATTTTATAATAACTTTTATAAATGGAGCAAAACTTTAAAAACTGTGAATCACTATATTGTACACCTGTAACATATTTTGTACAGCAGCTATACTTCAAAAAAAAAGGTGATACTAGACAAAATACCAATGAACATGGAGAGAAGTCAAGTAGAATGGCAAGAGAATAGGTACATACATTAATTTGCTTGTCATTCATGGCATGAGTAAATAGACTCAGTTTATCTTCTTTGGTTGATAAACAGAAAAAGTAGTCTTACCCTATAGTTTAGATATAAAACTAACCATGAGTAGACAGCCCTATTTATTTCCAGATACCCTATTAGCAGGAAGGAAATTTAAAAAGAGAGAAAACTCAAAAGAGCATACAATAAACATAAGAAAAACCCACAAATATGCAAAAAAAAGAGACGAAAGCAGGATCAAACACATCAATTTCATGTAATCTTACTTTTTATTATGTTCAATAAGAAATGGGGAAAACGTGTCAGACTTAACAGTTAAGAAACATATAGAAGAAAAGAGCCCTTTACTAATAGCTATAGGAAATGTAAAATCTAGGAATTAAGAAGAATGCACAGGACCTGTATAAACATAACTAAACCCCTTTGGAGACAAAATGTAGAAAAATTGATACACTCATCACATTCTTGGGTAGAAAGACTCATAAAGAGGTCAGTTCTCTGAGTACCAATGACTTCAATGCAATTCTAATAAGTATTCCAGCAGTACTTTTGCTGGGGAAGTAGGGAAAGGCCATGAGAGGACCTGGCCCAATGATTCTAAAGTACTTTGGGGGGTTAAACATGGGAGAATGGTCAGAAAAACTCCAGAGAACACAGTAGATACTAGAAGTTCTGCACTGCAACAATAATTAAAAGTATTTTACTGGCATAGAAGTAGACAGGTCGATGAAATGAAACAGTGCAGAAATAAACCTAAGTCTAGGGAAATGATAATGGTATCATTTCAAATCAGCAGGGGAAAAGAAATCATTCCACAAACGATGCTAGCATAAGTGGCTGGCAATTTTGAACATTAAAAAGTTTAGAGTACGATTAATATTTCTAATACAATTACTGTTAAACAATGTATTAAATAAAACAATTCCAGAGAGATCACAAAGTTCTATTTCTTTTCTTCATTTAAAAATAAAAAAAAAAATCTGCCTTAGTACAGCAAGTGTCATGAAAAATGAAGTTAATGGACAACCAGGGGAAAATGTTTTCAACACACAACAAAGAGCTAATATCCCAATATACATTGTGCTCTTAGAAATTATTATAAAAGGCATACAGAGTTTTGGCTGAAAAATCAGCTGGTAACCTTATGGGCATTCTCTTGTATGTTATTTGTTGCTTTTGCTTTGTTGCTCTTAATATTATTTTGTCTTTAATTTTTGTCAGTTTGATTAATACGTGTCTCAGTGTGTTCCTCCTTGGGTTCACATATGGTACTGGCATAAAAACAGATATATAGATCAATGGAGCAGGATAGAAAGTCCAGAGATAAACCCACACACCTATGGTCACCTAATCTGTGACAAAGGAGGCAAGAATATATAATGGAACAAAGACAGTCTCTTCAATAAGTGATGCTGGGAAAACTGGACAGCTACATGTAAAAGAATGAAATTAGAACATTCTCTAACACCATACACAAAAATAAATTCAAAATGGATTAAAGACCTAAATGTGAGACTGGACACTATAAAACTCTTAGAGGAAAACATAGGCAGGACACTCTCTGACATAAATCGCAGCAAGATCTCTTTTGATCCACCTCCAAGAGTAATGAAAACAAAAGCAAAAATAAACAACTGGGACCTAATTAAACTTAAAAGCTTTTGCACAAAAAAAAAAGAAAAAAAAAAAAAAAAAAAAAAAAAAAGCTTTGCACAGCAAAGGAAACCATAAACAAAACAAAAAGAAACTCCAAAGAATGGGAGAAAATATTTGCAAATGAAGTGACTGACAAGGGATTAATCTCCAAAATATACAAGCAGCTCATGCAGCTCAGTATCAAAAAAACAAACAACCCAATCAGAAAATGAGTGGAAGATCGAAATAGAATTTCTCCAAAGAAGACATATAGATGGTCAAGCAGCACATGAAAAGAGGTGCAACATCACTAATTATTAGAGAAATACAAATTAAAACTACAATGAGATATCACCTCACACCTATTAGAACAGCCATCATCAAACAAATCTACAAACAATAAATGCTGAAAAGGTGTAGAGAAAAGGGAACCCTACTACACTGTTGGTGGGAATATAAATTGGTGCAGCCACTATGGAGAACAGTATGGAGGTTCCTTAAAAAACTAAAAACAGAACTACCATATGACCCAGCAATCCCACTACTGGGCATGTACCCAGAGAAAACCATAATCCAAAAAGAAACATGTACCATAATGTTCACTGCAGCACTATTTACAATAGCCAGGACATGGAAGCAACCCAAATGTTGCATCAACAGAGGAATGGATAAAGAAGATGTGGTACATATATTTAATGGAATATTACTCAGCCATAAAAAAGAACAAAATAATGCCATTTGCAGTGACAAGGATGGACCTAGAGTCTGTCATACTGAGTGAAGTAAGTCAGACAGAGAAAGACAAATATTATATGATATCACTTACATGTGGAATCTAAAAAAAATGGTATAAATGAACCTATTTACAAAGCAGAAATAGAGTCACAGATGTAGAAAACAAACTCATGGTTACTAAGGGAGGAAGGGCGGGGGGGGGATAAATTGGGAGATTGGGATTAACATATATACACTACTGTATATAAAATACATAACTAATAAGAACATGCTGTACAGCACAGGGGACTCTGTGCTGACCTATATGGGAACAGAATCTAAAAAAGAGTGGATATATGTATATGTATAACTGATTCACTTTGCTGTACAGCAGAAACGAACACATTATAAATCAACTGTATTCCAATAAAATTTAAAAAATGGCATAAATAGCAAAATAGGCAATGGCCATGAACTCATAGAAGAAACACCATATTCCTAAGTATATGAAAAAGTGCCCAACTTCATTAATAAATGCCTATAAACAAAATAGTTCACACATTATATTGGCAAAAAAATTTTTTAAACAATACAGTGTTATGAGGGTAGAGGAAAACAAATACTATAAATATTATTATATCCTATTGGTACCTGATGCAATTTTTTAAAAAGGAAACATGGCCATACTTACTCAAATAAAAAAAGTTTCCACTGCTTGATTCTAAAATTTTACTTCTAGGAATCTGTCTCCAAAAATGCTACCCCGTGTCAGCAAAGTTATACATCTAAGATTGTTCCCTGTGGCATTGTTTACAATAGCAGCAAAGTGGAAAGAAAATCCACATGTCCATAAATAAGAGAATGGCTGAGTAGACTCACATACACATTCCATGCAATGTTCTGCCTCTAAAAAAAATGAAGCAAATCTGTAAATGCTGAAATGAAAAGGGTCCCTACTGTTAGGTCAGAGAAGCAGACTACAAAATATGTCAGTACCGTTTTGCCTTTGTTTTTCTAAAGCTATTTATACAGATATGGTATATAGGCGTGTAAAACACTGGGGCCACATAAGCAAGCTATCACAGTGGTTACCTCTGGGTGGTAGGACTGCTGAGAAAGAAGGAACAGATCACTTTTTTTCATACATGATTGTATAATTTAAATTTATTGAGAAAGTATTACTTTTATAAAGTTTATAAAAGCTATAGAGACGTTGGGCTAAGCTTATTTTAGGCCTAGCTACAGAGTAAATTTGCATTCTTAAAACACTAAGCTCCCCAGAGCCAGGACTATGCCTTATTCATCTCTATGCACTTGGAACAAGTTTTGCATATAGTAGGTGTTCAGGAAACATCTTAACGCACTTCACAGAACAAGAGAAGGCATTTTACCTGCTGAATCTCCTGTGTAGTTAACTGTGTGTGAGAGATGCGTGTGGGTGTCTGTAAATGCGGAAGGAAGGATAACAGACCAGATTTACAGCTGTTTCAAAGCCTTCTGCAGATCATAAATGTGAAAGAAAGCTGAGTGTAAACTCCATCAAACTTTATTACCGAATGGGGAGTTTCCTCTCCTTGGACCAAGAAACACTTGTCCGAGAAACATCCCTGCGCTGCAGTGCTCAGGGCCGTGCCCCTCTCTGCAGCAGTTGCTGAGAAACCACGCACAGCTTGTTGCGGTCCAGGCTGTGGGCCATGCGGGGAGAGGTCAGTGTTTGCTCAACATGAAGTTGGTAAGGAAAAAATGTTTTTCCTACTCAGGTTGACCCTGGAGTATTTCCAAACAAGGAGAGTACTGCATACAACAATCATTATGCATTGAAGGGATACCAGACACTGGACAGAAAAACTGAAACTGATGCATTCTCCTGCCAGGGAGGGGCACCCATGTCACTCAACTGCTCTCAGCCACTGATACCTTTCTTCACTTCTTGCACCTTCTTGGTCTTGGGTCTTGTCATCCTCCACGGGCACTGTATAGGGAAAGCAGGTGCAGGCCAAAGAGACCGCCAAGTCCACTCCCAGGGAGGCCTGGGCTCCCTGCCTGATGCACAACAGGTGCGATGTCCACACCAAGACCCGGCTCCATCACCACTTTGACATCCCCCCGACCAACAGAGGAAAACACAAACTTCAAATAATATTATCTTTTTTATTCTCTTTCATCATTCAGCTTTGTTCAGAACATTACAGTAGGCATGAAGGGAAAAATAACTGCATTTTTAAATGCAATCTGTCCGAAGTATATTATAATATATGAAACCATGCCATTATCTCTTAGGGGAAAAAAAAGCATTCAGAAATTATTTTGATATTAAGGTTAAAGATTAAGACCAACATCCAAGTAAGCCATGTATAAGGTTTAAGTGCAAGTCGTGTTTTCATTCCAATGAGTTTACAGAAATGCTGGCATGACGTGTTTGATTTGAAACAGTCTAGGATTTAAGTAAAAACTAAAATGTCAGCATAGTTTCAGTGGCTTTCAATTTCCTGTTTGATCTCAGAAATGTATGGATGGTCTTTGCCATGAGCTACTTCCATGATGGCGATGGCCTAGGAGAGAGAGGAACAGGGGTTGAGAGCCTGAAGCCAGCCCCCTCGCCCCTCCCCAGGGTTCATTTTAATTCAGGCTGGACCTCTCTGCTTGAAGGCACAGGAGGCAAACTGGCTTGCAGAGTCCGTGTTTTCCTCCAGAGTCTGGCTTTTTTTTAAAAAAAAGTAAAAGGACCAGATTTTCTCATATTCAACTAGTCACCCAGTCTCTAATGTTGAGGAAAACATTTTTCAGTAGCTGAAGAAATGATAAGAGAAATTGATTTAGGGACAAACCTTTTCGATTTTAGTTTACATTACTAATGTGTAAGACATGACTGAACCGTTTTTCCCCTTCAAAAAGTGCATGCTTACATCTTTATACATATTCTTTGAAAACTTAAAAATAGGTGCCTGCACAGGGGACCCGGCACTGAGGTGGCCAAACCGTGGGGAGGCGCCAGAGTGGGTGCATGTAGGACCCAAGATTATCTAAAGCCACAGGGAAAATGGTAGAAAATTCACCGTTGCCATTGCCAGAAAGAGCAATTTATGGCTTTGTTCTTTGCTTAAGCTCCCAGTTTGGCTTCATACTATATCTTGTATGGACTTTTATTCCTGAATCTTGGCGAAACTCCTTAGGCTTAACCTATTGGCCTCAAAAATATTGGGCACTTGCACCACCTGCGTACCTCCTCACTACTGTAGTAATCGGTTACGCGCTCTTATTTGGAATAAACATGATGAGTACCTCTCCACTCAACTCCACACACACAATCACACATAACTATGCCAACACTTAACAGCAGAAGAAACACCAAGAAGAGGCCATCCCAGCATTAAGAGATATGTCTATTAGTGAAGTAAACCGAATGTTCTTTTTTGCAGCCAAACAACTTTACACCAAAAACTGAATTGTATGTAGACTAATACCAAGCATTATAAATTTTTGACATAAAAATTTCGACCATAATAATTTTGACTCTCTTCCTGATTAATATCCAGTATTGAAATGTTAAAAAAAAAAAGTAAGTTGTAGTTCTCTTAGATTAAGTTCTATGAATATTATAAGTGTTATCAAACAGTAGTTACTAATGGGCAGAATAAATAAGATACTGCATTAAAAATGGCCCAAGTTTCAAGTGAGGAATCTAGAGAGAACATATTTAATAAAGTTTCCTTAAGTGAAGGAGTTTCCAGTGGCTCCATTACTTTCTAGCTGTGTGACCTTGGGCAATTTACTTAACTACTCTGTGCCTCATTTTCCTCATCTGTAAAGTAGGAATAACACATACCTCTCAGAGTTGTTGATATACATAAAGTGTTTAGAATAGTGCCTGGCATATAGGAATTACGTATCAAACGTAATCCATAATAACTTATTTTGCTCTTTTGTATTCAACTGTATTATTCACAGATAGAAAAACTTAAATTATTCCCACGCCCCCCAAACAAGGAATTTTTGATGGCGTGTGACTCTGACAGGCCTTCCTTTCTATTACAACCTTCTCTTCCTGGATCTCATACCAACAGGAGTGCAAGCCTTCAGGAATCACCTGGTTCAAGTGTCTCTCCTCATCCTCTGCCTTCATGTCACCACTCATGTTCCTATCTCAGGTCTACTCTATCCTAAGTGATCTGCAATTAGTTACTTACCAGCACTTTGCCATTGAGACCTAACTGGTTAATTTTCTTTCAACCTTGCTAAGACAGTAAATGTTGTCTTCGAAGACAAAGTCCATGGTTTAAAAACAGAAACTTTTATTCTTAACTCCCACTTCCAGGCTGGGCCAGCCCTGGCCCTTCCATCTGGGATGTGGGACCTTAAGCCATCTTTCTGGGTAGTGTACTGGGAAGACATGGAGAACCTGGAGGATTCAGCACCCAGGCCTAGTCATGGCCGTAACTTTCACAAGGATTCTCTTACAGGAGTAAATGGACTGTCCCAAAGGCTGTATTTTACTAACTTTTGTCTTCTACAGAAATAATAATTGTTCCAAAGACTATATTTTATCAATTGTGAATTCCTATATAAACAGCAACAAGAACCAGTATTTGGGATGGTGGCTGTGCTTCTATAAGGTGAGGGGCAGGGCTCAGACCTGTCACCCACTGGAGCACAGGGCAGCTGGCAAACACTGCACCCAGGGTCCTGTTTCGCCCTGTGGGTCAGTCCCAGTATGAGTGTGTGGAGCTGACGCTTTCAACTCGGAAAGACTCCGGTTTGAATGAGAATCCCACCACGTACCCTCGGCAAGCTACCTAACCTATGTGAATCTCAACTTATTCATTAGGAAAGCCTATCTCATTTTTTTGAGAATTAAAAGAAAAAACTCACATGAAGTTCCTGGCACATAACCGTACACGATGAACGCTGACAGTGATTGTTAGGTCTGTTTTAGAAACGGTAAATGCATAATCCTCATGCTGAGGGCCTCTCCAGACCCAACTGCCTTGATTTCACCACAATCGGGCATCGCAAATCTGTAAATCCTAAAGGGCAGAAATCTGGAGAATTCCCTCACCATGGTCTCCTGACCTATCCAAGACCTCTTTTTTCTTTTCTCCTTTCATTTTATCTGTAATAGTGGACCAGAAGAGACATTTTAATAATGCCAGCCTAGTATCACGATCACGTACTTAGAGCACTTCCATGGCTTCCCAGGGGACAAAGGCCCTTCTCCACGGCCATGAACCTGTAACCACGATGTGGACACCCCATTCCCAATAGAAGCGTCAGGATGCAAACCAGCCAAAGGCTCAATTACTTATTCCACTGCCACCTGCCGAACCCATCCCCTCCTACTCCCATGGCCGGAGGGTGGCCAAGTGCTAGTCTTTCTCCACGACTCTGTCAGTCACCTGAGTCCTGCAGGAAGGAAAGTGTAAGGAGTCCGTCAGGCACTGGGCATCCTAACCTCACGTCACACACGTACCTTCTTCAGGGCTCTCTCCCCAGCAGCTTTGTTCTCTAGGCCCATGTACAGTCTTCCTAGCTTCAGCCACATGGAGGCCACGTTGAGGGAGTACAGAGGATAGTGCTTACTGTAAGAAGAAAAGAGACAACAGGCCATCTTGTCAATGGCTTCTGAGAGCCCACAGGCTGGATGCAGTGAGCTGTGGTCACCCAGCTGATGTCCACACTCTCCACAGCAGCCAGGCTCCTCCAGACCCTGGCAGGTGCTGGGTGGAGGGCGTGGATGGTTCAACCCTGTTTACCCATCATGGATGCCCTTCCTTTTATGTAGTTTGTGTGTTTCTGAAAAACCTCATGAAAACTACAGGGGAGATCCTATGGAAAAGCAGGTATATACACAACATTCAGTCCCAGCCCCAGATTTTTGTGTTTTAGGTGCACCCGTTGCAGGACATTGGGAAAATTCCCTCTTCTGGAGGACATTAGTCCTATCCCCTCATATTAAAAAAAAAAAAGACAGTATACTTAAAGATACAAACACAGCAATGTCTCAAGACCTCAGCTTTCTGTCACACCCTATGATGTCAGTTGGTTTAGCAAAATTATAAGCTCTCTGAAATCAGGTACACACCTCCCACTTCTAGATATTCCTTCTCTATTGCCCAGCAGAGGGCCTTGTAGACAGTAGGTATTCTCTCTCTGGTTTTAACTGCAGGCTGCTGATGGGGCCTGCCTAGGAAGGAGCCATCTCCCTAGAAGCAGAGACCAGGAGGCAGCTGGGGGTGCGTGTGGGTGTGTGTCTGTACCCCTGGGCAGGGGGCAGCAGGCTGCCCAGAAGAATCCTTGGGGCCAGCAACCAAGAGAAGGCCAGGGCTGGGCGCCCCGGAAGAGCTTCCTAAGCTAACAGAGGGTCCAGCACAGTAAGCCCTGCAACCGCAAGGCCAAGATTCATTCTCTCGCTCTCTCTCCCCCTAGAGATCTTACAGAGGGAAGCGTGCATGGACCAGAGGACTTCCTCACCCGCCTCAGGAAGAAGGGTAGGCTTTGAGATTATCCCCAAAGTATCAAATTCTGTTTCCAGGAGCAGGCTTCCCCATGGGCTCCCCCTGCTGGCTAATCAGGGCACTGTGGGGTAAGTGGAGGGCCGACTGGCCAGTGGAAATTCAAACTAGACATAAACTTTACAGTCCCCAATCGTAGAACCTGAAGGAGTACTGAGGGCGTCTCAAAAGCACCGGGGTGCTTCTGAAACAGAGATTTCAAGTCCAACACCCAGAGATTCTGATCCACTTGGTCTTGGAGAGACCCTGTAAATGCATGATGTAAATGAGTTTAACAAGCACCCCAGGGGTTTAATTAACAAGCACCCCAGGGGTTTAATTTAACCTAGGCTGGCCCCGCCCTTAAGTGGCTAGTCAGAGCCTCCTTCTGTCACCCACTCTGAGGTTTACTAACTCTCTCAATATGGAAACTTCCCCATGGTTAACACATTATTACTACAAGTTATTTCATTCAAATCTAGGGGAGGATATTAAATAACCACAGACAACACACCAGTCCCAGAGTTTTCCCATTTGCAAATTGATGCTGCACTCTGGAAAAAACAACAGAAGGGGATGGAAAAGCAGAGTTTCTGAGACCACCGCTAACTGATTACTAAGTGCCTTTTAATTTGGAAGGCATGGGACGGATAAAACAAACTGGCAGCATTTTAACATTGGTCTGAATTAACTACTGTGGACAGAGCAACCTGGACGGGTCCTGGGAGGGATCCTGCCCCAGCACCCCATGTGTCACCTCAACCTGCCTCCCTGGGTGCCTCTTCTGGGTGGTGCAGGGCACAGGCCGGGCCCAGAGGAAGCACCCTGCATCCGCACCTCTAGATGTGGGTGCAGAGGAGAGAAAGCTGCTCCTGGCATCCTCCAACACAGGAGCGTGAAGACAGAACAGCCAAGGGACCATTCCAAATCACCCAATTCCCTTCCGTGCTAAGATGATGGGAAGAGCCACTGCAATCACCTGTAGGGCTGGATGATTTTCTTTCCATACCGCAGGGCTCCTTCCCAGTCTTGCATATACAAGCAGACGCCCATGGCTTGGTACATCATGTGCAGCATGTACACGTTACTGTCCTCAAACACACAGCTCATCTTCTCCTGGCTGAGCTCACAGATCTCTAGCAGCTCACTAGGGGGTGCTCTGGAGTCAAGGAAAGGACAGGCCTGGCTGCTCAGCTCTGAGGCTTCCCAAGGCCCCAGCGGCAAGGAGGGCTTCACCCTCTGAAAGAGTAAATTATAGAAAGCTGGGCAAAAAGTGGAAGGAATCACATTTTTCTGGAAGAAAAAAACTTTGGAAAAACTGGAGACCTCAGCTGTTAAACGCAACTGAAGAATTTTAGCCACAGGGAACAGAGCCTCCCTTTGGGTATAAACAACGTTGATTAGAATCAAAACTCTCCAATCTTCTAGTTAAATTTAAACCTTCATCCAAGCTGAGAACTTTAGCTAAAGTTCTTAAGGAAGAAGTCGCCATCATGGGAAAGTTCTTTTTTTACACTCAGAAAAAAATGTGCCTTTCTCCAATTTCCTTTCACTGCTTTTATTTCTTCCTTCAGTACAAATCTAACGCCTTTCAACACCCAAGACACTGCTATACCGTAGCAGTTAAAAATATAGATTGTTCAAGCAGACCTGTGGCAAAACCCTGGCTCTGCCCAGGTGAACTGTGTCCCTTGGGCAAATTACTTGATATCTGTGAGCCTGTTTCCATCTGCTACACATCAAAACCCTTGGTGAGGTGCCTGGCCCAAAGGAAAATACCCAATCAGTGAGGGTCTTCAAGGAACTGTTCTCCAGTTTTAGACAATAAAAGTCTTCCACCAGGATGCGTTCCTGAGCAAACTAGTCAAACCAGGAGAAATAAGATAAGGTCAACATCATGAAAAGCTGACGTAGCCGACTCCAAGTCATGGGTAGCCAGTAAGTCTTTACACATTTACCAGGAGACATCCTTCCTGCAGTATTCAGAATCTGCAACCCATCCTTCTCCTGTCCCCCGTGCCCAGCTCCTCCATACCCCCTGGAAGGGCGGGATGGCTGTAAAGGATATATTTGTAGTGCTTGGCCCGCCGGAACTCCTCAATGACATTGCGTGCATATCTCACCATGTCACGGATGGCTTCTGCCTTTGGGGGATCATTGAGCTTCCGGATTTCCACCTTGGCCTTATCCTGAGGAAAATGTCCACAGGTTACTTCCCACGGAAACCATACTGATGGGGAAGCCTCTCAACCAGCACATTTTCCCTTGCAGAGGAAGAGGCTTGCCCATTCCAAAGTTACAAGAGAATGAAAGGGAATCAGGCAGGGGATCTAAGAGAAGTTCAACACTCATTACCTTTTTACAAAAAAAAAAAAATACTAATTTTCTAGACCCTCCGTATCTAGGCAGGACACTAAGAATACATATGCTGTGGGTAGATATGTGTGTTCAGACATCAATGAAATCAAGAGAATCGAATAAGGAATAGTGGCAAAGACAAATAATTTGCACAATGCCAGAGAAAATTCTGCAGATTCTGGTAAACAGGTGGGAGAGCTTGGAAATGTGTCTCATGCGCTTTTTTTCTCTTCCCTCTCTTTTGAGCAGCCATTTGTTTTCAAGACATAGCAATTTGGCAAATCCTTCTCTTATCTGAACAATGTGATGGAAATGTTTTCATCAGCTATGAGAATCACGTTTGAACAGAGATCTGGTCTAACTGGATTCCCTCAGACTGTGCTGATAAGGCAGGTTTAAGGGCTCAAAAAATATGACAGGAGGAGACAGAGGTGCTCGCTTGGCAGAGAGGTCCTGAGAGAGAGAGTGCAGTCAGCACTTGCGCTGGGTTGGGGAGCTTACCTTGTCTTTGGTGGTGCACTCCCGGCACTCACAGGTGAAGAAATAAGAATCTCTTAACCGGTCATTCCTATCTTCTGTTGGGTACAGAAGATCAATGTAGCTGGTAAAAACCTAAGGGGATCCAAAAAGGTGGCGCTGCAGACTGCTACAGGCCACCTCATGCCTTATCCTCCCCGTGGCCCTGCAAATGTTCCTGAGGGTGACCTTGCAGAGACAGGGGGGCCAGAGCTCAGGACACAGTCTGTACCTTAACACACTGAATTCCTTAAATTGAGCACCTGCTAGTGTTGTCCACCTCCTTGTGGCAGAGAGAAAGGGCTTCTCTACCCATCTCCTACAGAATCAAGGAGTCCCTAGAATGGTAAATTGGAAGGTTGAAAGCACCCCTCCTCCTTCTTCCCCAGAGAGCAAGCTGTGAATCTGGCCCAGCAGTAGATGCCCTGTGAATAGAAGCAAAGGCCACGATGGGCAAAGAGTCTACTCATCCTTGGGATTTGCCTTGCGCTGTCTCTTCCTGGTCTTTGCTTAGCCTCTTTGATCTTGCAACCCTGGACAACCTAGATACACTGCCAGGTGGGTGCAGGGGGGAACACACACGATATGTTTCCCTTTATCTTTCCATCAGCTGGCAATGGAGCAGGAAGCTCGGCTCAGGAGGCAGGGACAGGTCAGCGCAGGGAGGACGTGGCTCCTAGGCCACCAGCATGCTGCCGCCTTACCCAGCCGGGCCAGGGAACTTGGAAATGTCGTACCTTTGGGCTCATCAAGCTCTCCCTTCCTTGCTTTTTACCAATGGGCTCTATAACTGAGACTTGGGAGCATACGGAGGAGGCCGGCATTTAACTATCCATTATCTACT
Source organism: Hippopotamus amphibius kiboko (assembly GCF_030028045.1). NCBI lineage: Eukaryota > Metazoa > Chordata > Mammalia > Artiodactyla > Hippopotamidae > Hippopotamus > Hippopotamus amphibius. Next base: position 162,880,970 of record NC_080188.1, on the reverse strand, counting down.
CACTGGGACGGCGCTCGCTGCTCATCCCACACCATCAGGCAAACGTCTGACTGAACAGATGGATGTCCCAAAGCCGTCACTGTGCCAGTAACCTCAGGCACTGGCAGGCAGGCGGGGGTGGGGGACCCGCACAGGCTAGGTGCTTGCAGGTGCCCTGAGCTCTCCCCTGCCCAAAGGGCAGTAACAGAGACCCTGTGACTCCTCTGACCTCCCAGGGAATGGCTTCTTCCCCTTCGAGGAGCAGGTCATCCCCAAAACAGTGACTTTCCCAAAAGGAGGAGACTGCATTTCCAATTTGTGACAGCAGGAGGGCAAAACAAGAGCAAGCCCTCGCTGCCCCAGTGGCCAGAGCCCATCTCGTCTCTTTGAAATGATTGACGGGCACATGGTGCAAAAGACAGAAGGGCCCAGAAGATGGCGACAAAGGCCGCTCAGTGTCACCACTTGTGGCCCAGAGGGAGCCAGTCCAGGTGACAAACTGCTCTAGGCAGCCCCGAGCATGGGCCCTGGTGACTTTAGGTTCTGACTGACTGCAATCAGCTGTTTTAACAAAACAGGCATTGATCAGGCAGCCTCCACATGACATTAGGAAACCAACACACCCTGACCCAAAACAGGATGCCCTCCTCAATAAATTTCTCAAAGGGTGTAAAGTCTGATCTGTACATGCACCTTGGGGTCCCAATTCAGCTGTGGGTTAGTTAACAACATCCAGAGAAACGAAGGCCTTTATTATTTCACACACTAATCATTATATTAAAAAAATTCTAAATATGCAGACATGCAACTTAAAAAATAGTATTGGAGGTTATTTAAACTGAAATGTATCTAAAGTGGGGGGAATGAATTGGGAGATTGGGAATGCCATATACACATTATTAATAAGAAAAAAATATCAAATTGTACACGTTAAAAAAAAATAAAGTGGATGACTGCATTTCCTAAAATTCATGTGTTTTGCTAGGAATATTGGGATTTACTTTAAGGACATACAGCATACAGCTGGCAAGGCCTGGCCAGTGTTCTTGAAGGGAGACGCCTGATACAGTGGTCGTGGAACCACAGCATAGGAAAGAAGGGAATCACTGACCAGGTTCAATCTACATCTCTAAGTTAGGGAGGCAAGCTAATGGTGGCCCTTGGCCACAGACTGCCTGCACCTGTCCCATCAGTGTGTACACCTGGCCACCTGCATTCCACTCCTAGAAAGTGAACTCTCTCGAGTTCAGATGTGGAACTGACATGACGCAAACCGCTGTTGTGCCATTTGGAGCTGTAACTCGTTAGCTCCTGCTGGGTTGCTTTTCTCTTCTGAGAGGAGAAAAACAAGCCAAAATTCATGAATCAAAAATAAACTCAATTATTTGGAAATGGGAATACACAGACTCTAAGACTGCATTTTGGTCATTCTGACAGTCTCATTTCTTTATAAATCTTTGTGAGGAACTTTACTTGAATTTATCTTCCCTGGATTCTTTTCTTGGCCACAGATGGACATGGCAAGCAACCAATGGAAGCTGAAAGTGTGGACTCCATGCCACAGGTCTGATTCTGAACCCTGGAAGGCCTGAGAACGGTACCCACCACCACAGCCGCCCTCGGCCACACACTCACCTCCTCTCCTGGGTGGATTTCCTGTACAGCTCTGACTTCTGCCAGGGTCCCCTTGTAGGTCACAATGACATTGGGGCAACAACTATGATTCATCAGTGCAACACTGTCAATCAGAAGAGAAAACCCAACGTTCTCAGGAAGGCAGACGGACTGTTTAAGTAACTCCTTGGCTACTTACTTGCTAAGTTACAGAAACTAGATCTTTGCAGGACATTACAAAAAATCTACAAGCTGGCCCTCAGAGTTTAAGAGGTTGTTCTGCATGCATTTATAAGAATATCTAACATCTTAAATTTGAACAATACTGAAAAGTGAGATCCACAATTCAAAACAGCAGTATCTAAGCCAAGAACAAGACAAAAGAACACCGCATGATGATAAAAACAGCAACAACCACGAATTCCTCCCTGTTAGATGTGGGACTCAAAACTCAACACCTACAGCGAACTGCTCCTCCACTGGACACTGTACAAGACAAATGGGCTGTCATTGCCAAGCAGCTTTTTATATCAGAGGATGATTTCTAACATGCTGTCTTCAGATGTTGAGAAATCGCCACCGTGGGAGATGCCGGCTTCCTGAGTGAGGGTGTGTGATCCCCCGAGAGACCCAGAGGAGCCCGTCTGAGTCTCTGCACCTCAATTTCCTCATCTGGAAAATTGGGACATTGCTGCTCCTGCTGCTTTACAGGGACGGCGAGGACAGAGAGGGTTGCCTATGCGAGGGCTTTGAGCTTTCTGATTATATCAAGGTCAAAGTTCCGAGAACAGAAATTTCTAAACTACAGGGGAAAAGTGCTTGATCTCTGAAAATGCTGCCTTTGAAATCACAATGCTGATATGATTTCCGCCAAAGGGATTTTTCCCCCCAATTAAAAACTGCCTGGAAACTGGGGCTCAGACCAGCACTCACATCCATGTGCATCACAGCTCTGGTAGCCGTATCGCTTGCCTGAACCCTCAACGGCCAAAACTCCTTCTCCTGGTTGCTCCCGAATACAAAAAGCAAGGGGGTGGGAAAGCCTGATGCAGAGGAGCTGCCCCAAGGTTGCCTTTGTACTGGGGAAGTGGTTGCTAGAGGTCTGGGTGAAGGGTGTGGCTGGCCTTGGGCAAGGACATGCGACAGCTTGGCTTCCCAGTCTGGTCCATGGGGAGGGTCAACCCCATCCTGCTTCCCAGCCCACCGGGCTTCCCGGCAAGTCATGCACAGGGAATTGGGCCCTAGGAAATCTGATAAAGAAAGGCACAGACGTTGTTCTTAATGTAAAAGCAGGTTCCAGAACCATTTTGCAGAAGTATTAAGTAGCCCATTTCAAGACAGACTCCTAGCTATCTTTCTCATGAAGGTGGGGGAGCTGCCGGAAGGCAGGAGACCTAACACAACTCATGCTCTTGGTACCATCGTTCTCTTGTCAATCGCTGTGCAGGATTAAACCTCAAATACCACCACTCTTAGCCTTGCTTTCGCTCTTTCAGATACAAGAGCAGACATTCCGGAGCTCATTTCAGGGCTGAAGTTGTCAATAAGAGCCTTCTAAAGAGGGTCTAATCGCCTTTCTCTATTTCTCCTTCCTTTTTCTCAAGGGCAAAACTCCCCAAGAACCTATCCCCAAACCACTTCTTCCCTCACTATCAGAAATCAACCTGCAGATGACTCCATTTTGGCCACAGAAACAGTAATACTACGGGAATAAACTTTTTGTTTCTTTGGTTCAAGAAAGCCTGTGACAGCTGCTCAGGAGACATGGGCCTGAACAGGTTTTTCTCTCTCTTTCAGACCTGTACAATGCACAGAGCTAAGCAGCAACAGACAGACATGTAGAGTTCCTGTGCCATCCACGGCCCACGCATGGGTGTTCACGGTTTCCTGCAATTGCTTCATCCTAGAGGCAGAGGCGCCTGTAGTTTACATTAAGCAACATCACTTTAGACAAAACTAATCTACAATGTGGATGAACTCAGACAGGGGATGCAGGAAGGGCTCCTTTGCTCAATCTGTGAAGCCAGGGCTTGACGTCAGGGGACTGACATATTTGGAGACTATCCCGTCCATCAAATAGATAACGGCAAAGCCATGCTTGGTAGTCCATTACAATCAGAGCTATAACGATCTCCGCTGGTCAACTGGCTGGCCTTTCTTGAATTACTTGAGTATTCCTGATGTAAAGAAAAATCCTATAGTTCTTTGAAATTTTTCCCTAGCTCACTACTTTTGCATATTCTCTCTCCAAAATGTGCTGTTTCTATACTGGTATTTTTCAAAAAGCACAGAGAAAAAGCTTATATAGTCTCAACATAAGTCTATGGCCAATGCTTGGCAATTAATGTTTTCCTTTGAGTGGAAGAAACCCAAAGATTCCCCAAACCACAGATACGCAAAAAGCAAATCTCTCAGCAGGGCCTGGGCTGCTCCTTCTATGCACACTCTAAAATATTCTTTAATAACAGCTCTCTACCTAGCAGGACTTAACAAGCAACTGCTCTCTTAACTACTACCTTCAGATCCTTAAATGCAGGGGAAATATTTTGAAATCTGGCAGAATTAAAAAGGGGACTTAATTCACTTGGAGTTTCACGTCTGCCACATGCAGTTAGGGAGGTTATTTTAAAATCAAAAAAAAAATTCAAATTAGTGTTAAATAAGTAAAAAGAAAAGAAATGAAGTCAAACTCAGCCTACTCAGGAAATATTGCTGATCCCAAATGAGAAAGTTCTTCATCTTCAATGGTGAAGCCATTACAGTTAACCTGCAGTGGGAAAGGGGGGTAGAGAGAAAGAAAAAAAAAAAAATGAGCTAAAGCTTCTCTCTGGATAGAAATCATTCTTTAATTCTGCCCTTTAACAAATTAACTAGGAAGATATTTGGCTTAGTGATCTGAAAACCTTTCTTCTGGCCAAGGCATCCTACATTCAAACACAACTTACAGATCAGTCTCACGTGTAAACAAATATAAGCAGAACTGCCAGGGCTGAAGCACCCTGAGTCTAGCCCACCTGCCCACCGGGGCCCAAGAGTACAGTGGGCCACTGAGGCTCCGAGGACTTACGTCTGCAGATCTGCATGCGAGTCTAATCCCAATTATGCCATAAATCTAGTGTGGGATCTTGAGCCCATCATTGTGTCCCTCTGAGCTCAGTCCTCCCCCACCCAAAAAAAAGAAGTCACTTAATCCGGTACCTAGCTCATAAGGTGAAGTAGCACATATGAAAGCCTTTATGCAGCTAATCTAACTGCTGTCCATCCCCTTGAGAGGCAGGTGACCAAACCCTGAAGCTACGCGACTAAGAATGAACCTTCATGCCTCAGCCACATCAACCACTGGCCACATGCTCATCGTTGAAAAGAAATATTACATTGAAAATCACCAAGGAGACTTCCCTGGTAGCACAGTGGTTAAGAATCCACCTGCCAATGCAGGGGACACAGGTTTGATCCCTGGGCCAGGAAGATCCCACATGCCATGGAGCAACTAAGCCTGCAAGCCACAACTGAGCCTGCATGCTGCAACTACTGAAGCCCACGCACCTAAAGCCCATGCTCTGCAACAAGAGAAGTCACCACACTGAGAAGCCCATGCACTGCAACGAAGAGCAGCCTCCGTTCGCCGCAACTAGAGAAAGCCTGCCAACGAAGAGCCCACGCAGCCAAAAAAAAAAAGAAAAGAAAATCACCAAGGGCAGCGCTCTCCACCCTGGAAGTCTAACTTAGAGCTCACAGGCTGAAAATGAGGACGACACGTCCCCAATTTCAAGCTGTTTCATAAACTCAACTCTTTTCACAGACATTCACTGATGAACCCCTATATGCTGGGCACTGTGCAGAGAAGGAAGAACCAGCCAAAATCTGCACCCTCCCGGAACACCTAACTACTGGGAGGCAATTAATTCGGTGGGTGTTTTTCATCTGGACCTAAAACTTCACAGCTGGAAGGGGACTCTGTCTCTTTGCTTTTCAGATGATGAAACTAAGGTCAGAGAGGGGCAGTGACTCGCCTAAAGCCAGCGGCGGCAAAGGCTGAGAGCCCTGCTCCTCCCCTGCTGCTAATACGGCTCTCTGTGAAGCCTGCATGCTAAATGATTTCACCCCATGAGCTGCAATCAGGCTCCTTTCCACCAGACATATCGCACTGGTGCATTTCGGGCCAACTGATGTGCTTTTTAAAACTAGCACCCGCTGAGCACTTACTCTGGGCTAGGCACTGGGCTGGGTGCTGCATATTTACCACCTCAAAAATCTACGATATTACTCTGGCGTAACCCGTTTTACAGATGGGGAATCTGAGGCTCAGGGAAGTCAATGACTGATTCGTTCGAGGCCACATAAGTAGCAAGAACAGGAGTCAAAATTCAAACTAGACATTCTGATAGCAAAGCCGTCAGAAACACAAGTGTGTCTTTTCACTACACCATGCTTCTTCTAAACTTGTTCTGATCTCTGATTCTTAATGTTGCATTTCACTTAAAATTGAAGGGCCCGTATCAAAGGCTTGGAAATCTTGGTACATAGAGAAGTAAAGGCTCTGAAGGGTTTGACTTGCAGTGTGTTTACAATTCAACACGTTTACCATCAGAATTTACAATTTTCAACATAAAAAGAGATGACTGTGGGTTCGTAGAACAATACAGTCTTTGAAATCCTGAGGTGTTAGGCATTTTCATGGAGAAGACTTAGTATACAATTTTTTGTGCCAGCATCAGGTACTCTAACCTATTCTGTCATCAGTGACCATCAACCAAAACATTACGTTAAATTAGGACATTCATTCACTCAACAAAATTTACTGGAGCGTGAACTATGCATCCTGCCCCCTACGAGGTACTGAACGATCTATACCCAGTCTCAGACTGGACACATGCCTCAGCAGTGTCTGGTATCCACAGGATGACAACAAATAACTGCAAGATGGAAGAATGAATGAGAGCATTTAGCAACATTCACAACTGATCCAGGGACCGACAGCTCTGACTAGCTTTGAGGGGTGAGGGTAGGAGACGTGCCCCTTTGCTTCATCATCTCTTCTTCTGTGAGGTTCTCAGCTGGACCCTCTATGACTCCAAATCCCTTCAGCCTTGAACGTTCCATGACCACGGGTCAGCTTTACTCCCTCTGCCGTCCTCCTCTTACTGTGGAGGAGAGAGTGTTTCTTCATAGCAAAGAAAGGCTCCTGTGAGCACAAGTGTTATCACTGTTCCTTTCTGGGAGGTGATGATGGTGTTTAAGCCAAACTGCAGAGCAATTTGCCTGCCAGCTTTCCCTCCCTTCTGAAATATCCCTAGGGAAGAAAAGTGAACTTGCCTGTTAAGAAAGATGCATGGGCCATCGTCCTTTTTTTTTTCCAAGTCAAAGCAGGCGCAAGTGCCTTGCTGAAGCTATTCTCATAATTAGCATTTAGACTAGATATAGGCTGCACACCAAAAATACATCTCCCAACCATGCATATGCTCCCCGTGATTAAAATGCACCTCAGCGCTGCCGAAGGAGTACAGTCAGCTTCTGCTGCCAGCTGCTGCTGGGCCACGAGTTAACCCACAACACCCTCCCACGAACCAGAGACACGAAAGGGCTCAGAGACTGGAACAGCAGACATGCAGCAGGGGGCTGAGCGGCAGGACCAGAGGGCGGCATGGGGTTGGAACAGCACTTTTCAGTTTTGCTTTCGAGTTTTCTTTGGGGATACCGAATGTCCCTTTTCAAATTTATATACGAAAAAGAATATGTATGCGTGCATGTATGTGCACCTATGTGTACGCACACAATCTCAGAGTGGCTATTATGGTTTGATAAGTATAAAGTCTTTCAAGGAATTAATTACCTATAGTTATATATGTGTTTGTAACTACCTCCTGGATTTTCTGAGTCAGCCCAAATTGCAAAGACTCTGAGTCATTTTCAGCACAAATATACTTCTGCTTTTGACACCAAGTGCCTTGATTTGGGGTTACAAAAATATGGTCCCATATCTACTATGTCAACATTGAGAAGTCCTATCAGCATACATTACTATGTTGGGAAAAAAAATTATATTTTCCACAGCTAGCAGTGAACAGATAGCTTGTGTTTGTTTCATCTCTCTTGCTTTCTCACATAACCATGCCCTATCTAACCCAGAAAAGATCTAGTTTCTTAAAAAATGTAAGAGAAGCCAATTCCTCAACTTTGTACTCACACCCAAATCCACTGTCTTAGGATGCTTATAATTCCGGGATCATATAATGAAAATCAAGGTTTTTCATTACTTCTACTTTAATACTCATAGCTTGAACCCATTTTTCCTTTTACCAAGAACAGTATTTTCTTTTCTGACTATGACAGTCACACAATAGAAATATAGCCACATAAGCATAAAATCTATCAAGGAACTCATCTAACTCTTCACGTGGTTCTCATGGGGGGTTGAAGTAGATGAGAGAAGTGGTGAAGACACATCTTTCTTTATATGTGCAGTTTTTAAAGTGGGAGAACTATGGGTACTTTTCAGTATTTTCTTAAAGTTATACATGCTTATTGTAGAAAATCCAGAAAAATCATCCAACAGAAAAAGCAAATCTGTTCCACGACTCAGGAGAGAACTAACAGTGAACTTCCATTTAAACTTTTTTTACATATGTAAATTTTCACATTACACACATTTTCCCCCTGCTTTTATTTTTTACACTTAATGTTATATCACAGATGTTTTCCACATCTTTAGACATTCTCTGAAATATAACTTATAAAGGCTATTATACACACAACTTTCCGTCACAACGCTATGCCTTAATTTTATCACCAAACTCCTACTGCTGACCATTGATGTTTCCTTCTCTTTTCCTCCTTTTTCCCTTTTCTTCTTCTTTTTCTTCTCTTTTCCTTTTTTCTTTCTTTTTTTTTTGGTTTTAGAAAGAACCACACAGGAAACAATTTGCATGTCAATTCTCTGTCCACAATCTCTGACAACTGCCTTAGGAGAGATTCCTAAAAATGGAATTAGTGGGTCAAAGGGTACACCCGTGATGCTTACTCTGTTCTAAGACAAATATGTGTACGTATGCACCCAAGTTCTTTTATGTGCCTAGACACTGAAGGCTCTGGCAGGGCAATGTGGCCACCTGCGCCCCCAGAGCGGTATCCCAGTATTTCTCTTTCTGGGAAGGTCACCTTCAACTACACGTTCAGCTTGTAAGGGAAAACGCAAGGGTATGTTAGGGAGAGAAATCCGATCTGGTAAGTCGTGCCAAGAAGAGCCACCCGCACAGTAACAGGCACCCTGATGCAGCCAGACCGTGTTCAGCCACAGGGTGGCCGCACTGTCTTCTCAGGTCCTAGCCGTGCCCAATCAAGCCTCCGCCTTTCCAAATGGCTGGTTGCCAATTCCTTAGTGCCTTTAAGTTCCTCTTGTTTAGAAGCCTCTCTAATTTTTTTTTTTTTTATCATATCTAATTTTGGTAAACTTAGGCTTCTCTAAATAGGATTTCTTAGCAACCATCAGGAAAGACTTCCTGTACCTAGAACTACTTGGGCTCCTCTCTGTGGTGACTGTCCTTCCTAGGGCCATCTGTATTTGCCTCTGCTGTATCAACATAGTGTTGGTAGGAGTAAGAAAACAAAACAAAACAGAAACAAACAAAAAACCCCTACTACTGTCAGAAGGGAAGGTTTAAGAGAAGAGTAAAATTTAATGTAGGAAACTCGAGTGGTTTTTTTCTATCCAAAGAGTTTCCAAGTATGCCACGGTTCTGGGGCACTGGCAATGCCTCTGTTTTCATAAACCCTTTCTGCCGCAAGAGGCAGAGGTAGGGCAAATTTCCTATGCTCCACCATCGATGAGGGCCAGCACAGACAGGACCCTGATCTGCTCAAGGTCACCTAGCAAGGTTATGTGAAACAGGGTCAAGAATCATGTCACCAAGTAGATGTCATCATTCTACTTTCGTTCATCTTCACCGACTGTGGGCTGGGGAGAGGGACTCGGGCAGGGAAAGGCTAGACTAAGTGTCACCTGATGCTCACATTCTTACCTGTGCAAAGAGAACTACCAGGCTATCAGTGTCGGGAAACTCGAGGTGCTTGGAGTAAAAGTGATGGAGAGCAGCGATGTCACTCTGAATCAAATCCTTCTTCTCATTGTCTAATTTATCCAGATCTATGGATAAACAAACCAATATTCAGCAGATAGAAAACTCTGGATCTCTACCTACAACCTCTTGGTACCATAAGGGGCATGGAGCATGAGAAAAAAAAATGTGGCGCCCCCAGGAAATATTCTTCCTCCTCACTTGGTCTAACTGATAAACCCTAGGGCAAGAAAAGCATGCCATCTCTTTCTTCTCTTCCTCTGACCACTGGAAGTCACTCAGGACAGGGAATTTCAACTGACCATTAGCAACAAGGTCATGAATGAGTGGCAATGACTGATAACTAGCTTGGTCAAGTCAAGGGCCCCCTGATTGGCCCCAGAGTCTGTGTCATGATCAAGAAAGTGGATGGCCCCTGATTTAATGCCGTTCAGTAACGACATCAGCTGTTTACAGGACTGCAATTCAGCAAAGATTCAAAAAATATTCAGCATGCCAGGGGAGCCGGCAGGAGATAGTGCAGGATGTAATAACTCATCCTGCAAGTTCCTACTCTTCCCCTTAATTATTTCCTAGCAATCCTGAAAACTCAGAAAAAAAATTATATTCATTTCTCAAAACAGCACACAAGTCAAAATAACAACCAATAATTATAAAATCCCCCCCCTCCCCCCCACTAAGAATCCAACTATCCCTTCCTTTCCTCAATCCTGTCTAATCCACAGAAAATGTGTGGCTGAGATAACTCCTCGGCTAGTCACAGAGAGACTTACGTGATTCAAACTCCTTCACAGCTAACAATTTCTCTGAAGGTGTTCTCTCCGGGTGGATTTTCTAGTAATTGGGGAAGAAATCACACAGATACATATTTCAACAACTAGTGCAAAAAATAGTGCTTTCACCTATACATCGACATGAAGAAAAAGGCAACAGTTCTGGATGAAGTAAAGAGAGCTAGTCAAGGAGTCTGGCATTTGGGCTCTGAGAGCATTTCCCCAACATCCAAATCCAAAGGACTCTTTTAAAAAGCCTTTTAAAAGCATCTGCCGTGTTCTTAACACCCTGATAATGCTATGCACACAGTAGGCTCAAAAATGCTTGTTATGGGAAAGAACGGTGGCTAGAAAACAACTTTTTAGGACCCTGACTTAAAAGGACTGAGTCTACAGATGAGCCATCCCATTTATTATTTCTCCTTCTAAAAAGGAACAAAATCAAACCCCCCATCCATTTTACACGTTCTTTAAGCATAGGCTAAAATGATCTCAAATTCCACATTTCAAAAAGAACACGTTCGGTTGTATCCGTGAGCCCAGATTCACTTGAAACGTGTTGCCGGCTTTGTTCCAGACACCCCAAGAGGAGCTGACAATAGTAAACCCGCCAGGCTTTGAGAACATGAATAAACTTGGTGTTGACAAGAGTTCAAACGCACAGCTCAAGAGCTGGCCCAAGGCCGTGTCTTTGTAATCGGGCTATTCAACTTGGGGATACAGGTGGTCCAGCCGGGCGCGCTCACCTCCCTAGTTAACATGTTACGCTTCCCCTCGGTAGTTGGGTAGCCTGTCTCCCCGAATCTTCTGCAAGCGACTAGAATACAAACGGCCTGGTTTTTTTAATCATCAAGTCCTACAGAGATGAAAAGATGGCCAGGTAACTTTTCATTTAATAGACTATTAGTCGTAGTAGTAATTATAATACACGTTGAATGAAACCGGTATAAACTCATCATAGCTTTCAAACTACCCTCCTGATGCCAAGACATTTCAATAGTTTTTTTGGGGAGTGGAAATCTTCCCATTCACAGGATCCACTTCTATAAGATTAGTAAGTCATTTTGCCTGGGAAAACTTTTCATTCAGAAAAGGGCGGCAGCTCCTCCTGCGTTCCTCACCACCGCACTTCCGATAACGTCAGGAGGTGGGGCTGGGGGAGGACCAGCAGCCCGGTCACCCAGTCCTCCCAAGATGCTTATGGATCGAATCTGAAGGCTTATGTACCCTGACACCTCACCCAGTCACACCGTTTTCTCCTACCCTTTCCAAGTCCTCAGCATATATCTAAAGGCAACTGTTCGTAAGGACCCCAAAGTCAACCTCCTCCAGCGAAAACAATTCTGATTTTTCGGTCTCACTCTACGGGTCAGCCTTGAATGCCTTTGGTTACCCTTAGCGGGCAAAGTGGCATTTCAGCAAGCACCTGACGAGGCTGAACATAACGGAACTATGAGCTCAGAGGTCGGAAATGTTCTCCTTCTGTGTACGAGGCTGAGGAGCCTAACTTGGTCTGGGGACAGAGATGCGCTGGTCATTATGACTGTGTTTGGTTTCGATTCAAAAAAAGAGACAGTTTTAAATGGAGGGAGGTGGGGTGCGGGCAGAGAGAAAGAAGAGGTACACAAAATTTCAGCGGTAAAAGATTTGCAGTACAGGGGCCCTGCCCGCCGCTGATCACTAGCAAACAGCTCCGTGGACACGTACCTCCTAAGCTCCGTGCAACCTAGTTCACTGTGTCACAAGGACAAGTCCTACGGCATTTTCCTCCCCTGCTTTTAGCCTGGTCCTGTCGCGGTCAGGTGTCGTCTTATCATGCAGTGGGTAAGGCCTGAGCAAGCAAGGGGCCGGGACACCAGCCCCGGCTTCATCTTTGCAGGAAACTGTCGATAGCCAACGTCGTCCCCACCTCCTCCCCTTGCCTCGACTTCTACTTTTCCGCTCCTTCTCCTCTCCTTGCATATGCCATGCTGGTTATCCCACCCCGTTCCCTGTGCTGAGGCTGGGTGAGTAAGGAGCTGGGGAGAAGCAGGACCCAGCCCAGGATGGGGGTGGGGGGAGAGGGGCGCAGGGCGCCCTCTGTGTCAGGAGGAAAGGGGGGAACATCCCAAAGCTTCGAAGCCCAGTCCGGTTCCCTAGGATGCTCTAATTATCGACAGTCTGGTTTTCACGCCCTGAAAGGCCATATTTTTCTATGTAAACCTGTCTCACACAAAGCGAAGAATTTAATAGCTGTGGTTACGTTCCTGGCCTGGGGTAAGTGACATCCTAGCTGCACAGGGCAATCCTAGCTCACGCCTGGAGGGTGGCTCCCACCCCTGTCCATATGGATGTGACGGGAAATGGGGTCCTGGAACGTGTAGGGAGAGATGATCATCACGGGTCACTCACTCATCTTTCTGACCTTTAAGAAAAAAATAAAATAAAACACACTTGAACGTGCTCCCAATTCCTCACCTGTTTGGCCAGAATCCTTGCAGTTAGCCTTACAGTCTCTGAGGGATTCCAGTTTTCCCCAAAAACAACCATGGGAGAACATTCCAGCTTGTGCATGGGCCAATCTTCTCTCTGGGAAAGTTAAAAAGAAATGTTTACAGTCACACACATACACACACACACACACACACACACACACACACACTGCAATAAAGTTCGAGAAGAGAGGATGCAATAAGTCCTCCTAGTTAAGGTCAAGTGAAATATGTTTCCTTTTGGAAAATACGACAATGCTCACAAAAACTAGAGATGAAAACATCCTTTAAGGTAGATGTGACTGCATAACCTTGACTCGGGCCTGGCCAAGGTTGTTGGCAAGAGGACATCTGCCTGGTGTTGTTTCATCAAGTGTCTCGTGCCCCTCATTGTTCCAAACAACGCACACACCTTTCCATTATCTGCGGTTGCTGTCAAGTCACAGGGTGAGTGACTTGGGTATTAGGCACTGGTTTGGCTCTGCTCCCTACGGTTCTGTTCTGGCTCTGCTCTCACATCAGGGCAAATAACGGACAGGTGGCGTACACAGCACCTAGTCCCCTTTTATAGGTGATAAAAACAAAACACAAACGAGGGCTTTGCCAAGGGCCCTCAAAGAATCTGGCCAGGGCAACTCTTGAGAATATTTAGAACACAGACTCCCTGGAGAGTCATTTGATAAAAAAGGAAAACTGTACTCCTGTCTATCACCTGTCTTGATGCTTTCTGCCCCAGGCTGAAGGGTGAAGGGCACGTGTTCACTCCTGGAAGGGTGGAGACGCCCCCTTCAAGACGGGAAGGCTGAGGAGGAGGACACGGGCACCACGGAAGCCGGGGAGGAAGGCACCGAGGACTGGGGCGTAAAGGACGATGCGGGCGCTGGTGACTGGGGCGTAAAGGACGACGCGGGCGCTGGTGACAGGGTTGGTGTGGGGTGACTGGGAACTGGCTGGACCCCACGGGCTCTGATGAAAACCAGCTGCAGTGGCATGATGTGGCTGAGAGGCTGCAGGAGTGGACTCCGTGGGAGTCTGCAGACACGCTTTGTTGCAGTGGAATCGGTACCATCGTGTTCTTCCCTCCACCTTTCCTACCTCGGGACATGGTGAGTCTGATCTTTCAGATGCTCGGGCCAGAACCCTGGAGTCCTCCCGGCCGCCTCTCTCTCCCTCACACTCCACACTCACCTCTCTGGCAAATCCATCCTGTGTGCCTGCAGAAGACACCTAGCCTCTGACCACTTCGCGCCCCCCAACCCCTCCAGCTTCCTACTGGGTGGCAGAGCCGACACCTCTCCCCGTGGCTGCTCCCCTCGCCTTCTAGCTGGACGCCTGCTTCTGCCCCTACCTCCACCTTGCTTCAGACAGCAGCCAGAGTATTCGATTCTGCAAAACACAACTCAGATCCTGCCATTTTTCAGCTCAGCACCTTCTACCGGCTTCTCACCTCAGAGCAAAAAGCCAAGTCTTAAAGATGACCCACGAGGCCACCCGTGGTAGGAGCCCCCCCACCATGCTCCCTCGCCTCACTCCGCGCCGGCCACCGTCTCCTTGCTGCTCCTTGAACACACTGCGCTTGCTCCTGCTTCAAGATCTTTGGTACTCGTGGTATTTTCTGGCTAGATGCCTCTTCCCCTAGACATCCACCTCACTCCCCCCAACCCACGTCTCTGCTCGGATGTCCCTTTTCAAGGTACCTGCCATGAATACTCTATCAAAACCAGCACCCTCCCCATCACTCTCCTTTCCTTGCTTTATGTTTCTTCTTAGTACCTCTCACCACCTGACATATTAGACATCAATTAGTTGTTTGGTTTACTCTGCCTTCGCCTGCCCCCACTAAAATAAAGGGCCTTATTAGTCTGTTTCATGTATGCCTATTACCCCGGAACCTAGAACCATGCCTGACATTTGCTAGGCACTCAATAAAGTTGTTGAATGAATGAAGATCTCTCTCCCCCTCCCCATACCAAGAAGGAAAGCACAATGTCACTTAATGATTTAAGGCAGCTGGTGGCACAGACCCTTGGCTCAAGTTCTGTGCCAAGATGTTCTGCAGAGTTAAATAACACCATGCCAAAGATAACTGAGAGCAGGGAGAGGAAGAAATGACAAGATATGCACAAGGGAGAAGAGGATCTGTTTTTAGCTAAAGCCTAAAATGAGAACACGGTGATGAGGCAATGAGGTAGGAACAGGTGGGTCCAGCTCCTGGCAGACAAACCAGTTCCCTCCCCAAACGCAAAGCCAAAAGGGCAAGTCAAAGGGGGCTTCAAGCCTGGCCTTGGGATATCCGAAGGAAGTGAGGACCACCAGCTGGGGACAGATGGGTAACTGACAACTAGGAACACACATGTGTCCACTATGACCCCAGGAGCGCTAATAACAGGTCTCTGCGGGGCCTCGAAGATGCTAGTTTTCTGAATTGCAGGTGGCGTCTTGGGTGTTTAACAATGAGCTCCTGGGAGAAAGAAGTTTAATGTTAACATTTCTTAATATGACTTCTGTATTATTAATAGAATATCAAATTAATGTGAATAAAAAGTCACATACACTGTAGACATTTACTGATGTTAATGTCCTCAAAGGGGAGGGAACCTAACTGCAGGGCACGCCCTGGGGGACAGCAGAGTGCTGTCAAGTAAGAGGACAGCGGTCTGGGGCGTGGGGAGACCTGCATCTCACCCCCGCTCCGCAGCGAGGCAGCTATGTGACACCAGGCCGGCCTCTTAATCCCTCTGCACGCATATCCTTGGCTGTAAATAACATGATCCCTAGGTTACTTAGCAGGTCCAGAACTCTGAGTCTATGATTTTACGCCTTCCAATGGCGATAATTAGACACAAAGCTTGAAGACTACTAACAATGCAGGACCTTCAAATGACATAACCAGGCATTCATGCAACCACGAAGGGTCGTTGCAGGGACCCAATAAGCTAACCCACAAGAAGCACTCAGACCAGTGCCTGGCACCCACTGCGCTCTCAACAAACACTGGTAATTGTTCATTTACTGGTCCTTCCTTCATCCAACAAGCCCTCAACTGACCCTAGAGGCAGGGATGGGAGATGGAGTCTTTGACTTCAAGTAGATTATGAGTGTATCAGAGGTAAAAGTAAGAGCACCTAGCATATGATACAGCCCCACACAGAGCAGTTAAATCAGAGAGCTGGGTAAACTCAAGGGTGTGCAGAATCATGTAAGTTTCATCAAGGGAAATTCACCAGATAATAAAAAGTTTTCACTTTCTGTTGGAAAGTGGAAATGACAGAGATGAACCACAATGGTACTACTTGGCTTTAATTCTAAAAAAAAAAAAAGGGGGGGGGGGGCAGAGAAAGAACATCTGGTAGAAACGTCAGATAGGTTCTGAGCATATTCCATATCCTGATATACTTTCTTTCATCATAGAGGTGGTCCGCATATCTTGGAGAATCTGACAGGGGCAATTTGCCCCAGTTTTTGCCCATAAGAAATTATAAACAATCAGCAATCAGATTGCACAAAATTGAAACAAAAAATTAAGCTAACCTGACAGACAGGAATAGTGCTTTTTTTGTGTTTTGTTTTTCAGTACTGGCAGTTTTATTGTACACAGAATGATTTTGCAACCCTTTATGCTTTTAAAAAACATTTTTGCCCGTTTTCCTAAAACTTTTTCTACTAGTTTTCTTCAAAATTCAAGCTGTTATTCCTTCCCTCATTGCAATCTTTATAAAATTTTATGCAAACTCGGATGGGACCCATTTCCGGGAAAGTAATATACAAATAAAAGCACAGGAAGGATTCAGAAAGACACATGCCAAAGTGCTACTAGCGATTTTCTCTGGAAGGATAAAATTATGAAGTATGGATACTCTGTTCTTCTTTCAGTCTGTACTTTCTGATTTCTCTATAATGAGCACAGATTATTCACGCAATAAACAAACAACTAAATCTATGTAAAAGTAAGACAGGGAATTTTTTGTTACTCTTTTTAAACTTCTAGTTCATTTTCAGCCAATGCAATAACAGCTCTGTGTGACTTTCCTTTATGTGCATGGACAATAGAGTTGCAAAACTGTCTCATGGTGCACTGGGCACTCCCAACACTGGAAGAAAAGAGTGACTCTTATGTCATCCAGTTTTCTGCTGAGCAAATGATACACTGTCTCCCTGCACAAGGAGATGAGATTTTTACTGTGAAGTCCCCTTTTCTAACTCTTGCATTTGGTGTTTCTCTTGTTCTAATGGGGCTTTCAATCCAGACCATATCTACTTGTACACACACATAGTACACACATGAACACACATTTCCTGAAACGTGCAATAGTAAGAAAATGCCATAGGCTTGCTGCTCACGCCTACCATTCTCTGCGAGAGGAAGAATGCAAAGGGAATCAGGGGCTTAGTGATCATCTCACACGAAGATGACAGACCCTACTGAGCCTGCATCACAAGGACATCTGCTTTGATTTCTATTCCCACGTAAGAGTGATGGGATACACTCATTCATTCCTACACATTTTTTCCTGCTGGCAATGTTAAACATTTAGGAAAAAAAGAGTGGCTCTGTTGAAGATGCTTCCTGTGTCGGGAAGGGACCAAACCTATGACTCTGGCCCCATTTACTAAGCACCCAAACAACGACAGGGTCGGGGGGAATTCTTGGACATTTCCTACACTTCAGTTACTTTCTAATCGATGATAAAAGTCAAGAATGTCCTCGCATCTTTGGCCACAAGCTCCTCACACATGCTCTTTAAAATCTCCATCAGGATATGCCCTTTCCTACTTTCAAAAGCACGCCCACAATCCTATCACCTCAATTTTACAAAACACAAATCGTCTCCTTCTATTTGTTCATGTTAAGAAGGAATACCCTAGGAAGTTCTCCTCCACAACGATTCCTGTACGTAATCACTTTCTAAAACTGCTCTCTCCAACATGCCATGGTACGATTTAATGAAAACGTCTAAGCGAGTGAATGATACACTTAGCTTTCCAGGGATATTTATAAAAATAAATACCGTTCATTAAAACACACAGGTTACAAGCCAAGCCTAACTAAAAAGGAATTCTTATTTCTTTTATATTTCCTCCCATTACCCTTACATGCGTCGTCAGTTAAAACCTTTCCTCTGGCAGGATCACACTGAGCCAAGTGAATGAAGAGGAGAGTAAAATGGGACAAGACAGAGCCAAACTGTAAAAAATAAAGCACGATCCTAAAGCCCCGCAGTGAGAGAGGAGGGTCCGGGGAGAGTAAACAGTGCTAAGTCTCTCCGAAGATGCTGTGTTTGTGGACGGACACCCTCGGGGGGGATGTGTGCCTTGTACTCTTGGAGAGGTTTCTGGAAAGACAACACCACTGGAAGGGGTCTTCCTTTTCACGTCCATGAAAGGCTACTTCTCTGTCTTTGACACATTCCCACAGTGCCTATGCTCCTGGAGGGTCCTCAGGACCCCCAAGCACAGTGTTGGAAAGCAGTAAAAGCCCTCCCCAGGCAGTCTGCACAGTCTGGTCCCGGTTCTGCCACTGTGTGACTTTGGGTGGGTCACCTAACCAATCTGGGTGTTGTTCACTTATCTACTGATAACCTCCTCTCCAACCCCATCATTTGCTATGTGGTACTGATCCCTTGGTGACTCCAAGTGGGTGGGGTCTGCCTTTGAAGAAGGCCCAGTGAATGACTGGCAGCGGAGGGCCATGCTTTCTCAGGCAGGGAATCACTCAATTACCTTCCTCGTCGCTGCTCTGGTCTTGTGCCACTTGTTTTATCCTGTAGCAGAGTCTCCACTTTGATCCCATCCAAGCATTCCCTTGGGAGGAACCCTGAATACATTTTTATCTGGAGCAAATGCCCCAGATTCATCCCTAATGATTTTATGGATGAAGCCCTTATACAGCCATTTACATCTAGGCACTTACTCTGATTAAACCTTTACGACCATTCTATCTCATTGTAATACAGTGCCCTGAACTTATTTAGTTCTTCACTGCTAAAGGATGGAAAACCTTAATGACTATTAGCCTCTTCCTTCCACAACAGGAGAGAGATGAAACAAAAATGAAACTTACAGGTCAAATCCAGCCTCACCTCTAGAAACGAGTGGCTTTGGGAACTGTGTTATCACTTGTCATCTAGGAGGGTACTTCTGTCACAAGATACTTCACAGAGCATAGGAAAACTGAACTGCAGAACTACTCTCCAGGACTGAGGGTGTCCTGGCCCAAGAGCTGGGCGAGATGCAGGGAAGACTGCACATCATGACGCTGGACACAGCAAGCTGTCTTGGCCCAGACCTTCAATATGACTTAGAATCACAGGACTGTAACCCCCATCCTGGGGTTCCTTGCTACAAGCAATCGCATTATGATTTGACCTGCATAATCTGTCTATAGGAGGACAATGTATAGACTTCAAGCTGCTTACTGTAAAGTAATAAAGAGGCATTCTGGGGGACTTTCCTGGCAGTGCAGTGGTTAAGATTCCACGTTTCCACTGCAGGGGGCATGGGTTCGATCCCTGGTTGGGGAATTAAGATCCTGTATGCCACTCCGCATGGTCAGAAAATTAGGGGAGGGAAGGGGAGGAAAAGAAAAGAAAAGCTTCTTTAAAAAAAAAAGAAAAAGAAAAAAAGAGGTATTCTGGTTCACGTGGGCTGATGTACTTGATCATTGTGAACCTCCCAAGGCAGGGTACCTATGACTGTGAATCTGCAAATCTGGACAACCAGGTCCTCAAGGCAGGGGAACCACAATGACCACCTCAAGACCTCAACCTGGACCACGATGATTAATCAAAATAATGCCACCTGGTGAGCCCTAACGGAAGACAGCTCAGCAGCACGCTCAGGAGACCCAGAGGTAGCTCAGCATCTCACAGATTCTCATGTTTTATATTAATGCAGAGTTCACAGTTCATCAGAGAAGTTAACAAGCATTTTGTAACAAGCATTACTCACACAATGTACACCACTAGCGATCTCAAGTTCTTAGAATCCATCCACTCTTAGGTGAAAAAAACAAGCCCCTCGGGTGGGAGAAAAGGATCGTTAGGGAGTCTGGGATCGACATGTACATACTGCTATATTTAAAATGGATAACCAACAAGGATCTACTGGATAATACAGGGAACTCTGCTCAATGTTCTGTGGCAGCCTGGATGGGAGGGAAGTTTGGGGGAGAATGGATACATGTACATGTATGGCTGAGTCTCCTTGCTGCGCACCTGAAACTATCACAACATTCTTAATCGGCTACACTCCAATATAAAATAAGTTAAAAAAAAGAAAAAAGAAGCCCCTTAAATCTAACATATGCTGTATACTTTACTCTCCGCATACAGCTAAGCTTCAGTGCAGTCTGAATTACTAATATTATTATTTATAAGCCCTCATGCTTGTACACAGCATCACAGTTTACACAGAACTTTCATATCTAACATATCATTTGGTCCTTATAATTCATCAAGATAGGGGCCACTGTCCTCATTTACATTGAACGAAACAGACTCTGAGATGTCCTTTGAATTGCCTACGTCCTATGAAGCTCATAGAGCTAGTCAGCTGCAAAGCTGGGACCATGTCCTCCTAGTTTTCTGTGTTTCAATAGCCTGAACTGTCAGTGAGTTACTAGCTTGCTTCTTTAAAGAACCAGAACGTCATGAGTTACTTTTTCTAGAAGTGTTTAACTTAAATATAGAAACAGCTAACTTATCAGGCCTGGAACCAAATCACATCGTTCCAGGGCTCACTGATCTCTCCAGCGCCCAGCAATCTGACCACGGAATTCTCTGTCCACTATCGGTAGGAGGAAAGCATGACCTCTCCTCTTCAAAAGAAGCCACACGCCCTGAAAAATCGACCACAAGCCCATCTATATTCTCGATGCCCCACAGGCTGACAGCCTCTGGAAGCCCACCGGGAAGACACAGGGAGGGGGACCGTGCACGTGGCCTTCAGAGCCAAGGCAGACCTTCCCAAGCCAACGGCTGAGCCTGTGCTTCATTCTGGCCGGGGCCCCTGCAACGGGAGCTCTACAGTCAGATGAGACATCGAGGTTTAGCAACCTCTCCCACTGCCAAATAATGTTCTTTGGAGACTTTCAGACCAGCTGCATAGGGAGAAGAGAGAGGAAAAGAAATGAAATCTTGGATAATGAGGCAGACCAGGGAGTGGGGGAGGGGACACAGGGGAATGGCACCAGGTATGGCAAAAACAACAACAAAAAAGCAGTACAGATATGGAGAAAATCCTCCCTGTCATTTAGAGCCACCATTTAACGGCATCAGCGTTTCCCAAGGAGTATCAGCAGCTTTCCATTAAAAAAATAGATTGGGGAGGGTATACAGAGGTCGAAGATCATATTCTCCCCAAATTCAAACTGCTGGAACAAGGAACACATTTTCTGTAAAATATCTATGAACATTTTGTGTAACTATACAGTATCAAGCAGAAAAGTTTGCAGAACACCACTCCTTGTCCCTCAAAGAATCTACCAAGAGCTCCTCCAAACTCCCCCTTGAGCTTCCCAGTCCCTGTTATAAACTCCCTTGAGACGTGTCCATCAAGCCAGATAGCCCATGGTCTACATGCAACTGGCCTCCTGAACCCACTCAGCCCTGACTGCTGCCAAGGCACCGTCCCCAGGGCTCCAGGTCCAAGTTCAGAGCAGCTCGCCTCTGGCTGTATAATGGCTGTGCCAGGGGCTCACCTGAGTCTAGCAGGAATCAGCCCAAGGGCAACTACAGGGATATACAAACACAGACTTGTGATAGTAAATTTGAAGATAACATTTTAACATTTTTCATTCGTCATCTTTGCACGTTCCATCTGTTGCTGGCGACCTTGGTGATGCACCTGCCTGCATCCAATATGGCTCCCTTGTGTCTTTCCCACTTCACCAGCACCTATTTTTGATCCTGTATGTGGCCTCAAAATGTTACTACCCATCACTGGCTGCCTGTTGGTCCCAGACAAGCACAAGGGGGGATCCAGCCACATCCTACGCCACAAATAGGCTCTCCAGCTTTGGCTGCAGGAGGGCACTGGGATGCCGGGACAAGGACGAGAAGGACGTTGGGGTCCCGATCTTCTGAGGAAACAAGGCCCTCCCTGCCAGCTGGCCCAACACCTACCTGACACTCCACATTGCAGTAAAATGCCTGCTTGCATCTTCCACATTTGGACAATCCTTCTTTCCTTAAAAAACAGAAAGGGCACTGTAGTGTCGAGAGGCAGGGAAACGTGAAGCTGCACATTTTATCATGCAATAACAACAGCCATCTGGTCTGAAAGCAGAGCCAAGAGTCACCTTACCTTGCTCTCCCACTGAAAGGTGGCATTTTCCCAAAGGAGAGTTTGACCAGATTCAGCCCTTGAGTAGCAGTGAGTTAGTCAAAGAGGACACGCGCCGACATTTACCGACCCCAACAGCGTGAAGGGCACTTTCCAAAGAGAAAAATGACATGCTCTTTGACTCATGAGCCTGGCCTGGGACACCACAGCTGTTAACATCACCTGCACTATTATTCAACAGTTTGGGGCAATCAAAGGCTCTTATGTCCTGATTTTCTCACCTGCTAAAAAGGGACAGAAATAAACAAAGCCATCTTGGAAGTCTGAGTGTAAAGACGGAGGATTGGGGTCCACCTACACTGGCGAAAACCCAATGTGAGTGACAACCTTTAGCATTCAGAGATGCAAGTAAAGCAGAAGATAGGATGGAGCATGTCAGTAACGTAAATGTTGTCCCAAAGCTAAGTTTAAAAACAATGCAACCCAGCAAGTGGGAACATATTCTTGAATAAAATATTCCTGCTTCTCTTTGGTACACACATCCACTCTGTCAGTGTCCTATTGGGCGATTCGTCTGCCTCGTCATCATTAGGTCAATCCTCCCTGTTCGTTGCCACATTATTTATTTTCCTGCGTCCCACAGAGGATGGGGATATCACTGTTTCCCAACTGTTAGGTGCTGGTGTGTTTGCTGCGTTAGACAAGCCACAGCTTTTTCAAAAACTGTGAAGCCACTAAGTTAAACCATATACGAAAGAACTCTTAAAAATTTTTTGAGATGGAGGACAACCACATGGTTAAATCAGGGCGCTATCTGTAAAGCCTGCTGTCTGATTCTCACCCCCCACGCCCAAGCCAGCTTTCTGACTTAACAGATATGCTGATGTCACGAAGAGCACTCTCGCTACTGCCAGGGTGGCCCCCGCCCTGCAGCGGAGCCCCCTCACCCCCACCCCTGCTGCAGCGTGCCCCGAGAGCTAGATATTTTAAGATATACATAGAATCACGCTGCAGAGTCCTCCTCTGCGTCTTGTCAGCGAGTGGCAGTCACCACACTACTCCCACGGAATCAAGAAAGTGTTCCAAAAACGCTACTGTTGGAACAAAACAGACTGCCTTGCAGTTTTCATGACAGTGCTTGGATTCCAAGAAGCAGACTGAAGAATGTGTGGGAGGAAAACGCATCTTGCGGTTGAGGTATAAATAAATATTCCAAGTTTGCACATCTCAGTGGTTCAAAAAGGAACCCACTAATTTGGCTGAGTGTATTCTCTGGCCTGAAATACCCTCTGAGGATGCATCTGGATGAGATGCACGGTCCCTGCTCTCCTGCCTTTTATGCCAAGGGGAAAAGGCCAGATGATGCGCTCAAAGACAACTGTGAAGTGACTTGTGAGCAAGTACTAAGTGACACAGACCGTGAAGGAATGCCCAAGGAGTGGAAAGTACAGACAGGCAAAGCCAAGGAGGGAACTCTGAAAATTCTTTCCAAAAAGAAGTGCGTTTGGAAATGGACAATGGATGGGTAGGTGCCAACCATAAAAATGTTCATCTGAAACAGCCATGGGTTAAAGTTTGGTATTGCAGGGGGTGTGGTCACAAAACATGAGAATAAGAAGCTATTAACCCTCCCCAGCAACCCACCTTCTCCCCAACCCTCAAAAAACAACAGAAAATTTTGCGAAATTTCAAGGGCTCATGAGCCACCTAAGGTCTGTACACGGACTAGTGAAGAGTCTCTGAAACCAGAGTTAAGACCCCCCTGATATAAAAGATTAGGAAATTATCACAAAAATGTCTTTATTTGTTCTACACTATACAAAAAAAACAAGGAGTATAGAGAGAGAGCTTCCTGCACAGATGCCAGCAGTAAAGCTAACATGAAACCAAGGTTTGTTTTCAGTTTCAAGGTAATATCCCAGGGAGAAAAAAAGCGCTTGGGCTCTGGTGAGCTTGGGAAGAACTCTAGTCGGATTTCATTAAAATACTGTCTCCCAAAGGCCAGGCTTCATTCAGCCCAGCCAGTCACCAAGTCCACAGCCACAAACAAAGAAGATCAGGAAGAAAGAGCCAACGCGTCAGGGTTGGCAAGAGGTTACGTTAATTCCCACTATCCACCCCAGTGGTTCTCAAGAGGTGGTCTGTAGACCACTGGGGTCCTGGAGACTGTGAGACAGTCAGGGAGCCTGTGAGGTCAGAACTATTTCCAGAATAATACTACTGCCTTTACTGTCTTGACATCTGCACTCTAGAAGGTGTAAGGTGCCTGGCGGGTGAAACTTGCAACACTTCAGTACAACTCAAAGCAGCGGCACCAAACAGTGCAAGCAGTCGCTGTATTCCTCACTTCCACACGCTCACAGCAGTGGGGGGAAAGCCAGGAGCACTTAAGAATGTCCCTAATGAAATCTAACATATGACACAAATGAACTTATCAAAAAAACAGACTCACAGACATACAGAACAGACTTGTGGTTACCAAGGAGGGAGGAGGGTAGGGAGAAATGGACTGGGAGTTTGGGATTAGCAGATGCAAACTATTATATATAGGATGGATAAACCACAAGGTCCTACTGTAGAGCACAGGGAACTATATTCAATAGCCTGTGATAAACCGTAATGGAAAAGAATATCAAAAAGAATGTATATATGTGTACAGCTGAATCACTGCTGTACAGCAGAAATTAATACAACATTGTAAATCAACTATACATGAAAAAATAAATTAAAAAAGAAAAGAATGTCCCTAATGAAGCAGTAACGAATATTAATGTCACTAAAGCTCAACTCTTCCATACGTATTTTTTTGACATCCTGAGATGAAGTGGGAAGGAGGATGAGGGCTGTCTCAAGGAAAAGCTCTCGGGCATCCCTAGAGCTGTAAACTGAACCAGCCACTGTTTTCTTGAAATACCATTTTTACTTGAAAGAACAACTTTAGACAAACTGGTTATTCAGACTTGTGTATTTGTCAGATATACCATGGAAATGAATGAAGAGAGCCCATCACATCAAGGAAAATAACTGGCAGTATTTGTCGCCAATGATAAAATTTGGAATTTTGGAACATATATCTGCCACCCTGAGCTTGACAGTCTCTTGTCTGATGAGACTGGTGGTGGTTTTAATAATTGTGATTTTTTTCTACAGTTTGATGAAATAAAGTTTTAGAAGGTCTATATAATTTAGTGAAATTAAATGTTTCCAATGTTTTCCAAATGACCAGTGTATGATGTTTTAAAAATTATGCATGGCTAAAAGTCATTCAAACTGCAAGACACACTAAGGGATTTCATGTATTAGAGTACATAAAATTCACAGATATGGCTTCAGATTGCACATTACAACTAATCTTTAGGAAACAATCACTTCACTGAGTTCTAGTGTTGAATCAAAGAATATCCACAGTTAACTGAAAAGGCTATTAAAATACTCCTCCTGTTCCAATTACATATCTGAGGCCAGATTTCCTTCACATATTTCAACCAAAACTACCTAATACTCCAGACTGAATTCAGAAGCACATCTGAGAATCCACTTGTCTCCTGGAAATCAAGACATTAAAGAGATTTGCAAAACTGTAAAACAGCACTATTTTCATTAATTCTATTGTTTTGGAAAAGAGTCCTCATTAAAAAAAATGTTACATTAACAGTAATGGTTGCTGTCATTTTAACATAAATAAATGCTTTATAATATTCTCTATTTTTAATTACAAATACAGTAAATATTGATAAATACCAAGGCGAATAAAGAAAGCTCTTTCGGAGTTCTCAATTTTTAAGGGTAGAGAGGGATCTTAAGACAAAAAAGTCTGAAAACTGCTGATCTCTTGCAATAACTCCATCAGCTCTATAAAGAAGCATTTATTCCTGTTTTTCAAATGAAGATACTGAGGATCCTGGAGGTGAAATATCTAACCCAATATGGTCATTCAGCAGGTAGGTAGCAGAATCAAAATTCACACACCGAGGTACATATTTTGTCTCCATCATGCAAAAATATCTTCCCTTGAGTACTGTGACATGATCAAGGAGGACATACTACATGAAACAAAATCTATGTGTCTGGATAAGATAACAGTAATAACAAAGTATAAATAAAGGCATTCTTTACTCTGGTCTGCATAATGTCCCAGCTCCAATGGTACCCCATTCATGCTACCCGGCTTCAAAGATGCAATGGGGAGAATTCAGGATCATTTCTGAAAATGATATCTGGGGACGGAGCATCCCCACAGAGGGTCTCTCAACCAACTATGCCAGAGGAATCAATGCCACTTGACGTAGACTGGAATAAAATAAGGATTTTTTGTATTCACTCTATGCAAAGAGGGTCCCTCCATCTCATTCAATGTGCTAAAACCAGATGTTCCCTAGACAGACACTGGGCCAGTCCTAACAGGACTGCCTCCTCTGGGAACTGGGTGATAGAACACTGCAGCTCTCACAAACAACGGAAAAGCCTTGCCTGGCTCAGAGGCAGATTTTACTGTAATCATGCTTATGGAGTCATCTACATGACTACATGTGAATTTCCTTGGCAAAGATTCTCCAGAGCCAGACTGCCTTCAGAGTAGAGAAGGAGAGAAGCTAACCCAGTTACTGACAGTGAACAGCATAAGAATCCATTCTGATCTATTTGGTAATAGTAATTCTCAATGAAATGGGGTAGGGATGGGAGCTCTGTTTAAACGATCTAGATACACGCTTCAGTTCTTCCCATAGCTTTTCATAGGGAGAGATGTACACATCTCATAAGTCTGATGGTCGAAACCCAAGCTAAAATTTGCTGAGCTTGCACGTGCTTTGTGTGTGTATGGGCTTCAGAGGGAAAGCAGGAGAGAGCTCCTGTGAGTGTTTGACTCTTGCTGACGGCGAAGTTTAGCCAGAGAGAAACTTCATATGGGATATCCATTTTCACTGGAGGAATATACAAGGCTTTTAGAATAAACAGCTCCTGCAGAAGACACAGCTGTACATCTTTCATTGGCAGTGTAACCTAATCTGAATTGTCGAGGAGGTTTGGGGAAAGGCTGCAAAACAAAGAAAACTGCCCTCAAAGAAAGATTAATAAAAGGTCATTTGGAGGAATGAAGTGAAATAACTGAAAAGGAAAGGAGTTAATGGAAAGTTAGTGGTGAATCACTCGTAACCTCTTGGAGTGGTTCTCAACCTTGGCTGTTCTCAACCCTGTCTGGGCCTGGGGCTGGGTCCCGCAATTCTCATCAGACTGATCTGTGTTGGGAGTTGTGGGAAGCGACCCAGATCTAATGCGTTTCCAGGATGCAGAACCACCGGCCTAGACCTGTGGTCATCCATTTGGGTTGAGGGTCTCTGAGTGCAGAATTTGCAGAAGATTGTTGAAGCATCCTTCCCTGCAGTGCAGACTTTACAATGTAACTCTTCTTAAGAATGGCTGGTACACACAGATGTATTAGGTTGCTTAGCTCCCTTGATGATGGTCAGAATGAAGTGGCAGACACTGTATTTTCTAACTATGACAAGCAAGTATTCTAGAAGCCAGGTGCAAATTTTAAAAAAGAAAGCCTTAGCATTCTTTACGCCTCTATTCCCTGCTTCACAATGTAGGATGAATATGATGGAGTTACTTTTCCTACTTCTTTATCTCAAATCCTTTTTTCTTTCTGGTGCTTGAGGTGCTGTGTGATCTTGGGCAAATTATTAGTCCTTTCTGAACCTGTTTCCTCCACCGTAAAGATACAGTTTCTACCTCATAGGCTTGTTATGCAAATTAAATGAGAAAATACAAGTGAAGCCTATGACTACAACACTTTTAATTAGCCTTCATTCTTTTGTGTTTTTTTTTTAAAGTGATGTCAACTCCTGAAATATCTTCAGTACAATCTCACTCAGACTCATATTTAGAGGATTTATGCTCCTAAAGCCTTTGTTTTACAGGCAAATATCTACCCTGCTGTGAATGGAAGGACTCTTTGAACTTAAGAAATGGTTCCATCCACAAAGGGAGGAAAGAAATGTTACAGGAAAATGCAAGTATCTGATTATGAGTGACTGGGACAGAACTTAGAAGACACACTCCTGTCATTTTCTACTGGGGGAGACACACGCAACGATTGATTTTTGTGCTTTTAAAATTCAGATGCCACAAAGATCAACAAGTTAGGGCTGTAATTAACAACTCTTGCTAGTTAATGCGTTGCCGCGGGCACTGTTGGTTGAGATAAAAAGGATTTGATCCTGAGAGCTCCCTCCTTTCTGCTACTGAAATGAATGCTTCGCGGGTTTTCCCCATGAAAGAGAATGATACTGGCATGGAGTGGGTTTGTAATAACAATTACTTTTAACGAACGGTGACAGAAGAAGTGACAAGTAGGCTCTGTTGAACAGAGACAGCCCCAGCCAAATGAAAAAGAGAAAAGGAAAAAAAGCCCCAGTGGCGCAATATAACTTCTCCATGGGTTGAAATAAGACAACCAGAAACAAAGTTAGCCTCCCACCCAGAGAGAGTGGTTACACTAGCAAATTTTTATTTGAGAGAAATAAAAATTGGAGGAATTGTGGCAGAACGCTATTATAACCCTGGTCAGGGGACAAGGATAATACTCAGGGTACGGGTTTTTGTGTGACAGTGAAAGATGCTCCACGTAGCACTTTAATCCATAGTGTCACAGTGAAACAGGACCACGTGCTGCGGGAGCTTCTTCCCAGAGCAGGGCTGAACCTTCCCCTGGGCACCGGGCTTTGTTCTGAGGCTTGTTAAAAGTTGGAGCCCAGGGCCTCTGGGGAGGCGGAAAATATTTAGGGCAGTAAGGTAGCAACTAATAGGTTTTCCCCAATATTGGAATAGGAGCTGTGATTTACAAGGAGAGAGTTGGGCTTGGTGGTCAGCACTGAATGGTCAGCCTTGTTATAAAATGATGACCCTGGGGGAAAAGGGATGACTCAGGTCAAAGGGTACAGAGTTTCGGTTGTAAGAAGAATAAAGTCTGAGGGTCTACTGTACGGCACGGTCACTACAGTTAACAATGCAGTATAGTATTATTGCTTGAAAGTTGCTGAGAGTTGAGCTTTAGCGTTCTCGCCGCACAAAGGGAAGTCACCTAAGTGAGGGGATGGGTGTGTCATCTTCATGTGAGGAATCATGCTACAGCCTCTCTGTATATCAGACCATCATGCTGTGCACTTTCGATATAGACAATCATATTTGTCAATTATTCCTCAATAAAGGTAAAAGAATATTGTAGACATGATTCCACATCACTGATTCATGGAAAGTCAAGCTCAGCAAGAAAAAAATGGTGAGGATGCTGATGTAGGATTTGTTTTAACACGGGCTCTAGTTGAGATGAAATTTACCTTTACCTTAAAAAGGAAAAAATTCATGAGGCTTATGGATAAAGCAGAGAACTACTCAGCCTACGGAACAGTGAACATTCAATTACTCTTTTCAGCCACTGGATGACACCTACGACCAAGCCTCATCTTGCAGGCCCTGTAAAATCCCTAACAGTTGAAGCCTGCCGGAAGAACAGATGTATGCGCTTTTAAATTTAACATTCTCCTCTGAAACGCTTTATATCAACTTTTGTGGGAGATCAGAATGACACGTCCTTGCCATTTGTCTTTGACTTCTCTGATGCCTGGACCGCGTCGGAAGACAAAAGGAAAGAAACAACAAACAGGTTTTTAACTCAGTTCTCTCATACAGGAACTGACAATAAGTAACAGCCACCATCTCCTCCAATGGCACAGTAAATGACAGATGTTATCAACAGACTTCGTAATGGACACAACACTAGACTCTTCTATGACTGCTGTTGCCCTAAGTTCTACAACACCTAGGTGATTAAATATCAAGGAAAAGGACAATATCAAAGTCACACAAATGTAACTATTTAAAATGCCCCTAGCAACACCCCTCACTTCAACATTCTGGCCACAGAGTAGAAATAAACCATGTAAAAATACCTTTATAACCTAATGATAAATATAAGTCCCAGAGCATATGGTCAGGCCCTCTGCAGCCAAACATGAGTATTAACTCCTGGCCCAAGACACACATGACCTGCTCACAAGAAAGTGCACCTTAATTGGTTACAGAAGAATTTTAAGAGGTGACACATTCATCATCTTTGTTGTATTTTCCCATAGTCAAACAATAAAAAATTGAATTGCCAGTTTACTTAGGTGAATTACCCCAATTTTGGACTTGATAACTCAAACTTACCATACATAGTTTGAACAGATTCTTTCAATCTTTATTGATTTCATTTGTATTTCTAAATGAAGAACACTTTTTATACTCTAAATCCTTGTACATGAGGCAGGAAAAGAAGTATGTTAATCGGCGTGAGCCAGGTCATTTCTGTTCATTTCTCTGTGCAAAGTACTAGGCTCAGGGGGATGACATTTTTGTTTAAAACAAACAAACAAAACAAAAACAAGCTACTTGGGGAAATAAGCCCTACCTTCCAAAGGGTGGTAAATATAAATCTTAGGCAAAATGATGCAGCATCCCAACGGCCCAGATGACACTGAATTGAGACCAGGACATTACTCCTAGGACTGAGCTCTTTAAAGACACAAAAGTTGGGGCACTTACAGTCGGGGCACTGTCCTCCTCATGTCTGAGTCCCCAGGATTAGAGCACGGTGACTGGAATACTAGGATGCTCAGTAAATGTAAATAGTAAACTCTTGTCAAATAAATATAAAGTAGTAGCTGAATAAAATGAAGAGATCATGGACTGAAGGACTGCAGAGGAAGCTTCCTAAAAAGAGATGCAACTTGGGGAGTTCCCTGGTGGTCCAGTGGTTAGGACTCAGCACTTTCACTGCCGTGGCCCAGGTTCAATCCCTGGTCGGGGAACCAAAATCCTCCAAGACTCACAGTGTGGCCAGAAAAAGAAAGAAAGAAAAAAAAAAGAGATGCAATTTGAGTCGGATCTCTCTTGAGGATGAACAGGCTTAGAGTCGTAGGCTTTAGCCGGGAAGAAGACGGAGGGTAAGGGAATAATGCACAGAAAAGCATTCCTGGTTACAAATGGACATTGGGAAGTATGGGTACTGGAAACCCCACTCAGATTTTGTTTATGGTTTAAGTGAAAAAGTAGCGAGGGATAATGCTAGACAGGGTGGGAAGAGCACTGAATACGGAGGACTTGAGCACTCAAGACTCTATCCTGAAGGAAAACAGAGCTAGACGAACGGTTCTGCACATATTTATAAGGATTCATTTCCAAGAATGAACAGAGTTGTACACATAGATGGGTGACAAGGCCTGTCCAAAGACCTTGCTAGTAAAATAAGCAGCAGAAATGAGACTATTCATTTAATCAATACTTACTGAGGTAATAGGGTACCAGGCCTCGGGCTTAGTGCTGGGGCTACAAAGTTGAGTAAGACCTGGCTCCTGCAGGTCAAGGAGCAAGTGTGACGAAAGAAGTACGCACAAGGTGCTTCGGGTACAAATACACAAGTGTGTGTGTCTGTGTGCGTGCACCACTATAAGCAGTTTGGAGCTGCTGGAGTGAAATTAACACTGCAGAGCAAGCTGGACCCAAACATCACCCCTGATGCCCAGCCCTGGGAGCGTGCCAGCAGGCAGCCCTGACCCTACAGTGGAGTTCTACCAGGGCCACTCTCCGAAGATGCACAGAAAGAGAAGGTGGCAGTGGACTGCTTTCCCTTCTCTGTGCCTGGAAAATATTTAGCAGCTAGGTGTCTTAAAAGGCCTGGGGACTTCCCTGGTGGCACAGTGGTTAAGAATCTGCCTGCCAAAGCAGGGGACGTGGGTTTGATCCCGGGTCAGGGAAGATCCCACATGCCATGCGTGCAACAACGAAGCCCATGTGCCGCAACTACTGAGCCTGCACTCTAGAGCCTGCGAGCCACAACTACTGAGCCCACATGCTGCAACTACTAAAGCCCGTGTACCTAGAGCCCTTGCTCCACAACAAGAGAAGCCACCGCAATGAGAAGCCCACGCACCACAAAGAAGGGTAGCCCCGCTCTGACACAACTAGAGAAAGCCTGCACACAGCAATGAAGACCCAGCGTAGCCAAAAATTTTTTTAATTAAAATTAAATTTAAAAAAGAGGCTTAAACACATGCCAAAATCAATTAAATATTGAGTGAAATAAGTAGACTGTTTCTAAATCTCTACTACATTGTGAATCTGAAAGTTTTTAAGGTGAAAAAACCCTAAAGGTGTTTTGGTGGTTTTTTTGTAAGTAGTATTTAGAAATATTTATTCAGGTGTATGAGCAGACTAAATTTCATCAACTTCCAAAAAAACGTTTACCCAAAGTGCTGTTTTTTTAACACAATGTAGGGATGCTACAATTTTATTCGACCTAAGTATTATCTGATCAAAGTTCTCCCTTGGTTTGCATAAGTCATGAACCAGGGTGTGTAGTTAAACTTCTTGGTTAATGGAGTTTTCCTCATGATGTACATTATCAATGTTCAACGAAATAAAAGAAAAAGAAAACACTCAACCCCAAACCCTACTGCCTTTAACAAAAAACCTGCTGAAATGACAAAATTCAAGGCACCTGTGAAGTCAACTAAAAACTGTCACTTGCCATCTGCCTCTACAAGGATGAAGTCACTAGCCACGGAAGTCATTGACCTTCAACACCCCCTGAACAGAGTTCAGGGCAGAGATCAGGAAAAAGTACTCTGAGCTCTGGGAAGGACTAGCAGAACAGACTTTCAGATAGTCAGAAACTTTCAGAAGATTTTACGAACCCAATTTCTGACATCTTCTCAAATCTAGAAAAGCACTAAAATTAAGGGAGACATCTGCTCCTCATGACTAGCAGCTACCTTCTTGAGACTAGCCGTAACCTTCCGCCAAAATGTGTGCCTGACTGCGTGTACGCCCCTTCACCAAAGTCACACATCCACTGACCTCCCCAACACCCCACATCTTAAGAGCGGCTCCTAGAGCTATGAGAGGCTGTCTCCCAGGCTAAAGCCCTCATTTTGCCCCAAATAAAATTTAACTCACAACTCTCACATTGTGCTCTTACTTTCCATTGACAGTGGGTAAAATAAAGGTGCATAAAACCTACCAGAATATAAGCTCTGTGGTGGAAGGGATTTTTGTTCCTTTCCTTCACCGTTGTTTCCTAGGGATTTAGAACTAAGCGAGTGCTCCATTAATGTAAATATTTGCTAAATACATGAGAAAACAGAATCCCTGCTCTCAGGGAGTTTATCATCTGCTCATAATTAAATGTCTCTTACTGTTGAGGCTTTAAGAACATGTGACGCTATCACTGTGAACAGCAATCATCACTCTGCTACAGATTTGTGCAACGGACAGAGAAGAGATTTTTCAGGTGGCACAAGCGTTTCCTATACAAACATCGCCGCGGTGAGGGAAATCTGAGCCCAGGGCCCACAACCCTTGAAGAGCCTTTCCTGGTCCTCACAGAGGGAAGAGAAAAAGCTCCTCCTGTCCAAGATCTTTTCGTTTTGTCACAGATGGCAACATAACTCCTTCCAAGTGCCAGGATATAAAATCCTTGAGATTTTTATTTGGCTCAGATGAAACACTGCATCTTGTTGGTCAGCCAGATTTTCTCCCCCCCCCCTCCCCCCAGGATATGCCTATGTCTTCAGGCCTCAGTGTGAAATTCACTTCTTGGTGAGTGAGTCGTTCTTATTTTTCCTTTCCCCCATGATGACTGCAGATTCCCAGGCCCCTGAGATGCCTTGCTCATCACAGTGCACTTGCTGATGTTTTGGTTTCTAGGGACTATAAACGTGCCAAAGATAAGCACTTATGGATTCTCCTTTAAAAAGGCAAACCAATCCATTTTAATAATGTACATGCCATATCTCCACTCAGTCATCTGAAACCTTCCACTCTGTCCCTAGATTTTATGTTAATAAATTGGCACAAGGAGTTCCACAGTACTTTTAAATTTTTGATTGAAGAAAAATCTGAGACACACAGCTGGATTCTCAGCAAATGCATGGACTAGAAAGATAAGTTGTTTCCTGAACCCTCAAGACGTTTTCGTATTATTTTCCTGCTAAGTTGCATATTTCTGGCCTTCAGAGAAGTCTAGAAGAGATCTGATTTCCTTCTGTTCTATTGTGTTGGCGTGAACGCCTTTGCAATTGAAAAGGAGGCCTCCGAGGGTGGTAGGAACAGAGTCAGCAGAAGTTACACAAAGTGAGGTGTATGGCTTTGTGACTGGTTAGAGCGTGCCCGTGCTAATGAGGCCAAGGTCATGGGTTCAGCCCCTGAAAAGGCAGTTACTTCAGTCAATTCCCCGCTGGAGGACCGCACCCCTAAACTACCACAGATTTGCGAGAAATCCAGGGATGTGAGGATTGGGGATGTGAGTGGGAGAGTGATGGTGGTGTACAGAGGCTGATAATACAAATCCCTGATAATACAAATCCCTTGAGAGGGGACAGAGACCTCTAGTCCCAGAGCTGGCCCCTCTCCAGGGCAGGGGGACTGCTCCAGAAACCACCTAGCCGTCAGCCTGACCAGAGGAGGGCTCAAAGTCTGCATCTGGTCAATCACAATCAGGGTGGCCTGTTCCAGGTCTTAGTTCCCTGGTGGTGATCAGGACATATATACTCACAGGTTCAAAGACAAGTAGGCAAACCCTGAGTGGGGCTGCCTGTGAGAGGACAGGACATGGGAATGCAGAATCAATAACAGAGGAGAAACTTGTTTCAATCAAATTGCCCTTGCACAGATCAGATGAAAGCATGCCTTGAACTGAGAAATGGGATTACTTCACTCCACACCTGACACCCAAAAAACAAGGTGTGTATGTATGGTGGGAGAGACCTTAGTTATTGACGACTCGAGTTATATAAGGGATATTTGTAATTATTGACTGCCTCCTTGGGAAGCAGAAATAAAGTGGCTTAAAATTGTAATTATTTCATATTTCCTTTCTTTTTCTTTTAAGTCCCAGCTATGGGGACTTTCCTGGTGGCACAGTGGTTAAGAATCCACCTGCCAATGCAGGGGACACCGGTTCCATCCCTGGGGTGGGAAGATCCCATATGCCGCAGAGCAACTAAGCCCATGAGCCACAACTACGGAGCCTGAGCTCTAGAGCCCACGAGCCACAACAAAGCCCCAATGCAGCCAATAAATAAATAAATATACTTTAAAATAAAAAAAGTCCCAGCTATGTCCTTTTTTGTTTGTTTTAATTTTGTTTTATTTTTATTTGGTCCAGGTCTTAGTTGCAGCAGGCAGGCTCCTTAGTTGTAGCTCACCAGCTCCTCAGTTGTGACAAGCAAACTATAGATTGCAGCATGCATGCATCCCCCGACCAGGGATGGAACCCGGGTCCCCTGCATTCACTTGGAGTCGTAACCACTGCACCACCAGGGAAATCCCTCATATTTTCTTTATATTGATAAGAAAAAGAAAGGGGATAATAGCCTCAGGCAAAAAAGGGAAGTCTCAAACACCAAAATTAAGCAGAAATTTTCTTAGCATATTTCTATTTCAAGTTTTATAATAGACAACTTCACTGTCCCAGGTTCTCACCAATTCTGAGTTCTTCTGAAGACCAGTTGCTGCCAAACTACAGCCCTGAGCCGTGGATCTTCCCAAAGAAATTTAAGACATTTCTGAGCATCTTTAAAAGAATCTTCTGACAGATAGTGTGCCATGTGCTTGTCCTTCAGGAATACCATCCTGGGGCCTCGTAGCACAGCTGTACCGTGAATCCTATTTCCAAACCATGCCCATTTACCTTTGCACAGAGTAAAGTTCTGAAGAATGGGTATGTTTAAGAAAAAATAGGGGAGAGGGTTTATATTCTCATGCAGCCCTACCAGAGGGCACAGAAACAAACTCTTTATATGTAGCTGAAAAGACTAAGATGGTAAACTCATCTTAAATAATTTGAGCATATTGAAAAATGTCCCAAAGCCACAAAAGGACCAAAGCCTTGCATTTCTTTTTACATTTTATCAGGTAATAGTGGATAATATAGAAGAATATATGTAGCTCTTACGCAAATTCCAAAGCACTGTAATAAAAAACCTCTGAACCCATAGCAGCATAAGATATAAATCCAAGACAGCTGAATCAATGTATTTGTTGAACTCACAGAAATAATGCATTAATTTGTTGAATTATCTATTAGGGGAAGGGGAAGTAAAAGAAAAGAGGTGATAAAAACTGCATTCACTTGAGGAGAAACCAGAAGTGAATTAAGTCCTGATGTCCAGGGGTGAACAACACCGTAGATTCAGGTCAAAAGGGGCAGGGAAGGAAAACCACACTCGGAATATGAGACACAGTTCCCTTCATGAAGGACACAGAGGCTGGCCCTTAGGAGGCACTCAATAAATATCTGATCCTAAAAATGTGAAATTCAAGGAAACAACCTTTCCAACACTCATAAAATGAGATAAGGTCTTCTCTACACAAGCCATCCTTGGGAGATCAAAATAAGAATGTATCTGGAAATGCTTCATGAGCTGCAAAGAGCAACATGATTTAAAGGAACGTCATTTCACACGGGATCTTCAAATTTTTTGTGATTGAGAGGATTTTTGTGCAATTGCTTTTGGGAGGGAAAGGTGTTAGATGGAGGTTTTAACTCACCAGGGTTTGACTCTTACTTCAGGGTATCCTGCTGCTGTTCTATCTCTTTCATCTCAAATCGTTTCCAAACGTGCAGCTTGGTCACTGAGCCCTGATAAGCTATAACAGAAATTATGCTCCCTGCCTACAAAAAAAGTGCGTGTTCTGGCACTTGGCACATCTGAAGTCTTGCAGGACCACTCCTTGCCACAGCTGAGAGAATCAAGCTGAAAGCAAAGAGCAGAGAGGAGTCATTGTATCCTTGCTAGGTGGAAAACTCTGTTTTCCTCCGTTTCTCTTTTCAAACATTTGTTTAATCTCAGGGTAGTAAAGTATCTAAGCACTTTGGAACTAGAAAAGGCTCTTTCTGAAAAAAGCTTTACCGGTGCAGCCTCATCGTATCATTTCCACAGGTTTTGGAAAATACTGAAAACTGATCCCACGCACCCATAATTATGCTGGGGGGCCCAAGGTTGCAAACCGCTGCTTTTAACTCTGGGTCAACGTGTCATCTGAATGATGACTCCACTGGCCAACAAGGTACAGTATTTCCTTCCCAGTATTCTCCACCCCAACCCCACCACCATAAAAAAATTGTCCCTGAAATGAGAATATGTTATCTCACTATTTAACGTTTAGCCGACAGAGCTCATCAAATATGTCTGTACAAGTGAGACCCTGGGCCAATTCTCACAGCTCCCGAAGTGTCCGGGTCATGCTGAGCACTTGACTTCTCTGTCTCAGGACCAGCTCAGTAGGTGGACGTTCATGTGCACAGTTTACAGATAAAGGAACCTGGGAATTCAGAGAGGTTACATAATTTGCCTCAAGACAAACCATAGGGAAGGGATGAAGCCAGAATTCAAATCCAGTCAATCGGGCCCCAAAGTCCCTCCTCTGCAGTCTCTAAATAAACGAAAAACTTGAAATACTGAAATGTTGAAAATGGCAACCCAATATCTCATTACCTACTATAGAGATGGCTGAACTTTATACTCTTTAATGTAACTTTTTAGACGAAATCTGTTGCCCGTATATTTTAATCTTCCTACCCATTTCTTTAAAATACATGGAAAAAGATGGAGGGAATCCTTTATTGGAGCATGTCTCCAATTTTTCATCCAGAGAGCATGATAATCTGACAACAACCTAAAGCCACTTCTCTCCTTAGAGATTCTCCAAGTCTCAGAATAAGCAGAGTCACAGCAGCCCTGTGGATGACACCCCTTCTGAACGCAGCTTCAGGCCCAGGGCTCTTTCAGAGAACCTTAAGAACAGCATGGGGTGGGAGGGAGGCTCAAGATGGAGGGGATATGGGGACATGTGTATACATATAGCTGATTCACTTTGTTGTACAGCAGAAACTAACACAACATTGTAAAGCAATTATACCCCAATAAAGATGTATTAAAAAAAAAGTTCACAGCTCTTAATACTGATTAAGATCAACTAAAGATGACTTCAGCTTGGTAAAACAGTGGGGAAGAGATGAATGCTGCTACTGAAAAGAATCAGAGGGACATTACACCTGTATAACTGCTGAAATAGGCAGTCTCAATCACAGTATTTTGATCATGCAAACATTTTAATATTTAAGCCAACTTCTCTGAGTGAGCCAGATAGAATATAAATTTCCTGAAAGCAGGTTCTAACAGCTCTGGTCCAAGGAGGTGAAGTGGGCATTCCTACTTTGCCCCCATACGCTGGACAGACAGACAAAAACCACAATATTCCTGCCTTTAAATGACCCATAAGCCAAGAGAATGAAAGATCAAAAGGGGTACATCTGCCCACCTGAGGAACTGCACACAGAATGAATATTCAGATGCCAACACAGGGTTACAGATTTTTCCCTTTCTGAGACAAATACTAGCAAGTGTTAAAAATATGTCAAATACCAAGTGAAATGTAACGTAAAAAATGTTCCACGAAATGTTGGCCAGGCCAACGTGTGTGTGCGTGTGTGCGTACATAAAATGCATCTAAGAGGTCTGATGAGGACAGCTCCCAACTGCAGGACATTTATATTTTTAGGAGCTGCCTTCTAGCAGCTGAGGCAAGATACACATCTTCCCAAGTGTCAGCCTGAGAAAATGTGATACAAATGCAAACCTTGGTCTGCATTGCTGATAGTAAGAATCCCATTCCACTGTGACTTAAGAGACTTCTCATTATTTTTCAACTTATAGAATATACTTATTCCTTAAAAAAGTCACTTATTTTCTTCAAAATAAGTCAAACCCTGATACAATTTATACGATAGGGACGATCTCTAGTAGCTCATTTGTCTTAAGCAACGTTATTTACCTTCAACTTCTGGCACAAGAAACAATAAGGTCTAGTTTTCTTTTTATGGGAGAGGAGGGGAAGCTATGGATTTTGCCCTGTATGCTTCAGTATTTGAGAATTCTGCTCCTACTCCCTGAGGGAACCGTGGGGACATATACGCATTCCTCTAGTACAGCTGGACAGAATAATTTGTCCTCGGTCTATACAGACAGTTGACAGAGGAAATGGTGCTAAATCTATGAGAATGATCTAGCCACTAACTCTAAACTAATCACATTTAATAGGAACCACAGAGTGGAGTACAAAAATATTTCTAATTTTACAGGTATCATGATGTCATCATTTCTTGTGTGTTATTCTAGCTGATTTCAAATGAGTCCTTGCGGAGAGAGAGGAAAGGAGCTCTGGGTGTTGACAGAAGGTCACCTAAGCCAGAGAAAAGTGGGAGGAGGTGCAGTAGTCCCATCCCAATGCAGGGGGCAGCTCTGGTGAGGGGTCTAAGGCAACAGTGACACTCATGAATGTCATTCATAAAAAGGGAAAACAAAGGCAAACGTTGTCCCCATGGCAGGGTGATTTGTCAAGTTACACCTGACTGTACCTTCCTGTTCTAAGGTCGGGGGTGTGTGTAGTAGATAGTCAGGATGCTCACAGCAAAAGGGAAGCATCTCTCAGCTCTGCTTCTCCACTGAGAACCCAGCTGGATTTGATCTTTAACTCACCAGAGGAGTGGTCTAGTAACTACCATCTGAACACCTACTATGTGCCTGGTACTGCAGTCTTCTCTTCCATGATGGACCCTAGGAATCACCAGGATCCCTGATGGAGGGAGGCCCCTTCTGTGCTGGGTGACCTTGCTTTGCTCCTGCCACTCCAGACACCCACACTGCTTCAGACTCTGAGCCACAGCAAGGCTCAGAAGATCAAGGGACCAGACACAGCAGCCTTTTTAACTTTGGGAAAACCCAATGCTCACTTCACTCAAACGTCGCAAAGTGGTGCCATGACCCTTTAGCTCTTGGCTCACCAATTCAAAGAGCCACATCACATACAGCCCTTAAGCTGCCCACGGCATGATTCTGTGTCTAGTTCCTTTCCAGGTCCCCCCAAGCGGAAGACAGCTCTGGCAGGGAGTCTGGGCAAGATGACTACAGTATTTAGCTTTTGTCCCTTCTTTTGCTCTGTCTTACCGTAGAATAAGATGAACACATCTCAGAGATTGAGTACTTCAGCGTGTGTTGGACTTGAGACCTGTATTCCAAAGGTACCTGCAGGACCTCAGGTAGGCTTAACCTAGCCCAGGAATCTCCACTTCAAATATGAAGAAACTGAGGTTCAAAGAAAGTAAAGCACGGTCCTGGAAGGCCCTGTACAAACAACTCCAATGCCATGCTTCCTGCCTCAGTAATTTTATTGAGCACTGAACTAGGTAAGAAATGGGCAGAACTGAAGACACCAGACTTCACTTTCTTAACTACAGATGTGAATGTATACACACAGTCGCACTTCCTCTCTGGGCATTAGTTTTCTCCCCTATAAAATGGAAAGAGTATTGCATTCATGACTTATGATGTGCCTTTCAGTTCTGAAACTGTCATAAGTCTTGAAGATATAATTATGTGTTGGTGTATGTGAACATATGCATATACACATACATACACACATGATATGCTACAATTAAATACCAATTCCCATCATACGTTTTGCCTAATCCCCCCAGCAACCATGTTTTCCCAACCCCAGACCTGGGCTAGATACGTCCCACCAGTGCAGCCCCTCTGAACCACCCGTGTGTGGTCAGTTCTCCCCTGGCTTCTCTCCAAACACCAAGTGCAGAGGGTGACAAGAAAGAAGAGGGGCCATGTATTTTACATGACATGTTACGGGTCATTAACTTCCTTGGAGGAAACACGACAAGTCTGCGGCCGAGCGAGGCTGTGGGGCACAGAACACATGGCAGGAAGTACAAGCTAAAGGAAACAGAACGTGGCTGCGCGAACCTGGGGTCCCTCGCCGGCAACGCACGGAGTGGGCAGCGGATGCCAAGGCTGGGAGCAAGCCTGGCTCCGAGCCCGCGTGTACGGCCAGGACCCTGCACCTCACCGGTCTGCACATCCCGCGAGAGCAAGTCGGAAAACGTGCCGTGCAGCGCGTGCGGCGGGAACTTGGCGAGTCTTTCCTAAAGCACGCGGCACAGCCGGCCCGGGGTTCAAGGGCGCAGCCCGCCCCCTCCCCCACCGCGAGCCGCGGGCGCTAGGACCCCGCGGGCCAGCCGCGCTTCCTCCCGCCGCGGTCCGCCCGCCCGTCCGCGCGGCGCCCCCGGCTCCCGCCCGCCGCCCGCCCGCTCGCGCCGCCCTACCTGGCGAAGCAAAACTCGCAGTGGTTGCCCCGCTCGTTGACCGTGAGCACGTAGGCGTAGGCCGGGCAGGAGAAGAGCAGGTCCCCCACCTGGAAGGGCTGCAGGGCGCGCAGCCCCCGGCCCTTGCCCGGGCTGCAGAAGCGCTCCAGGCCGCCGTCGCCCTCGGCCCTCATGCCGGCGGCCGGGCTGGCGCGGAGGCGCTCCGGCACCGGCGGAGCCCGCAGCGACGGCTCCCGGCGAGCTGCTGCTGGAGACGCGTCACCCGGAGCCGCGGGGGGGCGGGGTGGGAAGCCGCCCGGAGGACGCGGCGGCGGCGGCGGCGGCGGCGGCCACCGCTCCCCGGAAGGGACGGCGGCCCCGCCCGGTCCTCGCGCGCCCCCGGGAGGCGGGGGACCGGCCCGGCGGCCCCGCCCCGCGCGCGGGACCCTCGGCGGCCGCCCCGCACGCGCCCGGGGCCGCTTCCGGTGTGGCCGCCGCCGGGAGCCGCATCCCGGGCGGCTCCTGGGAGGAGGGCGGGAGGCGGCGGCGCCTCTGCGGAGAGCGCGGGACGCGGCGCGCTTGCCGGTGGGCAGTCTGGGGTCGCCCGTGGGGCAGGTATCCAACGCCTCCCCCGGACAGGCCCGTGGGAGAACCCGCGCTCGGTTAATAGGAGGCAGGGGGGAGGCAAGATGCTTCACAACCTTGAGTTCAGTTCCTCCGTCCTCGTCAGAGACCCTAGAAGGAGTCCCCGGGGAACACTGAAGAGGAACCGCAGTAGCAAAGTTGGATGTGCTGAGGGTTAAAGGGTGGTTCCCCAAGGTTTTTAAAACCCTGAGAGGCTTCAGACCTTCCAAGGAGTCTCTCAAGGATTCATCGTGAACCCACTCTTCCTTTTGCTTCTCGGGTGGAAGTTAATTATGTGGACGGAAAAGGAAATGCGCTGGTCAGGCTTGCTCACTCAGCGTCTCTGCATGCAGCCAACGATGCGGAGGAGGCGGGAGATAACCTTGCAGTCAAGGAACTTAGACATATTGGAGGAGATGCCATGCTGTGGCCAGAACACACGATAGAATTTGCGCTGGTTCTAATCGGTTTGACCACGCACTGTCATCTTAGAAAAGTCAGTTAGGTTATGAGTCACATAGAGGATTTAAGACAGCAAAGCTCATAGAACAGTCTGAGCACATAAGTCCTGTACACTTGCATAAGGTTAGAGTTTTGCATATGAGAAAGAAGGATGTAATCTGTTCCACCCAGGAGTGTGTAAAGGCTGAACTTGATGTGCACACAGTAAGGACTCAATGCATGAAGAGGGAATCTAGCAAAAAACACTAATACTTAAAACTCAAGTTTGATCTCACATGTTCCATGTGTAAGCTCAGGACTAGTTTAGCAAAGGGAAAGATAAATGTGATTTGGAGTATGTCATAAGGTTAGTGGAATTTTTGACGTTTCAATAAAATTCCTGAAATGAATAAGTGTCTTGCCTAGTTGAAAAGAAAAATACATCATGTATACTCTCACATTTAGTCATTTTGAGAAGCATTCACTGAGCACCCACTATGGCCAGTCACTGGGATAGAAAGATGGGCAAAATGTAGGCCTGGGTCATTGCATTTGACACTTTCACAACCCAACAATTACCTTTAGTTATTGAATATTGTGGGCCAGGCATTGTGCTAAGTGCCTTAAACACATTATCCCTTTTAATCTGTAATTCCAACTGCCCAATGAGTTAGGTGTTATATGTCTCCTATTTCCAAAACTAG
Organism: Hippopotamus amphibius kiboko; assembly: GCF_030028045.1. Taxonomy (NCBI): domain Eukaryota; kingdom Metazoa; phylum Chordata; class Mammalia; order Artiodactyla; family Hippopotamidae; genus Hippopotamus; species Hippopotamus amphibius. Next base: position 162,837,809 of record NC_080188.1, on the reverse strand, counting down.
GAAACTAAAACTCAGAATAATTTCCAAGGCCACACAACTAGGTTGCACAATTTGGTTTCAACCTCCAGTCAGTCTGAATTTGAGGCCCATGCTCTTAACCCAAATATTTCTCTGCAAACAAAGACAGCTCTCTGAGATAAGTGTTATTATGGTGGCTTGTACAAAGTGTTCTGTGGGAATACAGGCAGGGAGTGACAAACTCAGCCTGAAACGTGAGGGTTTGGTCAAGGCAGGAGCCACAGTCAAGTAACATTTGTGCTGAGCCTAAAAGATGCATGGGACTTTGCAAGTGCAGGAGAGGAGGACAGTTTTCCAGGCTGAGAGAATTGCATGGGAAGACAGAGGGACTTGAAAGAAAGAATGATGTCTAGTTGCAGTCCTCTGAGGAGTTCTGAGTAGAGCATGGGTTCTCAAGGAGAGGGCAGGAGGTGAAGCAGGAGCAGTGGAAGGGCCTCTTCTCAAGAGGTGAGTTTTGTCCCAGGTGGTGTGGGAATCACTGAAAATGTTTAAGCAGAGGGGTGCCAGTGTTATAGACAGTTCTGCTGGCAGCTTTGCAGATAGACTGGAAGGGGAGAGGACTGAACACAAGACCACCAGTTAAGAGAGCATTTGCAGTATTGTAAATGAGAGTGGAGGAAAGCTGGAGTCAAGGCAGTAGCATTAGGGAAAAAAGGCAAAGGTGTCGAGGGTAATTCCAATTTCTAGCTTGGCGTGTGGTTTTTCCATGTGGGGAGATATACAACAGGCAGATGACAGTGGTGGCTTCCTAACCTAGTCAATCTTGTAGGCTCAGAACAGGAACCGTAAATATCCTAGAATTGGAGGAATGGAAGAGGCATTTTCCTACTAATGAGGAAAGTGAGGCCCTGTGAAGTCAAATAACTTGCCTAATAACCCAGTAGCAGAGCTAGCATGAGATTCCATGACATATTCATTCAACATTTAGATATTTATGACATGCTTACTGTGTTCCAGCAACAGTGATAAAAGCTGATGATACAACGGTAACAACAACAACAAAAAAAACTGACATTCCCTGTCCTCACAGAGCTTTGTACAGTCTGGCAGAGGAAGCAGACGTTAATCAGATAATCACATAAACAAATGCAAACTGTCAACAGTCTCAAGTGCTAGGGCAGTAAGGCAGTGACCTAATCTAGGAACACTTTTCAGAGAGTAATGACTGAACTAAGATCTGAAGGATGAATAGAACTTAATCAAGAGAAGAGGAGGAACAAGAATTCTAAGCAGAGGGAACATCATGTGTAACTGAGCAGCACCCTCTGTGGCCTTCTCAGAACAGACCCCACCCCCCACAGGGTCCCCCATCTGCCCCTTGTCTGTAGAAAAACTTTAGCCTCCTAGGCCTTACCCCAGTTTCAAGAGTAAATTTAATCAGAGAAGTGAGAAAATCCAGAAAGAAAGAAAAACAATTAAGCAAGACAAAATAATAGTCTAGCCATTAAACAAAGTCAAGGATCTTTAGTTCCTCCTCAAGGGCTATAGATAATATTCTGAGCCATATCCTTTGGGCTGCTTTGCAGATACAGAAATCCCTACCAGGTAGAAGAAATTAATTAACTTCATGCTGCCCACAAGCATTTGGACCCCAGACTGGTTGGAACCAGAGGTTGATGATGTTGACTCCCAGTTACCTCACCACCAACCAATCAGAAGAATGTCCAGTAGCTGATCATGCATTCTATAACCCCCCACCCCACCCCCATCTTTAGAAACCTTTCCCTGAAAGTCACAGAGGAGTTCGGGCCTTTTGAGCACTAGCTACCTGGACTCCTTGTTTGGACTTTCAGTAAATGCTGCACTTTCCTTCACCACAACCCAGTGTCAGCAGATTGGCTTTACTGTGCTTGGGCGAGGAGACCCAAGTTTAGTACCACATGTGCAAAGTTTCATTGGTTGGAAGAAGTATGACTGCTATGAGAGGGTGACTAGAGCAGGGCTAGAAGGAGAGTGTTGTTCTAGGTGATTTTAGGAGGTAAGTAGGTCTTGTTACCTACAGGAGTCAACTCTGATCAAAAAAAGCCTCTGGCAGATGCCAGAGTATGCTAGATGAGCTTTATGCCAATCACCATACCTAAATTGATTCTGATAATTGTGTTTTATTACAGACAGTTATTTGTTAATGAAAGAATTTTCTCAAAGCTCAGAATGTTCCAAATACACACCTACCTAGGCAAATCTTGGATAAATTTGGGGACTATATAGTTCTTTAACTTTCTGATTTCTGATGGCTCTAACCAGCACAAAGATGAAAAGACCAACAAAGAAGTAAACAAACAATTATAATGCAGTCAACAATTAACTGTTTCAAGGATTACTTGTGCAAAGCAACCTGCTTTTTTACTTTATTGCAAGGCATTTTTTCCTCTTTCATTAGAAAGATTTCCATCAGCTGAGCAAAACAATCATGTAACTGCTGAGTAGTCTTTCCAGGTGAGTGGTGGCTGGAACAGAAGCCATTTCTTATGGTGAAGGTGGCTGTGATTTAAGAACACTGGAAAAGAAACAGCCTCATTTCAGAAAAATGCCTGTGCTGAACTCAAATGACTCGCGATGGAGAAATGGTCAGTTAAGTAATGGCCATGAATTTAGGAACTTAGCTTATGAAGAATACTGTGTTTAAAATAAACTGCCAAGGAATGGCAACTCACCAGCCCAGCAGACCGATGACAGAACTCTTAATGCAGCTCATGCTTGTCAGCCAGCCACCCTGCATTCTCACATTCCGGGAAAGTCGCCATTCAGCTGCCAGGGCCCCTCCACCTTTTCCACTGCCTTCCACCCTGTGGCTTGCAAGGAATGGAGTTTGAACGGAGTTTTTTGGTTACTTTGCCTCACTATACCTCAGAAGAAGCAATAAGAGGATGAAGGCCCCCTTCACTTAACTTCTCTCGCCTAGAAGTTGATCTGATTCATGAGTAAAATATCCTTCCAAGCGCAGATTAGCACATAAAAGAAATAACTCTGGCCTGGGGAAATAAAACCTTAGTGAAGAAGGAATACCAGTGAACACTGATAGTGGACCCCCAGCCTATATCACTATACTGCTACGTGTATTTTGTGTATTTAATTTATTGATTACATATGATGTGCTTACACTGTGATAGACCCTTACTGTACAAAGGTGAAAAGACCAACACACATGCAAGCAGTTCTGTAGTAGCTGAATAATGTCATCTGAAGATATTAGGCCCAAATCCCTGGAACCTGTAAATGTCACCTTATGTGGTTTACAAGGGTCTTGCGTATGTGTTAAACTGAGGATCTTCAGTGGCGTGATTATCTTGGATTATCCTGGTGGGCTCTCAGTGCGATCACAAGAGTCCCCACAAATCTCCAGAGGAGATTTGACACAGACAGACCCAGAGATTGGAGGGGTGTGGCCACAAACCCACAAACCAGGAAATGCAGGGCAGCCACCAGACGCTGGAAGAGGCAGGGAACAGATTCCCTTCACCCTCACCCACCTCTTAGAGCCTCCAGAAGGACTGTGGTCTTGCTAACACCTCGATTTCAGCCCAAGGATACGGATTTCAGACTTCTAGCCTCGAGAACCATGAGAATAAATTTCTGTCATTTCAAGCTACCCAGATTGCAGTAATTTGTCACAGCAGCATAGCAAACTAAAACAAATTATAATACAATAAAAGTTTTAATAGGGGGATGAACAAAGTGAAGTGGAAAGGCTTCACAGAAGACCTGACACTTTAACTCCTTCTAGAAGGAAGACTAAAGATTGACCAAGGGAAAGAAGGGCCCTGCAAATGGCATTAAGAACCTGAAGGTGTAAATTCACTGGGGTAGGAGAGAACTTGACAATCCAGGGAAGTATTTTTTCTCTTAGTTAACAGACTCTTGCATAGCTCTTACTATGTCCCAGATGCACTTTTAAAATATGGTCTCACCTAATCCTCCTAATGTTTTGTAGATGGAGACACTGACTCACTATAAATAACTTGTCCAAGTGAACAGCGGGGTGAGGACTCAAAGCAGGGTGTGTGTAATGAGTCCGTACTCTGGACCACTGCATTGTTCTCCCTTCCTGCTTGGCCCAAGCTGCAGCCCTAGGTAGGAGATCTTAGGTGAAGCTGGACCAGTAGGAGTGGCCCAATGAAAAAAGGTTCTATAAGATCGTGTGCATAGGAGTTAGATGTACTGTATGGCACTAGGGAGCCAGAGAAGTTTGGCTGGCATGATCCAGTTGTTGCTTAAGGTCATTTTCATGGCTGAATGGAGGATAAATTACAAGAGGGGGAGGAGGGAGAGAGAAATAAGAAGTATAATGCAATAGATAGTCCAGAGGAGTGATATCACTGACATGAACAAGGGCAGTGACAGTAGTGATGAAAAGAAGGGATATGGATTTGGAGAACTTTTAATTAAGAGGACCTGGTGATTTAAGTGCATGAAGGGAACAGTGAAAGGGGAATCTGAGCCACGGAAAAATCTGTCCGATGACAGCTGACATCAGTTCCAGTCAATCCCTCAAGTTCATCTACGTCTGGTAAGTATTCTGGAAATAAGAGCTTGTTATTTCTTCCTTTCCTATATTTCTTGTTTAATCTCACTTCATTGCTATTCTTCTGCCCCTTGTTGCTGATGACTTTATTTCTGGATTATTACAATAGCAGTAATATTTTGAGATAGCCAAAGATCATACACAGTTCTGCATTTCCCTCTAAACCCCTTATCATTACCTCCCATTCAGCCAGTGGCATTGACGCAGAGAAGAAATGATATTGCAGAGTAGAATGAGAAGACTCTTGGGCTTCAGGAGCCTAGAATCTCAGGAGACTCAGGGCTCCAGTCATAGCAAATCCATGATGATGTAGGAGCAGGGCCTCCCTCTGCCCAGGAAAGATTCCTCAGGACTCAGGTAAAAAGGAGAGTTAGAAGGAAAGCCAGAGGGAAGTTGGGGTGTTTCTCTGTGAAGGGGGCATGCACGTTAGTTTCCTTCCAGAACCCTGGAGGAGTGGGATAACTCAACAAAGAACCCCGCAAGTTTGAGGGGATTCAGAACAGAGATAACCTATGTCCTCGTCTCTTGAAGACCCCAGAATTCCCTGTGTACTAGAAATGGGTGTGTGGGAGAAATGCCTGAGACCTCTCAAAGGTCTCCCACGGGAAGCAGGAGAATGAGTTTTCATGCACCCAGGGCCTAATGTAGACAAGGGAGCCATCCAAAAAGCCACTGCGGATGAGAACAAGGGACAGCCCAGGAGAGGCCTGTATGGATGGATGACCAAGGACCAGGGATTCTGCCCCCTGCCAAACACATCATGCCTTCAGCATCATGGTGCTACCCAAAGGCAAGAGCCAACGCCAGGAAACTGACATGACATTTTTACTCCCTCCCCCCCCCCCACCCCAGGGAAAACAAAGGCTCATAACAAGCATTGTTCCAGTTTCTTTAAATGTTCTGTGCATTTATAGATGAGCTTCATCTATGTGGTCTCTCCCTATTCTGTGCGCCTTAGTTACTGTCAAACACATCATCTTAAAATAATTGCTTTCATAACACAGCTTTCTGTTGAAGAACTTTCAGTTGCTCCTTATCGGGTATCTTATCAAGTACAAGCTCTTCTTTCTGGCTTTAAAAACCCTACCTCCAACTGTCATACTCAGTGTGAGTTTATCTATTCTGAGAAGCCTTCTCCAAACATTTCTGCCCATAATGATCACCATTTCCTAAGGTGTCTTATCTATCTATACTTCTTGGCATATAATCAACACTTTATATTTAACCCCATGTAAGCTAAAAGGTCTTTAAAGGAAGGCACTGTATATCGTATTTATGTGTAGTCTCAATGCTTGTTATGTGTTAGATTCTCACACATTTTCTGAGAGGCTGGAATCATATGTGTGGACTTGGAATGTTTACAAAGGTGGATGGTCAGAGGCACCCATGTAATGCTCCGTTGTCTCACTGGCAAGCAAAGGTGTGGACCTGAACAGAAATAAAGCTCTGCTTCCAGGCTGAAGTGCAGCAAGAGCTTTCCTAATGCGTAATTTACAGTCCAAACACTGGCACTTCAGCTGCAGTGCAGGATTTTTACTAGAGGCTGAGTTACCCCTGAAGAAGAAGGAGGAGGAGAAAGAAAGCTAGGGAATAGTACATAAATAACTATTTGTCAGATTGATCAGTTCTCAAACTACCAACATGTTCCCTTGTATCTGGAGAGAAAAAGAAAAAGAGAGAAAACAAAAAAACAAAAAACAACAAAAAAAACAAGGTTAAGCTGGGTTTGTCCTCACGATGCAGGAAATATAATGATTCTAAAAACTGAATGAAAAGGCAGCTGAAAAAAGGGATAGATTGGGAGTTGGGGATTAGCAGACGCAAACTATTATATATAGGATGGATAAACAAGGTCCTACTGTATAGCACAATATCTTGTGATAAACCATAATGGAAAAGAATATGAAAAAGAATGTATATATGTGTATAACTGGATCACCTTGCTGTACAGTAGAAATTAACACAACATTGTAAATCAACATTTTTCTAGCATTAAATGTTAAATCGTGAAAAGTTAAGGTAAATACAATATATTTTCTTAGGCTGGAAAAAGAGGATTTGTGACTTTACTTGATTAAAAATGAATGTATACAACAGTATTTTTAAATACAGCAAATTTAGGACCCCAATAAGTTTTTGAATGATTTTGGAAAGTATACAAAGGTCAAAAAATTTTCTTGTATGAATATATTTTAAAAGCTACTTTTTATGAAAAGTTAAACATTCAGGCATTTATTTCACTGACATATTTCTGAAATACAGCACTTTGAATGCAACAGATGAAATGTGCATTTTTTTTGCTTGCATCGTTTGCTAGTTTTCCTTCACCACAAGCTATCCCTCTGTTTTTTCTCATCTTCAGGATTTGGTAAGTTGAAATCAGAAAAATTGAAAACTGAAAAAAGAATGGGTTAAGTGGAAAAAAGGAAAAATGATTAATAAGTGTGGTTCTCAGGGTCAAAGGGTCAAGCAAACCAAAGTGCTGTGCATCCTTTCCTTATTCAATTATTTACTTATATAACAGCACAAAGCACTCTCTTGGATGCTATGGAGGAGTCCAAGTTAAATCAGACCCAGATCTTGTCCTCTAGGGGCTTAGAATCTAGAAGAGGAAACATGACATATACTTAGAAAGCTACAAAAATCTACTAGAGTGTAAGCCTCATGAGGGCAAGGAATGTCTGTTGTGCACACTGCTTTGCCCAGGCAGTGCCAGATACAAGGTGGGTGCCCAAGAAATATTTGTTAGATGAATGGATAATACAAGGTAGAGAGTGTTGAGCCATTTAAGAACCATAAAAAGTAGAAACTGGTAATAGGAGAGACAGGTAACTTGCAGCATCTTTAAAATTACACATGTATCTTATAGACAATTAAGCTGACAGGCCATGAAGAGAATCTCCTGTGCATTGCTATTGTTTTGCAAGTCCATCAACTACTCTGGCATCCTCTTCAAGTAAGATCATGAACACATAAGTAAAAAGCATACTCTTAACACTCTGCTCCTCAGTGAAATGAGAAAGTTAGACTAGGTGAGAGGTGTGGAGACAAATATGCATAATCCTTTAAATGGCAGAACGGTTAAATGTGTACACTGCCCATCAAATCTCTGATTTCATAGGTACTATTGCCTGGGAGAGAGACTGAAAGGAAAAATATTAAATAAATAATAATAGAGATGGTATGCAAATATGACAAAACTTGTAAAGACAACACAAATGACTGATGTTTGGGAAACAGTGGAAGAAAGATGATTAAGTTCATTTTAGTTTTACTGTATTGTTATTTAAATGAAATTCCACTGGAAAAAAAAGTTGTCCTTACCTAACCTAAATAATGTTAAACTTAGTTCACTTTTCTAAATCCTCTGAATCCTTTCTTAACAACTTTCGGAATAGCTGACTAAATATACATAGTGTTTGTCCTGGGGTGTTTTTGTTTGTTTGCTTGTTTTTTTAACACGGACCTCTTTACTAGATAACTGACTCTTCAAAAGCAATGTTAGTGCATGCTAAACTTTCACCTTCTACAGCAAAATGAGACAAGCATAAATAATGTACCAGTTATATTTATAAAGCTAAAGTGACTTTTCTTAAAGGACTTAAAATCTGAGATTAGGATCTTTTCAAGTTTAGAATATCTTTTCTTTTTAAATGGTGGAGGCTATAAATGATATTATTTAGAAGAGTCTAGGCAAAATAAAAATTGTCAGTCTTCTGGGGATCCCATCAGCTTTTTAACAAATTTTACTGTTTTCTGAAATTCAGAGGTGTGAACATTAGGAAGGGTTTTACAGTGTCATTACAGAGACTACTTGGAATTATTCCTTAGTGCAGAATGAGGAGTCTTCGAATAACCCAATGCTAAGTATTCAGAATCATGACACCTTGATTTCCTTTGTTTTCTTCTTGGTCATGGCTCCTGGTACTTGTTTGCACCATTTAATGTAGAGACTACTGTGGGTCAAGAAATATAAGGCCACGTACAGTGAAATTATGATTTCCTCAGAAGCATTTTAAAAATTCATTTCTATCCTTATCACCATTTTATTATTTTGGGAAAAGTGATTAGGCATCTTTGATGATGGTGTTATTAACATTAGCATTTTAAGCAAGCATCTACTGATACAGTTTTATTGAGTCATTTTTTTTCTGGACAGTAAGTGATCTATTTACGTTCTCTGGAGTGCCAAGGGAAACAAGCTATGGAAAAAATTCATAAGCGCACTGATTGCATTGCCCCATGAGCAATGTATATTAACTTTACAAAGTTTAGAAAACACGTATAAACCCAGTGATTGCCAGGTAAAATTTCTGTTGTAGGCCCTTTCATACCTTTGTTTGTGAACACATAAATATTTTACAACAAACACAGGATCATATTGTAGATGCTGTCTTGTAACCTGATTTTTCAACTTAAAAATGTGCTGTAAGTCTCTATGACAAATATTTGTCTACATCATTTTAATGACTACTGTGGTATTCTATAATGTACAGTCATCTATTTAACTAGGTCCTGTTGGATACTGGGTTGATATTCATTTTTTTTTCTATTATAATGTCGAAATGAGCAACTTTGTCAAGTTAAATCTCTTTACACATTCTTGAATAACTCATTAGAATAAATCCTACAAGTAGAATTGCTGGGTAAAGTCCATACAAATTTATAAGACTTTTGATACAGTGCATGGAACTGATATAAAAATATGTCTATGTTTATTTGATGATTTATTATAATGCTTACCATCCACAAAGAGGATAGAAAAATAATTTAAGTAAATCACTGAATAGCACTCCCTGAATTTCATTTACTTTCCAAAAAACTCATTACTGTTGAGACATCTTAGATATAATCATCCAACTTTGGCTAAAGGAATCCTACATATCATGTGGCCCCAAAGCTTTATTCTAGAGTTCAGGAAATTGAGGCTGAAGTTGTTACAGATCTTCTTCACAGTGATAGTTAACAAGGAGAGAGCCAATCCAATCCTGGTCCCAGGTGCTGTCTTCTGCTCCCAAAGTGCTCACTGACGTTCAAGTTATTATTTACATATTCAGGTAACACTGAGAATAGGGATGCAAGGAAGTAAATAGATTCTAATGTATGTTTCATTACTAATTTTGTTATTGCTGCTATTAGCAAGACAGACTATTTAAAAATAATTTCGGGTGAAAGTGTTCGGCTTGGAAAAGCTTTCTAAAAGGTTGGTTTGTTATCTGCAGTTTTAAACTGATGACCACCAAGTGCTGTGTAATTCCATTCAATCGATGCTGCTTATGTTATTTATTGTTTAAAGATTGAAATAGCTTTCTTGCTTTTTCTGATTAAATAAGGCATGTTCGTTGCACAAGCAAAAATCAGCAATAATAAAGATATAAAATACAAAGTGAAAATCATTGTGCCAACCAAAAATAATTATTATAAGCTTTTTAGTATATATCCTTGTCATCATATATATTTTATATATATATCTCTACCTGCCTATTTAGACAGCATACAAAATTTCACAGTGTTCTAGAATCTACTTTTTCTCACATGTTGTTGACATCGTTAGTGTCAATAAATATTAACCTATATTATAATTTGTAATGCCTACATGGCCTTTTATTGCACCATATTTAATTCAACCAGCCTCTAAGCTGATGGACGTTAGGGTTGCTTGGAATTTTTAGTTAGCCTAAACAATGTCACAATAAACAATCTTTCAAATAGTTGTTTAAATATTTCAAATAAATAAATTGCTTTTCTTTAGCAATTTACATGTTACATGTAGTATTATTTCTTGGGGATTCACAGCACACATTCATGTATTAAGCAAATATTTATCAGGCACCTACCAACGGTGCTAGATGCTGGGATTAACATATTAAAGGCTGTGAAAATTCTCACAGTAAGGAAACCCTTTAAAATTTTTTTTAATTTAAGATTTTCCAATTTTCTTTTTTAATAATGGAAATGCCTCCCACTCCCTTCCCCTTTTTAAAATAGAACATCTACTAGTATTTCACTGATTTTATCTGCAGCGGAATTTGGAAAATGCTAATCTAATATCTTGTTGAAAGCTACTAATTAAGTGCCTGTAACTACCTGTCCTTTTTCTAGGAACTCTGAAAAAATCTTGGGAATTATTTAGAGGAAAGGTATGTTTTAGGTATTTCAGAAGACTACATCTTTGATCTAAATTGCCCAATTAAGTTTCAGGATAAGTAGTATTTTGGTACAAGTATTTTGGTGGGACGCTGGAGTTTTGTTTCCTTAATAGTATTCTCATCATTAGAACAAAAGGGAGACTTGAATGTAAAAGGAGAATGTGGGAAATAAAGTAGTTTTCGACTCATCAGCAGATTTGTTGGCAAGAGGAGCAAGGAAGAGATGAAATTATTCACAGGAATTAAGGATAGAGGTTATGGGGTTTATATGGCAACATGTAAAATAATTAAAACATTTGGTAGAAAAAGATTACAAAATCCTATACATAGTATGTGAAAACCAATAGAAAAAAAACCTGAGGAATCCAATGAAATAACAGTGTTTGGCTTGGATGGGGGGGTGCTATTCCCCCCCTCACCTCTAATTGTCGTTTTCATTTTTATTTTTAGAATAGATAACAAAATTGAAAAGAAAGGAAATACTAAAGGATCAGACAAAATTAGGAAAAGAGAGGCTTATGGAGGAGGAGGAAGACAGTGGTGGAGTCGAACAAAGGCGACAAATAGATTAAAGTGAATGAGGGTAGAAGAGAGAACATTCCATTTGTCCTGGAAGAGATCATTAATGGCTCAAGTGCTGTGAAGTGGACAAAAGCCAGTCTGTAGTGGGGTCAGATGAGAGAACCAGGGAAGAATAATTTTTTTAGGACCTGGGATCATAATAATTCACTTAGAGGTTCCCCCCAACCACTATTACTTTAGTTCTGGTTTTATCATGTTGGGATTTTGCCTATATCAGTTTTTTTTTTTTTTCTAGGAGCTGATAAATGAAAACCATAAAAAAAAGAAATCCTATGAGTAACTTTCTTTGCCCTTATATTTGAACTGAATAATAAAGAAATGGTAAATGCTGTTTCTGAGCTGTGCTAGAAATGTTACCATATAGAAATCTTAATAATATACCCTGTGCCTGCCATTTGAAACCAGAAGAACTTGGTCTCCCAAGGTCATTTCAGATGTCTTTTTTCCTAAGTGATTTGTGTATATTTTATCCATAAAAGACAAATTATTATGAAAGGATATGAAATATAGGTTTAAGAAACTCAAAGAACAAAGTGCATCCTTTGCTCTTTGAATTTCTTAAAATTAAGTTCTTAAGACTCCTGCTGCTTACCTTCAAACAAGCAACCTTGAAACTACTCCATGAAACCCAGTTAAAGGACAAACCAAAGACTTTTCACTTATAAAGAAAAAAAAAAGTCGCACATGGGAGCGAGAACGTTCAAGTCTTCAGTATCCATACTTATTAACTAAATTGAATGCCTGTGGTGGGTCTCATGGGAGCACACAGTGGCAGCCTCTTTATATTACAACTCAGCCAGAGGCACTTATTCCCTTGTAATTAAGGCCAAGGGTGCAACCAGTGATGCAAATGAAAGCAGTTATGTGGATTATTCAGTTCCCTCAATAATTCTCAAGAGGTTATATGTTTGTGGCTTTATATTAGTCTGAAGTCCTTGTGTGGCTCCCTCCGTTCTCCTTGGTTCTATAGGTCCAAACTCAGATAAGAACAACAGCTAACACTTATACAGCACTTACTATATGCCAGACGCTATTTTAGGTGCTTTTGGTGTATTAGCCTCCGCTACCCTTTCTAAACTCTGCGAGGGTTAAACATGAAGTCCTAGGTCCCCAGAGGCAGATACTGAGATGAGGTTAAAATGCAAGGGATTTATCTCTGAGGTGGCCCCAGAAGACACCAGTATGGAGTGGGGGAAGCAGGACAGGAAAGGGAGCTGAGTCAAGTAAGGAGCATCTCGGGCCAGAGTCCTTCAAGGGCAGCTCTGGGGTGCACGTTAGGAAAGGGAGCTTGGCTTCCATCCTCCCTCTGAGTCATTGGTTTACAACCAACAGGAGTGGCGAGGAATGTGGGGTGGACGGGGAATCCACGAAAGAAGAGCATCGGTTACTTACCAAAGGCGATGGGTCAGAAACACCTACAGTATCTGTACAGGTAGGTGCAGGCATGCTTCGGAGATGATGCAGATTCAGTTCCAGGCCACTGCAATAATGCAAATATAGCAATAAAGTGAGTCATGCAAATTTTTTGGTTTCTCAGTGCATATGAAAGTTATTTTTACACTCTATTGCAGTCTATTATGTGTTTAATAGTATTATATCAAAAACAACAACAACAATGTACATACCTTAATTAAAATATAACACTGTTGGAAAATGGTGTCAATAGGCTTGCTCAACGAAGGGTTGCTACTAACCTTCAATTTGTAAAAATCACTATCTACAAAGCACAATAAAAAGAGGTATGTCTGTACTATTATCCCCATGTGACAGTTGAGGCCACCAAGTCTTTCCCAGGATCTCAGAGCTTGTAAGTGGAACAGCTGGGATTTGAAACGCTGCAGTTCGATGACAAATGCCATGTGTTTAAACCACTATGTTATAAGGGGAAGATCATACCTTTACAGTGTCCTATGGTATTATTAAAATTTCTACAGTTTTCACAATGGACTATATAGCAAACACTATTTGGATTTTTGGGTTTCTAGAAATGCTGAAAGTAGGTCTGAGGAGTAATCATTACCAATTTGTTGAACTAAGCTTCAGATACCCAAGCCCCAAGCCTAAGGTAAGCTCAGAGAACAGACTGAAAAACTAGACATTTGGTGAATCTGTACTGCTCCCAAACCACTCTAACCAATAGAACCTGCCCAGTTTTCAGAGAATTATGTAAAAAGTGATTCCACAAGTCTTTCTTGACAAGAGGTATTCACACAGATCCTGTTTTTACATAAGATAATGTCAGTTGAAAATGCTGATCTGATTTTCCATTATCCTCTTAACCTCCTATTTTTAAAACAAAGTTTATTTTCATCTCCAAATCACTAAAGTGATTTTTTTTTTTTTTTTGGTTTTGGTGTAACAATATCTGCTTTCTGAAACATTGTTAAATTCTTCTTTTAAACGTTAAAGGAGTCACTTTATTTTTTACTCTAGGAGCTGTATTTTTCTGTTTTAACATGGGGAATATATATAATACTTGTCTATCTCTTTCCACTTGGCTAAAAGAGGGGAAAAGCTTGTGCCTAGTGCTGGGTGACCAATTAAGTATTCTCCTCAAGAGGTTAGAATGGCTGTGCTAGAGCAGGGGATCAAGAGAGAAACAAGTGATAACCCAACCTGCATCAAGAAAACCAGCCAGAGGGCTTCCTAGGTGGTGCAGTGGTTAGGAATCCGCCTGCCAATGCAGGGGACACGGGTTCGATCCCTGCTCCAGGAAGATCCCACATGCCGCGGAGCAACTAAGCCTGTGCGCCGCAACTACTGAGCCTGCGCTTTAGAACCCGTGAGCCACAACTATTGAGCCCACGTGCTGCAACTACTGAAGCCCACGCGCCTAGAGCCCGTGCTCCACAACAAGAGAAGCCACGGCAATGAGAAGCCCATGCACCACAACGAAGATAGCCCCCACTCACCGCAACTAAAAAGAAAGCCCACACACAGCAAAAAAGACCCAACACAGCCAATAAAATAATTAAATAAAAAAAAAAAGAAAGAAAGAAAATCAGCCAGAACCTTGCTGGTCCAGAGAAGATGACGCAGAGCTATAGAAAGGGAGCAGACAGATCAAGGGCACTTAAAGGGTAAAGCTTAGGAGAAGCAGAGATTGTAGAGTTTTCTTCCCGTGTGTTTTGGATGAAAGGAGAAATGCTCCATTTTCTCAGATACCCATGCAGAGTAATGCTCTGTGGGTGCACTGAATCCTAGTTCCTGCTCTGCCACCATGGTTGTTGAGAAGGGGAGAAGAAAGCAGGAAAGGGCTTGAGTGCTTGCCAAAGATTCTAGACCCTAGATGATAAAAGCTAACACTTTTATGGTGCTTATTAAGTAGAAGGGACTGTTGGAAGAGTTTTACATATGTTAGCTCCTTAAATTCTCCTAACAGCCCTATGAGGTAGGTACTATCATTATCCCCATTTTATAGAGGAGGAAATGGAGGTACAGAGAGATTAACTTGTTCAAGACCACATGGCTAGTTAGTTGTGGAGCTGGGATTCACATCCAGGTTATCTGCTTTCAGATTCCATGATCATACTCATGACCTTGTACTGCTCATCTGAAATGTTTCTGATAATTATTTATTTGTAGTTTAATCTATTTTTTTGGTATTTTTATTTGCCTTTATTAATTTATTTGTTTATTTTTAATTTGAGACAGCTTCAGTGCATTCCTGAAATTTAGTACTTGCTAAGAAAATGCCAAAGCAGACGGTGGTAGATGAGACTCAGGAAGCCTCAGCCAAGTGCCTTTCTGCAGGCTTATTTGTGGCCTTGGAAGAGCCCTGGGGACCCGTTTCAGCTGTCTGGGTCTTAGTGTCTTTTCTATGAAAGGAGGGATGGGCAGATAGCCCCAGAGACCCTGCCAGTTCTCTAAAGTAAAATGTATCCTCTGAGCCTACATTCAGTTTTAACCAAGATGGTGAAGCAATGATCTAAAGCAAGGGTCAGCAAACTTTTTTTTTTTGCAAAGGGTCAGATAGTAAATGTTAGGCTCTGTTGCCCAGATTGTCTCTATTGCAATTATTCAGCTTTGTTCTTGAGCACACAAAACAGCCACAGACAATGAACAAATAAATCAGACTAGCTATATTCCAAGAAAATATTATTTACCAGCCAGGTAGTGGATTGGATTTGGCCTGTGGGGCACAGTTTGCAGACCCCTGGTCTAAAGTAAGCTGTGTTTCCAAAGGCTTAATTAGCGGCTTTGAAAAAGGTGATAAAAATGTAGATGTAGTGTAATCTATTTTTGAAGGCTCTGAAAAAATTTTAGGAGACCTGTATTTCAACACTTGGTAATAGCTAAGCTATAGGAGAACACTTGAATTCTGATAGTTAGAAACATTTACCATAGGGCTTAAAGTTGATATGAAGTAGAGAACCCCTGTACGTGTTTGGAAACTAAAGAAGAAGAGGTGGCAGCCGCACAGATGAGCTCTCTGTTCTGCTGGGAGAGGATGGTATTCCCTGCCCATGGGGAGCTGGCACTGGCAGCAATTATATCAGAACCACTCTCAACACTCAGCTGCTTGCTAAGAATTAAATTGCTGGAACCAGATCTAGGGAGTTTCATGTTACCATGATTCGGAGGAGGCGGGCACGCTAGTGTGATATATTTAGTCTTCAGAAACAGTTAAATCTAAGTTTAGCTTTCTTACCAAAACGATAACGTACGTCGGTATTACTTGTGGTTATTTGCCTCATCTCCCAAGTAAAAAATCGCACACGTCTTTAATCAACTGAGGAAATCCGAGCTCCTACCCCGTTTATGGAGTGACTCACGGGGGTTCACTGGCAAGGGAGCCAAGAGCCGCTCGTGCCTCTGCTGCCCTCTAGAGGCGTGTCAGATCATGACGGCTCATCTCTGAATCTTTCCTGTGGGTTGCACACAGATGCCACCGTTACTCTCTTTTTTGAATCTCCATCCAATGCCATTTGTCAAGAGGGGATGAGGTGAAAACACTCTGGACTTCCAGAAACAATAATGGAACCTAATGAAATTCTAAGGTAGGCCTTTCATAGTTTTCCCGTGTCCCCCTTTCAGTCACTAAATAGAAATCAGTCCAGATTGTTTGAAAACTATAAATAGAGCATCATTTGCCAAATGGCAGGTACCATTCAAGGGATTCCCATACACGAACCTATTTAATCTACATGACAGTATACATAATATGATCATTTCCATCTAATGGGGGAGCTGAAGTAAAAAACTATTAAATATTTCTCACAGTACGTGAGTGATAGAGCTGGGTTTAAACCCCCGTATGTCTGGCTGCATGGACTAGGCTTGTAACCGCTTCACTGCATTGCCACTTTTATAGCTATAAAAATATGCATCAAGAGCCTAATTTAAGGGAGACATTTTGCTGAAAATCTTTAACCTGAATCTAATAATGAGGAAAGGATTGGCTTGGACACTTTTGAAATGTCAATGATATCACAGACCAAAAAAGGAAGAAAAGGAGAAGAAGAGGAAGGAGAGGCAGAGGAGGTAGAAAGCAAGAGGGAGGAGGAACTGTTTTAAAGATAGTTTCGATGGAATCTAAAAATAATGCATATAGTCTATGGTTATATCCTAAATGTAAAAAACAAGACTACAAACAACATTACTGGGAAATTCAGGAAATTTCAATATGGATTATATTGGGTAAAAATACTATATTAATGTTAAATTCCTTGAATATGATTCATTTATTGTGGTGATACAAGATATATCCTTGTTGCTGATTTTTTTAAAAATATTTATTTATTTATTTGGCTGCACTGGGTCTTAGTTGTGACAGGTAGGGTCAAGTTCCCTGATCAGTGATGGAATCCCGGCCCCCTCCATTGGGAGTGCAGAGACTTAGCCACTGGACCACCAGGGAAGTCCTTCTTCTTGTGCTTAAGTGATGCTCAATGAAGTATTTAGGGGTGAAATATCATGATATCAGCAAATTGCTATTGAATAGTTCAGGAAAAAAATTAAAATATATATGAGAAAGAAAGAAAACAAATGTGGCAAAATGTTAAAAATTGGCAACACTAGGTAAAGGGGTCTATGATGTTCATTATACTATTTTAAAAACTTTTTTGTCGGTTTAGAATTTGGGGAGTAAAAATTAGAGGAGAAATAAACTTCATCTCAAGGTAAAAGCCAGCCAAGGATATAGCCAATATATCTGCCTGGACTGAGTTAGGACAAATGAGAGGTGTGCTTGGGTTGGAACCCATAGGCAAGCTTTGAAATCTGGAGGCATGTGTTATGTGTGGGTGTACAAGATGTTAAAGCTTATTTATTAATGTGTTTCTGTTAGTACTAGGTATTACATGCATCAGTATGTACTTTCAAAAAACATCCACGTTTCCATGCAATGGAAAATAAATAAAGCAAATTGTAAAACCCTTTAGAAAGCTAAAAAAAAGTCTAATTTCAGTCTTAGGATTGTTCCATTTTTGTAATCAACAAGTAAGGCATGTATGTCTACATTTCCTATTTATTTACTAAGGAAATATGTATTGCATGTTCACCATCTTCCAGGCACTCATCAAGGTGTTTGAGATACACAAGTGGACCAACTAATATCCCTAAATGCATGGCCCTTACCTTCTGGCAGGAGAGAGAGAAAATAAACATGATAACTAAGTAATGTGCAGAGAATGTTAGAAAATGATCATTGCCAAAGAAAAACAGAAAAATAGAACAGTGTGGCAGGAAATTGGAACAGGTGGTTGCAGAGAAGAGGGTTTGCAATTTTAAATAGGCTCCGCAGGGTGGGTTTCATTCAAATATGACCTCACAATGATCTGGAAGGAAAGTGGGAGACAGGGAACAAAGACCATCTAAGGTGAGGGTGTGCCCGGTGTGGCTGGAGCTGAGTGATCCAGGGGGAATGCGTAGAAGGATATGAAGTCAGAGAGGAAGTAGAGTGCCATTCATAAAGGTCATTATGAAGGTGCTGGTCTTCATTCTGAGTAAAAATGGGAAGCCATGGATGATTTTGAGCAGAGAATTGACACGATATGACTTAACATTTAAAAGGATCTATCTTGTAAGTTACGAGACAAAGGTGGGAGCAGTGCCGCCAGTTAGGAGGCTATTGCAATGATCCAAGTAAGAGGTGACAGTGATTCCGCATAGGCTGATAGAATCAGTGGTGGTGAGATGTGATCAGATTCTGGGTATGTTTGGATAATAGAGCCACCAGGAAAAATTTACTGATAAATTAGATGTTGTGTTTGGGAGAAAGAAATGAGTCAAGGGTGACTCAGTGTTTTGTCCTGAGCAGCTGGAAAAATGAATTTGTACTGAAATAGGGAAGACGAAAGTAAGACAGATTTTGAAGGAGAAGAGGAAGGGTCGAGTTATGGATATGCTGAGTGTAAACTATTAGACATCTAGATGGAGATGTCAAAAAGGTATTTGGAGATAGAAGTTGTGAGATTGGAGAGAGGTCAGCCGTGGGGATTTAAAACTGCTCATAATTGGTATACAAGTGTTATTTAAAGCCATGAGCCTGGGTAGGATCACCAAGACAGTGAGTGCCAATAGAGGGCTGTGTCTTGGAATTATTCTGTTTTATGTGTTTATACTTGTTTTGTTTAGAAAATTATTACACTGCACAAAATAAAAAGGGAAATTGACAGTTACCTAAATTACTGAAGATAGTCTGTCAAATAATTAAATTTGCAAAATATATTCACTTTCCTCCGTTATCCAGTTTGACTTTCTGTAAATGTCTGCATTATTCAGGCACTAGGACAGCTACAATATGAGCTGCTTTAAACTAGTGCTATTTAATCAATAATATATTAATCGTTCGGACAGTAGAGTTCAAAAATGTTTTCAAGGAAGTCTCGAGGTGGAGTAATCCTCATTTGTATTTATTTTTTGAATTAAATAGTTTTGTTGGAATATGATTATTGTTTCCTCATTTTCTAATGCTATGACTTGACAGTTCTCATTTTGATGATATAATATATGGCTTCTAAAAGTTTTACCCAAGCAGAATTACTAGTAATCAAGGAGAGAGAGAGAGAAGGAAACGCTATATCCAGGCAAAGATAAAGACATGTAAACATACGTGTTGTTTCATCTAACAAAGACAATTCATGAAGATAAAGAGTTCAACTGCAAATAAGCGCATACCATAAATGCATTTTGTCAAGATTTCAATTTTAATGTCAGAACTATTTTTTACATTCTTTTATAGTTAATTGGGTAAATGTGGCAAGCCCAGGAGCATTTTTTTTCACGATGAACAGTATAATAGTGACAAGGCAATCTAGAAAATATAGGCATGGGATAAAATAAAGAAAAACCCCAATTCAACCAACTTTAAAAATAAGGGAGTTAAGAATTAAATAAATTGACAATAAAATCAGCAAAAAAAAAAAAAAAAAATAAGGGAGTTTACTGACCCATATATAATAGAAAATATGGAGGCAGTCAGGCTTCAGGGTTTGTTTATCAAAAATCTAATATTGGGTTTTGTTTTGCCTCTCTGCTCTGCCATCCAGTGTGTTGTCTTCAACCTAACGCTGGCTTTCTTGACAGGCCTAGAGCGGCTGCCAAAATAGCCAGGCTATTTGCTTTCTTGAAAATGCCCCAGGAGAAGGAATGCCTTCTTCAGTTAGCAGGCTAGTGATCTGAGCTTAGTGCCAATCCTTGTGGCTAGTAGAATGCCATGTGATGACGGTCTTAAGGCCCGGGTCACTTAATGACCCAGGGATCAGATTCCCTTGACTTGCTTATATCTTTGGAGATGTCAGTGGGGTCAATACCATTTGAAGCATGTGGGCTGCTACACAGCAGGGGTGGAGTGGCACAGTGCTGGGGAGAGAGTCATCACAGAAAACCCACGGGCCTGAATCATCCAGATGATCCAAACTCGACGGACACTCCACTTCAATTTATTGTTGAGATTCAGCTGCCTAACCTTGGCCTTGGCTCAAGGTTAGGAAGCTGAGCCAAGGCCTTGGCCTAGGGTCTTTCTCCACTTGGTAGTGACAGAAAACCAACTATATCTAGTTATGAAAAAAATTTAACTAAACCTCAGGAGACATAGACAAGAGGAAAAACTTTTACTTTTCCTCAACTCCTAGTCAATATAAACAGTTACTGCCTTGTTGCATCTCTGGAGAATGTCTTTGTTGCATCTATAATGTCTTTTTTTTTTTTCTGCTGCCAGAGCAACAGATACACAAAATCCTTTTTATACAAGCACGTCTCTGTCACTGATGTTAACAAATTTTTATGATAGAAGCTTATTTCTAAAGCCTTCAAATTTCATTATATGGGTGATCTGGAGAAAGACATCATATTTATGTTACAGTTTAATGGGAGAGAGGGGGATTCGACTAGTTGATAAATTGAACATATGCGATTATCACAGCTTCTTCCTAAAATGATACGAAAATGAAAATAAAGATGTTTTTAAAGGCATAGATCATCACGGACAAAGAGATCATGAGAGCAGATAACAACAACACAATGTTGGAAGTTAGAAAGGCAACGGACAAGTATTAGGCCATGAAAAATGAAAGTGCGAAGTGGAAAAAAATCACAGAAGCCACTGGATTTGAACTTCCAAACCACAAAAGGCTCAGGAGCTGGCAGTACAAGTTGTCTTTGAAAGTGAAGGTGTGCATGGGGCTGAGAACAGAATTGTTTGCAAGGCTGTTAAAGAATCAGTTAAGCCCCAGATCAGTATTCTCATACTGGCAATTGCCTGCCTTCTTCATTCTTCCACGCCATAATATGAAGGGAAGAGATTTATTTTCTGAAGAGGTGAACCTAAGGAGCCCTGGACTGGAAGACATCAGCACAGCTGAAGGGAAGGGTGACCTCTAAAAACAGGATCATCAGAATGATCATAAAAAGGGGAGAATCTCAACTTTATCCCCTCAACAGACTTCCAAAATGCCAAAAGCCAGGCAGGAGACTGGAAGTCCCTTCTCTGAGGAATCAGACTAGCCCAAGAGCACAGATTGAAAAGTACTTACAGCATACAGTAATGAAAAGGCCAAGCAAAATTATCTTAGAGTGAAGTCCATCATTCATGAAGCCTCACTCTCTTACAACTTCCAATTCATTTTTTTAGTTCTCCATTAAAAGATATGAGCAGATACATTTGAGGACAACTTCTAACAAGAAAGACAGACCAAATAACTGAAAAAGAAATTTGGAGGAAATGGAGACTATGGGTAGAGAAGAAAACTGTGAGGAGACAGCCTCAGAAATATGAGAAGTTATTATACCTGTGAAACAAGAACATGATGCTATAAAAAATTCAGAAACTATAAAAGATTCCTTGAAATTAAAAATATGATTTCAGAAATAAAAAGTAAAGGAGAAAGATGAGATAGTGGAAATTTCTTATAAAGTAGAACAATTTGACAGACAAAATATAGAAAAAATTTTTAAAAATTAGAATATCTGTCTAGGAATTCCCACATTTAAATAATAGGAGTTCCGGAAAGAGAAAATAAACAAACATAAGAAATAGAAATCACCATAGAGGGCTTCCCAGGTTGTGCAGTGGTTAAGAATTCTACTGCCAATGCAGGGGACACGGGTTCGATCCCTGGTCCGGGAAGATCCCACATGCTGCATAGCATCTAAGCCCATGAGCCACAACTATTGAGCCTGTGCTCTAGGGCCCACAAGTCACAACTCTTGAGCCCATGTGCCACAGCTACTGAAGCCTGTGTCCCTAGAGCTCATGCTCTGCAACAAGAGAAGCCACTGAAATGAGAAACTGGCACACAGCAATAAGGAGTAGCCCCTACTCGCCACAACTAGAGAAAGCCTGCACAGCAACATAGACCCAATGTGGCAGATAAATAAATAAATAAATAAAATTACTAAAAATTAAAAATTAAAAAAAAATCACCAGAGAAACAGTTCATGAAGTTTTCTATTACTAATTGAATAAACCCACAAAAAGCCTGGCATAATGAATGAAAATAGCTCTATCTACATTATGAGAGACCACCATAAGTTTTAGTACACTGGAGACAAAGAGAAAATCATAACGCTTCCAGAGGAAGTGGAAGGTGGGGACCAAATCACGTGCATAGAATGTCAGAATATTGAGTTAGCAATAACAACACTGGAAGTTAGAAGAGAATGGAATAATGTAAAAAGTCTGAGGGTAAATGATTTCCAACCTGGAATTTTATATCCTGCCAAACTATCATTCAAAGTAAAGATATTTTCTGACATACAAGTTCTCAAAAAATATGACATCTATGAATCTTTTTCCCAGAACTAACTAGGGGATGTGGTATACCAAAACAAGGAAATAAATCAAGGGGAATGATATGGTATCTAGGGCACACACACAAGGAGAAAGAAGTTTCCTAGGATGCTAGTGATGGAGGATCATAGGATATCAGCTGTGCAGTAGACATCAGAGCACCCAGTTCAAATTGGAACTAATCAGATGAAACTGGGAATATTCCTGATCTTGATTTCTTTCAGAGATTTATACTTTTAGGGAACAATTTGTGGATGAATTTGTGATAAACATTTAGAAAACAGTATTAATGAAAAGAATAAAATAATAACTCCAAGGAAAACAAAATGTTCAAAAAAGTAAATATAATCATAATATATTACATTTCATATTTTGTTGACTCTAAGGCTATAAATTATAAAATGCACCAACTTTTTAGACTATTAAAAAAGAAAAAAAATCTCTGCAATCAAATGATGACACAATTACTTAATGTTAGTCTTGTGTGATGTGTGAATCAATGACATTAGTTTCTTGTTGCTTTGAAACTTCTTCATTCTAAACAGAGGGATTTGGTATATTTTCCTGTCTTCATTTGCACTGCAGTTATAAGGTAACTTTCCATATTCTTATTAACCAACATAGCATAGTTTCTCTACCTGTAGGCATCTTTCTTCTCCGATCTACACAAAGCACTTAGTTATGTTTTGCAAGAGAATATTAAATATCTGTCATTCTTCTGGTGACAAATACTTGCTTTACTAGTAATAAATTTAGGCCTCACTTCTATGGTTTTTTTTTTTTTTAGGTACACAATAACTTTTTGTTTTAATGTCAATTCATAGTGTATTAGTTTGAAGATATTTTGTATGGCAGTTGAACTTAAAATGTGTAGTGCCTATAATGCATGAACTCAACTAAAGTGATGACATTATCAACAGCTTTGACCAGACTTGTGCATATACAATGACAACTATATTATAATAGCTGTGTGGCTAACCATAAGTGAAAGAAACATCTAGATTTCAGCAATGTTAAAATGTGAGAAAAAATTATTTATTAAAGTAGCTCATCTATGATTAAGATAAACATAGTAATAATACTATAAACACTGAATAAAAACTAATGAAAAGTTAAGATGTAACTATATTGGAGAAACAGGGAGGGAGAGTATAAGTATACATGATTATATATATGATGGTGATGGGTGTAATGTTGTTGAATAAAAGTTAAATTCTGAATTTTTGCGGGGAGAGGGCAATTATTTATGCCTAATCTTGAAAATTCATCATGTATAAATAAACATGTTATTGAAAGATGACATTAACATATATTAGCTAGAAGAATTGAGTCTGGTTGCCTCTGGATAGCAGTTCTGGGATTGGGGACTTTTTTAAAAATAAGGCTTTGAACTATTTGAAATATTAGAGTATGTATATATAACTTTGATAAATATAAAATTTAAATTTGAAATAAATCAGTGGCAACACAAGGATTGCTAACATAATTTTCCATTCTTAGTAAACTATTTTGAAGTTTACAAGTTTTATTTGACATTTAAAAAAATCTCAGGAATAATTTTCTAGTGGCAGACACAATACACCAGATGTGATATAAAGTACTCTGTAGGCCTGTTACTCTTAAGGAGTTAGACTGAATTAAGAGATCTCCTGTGTTGTTACTGAAAGTGAATTTTTGTACTTTGGTTCAGATATAATCTTACCCAAAATATGTAGAAGTGAAAAACTTTCTGTCTAAATATTTTATTAACAAGGGCATTTATATCTTGCATTATTTCCACCTCTCTGCACGTTAGTAATCATGGCTGGCTGGGCTTTTAGTCATCTCTCAAATTTTCTTCTTCACATAGTTTGCAGATTAATCTTTGTCCTTTGTGATTGGTTACCTCTTTGTGGGTTCTTCTTCCTCTGCTCGCATCTGAGGTTGCTTGTATGGATCAGATTTCTTAGTCAAGAATCAGTATCTCCCATTTCTTAATTAATCCAAACTCTGTTAATTAGTAACTATCAGGGCAGCATGGTTTAATGGGGATAAACACTGAACCAGGAATCAGGAGACTAAATTCTTATCCAAGCTGGGCCATCTGAGTGTCTCACTTCTCTATCCCTTAGTTTCCCTACTTGCTGATGGAAAGATTTGGAATAGAAGCTCTCTAAGGCATCTTATAGTTACAATATTGTATGATTCTGGGCCTATGCATTTATCTAAATACTTTATTACAAGATTAAATCATAATATGAATGAATTGGGACTTTTTTTTTTTTTTAAATAAAGCTGTGAATATCAGTGTGTGTAATAGGCTGACGGATAAGGACTTAAAAGAAAGAGCCAGATAGACTTAAGTCACTGGACCAAGGAAATATCTGGGTAAAGAGCATACACAATCCTTTAAAGCAAAGAACAATATTAACATTGCATTTTATCTGTACTGTTGTGTCTAGCATGATATTCCAGGGATAAATGCTTCTTGATTAGTTGCAGCACATTTGTGAGTGAATAGGGAATATATTCTATGTTTCTAAACATTGTATCTAATCAAATTAACTACTTTAAATATTAATCCATTGGATTCTATTCTGCCACAACTATCACTGCGTGTTCTATGCACTCTGTGAGGTCACCAGCCAAGGCAGAAGCTGATTTTGCAAAACTGGATGAATAGCTGCCTTGAAAACATGTCATCTATACTCAGTTAACTAAAGAATTATAAACTATCTTGAAAATGATGTCAGATTATAACATAAAAATGCTCAGTGTATATACATAATGCACCATCTAAGAAAAATATCCTCATTTCAGTTACTGTATTTAATGAAAACAGTAATAAACATTGCTCCTAATAATAAGAGTTATGCCAGCTCTAAAAGGCCTTAAAGAACGAGGCAGGCCATGCTGTGCTTGCTTTGTTTGGTGAGTCAAAGCAGTATGATCTCTGTGCTGCTGGTGGGGAGTTGACTTACAGTTAGAGGACAACTAGCTTTTCCTTCCTCAGTTCCACCACCTCTAGCAAATGTCATGCCATAAAGGGAAACCAGTAAAAACACAGATCCATTCCTGTTACTAGGAAAAGTAACCCGAAATGTCAACCACATGTTCAAGCAATCACACATAATTTATTATTTAAAGCCCTTAAATTGCACATAGGCCAAGTCATTACCTCAGTGGTTTTCACCTTTTGATATACACTGAAACAATCTGAGGATTTTTATTTTCAAATTCATGTTGCCCAAACCCCATCCCTTCGCTCAATTCTACAATCTATATTTTTTGAAAACTGCATTAAATGCTTGTTCTAATATCAACCAAAGATGAAAAAGACTGGTCTATATGACAAACCCTTCAATGAAACATTTCTGACATGATCAATTTTCCTTAAGATCTACCTGAATTCTAGACCATTACTCAAGGATCTTTGGGAGGGAAATGTTAGAGATATAGCCTATTAGCTTACCAAGCCATTTGCTACTTGTTTTGACAGTATTTCATTGCTTTAAGGAAAATAACTAGTTATAGTTTATTTTAATCATCTTCATTCTTTTTCCTTTAGCAGGTTTTACTGAATTATTTATTCTATATCCTCAAAGTATGGGGAGCAGGGAGATCCATGTCTTAGGACATGACATACGAAAAAAATAGATAATAAAATGTTACCACCACTTTTCAATAGCTCATTTCCCCCTCTGGTTTTTCCTCGTTTATACGTAAGATCAATAGCCATCACATGTGGTCATTTTCCAAAGATGCTGTACAATTTCAGAATCTCACATTTTTTTTTTTTTGTAGATTTTTAGATCCCTGAACTCATTTCTTCCCTGTTCATTCGAAGTACAGTGGGTAAGAAGTCCAAAGGAAATACAAGTTACGAGTAGATTTCTTCTCCTTTGCTCCCCTCTCATTTTGTTTTCTTTTATTCATGACAAAAGGTAATAGGGAAACGGGTGATGTGGGAATGAGGGCAAGGGAGCAAAGGTTGGAAAGTTTTGATGGACTTTGTTGGGTAGGAAATTTTTTTAACAAAATCTTCTCCCCAGTGGGTCTTGGTGAATCGCTTCTCTTTGACATGGTTGGGAGGCTACAAGATGAAACTAGTTCTACGTGCAGTGAAGAACAGCTGAGTGACTTACAAGCTGGCTGGGCTGACTTGGAAGGCGCTGCCTTCATGGTGGAGCTACTCAGCAGGGCCCTCGCAGAAAGCAAGTCATCTTTCTGTTTTCACTTCCGGGCATGAACAGAGCCCTAGACTCCAGCCCCCAAACCATCTTCACGAGCTTTAGAAACCAAAGTCTTTCTTGGGCTAGGTTTTATCCCATCGTTTCCTAGATATATTCTTTAATTCACACACACGCGTATCCTTTCCTTTCCAGTGAACACGATGAAGGCGAGAGAAAGGAAGGTGATGGATCCCAGAGAACAGACAGATTCTTTTATCTCAAGTCTCTTTGCTTCTGTGGTTCATGGGACTTTGGTTTTGGAGTCTCAGCCCAATTTTAACGTTCAAGCTGCCTATTACTGGTGGAAAAGGGGGGGAAAAAAGAGCCGCTTCCCTGTCTCTTTGCCTTAATCTACTGTGCACGTGGAAGTGTATGCGGCTGACCCAAACCTCGCTGACATGTCAGCGTGCAGCCGCAGGACGAGGGGTGTTTGATTTATAAATGGAATGTATAATAGGCACGATGCCTTCTGAGCCGAACGTTCATGGAAAAATCACATGCCGCTCACATGAGGGACCAAGATCTTTTTTTATTATTTTAATGAATTGAGTTTTTTCAGTGCACCAGGGAGATAAGAAGATACCTGCCAATAACCCTCTGATTGTGTCCTCGGCCAATGGGTGGGCTTCAACACGGGTACTCCTCTCGTCAATTGAGTTTGTGTGTTAAGTCAAGGTTTAGCTTTGGATTTGAAGCTCTCGCTCAAACAAAGCCACAGACGCTCCGACGGTGGAAACCATCGCATAATTCTCCTCTTTGTTTCTTTAAAGAGCAGGGGGTTGGTAAAAAAAAAAAATCCATTTTGGGAAGACTCGGTCTGGAGATAATGATAGTGAAGATGAGAAAAGACAGCAGGTTGTAAGTTCTGGCCTAAGTTCGGAAAGAGGCAAAAAAAAAAGGGGGGGGGGGTGTTGAAAAGGTAATAAACTACAGCAAGGCCAACAGATCAACCAACATGAGAAAAACCAACAGGTAACAAGGGGTTTCTGGGAGCTTCTGAAGAACAGGGATCAATAGGAAAGCATTTTGAATGAGAAATAAAATGCTCCTTCCTGTCAGGGAGGAAGGGAGGTGTCTGGTGCTTGAGAAATGGAAAAAAAAAATGCAATTAAAGCCCAGATATGAATAAAGAGCAGGTGAGAGAGGATGTCACCCTGTGGCCTTTGGAACTGTGTTTCTGCTGCCTCCTCAAATTATTTTTTTTCCTGGAACAAAGGAACAATGTTGTGGAAAAGTGGGTGCCAGAGACTTTAGGAAAACAAGACACAGTGAAGCGGATAAAGGAGGCAAAGACAACTGCAGTCCTAGGCAGTAAACTGAAGGCAGCTGAGGGCTGACACAAAAGGTGAACGTTCCGAGCCAGCAAGATGACTGAACCATGGGAAGGAAGGAGGGAAAGATGATTCACAATAGCATTTGAAAGACATTGGCTTGAATATTTATTAGTGTGTCGCACACTGCTTGGCCTTGGGGAACTGCCTTTGTTCTGCAAACCATTTCCCAGTTTGAAGGCAATAAACAGGAAAAGAGCTTGAAAGATGGCCACGGATGCTTGGTACATCGTGTTGGAGAGCGAACCTGAGATAAGACCTTGGCTCTGAGAGAGTGACGGAGGGAGGAATTGTCATCGAGGAGGCTCCGCCATCTCCACGCTCTGCCTCTAGGGGGGGCTGCATGGTTAAAATGCTGTGTAAAGGATTCCTTGTCATGAGGCTAAACTTTCCACCATATCCTAGTCTGGGGTAATTTCATTTACGTTTAATTCATCTTGAATACTGATCAGAATAAAGAAGTGAGCAAAGTCAACTGTAGGATAACTGAACCTCATAAACGCATAAGTTATTCACCTTTTGGGGGGTGGGGGAAGCTGAAGTCTATATTTGTATCTGTATTCCTTCATAAAAACAAGCACATCAGAGGCAATTTTAAGTGAGACGTGTGGTCCATCCCTTTCAGGACTTTTCTTAGAAAATGGAACACAAGGATAATTTGTAAGAGAGGACGGTCATCATCTTTTAGGATGCTGTTCTCAAAATGTTAGCAGTGTACCCCAAAATATAATACCCCGAATGCTCCCCTATTGCGCATCATGGCTCTGTCAGCATGGAATTTTCCTTCTATCATTTGTTCTTAACAATAAAATGAATTTTTCCTAAGCCAGTCAAGGACCTACTCGTATAACTACTTGGTCAGAGTTTATTCTGGCATCGAAAAATCATTCGAAACTCTGAAATTGCTGCTTAAGCATTTATTAGGAAAATTCTGCCCCAAATGGAAAACAAGAGCATCTAAAGATAAATGAAAAAAATCCAAACGTTAGTTGGATCTCAGTCCTACAGAGTTGAGACACTGTGCCAAATGGCACAAGAAAAGACATAGAAGAGTGAGACGCAAACTGGGGTAACAGAATGGTCTGAGGCGTCAGTGAGTCCATGTTGGCTCAGCAGTGTTTCCTTGCAGTTAGTGGAAAATGAATGCCCTTCCTAATCTTCCACAGCACTCTTTCAGGGAGTAAATGCACCCACACTAGCCACAGGAATGGAAAGGTGACTCAAATGCTGTCCAGCTCAATACCCAAAGCAGCATAGTTTCCACTGTGGAGCTTGGATCACTGGCAGAACAAAGTGTTAGTAGAAATGGAGCAGTTGAGATGACAGCACTGAGTGAAGCCATTGACTTGTTGTTGGAAAGGACGTCCATGTTCAGAATCTCAGCACATACTGAGGTGGTTGTTACTGTATGTCCTCTGCAGAGGGGCAGCAGAACGGTTCTGGAGAGGTTGAAGCCTACAGTCTCTCCATTTGCCCTCCTCTACACTGATGAGCAAGTCGATTTTCAAAGGTCGACTGGGATAAGACCACGGTGGTTTCTGGCTGATTGGGTTCACGGATATACAGAGGTTACTAATCCATCTTCTCAAATTGGTGACATGGACGCCTTAGGTTGCTCCATTACGTGTTTAAAACTGTTATCACAATTACCTGCAAAGAAAAATCAGTGCAGAGGTATTTGCTTTACATAGAATTCCAGGGTCCAAACGCAGAGAAGCCATCATTACACGTTATATCTCACTAACATTCACTGTTTTCAAATGCTTTTAAAATATGTTAGCTCATTTAATAACTAGAGGGTGATTATTTGCTTTGATGAGGTAAGATGATTGAGAACAAAGTTCACATCGTTTGTGTTCATACTATCATTGCCTAATATAGAGCAGAGCACATGGTGGGTGTGTGATAAATGTTTGTTGAATAATGAAAACTATTTTATCTCAGGAGAGATTTGAACATTCATTAACAATTTATTTAGTTTCTCTGTTTCTAGTGTAAAAAAATGAGATGTTTGGATTCGATTTGTGCGCCTTGGCTGGATATCAGATCAACTCCGGGGCTTTTCAAATGAACTCACTCCCAGGCTCCTGCCCCGCACACATAATCAGAATCTCTAGTTGTGTGTCCAGCAAAAGCAAGTTTGAGAACCAGTGAACTAGATGAGCTCTGAAGACCCTTCTGTGTTTAAGATTCTCTAAAATAAAAAGCTCCTTTAATCCTTTTAAGTGTTTATTTATCATTAGCTCTCTGACAGCTAGGTAACGATATGGGAGTTTTCAAGACTGTACCTATTAGAAATGTAGAGAATGCATCTTTGAAATGATCACGTAAGGTAATAAAAAATCATGCTTGGTTTACAATACTGTTTTATAATAACTACAATTGGCATTCACCATTGGCACTTGCCATCCATCTCTACAAAGATGAAATCATGTGCTGCTGCAGCTGCTGACTGTCAATGCCCCCCTGAAATGTATTCAGGGTGGAAAGCTGAAATGAGGCACTCTGTGCTCTGTGAAAAACTGGTAGAACAGGTCTTTAGATATTTTCAGGAGCCAACTTTATGGGCCCAATTCTTATATCTCCTCATTTTAGAAAAACGCTAAAATCCTTCATGGTGACGACTGCTCCTTGTGACTAGCAGTAACCTTCTGTAAACAGTATGTGCTTGATTGCATGTTTGTCCCTTTCACCAAACCACATATATACTGAGCTTCCCCCCTGCCTCTTTGGAACAGTTTCTCAGAGCTCTCTGGGATGCTGTCTCCCAGGCTGCAGTCCTCATTTTGCCCCAAATAAAACTTAACTCACAACTCTCACTTTGTGCATTTTTTTTAAGTCGAAAATAACTTTTCATAGGAAGCTGTGACTATTGTTGTAATCTCTTGCATTTGTGTACTGTGTTGTCAATGGCTTTGCCTCATTATCTTGTGTGGTTTTTCACAATAATCCCCTCTGTGTTTGTGTTCTGAGGCTCACACTGACAGGTCAGAGAGGAGAGAAGCAAAGGAGTAAAAGCTCAGAGAGCAAAGAACAATAAGGAGTAGCATGTTTGACCCTTCTGGTCATTATAGAATTTTCGTATTGTTAGTCATCTAGTTAATCACAATTTGGAATTTGTAGTTGTGCATCTTACCTGAATGAGCCATGTTTACCCACCTGCTTTCTTGTCATGGTTGATAATTAGATGATGACTTCTGCCCTTCTTAAATAGGCAAATTTGGAGTCACACTAGATTGTTTTCACCACAGGGACACTGCTGGGCCTTCTGGGCAGTTGTGAAAACTAGAGGGCAAGATTCCAGACAGGACCTGATAAAGTCACATGGAATGGAAATAACTATTAATGAAATTTTAAAAAATATACAATCTAAGAGGAAAATCCCAGTTTTTCCTTTCTTTTTAAATGGATATTGTGTGGACCACTTTGGGTTTAAGACCACATGAAATAAAAAGTAAAAACTAGAAAGGAGCTACAGCCAAGAAGACAGGAAACTTGGGTGTTTTTTTGTTTGTGTTTGGTTTTGTTTTAAATTGGGGAAACAGTTTTTGTCACTGATGGCAGGGGCAAGTGAGAATGTTTCTGAAGGAAAGATGAAGATTTGGGGGAATATTCCCAGAGGCAATTAATTAGACCTTGTCTTAGACAACTGTGATATGTGTGTGTGTGTGTGTGTGTGTGTGTGTGTGTGTATGTTTGGGGGACAGGAAGTAAGCTGAGGAGAGGGAGTGATCAGTCTTTCTTCAAATTCACGTAGTTTCGCAGGAGGAGGAAAGGGTTACAAAATCACTTTAGCTGAACATACCCAAGGAAAAATTCCCAGGCGGACCTAAGGCAACTGAAAAAAGCTCTTTCCTCTTTATTCTTTGGAGATATAGTTTTATCGAGAAGTGTTCTGAAGGCCACAGGTTGTGGGCAGGTGTACACATGCGTCTTGGAGTTCTGGAGGAGAGCAGCACCCGTCCTGGAGGTGGAGGAGGCAGCGACGGATGGATGCGAGAAATGAGAGGCCTCCTGGAGCCCATGAGGAACATTCTTGGGGGAGAAACCCAGATTCATGAACTTTGAATTGTAAATAGCATAAACTCAGTTGAAAATATGAAAATATCTATGTCTACACTAATACAGTGGGGGGGAACTTTAGAGTGGTATAAAAAATTTCAAATTTCTTGTGCGTGTGTGTGTGTGTGTGTGTGTGTGTATGTGTGTACCTGCACAAAGATCTTAAAATTTAAATTTTTTTTAAAAAATGTAAACAACCAAAGTAACAGAGTTAATTTGTTCCACAAATACTGATTGAGAACCTATTAGGTGCCGGGCACTTTCCCAGCCTTTGGGCAGGCAGCAGTGCCCAAGTCCCTGTTCTGTCTCACCTGGGGAGACACACCAGCTTCTCCCAAGTGGGTCCTCAGCCCTGGCCACAGAGAGCCTGGAGACACACACTTGTCACCACAGAACCAAGGCCCAGAGACATGCTCACAGCCGACTTCCTGCACTCTTCCTCTGAGTGCAGTCTGAATGAATGAAGGGAAACCAATACCTTGTTTTTATAGACATTTATTTTTTCAGGGTGTCCTTGGAAAAAGTCATCCTTTCTAATGTAAGTTAGCTTGTTTACCTTCAGGAAATAGAAATAGTCATAATCTTTCCCCTTTGACATCACTTTGAATTACTGTCTTTCCATTCCCTGGGCAATAATGCTTTAATTTCCCTCAAAAAGAGCCATTACTTTAGGAAGTATATTTTTCCTCCATAACACCAGGGGCAGACAGAGAACAGTCCAAGTGTGAAGTCACATGGAACGCAAGCTGAAGGGACTCTGAATAGTTTATCTTCTGCACTAATGTCTCTTTACACACACACACAGACATACACACTTTTCCCTTGAAATTGACATGAGGCTTTACTGTCTATGGTAAAGATTCATTGCATCACTATTAACAGTAGCCAGGTCATGGAAGCAACCTAAATGTCCATCAACAGAGGAATGCATAAAGAAGATGTGGTACATATATACAATGGAATATTACTCAGCCATAAAAAGGAATGGAATTGGGTCATTTGTAGAGACATGGATGGACCTAGAGACTGTCATATAGAGTGAAATAAGTCAGAAAGAGAAAAACAAATATCGTATATTAATGCGTATATGTGGAACGTAGACAAATGGAACAGATGAATCAGTTTCCAAGGCAGAAATAGAGACACAGATGTAGAGAAAATACATATGGACACCAAGGAGGGAAAAGAAGGAGTGGGATGAATTGGGAGGTTGGGATTGACATATATACACTAATATGTATAAAATGGATAACAAATGAGAACCTGCTGTATAGCACAGGAAATTCCACTTTGCTGTACAGTAGAAACTAATGCAACATTGTAAAACAACTATATCCCAATTAAAAAAATGTTATTGTGATCATAGGTTTAATAAAACTTATATGCATTTAAAGAAAGATTTTGATTTCCTGGGCTTAAGTTTATAGATCTGGACAATCCAAAATATGGCAAACATTAAGACAGCATGACATTAAAAAAAGATGCTGGTGCTATGTCTGCAATAATTCTTCAAGTGTTTAGACCATCTGCATCAAAATCCCCTGGATGGGTTGATTAAAGTACAGATTCTTAGACTCACTCCAGACCTGAGGAATCAACAGCTGGGAGTGGGGTGGGTTGGAGGATGGACAGGGAGTTCTAAGCAATCTCTAAGCAGCCTGGAAACTCCTGGTGCACACTCTATTTTATGATCTAGTGCTTTAGGTATGAAACAAGAATACTCTTATAGTTATTTCCAATGGAAAGGTAAGGTGAAGCATAGTTTATCATCAGCCAAGAACCACTGCATCTTTTGATGCTGCCTTTAAGCCTGGTCCTTGACATCAAAGTTGCTGTTCTTAGGAGGACCACAGTTAACTTGATTTCCAGGGTGGCAGTGGGAGGAGGTCTAGCACTTTTTCGTGGTCAAAGGGGGTCCTATACATTTGTGGGGTGAATAAGATCTTAGACTCATGTTACCCTGGGGAAAATCTGCTTGCGTGGTTTTTCTGTCCTGACCTGTGGAGCTATCTGACCTAGACTGGGAGGGTCATTGCCTGATTGGTCCTGTTGGCCACATAGGCAATTCCCAATTAAAAGGGGGCTTTTCTCATTTACAGGTAGCAAGTCAAAATCTCCAAACATTTTCTTGTACAATTTTAGACCCTCTTTCTATTTAAAATTATTTAAAGTTTTAAAAGAGACAGTGTTAGAAGTCTAAACTAAGATTTCTGAAGGTATGGTATTATAATTACTCCACGGAATTCTTATTTTGCATACGCCAATCAACACTGGCATTGAGACACTGAAAGAAGGCCTGCGAGCTTATTTTTTTGCCTCCATTCATCCCTTTCCTTCCCTGGTTCCCTTGCATACCTTTCCCCTTCTCTTCTCTTTTCCCCTCTCTTATTGTCTTCTGTTAGAATTCTCTTGTTCAAATGATCGCCATTCTGATCTGCAAATTCTTTTTTACATCTTTCTGTGTTTTCTCACTTTCCCCTTGTCTTCCAGGTTTTTATCAATTCTCAAAAAAAGGAGCTTTTGGGGATATTTTTAAAAACCATGGGGAAGAGGCCTGACTATAGGGCTACTTCTTTTCCATGATCTTCTGCTCCTATGGCCTCCCTGAATGAGGAAAACAAATGAATAAAACAGACCCAAATGTCATCCTAGAATAGTCCAGCCATGGAGTTCCCAGATCACTACAGTTGATTGATGATAATGTTGATGATGATGATGGTGTGATGGTAAATGTTTATTACCCCATCATGTCTGGCTAGTGGCTTAAATGTCATAGATTGGGTTCAGTTCTTTAGCACTGGTGCTCTACTTTCCAAAATGGCGGCAATAACTCAGTGATGGCTATTCCTCTCCCAGTTGCAGAACACTATTGTCCCATGAGAGATGGGAGGGAGGAAGTGATAAAGTAAATATAGACAGTTTGACAGAAAGCTGGAATAGAAATGCCCTGAAGAACATTTATAAATGAATGAGTCTAAATGCAATATCTGTAAATAACAATGGTCTGGAGGAAAAAAAAAAAAAGGAAAGATTTATACCATTTAGAATTGAAAAAATTAGCCTATTAATATTGTAACATCATAAAACAGAAAGTGTTCAATGAATACCTCGGTGACTGACTTACTGAAAAGTTTATTTTTGTTTTCCTTGTTAAAATGCGTGCCTAAACAAAGCTAAAAATATATTGTTCTCCATGTGGGAAAGCTGTGATCACTAAAAATTAATCTGTTTCAAATATTTCCACAAGTTATCAGCTACTCTTTAAGGACTCAAGGGATTGTTGACATTAACCAGGATTTCCAGGAAATCAAGATTTGATTCAAATTGAGAGATGTAAGATTTTATGAACCCAAAGATTTAAAAGGCATTAAAATAAATGTTGACTAATCCTTTAGGGAAATCAGTCTAGGATTAGATTATGTTCCTATGATAGATCAGAAATTCTTAAGAAAATGGATAAAACGCCATGCACATATTAAAATCTGTGTATTATCTGGATAATGTGAGGAACAGTACATTTATGTTGATATTTTGTAATACTTATAATTCTTGTTTGCAAATTTTACTCAGTTTTATTTAAATATGATATCATAGGATAATTCCATAAACACATTGGGTAGTCTGTTGATTTTTCAGTGGGGGAAGTAATGCTTACATCTGAAAGTATATAATCACGGAATGACACAGTGGCAAAGATTGTTATAAACTTTGTAGAGAAAACCCTTCCCTTTTCATAAGGGGAAATGAGGCTCAGAGGGGGACAAGCTCTAGTCTAAATCATACCCCTACTTCTCCGCAGAGATGGTGTAAGTGTGAGACCCATAATTTATATCTTCACCACAATCACCATCTTTGACAGATGGTTCTTCAAAAGGAAGAAGCAACCAGCCAAGCTGCCTCTTGAAACTTTTCCTTATTATTTTAAGTCATTTTGTTGCTAAAAATGTGATAGAAGAGGAAGAATTAATTCCTTGCTGTAGAAAGTACCAACTCTTCCCTGAAGCCTGAATGGAGTTTAGGAAAAAAAAATAAGACCACATCAAGGGTTCTGTGTAGCTACCAACTGACTCAAAAATAACAGTAATGATGACTGAAATACATTGACTGTTTACCATGTGCTAAACATTTTAAATGATTTTTATTTCATTCACATTTGAGAAGCATTATCTCATTTAATCCTCATAACAACCTCATAAAATAATTATTATAGTTATAATAATGTGTTATTATATGTTGTAGATGAGGAAATGGGTTCAGACAGGGTAAGTATAACTTGCCTCT
The DNA here is from genome assembly GCF_030028045.1 of Hippopotamus amphibius kiboko. Taxonomy (NCBI): domain Eukaryota; kingdom Metazoa; phylum Chordata; class Mammalia; order Artiodactyla; family Hippopotamidae; genus Hippopotamus; species Hippopotamus amphibius. The sequence goes on along the minus strand of NC_080188.1, from coordinate 162,801,420 downwards.
GGTTTCATAGCTGATAGGCCAGAATTTGAAACCAGGCAGTCTGAGTCTGGACCCTCAACCAGTCTTTTTTAAAAAAAAAAAATTTTTTTACCCTTGCATTTTTTTTTATATTGAAGTATAGTTGATTTACAATGTTGTATTCATTTCAGGTGTACAGCCAAGTGATTCAGTTTTAGGTATGTATATTCTTTTTCAGAATCTTTTCCATTATAGGTGATTACAAGATATTGTGCAATAGTTCCCTGTGCTATACAATAGATCCCTGTTGTTTATTTTACATATAGTAGTGTGTATCTGTTAATCCCAAATTCCTAGTTTATCCCTCCCTCTCTCCTCCTGGCTGTTAAGCTTTATACTTATGTCCCAAGGGGAAGCAAACTGCTCTGTTAGACATCAAGGAGGAGGCTCACAGGATAGCTCATTTGGCATCTCAGTGGGAATCAGTGATGCAATGAAAATCTGTCATAAAACTACGCCTGGGAAGCAACCCACCATTTCTCTTCAACCTTGAAATGAAAAATTCTCACCACATAAAATATAACACAAACACTTGTGTTGTTGTTTATTTGTTTGCTAATTTTAGTAATACCTTATTGACTAGGTTTCCTTAGTTTGATCACTGTTTTTTTACTAGGTTACTTGAAATCTGAAGTTGGAGTATCTTTGATTTGTGGAAGGTGGTCCAATACAATTGTTTGCTTTTCAAACTCTCTTGTCTCAGAACTGCTTTACACACTTTTAAAAATTATTGAGGACTCAAAGAGCTTTTGTTTACGTGGGTTATTTCTATAAATGAATATCAGAAATCAAAACATAATTTTTACATACAAGAATACACAAGCCCACATTCTATTAGCAGTCAGAATACTGCTGTCAATGCATAGCTTCTGGAAAACTTGACTGTATATTCATGAGAGAAAGTAAAAACAAAGTATTAGTGTTATGAAATAGTTTTTGGTCACAGAGATGATCTCTGCTATAATGAGAACCAATGTTATTATGGTTCAAATTCTGACTCTGTCACTTACAACCTGGCCAGTTTCCTTAATGTCACTAGGATTCAGTTTCCTCATCTTAAAATGTGTATAAGGGTGTCTTCTTCTAGGCGTTCAATGAATAGTGTACATAAATACCATTGCATGGCTCCATGCGAGCACTTAATGCTGGTAGCTGTTATTAATATGGGTTGTGTACTTGACTGAGAAGTCCTAGCCCACTAGCATCATTATGCAGCCGAGCAGGGGTCATTTGTACCCAGCAGCGTTGTATCATCAGTCCTAATGGGGTCCTATCCAACTTGTTTGATCCCCCCAATTACCACTCATTTCTAAGTAAAATAATATTGTTTTAATAAAAAAGCCAGTCTTCTAAAATAAATGAGACTGATAAAGAAAGAAGGTAACATAACAGTTATTTAATACTTTCATAATTTATGAGCAGATTAAAGAGGAAGATTGACATATTTTATTATCATTTAATTTTCATTAAAAATAGGATCTATTTTTACAGAATGATTTATTCCATAAAAATGGTATTTATATGAAAGAAAAATTCAACTTGAGCTATCACAACAAGTAGGACTAAAGTTGGCATCTCTGCTATCTAAAATAGACCTTCAAATTTAAGTTAATGGCCCACTTACTTCAGGACCTCTTTTATACACTAACATGCCAATGACATAGAGAGTTGGGAATTTGCTGAGACATGATTTGATTCAGTAATTTATGAATAACAATTGTTTGTGGTATAGAGAATATTTTGTAAGAAATGCCTTGAAAACACAGGGGAAAAGATATATAGGTATAAATTTCATCTTGGCTCTATGTGTAATTAAATGCAATGTGAAACTGAAATCCCCATGAACTCCTTTTTTCTTATTCTTGCTATTAATAAAGTGTCCACTTAATTTAGTCACCAAAGATATATATATATATGTAAAGATTGACATATTGGAATTGAAATGTCCATAGAAATTGGTAACTGAATTGGAGGGAAGGGATAAGGGTCACAAAAGTATCTAAATTTTTCATTTTTTAGAAAGTAAAAAAAAAAAAAATAAATAAAATGACAAGTCAGAAGGCATCTGAAACTTGTTCTCTAAAGCAATGTCTATGATGTGTCAACTAAACTTACTTCTATGTAATTGCTCCGCGGTAACTGAGGGTCAGCATTAGAGCCTGACTCTCTGCAAGACTTAGAAATACCTTCTAGATGAGCCTGGAGAGGTCTACCTGTGTTCACGGGGCTTCAGTATCCAGTGGATCTTGATTCTACCAATTGAAACGTCCATATTCCAAGTCACATGGATGAACCTAGAGGACGTTATGCTAAGTGAAATAAGTCAGTCGGTTAACTACTGTATGAAAACTACTGTATGATTCCACCTATATGAGGTATCTAACAAAGCAAATTCATAGAATCAAAGAGAGAAATGGTAGTTTCCAGGGGCTGGAGTGAAGGGGGAATTGGAGAGTTGCTAATCAATGGACATAAAATTTTAGTTAAGCAAGATGAGTAAGTTCTAGAGATCTGCTGTACAACCTTGCATCTATGGTTAACAATAGTGTATCCTACACTCAAGATTTGAGAGGCTAAAATGTTCTTACCACAATAAAATTAAATAATAAAATAAAATAAAATATATTTAAACCACTCCTTTCTCTGAACATTCCAGGTAAATGTCCTATCTTCTGACTCAGCCTAGTCAGACCTAAGGAACACAGTTGCAGGGAATTCTCTTAGATTTGGGATTAGGTATGAATGACCCAGGGAGAGTCTCCAAGTTAATTGTTGTTTTGAGAGTCAATTTAAGGAAAAACCCCGACTAGTTGTGAATGGTTGAAGTAGGATCTCTACGTGAGATTCAAGAGGACATGTTGTGAATCTTAAAAACAAAGGGTAATGTTTGCTCTTATCCTATTTTTTTTAGACAAATCTGCGATGGTAGGAAAAACCAGATGACAAGCCAACAGTGAAGAAGAGTCAATAACGAGTTACTTCAGGCGAGGAGCCTAAAACGACCCCTGCCAGGTGCTCCAGATGTTTCCTCTCGCCTTGTCTCATCTCTTCAGTTTTATCTGTATTGAACTCTTGCCAATTTCTTCTACCTAACTGCTCACTTCCCTCACCCCCAACCAATGCTCTCTCTAAAGCCTTTAAATAAGCCAGAGGCTAAGGATCTAGAAGGGACGTGTTGACAAAAGTGTTGGATATACTCCAAGCAGATCCACTTCACAAGTGTAAACACACATCCTTATCTGTCCTCAACTAACGGAAAGATATTTCCACACCATCTCCAGAAGATGTTTGCGTGCCCATGTCAATGGTCTTTCTGAAGCTGTGGAGTGAAAAAAAAGATTTTTTTCCCCAGAGGACTGAAGACTATTTATGTTGGAGCCAACCAGATATTTCTCAGGCTCCTGTATTGTCGCTTCAGCCAGGGATGAGCGGATGTTAGCTTCTTCTGATATGCAGAGAAGAAGAGTGTAATGTTCTCACCGTCCTGATGTCATCTCCGATTGTTATTTTTGGTGTACTTCTAAATAATAGGATTTCTGGCATAAAGATTTATCTCAGGATTCAGCACAGTAATTGTTCTGAGATCAAGGGCCCCAATGATGATAGATTTATACAGGTTGTGATTCTCTGACTAATTTGCTTTGAATGAAGTGAACACTTGGGAAAACCAACACGTTATTCCCAAGATTTTACATCCTAACTGGAAATATAACAGGAAATATAGTGCAAAAAAACAACTTATTTTTCACCTCTGAACGTCAAAATGGACTTTTTCATTTGTTACTCAAATGAATTTAAAAAATAGGTGATAGATACTTCAGTTAAACTTCCTCCTTCTTTACACAAAACTTGGGAAACTTTGTAGAACTTATTTTTTTCCCTTTTGCGAATGTAGATGATTTTAAACACTCTCTATGTTTCTGGAAATAGTGACTATTTTTGTGATTTCCCACTCCATGCTACAGGTATGTATGTAAGTTAGTGTTTTTACTCTTGACATCAGGGAAGGGAAAGAGTTCAGGGCACAGTTGGGATTAGTATTAGCTAATAACAAAGTGCTGTAGATGGGGAACTACAGCAATGGAAATTGCTTTTCTTACAGTTCTGGAGGCTGGGAGTCTAAAATCAAAGTGTCAGTGGGTTAGTCTCTCTTGAGGCCTCTCTCCTTGCAGATGGCCACCTTCTGCCCTCTGTGTGCACATGCTCCTGGTGTCTCTTCCTCTTCTTATAAGCACAGCAGTCCTATTGGATTAGGGCTCCACACTTAGGACCTTATCTAACCTTAATTACCTGATTAAAGAATCTACCTCCAATAAAGTCACATTGGGGCTTAGGACGTCAACATAGGAATTGGGAAGGTCGAGGGAGGAAACACAATTTAGTCCATAATAGGGATTTTTTTCTTTCCAGTTTTATTGAGAGGTAATTGATGTTTAATATTGTACAAGTTTAAGGTATACAATAAAATGATTTGATGTACATATACATTGCAAAATAATTATCACAATAAGTTGGTTCACATCCATTGCCTCACACAGTTACAACTTCTTTTTCTTTTTTTTTATTGAGGTATAATTGACATACAACATTATTTTGGTTTCAGGTGTACAACATAATGATTCAATATTTGTGTATATTGCAAAAAGATCACTACGATAAGTCTAGTTAACATTCATCACCATACATAGTTACAGAAGTTTTTTTCTTGTGATAAAAACATTTAAGATCTACTCTCTTAGCAACTTTCAAATATACAATACAGTATTATTAACTGTAGTCACCATGCTATACACTACAATCCCATGACTTATTTATTTTATAACTGTAAGTTTGTACCTTTAATTCCCTGCACCCATTTCACCTACCTGCCACCCCCTGCCTCTGGTAAACACCAGTGTGTTCTCTGTACCTATAAGCTTGGTTTTTGTTTTATTTTAGATTCCATATATACATGAGATCGTACATCATTTATCTTTCTCTGACTTGTTTTACTTAGTATAATATCCTGAAGGTTGTTGCAAATGGCAAGATTTCACTCTTTTTTATGGCTGAATATTCTGTATTACACACACACACATGCGTGCGCACACACACGCACACATACACACACACCATATTTTCTTTATCCATTTATCCATTGATAGATACTTAGGTGTTTCCATATCTTGGCTATTGTAAATAATGCTGCAGTCAACCTGGGGGTACGTATATGTTTTCAAGTTAGTATTTTCATTTTCTTTGGGTAAACCTGGACGTGGAATTGTTGGATCACATGGTAGTTCTATCTTTAGTTTTTTGAGGAACAGCCATACTGTTTTCCATAGTGGTTGTACCAATTTATGTTCCCACTAACACCACACTAGGATTCCCTTTCCTGCACATCCTTGCCAGCATTTCTCTTACCTTTTTGATAATATCCACGCTAACAGGCATGAGATGGTAACTCATTTTGGTTTTGATTTGCATTTCCCTGATGATTAGGTATGTCAAGCATATCTTCATATACCTGTCGGCCATCTGTATGTCTTCTTTGGAAAGACCACTCTTTAGATCCTTTGCCCATTTTTAAATTGCCTTGTCCTTCCAAACCAAGGCCAAGGCAAAAGCAGTCATGCCCATCACCTGGGGTGTAAGAAGTTGGGCTGAACCTGAAAATCTCTTCTGTAAGACTTGGGGAATTTAATGCAAATGATGATTTACTAAACTCTTAAGGCTTTAGGGCACAAATTTGATCATTTTTTTTAGTCATAATAGTTATAATTCCTTTCTGGCTATCTGCATAAAATATGAGCTACATTATTCTTTCCTCCACAGTATGCTGCTTAAATTCTTATTACCATCTAAATATTTTCAAAACTATGTCTTGAAAAAATCATATGTAATTATATTAAATCCTAATTCAGATTAGTCTGGGCTAACATTTCATCATACATTTGTGGACAATGGGAAATTTATACCTGGAGATTTACCCTGCTACATGAAATAGATCTAATTCCTCTCCAAGTTAAGAGAAATAGCTAGGAATGTGCATTTGAGGAAAGTCAAGTCACAGGGTCTGGGGAAAAGCACTGGGCAAGGAATCAGGGGATTCGTGTCTAGCTGCAGCTCCACCACCAACTCCCTTTGTCGAGCCTGGAGACATGGCACTAAGAGTAAACACTGGCCTGGTGAGTGCTCTGCTCCAGGCACCATTCTAAGGACTGCATGAGTGAACTCCTTTAAATTGTTGTAATAACCTCTTGATGTGGTCTCACTTGTATTATCTCCATCTGAAAGCTAATTAGTCTGTTCGGGCAGCTATCACAAAAATACCATAGACTGAGTGATTTAAACAACAAACATTTATTTTTCACAGTTCTGGAAGCTAGAAGTACAAGATCAGGGCACCAGCAGTTTCAGTGCTGGTGAGGGCCTTCTTCCTGGTTCATAGAGACGGCCTTCCTCTTGCTGTCTCCTCACAGGGAAGAAGGGGTGACTGGGCTCCTTTATGAGTGCACTAATCCCATCATGAGGTGGCACATGACATGGCAAGGCAGAGCCCTCATGACCTAAGCACTTCCCAAAGGCCCCACTTCCAAATACCATCCTCTTGGGGTTAGGTTTTAACGGACAGATTTGGGGGAACACACATTCAATCTACAGCACTTGCCCAAGGTTTCACATCTGGAAAAGTCCAGGTGACTGCTAAGTGCCATCCGGGGCTGTGATGCTGAGCCGGAGGTGGAACTCAGCAGCCCTTGTCTCCAAAGGTTTCCAGAGCTTCTCTGCACACTTATACTAACAACCCCAGAACAGAACCTACTTCTCTCTCAAAGGAGGTCACAGCAGGTAAGGTCACCTGGGAAGACCAAGGTGAAGAGGAAAGAAGACCTGCCATTACCTGAATGTCTCCTCCTGCCAGGTTCTTTACTCCCTCAAGGATTGTCTCTGGAGGAGGAATTGTGATCCCAACTTTACATACCAGGAAACTCTGGCTGGGAGTGGTTCAGTAATGAGTCTAAAAGCAATTAGTCACAGAATCAATCAGTGTGGAAATAGGAATGAGAACCTGCATCTGCCCTACTTCAGGCATCACTCATTGCTTGGAGTACTTAATTATAGCCCGAGTGAGAGGCAGTGTGCAGAGTTCTGAGGACGGGGAGTTAACATTGGTATAGATGTTCGTGTTAAGCGAAATAAAACCTTTGGAAGGCTTTGGATGAGTTTCTGCAAGAAAAATGTTGTTATCTTTTCCTAATGCCTCAGCCTGAAAGGTTCCTAAGATAGACCCTCACTTCAGGGAGCTTGCCCTCCATCTGCTCTTTCAGGGATGATTATTCAGAGGGTCTAAGTTGGAGCAATTCCATGAGGCTCCTCCATGTGAGGGGAAGGACGTGGATGCCAGACTGCTGCTGATTGAGACCCCAGGGATCTATACATCTCCCACCACCCCACCACTGGGGCTGGCTGCTGGTTCACACACTGTCCCCTTTTGAAAAGGCTTTCCTTTAAGCCAGTCTTCTTCTGTATCTATGTTTTGGTGCAAAGGAAAACAAAGATGTGATAAATACTGGGTCATACGCCTCGCTCAGCATGCCTGAAGCAGTCGAAGGATGCTAATATGATTGCTAAGAACTCAGATCTGTACTCAGAAAAGATCATTTAGTTACTCTATTCCCTTAAATAATGTAATTTTTCCATAAACAAGCTACACAAACTCTGCAGGCCTGTTAGCTACCTAAACTATGAAATGGAGAGGATTGAATAACATAAAATTTAAGGTTTTTAAAATAATCATCGGCAAAATCCAAATTGTGTGAAAAATATATATTTGTATATTTTTAAAGGCAAGACTAAATAAGCAGTTTGACCACACAGACCATAAGCTCTTCAAGGGCAGGGACCACCTCTTTAATTTCTTTTGATTCCCCCTAATGCCCAGTACTTAGCACTAAGCAGGTGTTCAGTAAGCCTTGCTGGCTGTCAAGCCAAGTGCTAAGATGCAGAAGCTTTATTTGTCTGCACAAATCTGTGCTGGGGGCCATCCCTGCCAAAATAGACCAGGGAAGTAAAGATTCTATAATTAGACCCACAGTGTCGTACGAAGCACCCCATGTCCCTGCTTGTCAATGTGTCCCCATGATGACGTAGTGACAGTTGCCAGTCTCTCTGGGGCCTGTATTCAACTAGTGGGAATCTTAATTTCACTTTATTTTTATTCTTAATGGAGGAAAAACTCATCATTCAAGCCCATCGCAGAAGGGCTGTTGTTTTATAACTCAAAAAAGGGATTCCCCTCCCCCTCCCCTTAAATTGCAAGTAATGGGTTGAGGGTTTATGTTAGAAAAAGGAAAAAAAGTCTGTAAAGTAAAACACATGCAGTGTGAGTAGTCTGAAAAAGGAAATACATAGACAATTTAATCCCATTTATGGAGAACTTAATGATGTCAGGAATTTGGCTTTATCTTCACAAAACCCTCATGGCAACACTAGTATATTATTTGCCCTTAGTATGGATGAGAAAACAGGTTCAGAGAGATAAAACAGTTTGCCCAAGTTCACATAAATGGTAACTGGTGTGCAAGATCATCTCTCTGATCCCCAAACTGCTATTCTTAATCCCGGTCCTCTCCTCTCCCCCACTTCCTCTTATCCTGTTCCCTGTTTTATAGGGAGGGAGTGAGGGAGCAGGCATTGGTGTGTTTCTGCAGTTGTCTTTCTTCTGCCTTGTCCCTGTCTTCTGTTTGTGCTAAAGAGATAAATTAGTAGTTCTCTGAAAAACATGTTGTGATTGTTATGTTTGTAGGCAATTCTCTGCAGAGTTCTAGGAGCTGCATGTATTTCAAAATTTTTCAAGTGCTTCCCTCTTTCATCCCTATTTCTTTAGTCAAAGAAAAAGAGCTAGGATTGGGAATAATGGTAATCTCAAAGGCATATAAATGTTTACACCTGAGAGTTACTGTTTTACCTGATCCTCATAACAAACACTTGGGGGCAAGTAGGGCAGTATGGTTAATCTTGAATTGATACACCAGTAAGGGGAAACCTGTGTTTTAAAGGACACATTCAAGATCACTCAGTTGGTGAAGAAAACACTGCATTTGAATCTAGATCTTTGACTCTGAATTTAGGATCTTGAAAATACAGTGGAGTGTGATTTAAATACTCAGTTCCCCTAGCTTTCCAGGGGATTTGGGGCAGATGGCAACCTGACTTCATCCCACTTCCCCATCATTCCCAACTTTAAACCTAGTTGTCAGTCCTGATTCAAATAGCTGCCGGGCTGGCAGGCAGCTCAGAGCAATTAAGACCTTAGTCTCCATGGGAGTTCCAACAACTGGGAGAGGTCCCAAAGAACAGACAAGTAAAAATTACACAGACAAGGGCACCCCTCAGCCAAATTGGTGAAGATCAAATAGAACAATGGGGGCAAAGGAGAGCAACCTGGGAAGTATTTATCCACTTCAATGAAGAAGACAAGACCACTTAAGGGAATTCAAGGATAGCCAAAAAAGAACTTCCAACTAAAAACTGTGATTTGTGAGCTAAAATGCTAAGTAGACAATTTGAAGGAGAGGATGGACACTGTTGAGATTCAAATAAATAATTTGGAAGACCAGGTGGAAGAAAAAAATCTGAAAGCAAAAAATAAAAGCCAACCAACTAAAACAAACAAAAACACAGAAAAGACAATCATGGGGGAGAAGATAAGAGACTTGGAGAACAGATCCTGGATGGTTAACATGTGACTAAGGAATATAAGGAGAAAATAGAAGAGATGGATGAGAATCAAAAAGAAAACAAAGAATAGGAGACAGGTGTGCTGAACTGAGGCCACTAAAGGAATCTAAGAGGAGACGGTGGGTAATGGGCAGTTCCTCTAGCCCATGAGATTCAGATTTTGATCAGCAACGATGGAGAGGTTATTATTTTGACTTTTTATGTGTATGTATGTGTATAAACTTACAGTCTAAGGTTGAAGAGTTGTATGAGGAGAAATATATATATGATATGCATTACTATATGTAAGTGTATATATATATACATACACAGACACACATTTGTTTACTCTCCACTTCCTGTCCCACTTCTGTGTCTCCTCCTACCTTAAACTGTAAGTTTAAAGGCAAGATCTGTATGTTTGTGTTCTGTGGTAGCTCGTATCTCTGAACCTAGAAGGTATTTAAGATTGGTGACCCATTTACTCTCACTTTTACCCCTCTGTTGCACTTTCTCTTCATTTTCTGGCCTTAACTTTCAGGATTTAATGTGTATTTATTGAATATTGCCTACATAGGGAGGGAAAGAAACCATGGGAGATGATCTTGGGGAGTGGGAGAGGCTAATATTTTTTTCCTTAAAGTCACAGCTGCCTCCTTCACAAGCAAAGTTGTGAAGTGGCACATGGTCCTCCACCCACCCACTCATCCATCCCCGCATTAGCACTTTAAAGCCCCTTCCTTCATCTTGCTCTCACTGTCTGTCCACAGAGTCCCCCAGTCCAAATAATCACTAATCATTGCTTTCATATGCAAACCCTGCCAAAGCTGATTGTGTTCATTCCTTTGGTTCAAATCTAAAAAATTAAAAACAAAAATAAAAACAAATAGACAAAAACAACCCTAAAAGAACAACTTCTAAAGAAGTGAAATTTCAGGTATTGGCAGACCATGAAAGAAAGTATTCGGAGTCAGAAGAGCCTTTGGTGAGCCCCTCAAGTGACAAGGATTGACTCCTAGAAGAGTCACTTAATAAGAAACACTAGCAAGTTTGGAGGGTAGATGCGTTCAACCCAAGGCAAAGGGGCGGAGCCAGTGGTCTGCAGTTTCAAGCTGGCCGAGTCCTGATGGCTAATCAGGTAGGCTTCAGTATAGTATTCTTTCTTACCCCTTTCTGAATTACCAGGCCCTAGAGTGGCAAACCATTTGTAAGATGTTCAGGCTTCTTTTAAAATGGAGCCAAGAAAGGGCTGACAGATGAGCACACAGCATGGACTGAGGAATATTCAACTGGGAGAAACTGAGAAAGAAGGAAAGTAAGCAAAGAGCTGAGAGGGCTTCCCGTTAGTATTAACTCAGGCATCGAAGGGAAACCTGACGACACAGTGAAAGTAGCACTTAAAGACCTTGGATGCAGGAGCAGAGGATAATAAGGCAGAATTAAAGAGCTGAAAACACAACAGTATGGGTGCCTCCCCAGAGTCAGGCCTCCTGGCCCCTAACTAGGAGGAGGAGGAGGGTGACGTGAGGGGTACGGAGCAGGGGGAGCAGGGGGAGCAGGCAGGGAGGCAGCAGCAGGTGCTGGGGCTGTGTGGCCGAGGCCCTTACTGAGAGGAGAACTGGAGGAATGAATTTTCCCCAGATTTCATTTACTCCACATCAGTGTGAAAAACCTAGAGGGCTAAAGAGGTGAAGGGCCTGCAGAGTTGGACTATATTGCCTGCTCTGGACAAGCCATCATCCTTTTCTCTTTTCACTGGCCTCCCAGATGATTACGTGTCCAGCCCGAAGAGAGTGGTGAATATTTGTGGAATGCCGGTTGCTTATATGAAGCTGGGGCCACATTTAGTTGAGCCTTAATGGATGGTCATTTCTCTGGTTCCTTATTCTCAAGACAGAGTCTGAAGCTGGGAAGTGACAGTCAGTCCTTGATCAAACTTGAGACAGGCTCCTCTGAATTCTCTTCTCAACTAGGCCTCGCCTTTTTCTGTCAAGCTGGTTTAGCAGAATCCCCCATCTGATCACTCCTGATATCTAATCAAATTCCTCAGTGCCCGCCCCCCCCTCCAGGTGATGTCTGATTACCCTGACCTGCCTTCAGCAAGAATCCTGTTAGGCTGATTTAGCCAGAATCCCCTCCTACCTGTGATGCTTTCTCTTAGTAAATTTCTATCCCCTTTCCCCTCCCTGCTCTTCCACCTCCTTCTCATTGCCTATAAAATCTCCACTTTTCCTTACTGCATCAGAGTTGAGCTCATCTCTCTCCCCTGCTGCAAAACCCCAATGCAGTAGTCCCTATATCTATCCTAAGGCCCCCTGAATAAAGTCTGCCTTATTGTTTTAATGTGTCACGAATAATTTTTTTCTTTCCCAGAAGAGGGGGCCAGTTATCTTTTGCAAAAGCAAATGAACTGAAATGAGGCACCTAGGAAGTCACTAGAAGTAAAAGCATAGCATTCAGACCCAAGGGTGTGTTTTAGACGTTGTGGTGCTATAAATTCCTCTTCTCTCATGTTCTTCCCCTACCCATCCTCTCTCTCCACCAGCCCCCAAATTTTCATAATTAATAAGTGCAAAATTTTGCAGATGAAGCTAGACTTTTAAAGCCTACTTTAGGCTCTCATTGCTTCCCTCCTAGATTGATCCTTCCCAAATTTTAATGTGCATTCAAATTGCATGGAGCTCTTGTTAAATGCAGATTCTGATATAGTAGGTCTGGGGTGCATTTCAAACAAGATCTCAGGTGATGCCAGTGCTACTCTTAGATCATTGTTTTTGGTTCCCCTTGAATCACCTTGAAGAAGTCTAAAAACATACTGATGCCTGGGTCCTCCCATCAAAGATTCTGATTTATCTGATTTAGGTGTGATCTGGGCATGGAGAGTTTTAAAAGCTGCTCAGGTAATTTCCATGTGCCAGCGAGGGTTGAGAAGAGCTAATATAGAAGATGGAGTGTTGGTGTGGAAGTGCATTGGCCTTGTAGCCAATATACCCTGGGTTTGAATCTGGTTCTGCCATTGACTGGCCAGGTAACCTTGGCTCCTGACTATCTGAGCTTCAGTTTTCTCATCCATTAGAATAAGGGATAATAATGCTTCCCTCTTAGAACTGTAAGGCTTAAAATAAATCTTGTTCAGTACCTAAAACAGTGCTAGATGTATACAATACGAGTATTTTCTTCCCTCATGTTACTTTCTAACTCAGAAGCACCTAGAACAAGATTAAAGCTCATGATTTGTGAGCCAAATTTGATTAACTTGAACAATATTTAAAAAAAATTTTAAGCTAGCATTTAAACATCTAGAGAGTTTCATAAAAATCTAGATTTTGGCTGCTTTGTTTTTTTAAAATCAATCAATCAATTAATTAAAATAATTAAAGCATAGTTGACTTACAATGTGTTAATTTCCGCTGTACAGCAAAACAATTCAATTATACATATATGCAGTAAAACCTTGGTTTGCCAGCATAATTCATTCCAGAAACATGCTTGTAATCCAAAGCACTTGTAAATCAAAGTGAATTTCCCCATAAGAAATAATGGAAACTCAGATGATTCGTTCCACAACCCAAAAATATTCATGTAAAAATGATTACAATGCTGTAATATAATACAAAATAATGAAGAAAATACAAAATATAAAGAAAAATAAACAAATTAATCTGCACTTACCTTTTAAAACCTTTGTGGCTGTTGTGAGGGAGACGAGAGAGGAGGGTTATTGTGTAGGGCAAATTTCACTATCACTAACGGAATCACTGCTATCTATTGATTCAATGGAATCTTTTCTTTTTGTGCAGCTTTAACAAGGAATCTATCCAATGACACTTGCTTTTGCCTCCTTTTGAGGATTTCACGGAAATGTGACATTGCATTGTCATTAAACAGATTCATCGCTTGCACTGCGACAGCCTTATTCGGGTGATGCTTTTCTACAAAATTTTGCACTGTTTCCCACATTTTACACATTTCCCTAATCTCATTTGAAGTGAGGGATTCCTCCGCCTTTTTTCCCTCCTCCTCTGCAGACGAGATCTCCTCCATAACCTCTTGCTGTTGCTCGCGATGCAGATCCATCAGTTCGTCGGTGGTCCGCTCCGTTGGCTCAGTTGTGATTATGTGACATTTGGTGTCCCATACTACTCGTATTGCAAGACATCGCTCATTTATCAAGTTAAAATTTATTAGAAATATTTGCTCGTCTTGCGGAACACTCGCAGAACAAGCTACTTGCAATCCAAGGTTTTACTGTATATGAATATATACACACATATTCTTTTTTATATCCTTTTGCATTATGGTTTATCATAAGGTATTGAGTATAATTTCCTGTGCTATACAGTAGGACCTTGTTTTTATCCATTCTATATATAATAGTTTGCATCTACTAATGCCAAACTACCAGTCCATCCCTTCCCCCACCCTTGGCAACCACAAATCTGTTCCCTATGTCTGTGAGTCTGTTTCTGTTTCATAGGTAGGTTCATTTGTGCCATATTTTAGATTCCACATATAAGTGATATATGGTCTTTGTCTTTCTCTTTCTGACTTACTTCACTTAGTATGATAATTTCTAGGTCCATCCATGTTGCTGCAATGGCATTATTTCATTCTTTTTTTATGGCTGAGTAGTATTCCATTGCATATATGAAACACATCTTCTTTATTCATTCATCTGTCACTGACATTTAGGTTGTTTCCATGTCTCAGCTATTGTAAATAGTGCTGCTATTGTTGCAGAAATCAGTCCATCGAGAAACCAAGCATCACACTCGGAGGGTTGGAGAACTCAGGTTTTTTAAGCCAGCGGCCCCAGATGAGCTAATGCTCCAAAGTTCTGGGGCCCAGAGCTCAGGGTGAGCTTTACTTTTATAGGGGTCAGTGTTAATTTTATATGGTTACAGTTAGCATGGGTAGATTGGTTACTTGGTTTACAGAGCACAGAAGTTTCCAAACAGAAACTTACAAGAGCAGGTGCAGAACATTCCATATTTAGCAAAACATCTTATGGTTACATTTGATTGCTAGGTCTTCCTGTTTTTGTTTTTCTTTCTCACTGCAGCAAGTATATTTTACAGAAGCAGAATAAGCATGGAGTTATTTTTAGCTGAGTACAAGTTTCTAATTTTCCTCTTCACTATGAATTTTGGGGTGCATGTTTCTTTTTGAATTATAGTTTTTTTTAGATATATTCCCAGGAATGGGACTGCTGGGTCATATGGCAACTCTATGTTTAGTTTTTTGAGGACTCTCCATAACTGTTTTCTACGGTGGCTGCACCAACTTACGTTCTCTTAGATTTTGGCTTCTTTGGGAGAATATCAAGACCTGGTGATAACGGCTGCTACTGGGCCTGCTTGGAGCTGAGCAGTTCCTTTCCTGTTTAGAGAGGACATGTCCTTTTTATGCAATTTGCATCCCACTGTCTCCATCATACTTCAAATGTACACCTGCACCTGCATCACTTTCCAGCTCCATCCATTTGCATTACCTCCCTGGGCCTCACAGACACTTGAGTTCACCATTCCTAACCTAAAAGATTATGTTCCAATTCCTTACCTTCCAGGATCTGGTTACAAACCACTCTTATCTCACATGATTTCCTCTTCTTCGGGCATCTGATACTCTGAGCATGTCACTTCTTGTCATTTGTCACACAGACTCCAAAATTTCACATTCTGGAGCTCAAGGTTTTCTCCCTGCTTCCTGTGAATGAAATGACCTTCTTCCTTCTTCGTAGGTTGAAGGATCCCAGTTATTCATTTAATGAGGAAAAGTGCGTGTTATGGACTGAATGATGTTCCCTCCCCAGTTCATTTGTTGAAGCTCCAACCCCCAGGTATTCCAGCACCTCAGAATGTGAGTCTGTTTAGAGATAAGACCTGTCTAGAGGTAATTAAGGTTAAGGTTAAATGAGGCTGTTAGGGTGGGTCCTACTTTATTGTGATTGATGTTCTTACAAGAAGAGGAAATTTTCATACACAGAAAGACAGCAGGGATGTGAGTGTGCAGAGGAAAGACCATGTGTGGACACAGCAAGAAGGAGCTGTTTGGAAGCCTAGGAGAGAGGCCTAGAAGGAACAACCCTGCCAGCACCTTGATCTCGGATTTCTAGCCCCCAGAACTATGAGAAAATACATTTATGTTGTTTAAGCCACCCAGTCTGTACTTTGTTATGGCAGCCCTAGCAAACTAATACAGTGGAGAAGAAAGTTTTCTGTTTTAAATAGAATCAGTTCTTTGAAAGGGGTATCTAGTTAATGACACAGAAGGGTCTAGCAGCTTTCTATGGTTTCTGTCTTTAGGTTTGATGTAGAAAAGCTTTATCTAAAGAGATTTTTCTTCCTAAAATGATCCTTTACTTGTCACTTTCCCATGAGGATTCTATCCATTCTGTTGTTCTTAGTTTTATTACTTCTACCATCATGGATATATTGAAATGTTCCAGAGGCTTTAGTTGGTAGGCGGATGAGCTGGCCTACAACTTGAATCTTTGTATTCTCAATGTGTGAGGAAGAGAAATCCTTAAAAACTTCCTAGATAACTAGCCTGTTTTAAAATAAATTTTAGGAGTAGAGATTTTTCAATGAACAAATAAACTAGTAAAGGAGCCAAGGAATTAGATCATTTAGTTCTACTTTGGGTAAAAGTCACCTGGATTACTGTATTTAGCCATAAACCTGCAAAGGACATTTTTAAAACTTCTCTTGGGATAGACATCAACACTTGGCTCAATCTAGAAGTCCCCAACGGCACCAGCCAGATGTCCACTTCCCCTGGAATTGTTCATCTTCCCAAAATATTGGCCCCATCACAGCTGGTCCTGATAAGCCAAAGGTGGCATATCAAAACAGGGCTTGGTCGATAGTGGGATGAGTTTGCCTTTGGAGGCCAGGAAACAGAGACTAAACAGGTAAAGAAGAAGCAGTGTTGCAGGAAGTCTTAATGGCAGAAGATAAGAAGTGCCACCAGTAGAGATATGTAGTCTCCACAATGGAAGCCATGTGCCTGGCTAAAATTTGGAATTCAAATATTAAGGAATGGAAGATGCACTATTTTTTTTTTTAAGGAAGTGGTGCATTGGGTCTTTGTTGCTACACACAGGCTTTCTCTAGTTGCAGGGAGCAGGGGCTACTCTTCATTGCGGTGCGAGGGCTAGGGCTTCTCATTGCTGTGGCTTCTCTTGTGGTGCATGGGCTCTAGGCATGCAAGCTTCAGTAGTTGTGGTACATGGGCTCAATAGTTGTGGCACCCGGGCTTAGTTGCTCCAAGGCATGTGGGATCTTCACGGACCAGGGCTTGAACCTGTGTGCCCTGAATTGGCAGGTGGATTCTTAACCACTGTTCCACCAGGGAAGCCCAAAGATACACTATCTGTTGGCATCAAATGAATCCTGCCCCAGGTACTAAGTCCATGAGTCTCGGGTTCATTGCATTTCCTCTCCCTGTGGTTCAACTGGTTCTAGGATATCCAGAGCAGCGTGGGGCTAAGCTGTATACATGCATGCATTCATTCACTTGTTCATTCATTTGTTCTATGGGTATTCATTGAGTTGCTCCTTTGTGCCAGGCAGTGTAGTAGGTGCTGAATTATGAAGGGTAGCAGGCTTCAGAGCATCAAACAGATGAACTCACAGCTAAGACTTGATTTCCATTATTCAGGTCTTTACTATCCATTTAACTACTTCCTTACCAATGACAATAATAGCATCTACCATGGATTGAGAGCTTTTTGTGTGTTTTTCATATACAATTATTTTATCTTCACAATATCAGATGGATAGGTACTATTACTGCTATTATCCTCACTTTGCAGATGAGGAAATTGTGGCTCAGAAATGTGAACTAACTTTCCTAACGTCACAATTTACTAGCTGGCCACTCCAGGATTTGAGTCTTGATATGTCTGACTAAAAGTCCTGGTATGTCTGACTAAAAATGCTTTAATTTCTACTTTATATGGTCTTTCTAAAACCATAACAGTGGTTCCAGTCTATTGAAGATGGAAATTTCCCTAGAAGACAATGTTTTTATTTTTATCCTTAAATGTTTTTATTTTTCTAACCAAAGATATACACACACATAGTATAAAAGTCAAATGGTTCTGCAAAGCTTATTACAAAAGTCACCAATGCTTTCCCCATTTCTCTCCCCATTTACCATTCCCTGGCATGAAATGCTTCCAGATTGTTTGGCTTTTCCTTTCTCATTTTCATCTACTTCTTACTTTTCCAGTTAAGCATCACCCAATGATGAAGCATCACCTCCATCGTACACTTATTGCTTCCTGCTCACTCACTTTCCCAGTTTAGTTAAATCACACTTTGGGTTAGATCCACATCCAGTGTTTTCATTATTTTGACTCTGTGAATGGTATTCACACATGAGCTTTGTAGTATATCATTATTATGCTTCTTTTCTTGTGTGACTGGTTTTCCTTCAAAAATACCAGGAATTTCGTTCATTTCTTCTAGGAGACAGCTCTCTGAGGGCCTTCTGACCTGCTGTATTCTGAACTGGCGCAGAGTTGTCATCCTGGAATTTTTCTTTCACCAACATCTTGGGAATTCCCTTTGTGTCCCTCCTGAGTTAGATACACCTCTTCATGGATCTGTCGTCTTCCTTTTCCTTGATCTAAAAACTTCCTGAGAAAGGGTGCATGGAACGAAGATTCTGAGACCTTGAATGTCTAAATATGTCTTTTTTCTACCCTCATATCTGTTTGATAGTTTCAAACTTAGTAGAGAATTCTGGGCTGGAAATATTTTTCCCTCAGAATTTTGAAGCATTGCACTACTGTCCTACAATGATTTCTGAACCTTCTTAAGTATTATTACATTATAAACACAGCTTCTGTCTTTCCCCATTTCTAGACACTTTCAGGACCTTCTCTTTGCCCCCAGTATTCTGACATTTTACCGGGATGTTCCTTGTGTTGGTTATGTTCTTCTACTGTCCTAAATTCTCTAAATTCTTTCTATGATGATTTTCTCTGGAAGAGACTGTTTCTCAGAAGAGTAGGCTGGAGTTTCTTAGTTCCCATAAGGCAAAAAAAAAAAAAAGCTTTTTGTTTAAATTCATCTTTACACTGCCAGCACTTTAGCAACAGCACTAGGCATTTGCTAAAATGGTACGCAACAACTGTAGTAAAATTAATCCAATTGAAATAAGCTTCTTGCAAAGTTTAAGTCTTCAGATGTAAATTTATGATGATACTTCTCACATGTATCAACAAAGGCACAAGGTGATCAGAGTACTGAGTGACTGGCTTGTCTGGTGACTCCTGATTCTGCCTAAGGGTTCCGTTAAGCCAGATTGTAGAATGACTACCTGGGAATACGAACGCTCCCAAACCTCCCATAGCTTTCCTGTGAAGTATTCCTCCACAGCTAACTCATCCTTCTCTATCTCTTCCCACAACTGTGCTGGTTCCATGCTGGGGTTGTGGGGGAAAGTGGGGGTTAAGGAAGGAGGTAGGACATGAGTCCACCAGTTTCCTGCTGAGCTGATGGAAGCTTTTCTTGGCTGACCTGCCCTTAGAAAGAACTGCCTGCTAAGGCATATGCTGATGGCTGGGAGAGACTGGAGTGGAGGGAAATGATGTGCAGACCTGCTGGGAAAATCCAAAGAAAGGAAGGTCAAGTGCAGGAATTGCTGAATTTAAATGGAAATCCTTTGGGATGCTTATGAGGGGTAGTTTATCTTTTAACTGGGATTTAAGTTTGAAATGTATATGGTCATAGAAAAGAAGAATATTAAAATATCTTATTTAAAAAAAATGAACAGAAGTATCATTCTCACCCTGAAACCTCTGCACTTAATTTTAGTATTAGTAATAAGTAAGACATATGGAAGGAACTGAACAGAAATGTTTCAGTTTTGGGATCTGGGCACACTTTTCTGTAAATGAACAGCAGGCTTGGCCTTGAAAAATATTCTTTAATATCTAAAGAAACAGCCAAGGACTTGTCTCCCATTCTCTTCTCCTCGGGTTACCTTCCCCAACGAAAAACTTTACAAAAAAAAAAATTGACTTTACTTCTTTAGAGCAATTTTAGGTTCACAGCAAAATTGAACAGAAGGCACAGAGACTTCCCATATACTCTTTGCCCCCACAAATGCTGAGCCTCCTGCCTTATCAACGTCCCCCACCAGAGTGGTACATTTGTTACAACCGATGAACCTACAAGATACATCATAGTTTACATTAGGGTTCACTCTTGGTATTGTTCATTCTATGGCTTTGGATACCATTATAGCATCAAACAGAATAGTTTCACTGCTCTAAGAATCCCCTATGCTCCACCTATTCATCCTTTCCCCTATAACTCCTCATGACCACTGACTTTTTTTTTTTTTTTTTTTTTTTTTACTATATACATATAAATGGATTCCTGGATCCAATTTCCATTGTAGGGATGGGGCTTCCCACATCAACAAGCAATTCTTCAGACACCAGCTGGGTGTCTTATGATTCAACTCATTTCTGACACTATCTACCCACAGATTCCACAGATTAAGGGTTCAGTCCTACAAATTTGTCCGCTACCCAGTACTTAGAAGCTGGTCGCCAACCCAGGTTGTTACCTGTGCTTCTAATCAACTGGCTATAACTCAGGGGTTCCCATGACTCCCCTTCGTTGGTTCAATTAATTTGCTAGGGTAACTCATAGAATTCAGAGAAACATTTTACTTATTAGATTACTGGTTTATTATAAAAAGATATAACTCTGGAACAGCCAGATGGGAGACATGCAGAGGACAAGATATGAGGAGAGGGTGCAGAGCTTCCATGCCCTCTCCAGGCATGCTCTCTCCACATCTCCCCCAACCTGGAAGCTCTCTGCTTCCCATCCTTTTGGGTTTTTATGGAGGCTTCATTACATAGGCATGACAGATTAAATCATTGGTCATTTGGAATTGATTCAAACTCCACCCCCATTCCCTCCCTGGAGGGGCCCGGGTGTGGGACTGCAAGTTCCAGCCCTCTATTCACAGAATTGTTTCCACTAGCAATCAGCCCCCATCCTTAGGTGCTCCTCCCACCCCAGGGCACCTCATTAACATAACAAAAGACACCTTAAACACTCAAAGCTTAGGAAATTCCAAAGATTTGGGGACCTATGAGCCAAGAACCATGGACAAAGCCCAAATATATATGAGAAATATCTTTTCGTCATTTGAAAGACCAAATATATATTTTTCTTATGAGTCACAATGTTTCACCACAGTTTTGCCTTTTCCAGAATGTAACTTAGTTGGAATCCTGTATGGAATATGTAGCTTTTTTAGATTGACTTCTTTCACTTAAAGAAGTTTTCTCCATGTCTTTTCATGGCTTGATAGCTCATTTCTTTTTAGTGATAAATAATATTCCATTGTCTGGGTATATCACAGTTTATCTCTTTACCTACTAAAGGATATCTCGGTTGTTTCCAAGTTTTAGCAATTATAAATAAAGCTGCTATAAACATCCGTGTGTAGGGTTTTTTTTGTTTTGTTTTCCCCCGTGGATGTAAGTTTTCAACTCCTTTGGATAAATACCAAGGAGTGAAATTGCTTGATCATATGGTAAGAGTATGTTTAGTTTTGTAAAAAACTTGTTAAACTGACCTCCAAAAGTGGCTGTACCAATTTGCATTCCTACCAGTGATGAATGAGAGTTCCTGTTGCTCCACAGTTGGTGTTTCAGTGTTTTAAATTTTAGCCTTTCTAACAAGTGTGTAAAATTGTTGTTTTAATTTGCATTTCCCCGATGACATACGATGTAGGCTATTTTTTCGTATGCCATGTGTAGGTCTTCTTTGGTCAAAGCATACACCAAATGGGTGTATATCTTTTAATTGGGCTGTTTATTTTATTATTGTTGAATTTTACCCAGTGTCTGTGGGTGCAATTTCCTATATGAGGTGATATGGACTTAGCTCACTGTTTAAATTCAGGCCCTAAAGAGGAGGGAGACGATTTAAAACAAAACCAACTTCTGGTGAGATCTGGTTTAGTTTAAGCCAAAGGTAGAAAGGACACTCCATAAGGAGCAGCAGCTGATGGGATTAGGTTAGTCCTGAAGGATCATCAAAAATGGGCAATCAGAGCCAGCTTCTTCCTGTCTGTCTCCTGCTTCCCCGGAAGCCATCCCAGAATTGTGAGCCTCAATGACCCTCAATTTAGTCTTCCTCAGTCCCCTTCCACAAATATTAATAACAAGACCAGCCTTGCTATTGCTGCGTTCGGTGCTATTGCGCTCTTCACTGCCTTGCTTGCGTACAAGGTAGTGTGGAGGAAACACAGAGCAAAGCTCTAGAATGTTTTCTGTGGTTCAAAGGAGTTATATACATTTTTTTCAAGTCCACTTGTTTTGTTCCCAACATCTACAGATGGTTTGGGGAGCATCCACTCCTGAGCACGGTGCTGGATTATTCCCCGTGAGAGGAGTAAAAAAGCATGGCAGCAATTCTAAGGAAATTTTTGTGAAATGAATGGATAGAGGGCCAACACAACAAGCCCATAAGCAGACAGCTGCGAATGTGTATGACTTGTGTACGGACTGAGCTCTTTTAGGGAGAGTCCTCCAAGCTTGGACCTAGGAAGCTGCTCAGGAAGGTTATGCTGAAATTGTATCCCAATCTGCCTCCCCCCATTAATGCCTCCTCCCTGGGCTGGTGCTTGGGATACATGGCCCTCTTCAAGTAAATAATGTTCCGGAAGGGTCCAAGGGAACCTTGACTCTTGTACACGAGTGTAGCAGTGTGAGTTTTAATTTTACTTGTAGAGAATCCCCTCCTTAGGTAAATGGGTTACTTTGCACCAAAAGTGTGAACTTTGCTCCTTAGAGCCCTTGTAGTTGCCATTTGCGCTATATGAATGGTGCAATAAACCTGTTGACATTTGTGAAGTATGTTATGTCATCCAAATTACCCTTCTGGAATACTGCTGTTTAAGAACAACTTTCATGCCATTTCATTGCTCAAGAAAGCACTTGTGATACAGATAATTTCTAAACTTAAAGATAGCCATTGAGTTTCCATCACTTTGTATATTCAATTGTAGACAAAAAAATAAAGCACAATATGTGAATAACCAAGCTTCCCCAGGTCCTGGCTAACCTCACCTGCAGCTGTGTAAGGACTAAGGGAGGGCATTCTCCAGAGGGCCAAGAAGAAGTCTGTCTGCTCTGTCCCATACCTGCCCCAGTGCCTTGTCCATAGTAGATGCTCAATTATTTGTTCAGTGAAGGAAGCAAACAGTAAGTGCAGTTTAATAACTCTCCCCCAGTCCTTGCACATGTTCCTCTCTGCATCAGATTCTGACACAGCTGGTATTTAATGGACACACATTGGGTACAAGGCTCTGTGTTTCAAATTGGTTAGTTCATTTAAACCTCATAGTCATCTTGTAAGCTTGCTTAAAATTCAAATCTAACAAGTACAATTTTCTCACCAGACTTGAGCAGAATGTACTTTTCTCAAACTTTTAGTACAGTTATCAGATTTCGTCTCTGAAAACTCAAGGCAGGTTGGGGTCGAAATCCCTTTACTAGCTTGACTTCTTCTTTCTGGAAGGTCAACACATTTCCTTCTCTGATAGTCTGAGAAGCTCTGACTCCTCTGGTTTTGTATGTACCATCTTCTTTCAAAGCTACAAAAAAAAAATGTATTGTAAAAGTAGCAAATATGTTTTGTGAAACATTCAAACAGTACAGAAGTATATTTAAACAAAATAGTAACTGCCTGGTTCCTGCTCTCTTCCCTAGGCCTTTCTCTGAGAACTTTATTTGCCATGGGTAGCTGCCACAGTCATCATCCATTTGGGGGGTGGTTCTCAGATATTTTCTGGGCTTTGTTCTAGCATCATATTAGTATTCATACTGCTTTGCAAATTTAGTTTTTTTATTTGACAACATGGTGTAGACATCTTCCACATCAGGACATTTGATTTCACTCATTTTTTAAAAATGGCTGCTAAGCAGTGACTGGCATTTATTGAGTGTGTCTGTGTACCAGCTACTGGACTTCATTTTATTCTCATAAAAACCACAAGAAGTAGGTGCTTTTATCCCCTCTATATGCTATGTGAGGAAATTGAAGTTTTTAAAAAAATTATAATTCATTTAATTGTTAACTAACCCCTATTATGGTATATTTAATTGAATATATATTAAATATTATCACACACTATTTATAAATATTATTTTATATGTATATATATATAGAGTTTGCAATGAGCATCTATGGGATAAAGTCCTAGATTCACTTATTCCACACCTATTTTTGAGAACTTGCTATGCACCAGGAAATAGTCTAGGTACTAGGAACACTGTGTTGAAGACAGATTGGGGTCCTGTTTTAATGGTATGTACCTGCGAGTGGGTAGAAAGATAATAAATAGGCAAATGTGTCAAGATGTGTGCTGAGAATAACAAAGCAGGGTGAGGGAGTGGAGATCTGCCGGGTTGCTGTTTCAGAGAGGGTTGTCAGGGAAGGCTTCTCTGATGAGAGACCTGAACATTGGGCTAAACATCTGAACTCCCATCACACAGAGAGGGAGAGAACATTCTAGAACAGCAAACACAAAGGCCCCAAGATGAAAATGTTTCTGGCATGGTCAAAGAGAGAAGAGAGTATCAAGGGTGACTTCTGGGTTTGGGGACTTCACTAAAATGCTAAGTGGTAGGTCCATTTACTGAGAAGGGGTGAGAGAGAGGAGGGGGCAGGAAAGGCAAGATTGAGGAGATGGGGCAGGAAAGAAGAGTCCCTGTGTGGACTGAAGTTTTCCGTGTTTGTCACTTAGCTGGGAGAGCACTTCAGCAAGGAGCCTGGGGCAGAGGAGTGGTCAGGCCTGGCTATCTCGTTTGGGCACCATGGGCCTATAGGACAGGTTTAAAGATATGGAACTGGATGAGTGCACCCAGGGAGTGAGGGAAGCAGAGAAAACTGGGGTTTCTGAGTCAAGGCCATGCAGACATGTTTCTAAATGCTGTCAAGTTTTTAAAAAAACTTGAAAAAGTTTTGCCAATTTATACTTATCAATACCCCGGAAAAGGGCAACACCCAGAAATAAGCTATTTAAATGTACATCTATTTACTTATAAATGAAATTGAGCTCATTTCCAATCTTTTAGTGGCTTTTTTCTCTTTTTTAAAAAAATCTTGTGAACTGCATGCTTTTGCCCATATTACTGATTTTAGAGGGGTTACTGATATATAAATTTTATTAATTTATGAGTTCTTAGCATATTTGTATTTAAGAATATTAGTTCTTTGTCCTATATTTTGCAGTCTTTTTCTTTTGAATTTTAAATGCTTTTTGGGGGCTTCCCTGGTGGTCCAGTGGTTAAGACTTTGTCTTCCAATGCAGGGGGTGCATGTTCAATCCCTGGTTGGGGAGCTGAGATTCCACCTGTCTCCTGGCCAAAAAACCAAAACATAATGGAGAGGCAAATTAGAAACTTGCACTCAGCTAAAAATAAATCCATGCTTGTTCTGCTTTTGTAAAATATGCTTGCTGCCCCAAGAAAAACCAAAAAAAACAGCATGACCTAGCAATCCAATGTAACCATAAGATGTTTTGCTAAAAATGAAATGTTCTGCACCTGCTCTTGTAAGTTTCTGTTTGGAAACTTCTGTACTCTGTAAACCAAGTAACCACTCTACCCATGCTAACTCTAACTGTAACCATGTGCACTGACTCCTATAAAAGTAAAGCTCACCCTGAGCTCTGGGCCCAGAACTTTGGAGCATTAGCTCGTCTGGGGCTGCCTGCTTAATAAACCTGAGTTCTCCAACCGTCGGAGTGTGGTGTTTGGTTTCTCTACGGACCAATTTCTGCAACAATAAAACAGAAGCAATATTGTAACAAATTCAATAAAGACTTTAAAAATCATCCACATCAAAAAACAAACAAAATCTTTAAAAAAAGTGCTTTCTGTAGTTCAGAAGATTAAAATTTTTATATAATCAAGTTTAATAATATACTTTCTTTTATAGCTTATGAATTCTTTTTGTTGTTGTTTTAATATTTAGAGAGGTCTTTTATCATCTAAGATGGCAATCATATTCTCTAAGATTTTTTGCAATTCTTTAAAAGTTTCCAGGATGTCTTTGGTTTCTCCTATTTTTGTGGCAGAGTTGCTCAGGAACTGAATCCACAGAACTAACTTTACTAGCTCATTTTGCAATAGTGAGATGCGGGGGAATCAGGAGGAGATAAATAGTGGCCCACAAATTTCGGGTTGAACCCAGAGCCTAGCACACAATAGGTGCTTAACAGAGCTTGTTAAAGGAATACACTGTTGGCTTTTTTCTTAACTCAGCAGGAGTAGAGCTCTTCAGATGTTGCCAAGGACTTTCCAGATGTTATCACTTGCACAGCCCCAAGATTTCCTGTAGTAGAAAGAGAGGTTGGGGATGAGGCCAGGGGTGGCTTGGTCAGCACTGGCCAGAGCTGGACGACAGCTTTATAGAGGAAACCGCTGGGGCCATCCCTCCTCACGGTACTGGGACTTGGTGACTGGAGAGTTTCAATCAATTACAGTTTCTACTTGGGAGCTAGCTCGCTCTGAGGCAAAATGTGTTACTTTAAACAAACCATACTGTAGGCAAAATACATTTTTATGATGCAAACTGGGAGCTGGCTGGGTGTCCCGCTATGGTTTCCAGTCCTTTTCTTGTCACTTTCTGCCATCTACCGGCCACAGCGCAAATTACTCTGGGGTTCCTTGAGATTATACCTATGCGGAAGGACGTCTTCTTCCTATACCTTCCCCAATCTGAAATGTAATTTCCCAGAGAGGGTGTGCTGTAATTCACCAGGATCCAAAATGTATTTCTCCCCAAATTACAGTTCAGGGGGGACTGAATTATGTGAGCAATCATTTTATTGTTTTCGATCCTTTGTCGGAGAGGCAGTATATGAATTCTGACCACCTAAATCTTAGCTCTACCACTTACTGTCTGTGTGACCATGGGCAAGAAACTCAACTTCTTGGAGTCTCACCTTCCTCATTTGTAATGTGGGGATAATACTAGACCTTGCTCCACAGGCTTTTGGCTCAGATGACGTGAGTTCTCAAATGTAAAGCATATAGTATCTGGTACCTCACAAGCTCTAGATAAATGTTAGCTATCATTTGCTTGAAATCTACCTAAGGTTAGGGAAGCATTACTTCGGAACATATTGAATTCCATAAATTAGTTATGATTTATAACCTATACTCAATGTTTGCATAGGAATTTTGTTTCCAAACTGCTTCCATTTTAACTCTTGAGACTCAGCTCTAAAGCTGCAGCTTCCATACTGCAGCCTTCCTTCATCCCTCCTTCTGGAATAATCCATCTTCCCTCTGAGCCCTCATAGCCCAGTATTTAGACCTCTCTTGGACTAATGATTTTCACCTTGGAATATAGACCTGCCTTGCCACATACATTGCCTGGATGCCCGAGGGAAAGAGCCAGTCTGATTCATCGCTGTGTCTCTCAAAATCTCTCTCAGAGTATGACGTTATTTATCAATTACTCAGTAAATGTTTGTTGAGGGGATAAATGAATAATCTCACACCATTCCCCTCAGGAACCTTGAGTGAAGTACAACAGATATGAATTGTGCCCATTCTACAGAAGAAGAATTGAGTGACTTGCCCCACAAGAAATGGGATGGTAGAGCTGGGACTAGCTTTCAATGGGACTAGGTAGAGCTGGGAACTTTGCCAGGCCAAGAATGTACATGAAGGGCAATAAAAGCAACTGCACAGAGGAGCAAGGCTCACCCTCAGTCCGTGTGCACTGGAGCTACATGCTGCAGGCTGATTTTGGTGGGATTAGGAAGAAAGATTCATGTCTGAAGCTGGTCTTCTGGCTTCCATGCCTCATCCAAGTCCTACTGAACCGCACAACCTAATGCCAGGTTCCTAATTTCTGCTGTCCCATCATTGATTGTCAATCCCACTTGTCCTCAAATGACTGGTGCTTTGGGTCTAGATGTCAAAATATTTATTCCCAAAATTCACTTGTAATTGTCAAGAAGACAAAGGGTCCCATCAGAAGAGCCCTGTTCCTTTTTTTTTGGGCGGGGGGGCTGCACTGGGTCCTCGTTGCCTCATATGGGCTTTCTCTAGTTGTGGTGAGTGGGGGCTACTCTTCGTTGGAGGGTGGGACTGGATGGCCAGATGGGGTGGGGATTCTTGAAGGACACCCTAACCCCAGAAGTGGAGGTAGCACATGACAGTGTTAGGACCTGGGAAACCACTGTTGTCCCTCTGGGAGCTGGAGCTGCTAGAGAAATTGGTCTGGCTCCCCCAAGGACATCAAAGCCATGGAAACCATATGGGGCACTGTCAGCCCAGCCAACAGATGCTGTAAATGTTAGCAGTGATGCGGTGCCAGCCCTGGGATGTGGAGTAGACAGGACTGAGAAAGTGAAGGGTTTTCTCCAATTTGCACACTATATCACAGCATAGGAAAATTCCTATTGCTCTACATTCTCAGTTTTAATGTTGAACAATCTGGTGGTTGTGGTTTTAA
The DNA here is from genome assembly GCF_030028045.1 of Hippopotamus amphibius kiboko. Lineage (NCBI taxonomy): Eukaryota > Metazoa > Chordata > Mammalia > Artiodactyla > Hippopotamidae > Hippopotamus > Hippopotamus amphibius. The sequence goes on along the minus strand of NC_080188.1, from coordinate 162,773,185 downwards.
ATTTGACTTGAAGTTGAGTACTTTCACTTATTTTTATTGATCATTTAGATTTACACTTTTATGAAGTACCCATTCAAGTATTTGGTCCATATTTCTATTGGTTTTTCTTTTTTAAGAAACATTGATTGGTAAATATTCCATATGCAAGTCTTTCATTGGTCCTATGTATTGTAAAATATTCTCTCCCATGCTTTAGCTTTTATATCTTAATGGCATTTTCTGACTATCAGGAACACTGAACTTTACTGTAGTTGGGTTTATCATTTTCCTTAATACGTAGACATTTTTGTCTTATCTAAGATATCTTTCTACATATCGAAATTAATAAAGATATTCTTTTATTCAATATATTATCTTCCAAAAATAAAAAAAAAGTGAAGGGTTTCCTCCTATGTCTAGCCCTTTCAGATAAACAGACTCTTGTCTCCAACCCCCTGACCCCCTACTGCTGACTTTCTGTAGCCCGTCCAAGCAAATGAGATCAGACAAGGAACCAGACCAGGCCCGACTATACCAAGAGTATAACATTCGTGCTCCTCTCCTCCTCTCATCAACGAGTTCCATGATTTTGACAAGGCCGATGAGGAGACAGAGCTATGAATGAAGGTGATGATACCCAAATTTCCTGGATCATGGTGAATTTCAGGACTTGGATAATGTAAGACATCTACTCTCAGGAGAGCAAAGTTGAAAAATAAAAGTGATTCTTATTTTGCATATATCTGATGGCGACTCTCTGGCGAATACAATGCTACACAAGCATTGTGTTCTATGCTACCTGGAGGACACAAAGTTCAAAAAAGTGGCCACAGGTCACAGTGGAAATTGCACTGGCTTTGGAGGCAGACAGAAAGTGTTTAAATTTCCTACTACCAGCTTTGTAGCCTTCGTTCAGTTCTCTGCATCTGTCTACTCATCTGAAAAATGGGGATAATAACATATAACTTCCAGAATTATTATAAGGATTAAGAAGTATACATGGGCTTCCTAGGTGGCGCAGTGGTTAAGAATCTGCCTGACAATGCAGAGGTCACGGGTTTGATCCCAGCTCCAGGAAGATCTCACATGCCACGGAGCAACTAAGCCCGTGTGCCAAAAAAAAAAAAAAGAAGTATACATAAAGGATGGAGCTTAGTACAGTACCTATTATTATAATGAAGACTATACTGCCTTGTCTTCAGGGAACTTGCAGTCAGGTTTGGAGTGTTCAGACTATAATAATCATCACAGCAATGTAATCTGTAACAAGCAGTGGCTTTGCAAGTCAGATGAGAGTTTGAAGTAGGGAGAGAAGCACTCCACCAAATTCCATTAGATCTGCTTAGTTTTCTTCAACATATATTTATTAAGCATCTAACATGCACAAGGCTATATTATCAGAGTAGTTCAATTCAAAAGTTCTGGAGAAAGATCTGGGTTTCAATCCCATCTCTGTCACTTACTAGAGGTGTGATTTTGGGAAGTTACTTAACAAACACCCTGAGTTTGTTTCTGAGTTTCCTCATTTATAGAATAAGGTTGTTAGTAATACCTGCCTCACAGGTTGCTGTGAGGAGTAAATGAATTAATGCACATAAAGGATGTAGCAAAGTCCCTGGCACATGGCAAGTGCTGAACACAGCACAGATGCTGTCATCACCACCATCACTGCCACCAGTCCCCATGCAGTGTCAGGGATTTGAAAAAATGAATAAGATAAATTTCCTTCCCCCAGGCACCTCACAGTTCAGTCCATCCTGGGACCATTTCTGATCTTTGAAGCCTTTCATAGGTGATCCAGGCAGAAGAGAGCCTATTTTCCTAGAATGGGGAAAAAAATTGCCTGGGAAATTTGCAATACTATGACTTAGATGAGGGTATTCACTTTCCCCTAACGACACCCACTTTGGAAATGTGCTTCCCTTGAGCTCCCCATGAAACGGAGACAGAGATTTGAGTCTTTACTAGGTCTATGGGTTTTCCAGGACTGAAACTTACTTTGTTCAGTCTTGATAATAATGCAAATGGACAGATTTAGAGATTAGGGATCCCAATTTGCTGTGTCCTTTAATATATGTGTCATGCATGTGGCTGTGGTTTGTGTATTCCTGGGTATTCTAAAGAACCCTAAAGTAAAATATGACAGAGCTGCTATCATACTGCATAGCAATCACCTAATTAGGGAAGTAGCACTTTTAGCATTAAAGTGGCATAAAAGTCATGAAGTGGGGGCTTCAGTAAAAGGAATTTCTAATATCTGAACTCAGGATAAGGGCTTTCACTCCTAGCTTATGAGAAAGAAAAGGAAAAAAAAAAAAAAAAACAACCCAGAAAACAAAACCCCACGAGTCCTTGCTAAACTCCTTTAAGAATGTTGCAGGGTGAAGCGTAACTCTGCTCAGAGGCAGGGGCTATTCCAGTTGGCTTTCAAGTTTCTTTTGCCTCATGGTGTTAAGCTCATTTGGTGGGAGGATGAGCAAGACACGTAACAGTTAAGTGGGGACTCCCATCAATTAAAGGCCACACAGAGTTCTCTTAAGACTTCTTCCAAAGCCATCTCCTACTATCTATAACAAGTCAGCATCCAGCAAGGAGAAGGACATCTGTGTATTTTTAGACAGAAAAGTGCTGTCTCCTTGTCATTTTGTGCGAAATTCTTTTCTCTCTGCTTCCCCTCATCTGGCCTGGTGGTATCTCCGAAGAGAAAGGAGCTACCTGGTAAGTAAAGATAAGCTGTGCTTATTAGCAGAGATGTGCAAGGGAAGAGGCTGTTTAAAAATGGATAAGGAGGTAATTGTCTTCCTCTGGCTTGAAAGCAGGGACTCGCTTTCCTCCGTCAGGGCCAGGCAGCCTGCGAGGAGCTGAACAAGTGTGCTCTCCACCGCGGGGTGACCTGGAGTTCGCGTGCGCGGGGCTGCTCTCAGCTGCAGGAACCCTCAGGTCTTTGAAACTGCTGCGTTGTCCCGACAGTAGATGCCTTCCACGAAGGACTGATGCTCTGCCAGCAGAGTGAGACGCCGTCGTTTTCAGACTGCCCTTTGGAAGAAAGGGGACAGTCGTGCAGTGCAGCTCCCGTGCCAGCCTCACTTCTGATGGAGCCGCCATCGCGTGTCTCCCCCGCCTCCCCCTCCACACAGCGAGCAGGGGCTGAGCTGCTGCAGGGCTCAGGTACCAGGGCCCTTGGAAGGATCCAGGTAAACCATTGGATACAGAAACGAAGGATGGCGGTAAAGGCCACATCGACATGACGTCTAACATCTGGTTCAAAACTGAGTTCAGTCAGTCCTCCAGATGCTTCCACACACACGCGGGTGTGCCACTGGGAAGACTGAGCCACCTCTTTGTTGCATTTCCCAGCTGATAGTTCTGGAGACACAGGTCTGTTCTTCTATCATGTTTGCTTTTAGACATGAAGAACTGTTATGGGCCAAAGCATAGAGGCACCCAAGGTTTTCTCGCTAACGTTCATTTCCCAGCTTCCCCTGCCATGCCCATCAGGGGCACATCAAGGAAATGGGAGAACCCTGCACCCAGGGACTAAGTCTGTTCTTTGTTTGCACATGAGCTCAGCTTATCTGGATTGTGCTGACTCTGTGGGATTCCCAGAAAATAAAAGCCAGGGACAAAGCACAGGGAAAATGACCTGGTCCACACCGTGCCTGGCCTCCTTCCCATACCTCCCCTCCCCTGCAGCCTGTGAGTAGCCCCTGGGTGGGATGGGGGGAAGGTGAGCTCAGAAAGGAGTTATGCTGAGAAAGTGGATACCTCTGCAGCCCCCACATTTCCTTCTCAGGCTACTTTCTGAGGCCTAATGAGCGTGTGTGTGTCATACCTCAGACAGTGTCCTAAAGCAGAATGCAAAGCCTGTTTCCTAGCAGTTGGAAACGAGTTGTCAACCCCCCCACAACATTTTTGCTGAAGGCATGTTAAATATCATCTGGTTATTTGGTTATTTCTGAGGAATAAAGAATATAGCTGTGAACGGAATGTTATTGAAATACCCATTTCAGCTGTGATTTTAATTGCTTGGAAGTGTGAAAGTTCAGTTTTTAAATTTCCAAACTGTCTCCCTTCCTGGCACTTTCACTTCAGGCTTCCTTTGCAGGAACAGAGAGCACCCAAGCACTTGTAGAATAAATCTGCAACTCAAGAAGCCGCTCAGTCAGAGGTGGATTTACCATGCATGAATTAAGCTTAAGCTCTGGGGCCTCTCACTTCTATAGATGGCTTTCAAGGTCCTGAGAGGAGGCCTACCAGTGTGTTCACATGGTCCCATATATTTGTGAAAATAAGATCTTTTAAAAATAGAGTTTTTCTTAAAGTAGATCACCCCAATGATATAAGTTTAGATTCCTGAGCAAACTCTTATAGCAAAGTGAGTAATTTCTTATAAGCTGTCCATCTTCATCTCAATAAAGGCATCTAAATTAGGTTAACAGAATAATTTAGAGAGGAATTTTGGGGCAATTGCCATGGTCCTCTCAAAATGCAAAACACCATTTATTATACTTTGATTTGTCTTGAGGAAAGAAGCTGCAGATGACAGAAGGGTTTCCGGAGCCTTTCGCAATGCTAACTAACAGGGAAGAAAATAATAGCCAATATTTCATGATAGGAAGGGGCCCCCTCCTTGATATTTGGTGGGACATCAGCTATTGGCAAAAGGACTGCTTGGCACAGCCTCTGGACCCTTTCTTCACGACTGGGAGAAATGAGAGGGAGGCTTAATCACTTAGGAGCCAATATTTCCTTCCTTCTTTCATCTTCCAATTTTTTGGGAGGCAAGGCTTGAGCCTAGATGTTTCCTATGATTGGCTTTGGTGAATCAAGTGATTCCAAAGGAGCAGGGAGCAAAGAGGGTCCTTAGAGAAGTCTGTAGGTTCAGGAGAGGGTTCAGTGGGAGTGTTGCCTGAACCCCAGCTCTGGTCCTTATAACCACATCACAACAGGGAAGCTTGCTGAAGCAGAGACAGAGGCAGGACATAGGAACTTTGTGGGCCCTAGGATTTAGTTACTATGGCCCCAGTCTTTACCCCCTCTCTTTCCTCCTTGCTTCTCCCTGTGTGTTTTAAATTAATTCAATAAACGACATGATTGGAGCATGTTAGCTTGCTCTGTGAGTCTTTCTCTTCTGTGATCTTGGAGGTAGTTTGTCTGGTAATATACTTGGAGGCTACCATTGCATCAAAGTAATTTCCCTTTAGCATGGCAGTGTTAATCAGGGTTATTTAATGCTGGTAATAACCCTCCAATTTCAGAGGTTTAACAGACTCTTATTTTGCTCAACAACAATCCAACAGGGACGTTCCTTGTCAGGCAGCTTTCCTGGGTAGCTCTCCTCAAACCTCAAAGTGGACACTGGAACCTCCCATCTTGTGGTTATGCCTCCTTGAGGGCCTTAGAAGCCTCTTCATTAAACAGGCAGATAGGGTGGAGGATTACACGTTGGAGGATTTTATGGACCAGAACTAGAAGAGGCACACATCGCACTCACTCACATCCTATTGGTCAAAACTAAGTCACATGACTGCCCAAGTACAAGGAAGTCTGGGAAGTGTAGTCTAGCTTGTGACCAGGAGGAAAAGGGAAACAGAACACTGAAGGTTCAGCCACTCTGTGCTGAAGTGTGACTACAACCTAATACCAATTACGAAGTGAAGATGTGGAATCTTCATTCCTCAAAATTAGTGTTGCAAGATTACTCTTTTTTTTTTTTTAACTTCAAAACATGACAATTGAAGCTGATGGATTCTTAAGCCAATTAAAAATGACACAAATAATCAATGCTCATTTTAGAAAAATTAGAAAATGCTGATTCAGGCAACTACTTGATATACATTTTAATCAATGGTATAATATAGTGGTAGAAGTCTGCTGAGCAGTAAGAAGTGTGTGGCTTGATTTTTAAAGACTATTTTGAATCATAAAATAAAGAATAAATAGGTAGAATTTTAGAATTAGAAGAAACCTTAGAAATGATTTAATCCAAAGCTTTAATAGATGATGAAACTGAAAGCAAAGCAGAGGAAAGTTACAATTCCTGAGCTCTGATAACGCTCTGAGGTCATAGCATAATGACGTGACTTACCCAAGGTCACACAGCTACTGAGAGACATGAGACTGGGACCCCGTGCTTCAAATTATGAGTCAATATGCTCTTGGCATATATTTAATTAGCCCCCTCCTCCTCCTCCCACTGCCGTGTACACATACATACATTCATGCTCCTCTTCCAAGTCATTCATGTGAGTTTAATTTACAGTCCACTGAAATGGAAGGAAGACATGATTAATGTGTATTATTCTCATAATGTGAGTCTAGCAGCTCTGTGGTGTTACATCTGTAGTAGCATCGTTTTCACGGCTTGTATGCTATTTTGCAAATAGCGCCAAAGGATTTTGCTTGGTGGTCACCAAGTTCCAAGAGAAATGAGATATTCTTTTCACAGGTCTGGAAAAGAGCAAGTTGCACTGGCTGACTTCAGAATGACCCATTGTTCTGAGCCTAACAGGTGCAGGTTTCAACACTAAGGGTCGGATCCCATTACCACTCAAGTTGCATGGATCACTGACCTTGAAAGGGGTCTGCAGACACATCAGTGTGGGACCCGTCCTTTAGGAACCACGGCCACTAATCTGAATGGCTATTTAGAGCCGTGAATGGCATTTAACAGGCACTCCTCCATTCTTCCACACTCATTGAAGAATACCAGTCCTTCTCCTCCTACTCATTAGAACTGACACTTCCCAGGCCAGAGGGATGGCCAGTGTGAATCAGAGAGGTGAGATCTTCATCCTGAAGGAAAGGGTACAGTTTGGGGGCAGCTGGGGATGAAAGAAGTTACTACTGACAATTGGGACTTGGAGCTTATGACTGTGTCTCTGTTACAATAAACACACAGTTACGTGGAATATCTCAGAGATACTTTGGTTTGAAATTTAGATGATCTAATCAAGTCATTTTAGAGTAGCCTGTTAAAAAGAATGTGAGTACACCACCTGCCCATTCTTAATATCTCAAATAAACAGTCATTTTCCCTCTGAAGCTGGTTTAATGATTTGTTTCTACTTCATTTACTCCACTGAGGGTGTAGTTTGCTTTTGTGTACATGGTGGCCTTATTTTTCATTTTGGCTAATTCCTTGAAATCAAAACATGAAAAGGACACTGCACATGCTTTAACAATTCAATTGAATTTTAAGGGTATGTGGCCACTGTACGGCTGGTTCATAGAGCAAATTTGTTTGTTTGCTACTGGGTGCAAATTAGGCTTTTACCGCTCTTGAATCCCATGTGATAGTCACTCAGTTGATATTCTACTGATGGATGAAAGGCAGGAGCATTACATACAAGCGTGAAGATAACTTCCTTTTGGCCTAACGAGGCAAAATACAAATGTTTCCTTGGAGTTTGATTACCTAGCTAGTCCATCTATTCTGATTAAAGTAGGTGCAGTTTACAACTGTGGATGTGATTATAAGGAATGATGTCAATGAGGAAGATGGTCTCCTTATCTATTTTCAGGGATATCATGAGTGATCTTTGCCAAAGGCAACACTGTGGAAAAATGTCTATTATTTTGAAAAAGTAGCACTATGGCTTGCACATGATAACTATTTATGATATTAATTAATGATTTTGTTCATTCATTTAGCAAACTGTTGAGCACTTCTTATGTGCAAGATGCAGGAATATAAAGCCAAATGTGATATGATCCCAGCCTTCAAAGGGCTCACAATTTAGTGGAGGAGACAGACAAGCATCTAGCTGCTACATGATGTGATAAGGGTTTTGGTGGCCATATATACAAACCTATGTATATGTATAAGTGTATACATTATATACGCATGTATATACGCATATATACATTCATATGTAAATGCATACACATTCATATATAATGTATATATAATGTATAATGGCTCCCCTTCCCAGCCATTCAGGTGAACTTAATTAACAGTTTTCTAGGGGGCTAGGGGGTTCCTGTGAGGGGAGTATGGAGGAGGAGTGATGAGTTTTTCCGGTGAAAGGCATTGGGGAGGACACTTGGGGGGCTTTGCCCACGGAGGGTGGGGAGGGCGTTCTAAGCAAAGGAAGCACTTGGCACAGAGGGATGGAGGAGTGAGCGAGAGAGGACTGGAGAGAAGAGTGGTCTTTTTAGAGCAGCTAGAGTACGAAGTACAGGTGGACGTAGCGTGTGACACTAAAATACGTAAACAGAGAAAAATAGTGAGGAGGGTGGAAATCTTGGTCCACATGCCCAGGTGCAAGGGATGTGTAACGTTACTTATTCTTCTCTTAATCAATTTATTTTTTAAGCTGTCATTCTGCTATGTGAAGGAAACAATCTTCATCAATTTGGAATCCTCTTCTCAGTTCCTGGGTTTCCTACGTGCCAGGGGCCTTATGAAGACATTGGTGGCAGTGGATGATGGAGGTGTCAGGACTTCAGTTGCCAGCTCTGCACGTAGGCATCCAATGAGATGACCATTATCCTGCCCAGCCCTTGGTCATCATCTCTCCATGGCTGCTGCTAGGTCATTTTCAGAAGGTCTCTGTGATGCTCCCAGTGTTCTAGGACTCAGCCTCTGGATGCCCTGCTTTATGAGGTTGTCTAAAGCCTGCTTTGGTTAATCAAATGATATCCATCTCTCTTTAGCTGAGTTTTTGCTGCCCACCTGGGGAAACAGGCATGGAAACTTTTTTTTTAATTAATTTTATTTATTTATTTATTATTTTTTGGGGGGTATGCCAAGTTCAATCATCTGTTTTTATACACATATCCCCGTAATCCCTCCCTCCCTCGACTCCCCCCCCCCACCCTCCCTCGAGTCCCCCCCACCCTCCCCGTCCCAGTCCTCTAAGGCATCTTCCATCCTCGAGTTGAACTCTCTTTATTATACAACAACTTCCCACTGGCTATCTATTTTACATTTGGTAGTATATATGTGTCTGTGCTACTCTCTCGCTTCATCTCAGCTTCCCCTTCACCCCCCGCCCCCTCCCAAACCTCGAGTTCTCCAGTCCATTATTGCATCTGCGTCCTTGTTCTTGTCACTGAGTTCATCAGTACCATTTTTAGATTCCGTATATGTGAGTTAGCATACAATATTTGTCTTTCTCTTTCTGACTTACTTCACTCTGTATGACAGACTCTAGGTCTATCCACCTCATTACATATAGCTCCGGCATGGAAACTTTTGATCTTGAATCCCACTAACTTATCGGGGAGCAGTCTGTCTCCTTTCCTCCCTAGGAAGATCAGGAAGATGTTCCAGGGCCTCCTTCTCAGGGAACCACAAGCTTCCAGTGTCTCATTAGCTCCTTTCCTACTATTTTCGTCATCAGAGCCAGAATTTGTAATCCTGAAGGTGTGGGATGGAGGGATGGTGGTGGTCATGGGAGAGAATCTTTGCTCTTCATTAAATATTTTCCAACATTTTTTGTTACAGTGCTGTGTTTTTTCCATTCCTTCTGAAGGCTAAGCTTTTGAAACCCAAAAATTGATAACAGATTCTTTTCTTCCCTGTTTTCTACCTTATAATTCTTTTCCAGAGGTAAGGGATCTAGAAAGTTCTAGGTCAGGGTTCTCAATCGCAGTTGCATGTTGCCATCACTCTGAATGCTTAAAAATGAATACAAATGCAGTAGGTCCACTTCCTGAGCTTATGATTTAATTGATCTGGTTTAGAGCCCGGGCATCGGTATTATTTAACTGGCTCCGCAGAAGATATTCTAATTGTGTCAGGATCAAGCATAGTGGTTCAGAGCAGTCCGACATATTAAAGAAAATGCAAGGAAAACATCAGCTAATATTGCAAAGTATTTTCCAGGCCTGGTTGACCAGCGCTACGTTTGGAAGAACCTTCAATGCCCTATAACGGAATTTTGACTTTGTCATGTTGGAAATGCAATACTTTGAAAGAAAAAATTGAATATTATTTACTACCTACCCTGTGCTAAGTGCTATGTTGTAAATATTTATCTAATTTCAGCCTGAGACAAATCCTGCAAAGTGGTCTTATTTTTTAATTTTATTGAGATATAATTGACATATAACCTTTTGTAAGTTTAAGGTATACGAAGTGTTGATTTGATACATTTATATATTTCAATGTAATTACCACCTAGCATTAGCTAATACCTCTAATGTGACACACAATTATAATTTCTTTTTCGTGGTCAGAACAATTAAGATCTAGTCTCTTGGCAACTCTGAGGTTCATAACACAGTAGTGTTGACTATAATCACTATGCTGTGCATTAGAGCTCCAGAACTCATCTAGTAGTTGCAAGTTTGTACCCTTAAATGACATCTGTCTGGACTTCCCTGGTGGCACAGTGGTTAAGAATCTGTCTGCCAATGCAGGGGACAGGGGTTGGAGCCCTGGTCCGGGAAGATCCCACATGCCGTGGAGCAACTAAGCCCATGCACCACAACTACTGAGCCCATGTGCCTAGAGCCCATGCTGCACAAGAGAAGCCACCACACTGAGAAGCCCATGCACCACAATAAAGAGTAGGCCCCGCTCGCCACAACTAGAGAAAGCCCGCACACAGCAATGAAGACCCAACACAGGCAAAAAAAAAAAAAGAAAAAAGGCATCTGTCACACCATTGATCTCCAGGGTTGATTCAGCTGATCCGGCTGACTAGGTGGGTGCCCCCCTCCTCACTCGCTGCTCCACGTGTGTGCCTTGTTGAAGAGGTTGCCCTTCCCTGATAGGGGAGGACCATTCTTCAGTCAAGGGTATATGAGCCCCTGTGCTCCCCTGCTAGAACCTCCAAACACACTCTCAAGGTCTCATTACCTCTAGTGGGCATGTGGGGAAATGGTGAGGTTATAGAAATTTCTCAAGGTTGTTGGTAAGAAATTGGCAGCTCTCTCATTAGAATCCATCTGCTTCAAAACCTAGGCTATTTCATGAGATGCTCTTGCCTCCCCCAAGTGACCTGATAAGACAGTATATTAACTGAATAAATCGATGAAGAGTTCTGTTAACAAAATAGCAGGAGAGCGAAAGGTTAGGTTAGCCCTAAGGAAAGGAATAGCTTGTTGACTGAGGTTGCTTTCACTTTCAGGTAGTTGACCTCATCCATTTAACTGTTATTACTGCTTAGGTCTTAAGCTTTCTTTCAGCATAATTTAGGGAACCAGAACTTAAAATAGTCATTTATAGTTTTTCTACAAACATAATTCTTTACTAACTAATCTTTTTTTAATCAATTTCTCCTGATTTATTTGTAGTAATCAGTTTTTACAATTAATTTCAGCATTTCTTTTCCACTAGTAGAATATAACATCACTGAACAAAGATAGAAAGCTAAACTCCTAAGTGTAAAGTATCCTTGCTACTCCCCTCAGTGGGGTTTACATAACCTTTGCTTTCTTTATATACTTCTGAGGAAGATCATTATCTTACTTTCATCTCTAGTTTGCTTCATTCTCTCTCTCCTTTTTTTTTTTATTTTTTTTTATTTTTTTGGCTGCATTTGGTCTGTTGCTGTACGCAGACTTTCTCTAGTTGTGTTGAGCAGGGGCTACTCTTCATTGCAGTGTGTGGGCTTCTCAGTGCAATGGCTTCTCTTGTTGTGGAACACAGGCTGAGGCGTGCTGATTTCAGTAGTTGTGGCATGCAGCCTCAATTGTTGTGACTTGAGGGCTCTAGAGCACAGGCTCAGTAGTTTTGGCGTACAGGCTTAGTTGCTCCGCAGCATGTGGGATCTTCCCGGACCAGGGATTGAACCCCTATCCCCTGCATTGGCAGGCGGATTCTTAGCCACTGTGCCACCAGGGAAGTCCCTTCATTCTCTTTTGATGACAGTTATCAGCATGATTTTGATAAAGGTTGCTAAGTTATTTCCTTACCTGGGATCATTAATTTTCTTACTTTCTGCTTTTCATTGTTTAGGGCACATGAATGTTCATACTTACTGAATCCATTTTTCCTTCTTAAAATGAGGATGGATAAAATCGCTTCTTCAGAACTCACTGCTGGATAATTTACTTGCTCAGAGATCGCACTCCATTTTATTAAGTGATTTCTTGTTTGAGACATCAGAAAATTAGAATATATTCAAAACAGTTTTGCCTCCACTGGTTATTGTACATTACTTTCCCCAGTAGTTCAGGTCTAGCAGAGTGTGTGGCACAGTGTAATTAATGTTGACGCCAATGTGGTCTTCACGTGTTAAACTGGTATGGGATAAGCCAGGTACATTTCATCACCCATTGTTGAAATGCAAATGTCCTAGTTATGCATCAGGTATCCAGAAGTATAAGATTCTGATTTGAGAGAAATGCGTAACGAATTCCGCCCTTCTTCTGATGTTTAAGTAATTTCTGCCCAGCCCTCCCATTCTCGACGTGATAGTGAGCTTTTCTTTGATGTCCCCAAATCTCCATATTTGTTTCATTTCCTTTTCCAGAGCCACACACATTTATCTTCCCTGTGCGTGTTTTGGGGATGTATCTACTGAGTGAAAAAACATTTTCAATAACGTCTTCTGCTTTTATGATGCTTCTGTCAGCCTTCCCCTTTTATTACACAAGTTGACCTGGGCCCCATCAAAGAAGCAAGGGGCTTTCAACATATAGGATTCAGGTAACACAGAGTAGAGACGCATAGTGGTGGAAGTAAAATTTAGAACCGAGGGTCGAAGCAGTTAGATAGGTGGAGAAATCATGGCTAGTGTGAGAAATAATGAGGCATGGGCATACTGAGACTGTGTTTCAGGAGGAAATACTTGTTTTTGAAAACAAGGTTGGGGGAGAGAGATGACCTAAGGTCTAAAACATAAATACGGTTGTTCATTTTAGGGAAATGGACTTGAGAGTAATAGGAACACTGGCTTTCCAAGTCTTGTATGGGTTCACCAGGTTTGTTTAGATTTGACTTTTATTAAAACCTATTATTACTATTGTTTCTTTTCTTTTTGTTTGCTTTTTTCCCTTTTGAAGCTGTCTGTTGTTCTGATATCACATTAGAATTACATTTGGATGGTGGGGGGAATAGTTTTAAAAATTGGATGTCCTGATAGTAGGTTGTTTTGAAAATTTCATGGTTAGAGGGGGAGAGGCAAAGGGGAATTTACCAATATTCTCATGTTAGGAAAGATTACTTGCAAGGAGTGAGATTTCAGAAACCGCTCAAATAGAGGGGACCTTCTAACTGGCAGAGTGTGCAGGGGAGGGGAGCCTGGGAGGCAGGAAAGGAGGAACTGAATGGAGAAGCTGTGAATGCTGGTAAGTGACTATGAATCGGATGCTTATTTTGTGGAAACTGCTGCCCTGAACTTGTCCATATCTGACCATCTTGGTGTTCTCAGAACTGGTCCAGCGTTGGTTCTGGATGAAAGTCTGTCTTCCTCTTTTGTCCTGATCGACCTTTTTTTCCATTTTGGTGAATGAGACCGAGGTCAGGTGTAGTAAACAATTGAGAGGGTGTACAGAAAAACAACATGAAGGAAAGTAATAGAACAAAACTGTGATATGGAAATGGTTTCCCTCAGGTTATAGATAAGCATACATAAATAATGCCACCTCACTCTCCAAATTCTCATCCCTGTGAAATTCTGACCGAGCTCAATTACCTTGGCTCTTCTGTACCCCGAGCCATGTGTGATGTTTTCCTTCCTTCCACTGTGAAAGCATTTTCAGCCTTGTTTTATACCCCTTGTGGGCAGAGTTTATAGCTCTTTTTCAGTTGCCTATAACAAGTACCTAATACGTATTTTTCAAATCAAATATGGATTAAAATGCCTCGAAGATCTTGAAGTACTGAGTCTATTTGGACTGAATTGGTAAGTTCTGCTTTCAGTTTGTAATGATCACATAGATATTTCCATATGCACACACACGTGTGTTAACCTTTACATGTGCACATGTATTTGAAGGTAGTGATGGGAAGAGGTTTGGTATTCAGGCTCTGGACCTACCTGCCTGGGCTTTGAATCTTAGGTTTATCACCATCCAGCTGTGTGATCTTGGGCAAGGTCTTGAACCTTGTGTAACTGGGATGACACTAGCATCTCTCCTGTAAGACAGTGGTCAGAATAAAATGATGAAATACATGTAAAGCACTTAGAACAATCCCTTTCATTAGGAATACATGCTAACTATTAGCTATTGATATTATTATTATTATTATTATTATTATGGTCTCGCTTACAAAATCTTTCATCTGATCCCAGGTTATAAACTTCCTGTGAGTAGAAACTGTTTCTCTCTCTTCTGTATTTCCTAGCTCAACCTTAAGCAGAGAGTAAACTTTAAATAATTATATATTTCTTAATTGTTGGAATTAGGGTTCTACTGGAGCCCAGAGAGTGCGTGGTGTTTCAAAACACTTCCCTGAAACATTGCAGGAAGTAAAAGTGTAAAGGTAAATTATAGTTCTGAACCCAGAAGTATCCCGTATTTGGTTGGAAAGGCCAGGGCCTCTGGAACTTTCTGAGGTGGTAATAAGAAATATTTATAGCTATAGGCAAACACTTTTTCAACAAATAGCATTAAAAAGAAACTATACATATTCCAAGTTTTAACCAGGTCCATGTTTTAAGAGTGCTAAATTCCAACAGGGCTCATGAATTTAGGCAATTGTAATTTTTTTTTTGCCTTGATTTTCTTTTTTTTTAGTAATGATATTTGAACTTAAGTTCTGCTTCATTGCCATGTCCTGAATTTGTCTTATTTAAGATAATGTTAGTTTCTAGATGGTGCAGAAATTAGCAGGGGAATATTCAGTGTACTTTTCAGACTTTCTATTCAAAGAGGAAAAGGAAGAGAGGACCAGCAAGACTGTGATATTGGAAAATACCTTCGTCTCTTTTTCAAACATTTTGAGATGATGAGATTCCATACATGTATTGCTAAATAAATGCCTCCTTCGCCATGAAACCATCAAATATTTCAAGAGAAATTAAATCCTTTAGACTCTGATTGTTTTACACTTGACTCATCAGAATCTTCTTTTGTAAGAGCAACTTGATAGCTAAGAAACTCCCAGAGCCTTTACTCTTGAACAAGGAGGTCACATTTTTGCCAGTGCTCATTGCAACTTGAACCGATAGAAGCTCAAGTTCAGCTTCAAATTTGGAACCCACAACCTTGAGTGAGTCATCATGCCAGTAAAATCCATTCCCCCTGCAAACTCACTCAGAGGCCATGCTTGGAATAGGATGGTTATCTTAGAAAAGTATGTGTTCTGGGGAGGGAAAGAACTGCTAGGCCAGTCAAGAGATGTCCAATGGGTCAGGTCATGGGCAGAAATCAGCCCAGGAGTGACATTCTGAGAAAGATGAGAAGTGGAATTCTGAAGCAGTGGACCCAGGTGGCAACATGGGAAAGGAGTACAACATCAGGGGTTGTGGATGAGGTGAATGGATTTTGTGGACTGAACTTTGAATGAATATTCTGTAGCAAATACTCACTATATGTGTTCATTCATTCTTTTAAGAAATACCCAGCTGAGCCTGCTCTGTGGACAAGCATTGCACAAACATGGGAAATACAGAGGTAGCAAAGAAGAAGTGTCCCTTTCATCAAAGATAAACAAAGCTGGACACTAAAGCGGGAAGGACAGAATTTAATCAGTAATAACTATTGCAATAGGGAAAAGAGTTTAGCACGAACTGAACTCCGGTTCAATCTGTACAGAGGTGACTGGATATTTTAAAGGGAGAATGGGGGAAGTGAGCGGGGGCTCAGTAGAGTCAAGGAAGTAAAAACTTACAAAGAGCGGGACGAGAGATTGGTCCATGGGAAACCTATCTGGGTTTGCTAACTGGTGTTTATCACAGTTACGCTCCTACTCTCCCACAGAGATAGGTGTCGGCTGGAACAAATAGTGAATTGCTTTCAGCAGCCTTGAGTTTTCTCTGGCAGGCACTTTAAGGGGGCTGGGGACATCTTAGGGATATGGCCTTAAGCTGTTAGAAACTATGTTAGTGTTTGTTCAAGGCTTTATAGGCCGAGGTTGAGGACTAATTGAGAAGAGGGTTCAGAGGAGAAACTGACCAGAGTTTGGTCAAGAAGAGAGTCTTTGTCACTCCCCTTATGGAACTTCATTCTATCAGGAGATTAGAGAATAACACTTTAATTAAATATTTAATTAAATCCTTTACTATTACCTTATGCTAAGTGTGATCATTCTATACTTCATATCTTCCTAGCAAGATGGTTAAAGAAGCAACTTGTCAATTTTCCATGAAATTAATGAACTTGGGAAATTCATGCAAGAACTCCTCTGAGTCAGATGTAGTGTGTAAATGAAGGTCATCTTGTTTCACATGTTTGTTTCAGTGTCCTCAAAAAGTCTAAAAGTCTACCAAGATGTCTGAGTAATCCACCTGTCCATTTGGCATGGCAAGAGGAGCTATATATATTGCATTCAGAAACTCTGGACTCTCCCAAATCAATGATTTGGATCATTTCAAATACGTGGACACATTTTCCTTTCCCTATTTCGATTCTGAAAAGATGACTTGGACACTTTCGGAACAACCTGCTGCCCCAAGTCTTGAAATCACTTCTTAGCTCAATCAGCCTCTCAGCACTACCTTCTTACCACTTTTGTACTTTCAAAGTGGGAAACTCATAATCTCAGGGGACAATAAAAATATGAGGAAAAGTAGAACCTGAGTTCTAGTTCCAACTCCATCACACTTTCTCTACGATATGGGACAACTCAACCTTCTGGGGCTTCGATTTCCTGCTCTCTGCTCAGCAGGACACAATGAGATGTGCCCAGATATGCTGTGCAGATGAAAACACACTATGCACATGCTCGATTCCATTAATTTTGTAAGCACGCATTGTGAACAGAGCACATGGTAGGGTTAGGCACTACATGAGGCAAATTACATAAAAGACTTGGTTGCTAGCCTTAAGATACTGATAATCAGTTCAAATTGATGATGTAAAGAATAAACAGTGAAACAGAGTGATACTGTGGTTTTTGTTGCTGTAGTTTTGTGGTTTTTAGGAAAAGGAGTTAGAAGGAGCATTAATACATTTTTTTCCTCTGTCTTAAGGCCTATATATGAGTGGCTAGAAAACACAGTTACATTTAACGTGCTATTGTGATTTATTAGAATATGAGATGCAAAGTAAGGTAGTGATCTGGCCACATATGCAAGGAGACTAGCCACCTGCTTCTTGGATATAGTGTTTGATGATCAGGGCCACAGGCCAGGTGGTGCCTCCCTCCACAGGGTCTTTGCCTGGAATGATGACTGATAGGCCCTGATTAGGGAATATGACTGTTCAGAAGAGCCTTTTCTCCTGAGAGCCATGATGTGTCCAAAATGGATCAAAATCTCATTTCTTCTCTCCACCTTTCTTTCAAAGTTTCACTGGAGTTATTTGTAAATTTGACAGCAGCTAAGATTCAAAGTCCTGTTACTCCCCAGGCCTTGACTTCCTGTCTGGCCCCTTATCAATACTCTCCAGAGCTTGGGACTTGCGACAATAAAAAGGAGCCAGGAGCTGTCGTCTGCATCTCATTGAGGTCCGTGTTATTCTAGACCCAGGGTGCCAGGCTGCCTTCTCCTCCAACCTGCTGCCTCCAGATGAAGTGACAACTGAGAACTGAGTCCCAGCAAGGGCAAAGTGGCCAAGGGGACAGAACACTCAGTGTCCCCAGTTCCTTTTCCTCTAATATGAAAATTATGCCGCATCCCTCTGGGGGAAGCGTTTGCAGCCTCATAAGAATGTTAATAACAAAAAATCTCACTGAAAAGTCAAAACTGATGGAAATCCTAGGCCTGATTTTCCTTTGGTTTGAAGTGCGTGCTGTTGCAAAGGCAAATGACCTTCCTTTATTGATGAAATACCTTGAACATTTCTTTCACAGTCTGTTGCTGCCATGCCTGACCAAGTAAATCCTGCTTTCTCTCCATGCTCCCTAGAGGAGTGCCTCAGGACCACACTGGAAAGAAGCGAATGATCGATTAATGATGAAATTGGCCAACTTGCCAGTATCAATAAATTGCTTTGTTCTTCCCACAGCAAGGATGCCAGCTCAATGTGTAGTCTGTGCCTGGAGACGGAGGATGGAACCCTGGTCAACATTAACATAGGTGAGTTTTCAGACCCGAAATGAGCACAGTGAGAACAGTAAGAGTGGCTCACACATCTGTCTGGTTTTGACCAACTTAGTATGTTTCACATAGACTTAGGATCAGGTATTTATACTTGTGGAAAAAACGCAGTGTACTAGTCAAGATTTGGTCCAGGCAGGCCTCTCTCTCCTTTATATGAGTGGTTGAAGGGTGTCATAAATGGACAGGCAAATTTTAATGTTTTAAATTTTAGTTTTTCTGAAGACAGCAAAACAAGAAGACCCACTAGGAATCTACAGTCCCCTTGAGGAAATAAAATCTGCACATGAAACAATGTAAAAATAAATACAAAACAAGATGCCATAAGGGACAAATGGATATGCACAGTCACTATTTTTATTTAGTATTTCTGAAATTGTGGAATTAATTGTTTTTAAGAGTAATGTTAATTATGCTCTACAAATTTAAGAAATACATAAAATAATAAAGATAAAAATAACTATTAACTGCGATCTACCACTCAGGAAAAAGAAAAGCAGTCACAACATTTCTGGTCTGTTTTTTTTTTTTTTAAAGCTTGTAGACTTTACTCATAGACGAGTACTTCACTCATTCTCTAGTCTTTTAATTAATTAATTGGCTGCTTTGGGTCTTCATTGCTGCACGCTTGCTTTCTCTAGTTGTGGCGAGCGGGGGCTACTCTTCGTTGCGGTGCACAGGCTTCTCAGTGCGGTGGCTTCTCTTGTTACCGAGAATGGGCTCTCGGTGCGGACTTCTGCACGCGGGGTCAGTAGCTGTGGCTCTTGGGCTCTAGAGTGCAGGCTCAGTAGTTGTGGCACACAGAATTAGGTGCTCCAAGGCATGTGGGATCTTCCTGGACCAGGGCTCAAACCCCTGTCCCCTGCATTGGCAGGTGGATTCTTAACCACTGTGCCACCAGGGAAATCCCTATTCACTCTTTTTTTAAAAAACAATGTGCAGTAGTGTTAAGCACATTCTCGTTGTTGTGCAACCAATTCTTATCTTTTAAAAAAGATGTATATACATGGAAATGATAGCTTTTTGATTATATTTATTTTATAAGTAGTGTTTTTTCCTAGTATCAAAAATAATCCATGTTCATTATAGAAAACTTAAAGAATACCCATTATTCTAATACTAAGAAATAATTATATTAAATTTTACTGGTTATCTTTCCAGCCTTTTCCCATGTGAATACAAGTATTGTGTAGGTATGTATGTACACAGCCTTAGTATTTGAATTTATAAAGACAAAATTATATCAAAGGTATCAAATGCCTTTTCTTTTTGGCTTATTTTGTGAATTCTCTCATGAAAATAAATCTGTACATAGAGTTTAGTTGCCTGATTTTCTTTTCTTTTTTTTTTTTCATTTAACACTGTAGTCTGGACATTTTGTGGTTACTTCCCATGAAAAGGCTGGAGGAATTTAAGGTAAAGGAAGGAATTTGATTTATCAAGGAGGGCTTTCTGGAGGAGGAGGAGAGCATAAAGGCTGAGGGAGCAGGGGAGAAGGGGGTGCTGGCCCCACAGCCACTTCATCTCTAGCCAGCTTGTTGGCTATCCCTCCTGCTGCTCTGGCCTCTGAGGCACTTACAGGTGGCAGGCTGTGTGCAGTGTCTCCCAGCGGGGCCAGACTCGGGAAAATCCCCTGAGCTGTAGTGAAGGGGGCCAGCCCAACTGTTGAAAATTAAGCTCCCTGCTTCTTGTTTGCTGGCTAAAAATGTCTTCTTTTTGGGTTGTAAGATAACAATGTTCTTGTTGAGCACTGAAGACAGGAGAAGATGATACTAAAAGTCAGACACTTATTTGCTGCCTACAATATTATGGTTCAAGGTACACAAGGGAATTTACAAATACTCCTTACAATAGGAAATAATTTCAAAAATTGCAAGCAATTAGTAAGAAGTAGGAAGTAGGCCAGATTATAGAGTTTGAATTGTACCCTGGGGTTTGACAAATTGAGACCTTGAGTTCACAGGGGTCCTCATCAATATAAATTGATACCTATCACTAATCACTTTAATAATCACACAGGCTGCAGACAAGCTGAGACAGTCATTATCAGGTTGTTGTGGGTGGGGGTGGAAGTAGCATGTGTGACTGAGGTCATAGAATTCACTTACTATGAAAAACTGTAAACATATACACATACACAAACACAACATATATATATATATCCCTACTACCTGGTTTGATTATAAAAAAAACAGTAATTTTGAAGTAGATTCAGAAAGAACAGAACTTCTTGTTTTACAGCTGAAGAGAGACGTTGGGCAACACAGCAGATTAGCAATGTCTGACTTCCCTCGACGGCTTCCTAGGGGGTCTGGGGCTCTGACTGAGGCTGGAGTCCAGGAGCCTGGACAGGGTGGATGAGTGGACAGAAGTGGTATGTCACTGCAGGTCATGTGTATAAAGTCTGAGTCTCAGCAATGGTAGTCTAAAGGGTCAAGTCTAAGAGCTTGGCGGAAGTTAGGGTAGAGTAGAGGCAGATATTGGAGGGATTCCCCAAACAACACTGTGGAAAGATTGAAGAGAGAGAGGGAGAACTTTTCTTACTAGGGACCTGCCGCCTAGTTTGTAAAGACGGACAGTTAGTTCTAACAAGTGCAGAATCACGCCTAGAGCTTGGGTGTCCTGACTCCTAGGTAATTTCTAAAGGCTACACAAAAAGTCAACACATTCTGTCAGCAGGGCACTGTCTGAGCGTGTTCCTGAAGCACACACCAAAAGCAACAGATCGGTGTGGTGGATGTGACAGGCAGCACCCAGATCCCTGTCCAGGAATAGAGGACTGATTCCCCCGCTGGGAGACCCCAGGCTGTCAGCTGCTTCCAGGCAATTGTCTCTGCTGAAGACACCCTTTCCCAGACAGCCTGAATCCAATGACTCAAATAAAGAGAATAAAGATACAGGCACCTCTGCCAACTTGGAGCGATTCTGAAAGGTCACCCCAGCTTCAGAGGACCGTGTAGGACTGGTTGGGAACGGTGTTGGGAACATCCCAGCTCATTTCTGCTTCCTTCCCTTTTCTTTCCCAGGTATTGATTCCTGCAAGCCAATCTCTACCTCAGAGTCTCTTTCCCAGGATCTGCCCTGCTTCCCTGGCTCACAGTCAGCTTGTCTTCCAGAAGACTGGGCTTGTTACTGAATGCAAGTCAGCGTGCCCGATGCACAGTGAGACGAAACAATACAGAAGCATCGGAGTTTGGAGCAGAGAAAAGTTTATTACTGGGCCATGCAAGGAGATGGGCAGCTCATGCCTTAAAAACCCCGAAGTCCTCAGATGCTTTCAGCAAATCCGTTTTATAAGAAAGGTGAGGGAGGGGCATGGTTAGTTGTTGCAAATTTCTTGGTATTAGATCCTTTGTTCTCTCAGCTGTCCATGTAGGTCAGGTCGTGGTCAGGTCACAGTGTTCCTATAAACCTCCATCAAAAACAAATATTATTCGCTGTTTTGCAACCTTTTAAAAAATATGTATGTATGTATGTATGTATTATTTACTGGCTGCATTTGGTCTTCGTTGCTGCACGCGGGCTTTCTGTAGTTGCGGAGAGCTAGGGCTACTCTTCATTGCAATGCGCAGGCTTCTTATTGCAGTGGCTTCTCTTGTTGTGGAGCACGGGTTCTAGGTGCGTGGACTTCAGTAGTTGCAGTGTGTAGGCTCATTAGTTGTGGCTCGAGGGCTCTAGAGCACAGGCTCAGTAGTTGTGGCGCACGGGCTTAGTTGCTCTGCGGCATGTGGGATCTTCCCGGAGCAGGGCTCGAACCTCTGTCCCCTGCATTGGCAGGCGAATCTTAACCACTGTGCCACCAGGGAAGCCCCGTGAAACCTTTTTTTTTAATTAAAAAATTCTTTTTATTGAAGTATAGTTGATTTACAATGTTGTGTTAATTTCTGATATACAGCAAAGTGATTCAGTTATACCTATATATGCTTCTTTTTTAATATTTGTTTCCATTATGGTTTCTCATAGGGTATTGAATATAGTTCTCTCTGCTGTACAGTAAGACCTTGTTGTTTATCCATTCTATAGATAAAAACTTACATCTGCTAACCCCAACCTTCCACTCCATCTTTCCCCCAATGCCCTCCCCTTTGGCAACCACCAATCTGTTCTCTATGTCTGTGATTCTGTTTCTGTTTCACAGTTAGGTTCATTTGTGTCATATGTTAGATTCCATATATAAATGATATCATATGGTATTTGTCTTTCTCTGTCTGACTTCATTTAGTATGATAATCTCTAGTTCCACCCACATTGCTGCAAATGGCATTATTTTGTTCTTTTTTATGGCTGAGTAGTATTCCACTGCATGTATGTACCACATCTTCTCTACCCATTCATCTCTTGATGGACATTTAGGCTGTTTCTATGCCTTGGCTATTGTGAATAGTGCTGCTATAAACATGGGGGTGCATATATCTTTTTCAATGATAGTTTTGTCTGGATATATGCCCAGAAGTGGGATTGCTGGATTATATGGTAATTCTATTTTGAGTAGTGGCTGCACCAGCTAACATTCCCACTAACAGTATAGGAGGGTTCCCTTTTCTCCACACCCTCTCCAGCATTTGTTATTTGTAGACTTTTTAATGATGGCCATTCTGACTGGTGTGAGGTTTTGATTTGCATTTCTCTAATAATTAGCAATGTTGAAATTCTTTTCATGTGCCTATTGGCCATCAATTTCTTCTTTGCAGAAATGTCTATTTAGGTCTTCTGCCCATTTTTCGATTGGGTTTTTTTGTTGTTGTTGTTGAGTGTTCTACAACTTTTTTTTTTTTTTTTTTTGCTGCATTGGGTCTTCGTTGCTATTCATGGGCTTTCTTTAGTTGTGGCAAGCAGGGGTTTCTCTTTGTTATGGAGCTTGGGCTTCTCATTGCAGTGGCTTCTCTTGTTGTGGAGCATGGGCTCTAGGTGCCTGGGCTACAGTATTTGTGGCACATAGGCTCAGTAGTTGTGGTGCATAGGCTTAGTTGCTCTGTAGCATATGGTATCTTCCCAGACCAGGGATTGAGCCTGTGTGCCCTGCATTGGCAGGCAGATTCTTAGCACTGCGCCACCAGGGAAGTCCCCAACAACTTTTTATCTAAAGGTGTAATGCTCTTAAAGGTCATAGCCTTGAGAATAAGCAAAGTGATGTCATTACCCCTCATTTTACTTGTTCAAGGTCCCAAGGCTTGACTTTCTCCCTCTGACATCCAGGACCAGGCTAAGAGGAGGGGTTCCCTGTGCAGGCAGGCCAGTTAACCTGCCCTGGAGTGTTTCTCTAGCACTCAGTCTGGGTCCTCCCGCCAGTTCCCAGACCTGGTTGAAGAGGCAGATCTCAGCTGGCGGCGCCCTGGGGGCCAGGTCCCCTGACTCTGCCCAACCGTCATCACTGAGGGAGCCAAGCGCCTAGGACTCAGTCAACTCTGAGGCTCCTCAGGCCACCCAAACAGGGCTGGGTCCAGCAGACTGCGACCCAGGGTGACTTCCAATGCCAATGCCAGGACCACTGCGATGCTGACTGTTGGCAGAGTGGTATCGCTAACTGCCGGGCGCCAAGGGTCTTGTGCTAACAGTCTCCCACTAATGGTTTGAACTAACTGGCTGCGTGCTCGCCCACCTCTGTTAAACAATCACAATAGTTTGACAACATGGTATAAAGGTCATTTTGCTCTGTGATAATATTGTCAGCTCACTTTAAATTTTCAAAACTTTTTCTGCAAGGCTTTGATCATCTCAATGACCTTGTGAGGTAGGCAGGACAAGTGTTTTTTTGTTTGTTGTTTTTCCCATTTTATAGATTTGGAAACCGATGCTAACTGAGGGTTATGGACATGAACAAGAATCCATGACTAGTAAGTGGCAGAATAAGGACTTTGAACTCTTTTGATCCCAGGCTTACTACCCTTATAAAATATATGAAAATGGGACTGTCCTAACAAAAATAGATGGGGATTTATGGGGACACCACAAGCAGGGAGGCAGGAGAATTGCTCTAAGGATCTACTGAAGTACAAACGATATGGCATAGATGTGTAACCGTGGAAAATTGCACCAGTGGCATGTCGGCAGGGGGTGGGAAGCTGGGGGGCGGGGTCCTCAGGGATGTTGGAGATGGCGGGAAGGGGTTGTTGAGGATGGCTTTCCCTCTCTGAGGTGAAAAGTGAGAGAGATCTGGTGACAGATTCTGAGATTGGTATCTCTAGCTCCAAATTGAAAAGCAAATTTTCTGTGCAAGATTTTATGGTCCTACATGAATCACACCATTTCTGTCAATATGTTAGTCTTTTGGTAACAAAGAACAATTCTCTTTTTGGTCACTCAAAATGCACACATATATTTTTATATTTTATATATATATATATATATATATATATAACTGTATATCATATCTATGTAATTTCCCCCTCACTGATCACTTTCTGTGGTTATTGTCCCGCAAACTCTCTTCCAAGCATTCAGTGTTGTAGCCGCATGGACCACTTCCAGCTTAGTCTCAGATTACATTTATTTCTAATGTATTTCTGTGTGTTCTAAACATGCCCATTAGAGCACAGCGCGGCCAGCCCAGGTTTTCTGACGGTTTCCTCTCCTCCCGAAGCTGCCTTCTTTTGGCCCCCGAGCCCCAAGTCACAGGCAACCAGTTTTCTTTCCGGACGTATCGTGCGCCGCTCGCCTGCTGGACGAGCTCGTCCCCTCTCCTGCAACAGACCACACCGGGCACGCGGATGATGAGAGCAAACACGCCGCACTCTGGTGTCTGTGACCCGATGGGCGACCTCGGAGCGCGGGCACACACTCCCCATTCCTATCAGGCGATTAGCTGATTGCTAGCAGCCCAAGCGAGCGGTGCGCGGGGACTGCACATCCTGCCCGCTTCTACTGCAAATACAGGCACGTTCTCCAACTTTGATAGCTCCCTGGGTTCCTGTGAAAAACAACCACAGCCTTTCCGTAGCGTATTTCTCAAATAACGGCGTCAGGGGATTGCAGAATTACAGCAACGAATGTTACGAGGTGCTATTTCCAAATAGACATGCAGAAAAAGAATCCAAATAGGACCATTAAATAATCATCCTCATTAAAATCAAACCAAACCAAACGCAATCGTTCTTAAAAGTGTATTAGAGGGAAAACACCAAAATGTTTTAAGAGAAGATTAATAATTTGTTCATTAATTTTATTGGATAATGACTCATCATTGGTCTTTCCAGAGTCGTGCATTTTTTAAAACTAAACGTGCCTTTTAGATTTCTCCCGTGCAATGTGCACATCAGGTGTGCAGAGAGCTTTTTAACATGCAAAAAGGAACCACAGTATTAGACAATGTGCTATTTTTCTATAACAAGGCAGCCTTTCCTAAAACATTAATCTGCTGCAAAAAGATGCTCCTAATTTAGAAGAAATTAGAGGCAGAGTCTACTCAACAAACGCCTCTGCTAACACTTCATTAGTATGTATTTTCACATAATTCAATTAGCCAAAACACATACGCATGCTAGCAGTGCTGTTCCCTGCTCTGGGAGTGTCAGCAAGACTTTAAGCAGATCTGAAACAAAATTGCATAAATGGCATGTAAAGCTCTGTGCATACAAAGATACCTTCAGGGTTCTAATAAATTCATGAAACTTTTTAAAGTATGATTTCCTAGCAGGCAATCACTTTTAATTAACAGGATCACCTACAGCAACACATGTCCTTCAAAAACTTACATTATTTTTTCTTTTTGAATTTCAAAGTTTCTGTAGTAAAAGTTGAATAGCTGAGTAGCTTAACCTCAAAAGGATTCCAGGCTTTTATGACAGTTATAAATCACTGTGGTGCCTTCTTTATAAGAAGAAAAGATTCTTAACACAACAGAGAAAGAAGGAAATCTCTTTTTAGTCATAGCTAGAAGCAAGCATTTTCTCCAAAGGTCAAAAAACTTTTCCTCAGTTAAAGAATAATTTTAAGGACATTGCAGCTACTTGTACAAGTAATCTCTTATAATTTACTTTATGAATTAAACATTCAATTTCCAGGATTGTGGTTTGACATGGGATGGACTCACCTCTTTCTGGAGCTGGCTTTGTACAGTTTTTCCTCTTTAGTTTTTAGTAAACAAGGACCTTGGCTGAATGTAGGCTCTTCCTTAATGAGCCCTCCTCCATGAGGAAAATGAGACTTTATATACTTGCCAAAGGATTCAGTTGAGTAGTTCTTGCTATTTCTTTTTTAGGCCTTTGTGTGAAAGACAGGGACATGCTCATAGAATGTCTAGGGCTAATGGTAAGATTACAGAAATCTGAAAGAGACCTTGACAATTGAGTTGAGGGAAGAGTAAGGGACACCAAAGAAAAATCTGTTCACCTTCCTTTCCCTTGTACTTAAGGAACCTGGGCAGTTGCTAAGTAAGGGTAGATGCTTGCTCCAACTGCACCACCTGGTGAGAGACCCCCCCCCTCCCCACTTCCTGCATCCTAGCCCCAAACCACCTCCCATAGTGCTCTTTTTCTCTTTCCTAGGAAACTCCTTTTGTTTTGTGATTTCCCCAAATGTGAGGGGATAATCAGGTGGAAATCTGATCTCTTCTACCCTTCTGCCAAAGCTGATAAAATACCTTCAGGGAAGAGAGTGCTCTGTGAGGACCACAGGGGAGAGGGGTGGGAGAGCAGTCTTTGCTGGCAGACGCAGCACTGTATCCAAGCTCTTCTCTTCAATGCATGGCCCTTCCTGAAGCCAGCCAGCATCATTTCTCACCTGGGGGACCATAGCCGTTCCCCTCCTGGTCCTCCTGCCTCTGGTATTGCTCCTCTCAGACCCATTCTTCACATAGAGTTCATTTATTGGCTTTTTGAGGAACTAGCCTGGCCACAGACTGTTTTAGGTGTTAGGAACATGAGATCTTTACAGAAGATAAATCTGATCATTTACTTTCAAGCTCAATTGTTTCAATAGTTTCTTACTATCTTTAAGATAAAATCTAAATTCCTTAATTGGTGCAAAGCCCTTTCATGATGGTCCCTTCTGTTTATATTTCCAGCCTCAGTGTTTTCCCTCTTCTACCATCAATCTGATTTCCAGCTCTATTGGACTATTTATACAGGCCCTCGCCAAAGGTCCATTTTATTCCTCACTTTTTCCCCCCCCAAGATGGCTTTTTAGTCTCAGTCTTTGGAAGATCTCTTTCCCCTTTACCTCAATTTGAGTCCAAGGCCACCCTAGTTATTACTCATGAATTCATCAAAAAACAAAAACAAAAACAAAAAACCACCCCTTCACATCTTTTTGGAAGTGTTCTCTAACTCCTCCAAACTGTAGACCCTTCTCAGCTCTCACAGTGCATGCTCTGTTCATTTCAGTGACAGACCTCTTTTATTCAGTGAATACTTACTGAGCATTTACTATGTGCCAGGTACTGTTCTGGGGATATAAGGATGAACAGGAGAGATCTATATTCTAATGGAGCTTATGTTTTGGTGGGGGAAAATAAATACAACATGCCTCTTCATATAAGCAAGGAAATAAATAAATAGAGCAATTTGTGACTGTGATCACTAGGCTGGGGGAAGAATGGCCCACTTAAGTAGGGGTGAGGTAAAGTCTCTGTCTGGAGATCACATTGAGTATGGATAATAAGAAGCCAGTCCACAAATATCTAGCTAAAGGTCATTCCATATGCAAAAGAGGGGAAAACAAGCGCAAAGTCTATGAGATAGGAACAAGGTTGGGGTGTTCCAAGACAGAAAAAAAAAAAAAAGTCAGTGTAGCTTGTGTACCAGGAATGCCTTATTCTTTCTGTGACCTGTCTTAGTCTGGGGTCCTGTTAGTTGGCCCATTTTGCTCTCACATTAAGCAATGTATTACAACCCAGTCTTTACCAGAAATAACGTTGTTGTTTGGCCTCCATATGCCATCCCAATGTTTTATTTCTCAATTTGTTCAGAACTAAGCAAGGCAGAAGGCTGCCATTGATTGGGCCCCTCAAAGATTTCAACACGAGTGAATATGAATTGTAAATATTTTTTCCTATTTAGTTTGTTCCTTTATGTAGTTTATGGTGTTTCTTTTCCATGTAGAATGTTTTTATTTTTACATAGTCAAATGTATTATTATTATTATTATTTTATGGTTTCTAGGTTTGGGTCATGATTGAGTAAGGTTTTCTCCTGAAATTTTCAAAAGTATCCATTGGTTTTATTTAAAGGACTTTTTTTTTAGAACAATGTGAGGCTCACAGCAAAATTAAATGGAAGTTACAATATTTCCCGTATATTCCTTAACCCCACACATGCAGAGCATCCCCCATTATCAGCATCACTCACCCATGTGGTACATTTGCTACACTTGATGAACTTATATTGACACATTATTATCCCCCACCGTCCATGGTTTACATTAGGGTTCACTCTTGGTGTTGTACATCCTATGAGTTTTGACAGATGTATGACTTGTAGCCACTATTACAGTATCATGAACAGAGTAGTTTCACTGCCCCAAACCCACATTCTGTGGGTTTGGACAAATGTATAATAACATGTATCCATCATTATAATATCATACAGAGTATTTTCACTGCCCTAAAAAAATTCTTTTTTTCTGGTACTTTCAAGATTTCATTTTTTACATTCTAGATGTTTGATCTACCTGGAATTTATTTTTGGTGTAAAATAGTAGAGATCCAACTTGATTCCTCCCTGCCCCCCCCCCCAGCTTTATTAGGTATAATTAACACATAAAATTGTAATTTATTTAAAATGTGTAACCTGTTGATTAAACATACACATAGTGAAAGAATTTCCACGACCAAGTTAATTAACACATCTATCACTTTACATAGTTACCTTTATTTATTTTTGGTGAGAACACAAGGTCTCCTCTCATAGAAAATTTCAGTTATACAATACAATATTATCAACTACAGTTACCGTGTTATCCATCCTCAGAACTTATTCATCTTATAACCAAAAGTTTGTACCCTTTTACCAAACTCTCCCTATTTCCTCCATCCCCAGTTCTTCATAATAACCATTCTATTCTCTGTTTCTATGAGTTCAACATTTTTTTTTAGATTCTACATATAAGGGACACCATGCAGTATTTGTCTTTCTCTGTCTGTTTTATTTTCATAGCATAATGCCCTCCAGATTCATCCATTTTGTTGCAAATGGCAGGATTTCATTCTTTGTAAGGGCGAATAATATTCCTCTGTGTGTGTGTGTGTGTGTGTGTGTGTATATATGCGCCTACCACATCTTCTTTGTTTATCCATCAATGGACACTTAGATTGTTTCCATATTTGGCTTTTGTGAATAATGCTGTAATGAATATGAGGAGTACAGATATCTCTTCAAGATAGTGATTTCACTTCCTTTTATGTACACAGAAGTGTGATTGCTATATCATATGGTAGTTCTATTTTTAATTTTTTCAAGAAGTGCCATACTGTTTTTCATAGTGGCTATACCAGTTTACATTCCCAACAATAGTGCAAAGGCTTCCCTTTTCTTACAACCTCACCAGCATTTTATATCTCGTCTTTTTTGATAACAGACATCCTAACAAGTGTGAGGTGACATTTCATTGTTTTGATTTGCATTCCCCTGATGATTAGTGATGTTGAGCACCATTTTATGTCCTGTTTGCCATTTGTATGTCTTCACTGGAAAAATGCCTATTCAGGTCCTATATACATTTTTAATGGGGTTATTTGTTTGCTCTTGATTTTCTGTCTGAATGGTCTATCCATTGTTGAAAGTGAGGTACTGACATCCCCTACTATTATTGTATTGTTATATGCAGTCCATCTCTCCCTCCAAATCTATTAATATTTGCTTTATGTATTTAGGTACTCTAATGTTGGATGCATAAATATTTATAATTGTTATACCTTCTTAAAGAATTGAACTCATTATATAATGACCTCTTTTGTATCTTGTCATAGTTTTTTGCTTAAAGTCTGTTTTGTCTGATATAAGTATAGCTACCCCTGCTTTCTTCAGGTTTCCATTTGCATGGAA
The DNA here is from genome assembly GCF_030028045.1 of Hippopotamus amphibius kiboko. Classification (NCBI taxonomy): domain Eukaryota; kingdom Metazoa; phylum Chordata; class Mammalia; order Artiodactyla; family Hippopotamidae; genus Hippopotamus; species Hippopotamus amphibius. Next base: position 162,743,127 of record NC_080188.1, on the reverse strand, counting down.
TACCTTTTTCTATCCCTTCACTTTCAGTCTATGTGCATCCTTCAAGCTGAAGTGAGTCTCCTGTAGGTAGCATACAGTTGATTCTTATTTTTACTTTTTTCTCCATTCAGCCATTCTGTATCTTTTGAATGGAGAATTTACATTTATAGTAATTATAGAATGATATGAACTTACTATTGCCATTTGGTTAATTGTTTTATGGTTGTTTTATAATTTCTTTGTTCTCTTTTTCCTCTCTTGCTCACTTCCTTTGTGATTTGATCATTTTTTGTAGTGATATGCTTTGAGTTCTTCCTCCTCATCCTTTGTGTATTTACCATAGGTTTTTGTTTTGAAGTTACCATGAGGCTTACATAAAACATCTTATAGTTATAAGTATTTTAAACTGATAACAACCTAATTTTGAATGCATACAGAATTTCTACATTTTTATACTTCCCCATTTTATACTTTTGATGTTATAATTTACATCTTTTTATATTGTGTATTTATTAACAAATTATTATAGCTATAGTTATTTTTAATACTTTTGCCTTTTATCTTTACAGTAGAGTTATAAGTGATCTACACACCACCATTACAATATTAGAGCATCCTGAATTTAATTATATATTTATCTACCAGTGAGTTTTTTACTTTCATATGTTTTTGTGTTGCTAATCAGTGTCCTTTCATTTCAACTGGAAAAACTGCCTTTAACATTTCTTTTAAGGCTGGTCTAGTGGTGCTGAATTCCTTCAACTTCTGTTTGTCTGAGAAATTCTCTATCTCTCCTTCAATTCCAAAACACAACTTTACTAGGTAGAATATTCTTGATTGGCAATTTTCCCCCAGCACTTTGAACGTCTCATCTCTCTGTCTGCAAGATTTCTGCAAAAAATCTGATGATAATTTTTGAGGGGTTCCCTTGTATGTAACAATTGTTTTTCTCTTGATGCTTTTAAGATTCTCTGCTTGTCTTTAAATTTTGACAATTTAATTATAATGTGTCTTGGTTGAACATCTTTGGATTCATCTCATTTGAAACTCTCTGGGCTTCGTGGATCTGCATGTCTCTTTCCCTAGGTTTGTAAAAATTTCAGCCACTATTTCTTTGAATAAGTTTTCTGCTCCTTTATCTCTCTCTTTTCCTTCTGGGGCACCTATAATATGTATATTGGTCCATTTGGTGCTGTCCTGAATGTACTTTTAGCTATCTTCACTTTTTAAAATTCTTTTTCTTTTTGTTCCTCTGACTGGATGATTTCACTGCCTTATCTTTGCATTAGCTAACCCTTTATTCCACTTGATCTAGTTGAAACCTGTTGAAACCCTGTATTGAAATTTTTAGTTCAGTTCTTTTATTTTTCAGTTCTATAATTTCTAGTTGGTATTTTAAAAAAAATACTTTCTATCTCTTTGTTGAAATTCTCATCTTGTTCATTCCTTGGTCTCTTAACTTTGGTATTCATCTTTACAACCATTATTTTGAACTCTCTGTTGAGTAAATCATTTTTTGTCTTTCATTAAGGTCAGTTTCTGGGGATTTATCTTGTTCTTTTGTTTGGAAAATACTCTCCTGTTTCTTCATTTTTTTTTTTTTTAATTTTCTCTCTGTGCTGGTTTCTGCACATTAGAGAAAAAAGTCACCTCTTCTAGTCTTGAGAGATTGGCCTAATGTAAGAGATGAACCTCATCAATCAGCTTGGCCTGAGCTCCCAGTGGCCTCTCAATTTTTTGTGGTTGTCCAAGTCATTGTCTTTGTTTTTAGTGACTCTCAGTAGATGTGCCCCAAAGGCATGGGAAATGCCTACACAACTTTTCAAGCTCCCAGAGGACTACTAGTTATCTGCTTCTTCAGCTCGCTGATGCAGGCTAATTGGAAGCCAGTCTTCAGGCAGCAGCTGGGAAATTCAGAACATTAGATATGTTGTCTAGCCTCTATCAAGGAGAAACCAGGAGCTGGATGTTCTTTTCCTACTCACTCTGTGCTGAGTCAGAGGAGACAGTTGCAGGGAGTGCTTGCACATCAAATAGAACTGCATCTTTATTTTGTATGGTCTGGGGGATTCATGAATGTTGAGCCCCTTCAGCTCCCAGAACTAGGTGATTTGGGAACCAGTTCCTCAGGTGGTAGCCATAACAGTTGGAGTGGAAGAAGTGTGGACAAGCTCTTTCCAGTGAGAAGATAGAGTTGATTTTATTATTGGATTGATCCTGGGGGAGGCAGCAGGCAATGTGCCCACCAACTCATGTTCCCAGGAGGATCCAAGTCAGCTCTCAGATTTAGGCTTATTAGAAGCCAGAAACCTCATCTAGCAGTTGGAAAAGTATGTAGTCAAGTCCCTAACAGGGAGAAACTGGGAGATTGGCATTTTTGCCTGTTCACTCTCTACTGAGCCTGGCAATGGAGAACTGCAGGAAGTGCTTGTGTTTGTGTCTAACAACTGCTTCTTTGTTTAATATGACCTGTGGGCGATGAATGCCCAGCTCCATTGGCTATCAGAGCTAGGTGACTGAGGGTACATCCCTCAGGTGGCAGCTGCAAAAGTTAGGGCACTAGACATGTGGACTACTTCCTTTTAGGGAGAAGAAGCTCGTGACTTGGTTTTATTGTTGAAGCAAGCTGGAGGGAGAAGGTGGGTGAAGTGTCCACTGACTCTTTTAGGTTTACAGGAAGATCCCAGTCAGCTTTCAGACGCAGTCTGATAAAAAGCTGTACCCTCAGGCAGCTGAGGAAAAGCATACAGTCAAACCCCTTCTAGGGAGAAACTGGGAGATGGGCATTTTTGTCTGCTTCCTCTTCACTGAACATGGGGGGATAGCTGTGGGGAGTCCTCATTTATCTGTTTAAAAATGGCTTCTTTGTTTGTTCTATTCCCATGGGACTGGTGAACACAATACTCATTGGCTCTGAAAGCTAGGTGATTTGGGGGCCCATTCCTTGGGTGGCAACCTTAAAGGTAGAAGTTCTAATTGTGTGTCCCAGGCTCTTTGCTCCTCAGGGAGAAGTTGGGATTTGGAAGTTCCATCCCAAACATAAGGTGCAGTGGCAGAGTTGGGGTTTATGGCCTTTCCCATTCTTTTAGATATGGGTATTTTCCCAGTTGCCTGCTGTATAGGAGTTGCCCAACCAGTTTTTGGATTTCTTTCAAAGGGGATGGATCCATGTACAGCTGTCTGTTCTGTGCATCTGTGGGAGAAGAGAAAGTCTGGAGTCTACTATCTAGGTGATACAACTCACATAACTTAATTTTTTTTAAGATGTTTATCCAGTTGTCTTGGTAATTTTATCAAATAATTTATCATTTAACCACTGAATGTCATGGCTAACTTCATTAGAAATTATAGTCCTCTATGTATTTGGGTCTATTTCTGGTGCTATTTGCTGTTCTATTTATGTGTTCTTAATGTTGTGACATTACCCAGTGTTTTGATTAATGTTTTATATTTGGCAGCATTAGTTACTCATTTTTTCTTTGAAGAATTTTCTTAGATATTTTTATGTATTTACTTTTGTTTTTTTAAAACTGTCCTTATTTTTCTCTTAAATAATGATTTAGCTGAATCCACAATTATAGCTTGATGGTTATTTTCCTTCAGCGTTGTGTAAGATATTGTTCCATTGATTTTGGTTTCCATTGTTGCTGTTAAAAAGTATATGATCAATCATTCCCTTGTGAGTAGTCTGTCCTTCCTCTGTGGTTGCTTTTAAGAATTTATTTTTGTCTTTGATGTTTTATCATGATATCTCTAGTTGAGGATTTCTTCTTATTTTTGCTAGAGATTTGTTGTGATCTGAAGACTATCTATCATCAATTCTGGAAAGTAAGCAGATACTACTATTATTGTCTTTCTCACATTGTCTATACTCTTTTCTTCTGGAAATCTAATTAGATGTATGCAAAACCTTTTCATTTTATCTTTTATGTGTGTTAATTTCTATCTATTTATCCTCTGGTCTACTTCTAAATTTCAGGGTGTTACAGGATTCAATCATGCTATCTTCTCTTTCTAGGTGAATTCATCTATTTTCTGCATTTAATTCAACTTCTGTGCTGATGACTCCTAAATTTTATTTTCTGCTCTTTCTTTACTCTCTTTTGGCTTGTATATTTATTTGCCTACTTGCCATTCCCCTTTGGATATCTCAGATTTAGACTATTCATCTTCTAGTCTTCACTCACTTCAGATAATGGCTCCTTCCTCACCCAGTTATTCATATGAAAAACCTAGGAGTCATGTTTTTTACATTTCCCTGAACTTATATCTGATCAAAGTGTTATAACCTAGTAAACTCTTAAAATAATGTTGATTATCCTCTTCACTTATCTTTTTTTTGCTACCACTCTCATCCAAACCACCCTTATGTATCATCTAGACTTCTGCAATAGCTTCTAACTAGACTCCTTGCATTCACTTATTTCTCCTGGAATCCTTTCTCTATTCAGTCATAGGAATTTTCTTAAGATGTAAATTAAGTCATGTTTCTGTTTAAAATCCTTTAATACCTCAATATTGTACTTAAAATAACAATTAATAATATGTCTTATAAGGATCTACATCATCTGGTCCCCTACTCAACTTCTCTAGTATCATATAATGTCATTTGACTTTCTTACTATGCTATATAGCCACACTGACTTTCTGTCATTTTAAAACATTGTGTGTCAGTTACCACTTTCTTGATTCTTAACTCCAACTTCACTCCTCATTATGTGCTCTGCAAAAAAGGGGAGATAGAACCTTAAAATATTTTTCCTTTGCCAGCTGGCACAATGTTACATTTCATTAGTAGAGGACACAGGTAAGACTTTGCAGGCAGGAAGGATTTTACTTCCTGGTTCCCCTATGCTTGCACTCCAGGCAGGCTTTTGCAGGTCTTTCAACTTGTCTAGCACTGTACATCTGCAGCATATGCACCTCCTAAGTGCTCCATATCTACGGTGTGGACAGTTTCTCCAGCACCAGGCTTCTGCAGTGCTCACAACTTCTTTACTGACTGGCTCCTGCAGTGCATGGTGACCAGTGACACTCAGCGGCCATCAGTTTCTCTTAGAAACTCCTTTGGGCAGTTCTGTAGCAATGTGCCTCTAATGAAACACCTCCTCATGGATGTCTTTTCCTGGCACTCCAAAAGGTAGATTTCTAGCAAGTTCCATCAGTGTAGCACCACAGTGACTTCTCTGCCACTCAATGAGCTGAAAACATACCTTCTCTAAAAGATCTGAGGACTCCCTAGGTGGTGCAGTAGTTAAGAATCCCCCTGCCAATGCAGGAAACACAGGTTCAATCCCTGCTCCAGGAAGATCCCACATGCTGCAGAGCAACTAAGCCTGTGTGCCACAACTATTGAGCCTGTGTGCCACAGCTACTGAAGCTCGCATGCCTAGAACCTGTGCTCTGCAATAAGAGAAGCCACCGCAATGAGAAGCCCGTGTACCACAATGAAAAGTAGCCCCTGCTTGCTGCAACTACGGAAAGCCCATGTGCAGCAATGAAGACCCAACATAGCCAATAAATAAATTAATTAATAAATTTAAAAAAATTCTTTAAAAAAAATAAAAGATCTGAATCTTAGCTGTGAGCATGGACTCCTCCTTGGGTACTATGTCTCAGCACTGGGGTGGGGTGGTGGTGGTGTTAAGGGCTGTTCTTTATATATGCTATTCCTATATATTTTAAAATTCTCTTTATTTTTACTAGCCAATGCCTCATTATTCCAATTCTCAGTAATAGTTAATAATTTTTTATATTAAACTTTCCCTATTCAAATCACAGTGAAGTTTTCTATTTTTTGATTGGATCCCTGATTGATACAGAATTGGTACCAGGAGTGGTCTCAGGAGATAAACTGACAGTATAGGATCTTGGGTTTGGCTTGGTCATATCCTTCGGTTTGAGTGCAATGCTGATCTTCCTTGCCAATGGCGAATGAGATAATAGCAATCTACATCATGCAATGAACTCACACTTAAGCTGTCATCTGTGGTTGATTGTGATGAAACACCAACAGAAGCACATGCCTTGGGAGCCCAAGTGGCTGCAATTGACCATTATGGCAAAAATGATGACTAACAACTGTGGTACGGAATGGATTTTTTCTGAGTGCACTTAAATGACAACAAGGAGAAAATGTCAAGCTCAGATCCAATAACTCTCAGCTCAGGTCATGGTCTGAGAATAAAGAGTTCCCATGACAGCCCTAAGAGAGACTCTTATTTATTGTAATTAAAGACAGATATTGCTGAAAATCAAACACAAATTTAATTGTGTGGTTTGCTGAATTACAAAGACAGTTGAATTTGTGTCCCATCAAATTACTTGAGTGAAAGTTAGGGTGTTAATTCGTATAGAGAAGGATCCTGAAACATGGAATCTGGTTGGAGCCAGATAAAATTGACATTCTTGAAGCCCTAAGTTACTATGAGCCTCTCTTAACAGTAGAATTAATTTCCCTTATGGTGGTTTTTATTACTTAAGCTTTATAGTAAGTATTGAAGTCAGGTATAAATCTCCTAATCAGAATGCTTTGAATAGTCTAGTTTCATTACATTTTCATATTAATTTTAGATTCAGCTTGTCGATTTAAAAAAAGCCTGCTGAGGGACTTCTCTGGTGGTCCAGTGGTAGAGAATCCATCCTGCAATGCAGGGGACACAGATTTGATCCCTGGTCAGGGAACTAAGATCCCACATGCTGTGGGGGCAGCTAAGGCCAAGCGCCACAACTACTGAGCCCACGTACCTCAACAAGAGAGCCTGCGTGCTGCAATTTATAGAGCCCATGCGCCCTGGGGCCTGTGCGCCACAACTAGAGAAGAGAAAAAACCCACATGCCACAACAAAGATCCTGTGGGCCACAACTAGAGAGAAGCCAATGCACTGTAGCGAATAGCCTGCGCCCCGCAATGAAAGATCCTGTGTGCCGCAACTAAGACCCGACACAGCCAAAAATTAAATAAATAAATTAAACAATAAAATAAAATAAAATAAAATAAAATAAAATAAAATAAAATAAAGCCTGCTGGGATTTTAATTAGGTAGTGTTGAATGTACAGATTGATTTGGGGATAATAGACATCTTAATATTTGTTATGGGTTGAATTGTGTTTCTCCAAAATTCATAAGTTGAAGTCCTAACCCTCATAACCTCAGGTTGTGATCTTATTTGGGAAAAGGAAAATTGCAGATTTAATTAGTTAAGATGAGGTCATACTGGAGAAAGGCAGGCCCCTAAATCAATACAACTGGTGTCCTTATAAAAAGGTAGAAATTTGAACACAGAGACACATATACAGAAAGAATGCCATGTGAAGAAGACAGCAATTAGGGTGAAGCTTCTAAAAGTCAAGGAATGTCAAAGAGTGCCAGCAAAGAAGCAGGAGTTAGGGGAGAGGCGTGAAACAGATTTTTCCTTACAGCCCTAGGAAGGAATCAACCCTGCTGACACCTTGATTTCCAGATCTGTGAGACAATAACTTTGTTGTGTAAGTCAACCAGTTTGTTTTGTCATGGAAGCTCTAGTAAACTAATACAATAACATTGGGTTTACAAGTCCATAGACATGGTATATCTTTTCAGTTATTTAGGGATTTAAAAATTTCTGTCAGATCGTTTTCTAATTTTCAGTGTATAGATCTTGTGCACATTTGTTAAACATATCAAAAACATAGTTCATGTTTTTAATGTTATTATAATTGCATTGATTTTTAAATTTCTGTTTCTATTTGTTGCTCATATGTAGAAACAAATTGATTTTTGTGCATTAACCTTGTATTCTGTGACCATGTGAAATTTGTCTTACTGTTTCAAGTACCATTTTTGAAGATCTTAGAATTTTTTATGAACACAATTGTGATGTTTTTCCTTGATTTATTGCTCTGGCTAGGGACTCCAGTACCAATTTGAGTGTGAGAGTGAGCAGCCTTGCCTTGTTCCCAATCTTATACAGGAAGCATTCTGTCTTCTACAATGATGCAGAATACTAGCTTTAGGTTTTCTGAAGACAGCCATTATCTCAAGTTAGGAAGTTTCTTCTGTTTCTCCTTTCCTGATATTTATTTATTTATTTACTTTTCAAAAATTTATTTATTTATTTATTTATTTATTTATTTATTTATTTATTTATTTTATTGGCTTGTTGTGTCTTCGTTGCTGCATACAGGCTTTGTCTAGTTGCAGCGAGTGAGGGCTACTCTTCATTGTGGTGCGTGGACTCCTCACTGCTGTGGCTTCTCTTATTGCAGAGCACAGGCTCTAGGCATGTGGGCTTCAGTAACTGTGGTACACAGGCTCAATAGTTGTGACTCATGTGCTCTAAAGCACAGGCTCAATAGTTGTGGCACATGGGTTTAGTTGTTCTGCAGCATGTGGGATCATCCTGGAGCAGGGATCAAACCTGTGTCTCCTGCATTGGCAGGTGGATTCTTAACCACTGTGCCACCTAGGAAGTCCCTGTTATTTATTTATAATCATGAATGGATGTTGAGTTTTTTCAAATATTTTTATTGCATCTCGATAAGATGAATTGCCTTTTTCTTTTTAGTCTATTGATGTGGTGAATTTCAATCATTCATCTTTGAATCTTACATCAAGTTAGCAATCCTGGCATGACTCCAATTTGGTCAAATGTACAATATATTTTATATATTGTTTTGATTCTTTTTGCTAATATTTTGCTAAGGATTTTTGTATTTCTGTAAATGAGAGATATTGGTCTGTAGTTTTTTTGCCATGTTTTGTTTTTGGTGTTATATCAAGGTTTCATTCACAAAATGATTTGGGAAGTGTTTTTTGCTTCGTTTTCTTTAGTAGTTTGTGTAGGATTGATATGATTTGTTTCTTAAATGCTAGATAGAATTCAACAGAGGAAAAAAACTGGGTCCGAAATTTTCTTTGTGTGGAGGGTTTTAATTATTAATCCATTATATTTAATTTATATAGAATTATTTAGGATTCTATTTCTTCTAGTGTCAGTTTTGGTAGTTCTTATCATTCAAGGAATTTGTGTGTTTCATCTAAGTTGTATAATTTATTGGCATAAAGTTTATAATATTCTATTATTGTCCATTTAATGTGTGCCTGATTTTTAATGATGTTTCCTCCATTTATATCATTTCTCTTTTTTCAAATAAGTCTGGTTAGAGTTTAGTAAGTTTTATTAATCTTTTCATAGAGCCAACTTTGGGGTTTATTGATTTCCTGTATTGTTTGCCTGTACTAGTTTATTGATTTTAATTTTTATCTTTATTATTTCCTCTTTCTACTTACTTTGGGTTTAGTGTATTCTTCTTTGGCTAACTACTTATAGCAGAAAGTTAGGTGGGAGGGAGCCACAAGAGTTAAGGAATATGGAGATATATGTATAAATACAGCTGATCCACTTTGTTGTGCAGTGGAAACTGGCACAACAGTGTAAAACAATTATACTCCACTAAAAATGTGAAGAAAAACAAAACAAAAAAACCCAATTGATTTTAGACTGTTCTTCTTTTCCAGTATATGCATATGCATCTGTATGTTGTTCTCTAAACATTGCCTTAGTTACATCTTGGAAATTTGGATACGTTGCATTACCATTTTCATTTATTCCAAAATATTTTCTAACATCCTATGTGATTTCTTTTTTGACCTGTTGGCATTTAGAGATATGTTTTTAAATTTCCAAATGTATAATTGAACATTTTCCAAATATCTGAGTATTTTTCAAATATCTCTTTGTTATTGATTTATAGCTTGGTTTTATTGTGACAAGAGATAAATCCTTTTAAAATCATTGAGTTTTATGATTCAGCACATGGCCTAACTGAATAAATGGTCAACATACACTTGAAAAGAATTTGTATTCTGCTGCTGTTAGTAAAGCATTCTGTATGTTTTTTTTATTTATTATTTTTTTGAGGTACATCAAGTTCAATCATCTGTATTTATACACATATCCTCATATTCCCTCCCTCCCTCGACTTCCCCCCCCTCCCCGTCCCAGTCCTCCAAGGCATCATCCATCCTCGAGTTGAACTCCATCTGTTCTACAGCAACTTCCCACCAGCTATCTATTTCACAGTTGGTAGTATATATATGTCCATGCTACTCTCTCACTTCATCTCAGCTTCCCCTTCACCCCCCGCCCCCCCAAACCTTGAGTTCTCCAGTCCATTCTCTGCATCTGCATCCCTGTTCCTGTCCTGTCACTGAGTTTATCAGTACCATTTTTAGATTCCGTATATATGAGTTAGCATACAATATCTGTCTTTCTCTTTCTGACTCACTTCACTCTGTATGACAGACTCTAGGTCTATCCACCTCATTACATAGAGCTCCATCTCATTCCTTTTTATAACTGAGTAATATTCCATTGTATATATATGCCACATCTTCTTTATCCATTCATTTGTTGATGGGCATTTAGGTTGCTTCCATGTCCTGGCTATTGTAAATAGTGCTGCAATTTCTGTACATTTAAATGATATCAATTTAGTTAATAGTGTTGTTTAAGTAATCTATATCTTTGTTGATTTTCTGTCACTTACTCTGTCAATCACTGAGAGGAGTGTTGAAATCAACTATAAATGTGGATTTGTCTTCTCCTTTCAGTTCTGTCACCTTTTGCTTTAATGCAGCTGAAACTTGATTTTGTAACTTTTTTCTATGTTTTATTTTGCATAGTTTATATTGCTCTGTCCTAAATTTCACTGACTTTATTCTTCAGTATCCAATCTGCTGATCACTCCAACCACTGAATTTTCATTTCAGATGTATATTTCAGTGAGAGAAATTTGATTTAGTTTTTTTAATCTTCCATTTCCTCATTATATATGTTTCTTTAAATTCTTGGGCATATTTATAAAAGCTGTTTTATTGTCCCTTTTTGCTAATTACATTATCTGTCATTTCTGCATCTATTTCTATCAACTTGTTTTCCTCCTATTGTCAATCACAGTTTCTTGCTTGTTGGTATTTCTTGTATTTTTGATTGAGTGCTGGACATTGTTTAATTTATGTTGTTGAAAGTCTGATTTTTATTGTCTATCTTTAAATAGTATAGGATACTGGTCTGATAATTAAGCTAATTGAGGATCATCTTGATTTTTTTGGATCTTATTTTTAAACTTTTAAAGGGCTGGTCCAGAGTAGCTTTTACTCTAAGGTTAGTTTAGATCTCCTACTAGGTGAGACACTTCTAAAGTCTATACAAAGTTTTGAATGAACCAAGTCTTCAACAAGGTCTCTTTATTTTGGCTGGCCAGAACTTAAAATTCTTCCAGCAGTGTTTGAAATCTGAAAATTGTTCAGTTTACATTTTCCAAGTTTTTCTTCACCTGGCCTTGTAGGTTTTCAAGGCCCTTGTATAGTATATTCTTCAGGAGAAGATTCAAGGGATTACCTATGCAGATTCCTTTAGCTCTTTTTCTGAATTTTCCCCTTCTCTCTGGTATTCTGCTGTATGCATTCTAGCTGTTTCACTTTCCTTGAACACATTTCTCTGCTTCCTCTACTCAGTTTGATTGCTGTGATCTCCTTTGGTACCCCTTCCTTGCATTGCAGCCCAGAAAATTCCCCAGGAAGAAATCTGTTTCTTTGTTTGTTTTTTCAACTCAAGATCGCACATTTGGCATATGACGGAGTGCACATTCAAGCCAAGTGCTGTGAGTCTCCAGAGCCCATGCTCTTTTTCCTAACCACATCATAGGGCAATTCATATTGGTCTTGTAGACTATAAGACTCAGAGGTCACATGAATGAAATGCCTTATAATCTGAATACAGTGCCTGTGCAAATTATCAAGGGCTCACTGGCCAAAGAAGATCAAGGAATTGAGTTTACAGACAAGCACTAAGTGAACAGATAATAATGGGGAGGAATGGGAACATACATAATAGGTGAAATTACCAGATTACCTTTCAATACTGTAAATTCATAGCTTCTTACCTCAACTAATAGGCAACATAGACATATTAAGGTGGCAGGTTGAAAAAAATAATGCTGTAGATATTTGCTTGGTAGATCAAAACATGCATCCTGAAGTGCTTCTTCCCAAAGAGTTTAAGACAATGATACCTTTTGATGGTCACTGACAATGTGTGACCATATGCATTAGGAACCATTACTGTTACTTCTTTATAGTTTTGTTGTTGTTGTTCTCTGTTTTAGACTGGCTAACTCAAATAGTATTAACTGGAATAAGTCAGGCAGCCCTAAATGGGAAATTCTGATAATAGCAAAAACGCCTGTGTTCAAGTTTACTTTTGTTGTATTTGTGAAGGATTTGTTGAGCAGGTAGAAGCACCCATTCTCTCTGATGATTTCAAATGATGTTTATCTACTGATTAAAGCCATTACTCAAATGACTTCTACTTGAAAATTTCCCTTAGAGCAAACAACCAAGGTATTATTTATTAAAAATATTCTTACATGAAGACTTTTCACTAGGTCATACTGATTTTTCTCCCTCATCAGACCACCTACTGGTACCTATGTTTAGGGTCTGCAGAAGTGATTTGAACTTGCATTATAACATAGTTTGTCTCTGAATGCTATCACCTCCCAGACAAAACTCCATTCTTCAGAAGGGGAGACTTGGATTCATAAAGCTTACCATGGATTTTCAGAGTTTTGTTTTATTGCCTGTTTCTGAAGTATCAGACAGGTAGCAGTCTCAGCATCTCCTCTCAGCAGAGGCTGTTCTCTATTACCCATTTCTTCCCTGTCACAATCATCTTATTGAATGTCATGACCATCCAGCAGGACTCACCTGCTGTGTTGCTGAATGGGCAAGTTTTTCAGAACTTTGCTGCTGAGAATTTCAAAGAGCTCTGGGAAAGAGAAATTTAGCTGACTTTTCAAACTACCTAACAGCTAAGATACCAAATTTGCAGATACCTGAAGATCCAAAGGTGTTCTACTTACCAGAAACATTTGATCAAGATATTGGAAAAGAAAAAACGAGTAGAAAGAGAGGTCAATGAAAACATTAGCATGCCTCTCTTTTAAACTCCAAAGAAATCACTGAGGATCACTTTCTAAATGTAGCTGCCTGTGTTCAAGGTCACATGACTCTCATATCTGGATTCTGTACCCACGTCTTCAGATCACTTTGGTTTTACCTCTGTAAGAATTGTCAAATTGTGCTGAAATAGAAGGTGGAGTTTTTATGGGCTAATACTATTTTAAGCAGTATTGTGTGTGGATGGTGAACCACATTACTTATAAGGAGGGTGACCAGTTATCTATTGCTGCATAACAAACCACCCCAAATGGTATAATATTAAGACAATAATTTTTTACTTCCGAGTCTCTAGTTTAGCAGGGTGCGTCTTCTGCTCCACATGATCTTATCTGGGAATCACTTACATCCTTCCATCCTTCAGGACCTTGGCTTCTTTATGGCATGGCTACTGAGTTCCAAGAGAGAAAAGCAGTGGCTGCCAAACTTAAGCTGGGCCTGCAAATGACATTACTTCTACTGCATTCTATTGGTTAAAGAAGGTCGCAAGGCTAGCCCAGGATTCAAGGAGAGGGGAAATAGTTTCCATCTCTCAATAGGAGAAGCAACATGTGTATAGACTATGGATGGGTTACCATCTTTGGATATTAACATTCATATATCCAGGGAACCATCCTGGTTTGCTTGGGATCATCCTAGTTTATGTCCATTGTCCTGCAGTAATTAATAGCACTCCCCCTTTACTCTCAAGGTTGTTTTGGTCTGGATGATAAATTATATGGTCACACTATCCATAAAATAATTTTAAGGCTTCAAATGCTATAACACAAATTCCAACTGGTAAGACTGTTTGAGCATGGAGCGAATTGTGAGACACAGGTTTCACTCTTGGTTTAATATTTAGCAAGGTTTTTCCTCAAATAAGGGCAATGATAGTTTAGCAAGTTGGTCTTTGTATTTCTGGGTCAACTGCTTGCTTGTATGGCAATTGTGAAGAGGACTTTGAATCTGTGAGGGCCAGTCAGAGAATATAATGATCATCACTTCTCTATCTTTGTGAAGTGTTTTAGGTTATTTATATCAAAGCTTGCCTAGCAGAGAAGAATGGGAACTGCAGAAATCGGATATAACATATTTTGAGATTGACTATGTTTTAGCTATGCCTTACTCAAATCACCTGCAACATAAAGATAAAGCCTTTTAGGGTGTTCCTTGGGCTGAAACTATGAGGTAGGCCAAGTGTGTATTAACATCCTAGTCTTTCCACTTCTGCTTTTCTTGTCTCCTGGGCCCTTTGGCCATGTCCATGTTCACAGAGCTCTCACGACATCCTTTGCCCATCACAACCTTCGGGACAGAGAACAGCCAAGCAGGACCCTCTTTCCAGGCTTGTGATCTTGCCTCATCCTCTCCCAGTAAACGGCAACTTTTGCTTGTCATGTCCACCATCATAAAATTAGGAATTGGTAAACATGGACATGGTTATGAATATATTCTATCTCTTAGTAAAATTATTCAAATTTTGACAATAGGCTTCTGCTAATCACACCTAATGTTTTTCCTTATCCTTTAACTCAAGGTGAAATTTCTCAGTGCTGATGGACCTTCTTAAAACTGTTTCCTTTTTAGAATCCTGAGGATATTCAAGTCCTCGTCTTATTCCTGAGCATTCTCTGTGTTTCTCTGGGGACACTCACCCACTCACTCTCTGTGTCTCTGTTTCCCTCTCCTTCACTGTAGGCCTCCCCCCGCACTCCGGCCCTGACTGAAAACCTTTAGTAGGAGGTTGTATCCCCTCTGGGATAAGTCTGCAATTAATCTTGTTGCCCTAATCCAGATAGCTGCTGTTAACTTGTATATTTAACAGCCTCTCAGGTTTATATTGTAGAGAAGTACAGTCTATGGACTGGTGCCAGCCTGCACAATGTTGGCAGCTGCTACATGAAACTGAAGTATAGTATAAAAACTGAAATCAGTATGCCTGTGATGGGCACTTCTTCAGTCTCTGAAGTTTGTCCTCCATCTCCACCAGGATCTGGCCTTTCCTGCCTGTTTTTTTTTTAAAATAAATTTATTTATTTATTTATTTACTTTATTTATTGGCTGCATTGGGTCTTCGTTGCTGCACATGGGCTTTCTCTATCTGCTGCAAGCCGGGTCTACTCTTCATTGTAGTGCACGGGCTCCTTGTTGTAGTGGAGCAAAGGTTCTAGATGCGTGGGCTTCAGTAGTTATGGCACATGGGCTCAATAGCTGTGGCTCACAGGCTCTAGAGCGCCAGCTCAATAGTTGTGGCTCATGAACTTGGTTGCTCCGTGGCATATGGTATCTTCCTGCGGCAGGGATCGAACCTGTGTCGCCTGCATTGGCAGGCAGATTCTTAACCACTGCGGCACCTAGGAAGTCCTCCTGCCTGCTCTTAACACTAAGGAACCGAATGTCAATTATATATATGTATACAAAAAAGCAGGGAAACAAATTATCACCATCTAGAATGGAGAATTCATAATGAGATTATGACCTTAGAGAGGCCCAGCATGTTCACAACCCTGTCTCAGACCTCAGCGAGCAAAAGTAAGTGTTTATTCTTTTAAGTGACTGAGATTGAGGGGTTGTTTGTTTCTGTAGTAAAAGCTGACTGCTACAAGAGATTATAAAATGAGAAGAAATCATACATGAAACAGAAAAAGAAAATATGCAAATCAACTAGATTGTGCAAAAAAACCAAAATCATGTTGAAATCTTACACTTATTACATGTAATTGTTGAACTACCAAAAGAACAAAATGAGGGAATAAAAAGAAATGAAAATTTTATTGATTTTATATCTGAAATATAAATTTAATTGAAGAACTGGAGAAAACATCTTTTTTTTCTAGTCCATGTTTCAATTGGAGCATCTTATATTTTTTATTAAAGTATAGTTGATCTACAATGTTGTGTTAATTTCTGCTATACAACAAAGTGATTCACTTATACATACATATATACTCTTTTTCATATTCTTTTCCATTATGGTTTATCACAGGTTATTGACTGTAGTTCTCTGTGCTGTATAGTAGAACCTTGTTGTTTATCCATTTTATATATAATGGTTTGCATCTGCGAACCCCAACCTCCCACTCCATCCTTCTTCCACCCACCCCCCGCCCTTGGCAACCACAAGTCTGTTCTCTATGTCTGTGAGCCTGTTTCTGTTTCGTAGGTAGTTTCATTTGTGTCATATTTTAGATTCTACATATAAGTGATATTATATGGTCTTTGTCTTTCTCTTTCTGACTGACTTCACTTAGTATGATAATCTCTAGGTCCATCCATGTTTCTGCAAATGGTGTTATTTCGTTCTTTTTTATGGTTGAGTT
This sequence comes from Hippopotamus amphibius kiboko, assembly GCF_030028045.1. Taxonomy (NCBI): domain Eukaryota; kingdom Metazoa; phylum Chordata; class Mammalia; order Artiodactyla; family Hippopotamidae; genus Hippopotamus; species Hippopotamus amphibius. The sequence continues at coordinate 162,726,842 of NC_080188.1, read as the reverse complement.
GAGTAGTATTCCATTGTATATATGCACCACATCTTTTTTTATCCATTCATCTATTGATGGACATTTAGGTTATTTCCATGTCTTGGCTACTGTGAATAGTGCTGCTATGAACATAGGGGTGCATGTAACTTTTTGAGTGACAGCTTTGTCAGAATATATGCCCAGGAGTGGGATTGCTGGATCATATGGTAATTCTATTTTTAGTTCTCTGAGAAATCTCCATACTGTTTTCCATAGTGGCTGCACCAACTTACATTCCTATCAACAGTTTAGGAAAGTTCACTTTTAGAGAAAACATCTTTTAATTAGGCACTGTTTTAAAAGGTTGTCAAGGGGAAGCCCATTATAATGGAACTAACATAGTTTTCTAGAAAAGGGTATACCAGCCAGTATTTCTGAAAATCCAAATGTGTTCTGTGTCATGTTGCTTATATAGCTTGAATTTGTTACTAGGAGACATGACCTCAGCTGATGACAATGACATTCTTTGGAACACTTCAAAGATTATGTACTATTACATTTTCTAGATCCATCTGAAGATGAAACATCTTGGTAGAAAATATAAAATTTGGCTTTAGATTTACTCTTAGACTCACAAAGGGAATGCTAACCAAATGCTGTTGAAGTAATTAGATTTAATTCAGACAGGATATGAGATTCACTAGAAGAGTTGAGCAAAACAATATAATATCCTCTAATGAAAGCAAATTGTAGACTTTGGTAGAAAATGAAATTAATTTTGAATATTTGGTATGTATTGCTATTTGGTATAAATTATAAATTGCTATTGCTGTCATAAAAGTTTACAAAGCACTCAGATACATTTGGCTATTTCATTTTTTAAATAGCTAAAAATATATTTTAAATTGTGAACAAAGTAATTTTTCTTTATTGAAACTACATGGGATATATGCAACAAAAATGACATTTCAACTTAAAAATAGGGAAAATAGAACAAGGAAAGGAAAACCTTTGCATGGCTATGGAAGAGAAGAAACAAGATATAGTTGCCATTGAAAAGTGATTTGCATAGTTTGAGCAATATATCAAAATGTTTTTGTTTTTCTTTAAATTTCCAAACATTGGAAAACTTGAAAAAACTTAAAAAATAATGTATCACTTCAGATGCTACTCCAGGGAATGATGAAAATTGCAATACGAATTATAACAATTTATATGATAAAAATGCATTTCATAATATGTTCTGCAATGAAGATAATTTTCATATATAACTCCATTATAATGTTTACATGTCATAAGTAAAATTCATGGTGCATTTCTGAATCTAAGTATTGCTTCAAGCATTTTTTAACTGACAATTCCACTTACTACTGCAAAGTTTCTCCAAATTGAAATTAATTTAAAAATTATTTAAGAATAACAATGGCTTAAGAAACATCTAATTTGGTATTACTAAAGACAGAACATAAATTATGTGAAAATATTGATTTAGCAATTAATTTGTGGTTTTGCTGAAATGATGGTAAGAAAAATAAATTTTAGGGACGAATATAAATAATGTATTCAATATATATTTTTATTACTAACCCAAATATTTCTAGTTCCTCAATCTAGACATGCTCAATAGTAATTAGCTATCTGATACTTAAACTAGTTTTCTGTGTGTGCATGTATATAAATTTTAATTTTACACATGCCTTTAGATGTTGTTGTTATGAAGAAATGGCTGTCAAGATAGGAGGCTAGAACATATTGCATTTAAAAATTTGTTAGCTTGACTTATAACATTTCAATATTTAGATTTATGGTATGTGGGCCGGCATTTGTCCCAGACCCTGTGGGTAATAGAGGTGCCCTTGGTCCGAAGAACCATTTTTGAGACAGCACTTTGCCTCTTATTAGCTGTGTCATCTTGAGCAAATCACTAATCTTCCCTGAATCTCATTTCCCCCATATGTAGGTTTCTGATGATATCCTACCCACTTGTCTCTTAGGATTGCTTTGAAACTCAGCTGAGATGATGATGAAGATGGTGATGAAGATGTTGGTGATGATGATGGTGATGAAGATAGTGGTAGTGATGATGGTAATGATGGTGATGGTGATGATGGTGATGATGATGATGGTGATGGTGGTGATAACAGGAGCAGCAACAACAGCAAATACCTTTTGTGCCCATTGTGTGCTATTTATTAGCTCTTTAAGCATTGCAACAACCCTATGAGGTAGTACTGTTATTGTGCCCATTTTATAGATGAAGGAATTAAGGCACAGAGAGATTAGTAACTTGCCCAAGGCTGCACAGCTAGTAAATGGTGGCAATGTTATTTGAACCCAGGCATTTTGATTTGTATTTTGTAAACCACGAAGTACATATCAGGTATATTGCCATGTTTATCCATAGTCTGTGAAGGTTTTAACCTTTAAATAGTTGTTATAGTATATGTGGCATCCGCATTGTTAGTTTGATGGTAGAATTCTTGCCTTCCAACTCCTTATGTAAGAGTTAGGGCTTTGTGAATTTCTATCTTGCTGGAGTTCATGGTGTAAACAGAAAATTCATCTTGAAAACCAGTTATCACTACTGCTTTGTAAAAACTATTCAAAGGTTTGACTGGAGATGAATATGATCTATATGTTAGAACAAATATTACAGGCCGTGTAGTTCAGTGCAAAAATTCCTTTTAATATATTCTTGGTACTTCAAGTGATCTCAAGGTCTACTAATTTGATTTGGTTTGTGGAACAAACAGAAAAATATTATGCGATGAACCAATGACAAATCAGATAAACACCAATTATGAATCAGGTGAGTAGCTCAAAAACTGTGGGGGTTAGAGATCCGTAGTCCTTAAAAACCCCCGATTTACAAAATACAGTGCATATTTTTTCTAATAAAATGCAGTAGCGAATAACTAAAATATTTAAGCTCCTCTCAGATCCTCAATAATTTTAGAAATAGACAAGTAATTTATAAAGCTACTTTAAAAGTCTGTCCTGGCAACTCTACATCATATCACCTTGTTAAGAGTGGTGAGCCTAAATATAAATTAATCTTAATCTGAAAACTTTCATAATTCCGTATAATTTCTGCCTATGGAAGGAAGAGAAACAAACTTCATACACATATGGATGCTGGTGGTCATGTGGGCTCACTCACTAGAAATGAGTACATTTCAGTGATTAACGTGTGCAACTCAGTTATTAATGGGTCTTGGCAGATTGGAAAAGTACGAAATGGCATGGACCTGTGGGGTGCCTTGTGCATAACTGAATTTGCTAATCATATCTACATACTCACCACTGGATGCGTAAGTAAAAAGATGGGTACAGGCTTTTAGGTAAATTAACCAGAATTTAGGCACTCAAATAAAAGTTCCCCCAAGTAATTATGTAAGGATACCACACCCTTGTCCCTTACTTAACTTTATTTAAATGATATTTATTCTGGGGAAATTATTCTGGAATTCTTCTGGTATTTGGAGCCAGGTTTGGGGGCTTTATTTTTGCTAGTGTTTGAGAAGCTCAGGAAAATTGGTTACTATTTCAGCCACACTCCTTCTTTTGACCACAGCTGTTTTGAACAATGACACCATCGCTGTGGTAAACGTCTAGCTTCCCAACATGACTGCAGGAGCCACTGGGCTGTGTCAGTGCTGGAGCACTCATTAAGGGGAATTGAGAACATTCCTTCACAGCAGCATCCAGAGACTGGGCTCTGATGGGAGGGTGTTACATGAAAAAAGCGTTTGTGTTCAAATGAATTTGGAGAACACTGCTTGAGAAAGTTAAACGCGTACATTTCCCTATGCTGCAGGACTTATCAGAACATTGAGTATGTTAATGGGCACTGTGATCTCAGCAGGGGATTATTCAAAGCATGTAGGTGATGAGTTTTCTGTGGAACACACTTTGAGGAATGATGCTTTACAGTAACACTTCCTATTTCATAGTCTAGCCCCTCAAACAAAGCCAGTTGCTTGAAAAAATAGGGAGTGTAAATATTAAGGTAGCACCTGTATGAGAAAGGGCTGGAATAGAAATCACTGAGCCCCACTGTCTGCCCCTTCCCTTCTCAAATGCAGGAACACAAATGGCTCCTCTCTCTCTCCATCACTTTCTTTTCTCCCTCCAAGAACAAGAAGCAGAGCCCTTGGAACAAACAAAACTGCTTGTGCAAAGAATCAGGCACAGTGGTTCCGAGTTGCTCTAAGGCTCTCGCCTGAATTAAAGGCAAGGCCACATAAGAGGAAATGAAAGGGTCTGCTCAGAGATCAAATGAAGCATTTGTATAGAACCTTATTCAAAATGGATACAAATGCATCAATTCTTCAGAATTATAGGTGAATCAAAGGAAAATTACATCCAAGGAGATAAAGCAGCAGCCAGCAGTCTAACCACGTACAGCACAGAGATGCAACTTTGAAGCTTCTGGCCTGGCGTGCCAAAGAGCCAGATGTGGCAGGTGGAATTATAGCAGCTCCAGCTCAGCATCTGGAGTGTATAAATCTGTCCCACAGAAAATTAGAGGTGCACAAGAAGGTGGTGGGAATGACCAGTTGAATACATATTTCTGAAAGAAAGTTCTCTTTGAAGAACATAGAGCATTCTTTTAAAAAAAATAAAAATTAGGTCTAGGCTCAGTATTGCTCCATATATTGGTAATGGTGTGAAAGGATCATATATGGGGATTCTTCAAACTCCAAAATAGCAAAATCCCTAAGATTTCTCTCTTTTCTGGCAGAGAGAGAAGGAGAGGAGGAGGGAGGGAAGAAGAGAGAGAGGGAAGGTGGGGGAAGGGAGAGAGAGACAGATGGGCGGGGGTCCAAGGTAGCATTAAGTTATTGTGTAAACATGAAGAAAGGATGATGCTTTGAGCCTGAGCCAGTCATTCATAATTAGGATCCTGACTCAGTCACTCTACAGACCTGAAGAAGGTTTTTTTGTATGGCTATATTCCTTGAGGCTTCCTTCTACCAACTGGAGAATTGTGATTTTTTTCCCTATTACCGAGAAGATGTGCAGTATATGAAAAACAATTGCGACAGATTCAAACAATTTTGCAAAGACGATATGTAACAATGCAATTACTGCATTACTAATAAGCATTTACCTAGATCACAGAATCTTCTGGCTTGAAGGGACCTTAGAGATTCTCTAGCCAACCCCTTCACGTTTTAGAAGCTGCACCCGAGGAACGGCAAAGGCAGTGACTTGTGTGAGGGAAGGTTTAGTGAATGGCAGAGTCGGGGTGGGTGTCAGGGATCCTGATTCCCAGCTTGGTGCTCGCTCTCTTTGCTGTGCTCCCTGTGTTACATCACGATGTCAGAACCCTTCCCTAACATGTAGCTCTTCCACACCCCACAACGGGAAGAGACGTGAATACAGGCACATGGTTCCTTCAATTCCAAGAAGCTCTCCTTTACAGTGGGTAGTGACTACGCTTCCCTTTTAAAAAGAAGATGAGAAAGGGGCTTAAATCAAAGTGTTGGGAGAGGGTTATGGTAATTATCAGAACATACTCCTTCAGGTACGTTCTTCTAGGAGGTGACAGAGACTCATTCCCAGAGCATCTGCCATCATTAGGGAGATTCTAAGTGTGGAGAATGGATACACTAACTGATAACTTGCACTGATTCATCATCTCCCTCATACTTAATGAAGATGAAAAAAAAGTAAAAAGGATAGGACCTCCAGCCTATGAATTGCAATTTCAGCCTATGATCTCTTCTGATTCAGTTCTCTTGCTATAGAATCCACTGCTGAAACCCTTAAAGTACTCTCACAGCCAGATCTTTTGACCCTCACCACTTGAGCCGGGAGGTAGGCAGGCAAGACAGGTGTGATCATACCCATATGCAGGTAAGAAAACGGAGATTCTATGAAGTTAAATAGCTTGCCCAGAGGGAGAGTGCAAACCTGGTTATCTGCCTCCGAAATGTGTGTTGCCTGTTCCCATGAGCTGCTCCTGGAGCTGCTGTGTGATGAAGGGTGATGGTGGGACCACTAGGATGGTACTCTCCCCAAATGAAGTCCACTGTGAGGGACTCCCCTGGCGGTCCAGAGGTTAAGACTCCTGGCCAAAAAAAAAAGTCCACTGTGAATAGGGGGTGAGTTAAGAACCTTGCCACCTCTCCTGGAAAGGACATGTCAGGTTAAAAAGATGACAGAGTGGGGGGCGACACAGGGTGGCAAATTGGTGGAGGGCTCTTGGAGACAGCTGAGAGACTGAGACTAGACATGACAGGCGGTAAAGACTGCTGCAGGGGTCTTGACAGTGTGATGAACGCCGTGGCACTCGAGGAAGATGATTCCCTCAGATAACAGCAGCGACATGGTCCACAGTAACATCAGCATCCTTCCTGAGCCTCATCTCTGGGGCTTCCAAATGCTGCCTGTCACCATGAGAAAGATAAAAAGCTTTCTTCTTTGGAATCTGGCCAGCTAATCTCAGGGCTCCAGTTCAAGAAACAGGCCAGATGTGTCCTAGCAAGGAAACACTACATGTTTGGACAAAGGCTTGTTCAGGTATAAAATATAGCTCTGGGGTAGGTGACAATTCCTACCACATGTGTAGGAAGAGAGAATCGCAAGCTGGTTAACGTTGCCGATGCGTTTTCTTCCTATGGGAACAATATGCTTCCCAGCTCTGCACACCCCCGGGGGAGCTTGGTGTATGCTCAGTTCTCTAAGCATCCAGGGATTAGCACATTTTCATTTGGAATCAGCATCCATTTCTTAAGTTCTAGTTAAACCTTATTAACTGGAAGGTACTGCTTCCTTGACGTCATCTTATACAGCATGTGGTGCGAAGAACAAAGCACTGTTTGTCCAGTGAACCAGATATTCCAAATTCTGTCTGTGTAACTTCTCAGGATTCTGCATCTGTAAAATCACCTTAAAGTGAAATCCTTTTAAGACAGCCAGTGTTCAATAAATTCATGTGTTTGGCTAAGTATGTGGGTAACAATCTAGGTGGGAGCTTTTTCAACCTCATCCTTTTCCTGTCCTTCTGTAAATGTCCGTAATAGAGGATGTTTGGAGTGAGACTGGGCGTCTGTATTGTGACAATACCTTGAGTAATTTTGGTGACTAGCTCTGGCTAAGAACCACTACGAAAATATTGTTGCTGTTGATTTATGAAGAGCTGAGCCCAGTGACTTTGTACCTTAAATTGTCTGCATACAAATACCATAATTGCTGTATATTATGATGTAAACTTAGCTATTCATTTAAGCAGCTTCTCTATTTGAAAATCATTTAATATTTTGTTCCTTGCCCCCATTACTATTTTTAAAAATCCTGTTTGTATCCCATTTCATTCCCCAAAAGACTTGAGAGGTTTTTATAAAACAACTTTTCTACATAAAATCAACTATAATTCATATTGACCTTCATACCTAGTTACTTTAAATTAAGGAAGTTTTTTCCATTTTTGAGTATAAATGTTTCTCCCAGAGTTCATGTCTCTGAAACTGTTCCCCATCTTCTTTTAATTTCTCTCCAAGGACAGATATGGCAGAAACGGTGCATTGTAATGGGTCTTGGGATCGCCTTAATAGAAAAACAGAAATCTCCAGATTGTGGAGGCTGTATCAGACTCAATCAAAAGGATTTGGCTAAGCAGTCCAAGACCAAGGCCGTGGAAGGCCACGAACAGGAATACAAATGAGCTCATTATCATGTCAATTTCCCATCCTTTATGACTGCTTGATTGTTGCAGGTGCCATAGGTCCACCAAATGTTCACCTTTTCCTCCTCAGTTGTAGAACAGGTTGCCAGGTAAAGCCATTTTCCCAGAATCTCATCTACCTACATTTCCCGAAACATCGCTTTGGAAGGGAAGAAGAGAAAGAATGACCATTTACTGAGCACCAACTATTCTGGAGGTTATCTTAGTTTGAAACTTTATAAAGAAATTAAAGAACTATTTGGGAAGAAGTAATACAATAGAATGAACCAGGGTAAATTTACGAAAAGCAACTTAAATGCTCAAATAAAACCCTCTGAATACATAAAATTCCAAATAATACTCAGGACTCAGTAGTGTGGCCTTGCTAATTCCCACTCCCTCTCCCCTTGCATGCCATAAAACCCCTCATCTGGCTGTGACATAACACCCCTGTCTCAGACCCATCCGTTGTTTTGGTTCTGTGTGTGGCCAAGTCACAGGGCATTGGTTACTTTCTAAAATGTAGCTGATAAACTAATTGCAAAGGGTGCACAGATCTTCTTTTTACATGTGCTTGAAGTGCAGCGTGCTCGTCCTGACTTTCAAATTCTCTAGCTGTTTCTATTCCTTTTACTAAGAGCGAGAGCCTCATCGTCCCCAGCTTGCAGGGGCAGAGGGTTCTTTGACTTCTCGGCCATCTGAGAAGTTAAGAAGCCAGAGTTCTTCATAACTGCTGCAACTGCACGTGGATTGGTTCCTTTAAGGCAATTCATAAACATGGGGTTACAAGCACAAAGATGAGCTGTCATTATTACTAGAGATTTTTGCACACTTATTGCTTCTACTGTAAGTATAGGGAAAGAGGTTCAATTTTAAATATCAGCTTTAAAAAGATTTGCAATGCTTTCAATATTTAAATTCCTTTGTATAGCAACTAAAATTTTGTAAGAATTCATGACTCCTCAGTTTCATTTGATTCTTCTTTTTCCATATGAATTATGAAATAGTTTGTGAATCACTTGCAAGATTTAGTCTTTCTTTCCCAGATCCTAAATGACTTATTTTTCTTATTTACTTTTAGATTTTTTCCAAATGGCTTTTGACGAATAAAGGATTGTTGAAAGGAGCATTTCTTTAACTAGGTTAAACTGATTATTTATAGTTCTATGCCCTTAGTTTTTTTTTTTTTTTTTCATTGTATAATTACACAGATCAACTGGGCCTTCTATGTAGTATTTCTCTCATTAACACAGTTTAAGAAGTAGGAATCATTGTCCTCCACTATTCATCCACACCCACCAGGGCCCCTGTTGCCACAGAGAGAATTCTGGAGGTGGAAGGCACAGCCAAAATGTTCAACTCCTCCCATTCCAAGTTATTTCAGACAGGAGTTGTTTCTGTTCTCAAGATTTCAAAAGTGACAAATCAGTAATCACAGATGTTCCAATTAATCATGTTTACAATGAAGAAATTTCACATAATTTTTTGGCCAATTTGTATCCATCTCTTCTCAATATAAATTGGTGTTTTTCAGCTGTGAGTTGCAACATATTCATTAGTGGGTGTTGAAGTCAATTAAGTGAATCAAGGTTGGCATTTAAAGAAAAGAAGTGGACTAGAATGAAATAGATTACAGAATGTAAAATTGTCTTGTGGAACTCTTTCAGGTGGGTGTGTGTGGGGTGTGGGGTGTGTGTGTGTTTACTGGAAGGAGGTAAGGTCCTGTGGATCATGGTGAAAATATTTGAAAAACACTGACAAATTACTTCTTTAAAAATTATGTTCCTCAAACTCTAGGGTTCCAGAGAAGGGGCTTGAGATGGTTGGAAGTTAGGGGGTCCTCATCGCTGGATCCACCATTAAAAAACTCTTTTTTGTTGTTTTATGTATTGGTGGTACTGCATAAAATTTCATTTGGAAAAACCATTCTGCTGCTAAATAAAGTTTAAAAATCACTTCTCTATATCAAGACTATATTGACTATGTCTTTGTTTAGAATCACGCTGCTCTTCCTAAGAAATAATTATTCGGTGGCCCCCAGGCTTCTTCAAGAGTAAACATTACCACTTCCTTGTAGGTTGTATTTTTGTCACTTCTCCACAATTCTTATTACATCTGTGACTCCTTTCTTATTTCTCCCCAAATTTGGGGGACAATTGGGCCCAGCTGTCACTGTTAAATTGTCTAGTTTAGGTCACTATGCCCTAGCATAGGTTTCCACCTCTGTAGCAGCCTTTCATTTTGCTACATCTTCCAAATCTGAATAAGGGGCTCTTTATTCAAATAAAGATAAGCCATGGCCACCTAGCTTGCTCCAGCTTGTGACATAAAGGGCCTGTAGTTTTTTGACTATTTGGATACTTACCAATGTTAAAGAACGCTGAATTGAATCACAAGTCAACTGAATAACAAAATTTTAGACCTGAATGGGATATAAATATCATTTACTAAAACCACCATGTTTGCATGTTAGGAAACTGAGGCCCAAGTAACAGACCTAAAGCCACACAGTTTCCATTCCCTTCAGCTCAGAGGCCTCATTTTAAAACACCATGACTTTGTTCAACTACCCATCATTTATTAAGCATAAGAGATTTATACCCTAAGCAGTGGTTTCAGAACTTTTTGACTGCCATTCAGTATGGATAAACACATATATGATTAAGACCATATATAATGAAACAAAAAATTTTACAAAATAATACATGCCCTTACAACAAGTGGTGCACTTTTCTGTTTTCTTTTCACATCTTAGGTACATGTTAGCTACTATAGCACAGAAATCCAAAATCTTTGCTGTAAATAAGATAGTTTATTTCTTTCTCATGGAATAATTCAGTGATGAGTCATTCAGGACTGGCTGGATAATTTTGCCTGACAAGGGTATTCAGGGGCACAGTTCCTTATATTTTGCTGGTCCCCGATCTCTAGGGGGTTGTGCTTTTTGAGTGGGTTGAATTTGGTTCACCTGCACATGCAGGTTCTAGCCTACAGGGAGGAAGAAGTGAAAGTCCAGACCAAATATTTGTGTCTTTAAGTAGGATGGTCTGGAAGTTGCACACACATTGCTTCTTCCCACATCTCACTGCAAATTTAACCATGTGGCAATATCTGCAAATTTATCTTAGCTTGTAGTCATATGTCTAGCTAAAACTCAGGATATATTTCTAGAAAGATAAAGAGTGAAGGAGTACTTGTTAAAAAGTAGTGGTATCTGCTACTATTCCTTTTCATTTCATCCCAGACTTGCTGATGGCTACCTAGTAAATTGATTTCATAACCCACTAATTGGTGAAAACATGCAGCTTTAAAATCATTACCTTAAAGTATAGTAGGCTACATATTATAGATAATTTTACCAGGCCAGCTTACCAGGAGAAATTAAAAACTAGATATGCTCAAAATACTATTGATATTTTAGCTAGTTTTCTTTCTTTCTTTCCTTTTTTTTTTTTTTTTTTTTTTTGTTGGCCACAGCACATGGAACTTCCCCAACAGGGGATTGGACCCATGCCCTCTGCTTTGGAAGCCCAGAGCCTTAACCACTGGACAACCGGGGAAATTCCTAGCTAGTTTTCATTTTTATCAAAGTTATTCAAGCACAGAATTAATAGGTTCGAATAGAATTGCAAGTATCCCCAATCATTCCTAACTCTCATCTTCAGTTTCTTACTGCTGGGATGCTACGTTTTTCAACTCTTGAAACTGACACTTTTGATATTTATTGCATATATTCATAGAGCATGTTTATATTTCTACTTTTTGGTCTGTTAGTTTTAAGCAACATATACTGATTTCCCACCATAGTAAATGAAGATTCCCCCCTCCCTCTGCCCCTCACTCCCCACTGTACACATCTCATCCTTTCAAACTTCCAGTGTAGGTAATCATAATTTTGGTTAGATCAAGATTCAGTATTTGCATGATTACGGACATGTGAATTAACTCACAGTTATTCCATGTATTTTCCTAGGTTTAATTTTATTTCTTGCACAATCTTTTGTGTATTCTTGTTAGTCTTTTCTAAAAATTTATTTAAAGCTCTATGTACTTATCACTACTTCATCCCTCAATTCTCCTCCCAGTTATGTAAATCTCCGCTCAATACTTTCAAACATATCAGGTACTGTATTAATTTCATCTTTTTGAGGGAAAATTTCCTAGAGTCTTCTGACCTGCCCCAGTCTGGTTCTTTAGAATAGCTGCATAGATATTATTTCAGGTTCTTCCTTTACCATTATTTTAGGGATTCCCTCTAACTCCCTCATCCGTTGGGTACACTGTTTTTTTTGAATACCAGTCATCTTTTTTTTTTTTTTTTTTAATGCCTTCATTTCAGTGGAGCATAATTTCTAGCAATTACCTGAACCAGGTTGTATGTAAAATAGATGCAGCGAGGTCTTGCATGTTTGAAAATATCTTCATTTGACTTTACCACTTAATTCTTAGTTTGGTTGGATATAATATTCTAGGTTAGGAATAATTTTCCTTCAAAAAATTGAAGATATGGCTCCATTGTCTTCTAGGCTTCAGAGTTGCTGAGAAGTCTGGTACTACCCTGATGCTTGATCCTATGAAGGAATCTGGCTTTTCTCTCTGGAAGTTTGTAGGCGTCCTCTTTGTCTTCAGTGTGCTGAAATCTTACAATGGCATGCTTCGGTGTGCATTTATTTTTATGCATTTTTGGGAACCCTCAGTGGATCCTATAAATCTGGAGAATCACATTCATTTTTCCTGGGTGATTTTCTACCATTATTTTATTAATTATGTTCTCCCTTCATTTTGCTCTGTTTTCCCTTTTTTGCACTGTATTACTGTATTTGAGCTCATGGACTGGTCTTTTAATTTTATAATTTTTTCCTGCTAGTTTTCATTTTTGCTTCAGCTTTGTCTTTTAACATCGCTGATTTTTTTTTCTGCCATCAGATTTTTTTTTAAAATTCCAAAATTTCTCTCTCTCTCCCTTTTGTTCTTCAAATGTTTCCTTTTTGGAGAATCCTGCTTGGATCTCCCTTATCTCTGTGAAGATTGTAGTGCTTCCTTGGGGGTTTGTTTGTTGCTTCTTCTGATATAGTCTCTGCTTCCTTCGAGTTTTGTTTCTGGTTTTGTTCTCTGACTTCATTTTAGATGATTTTCTCAAAGGTCTGGTGACGCTTGGCTGTCTGTTCCCATTCTAGAATGGGACTGTAAAAGTCCACATGGAAACTGCGAGGCTAGAGTGCTTCCCTGTAGGGTAAACTGGTTGGGACTTTTCTCTGGGGAAACCCAGATGTCAGTACCTTTAGGTCCTTTCCCTTAGGCTGATCAGATGCCCTAGAAAGAGACTTCCAATTTCCTGCTGCTGCTGGTACTCTGGGAGCCCGTGGGAAAGGAGTTGGGCTGAGGAGACAGGGCAGGTGGGTCTCAGCATTCGTTACAGAAACCACCATCTCCTGATCCTTCTGTTTTCACTGCAGTACACCTAACCTCACATGTGCTCCTGGTCCTCAGACCAGAAGTTTTCTCTAGAGAACAAGCCTTCAGTCCTCTGCTGGTTTGTATGGAGAAGGGCAGTTGTATGGGAGAGATCTGTGCTTCTCAAGCAGACTTTCAACCAATCCTCCTTTTTGAGACTTACCTTCAACCCTATGTTGAAGTAGGTACTTGGTCCCACCAAGTCGTGAATCTGCACAGGATCTGTGTTTAAATCAGGTTACTTCTGGGGCTTTCCTTACTTTGGGGTAAAGATGCAGTTTTCTTGAACTGGCTGTAAGTTATTACTTGGATACCTGCTTTCCAGATTCCAAAATATTATGTCATTTTTCCCCATTTTATTTGTCCTAGAGGGTTTATTCCTTAAAACAAACAAACAAACAAACAAACAAACAAACCCTTGTGTCTGTTACGTTAGTGGAGATTCTGAAGGAAGCAGAGGTTCAATGCGTGTATTCAATTGCTATCTTTAACAGCTAATTTTAGGCCTCTCAAGGTATTTTAAACAAGTAGCTTTAAACTTTTCTTTACTTTTTCTCCCTACAATCCTTCCAAAGTTATTAAGAAGTAGTATAGTTATCTAATTTAAATATCATTTCTATAATGTTATCTTTTTACTTATAGCAGAGTGCTTTTTTCTTTTTTTAACTTTTTATTTTATATTGGAGTATAGTTGATTAACAATGTTGTGTTAGTTTCAAGTGTACAGCAAACTGACTCAATTATACATGTACATATGTATTCTTTTTTCAAGTTCTTTTCCCATTTAGGTTATTACATAATGTTAAGCAGAGTTCCCTGTGCTATACAGTAGGTCCTTGTTGGTTATCCATTTTAAATTTACCAGTGTGTACATGTCAGTCCCAAACTCCCTAACTATTCCTCCCCACCACCCTTCCCAGTAACCATAAGTTTGTTCTCTAAGTCTAGCAGAGCACTTTTGAACTTTAAAAGCCAATATGTGCCTTGTAGAGAGGAGGAGGAAGAAAATGGATGGGAACTAGTTCTTCCCCAAACTCAATGATTATCTCTTGAATTACTGAAAGGTGACTGTATCTAACATTTTAGAGGATTAACAAGTGAAAAATAGGTCTGAACATGGAAATTTGTATAGCCTGCACAGCTTGTTTGTTTGTTTTCTGGCATTACGAAATATTTAGGAGAAGAAAACTTGAAAACTCTGTTCTTTAAACTGTCTGACCTTGGTTTTTGGCCCTGAAAATAAGTAAATAGAAGTTGCCGTCATTCCTGCGGCCGACAGAAAACATGCCTGTGGCTGTGTGGCTTTTCTCTTTAACCAGAAGAAGGGATAGAAAACTTGAGACAGTGACAATAATAGTAAAACTGCTGATTAAGTGGCACCCAAACTTCCAGGATTCACATTCTTGCTGAAGTGTCTCTAGGGAATTGACATCACCCCCTCAACGCGCCCAGCATCATTCTTTAGCTGAGAGGAGCAGCTGGGGAAGGGGTCATCTTGGAAAAGTGTGTGAGATTTGGCATCACACAGACCTAGAGGACCTGGATTCGGCTTCCAGCTCCATGTGCCGAGTCGCCGTGTACCAACTACTTAGCAGCTCTGAGCTTCACTTCCTGCTCTGTGTGTTAAGAACGATGACACCTTCTTTGAAGTATTAGAGACAAGGCTTGTAAATCTCCCAGCATAATGTCTGACACTTAATAAGTGCCTAGGGAGAGGTAGTGGTTAAGTTATTATGGCAGTGGGCAAACATGGAGACGGCTCACAAAAATATGAGTAGATTTCCCCCTGGTGGGCTAGAGAAATATACAGTGTAGTTTGTGGATGGGAGGTCTAGGAAGAGAAGAAAAAAAAAAAAAAAGAATAACAAGAAAAGAAAGAGAGAGCGAGATCTCAGTTGGGAATGACATCTTCTTCCTTCTGGATAAATGGTTCCATGTGAAGTAGCCCAGATTAGTGAAGCAGGGAGGTGGTGAAGTAGGGCATATAATTCGTGCTGCAGTCCATTAGGATGGATCAAGTCTCCTCTGCTTCACAGAAGCTCATCTCTTGAGCTTCATTTAAATAGTGTGCTGAGCCCTAGTGCCGGCGAACAATTATGTCCCTCATCACTGCTAGCAAATAACCTTTTTTTTCCCAGCAATAAACTCCAAAGCCTCCAGAAATTAACATGGAGTTAATTTTAGCAGAGACATAACAAATGAGGCTGCATGAATGGAAGGGAGAAGGAGAGGGTACATGCGATCACATTAAGTAGGGCAGAAGCAGCGGTCAAATATGCCAAGAGATTTGAGACCTTTCAATGGAACAATGACTTGGGTGTGTGTGCGCATCTATATATAAACTGTATGTGTGTGTGTGTGTGTGTTAAACCTGTGAAGACATACACATCCCTTCCACAGGCAGCTTTAGCAGAAGGGTCACAGGAGAGATTGAGGAGGGAGTAAGGATGGAGGGGAGTGGCGAGACTGTAGCCCTGAATTGTAGACACTGGTCTAGGATGGAGAATTCATCCTCCTCTCCTCTCTCTTCCTCCTGCCCTTGGCTTAACACTGCTTTAGATACAGAAAACCTATGTCCCCCACACTGTTTTGAACCATGAAAAGTAACAAGATTGCCTTGATCTTTTTGTTTGGGAAGCCTTGAAAACTAATCCATTTTTGTGAAGCTGAAAACCAGGAACTGAAAAAAAAAAGAAAAGAAAAGGAAAAAAAGAAAAAAACCCACCCCAAACCTTGGTGTTTCACTTGCCTAAACCAAAGTATTAACTCTTGTTTCTCTTCTTTCGAAAAGTCATAAAATAAGCTTCCTCTGGATGGAAGTCCTTTTGCTCTGAAGCCACTGGTTTTAACAAGAGACAGCTGCCTTATAAAGGAAGCAGCCGCACTCTTCAAGAGCTTTACTTTTATTTGTTTCTCATTTTATTGATCACCTCAAGCAGGTCGCTTGTTCTGCTGCTTACATGCTAAGGTTTTGGGGCAGCATGGAAGTTAACGTGGGTGGCATCTGTCCCTGGAATGACATAGAAAGTGGCCCCAACATGTAACTTCAGGTAGAAGTACAAACTATGGTCATTTATTTCGAGTCCTACTCAAAGTTTTTTTAAAGGCTGGAGTGTTTATTAGAATAAGTGCAACTCCTGTCTGATAAATGGGATCACCTCTGGCTCCACCGCTGACACAAACCTCCCAGTATTCATTACTCTGATAGATAAAGCTGGGAAGGGAGTGGAACATTATTTATAGTGATCTTTGCTAAGTAAATCATTTAAAAAATGGCTTTCTAAATGTAATATTTCCCTTTTAAGAAGCCCTCCAGAATTAAAGGGGCTTTACAATGGAACATGAAACATATTGCGGGGAGAGAGACAGAAGCCGTCTTGATTAATGCCCACGATTATCAGCGATGCAAATCACTTTCACTTATTAAGTCTTGTTTAATATCCTAATGAAGGCTTCTGAGCAGATTTGGTAATTCCAGAGAAAGTGACTGTGAACTAATGCCCTTTCAGCATGTGGAGAATGAACAGTGCTATAAAGAAAACCTCATTTACCATAATTCCTCCCCTGCCCGGGACCCTTTTCTCAGCTTCTCCTTCGCAGCAGGAGACAATTAACCTTTTCAGTGCCAGACGTGATTCCCAGCACATTCCAGCTGCGAAGGCCAGCAGGGTCAGAGGAAGATGGAAGTTCTCTTTAGTTGTCACTCCCCTAGAACAGTTCTAAGAAACTGGACTGCGGAGTAGCAGGGATTTAACGTATAGCTGCCGGTCTGTTCGTGGGCGCGTGTGGTAGCCTGCACCAATGTCTTTTCAAATGCCAACCCTGGGCATTGGCATTGCTCATTCCACTGGAATCAAAGACTGCTCGAAATGAAAGCAGACACACTGAAGAAAAGCCTACTCCACCCCAAAAATGCTGGACTTCCTTTGTGCTCTGTCAGGAAGTAGGTTTTATTGAGGTTGGACACTGGGAGGTCGCTCTGGGGGTGGTGATTTAGGGGTTTGCTTTGGGCTTTCTTTCATAGCCGGGCTCCCGTTTCGTGGCTCCTCTTGTACTGAGGGCGGCAGAGACGGCCCAGGGCTGGGGCCTGCGCTGAGCCCTTCTCTGTCTGGGCGGCCGCACCCACCGGTGGACACAGAGTGACTTCCTCACACCACCCCTTCTGGTTTCCAGAAGCCGTGTGCAGAGGTGAGGCAGAGGAGGACCCCGCCAGGGCAGATGAAGGTGACCAAGGCCATGGGCTAGTGGGGGTTCTCCTCTACTCCTGCCCCTCCCAGCTCCCCTCGGGGAAGCCCCTCCAGTGAACCATCCCCTCTGACGTTCAGGAATGCCTTTTCACTCCTCTCCCTCCTTCCATCTGGTTGTGTCAACCCTTGCCCTGGTAGAAAAGGAGGTTTCGCATTTGGGTAAAGACAGAGGAAGGAACCAGGCAATTTCCTGGTCTGCCTTGGAATAGAGAACAGCTCCAAATGGACCACTTCTTTAGGGGACTACAGTGACTTTTTCCTTGTCCTAACTGGACCCAAACCAAGACTGAACAGCCCCCAATGCAGGGACTGCAGTGGGCCAGACACAAAACCTTCTTGTTTCACAGTATGAGCACATGAAGCCTTCCTTATCGCTGATGAAAGAAAACCACCATTCATTTTTTTCCTTCCAAAAGAATTCCAGGGCAAAGAAAGATTGAGGGGAGCAACGGGTGAGAGAGGAAGATGGTGAGGGTTTGGAGGATGAAATGCTGATTCTCTGTCAAAGAGGAGGACAAAGAGTTGGGTTGGGATTCTGGGCCACCTTGTACCCTACAGACCCCATATGGGAAGAGACACTGCCCCCTGAGTCCATCCCCTGGGTGGGTGGAGGTGGGATCTATCCCATGTGAGTGCTGGAGATGGGGTACGGGAAGGTCAGGTAACTGTGATTTAGAACATGGATTTCAGAGCTCAGTGGAGGCATGAGGAATCTCCCCTTCTCACCCTGGCATCCTAATTCATGCTTCAGACTGCTCTGTCCCTCCCTGCGTGCCTCTATGCTTGTTCCCCACATTGCACATCTCATGTTTTAGCGTGCTAGGATCTTTACTCATTTAACTTGTCTACCGCTTCTTCTTGGTCTCCCCTGCTAGAAAGTAAGCACCTCTCTGGAACTCCATGCACACACATTTTTAGGACAGGCCCCTGGCAGGCGCTGAACAAATGAATGAGTCTGTGGGGTAGAAGGACTGCCTTCTGGCACAATAGAAGGGTCTTAGACTGGAAGGTGAAGGAATTAGGTTTGTGCTGGCTCAGCCATGTGGAAGCCACCACACATTTAAGACCTTCCACCACCTGTTTAAACTCTCAGAGCTGACAGACCCTCAACCCTAACCAAGATGGAGATTGACATGACCTCATTCGGCCTGTTTCTCTGTAGGGCAGCAGAAAGGGGGATGTGGTAAGGCTTTGAAAACCATGAGGGGTTATATAAGTTTTGAGTGTTGCCATTGGTAGGGACAGGCCTGCAGCTACTTTATCTTACTTAAGTCCCACTTTCCTTGTTCCCCCTTTCTGTACTCAATGCTCACATGTCTGCTTCTCCATGAAAGTTCCCTGATCTTCCCAGGCAGAATCCCTCCCCATTTGTTTGTACCTGTCTATCCTGGCTTCATTCCAGCCTGTCCTGTTATCCTGTCTATGTCGTTTGCCTCTCTGAATCCACAGCAATCTTAACATAACTAACATCCGCTGAGGATCCATTACAGGCCAGGCACTGTTCTATACATTAATGAACAGAGGTGTTACATTAATGAAGTCATTTCAACCTCAAACAACCCATTTTACAGATGAGGAAGCTGAGGCATGGAGAATTAAGTCAATAGGTCCAATGTCAAGCAGCTGGGAGGTCGGGTGGCCAACATCTGAATGCAGTCAGTTAAATCTGGTCCTATTATCTGCACCCCTGGCCTCTTGGGGCTGCACGGTGCTTGCACACTGAAAAGCACAGTAAATGCTGCAGAAGTGGGAAATCTGTGCATGGGGCTTTCTGCCTGCCGCAAAGAGGGTTGTTCTGAGAAGCAAGTCAAAATGGGTGTGAGGGTGTTTATAATGAAAAAACACTAAGCACTTAGAGCTTATTGTTAGAATTAAATATTTTTAATGACAGCGAAAGTAGAAATGTTTAGAACATAGTTAAAGAAGCATCTATGAAAATATTCACCATCTGTTCTTGGGCAGTTTTGTAAATACACTATGAAAAGGCTCATGGATTTCTAGACTTCTTTTTTGGCCCCCTGCCAAACTTTCAGGTTGATGATATCTGGATAATCTTTGCTTCAACCTCGCTCTAAATTTTTTCTTTTCTTTTTTTTTTTTAAAGTATTTCTTTTATCTTTTTTTTATTTTTAAAGATTGTGGTAAAATAGACATAAAGCTTATTTTAGGTGTGAAGTTCAGTAGCATTAAGTACATTTGTATTGTTGCCACCATTGCTTCCATCCATCTCCAGAAGTTTTTTCCTCTTCCAAAATGGAAACTTCGTACCCATTAAACAATAACTCCCATTTTCCTCTTCCCCTGGCCCTGGAAACCATCATTCTACTTTCTGTTTCTATGAATTTGAATACTCCAGGTACCACATATAAGTGGAATCATACAGTATTTATCCTTATGTGACTGGCTTATTTCACTTAGCATAACGTCTCTGAGATTTATCCATGGTGTAACATGTATCAGAATTTCGTTTTTTAAAGGCTAAATAATATTGTGTGTGTGTGTGTGTGTGTGTGTGTGTGTGTGTGTGTGTACACCACACTTTGCTTATCCTCCCATCTGTCAATGGACACTTAGGTTGCTTCCACTTATGGCCACTGTGAGTAATGCTGCTATGAACGTGTGTGTACAAATATCTGTGTGACTCCCTGTTTCAATTCTTTTGGGTATATACCTAGCGGTGGAATTGCTGGATCATATGGTAATTTTATTTTTAATTTTTGGAGGAACTGTGAAATCATTTTCCACAGTGGCTCCACCATTTTCCATTTCCACCAGCAGTGAACAAGAATTCCAATTTCTCTGTATCTTCATCAACATCTGCTATTTTCTGTTTTTTCTTTCTTCTTTTTTTTTTTTTTAAATAGCCTTCCTAACGAATGTGACATTGGTCACTGAAGTTTTGAATGGTTCAGTTTTTTGTGTTCGTCTTCCATATCTCTCAATTTTCATCTTCAAAACACAATTTTTGCCACATTAAATAGACTTGATTCTGTCTTCTTGAGTTTCTTCATTCCTTTATTGGTCTTCAAGTAGATGGCCTAACGGGCCAGCTACCTGTCCTCGGTGCTGGAAAATCTTGATGGGCAGGACTACCACAGTTCTCTAGGATTCAGGTGTGGTCACATGGCACATAATTTATGGTGCTTTGTTACCCAAAGGTACAAATTATCTCATTTATAGCTACATTTGAAAGTATCATCACTTAAATTGTATAAGACAAAAGCTTAATTGTGCCGGACCCTGAAATTCTTTTTTTTTTTGGTAATGCTTTATAGCACAAACACATAGAGGATGTGTCCTCTTTCTTTTTGAATTTTTGTTGAAAGGCACAGAATCTTATGAAAAGGGAGTACTTCCTGAATGGTGTAGATAACTGGTTTCATTTTATAATGAGGGCTCCATAAGACCTTGTAGGACTGTCACTCTTCCTCGATTTTGATGATTATTTTAGACATTTTGAATGAAACTATGTATAAACTAGATTATGCACTCTCTTGAGTTCAGTAACAGAATATAATCAACACTTTTTTTGGTGATGTTAAAATTTTTTATTTTTGTATTGAAGTATAGTTGGTTTACAATGTTTCAGGTATATAGCATAGTGATTCAGTTATATATATATATATAATCTTTTCCAGATTTTTTTCTATTCTAAGTTATTATAAGATATTGAATATAGTTCCCTGTGCTGTACATGGGCCCTTGTTGTGTATCTATTTTATGCATAGTAGTGTATATCTGAATAATCAACATAATTTAACCTCTTCTTGGGATCTCAGGTATTGTCTCGAATGATGGTTATTTGGCCATGATACAGTGATGGCCCTCAGGCCCTAACAAGCTTTGAAAGACAGTTCACACACCAAGGTGCTATGGTATTGTACCATTTGAATGCTGTTCTGGCTTTTTGTAATCTTTCTAATTCTTTTCCTCTTGGTGTCTTTAATAACCTCTTTTCCTCACCTCTAGTTTACTGTTTATAATCTACTATCTCCTAGTAATCAGATAACCAAGTTTGGTCAACCTATCCATAAGGTAAAAAAGCAAAGAGGTACTAAGGATCTGAAGTTCACTCCAGTAAATAAAATGACTCTTGTAACACCAATTTTTGACTATGCAGAAAAATCTCCTTTCCTTCTTGTATTTACTCCCTGTTTTTCACCTATTCTCTAGTTGGACAATAGTACTGAATCATTTAGGTCAAATATATGTTTTAAATGTGAACACCAAATGTATGTGGAGTGCAGTTTTTTTCCATGTGGCTCTGTGTCCAGGCCCTCAAATTCTATTTAAATAGCTCTAAGTGCAGTGAAAACAGCAGCAGACTTGAAATCACTGGACTTCAAATGCATTTGCACTCTAGCTCTCTTGCTCTGACTCAGGCAAGTCACTCAGCCTCTCTGGACCCAATGTATCAGATAGAAAATAAAAGAGTTAGCCTAGAACCTCCAGGTTCCTTTCCAGCTTTAACATCCAGTGACTTCTGAGTGAACTTTATTAATCTTAAAAGAACAATGTGATCAAATGTACTGGAGAGCATCTAATCTCAGCTAAGCTGCCTTCAGACTGAGTGACCTTGGGAAAGTCACTCTAAAAATACCTACCTCAGAGACACACACGTGTCCATTTAGGTGCTTATTATATAACAAAGGAGACACTAAAAATCAAGATGGGAAACGTGGATTGTATGTAGACAATATTGGGACAACTGGTTTAGTCTATGGAGGAAAATAAAACTAGATCTCCATATAAGGTCACCAAATGCATTAAAATTCCTAAATGAGAAAGATTAAATTATAAATTTAAAGAAGAAAGTTCAGGAGACTATCCTTGTGATTAGGGATGAGAAAGGTCTTTAAACTAATGTCAAAACACAAACCTTAAGGCCCCCCTCAAAAAGATGAAATTGATTTCATCCAAGTTAGATGTATGCCAGCAACATGGATGGATCTGGGAAGTGGGAAAAAAAGTAGAAAACAGACTATGATATGTAAGAATATCATTTGCATAATTAGAAACATTCACAGGAACCAGCAATATACATTTTGCCAGAACACATTCAAATGAATGGAAGGATAGACTTTAAAAGGGTTGACTATGGAGTGGAGAGAAGAAGAGCTTGTGCTGTTCTCCGATGATCATGTGTGTCATATATGTCACACATATATATATATATGAACACACATATATTTTTACTATATGTTTGCATAAAGACCACTTACCCATGAATATGAACTGTGAGTTCCCCAAGGGCAGTAGTTATCACTTAGCACACAGTAGGCATCTATCCTGGTGGGATGAAAGAATGAATATACGTGGACCGTCTCTGTACTAGGTGCTTCACTGGGATTTTGTGGCGATAACTTCAGATAACAGGCATAAATGCTCACTGAGTCTTTAAAGGCTGTTGGTCTGGAATGATCTTAGGATTTATCTGGCCCAATGGTTACCAGAATTCTAGATTTCATAGATGGGTTTAAGGATAGATGAGTGAACTGAAAAAATAGAAAGTCTCATATTCTGGTTTAGCCTGTCGATATTTTTCTAAACTCAGATATGGACTAAAAAACCCATCATTAGCATTTTACAGAAGAAAGGGCTTTTTAATATCATTGGGTAAGATAAATATTAAGTACTATGGGAATTAAAAGAGCCATTGAGATACATTGAGAATATCAGAACAGGCTTCTGAGAGAAGCTAATCATTGAACTAGTCTATGAGTGGTGGGTTTTTTAACACCAGAGAAGTAGAACATTTGAAATAAAGGATAGTCACTGTTTGCAGATGACATGATACTATACATAGAAAATCCTAAAGATGCCTCCAGAAAACTACTTGAGCTAATCAATGAATTTGGTAAAGTTGCAGGATACAAAATTAACACACAGAAATCGCTTGCATTTCTATACACTAACAATGAAAGATCAGAAAGAGAAATGAAGGAAACAATCCCATTGACCATTGCAACAAAAAGAATAAAATACCTAGGAATAAACCTAACCAAGGAGGTAAAAGACCTGTACTCAGAAAACTATAAGACACTAATGAAAGAAATCAAAGATGAAACAAAAGGATGGAAGGACATACCATGTTCTTGGATTGGAAGAATCAACATTGTGAAAATGATTATACTACCCAAAACAATTTACAGATTCAGTACAATCCTGATCAAATTACCAATGGCATTTTTCACAGGACTAGAACAAGAAATTTTACGATTTGTATGGAAATGCAAAAGACCACAAACAGCCAAAGCAATCTTGAGAAGGAAAGACGGAGTTGGTGGAATCAGGCTTCCTGACTTCAGGCTATCCTACAAGGCTACAGTGATCAAGACAGTATGGTACTGGCACAAAAACAGAAATATAGATCAATGGAACAGGATAGAAAGCCCAGAGATAAATTATGGTCAACTAATCTATGACAAAGGAGGCAAGAATATACAATGGAGAAAAGGCAGCCTCTTCAGAAAATGGTGCTGGGAAAACTGCACAGCTACATGTAAAAGAATGAAATTAGAACACTTCCTAACACCATACACAAAAATAAACTCAAAATGGATGAAGGACCTAAATGTAAGGCCAGACACTATAAAACTCCTAGAGAAAAACATAGGAAAAACACTCTTCGACGTAAATAACAGCAAGATCTTTTTTGATCCACCCCCTAGAGTAGTGGAAATAAAAACAAAAATAAATAAGTGGGACCTAATGAAACTTCAAAGCTTCTGCACAGCAAAGGAAACGATAAGCAAGATGAAAAGACAACCCACAGAATGGGAGAAAATATTTGCAAAGGAATCAACAGACAAAGGATTAATCTCCAAAATATATAAACAGTTTATCCAGCTCAATATCAAAAAAACAAACAACCCAATCAAAAAATGGGCAGAAGACCTAAATAGGCATTTCTCCAAAGAAGACATATGGATGGCCAAGAGGCACATGAAAAGCTGCTCAACATCACTAATTATTAGAGAAATGCAAATCAGAACTACAATGAGGTATCACCTCACACCGGTGAGAATGGGCATCATCAGAAAATCTACAAACAGTAAATGCTGGAGAGGGTGTGGAGAAAAGGGAACGCTCTTGCACTGCTGGTGGGAATGTAAATTGATACAGCCACTATGGAAACCAGTATGGAGGTTCCTTGCAAAACTAAAAATAGAACTACCATATGACCCAGCAATCCCACTACTGGGCATATACCCAGAGAACACCATAATTCAAAAAGACACATGCACTCCAGTGTTCATTGCAGCACTATTTACAATAGCCAGGACACAGAAACAACCTAAATGTCCATCAACAGATGAATGGATAAAGAAGATGAGGTACATACATGCAATGGAATATTACTCAGCTGTAAAAAGCAATGAAACTGGGACATTTGTAGAGACATGGGTGGACCTAGAGACTGTCATACAGAGTGAAGTGAGTCAGAAAGAGAAAAACAAATGTATATTAACACATATATGTGGACTATAGAAAAATGGTACAAATCAACTGGTTTGCAAGGCAGAAATAGAGACCCAGTTGTAGAGAACAAACATATGGACACCAAGTGGGGAAAGCAGGGAGGGTTGGGGGGGGGAAAGAATTGGGAGATTGTGATACCAAATTGTACACTCTAAATATATGCAGTTTATTGTAAAAAATAAAAAAATTAAAAATTAAAAAAAATAAAGGATAGCACCTTTAATGAAATATTTTAGCTTAATGAAAACTTTACTGCATTCTTCCCATTTTTCTCACTTCTCCATGTCAACTTCAATGCAACTTGGTCCTTGAGCCTCTAAGCTATTCCAACTTCAGAGAGTTAGTGTTTTCACTCTTTCTGATAGCTCTAGAGCTACAATCCAAGCTCTGACTCACAGGACAGCTTTTTCCAACCCAACACACTAAGTTCTTCTGAAAGAAGTTCCCAAGATCCTACTAAGTCCTGGTGGAAATTCCCTCTCATTTTGGCCAGCTCTGGGTCGGCTGGCAGATATTAAAAAGAACATTTCTTCTGGTCCATTGAAGGGCAAGAGGTGCTTTGAACTTAGTCTGGAGAGGAACTTGAGTTCACCATGTGCACATCCCAGACCTGTTGCTATAGCACCTGAAATAAATGAGTCACAGGGGAAACACAGTGGGGAATGGTGACAGCTATATGTGCAAATTGAGGGTTGGTTACCCAGCCAGCCAACAGTGATAAGCTTCCCTTCGGCCATAAACTTGACCCAGCTGTGGGGTGTGAGCAAGCCTGTGTAAAGGGAGGGAGAAGGTTTATTTCCTATTGGCATCGAGTCCTTTTGAACCTTGACCTTCCTCAAATTGTCCTTATTTGATAAATGCAGGGTCCCAGAAGCTGAAGAGAGTAAGTAACAGAATGCTACCCACCAGTCATCTAAAACAACAGACCTCAGAACGAGATAAGGAACAACTATTCCACTGCAAGAAAAGCAATAAAGACAGATGTGCAAGTTAGAAAATGCACTAGTTCTGGGTCCTTGGAAAGCATTTGATGAGGGTAAACAAATAGTGGAGGTGATTCCTTCATCTCCTTTGACTCACTTTTGAATGTTCCAGTTCACCCATAATTTGAAAAGATAAACACACCAGATAGACCTCTAAGTGTTGCCCATGTTTCTGACACATTGCGATGGTGCTCGAGGAAGAGAAACCCATGGCAGCAAGTGAGCGGTGTTATATCTGCTTCTTATTATCCTAAAAGCCGCCTTAGTTCCAGCTGTGAAAAGTGGTAAGGTAGCCGACAGTTTTGAATTACTGGAAACCCGAGTAGCACCAAACAAAACTTTTATAAGGAAGCGCCAAGAGCTCAGTTAAAGACAGAGGTAGGCACATGGGTGCACATGCACCCCCTTCAAACACACACACACACACACACACACACACACTCTCTCTCACACACTCTCACACACACACTGATGAGAGTCTGCCCACCAGCAGAAAGTGTGTTGACAGAGGCAAAGGGAAGGGGAAAGTTAAACTCAGAAGCATAAAGAAAAACAATGCAATTTTGGTGCTGCATTATTCAAATCGGCTACTCATGGTTACAACTTTCCTCTATAAACTTACAAGGTTATTTTGGGGAAAGAATACATGTTTCCCCCATTTAAAGCTTTTATAAGACTCACAGAATGAATATAGGAAAGATATCAAGGGAGGTAAAAGACAACATTCATGAGGAATTGACTTCAAGAGGGGCCAAGGGGATATTATGTGATGGAAGGGATTCAAACCAATATGGACTTAGAGCCCTGAGTTCCTAAGAGCCTACAAAGGCCAATGCTCCCTCCCCCACCCTGGTATTCTGAAGGCCAAGGATGATCTACATAACCTAATGGCCTTCCTGTCTCCATGCTCTCTTCCTTCAATGCACTCACCAGATCATCACCAAATTAACTCTCCTAAACACAGTCCTAATATCAAATGCTTTCTTGCTCACAACTCTTCCAGGGTTCTCCTTTGTCCACCGAATAAAATACTTTTTCTTTAGCTTTATACTTTTCTACGTTTTAGTTAAATGACCTGCTGTCCAAGAAGGTCCTCCCTGGACTCCTTCCTCCTGATCTTCCTTCCTGATCCATGCCCACCTTCCAGGAGCTCCAGCCCTGCTGCTGAATTCTTGCCTGTCTTTCAAGGCCTCTTTCAACTATTGCCGTCTGCTATCTTATCTGGAAACCTTGATCTATCCCGATGGATTTTTAATTCCTCTAGTAATTTATACTTATCTAGAATTATCTAAAATAATTTATACTTATTGAGGTAGATAAATAATTATATTTATGTAGATAACTAATTATGTATATAACTAATTATATTAATTATATAATATGGGCAAATGATTGTATCTACAATTATCCCTATACAAATTACAGCATTGATCACATCTCCTCTTGGATTGTAAGCAAGATTATATAGTATCTTTTCTACTAGATTAAAAACTGCTTGACTGGACCTTTCATATTTGTCTGTATTTTTTTTCTTTCACTTTTTTTTTGTGAAATACAGCCCATGATTATAAAAGTGCTCATAACCTAAATATATTGTCTAATACATTATTTCAAAGAAAAGAGCAAGTAACCAGCATCCAGGTCAAGAAACGAAACATTTCCAATACCTCTGAAGCCCCCATCATTTGCTCCCATGTGCCCCTTCCCTCCTCCCTCCACCATATTCACTTCTTTCTTCTCTTTAGCACCTGCCACCTGCCGTGGATGCTTGGGCTTAGCAAGTGGTCAGGAAATGCTTGAAGGATGGACGAACAGGTGACAAAGTAGACGCAGCCTGAAGTAACATCAGCTGAGTCCACTGTCATCACTGGAACAATGGTCCGAACGTCACTCCCTTGCTCAATGGTGGGTCAGAATTCTCCTCGCATGTGAGGATGCGTATCCTGCACTCACGGTTGTTATTTAAAGAGCACCTACCGGGTGACGCACACTCAGCAACATGGGATCAAAGTCCTGAGCAAGGAAAGGCACTGCTTTGTTAAGTGGTGTTCTGAGCCGTCAGGAAGCGAGAGGGAAGTAGTGGCTCCCTGGGGGCAGGGTGGGGCTCTAACGGGGCCCTAGCATGAACCACGCAGGCACCTGATTCTTGGGAACGGTGACAGGGAAGGGTTCTGGCTGTAACTGTGGTCCCAGTAATGTCAGGATCCTGAGGTTGAACCCGATTTTCAGCATTTCTCAGAAGCTCCAAAGCAGGCAAATATCTAGAATGATCCAAGGGTCATAGAACCAGGGATGATAACAGCGTCTCATGCCATCTTGTTGCTGTGACCAGTCACCTTTTCAATATTTATGTTTTATTTTTATCTCTGTATTAGAGAGGCATTATTTGTGCACAGCCTGTTAAAAACAGTTCTGAGGGAAACACTCTTCCAGCTGCTTCCTCCTGTTTTCCATCTGCTGCATTTACGCGTCTTTGTATGCATTTAACTGTTGCTGGTCAGGGTAATTGGGATTTTACTGAGGACAGGGAGAAAAATTCCCCAAGGGTGGGTTGTCAGTTCAATTGATCTGAAAGAGATTATCTTGGTTAGTTACTAATAAACCTTAAACTTCCAAGTAGAGCAATAAATAAACACAAAGTAACTTTAAGTTTTAAGAGTTAACTTGCTTCAGTTATATCTTTGTATTCCCCTATTTATGCATCAGCTACTCTTTCTCCCATTTAATCTTAAATATGTAAATCCTCAATTTATCTGGAATTACTCAGTGAAAGGCTGATGTGTGAGTGTGGCAGATTATAATATTCCATCACCACCCCTGATCCTCTTTACCTCTTATTCTTTTCATAGCAGATCAAAAAAGCTGTGTGCGTGCCACAAGCATATATTATTTTAAGAGACTTGGACTTAGAAATTGATTTCCTTGATGAGAAAAAGAAAAGTCTCCTTCTGACCCAGAGGGTCACTCCATAATCCTGTCACCCGACATCAAAAAAAAAAAAAAAAAAAAAAAAAAGGCCTTTTTTTTCTTTTCGAAGAAGATGAGAATATTTCTGAAAAGGAGTTAATTATTCAGCTACAGTAAAAACAGTGACTTGCGGACTTAGCCATCCTGAGAAGAGGGGACTTATTCAGAATACATCTCGTGTGATTAGAACAAGCTCCTGATATATTTTAGGGTCAAGCAGTTTTCAATGGAAATTGGGATTTGTACCATAGAGTGAAATTGATATTCTATTTTATCGATGATTTTAAGGCTTAAGTGAGGGTCTTTTTTTTTTTTTTTTGTAAAAGGATTTCACTGCTTTCAAATATTTAATAGTGACGGTTGAAGGAAGCAAGCTCTCCTCCTTGTGTGTGGATTTAAATTAATAGGCTATTAAACAGCACATGATTTTCATCACCTTCTGATTGCGGTTCAACTGACAACACTTCAATCTGCATTTCAGGAATGCCTGTATCTGGTACTGAACCTGTCCAGCTAGGACAGTGGTTCTCAATCCTGCGGCACATTTGAACCACCTGCAGAGCTTTACAAACTACTGGTGCCCCAGCCACACTTCTGGAACTTTTGATTCATTTGATCTGGAGCCAGAGCCTCAGTGTTTTAGAAGCTTCCCAAAGCGACCCTAATGAGCAGACAGGGTTGATAACCACTGAAATGTAGTGTATTCGGAAATTACACAGCATTCTTTGATCATCGAGTCTGTTACAGCAGTCTCATATTTGCATTTCTAGACTCCACTGTTTAACTTGCTTGTGTAGAGGTGTTCTGATGGAAGATTTCTAATCCTTTTACAATATGATGCCACAGAGCATCTATTTGAATCCCTCAAATTAATATTTTAGTGTTAATTTTACTGGTGGATATAATAAGGTTAGAAAAATATTTTCTCAGTTCAGGATATATATATATATATACACACACACACATATACATACATATTCAATATATATACATATATACGTATAGTTGACACTTGAACAACAGGGGGGCTCGGGGGTGCTGGACTCCAAGCAGTCTAAAATCCTCATGACTTTACTGTTGGACCTCCATATCTGTGGTTCTACATCCACACATTCAACCAACCATGGACTGTGTAGCACTGTAGTCCGTATTTAGTGAAAAAAAATCTGTGTGTAATTGAACCTGCGCAGTTCAAACCCATGTTGTTCAAGGGTCAACCATGCTAAAATAAAGACTTACTTGTGCTGGGGTATTAACATAATAATGGAATTGAAGGTTCTTGCCTGCCCTTTGAAGCCCCATCCAAGATTATCTCTGTCTCAGGGGCCAAAAATTCCACCATTACTGATTCACTTCTTGGTTTTAAGCTATTACCCCAGTTGATAATCTTTAAAGGTCATTTGATTCCTGAGGAGATGGCATTCGGTAGCACTAGTTCCTAGTACCCTAGCAGGAAAGAATGAGTCAGATCCTTCTGGAAACAGGGTCAAGGAGACAGGCATGGTCAGGGTGTGTGACTTCACAGGAGTGTAACCCATGCAGGAGTACAGGATGCTGTGCTTAGAAGGGCCCTATGCTTGGCTTAATGTTTTGCTGTTGCTGTCTTGAAATTCTTGATAATTTTTTTAACTAGGGTCCTGCTGGTCCTGGGTGTGGCATCCAAGGATAAACAGTGCATTGCCCTCTAGTGTGGTCTCTGCCAGGGACTGAGTAGACTCCAAAAGAGAGAGTTAAAGAGTTGTGAGACCCATGGAAGGACTAGAGTCCCTGTGGCTGCAAGTAACAGAGATGAGGGGCTTATGTAAACACCATCTACTATTGAGGGATCTTAGGAGAGCATATTTGGTGCCATCTCTATTCTACAGTGACATTGTGGACAAGTGTTCATTTACAAATATTGACCAAGGGCCAACTATAAGCCTGGCACTAGGCTAAACGCTGGGGATGTTATCTAAGCCATCATGGAGGATACACTCTGCAGGGAAACAGTTAGCCACAATCACCTGGGGAAAGTGCTATAGCACAGAATGTATGAGGTGCCATGGGAACAGCATACAAGGGCACCTAACTCAACTTGCCAGGATCAGGGAAGGCAGGATGCTTATGCTCAGATAGAAGGATAACCAGTAATTGGCCATGAGAAGAGGAATTAGAATACCCTAGAGAGCGGGAGTGGCATGTGCAAAGGCACAGGGGCCCAAGAGACAGAACTGCCTTAGTGAAAATGAAGTGAAGCTCAGTGAGGCTGGAAATGCCAGGAAGAGGAAGAGTGTTAAGAGATTACTTTGGAGAGGTGGACAGGAGTAAGGTAACAGATGGGGCTCATGAGTCGTGAAAGATAAGATTTCACAGTGACCGTTCACTCGACCAGAGAACTAAGTGATGGCTTTGCATGCATTGTGTCATTTCACCCTCATGACGACCTTATAGATAGGAAGGACCAGTTGTCAACCCCATTTTACAGATGAGGAAACTGTGACTTAGATGAAGTAACTTGCCAAAGGCAATGCTGCTAATAAATTGTAGAATACTGGTGTGTCTCTACACAAGGCCAGCGTCCCAAAACACTGTATCACATAGTTAAGAAATTTGGACTTTAAAGAAATGGAAAGTTATTAAAGGATTTTAAACAGTCAGGTGACACAGAGAGCTTTGCATTTTAGGAGGCAATTCTGGCTACAACATTCTGAGTTTCATTAAGTGATTCTAAGGTTCATTCTGTCAGTTGATGAATTATTGCTTTGCCCTCTTTCTCCTCTGATCCCCCTTTGGAGCCTGAAAGAGGCAAAAAGACTCAAACTGCTTACTTAATTTTTAATGGGAGACTGGATAAAATTAGGTGGGGCGGATCATGGAACTCAAGGCTGGAAATGAAGATCCTAGTTTGTCTGTGGTAGTTCAACCTCATTATGGAGAATTCTCTCTATATTGCAGGCTGACATACGTAAGACAAGAAAATAAAATGATCCCAAATGATAATTTTCCTTGTGTAATTTAAAAAAAAATTAAGTCCTCACTAAGCCTCACAAAATTCAGTAAAAATAAACACATGAATAAAACAAAACACACAAATAAAAGTCAACTCAAAAACTATAATCTCGGTTCTCTGTCTTCTGTTTCTCACACAGGGTATTTTCTACCTGGCACTTCCTTTCCAAACCTCCTTGAGGAATTCTCCATCCAGCATGCCAATCTCCTCCTGTATAGCTTTCTCCAGGGGCCACAGTCTTTTCATCTGAGACCTTTTGTACCCGATGTTCTCAACTTTTGTACTTCCAGAGGAATAGCACTGGGGTCTTCTATAACTGGGTTCAAGTCTCTGGAAATTTTGACCTCAAGACTTCCATTACCTCTTTATGAAAATGTAAGTTAGTATACACCCAGAGGTTTGAAAGGGACTAAATGAGACAAAGTATTTGAGAGGACTTGGTTTCTTGTAGGTCACCTGATGTGGTCCCATTTCCTTCCTTCCAGCTGAGACTTCAGTTCAAGTGCCTTGCTCATCTAACATTTCTCTCAAATCCACAGTCTGTCCTGGTGAACTTCCCTGGCCCACATCCCTCTCTACTCTCTGTCCCTTCAGCAATCAGAGGCCCCATGGTCACGCCTGACCTGGCAAATGATTTACTGCTTTTCATGGGTGTGTTAGGAAACTCCCCCATCAGGCTCCTTGGGGGAAGAAACCAAGTCTGGTAAGTTTTTTAAACATCCTACCATGTCCACTATAGGGATTTATATACAGAAGGGAAGTCACAACTGTAGCATTCATCAGCCGTCAGGAAAGGGCACTCATACTGTGGAGGGGACTGGATAGTTTCCCATTGTTCATGTTCGTGAAGTAATAACTCGCCACAATTCCGTAAGCTTTTTATCTTAGGCTTATTCAGGGCTCATGACTGTGCCCCTGGCTTCTTATTTATCAGTTCATGTGTCACCATTATTGAGTTCCTCGAAAGCTAGTTGAAAGACAAGCTTACAGTTCTTCGTTCCAGAAGAGGCAGATGTGGTTACACTCGATTTTTATAGAAGCGTCCTCAGTGAATCTCTCAGGATGTGGGGCTCTCATTAATTGCAAATGTAGAGAAATGCAATTTTTTTTGTTTCTTCTCTTTTTTCCTACTTGCACGTATTCTATTAGAAAGGAGAAACCAAAAGAGGATGGAAGGAGAGTGGAACTGTTCAGCTGTATCTGGCCAGCCCAGGTCCTCAGCAATAACAACCACAACAGCACCAGTGATCACGTGCACTGGTACTTCCTAGGAGCCGGGCACCGTGGGAATTCTTTTAATCCTGCCAACAATCCAATAAGTAGGTACTCTTCTCCCCACTTTACAGATGAGAAAACTGTGGCAGAGAGGTTAGGTAATTTGCCTAATTTTCCTCAGTCACAAATAGCAGAGCCAGTGTGTAACCCAGATAGTTGTTTCCAGAACCCGAGTTCCTTGTCTCTGTGTTGTGCTGTTCAGGTAGCACAGTGACTTTCTAAGCCTAGACCCTTGCGTCACTTGAATATAGACCACGAGAGGGAAAGGCCAGGGCTCAGGAAGCCACAGGCTCTCACAGGGCTGCACCAACCACTTCTCTCATCATGCCCAAACTTGCATTTGTGTGCCTGTATGAGGATTACAAAAGAGTATTTGAAAGCCCTTCATACAGTGCTCTGTACTCCCTGGTATTCAACAAATAACCTTTGTGTTGAGGGGAGGGGTCCTCTCTCTAGTCTGCCCCACCTTCCTGCCCCCTTGATGAATGTCAATAATCCAGTAAAGGTCTCCTTTCTCTTGAATCAGGAAATGGCTTCGGAAAGCTCTAGAAAACCACCTCCAATGGATGACAGTTGGTGTGGAGAATGAAACCTATTTATTATGCTTGCCCTAGCCCATAGGGGGTAGAGATCTTGTCAAATTTGTGTTTAGTGCTGAGTATGTAGTTGATCGTCAATGAATGAGTGATTGAATGAAAGAATACCTATGGAACTCAAGCCCATTTGCATTTACCATGGAGTCTACTGTGACTCTGATTAAAACCAATGGTTTTAATCAAGGCAGAATATCTTCTTTAAACACAAGGATTAGCCTCTATGAAAAGAGAAATGTAAACAGGACTCTAATTAGAGAATTTACTAATTATTCTTCCCTGCTGAGGACATTAGCTGGGGTTTAGTCTTTAGCTGTGACAGCCATACGACTTGCTCTTTATCTCCAGAAAGGGAAAAATTGACTGGAAAGATTCATTTCAATACCCTGATTCCTTTCCCGCTCTCTTTCACCCTCAAAAAAAGATATTCCAGCATGAAAGATCACAGACTCAGCCCAAAACAGTGGACCCAGGTTGATGGCATTCAGGAAACTGCTCACTCTTGGAGCCCCAACTGCTGAGGCAAAGATAAATCGGCAGGAAGATTTCTTTGGAATGATGTGAATTTAATGAATCATGAAAAATATCCCCAGCTGTTCTTAAATTTAAGGGAGATTGAGTGATAACAAAAGATAGTTTCCCTCCCTCTTAGATGTAGGTTGGAGCGGAAAGAGCCGTGGTAAAAAAAAAACCCTGAGGCCAAAAGCTTGCCTTTTCTTTCCCATCTCTTCTATTGTTGAAGGGAAAAAAAGCTGTCTGCAGTCAGCAGCCACTGAAGGGCAGGATGAAGAGTGTTTGCTATTACCAGACTTGAAGAATTCTCTACTCTGATTTCAAAGATCAGGCTGCCCTTGCAGGCAAACATTTAGAAAGTGATGGGCTTTTCTCTCACCCCCTCCCCACCCCCAACCACCACCATCCTCGCATTTTATCCAACTCCTTTATTAACACATTGACTGGCTAAAATTAAAAATAATGATTCTGTCTTTCCTCACCCCAGCTGCTGCAACCCTGACTTCCCCAGCCCTCGAAATCCTTATTAACCCATTGATCAGTGTGGGCTCCAGGCCTGTCCTCAGCTGGGAGGTCTAAGCCAGGCCCTTGTGGGGTTGGCTAAGCTTCAGGGATTCCCAATTTAGATCCCAGAGATGTGTGCTGGAGGGCTCCGAGGAGGGCTTGAAGGACACGTGTGACTTCCCTTCTTTGCTCCTCTGTTCCCTGCAGCCCTCGGCCTTGGCTGTCACGGGGCCCCGGTACATGCCAGGGACCACCCGGGAGGCCGGCCCTGGGCACAGTGTTTAGGTGCTCAGCTTGCTTTCCTCACCTGAAAAAGCACAAGGCGGGTAGGTAGCTGTGAAGGTCAGGCAGGAGTGGCTGGTCATCTCTGGGGTCTGTTCCCTGTCTAGATAAATTTCCCTTTTCTTCAACGTGGGTGGAAAATGCTAACAGGTGATAAACAAGATTTTTTTTTTCCTTAAGGCAATTTTTAACTTGTAAGTATAAGTGAGAGGTGTATTTGAGGGATAGAAAAGCTAGCTTCCCCGTGTAACTGTCAGAAGGGGCTCAGAGAGGAGCATGGATGACGCAGATGATGATACCCTGAATGTGGCTGACAAACAATAAAACTGAAGACTTACAATGTACTAGATACAATGTTAGATGCTGCTCATATATGATGCACCAAAAAAAAAAAAAAAAACAAAAAAAAAAACTAAACAAATTCAAAACAGACAAAATAAAAACACAAACACAAACCCTCCAAGAAGTGAATAATTGTAATTGCCTATTGAACAAACTGAACTTGGTGAGATTTTTAGCAGATAGAGAACTTACTCTTTTTCATCACTCTCTCCAAACACTGTTGGATCACTTTCCTTCCTACTGGATGATAAGTTAGGCAGATCCATAACCTGCGCTAGCCGTTTTTACATGTTAAAAAATAATATCAGTCAAGATGGTGCAATACTGGCAGAAGGATAGGTACCTGGACCAATGGAACAAAATAGTCAACCCAGAAACAGCCCTACACAGGAACAACCAATTGATTTTTTTGGGGGGGAGACGGGGCGGGGGGGAGGAAGTAATCATAAAACAATTTTCTTTATGTCACTCAGCCTCTGCCTCTGATTTTTGAAGGTGCAAAAGCAATTCACTGGAAGGAGAGCCTTTTCAACAAATGGTGCTAGAGTGGTTGGACATCCACAAGAAAAAATGAACTGACCTAAATTTCACACCTTTTACAAAAATTAACTCATGATGGATCATATATTTAAATGTAAAACTGTGAAACTTAGAAGAAAACAGGAGAAAGTCTTTGAGACCAAGGACTTGGTGAAGAGTTGTTAGACACCAAAGCATGATTCATAAAACAAACAAACAAATTGATAAATTAGATGAAAGACAAACTACAGACTGGGAGAAAATATTTGCAAACCACATATCTGAAAATGGACTCATTCTTAGAATATATAAAAACCCTTCAAAACTCAACAGTTAAAAAAAAGAAAGCAAACAAACCATTCAGTTATAAAATGGACAAATGGCATGAAGAAACATTTACCAAAGTAGATGTGTGATGACAAGTGAACACATGAAAAGATGTTCACCATCACCAGCCATCAGGGAAGTGAAAATTGAGATCATAATGAGACCACCACACACCTATTAGAACAAATAAAATTAAAAAGTAGTGAGACTACAAAATGCTGGCAAGGATGTGGAGAATCTGAATCTCTCACACATTGCTGGTGGGAATTTAAAATGATGCAGCCATTCTGGAAAGTAGCTTGACAGTTTCTAAAAAAAAAAAAAACCAAAAAACAAAAACCAAAACTAAAAATAGACTTACCATACAATTACACCATCACACTCCTGGGCATTTATCCTGGAAAAATGAAACATGTCCACATAAAACCTATACATGATTGTTCATAGCAGTTTTATTTGTCAATTTTTTGGTCCAAAAGTGGAAATGATCAATGTTCTACAACAAGTCAAACAAAAGTGGGACATCCATACCATGAATACTACTCCACAGTAAGAGGGAATGAACTATTGATACACCCAATAATTTGGATGGATCTCAAGGGCATTATGCTGATTTAAAAAAAGCCAACCTTCAAAGGTCACAAGGTGTATGATTATATTTCTGTAACAGTCTTAAAATGACAGTTATGGAGCTGGAGAACAAATTAGTGGTTGTCAGGGATTAGAAATAGTAGGAATGTGAGTGATGAGGGAGGTGGGTGTGACTAGAAAGGGGTAGCCCCAGGGAGATCTTTGTGGTGATGAAGCAGTTCTATATCTTGATTTCCCTGGTAGCTGGTATTTACATGAATTTACATGTGTGATAAAATGATTCAGAACTACACAAACACAATGCACCAATGTCAGTATCTTGTTTTTGATATTGCACTATAGTTATGTCACATACAACCATCAAAGAAACCGGATGAAGGAAACCTGAGAGCTCTCTATACTATCTTTACAACTTCCCATGACTCTATAATTATTTCAAGATTAAAAATAGGAAATAAAATAATGCATCTTTCAGTATGAAGCATTACTTTCCAGTGTCATATAAAAACTTTAATATCTCATCTTATATTCAGAGGGAGCTGAATTCAGAAGCAGAGCTTTCTCCCTTCCTAGCACTGCCATGTCAGGCCTGCTCCAGGCTCTGCTGCATCATTAGGGCAGGCTAAGCCATGCTGTACTAATAAAACAAAAAAAAAAAATAAAAATCCTTGAAATTTTGGTACTTTTGCATAAAAAAATCCTTTGTCACTTATTTCCATTGAGGGTAGGGCAGCTCTCTTTCAGGCAGTGACTCAGGGATCCAGGTCCCTTCCATCTTGTGGCTCTGCCATCTGCAACCTGTGGCCTCCATAATCAGCCTTGGAGGAGAAGACAAAGGATC
The DNA here is from genome assembly GCF_030028045.1 of Hippopotamus amphibius kiboko. NCBI lineage: Eukaryota > Metazoa > Chordata > Mammalia > Artiodactyla > Hippopotamidae > Hippopotamus > Hippopotamus amphibius. The sequence goes on along the minus strand of NC_080188.1, from coordinate 162,689,300 downwards.
ATGCAGGGGACTTTGTGGCTAGGCCCATATCACTCTCACTTGTATTCCATTGCCCAGAACTTAGGCATCAGAACCTAGATTAACTGCAAGTGAAGTTGAGAAAAACAGTCCTTCTGCATGCCCAAGAATGGCATGGTTGGAGACAGGATCTTATGGTGGGTGGGTGGTGAGTGATGAGATTCTGCACTCCCTTCAGAGAAAGGTGACTTGGCTAGTTTCTTTTCTTCTTCCTCATCATTCACATCTGCTAAGTCTGATATCCCCAAGGAGGCAAGAAATGAGTAGAGGAAGACAATGTCTTCCACTGGTGTGTAATCTGTGTTTGGCTCCTAGTGCTGGCTCTTTTCCTGCTTAGGCATATTGGTGGGTTGTCTAAAGACACTGTTTTCCCCAGCAGGGACCTCTTATGGTGCAACTCCTTGGCACAGTGTGTCACCTTCCAGCTGGCTGTATGACACTCATTCCCCTTCTGCATCTATAGTCACACCCAAGCCTCTTTCTGCTAGAGTTATCTCATCCTGCCATTCAAGACAGGCACGGTGAGTCCTCTTGGGCAGGATCCTTTGAGGTGACTCAATCCTGATGCATAGGAAAACTCAGCATCCTTGCTCAACTGAAAGCTGAAAGGGCTGGCTGCTCCCCTACTCCTCCACTGCCCTCTTACTTGCTTTGTAATGAGAGGAAGGATTAACCAGACTCTTGTCTTAGGTTTTTTTCAGGCAAGAGTCAGGTAACCCAGGCAATTTCCTCTCAAGAACTTGATAACTTTGCTCTTCACTAGCACCCATGGGGTTTCCTTGTTACTGAAAGTGGGGTCTGGCTGCTTGCTGTTCAAAAGCCAATAAAGAGGGAAGATTGATGGCAAGGAAAGTTTCTTTTATTTCAGAGGCTGGCAACTAGGGGGGGAGGGTGGACTCATGTCCAAAGGCCAACTTCCCCCACTGACCATCAGTGGGCAAGAGATTTTATAGGTAGAAGGAGGTGTCTACATGCAAAAACAGTACAGTCAGCTCTGACAGTCATCTTGAAATTGGTCATGCAGTGGTCTGAATAGTGTCATCTTGATTGTTTTAAGTACAGTTAGTCTTCCATTCCAGGGCTGGTTTGTTCCCATTTCTTTGAGGCCAGTTCTTGGAATTGTGGCAGCTTATGTCGTAGCTACAGTCTGGTTATCACGTAGTTAACTTCTTCCACCTGGTGGGGCTTTCAGTATCTACAAAACAGCTCTAAGGATACGGCTCAAAATTTTATCTGTAGCCCTTGAGGAGGAACTAAAGGTCCTTGACTTTAATAACTAAACTATTATTATTTGGTCTCTTTTGACTGTTTTCTTTTGTGTCTGCATTTTCTCACTTCTCTGATTAAACTTATTCTTTGACTAAAGTTTTCCTACAGACAAAAGGCAGATGGGGGCATGGGCAGGAAGGACCATAGCAATATTTTTCTGAATCTGTCTCCTAAGGTAAAAGAAATAAAAACAAAAATAAACAAGTGGGACCCAGATAAACTTAAAAGCTTTTGCACAATATAGGAAATCATTGACAAAATGAAAAGACAACCTACAGAATGGGAGAAAATATTTGCAAATGATATGGCTGACAAGGGGTTAATATCCAAAATATATAAACAGCACATACAACTCAATATATATATATATATGTATAAAACAGATTAAAAATGGGCAAAAGACCTGAATAGACATTTTTCCAAAAGACATACCAATGGCCAACAGGTGTGTGAAAAGATGCTCAACATCACTATCAGAGAAATGCAAATCAAAACAACAATAAGATATCACCTCGCACCTATCAGAATGGCTATCGCCAAAAAGTCTACAAATAACAAACATTGGAAAGGATGTGGAGAAAACAGAACCCTCCTACATTGTTCGTGGGAATGCAAATTGGTATAGTCACTATAGAAAACAGTATGGTGGTTCTTCCAAAAACTAAAAATAGAACTACCATGTTATCCAGCAATTCCACTCCTGGGTATATAGCTGAAAAAAATTAAAACACTCATTTGAAAAGATGTACGTGCCCCAATGTTCATAGCAGCACTATTTACAATAGCCAAGATATGGAAGCAACCTGTGTCCATCAACAGACGAATGGATAAAGAAGATGAGGCATGTGTGTGTATATATATATATATTTGTATATATATATACAAACACTCACAATGGATTATTAGCCATAAAAGTATGAAATTCTGCCATTTGAAGTAACATGGATGGACCTAGAGAATATTATACTTAATGAAATGTCACACAAAGACAAATACTATATAGTATCACTTACATGTGGAATCTAAGAAATAGTACAAACAGATGTATATGCAAAAAAGAGACTCACAAACATAGAATACAAACTAGTGGTTACCGCAGGGGAGAAGGAACTGGGGGGAGCAAATCAGGGGTATGGGATTAAGAGATACAAATTCCTATGCGTAAAATAGGTAAGCAGCAAGGATATATTATATAGCACAGGAAATTATAGCCATTATCTTGTAATGACGTTTAATGGCATATAATCTGTAATAATACTGAATCACAATGCTATACACCTGAAAATAAAATAATATTGTAAATGAACTATATGTCAATAATACCCCCCACCCCCAAATTATCATTTAAATAGCTGTAACTAGATGGCGTTGTAGGGAAGAAAGTTTGTTCAGGAAAATAATTTTAAAATTTGAGGGTATGGGTTAAAAGATGCCTGCAAAACAGAACAAAATTGCCAAAGTGTCCTGCGTAAGAACCAGAATATGAATTTGGGGGAGGGAAGAGCAGGGACAAGGAGAGCGAGGTAGAGGAGAAAGAGGGTGGATGGGGCAGCAAGATGGGCACCTGGACCTGTAGAGTGGAGCCCTGGAGCAGGACCTTAAGAACAAACGTGCCCAGTGGCCATTTTACATTACTTGGAGTGTAAACCATCTCCATCTCCCAACCTTCAGTTAAGACTTCTGAACGTCGATGCCTTTTGTACACACTGATGGGGAGGAGAGAGATCAAGGGCAGAGCAGCCTTTCTAAGTCCAGGTTGGTGAGGAGTCCAGAGGAGAGAAGCTGGGTAAAAAGAGGAGTAAGGTCAGGAGCTTATTGAACACAAGCTTGGAGGTCGACCTGGTCCTGAGAGGTCCGCCCTCCGGAACGTGCAATCTTGAGGAGGGCATTCGGCTTCCTATAGGACATCGCAGAGTCAGCTTGAGCTAATTTAATCCAAACCTCATGTGACGGGGTGACTGCAGCTGACATCTGGGTTGCACTCAAAGAGTCAAAAATCCTCTTAAGAACATGCTTAGTAACTCTTTCCTCACTAAACTTTTTACCCAACTTACTAAAAAGAATAGTTTTGATACTGCTTCTCCTCAATTTGCCATTCCCCAGCCCTTCTGAGGAGATGCTAGAGAGGAACAAAATAAACAAACACAAGAGAGTCAAATTAAGGAAGAGAGAAACAAATGGTATAATAGGACAAACTGACAATCTGCTCACAAAAATTACGGTTGATCAGCAAGTTAGCAAAGAGCTAGTTCTGTGTGTGTGTGCCTGTGTGTGCGTCTGTGTGCATTGTAGAGCAGTGCTTCCCATATTTTAATGTGCACACCAGCCAATCAGGATCTTGTGATGGAGGGACACGGTTGATGAGATTCTGCATTGCCAACAGCTTGCAGGTGATGCCATGGCTGCTGGTCTGAGAACATGAGGCTTTACTTTTTAGAATTTGGGAATTCGGGAAACTTCACTGCCCACAAGTTGAGAGGTTAATGGAAAGAATGGGAACCATTCTTTAGAGCACGAGGTTTTAGAGCACGAGGCGATAACTTTCTTTTCTTTTTTTTTTTTAATTTTATTTACTTATTTATTATTTTTTGGGGGGGTACACCAAGTTCAATCATCTGTTTTTATACACATATCCCCATAATCCCTCCCTGCCTCGACTCCCCCCCCACCCTCCCTCAAGTCCCCCCCACCCTCCCCATCCCAGTCCTCTAAGGCATCACCCATCATGGAGTTGATCTCCCTTTGTTATACAACAACTTCCCACTGGCTATCTATTTTACAGTTGGTAGTATATATATGTCTGTGCTACTCTCTTGCTTCGTCTCAGCTTCCCCTTCACCCCCCGCCCCCTCCCAAACCTCGAGTTCTCCAGTCCATTCTCTGCATCAACCTAAATGCCCATCAACAAATGAATGGATAAAGAAGATGTGGCATATATATACAATGGAATATTACTCAGCTATAAAAAGGGATGAGATGGAGCTATATGTAATGAGGTGGATAGACCTAGAATCTGTCATACGAGGCAATAACTTTCTTACCCAGAAGGCCATTAATGGAACCAAAGGCAAAAAGGGAGAGATGGAAAAATATCACAATGTAGGTGAGGGGAGAAGAGAGAAGGGAAAATAGAGGGAGAGAAGATTAAAACAACAACCACTACTGCAACAAGCTAGGCGTCTCCAAGAAGGGACAGAGGAAGTCACCAGTAATTGTTCTAAAATGCCTTGATGTTTATCTCAGTGACATAGGGTGCTTTGACCTCTGTCAAAGAACGCACATTCTTTGTGCCCTAACTGTGCTTACGTTTCAAGGGTGAAAAAGTAAACATACGATTCTCTAGTCATTCACTAGTATTTCTTCATATGTATTATAGAACACCAATACTGGCACTAATATACCCTCATCAGTATGGACAGAGCCAGTGCTATGATATACCTGTTTCCTGTGCAGATGGAACTTACAGTCTGGTGGAGAACCTCAGACACAACACACAGGGAAAATTAAATTACAAGTCAAGTAAATCAGGCATGGAGCCTTTTATATTTAAAAAGCAAGTTTTCATCCATTTACCATTTTTTTACCATTTGTTGATTCAGGGAAGACAGACTTATTATCATGATTTCATGGAGGAGGAAAGGGAAGCTCTGAGAGGTCAGGTGACTTGTCCAAGGTCACATGGCTTCTAAGTGGTAGAGCCTGCACAAGGAGTCTACTCTTCTGGTTCCCATTTTTGCTATTAATCTCCCAACTTGAGGGCAATGAAGTTTCCCAAATTCCACTTCACCCATCATCCTGTCTTTCTCTAGCTTCAGGAGTCAATGTTTCTCAATAGCTCAGCATTTAATTGCTTTGAGTTCACAGTTACCTCCCTCATTCAAAATCTAAACCAGTTAAACAAATTTCCCAGAAAACCAAAATAATCTTTAAGCAAAGTCCACTGCCAGATCATGTCTGTCTAATAAGAAGATGTTTTCAGAGTACAAGTCATTAAAAGCAGTGGCAAATGATGAAAACCTCATTGCAAACTAATATGTCCATTGCCTAGTGCTTGGGTTCCAAAATGCACATACAGCCCAACTTCTTTTACAGATATGTATGTTCATGTGAAATGTGTGTTTATACACATGTGTACATATGTAGGACATCATTTTGCTAATCACTTGCAAAGAACTAATGAGTTCTTTCACTAATGTCATCATGTTAATTTGACCCTACTGTTCTTTTTTAAATAAATATTTAAAAAATTTTTATTTTATTTTTCGGTTGTGTTGGGTCTTTGTTGCTGTGTGTGGGCTTTCTCTAGTTGTGGTAAGCCAGGCCTACTCTTCATTGTGACGTGCAAGCTTCTCATTGCGGTGGCTTCTGTTGTTGCGGAACCTGATCTCTAGGCATGAGGGCTCAGTAGTTATGGCTCGTGGGCTTAGCTGCTCCACGGCATGTGGGATCTTCCCGGACCATGGATTGAACCTGTGTCCCCAGCCTTGGCAGGTGGATTCTTAACCACTGCACCACCAAGGAAGTCCAGCACTACTGTTATTGTAACTTTATAACGTAGTTTAACCTTAAACTATTCTGTAATCTGACAATTTTAATAAGTATAAAGCAACTGGCTTCCCACCTAAATTGCTCATACTGGGCAGTGCCTCTTACACTAACATATAACGTGCATACAAGTGAAATAGTCAATTAGAATTTGCTTTGGGAGGGAGTCTGGTGGTGATGGACATGGTGACAGAAAGGGAGCGAAATTTCAACCTTAGTGGAATTTTCTTGTGCTCCCCTGAGGCCCACCAACAGAATAGACCAAGGTCATCATCCCCCTGTTGCCTCCTGACTGTATGGTAGTGAATACGAGTGCTGTCCAAGGACAGTCATATCATGTGTTGGAGATTCTGATTCTCGATTCTGAATCCTGCCCCACCCTCCAAATACATCTTCATTTTCTCTTTTACAAGTGTTTTCCCCCATTTTACCAATTCCCAGTCTTTTCATCATCTTAACGTCTTCACATACGTATGACCAAAGTAAACAGTTTAGAAAAATCCAGATATTGATGTTTCTTTCCATTCCCCATCTGACGCAGTAATTCTTGGAAGGATCTTCCAGTTTGCTTGTCTCCTCCGGACTCTGAAATGCATAGTTCAGAAGGGGACAGGTGTGAGCTCTGGAGAGTTGCTTGTTGTTGGAGATTTGGTGTGCTAATGGGTCTCCAGGACCACCCTCCCTTTCTTTAGTTCTAACCAACTGATAATTATACATAAGGAGGTAAATAGGGATCAAAATATGTTTCCTGGCTTTATTGATGACAAGGCTGGATTGGAGAACACAGCAGGACATGTGTGCTCTTTAAAAACAGGAAGGTCCAAGAAAATAAGGGCTAAGAATGTTGGAGACCTTCTAGCAATGTCCTTCCAATCCTTTTCCTGAGGCTGTTGTGGGTGTGGGGGTAGAACCTCTGATGAAGGAGCAAATTGATTCCAAAACACTTCAACATTCCTTCCTCCTATCAGGCTGCTATGGGAGGACATCAGGTTCGGCATGTCTATTACAACCTCTTCAGTTCTGAGCAGCTGTCAAAGGAAGGCTTGGGAGCAGTGCTGTCTTAGACCCCTGCCCTAGGACCTGTGCTCTAGAGGGCCCTCCTCTGGCCCTCCTCTGGCAGTACCTTTTCCCATGGGACAAGAGGAGGGGCCCATCCCAAGACCACACCCTCCTTGGGAGTTTCCTGCCCAAATGGCCCTGATTCAACCCCAGGGCATGTGTGGGCTTCTATCTTGGTAGGCTGGTAGGCCTCTGCCCTCATGCTTGTGTCACCTGCCCTGAGGTGGTATCATGCCACTTGTGTGTAGAACTGACATTTCAGCTGGGGTTGCAATGTTGCAGTGTAGGGTGGAGATGGAGGATGGAGGAGGGGGATGTGGGCAGACCACAGGCTAATGGCCAGTTGTCCCAGAAGCCCGTGTTCCAGGACAAAGCTCTGAGAAGCATGGAAAATTTTAATTAGAATCTTTCAAGTTGTTATAAAGGTATATTTATGTAGGAAGACAGAACATATTTTACTTAATAGTTTGTTAGCTTGATTTATAGCTTTTAAAAATTCAGACATATGGTATGTGGGGCTCTATCTGTATTCTTGCCACAGGTCCCACACATTAGGAATAGGAACAAACAGGTCCTAGATCTGGCTCTTGTCTAGGCTCTGAGGAGCAGAGCCTGTATTGCTGATAACAAAATACTCCAAACTTAGAGACCTAAGACCACAATGGTTTTGTTAGGCTCACCAGTTCTGTGGATCAGAAACGCAGAATGGACTCAGAACAGGGACACAGGCTTGATGTCTGAGAACCCCACTGGGAAGACTTGAAGGTGACTCAGAGGCTGGGGACTAGAGTCACTGAAGACACCCCTCACTCACACATCTGGCAATTGATGTTGGTAGTGAGGAACCTTCCACTGGAGTTGCCAGCTGTAATGCTGGGTCTTTCCTAATGGTCAGAGATCCTTACAGCTTCATGGCTGGGCTCAAGGGTAAGTATCTCAAAGAAAAAAAAAAAAAAACACCCCACAAAAAACAAAAAACCAAAATCAAAACCAAACCAAGCCAAACAACAACAACAACAACAAAACCAGGCAGGAGCTGTCATGCATTTTTTTGGCCTAGTCTTGGAAGTCACATGGCATCACTTTTGGCATAATTATCAACCTACCCAGATTCAAGTGAGGAAACATAGACCTTACTTATTAATGCAAAATGTATCAAAAACACATTGTCCAAAGGGCCTGTGGGATGAAAGATATTTGTTGAGGGTACTTTCTGAAAATGCAATCTGCCACAGTGTTCTTTGCTCAAGAGTGCACAATGGGTAGGGATTTGGGAAGCGATTCCTGGTCCAGGGTTTCCAGAAGCATATTGTGAGTTAATTCAAGTCAAAGGCTTAGAAAAGTACTTTGGCATATGATAAGACTCAATAAACAGCAGCTGCTGTCATCATCATCACCGTCACCACAATCATTATCAGTACCACCATCATCACCATCCCCATCACCATCATTGGCATCAACATTATCAAAATCATCATCTCTGAGGAACCTATGGAGATAGTTCAATTATCTATGAGGGATAGGAAACTAAGGCCTGGGTAATTTAAGTGATGTTTTGGTTGTCCCTACATGATCCAGTGATAGTTTTACATTTGAACCTGGACTTCTGACTCCTATTGGGGAACTATGATGGAATGGTTTGGGGAAATTGTAAGGAATGGGCCATGTATTAAAACAGCATCAAGAGATAGGATCAAGATGGTGGAGTAGGAGGACGTGCGCTCACTCCCTCTTGCAAGAGCACCGGAATTACAACTAACTGCTGAACAACCATCAACAGAAAGACACTGGAACTCACCAAAAAAAACCACCCCACATCCAGAGACAAAGGAGAAGCTGCAATGAGATGATAGGAGGGGCGCAATCGCATTAAAATCAAATCCCATAAATGTTGGGTGGCTGACTCACCAACTGAAGAACAGTTATACTGCAGAAGTCCACCCACTAAAGTGAGGGTTCTGAGCCCCACGTCAGGCTTCCCAACCTGGGAGTCCAGCAACGGGAGGAGGAATCTCCAGTGAATCAGACTTTGAAAGCCAGCGGGATTTGATTGCAGGACCTCCACAGGATGGGGGGAAACATAGACTCCACTCTTGGAGGGCACACAAAAAAGTGTGCTCACCAGGACCCAGGAGGAAGGAGCAGTGACCCCATAGGAGACTGAACCAGACCTACCTGCTGGTGTTGGAGTGTTGCCTTCAGAGGTGGGGGGCAGCTGTGGCTCACCAAGGAGATGGGGGCACTGGCGGCAGGGGTTCTGGGAAGTGCTCATTGGGGTGAGCCCTCCCAGAGTCCCCCATTAGCCCCACCAAAGAGCCTGTAAGCTCCAGTGCTAGGTAGCCTCAGGCCAAACAACCAACAAGGTGGGAACACAGCCCCACCCATTGGCAGACAAGCAGATTAAAGTTTTACTGAGCTCCATCCACCCAGTCCTACCCACCATCAGTCCCTCCCATCAGGAAGCACCCACTAGCCTCCTAGATAGCTTCCTCCACAAGAGGGCAGACAGTAGTATCAAGCAGTATCAGCAGTATTTTGTCTTGTGGAACTGAAAACCACAGCCACAGGAAGACAGAGAAAATGAAAAAGCAGAGGCCATTGTACCAGATGAAGGGACAGGATAAAACCCCAGAAAAACAACTAAATGAAGAGGAGATAGGCACCCTTCCAGAAAAAGAATTCCGAATAATGATGGTGAAGATGGTCCAGGACTTTGAAAAAAGATTGGATGCAAAGATCAAAAAGTTTACCAAAGACCTAGAAGAAGTAAAGAGCAAACAAACAGAGATATGCAACACAATAACTGAAATGAAAAATACACTAGAAGGAACCAATAGCAGATTAACTGAGGCAGAAGGGCAAATAAGTGACCTGGAAGACAGAATGGTGATCATCACTGATGCAGAAAAGAATAAAGAAAAAAGAATGAAAAGAACTGAAGACAGCCTAAGACAATGTTAAACACACCAACATTTGCATTATAGGGGTCCCAGAAGGAGAAGAGAGAGAGAAAGGACCGGAGAAGATATTGGAAGAGATTATAGTTGAAAACTTCCCTAACATGGGGAAGGAAATAGCTACCCAAATGCAGGAAGCACAGAGAGTCCCAGGCAAGAAAAACCCAAGGAGGAACACATCAAGACATATAGTAGTCAAATTGACAAAAATTAAAGACAGAGAAAAGTTATTAAAAGCAACAAGGGAAAAACAACAAATAACATACAAGGAAACTCCCATAAGGTTCACAGCTGATTTCTCAGCAGAAACTCTGCAAGCCAGAAGGGAGTGGCATGATATATTTCAAGTGATGAAAGAGAAGAACCTACAGCCAAGAATATTCTACCCAGCAAGGATCTCATTCAGATTCGACGGAGAAATCAAAAGCTTTACAGACAAGCAACAGCTAAGAGAATTCAGCACCACCAAACCAGCCCTACAACAAATGCTAAAGGAACTTCTCTGAGAGGGAAGCTTAAGAGAAGAAAAGGACCTACAAAAACAAAAACAAAAACAAAACAATTAAGAAAATGGTAATAAGAACATACATATCGATAATTACCTTGAATGTAAGTGGACTAAATGCACCAGCCAAAAGACACAGACTGGCTGAATGGATACAAAAAAAAGACCCATATATATGCTGTCTCCAAGAGATGCACTTCAGACCTAGGGACACATACAGACTGAAAGTGAGGGGATGGAAAAAGATATTCCATGCAAATGAAAACCAAAAGAAAGCTGGAGTAGCAATAGTCATATCAGATAAGATAGACTTTAAAATAAAAAATGTTACAAGAGACAAGAAAGGACATTACAGAAAGATCAAGGGATCCATCCAAGAAGAAGAGATAACAATTATAAATATATAGGCACCCAATATAGGAGCACCTCAATACATAAGGCAAATGCTAACAACTATGAAAGAAGAAATGCAAGGCAGAAATAGAGACATAGTTGTAGAGAACAAACATATGGACACCAAGTGGGGAAAGTGGGGGGGGAGTTGGGGGTTGAATGAACTGGGAGATTGGGATACCACATTGTACACTCTAAATATATGCTGTTTATTATCTAATTGTATCTCAATAAAAGTTCTTAAAAAAAAGAAAGAAAGAAAAACAGCATCGATAACCCTGGATATCAGTCACTGTTTTTTTGTCTTTTTTTCAGGTTTTTTTTTTATCTCTCTGTGTGGTTTGCAGGATCTTAATTCCCCCACCAGAAACTGAACTTGCGCCCTCGGTAGTGAAAGCATGAAGTCCTAACCACTGGACCGCGAGGGAGTTTCCCAGTCACTGCTTTTGTTTGTCAGATGCTAATGGCTCCAGAGAGATTTAGTCAGTAGATTTTCAAGTATTCTTTAAAAACAAACAAACAAACAAACAATTTTGAAACTAATAAGTGTAAAACTTTAGTAATAAGATGTTAGCTAATTTGGATAATTTAGATTTAAAAAGTCCGACTTGTTTTTTATCTTGAAACAATGTCTCCTAAGCCAATTAACAAAACAAGTTTGTAGGGCATGGTGTTTAATTACTTGAGGAGCCAAACTTTATCTATACGAACATTATATGTATGGAATGAAAAATTTACAAGATTTTATCACTTGTTCATTAAAACTAGTCTCCAGAAACTCATTTAGCATTACTCTTATTTGATGGTGTTTAAATATTTGAAAAGTAAGCAATTTCTTTAAAGTACTTGTCTGTAATTACTCTAACCAGCCTTTTGCAAACTTATTTTTTCCATAAAAATCTGAAATTATAAGCATTTGTCTATTCTATGTGTTGTTTCTTTTGGGTTGACGTTTAGAGAGCTGGTCTTTCCTTGAGGGAACATGGGTAGCAAACCCAAATCAGTCAACATCCGCTGATTCTCAGCCAAGCTGGGCTAATAGCAGGGCATCTGAGGGCTAAGAGCGAATCGAACATTAGTTTGTGCTTCTCTCCTAGTGAACATCTGTGTTTGCTCTGGAGATCCAGAAGCAACTTAGAGTGTCTAGAATATAGGTCAGCGTTACTTTATGTAACCGTCCTCCTTTTTTGTTTTCAGTTGGAAGACCAGGGCAAGGGTAACTGTTGGTAGAGGTCATCCATTCATATTGAGCCTGGGCCCCGTCCAAGGAGACAGAGTCCAGTTGACATTGGACGTTCACTGACTGGTGTCAGCAAATGCGAGGGATAGTGAAGAAATCTCCCCCTCAGGCATTTTAGGCAAAAGTGGCGGCTCAACTATTCAGTCCAAACACTAGACCTTCCTTTCTGAGGAAGCGTCTAGAGCTAGACAACTCGGGTTCACCATCACTAACTATGTGATCATGGGCATATGTGCCTCAGTTACCTCATGTAAATAAAACAAGAAAAAGACTAGCATTTACCACACAGAATTCTTATGAGAAAAAAATGAGGAATATAGGCAAAGAGCTTACCACAGTGTCTTACACATAGCTGGTCCTCACCAAATTGTTTCTCTACACCCAATACCAATAGCAGCCATTTATTGAAAATCTGCTATGTGGCAGGCACCATGTTAAACTTGTTATGGATAGTTTATCCTGACAACAACTCTACGGGGTAGCTATTTTCACCCCCATGTCATAGATGAGAAAAGAGGGGCACAGAGAAGTTCCACAATTGGCTCAAGATCACACCTGAATGGATGAAAGAACTCGGGCTCTAACCCAGTTTTGTCTCACACAAAGACTTGAGATCTTCCCCTCCACATGGCACTGTGATAAAAACAAAAGAAAACAAAGCAAAAATAACCTTGTCATGAGCATACTTGATGTTCCCTGAGAAGGCTAGTAGGTTATTCTTAGACCATAAACTCTAAGGTGACAGAGCTGTGACTGTGATTTTTTCCTACACCATCTAGCAGGGTGCTATGTGCAGAAGACACTTCATAAAGGCTTTCTGTTCCACCTGTGACTGTTGTCGTGAATGACACTCTGAGTTGAAACATCCGACAGGGCTTACAGGCAGGGACCCTGCACACAAGCACCGGCCTGCGTGTTACAGGAAACTCGATTGTGGTGTGGGGGTGTTTTGGGCATGGGGAGATTCAGAGAGTCCCCACAAACACGTGATACTCTCAATTTCCACCCAACGTTCAGGAAGAGTCAGACCACGTTACTTACTTCAAGGTCGGCTAAAACGCAGCCGAGTTCCCGTTCTGATTACACCTCCCTACTCCTGTACTTCTCTTTTTTTTCTCTGGAACCACAAACAAGGGAAGATTGACAGCTGGAATGGAAAAACCCATGGTGTGGCCTCACAAATCCAGGCCTAGGCTGGGGTGGGGGAGATCCTCCTTCCTCATCTGTTTGTTTAAAGATAAAGAGGCCCTTTCAGTCCACATGGGGTCCAGCAATTTAACCATAAACTATATTAATGGATGTCAGAAAGTACCTGCTCTGCAGGGCTGTGTGGGGAGGGACATGAACCCTGGGGCCTGATCACTCTGGGCCAAGTTTCCCCAAATCCCTCAATGCAAAAGTGTTATCCTTTAAGTGTTTACTCTAGTGTCTCATACCCCATGTTTAGAATTAAAAAAAAAAAAAAAAATTTAAGAGCCTTTTGTATTTCTAATACACACAGATCCTGGAATCTCAGATCTGCCAATAACTCTCCCTGTTCCAAAGGAAAAAAAAATCACTTTTTTTTCCTTACTGGAATTTTTTCATTCCTTCCCACCCACCCCACCTCCATTTCTCATTTCCTCAGGAAACCATTTAGTTGGAGACAGAGGGAAAGTTTTCCAACACACTTCCCCAAGCCCCCACAGACGCATGCACACCCAGAGAGAAATTCAGCACCAAGAACATACGTTGCAATGTACTCAATCTTGCCCCTAAAGATCTCTGTCTCCAGTTCTCTGGATCATTCGGAAGGCCTTGTGGTGAAGACAGCCTCCACTCCTAACACCAGTCACCATCCAAGAACCCTTGGAGGTGCTCAGGTTGGCCTCTGGGTGTCTGCCCTTTGCTCCAGACTGTCAATCAATGAGGTAAATATAGAGCCATTATGGCACTCCTGTGGTGTCCCTGGGCATGACCATCTGTGGGCTTTCTAAAGTAAAGGAAGGTAAAGTAGGGATTCGCAGCTGATTTTAGGAGGAACTATGGGAGTATGTTGTCATTCTTGTCATTGAATAAACATTTGAGAATTTTACCATGTACTAAACAATGCTTCAGATGCTGGGGATATAAATGGTGAACAAGGCAAAGTTCCTGCTCTCAAGTTTACGCGTGGGCAGGAGTGTTGAGTAGAGAAGGCAAAATCAAGAGTAGGTAACATGGGGACTTCCCTGATGGTCTAGTGGTTAAGAATCCGCTTTCCAATGCAGGGGACAGGGGTTTTATCCCTGGTCAGGGAGCTAGGATCCTACATGCCACGGGGCAACTAAGCCCGAGCACCACAACTACTGAGCTCTCAGGCTACAACTAGAGAGCCCAGGTGCTGAAACTACAGATCCCATGTGCTCTGGAGCCCAAGCATCACAACTAGAGAGGAACCCTGGCGCCACAGCAGAGAATCCCGCGTGCCTCAAGGAAGATCCCACGTGTGGCAACTAAGACCCGGCACAGCCAAAAATAAAATAAATAGATAAATATTAAAAAAAAAAATAGTCACTGGAAGATTCTGTGGAAAAAAACCCACCATTAAAAAAAAAAGAGTAGGTAACACAAAAATCAAGAAAGCAAATAAATGGACAAAATACATTTATTTAGTGATGAGTGATGAAGAAATCAAAGAGCATCTTAGAATAGCGACTAATCTCCTTTCTGTCTGCAGCTTTTGGGAAGCCTTCCTCTCCAACTTTTCATTTTGGAGTTACTGACATACCTCTGAGCTCTGGGAGTCTCATTGGTGAATGCCTTTGTCCCATCCAGAGCAAAGATTCCACGTTACTTCTCTGAAGATGAAGTTCAAAAAACTTTTGTGAGCAAGATCTGAGGTCCATTACACTTCATCAGCTCCCGGTCTCACTCCATGTGCTGCGAGACAGAAGAGTAGAAGAATTCAGAATGCTTTGGCAGCCACTTTCCAGTCTATGACCCTAAAACAAATGGAGAGTTTTTAAAATATTTGAACGACAAAGGCAAAATGAACAGAAGTAGAATTATTTCCAGCTGCAACAAAAATGTTACCTTCAACCGAAAAGGAAGCCCCTGTGTTATTCACCTTCTGTGACTCATGAGGTATGTTGGGACCAAGTCAAATCTTTGTCCAAATCCTGGAAATCACTTCCAGGGAAGGTGACTTTTCACTCTTCATTCTGGTAGCCAACATGCCTCTTCTCAGTGCCACAGGGAATTGTTTCCTTTGCTTCTTAGCTTGCATTTTTTCTTTCCCTTTGGATACAGAAAACTTTCTTAGTTCAAGAGGAGGCCTCCAAGAATTGGCATTCAAGACCTTCTAAGACTGAGCTTACACTCTGCTTAGCAACCACCAGATGTCAGCAACTCATCTGATTTCAGTACTTTAGCAAAGGGAAAGACAACCCGTGAAGAATGACAGCCTTTTGCTGACATCAGCTT
Organism: Hippopotamus amphibius kiboko; assembly: GCF_030028045.1. NCBI lineage: Eukaryota > Metazoa > Chordata > Mammalia > Artiodactyla > Hippopotamidae > Hippopotamus > Hippopotamus amphibius. The sequence goes on along the minus strand of NC_080188.1, from coordinate 162,673,870 downwards.
TTTCTGTTTCAGGTGTAACTTCAGAAAGTTGTCTACTCCTAGAAAAGTGCTAATGGCTCAAGCAGGATCCCAGTCAGAGGATGAAAGAGCCGCTCAAACACACTCAGGTGATGGAATTCTGGGGCTAACACTTTAATTTGATTTTCCTTTGTCAGCACTCTTTACAGATAGCAAAGAAGTTTGTCAGGGAATTAGAGAAGATTAAGATTTTTAAGGCCCAAGGCAACTAAATGGATGAGTTTGCTATTAAATTTTCTTTTTTAAAGAATCCTGCTAGACTCTTAAGAAAAACTCTGTAAGAAGGAAAAGAGAAGTCTGAAGTGCAAACATTATTTAAAAGAGGGGGCCACAGCAGAAACTAACACAACATCTCCAATAAAAATTTAACTTAAAAAATAAAAAAGAGGGGGCATAAATAAGGTACCCAAGGGCAGATGGTAATTACGATCAGCTCCTGTGCTGTTTACTTATTTTACAAAACCAGGTAGAGCAGCTATCAGTATAATAAAATGTGAGACAAAATGCTCTGCGTGAATTAAAAGTCAATATGGCTAAAACTGCCTCTAGTTTTGTGGAGGAGTCCTGCTCGTTTGTTCCTGGGTGTCACAGACACTGCATGGTGTGCTCTTCAGCGAGCCAAGTCCTGGGTGTAAACGCGGTAAGGTGACGTCTGTTAAAAGTTCTCAGATTCCCAACAACCCTAGTGGCAGTGATTCTTTTCTTAGTCAATTTCCAATGTATCTTTTCCCACTTTTCACTTTTATTCTTCTTGTTCCTGTTATCGCTTCTGTACTTCAAGGTCAAATCACTCCACTGTCAGGCAAGTCTCTGTGTGGCTAGAAGTGTGAGGGGAAGGGTCAGGCGTCCCCTGTAACAAGTCTCACAGTGTGAAGGCTGGTACCAGAAAATTAATATATGCGACCATACCCCTCAAGCCTGGCATTCGGGCTGGGGCAGGGGCCTTGTGGGGGCTTTGCAAACCACTCCCTCTCCGAAGCCAAGCATAGGACCGGGCATGGAGGCGGGGCTAAAACCACCCATTGACAAAACAGGGCACAATCCACTGCTCCAATGTACTCCCTCCTCCCTCTCCCCCTCCCCATCAACCTCACCCATCCCTTCAATCCCCCACCCCCCCCCCACACACACAACTTTCCTTCCTTTGACCCTCACACCATCACCTCTACATACTCCCCTGGAATTTCCTTCCATCTCATTTAAACTCAACTGATGTTTCAAACTCAACCTCTTCCCTAAAGATTTTACCTATGTCTTTTATCTTGCAGAAAAACCTCTGTACCCATTTACCCATTAAACAATAACTGTTTACACCAATTCCCAGCCCCTGGCAACCACCATTCTTTCTGTCTGTAGAGACTGGACTCCTCTAAGTAACGATGTAAGTGGGATTATAGTGTATTTTTCTTTTTTGAGACTGGCTTTATTTCACTTAGCATAATACCTTCAAGCTTCATGCATTTATAGCCTGTGTCAAAATTTCCTTCCTGTTTAAAGCTGAATACATTGTAATTTATAAATATATCACGTTTTACAAACTGAACACAACAACAACAAAAACCCTTCCAGCCCCATGTCCTTTCACACCTCTTCTTTCTTAAGCACCGTGGTAGAAGATCTTTAGTTCTCTTAACAATCTAATACTCCATTAGTAATTGCATAGATATAATTATATACCAATAATTAATATCATATATGATACATATCATATTGTCATTTATATTATATCAACATATTTCTTCCATGTTTTCTTCCAAAATAGATTCTAAATTTCTTGAAATATAAAAATAACTTTTAGCCAAATATTTTACAAATAGTAGGATGCCTGAAGGCACCTGTTAATTGAAAGTGAAATATTCTTTTTGCTGACCTCAGTTTATGCTCTAACTTTCAGAATACATGTCCTCAGAAGTAAAGTTTTAAGACAAAGAGAAGGAGAGCCTGGAACCCTGTGCTCCTCCCTTATTCAGTGCTCCATTTGAGATCCTTAAATGAAGAAAGGCCCAAAGAAGTGTAGGTGGTTGTCTCCTCCCCCCTTCTCTGAAGGCTGTGGTTCCTCTTGACAATGAGGAATGCCAAACCTCAATTCCCTGAGGGTAATTTGATCTGCTAATTATATGCAAAGACTCGGATCCCTAAAAGAGGGCTTGACTTTGTTGTCACCTGGGAAATGTCAACAAATGACATTATCTCCTTTTGAACAGGCATTGTGACTTCTGACTAGACAAGGAGGGTCAATGCGGGAAGCCAGGCAGTCAGGGGCCCTCAGGGTTACCAGGGACTGGGATGGGTGGGGCACTTAATGACGTTCTCCCTATAGCTGTTCTTCTTGCTGAAATTTTAAACATTCATCATGGTTCTTTTACAAAGAGAATCTTGAAAGGAAAATCACTGTTCCTTTGTCTAACTTGGAAACAGGGAAGAGCTGTGCTAAAGCTTTGATGGTCATGTATAGTATTATGACATTGCTTTTGCTGGCTAGACTAAGGCCACATGCAAAGCCAGTGGTGTGGAATGGGGGCTGTCCCTTCTCTGCCTCCTGCTACATTAGGCTGAGGTTGGATGAAAGGCAGGCAGTGTGGTTGGTGAAGTCCATTATGATAACTTATTACTCCATTTAGCCAGTGCTTGCTGTGGGTTAAATGCTTTACATCCATTCCCTTGTTTCATCCTTACTATGACTCTTGACAATTTATTATTTCTATTTTAGAGACGCTCAGAGAGGTAAGAAAATTTGCCCTGTGTCACATAGCTAATAAAGGGCTGGGTTAGGTTTAAACACAGGTGTCAATTACTTTGGATTCTAACCCTGATTTTGTGACTTAGAAGGGACAACTCCTAAAACTTCTTTGAGCTTCTGCGTCCTCTTCCTAAAATGAGAGGGCTGGGTTAGATGGTCTAGAACTACTCTGTCCAATAAGGTGGTTACTTGTCACACGTGGCTTTTGGGCACTTGATGTGACTGACCAGAATTGAGAGTGGTCATAAGCATACAATACATACTGAATTTCAAAGACCAGAAAGAAGAATGTGAGCTATCTCACTAGTATTCTAAATATCAATTACATTTTAAGCTATAATTTATACACATTTTGCACTTATATGTTTAAATAAAGCATATTATTAAAAATAATTTTACTTGTTTTTCTTTAAACAATATGGCTAGTAGAACATTTAAAGTTACATGTGTGTCTCACAATCTTTTTCTATGAAACAGTGCTTTCTAGATTTTTCTGATAAATTGTCTCTAGAGGACATGTGTCTCAAGATTTGATACAGCAAGTCCCCTACATATGAACAAGTTCCGTTCAAGGAGTGAGTTCATAAGTCCAATTTGTTCGGAAGTCAAACAAAGTTAGACTAGCTACCCAACCAAACTAACACAATCGGCTGTATAGTACTGTACTATAATAGGTTTGTAATACTTTTCACACAAATAATACATTGAAAAACACAAAAAATAAAGAAAACATTTTTAATCTTACAGTACATGACCTTGAAAAGTACAGTAGTACAGTACAACAGCTGGCACTTCTTAGCAGTACTAGCTACTACATTACCGCTGCTTTTATACTTGCTTCTGAACATCCTGGGCTTGAAATAAAAATCCTGTACTACTGTACTCTATACAGTACTATATAGTGAAGTGTACACAAGCAGAACCACTTGTAGAGGATGCACACATGTGACAATGGATGCTAGACACGTGAACTAACTTACGTGATTGGATATGTGAACACATTCACATCTTTGAAAATTTGCAACTTGAAGGTTTGTATGTAGGGGACTTACTGTATTTCTTTATGACTCATCAGGTCTGGAGTTGGTGATGAGAGTAGGAACCAAGGCTGAGGGGGAAAGTGCAGACACGGCAAAAGCTGCCTATGGAAATGGCGCAAGCTTTGCTACCGAGACCCAAACTGGTCACTCAATTTGATTTCACAACAGACTTGCACTTGACAGCACATTGATAAAACAAACATATGAGAATGCAATTTTGCATTTTTCAGCAAACGCAAACACCCTCACATTCACAGGTGCCAGGTGAAATTCCCGACCATATACATAATTCTTTATCAAATGGGCAATTTCATTTAATCCTCACAATAGGCCTATGGAAATCAGTTCTACTATTATGCAGATTTTATGGATAATAAACTGAGGCTCAAAAAAAGGTTAAGTTGGGACTTTCCTGGTGGCACAGTGGTTAAGAATCCACTTGCCAATGCAAGGGACATGTGTTTAATCACTGGTCCAGGAAGATCCCACATGCCATGGAACAAATAAGCCTGTGACCCACAACTACTGAGCCTGAGAAGCCCGAGCACTGTAACGAAGAGTGAAGAGTAGCCCTTGCTCGCCACAAGTAGAGAAAGCCCACACACAGCAATGAAGACCCAATGCAGCCCCAAAAATTAAAAAAAAAAAAAAAAAAAGGTTAAGTAACTTGCCCAAGGCCATAGAGCTAGTTAGTGATAAGTGTATCTGACTCAAAAGCTTAATTTATAATTGTTAGGTAATATTACCTAATCCAAGTGGTCTCAGTTTCTCCAATTGTAACTGGGTGAAAAATAGAAAAAAGCATTTGTTTTGTGGAAAGGATATTGGTACTGGAGGAACCTTCAGAAGGTCCCTGATTCTGCTCAGGGATTATTTATACATCTTGAAGGACTTGTCTATCATTATCTACCCTCAGGCAGAAGTGCTCCACTGGGCTCTGCATCCCCGCAGTTTGGAGAGTCTATGCTTTCTAGGTTCTTTAGCTGAAGACAAACAGCAGTCAGGCAGACAGAGATAATTACTTACCACCCACAAAACTCTACCAAGAAATTGGGTGAAAACTGGTAAGTTTGTCTCTTCTATCCAACCATTTCCAAACATTCAGTTTTGGCAATTTAGAGATTAGATTTTTAAATTTCCTTCCAAATGTATGATGCTGTATATATCAGTCAAGGTCTAATTAGGAAAGAGAATCTACAGAATAATTTAAACATGAAAGAGTTAATATAAAAATCATCTGCAACAGGGTTGGCTAGGAATAAATAAAGAGAACTCTAAGATATAGGAGTAGCAGATATAAGGAGCAGGTATTACACTCAGTACTGAGATAGAAGCCCAAGGAAGATCATCTCCCCGCTACTGCCCCCTCCTCCCACCCTCCCTCAAGCTGAGATCTGGACGTTGTTGGAGAATGGCCCACTGGATGTGGCTATGGTCCACTGGATGGAAGAGGAGTAGCTGCATCGATGGAATCTGCTGGAAATCTGCCCTCTGGAACTTGCTGCAAATCTGTTCTCTAGGATGCAAGGGAAGTTGTGCAGGAGGTGGAGTCTTTCCGAAGGCACTTTGTATGAAATTATCTGATGCTGGGGAAGCTTCTGGATGTGGGGGTATGGCTGGCTGCCATTCACTGAAGGAACTGGATGCTTGAGAAGCCACCTGTGCTTCAGCAGCTGGCTGCTAGAAAGGCTGCCTGTACTGCAGGAGCCTGGCACTGAAGAAGCTGCCCGCTCTGCAGGAACTGTGTGCTGGGAAAGCCACGTTGTACCGCAGGAGCTGACTGCTGGGGAAACCCTGCCTGCTGCAGAAGTCGAACAATGGAGAGGGTGCTGTTGCCACAGGAGCCTACTGAACCAGAATATCAGAACCAGGATGGAAGCCCTCTTCTCACTGCAGTGTCTCTCCAGTGCTCTCTCCTGACAAAGTTTAATATTGTGACAGCTGGTAAAGGAAAAATATTTAAAGGGCCCAGGTCTATTTTTTGCAGAGCAGGTGGTGAAGGATGAACTTGGAACTGAGATGCAATACATTGATAACTGGCACATTATAGAATAATTTTTTTAAATTTATTCATTGGCTGTGTTGGATCTTCGATGCTGCATGTGGGCTTTCTCTAGTTGCAGGGAGTGAGGGCTACTCTTCATTGTGGTTCATGGGCTTCTCTTGTTGCAGGGCATGGGTTCTAGGTGTGGGGACTTCAGTAGTTGCAGCACATGGGCTCAATAGTTGTGGCTCACGGACTCTAAAGTGCAGGCTCAATAGTTGTGGCTCACGGGCTTAGTTGCTCCGAGTCATGTGGGATCTTCCTGGAGCAGGGATTGAACCCGTATCCCTTGCATTGACAGGCAGATCCTTAACCACTGTGCCACCTAGGAAGTTCCAAAAGAAGAAAGGTTTTTAAACTCTAGCATGTTTAAGGAATACCTGGGGAGTACTTATGAACTTCAGAGTCCTGGGAACCCCTATCCTGGATTAGTGGATCTAAGTTTGACTCTGAAATTTGTAGTTGGCATAGGCATTCTATAATTTTAATGGGTGATCTACTACCATCAGTATTCACTTGGATCATTGCAGTAGCCTCTTAACTGATGGCTCTGGTATCATCTATTTTCCACACAGTAGCCAAGTGTGGAATATGTTAGACTATAAATTGGAATTAAAATATAAGTTAGAACACGTCACTCATTTACTCGAAATCCTCCAGTGGGTCCCCATCTCACTAGAGCAAGAGCTCAAGTCCCTACTGAGACTTGAATAGTTTGGGCTCCTACTACCTCTCTCCTACTACTCACTCCTTGGTTCATTTACCTGGGCCACACTGGCCTTCTTGTTGGAACTTGAACATCTCAGCCATACTCTGACCTTAGGATTTGTTCTACTGTAGTTCCTTCTTTCTGGTGGGCTCTCCTCCCAGATTTCTGCCTTTTGGTCTTTGCTCGAATGCCACTTTTTCAACAAACTCTTCTCTTTCCTGACCTCCCTATTGAAAATTATAGCCCTCTTTCCACCCCTTCATCCAGGGTACTCCTTCTCCTCCTTCCCTCATTGTTTTTCTCCATAGCACTTATCACCATCTAACTAATTATATTCCACTTATTTATTTCACTTTTTTTAAATAAATTAATTTATTTATTATTTTTATTGGCTGTGTTGGGTCTTCATTGCTGCACATGGGCTTTCTCTAGTTGCGGCGAGCGGGGGCTACTCTTCCTTGTGGTGTGTGGACTTCTTATTGCGGTGGCCTCCCCTGTTGCAGAGCATGGGCTCCAGGCACATGGGCTTCAGTAGTTGCGGCACATGGGCTCAATAGTTGTGGCTCATGGGCTCTAGAGCACAGGCTCAATAGTTGTGGTGCATGGGCTTAGTTGCTCTGCGGCATGTGGTATCTTCCTGGGGCAGGGATCGAACCCATGTCCCCTGCATTGGCAGGCGGATTCTTACCCACTGCGCCACCTAGGAAGTCCCTGTTTCACTTGTTTTTAATCTTGTCCCACTGGAAGGTAAACTCCATGAGGAAAATAATTTTTATCTGCTTTGTTCACTGCTCTACTCTCCAGGGCCTGCAATGATGCCTTGGACGATAAGCGCTTAGTGAATATTTCTTGAACAAATGAATGCAGACTACGCTTTGAGAAACTTGTTTTTAGAGCATACAGATTGTGAAGTTGTTGTACTAATGGGCACCTGAGGTCCTCAACAAAACCTTTCAGAAGCTTCACATATGCAAACACTAACCTGGACCTTTTAAAGGAGTTGCTCTTTATGAAAATAGAGCCTTCTAGAACAATGTGGATGCAACGGATAAAAAGAGCACTCCTTCACCTCTTCAGACAGCTGTAAAAGCAGCCCAGTTCATCAAAAGAGCATGTGGAGTTTCAGAGGGAGAAAACTGTAATTACTTAAAATGACTATTTTTGAGAGAAGTCTGTATTCTTTGTCATGTTGTTTCTGGAAAGTTTCTGGAAGCCTCTGGATTTAGAAGACAAGGCTCCAAATAGGATACAATAGAGCAAGTCTGTCTGGCTTTTTCCCAGAGCCAACATTTCTCATTCTTGGAGGAAGGAAGCATGCCTAGGATTGGCACTTCCTTTAGGCTCTGGAAATTGTCCTCCATCACCATCTGGATCAAACCTCTCCTGCCTGCCCTTAACACTGAAGGACTGAGTGAATTCCAAGTGTGGCCTTGCTGAATGAGTCATATCCCAATTTCACGTGCTTTGGACCCTATTTAGCCAAGGACAATTACAAGCTTGCAGATGGATTATGTAAGAAGAGGGCAAAGGAAGACCGAGAGGTAGATCTTGAGAATCAAATTCGATTCTGCAAAATGGGCTAGATGCAGAAAAATAGGCTTGACCCATCATATACACACGCAATTGGCAGGCCAATGGTCTATAAGTGTTTAGATGTATTTTTAAGATGGAATTTGACAGAAAAGGACCATCTTGTTATTGCCAGAAGACAGAGAAAAAAATGAGAGAATTCAAGTTAATTTGCAATTGTTGGGGTTAGTAGTCTATTTATGGAGTCCAGGCAATTTAATTCTCTTATGACTACTTTACCTAATGTTAATGCTTGCCTAACAAGGTTTCAGTCACATACAGGTTATAATAGTCTGCTGTTGAGATGAATCCTTTCCTGGGTACAAGCATGATCACCTGAAAATACTCTGCTTTGTGAGCTCATGAAAGGCTGGAAAATGTAATCCTTCTTCCAAGACTTGTCACGAAAGTTTGGAAGATGCATTGGGTCCTGAAATGTTCAGATAGGAAACTCACCACCAATCATAAAAACTATCACTTGCTCATCATTTTGTCTCCATTATTTCTAGGATAATGATAAGAGAAGCCAAATTAGACTGGTAAGATCAGTTTAAAGACGCTAATTGACCCTCTGGTGTCTCAAAGAACCATGAAACAAGAAGGATGAAAGGGAGTAGGTTCACTGCCTCCCCTACTCAGTGCCCTTTTGCAGTGATCTCTTGGTTTATCTCACTTGCTTATGTTGGTAATATACATGCTCTCCAAATTGCCATATCCAATGGCCAATTCTCAGTCCATATTATACTCTAGTAGCAGCAGTTGACAGGGTTAAGCATTTCCACCAACATGCAAAATTTTCCTACCTGGACTGGTTACCCCTCTATTCTGGTTATTTATTTATTTCACCGGCTTTTCCTTCCCAGTGTCCTCTGCTGTTTCCTCCTCACCTCTGCAAGATCTTCCAACTGGAAGGCCCAAGGATTTAGTCCAAAGATCTCATCCCTGTTGTAGCAGGAGCTAATCACTATGAAGATAACCTCATTCAGGGTCATGGTTTTAAATACCATCTATATTCCCCAAACTTCCATATTCTTATCTAAATCCTAGACTGTTCCCTGAACTCAGATAATATACAATGTTGTACTTGTCACACTTACTTTGATGTCTGAGAGGTATCTCAAACTTAACGTACCCCCAAATAAGTCCCTGATTTCTACACTCCCTCAAAAAAATCTCCTTGCAATTTTCCCATCTTAGTTAATGGAAACCCTCTCTTTCCAGCTGCTCAAAGCCAAAATGGGTCCTCCTTGACCCTTACTCTCATATCCCATATCTGATCCATGAGCAAATCCATGGGTTCCAAATAGATCACTTGCCCCCCAAATATAGTCTCACGACAGTAGGTGAAGTGATCCTTTTAACAGATAAGTCACATCCCCACTAAAAACCTTGCAGTGGCTTTCCATCTCACTGGGCAACATCCAGAGTTTTGCAGTGGCCCTTAAGGTTCTGTGTAATCTACTCTCATCCTGGAAAACTCTATAGCCTAATCTCCACTACTGCCTACCTCTGGCCACACTGGACCCTGGACTTCCTCAGACACACCAGTCAAACTCCCATCTCTGGAGCTTTGCTTTTGTTGCAGATTTAGCCCTAGAAAATTCTTCTCCCAAATAACTCGATGGCTTGTTTCCTCACTTCTTTCAAGGTCTCTGCTCAAAGACTGTACCTCTGAGGTCTTCCCTGACCACCCTAAAAAATCAGCCAGGTTTTTCTACGTAAGGCAGGAATAATTACAAATAATAATGCAACATACATGTGATACTTACCACCACTCCTCTTGCCATCACTGTATGTCCCCCTCACACTACTCACTTTTCCTCTCTTATTTGTTTGTCTCACTTCCTATCTGACATCATATATATATTTGCTTGTTTGTTTATTGTCTGTCTCCCTAAACTGAAATATAAGCTCCACAAGAATAAAGGGACTTTGCCGATTGTGTTCACTGCTATTTTCCAGTTGCCTAGAACATCACCTGGCACAAAGTAAGTGTCCAACGAGCATCTGTTAAATAAATGCATATACAAACAAAAAGCAGTTGCTGGTAGGTTAGGACACGCGTAAAGAATGACACTGCTGTAGACTGAATGTCTGTGTCCCTCCAGCATTCGAATGTTGAAGCCTAGCTCCCAATGTGATGATATTTGGAACTGGGGCCTCTGGAAGTTTGAGTAGGTCATGAGAGCAGGGACCTAATGGTAGATTAGCACCCATTATTAAAGAGGCCCGAGAATGCTCCCTCACCCCTTCCTCCATGTGAGGACACAAGGAGAAGATGGCCTGGCCATCTATGAACCAGGAGGTGGGTTCTCACCAGACACTGAATCTGATCGTGGACTTCCCAGCCTCCAGAACAGTGAGAAGTGAAGTCCTGTTATTTATAAGTCACTCAGTCTATAGTACTCTGTTATTGCAGCCTGAATGGACAGAGGCAGGCGCTGTGAATTTAGGAGGGTTAGGAAGAGATGCATGCCTTCAAGAGAACAAGTTCATGAGGGAGATGACAGCATGTCTCTTCTTGCAGAACTTCAGCCAGAGGCAGGGGGCCGAGAGCTCCCTGTCCAAGTCCCTTTGGACCTGTGTTTAACTCTTTTGGTCACTATGAGCTAACTGTCTTTGGACATGATATTTAACCTTGCTAAGTCTCAGTTTTTCTCAACAGTAATATGAAGATAATAATAGAATCTACTTTAGGATTCTCATGAAGAAAACTATGTTAAAAACACTTAGCATGGTGCCTGGGCATAATAAGTGCTCAATAAATGTTATTTTTGTTGTCTAAAATAAAACTTTTGTAGGATGTACTCTCAAAAATCAATAATGGCTAGCCTGAGGCTTGGGATTGTGGATAATTTCTATTTTCTTTTTTTGGCTTCTATTTTACCATTTTTCTACAATGAATAAATATTATTTACTATGTGAAAACAAATGAGAATTATTGCTTTTTAAAAAAGAATTAGGCCAATGCAGCTGTGTTTCGCTGGGGTTGGGTCAAGTGGACCAGTTTGAATGGGTTTGATGGTCTCCGCAGGTTCTTATCAGCCTTTTTATTCTGCTATTTCTAAACCAAAGGCCAGCATGTAAGAGCCAGTGTTCTGAGGGCGAGTGTGGGAGGAAGCAAGAGTAAGAGATGATGGGAAGAGGCAGAGAGCTTAGAAAACTAAAGAGGTTCAGATGCTGAAGCGAAGAACCTCCGAGTCTAGCTTTCCATTTCATGGCTTGGGAAGACTGTAACTTTAGGGACCCTATGCCGGGAAAAAAGAACACACAAATCAATTCCATGATCTGAAAACATGCTCTTGAGAGAAACTGGATTTAAATGTATTGAAGCTAAAGATTCTCTAGAGGGACACTATCCAATGGAAATAGGATATGAGCCCTGTGCAATTTTAAATTTTCTAGTAGTCACAATTTAAAAGAAAAAAAAAGTAACTGACATTAATTTTAATAATACATTTTATTTAACCCATTGCGTATATTCAAAATATCATTTCAATGTGTAATTGGTACAACAAGATTGTGAATGAGGTGGTTCACATTCTTTTTGTTTTTTGTACTAAGCCTTCAGCATTCAGTGTGTATTTTACATTGACAGGACATCTCAGGTCAGGCTAGTCACCTTTCAAATGCTCAACAGCTGCTGGGGACAGTGCTCACAGTCCCGGAGAGTGCAGCTCGAGACCACACCATTGCCACTCCAGGAATGGAGCTTCCTGAGAGTCAGCCAAAGCTTTCTCTTTCTTCTCTTCTATCTTATCTCTATGTCTTCTCAGAGGTCCTCAGATGTGACTGGCCATTTCCTGCCAGGATCATTCTCTGATGTTGCCAGCCTTTCCCAGAAAAAGAGTGTTTCCTGGAAAAGATAGGCCCTGTTGAGAAATACGGAGGGGCAGGCAGTGAGCCATCTTGAGGGCACCCTGCGTCACGCTGCGCGGCTGGAGTCTCCGGGGATACTGTACAGGACAGCTGGTGGCCAGCACAGCTGGGCTGACAAACCTTCAAGGTTAGCAGAAGCCCTGGGCGGAGCTAGGCAGGGAGAGGTGTTGTGGTTTGGCTACCTGGCTGAGAAGGTGACCTTCACGAGCTTTTCCTACCAGCATGGATGGCCCCCTCCCACCCCTCTCTCCGTGCCCAGCCTCCATCCCTACACACATGCAGTAGCCCTTGTGTTCCTTTTCTCCCAACTAAAGGGAATTCATGATAAAGAAATATGTTTATCTTGCCTGGGGGGCTCAGGTAGCACATTTGTCAGTGTTGGAGCTGTAGGTTTAAATGCGACTAGCTAGTTCATGTGTCACAGGGGTGTATTTATATGTGTTTGGAAGATTTAATTCTTCCCAATGAAGAACTGTATAAATAGGTCTAATGAGCCTTGAGGGCTCTCATTTGCTTTCAGAGTTTCCAGCAAGCTGGGAAATCTCCGAGCACACTTGCCTCTCGGGGTTCTGTGCTGCCCACCGTGAGGGAGAAGGGGCGAAGGCCGGCACCCTTCTCAATCTGCCCGGCGTTCGTGGCCTTGGGAAGCCCAGTTTTCCCCATTCAAGGGCTTACGTTTGGGGATGTTTAGTTAAGAAAAATTTCTTTTCTTTATCCTGATGATAATCTGCATAATCTTTTGTTTGTATGGCTGGCAAAGTGCTCTCCAGGTAAAAGAGAAGTGCAGAGTTAATATATATGAATAGAAGAGTAACACCGGGGAGCCGAGTGCTCAGGAGATCTGCCTTTCCACGGAGGCGGCGTCTGCCACAAGCTCTCCTAGTTTCATTCTTTGTGGGGTTTTTTTGTTTGTCTGTTTGGTTGGTTGGTTGGTTTTTATTTTTTCTTAATATTTATTTATTTATTTATTTATTTATTGGCTGCTCAGCTTGGGGGATCTTAGTTCCCCAACCATGGATCAAACCTGGGCTCACTGCAATGAAAGCGCCGAGTCCTAACCCCTGGACTGCCAGGGAATTCCCTCTTTTTTTGTTTTATTGAGAGTTTCTGTCTAATTAACGGCCAGTGTTAGTTCCAGCAGTATGTATGCATATGTACATGTACGGGGTCGGGGGCAGGGACAAGGGTAGAGAGGATGAGGAGAGAGGAGTGAGTCTGTGATACAGAAGGCTTGGGGAGAGAGATAGGAGGGGGAGGGGAGAGGGAAAGAGGATTAAAAAAATTGGTATAAAAAGGAAGATAATGAGGAAGGGAGAAGAGAGTGAGAAGATGGAAGGAGGGCAAAGTAGGGATTCAGAGAGAATATCATCGATGTCATTACTGGGAAAGGCCCCAGAGATCATCTTTTTGTCTTATACAATAGTATATAATATTTGGGATATATTAGACTAAAAAGAATTAAAATTCAGCTGAGTGTCCTGTATTTTTATTTGCTAAATCTGTCAAACTTAGCTACGGAGAATCCAGTTACATGAGATACCATTCCTGCATCGTTGCTTATGACCTAGTAGGAGTGCTGACCCTATGAAATTTGAAATCAGGAGAGTAATCTGGGTCTGTTGACCCTCTGGTCTTTGTCTTCTCCGTCACCACCATTCAGCAGCAGACAAAGCACATGCATCTCTATTCTCACAGAGACATGAAAGAAGATAAAAAGGCAAAAGACATTATATATTAGATAATGGTAGACAGTATATTAGATAGCACTATGGAGACAGATAAACTAGAGAAGGGACCTGTAAGAGGTAAGGAACAAGCCTTTCTAAGAGACTCTTCCAGGTAGAGGGAAAGGCAAGTACAAAGGCCCTTTACTGGGTGCTGGCCAGAGGCCAGGCCTGCGTTCAGTGCTTGCCTTCCATGATCTCATGTAGTGCAGGCAGTGGCCCTGGGCGGCAGGTATGAATATCATCATTCCCCTTCTGCATGCGGGTAAACTGAAGACTTTGGAGAGGTTAAATCTCTTGCACTAGGTTACCTGGCTACTCAGTGGCAGAGCCTGCATCTTACCCAGGACTGTCTGGTAACCACTTGGATTTTCTTTCCCACTAACAAGTTTTAGAAGAGGTACTTCTGAATTCTTTCCACTCCCAACCTGCTCTGGCTCTGGGGAGGCCCCAGGAGGGGGCCGGAGTAGCTCGGAGCCTTGCAGCTTTGGCTGCGGGAACCTCCCCGTAGGCCCTGCAGTGAGTGGGCAAAAGTGCCTGGTGCACAGGACCCACCCCTCCTTCCACGTGGCGCCAATCCAGGGGCCTTGGTGCCACGAGGCACAAGGTGTCCTCTCTCTGCAGGCTCCGCCCTGCCGCTCTCCAGTGGGCACAGGAGGCCCTCGCAGGACTCGGCGGGGCCTGTGTGCCAGCGGCTCCCCGCAGGGTGGCCAGGGGAGCACCTCGCCTCCATGGTGGCTGGCTCTGCGAGCTTCTCCCTGCCCAGGAAGCGCCTTGGTCGGCCTTTGGAGCCTTCTCCCCTGCGGTGGGGGGCTGGCGGACACCCCGAGGGCCAACACACGCTGACCTTGCACCTAAAAAGAGTACATTGTTTTCAAACACGGCTTCCTATTCCTGCCAGATAAACCAGCACATTAACAATGCGTCCAGGTTGTAAAATGTTGGCCAGGGTTTCTTTTTTAGCAGCGAACTTTTTTGTCAAGAGATTGGCATTTTCCTCCCCATTCACGCCTGGCCGGCTCCGCTTTCAGGGCTGGGCGCTGGCCCCTGGGTACCCAGAGACACACACACTCTGCCCGGCTCAGCCTTGCAGCGTTGATAACATTGTTATTATTAGACGTGGCCTCTGGAATCCCAGAGGTCATTCCCAAACAACGGCCCTTCTGGTGCAATGAAAGAGCAGCTCCGGTTATCGCGGTGGCGGCCCAGATCCATTACCTCCGGGGCCTGCGGGTGCAGACGGCTCCTGCACAAGAAACCCGCCCGGAAAGTTATCCCCGGAACCCGGGCTGGAACCCGTGCCCGGGACCAGTGCACTTACCCCTCCTCCTCTCTGGTCCTAGCATCACGCGCATCGCACCTCGCTCCGCGCTCGCGGAATGCTCCCACTCACGCTAGGCCTGACACCAGGTTAATTTGCGCTGAGCTGGCTGGTTCCCTGACTCCCAGTTTCTGTCCCACGCCACCTTCTGTGCCCTCAATGTCCCTTCTTTCCGCTCCCCTATCCGGGGTGCCCTGTGTACCTCATGCATCCCTGAGCATTGACTGCAAAAATTTCACTGCCACTTGATTGTAAGTTTCTTCCTCGGGGGCTTTAAGATTTGTGTATGTTTTCATCACAGGGTAAATGCCCTGCAGTATATTCATGTGTCTTTCCAGCCAGACTATAAGCTGGGGACCTCCTGGTGCCCATGTTGCCGCTCACGTGCCTAAAAATATCAGACTGTGAGGTCCTCATGGGCAGAAAATTGTCTCTTTTACATTCATTGAAATATGAAATATTTGCAGTCAATCGTGTAAAGTACACAGATCTTAAGTATGTATATGTAGACACTGAGTACAGCGCAATGTGTGTGTGTGTGTGGGGGGGGTGTACTTGCTAACCAATACCCAAGTCAAGATAGTGTTTCTAGATTCTTCCAACTTCTTCGCAGTCAATGCGCATCCCCTCCACACAGCACCCCACTCCCCAGATATCCACTGTTTTGATTATCTAAGAGATGTCTTAAATGTTTTTTCATCCCACCTAGCGAATGCTTGATAAACATACTTTTCAAGTAAAACTTATTATGCTTTGTACCCAGTGGACACTGCAGAGCACTATACTCCTTTGCCTGCCTGAGATGGGCTCTTGGTTCCTAATGGGTTAATCAAGTAAGCCTGAGGTTGGATTTCAGTAGCTTTGCTCAGTGCTGGATTTAAACACAGTGGAAACCAAGTTAAGGACAGTGCTGTTCCGTATATCAGTATGCCCACTGAGCCAAGGAGACCCATTTATTTTTAATTGAATTAAATTGCTCACAAAATGAAAGTAGCATACTTTCATTAATATTTAATTACATACAGTGTTAAACAATGATCACAAAGAAAACTTTGCAGCTTTTTTGTCTCTGCTTTTTTTTTTTAATTACTTTGTTAAACAAGATACTCTTATTAGCTGTTTTATGCTTGGAATTTTAAGGTCCTGATCTTATACCACTCCAGAAATACTTAATTGGCAGGATTCAGCTGAGTGAGGGGGTAGGTTGGCTGTGACGTTGGCCACTGGGTGTGTGTGTGTGTGTGTGTGTGTGTGTGTGTGTGTGTACACATGTATATACTCTAACTTCAGTCACTTGGCCACAGAGAGATATTTGTTGGGACAATCAGGGCCTCCAGCAAAGAGATAAAAGCCCATTTTCTGGATATGTTGAGGTCAACCAGCCATGCCTACTCCACCGAAAAATTCTGTATATAAAGTCAGCCCTCTGTATCTGTGAGTTTTGCCTCTGCTGTCACAGAGGATGGACAGTATTATGCCATTTTATGTAAGGGACTTGCGCATTTGCAGATTTTGGTATCTGAGGTGGGGTCCTAGAACCCATCCCTCAGGGGTACTAACAGATGACTGTGTTGAGAAAAGATATTACATTTTGCAAGAGGTCATCCCAAGGGAAAAAGAATTTTACTTTGCATGACAACCCATTTCTGTATTTTATTAGATTGTTCTCATATCATAGAGCAGTGATTCTCAAACTTCCGAGCACCTAAGAAGCCTTGAGGTGCTTGTTAATAGATTCCTTGGCCCTATAGCCAGAAATTTTAATTCATAGGAGCTAGAGAATCTGCATTTTCGACAACTATCCAAAGTGTTGATTCTGACAGGGGATTGGAAGACCACACTGTGAGAAATATCATCATGAAGGTATAGAACAGAGTCAAAGAGACCATTTAGATTTGTTTTTCGCAATGGAATTGTTTTTCAGACTAGGTCATACAGATCCTCAGTAGGTAAAACAAACAAAAGGATTGTCACTATGATTAAAATGAGGTGGGGTCTCTTGTCTTTCCTTTTCCCCTTTGTTTCCGCTTAGCCTTTTCCTGGGCTTTGGAGCCACAGAGCTATAGCACTTGGAGGTTACAGTTTGGAAACCCCTGAATTAGTCTTAGGAAATAAGTAATAGAGTCTTTTGACTAGTTAGGTAAATTCATAATGTCATGCAGAAATTGTCTAAGATATGTCCAAAGATAGAATAACTTCCCAGAGAAGTAGTATAGAATACTCTGTAAGCAGTCTAGGCAGTCACTGGCTGCTATTTGACAGGAATGTTCATTTGTTTATCCATTCATTCAACAAAAATTGACTGAATGACCTCTGTGCACTGGACACTAGTATCAGCACTAGGGATACACTGTGGACAAGAGACCAGGTCACTGTTCTCATGGAGCTTGCGTAGTAGTGGGGGAACAGAGATGGTGGGACAGAAAGCAAGCACATAAGGGTTATGGAGAATGTAAATAGAGTTATGTGTTAGCCAGAGAAGGTCTCCCAGAGGAGATGATATTTGAGCTGAGACTTCAATGATAAGAGGGAAGCCTCCATGGGAAGAACTGAGGGAAGGGGCGTTTTGTGCAGAGGAAGTCCCAAAACTCTGAGGTAGGAATAAAGGAAAGAGAGAATATGGTATAGCTACAACCTAGCAAGCAATGGTATGAGAGGTAAGCAGACAGTTTGGCAGAGGTTAGGAGTTTTCACTGATGTAGAGACAATTCTAACTTTGGATATGTCATGGAATAGTGACTGTGGCTATTTACATTCTCCAAAGATGAGCACAACAGTTTCTCCTACCCCTAACTCTCTTATGCAATGTGACTTTTCCTTTCCTTCATCATATGGTATTTATTTTTCTATCCTCTTGAAGTCTAGGTGGGATCTGTGACTGCTTTGACCAATAGAATACAGCAGAAGCAAAGCTCTTCCAGTTCTAGGCATAACTCATAATTGGACTGATAGCTTCTGTCTCCTACTTCCTGGAACGTTCACTCTTAGGCATGCCCTCTTGGAACCCAGCTGCTGTACTGTGAGAAGCCCAAGCCACATGAAAAGACCAAGTGTGGGTGCTCTGATTGACAGTGCTAAGTGAATTTCTGGTCATCAGACAACATCAAATGCCAATCAGAAGATGAAGCCATTTTGGATGTAAGTGTGGGGAGACATCCTAAGCAAGAACCACCCAGTAGAACCCAGTCAACCCCCAGAACCATGACAGACAGTAACAAGTTGTTGTTTTAAGCCATTATGTTTTGGGGTGGATGGTTATGCAGGAAGAAATAATCAGACCAGTAATGAATGAAAACTGAGATGTCCTAATAATGTAAGTCTGGAATGCCTGTCCAGTTCTCTTTGGCTCTCTATTGTATTGCCATGGATCTCTTAGTGAAGAAGTTCTGAACCAATGAGAAGCTAAGTTGTTTTCACTTTACTGTGATTAACTCCTTGCTCCAAGAATTTTAGAAGTACTGCCCCAAGAATTTTTAGTAATTTTAGTATTCTAAAATGCTTCTCTTTGAGTACATGCTTCTCTTATTCTAGGATCTTCAACATCACAGAGCATATGAGAGCTCGAGTTCAGAAATCTCTCCCAAATGGGGGGACAGATTTGGCTTAGATCCAGCATGGCATCTAAAAAGGACAAGAGCAGCCATTACTGGCATTATTGGAGGCAACAGATCAAGAGTGGTCTGGAGCTCTGGCTGGTGCAGTGGGACCACCCTAGTGCATGCCCCTGCCCACATAGAGCATTCACTCTGGTCTCTCTTGCTTCCATTCTGCTCCCCTCTGGGCCAAAGGTGCCATTGCTGGCAAGGGATAGAGTGCATACTTGAAAGGAACAGAACCAGCTTGAATCCAACCCTCAGGGCTTCTGCTCCAGCAATCTGGGACCTAACTCCAGCCCCAGTAGGGTGGTGACAGCCACTAAGCATGGGAGAAGTCCCAGTTCACACCTGACTAGGGGTCTAGCCCATTATCTCCAGCCCCACCTCGCACCAAGGTGATAGCTGCCTTCACACCTTGGGGGAAGAGCAAGCACCTAAGCTTGCTCCAGATCTAGCTCTGCCACCAAAACCATTGGGCACTCACAGACTGCATATAGATGCTCCCACACCAGGAAATCCCTTCAAGACCAGGAAAGGTAATTGTTGCACCTAAGTTCACAGAGACAGAGAATGTTAAACAAAATAAGACAAAGGAATTTGTTCCAAATGAAAGAACAAGAAAAAACCTGAAAATACAACTAATGAAACAGACATAAATAACTTACCAGATAATGCTCAAATCATTATTAATAGAATGCTAACTGAACTAGAGAGAAGAATAGATGAGCACAATGAGAATTTTAATAAGGAACTAGAAAATATAAAAATGAACCAGTCAGAGATGAAGAATACAGTAACTGAAATGAAAAACACATTAGAAGGAATTAACAGCAGACTAGGTAATAAAGAAGAACACATAAGTGATCTGGAAGATAGAATAATGGAAATCAGCCAATGAGAACAGCAAAAAGAAAAACAACAACAAAAAGGAGAACAATTTAAGGGACCTTTGGGACAACATCAAGTGTACCAACATTCACATTATAGGTGTCCCAGAAGAAGAGGGAGAGAAAATGGTCGAAATATGTATTTGGTGAAATATGGCTGAAAATTTCCTGAACCTGAAGATGGAAACAGATATCCAGGTATAGGAAGCAGAGAGAATCCCAAACAAGATGAACCCAAAGAGATCCACACCAAAACTTATCGTAATGAAAACAGCAAAATTAAAGAAAGAATTATTTACCAGTGTATGAAACTAGAAATCAATTACAGGAAGGAAAATGGGAAAAACACAATTACATAGAGAGAGACTAAACACATCAATGGATCAATGAAGAAATCAAAGAGGAAATCAGAATATACCTTGAGACTAGACAATGAAAATTAAAGCACAACTTTCCAAAATCTATGGAATGCAACAAAAGCAGTTCTGAGAGGGAAGTTTATAGAGAGATAGCCTACCTTAAGAAATAAGAAAAATCTCAAATAAACATCTAAACCTACCATCTAAAAGAATTAGAAGATGAAGAACAAACAAGGCCAATAGTCAGCCAATAGAAGGAAAGAAATAATAAAGTTCAGAAGGAAATAGAGACAAAAAAATGCAGAAAAGATTAATGAAAACAAGAGTTTGTTTTCTGAAAAGATGAGGAAAATTGATAAGCTTTTAACCAGGCCTCTTCAAGAAAAGGTAAGAACCCAAATAAAATAAGAAATGAAAAAGGAGACATTACAATCAATATCACAGGGATACAAAAAAATCATAAGAGAATACTAAAAACAGTTAAATGCCAACAAATTAGACAATATAGAAGAAATGGAAAATGTCTAGAAATATACAATCTTTTAAGACTGAATTAGGAAAAAATAGACAATTTGAACAGACCAATCACTAGTACTGAAATTGAATTAGATGCCAAAAAACTCCCAACAAACAAAATCCACAGGGGAATTTTACCAAACATATAAATCAGAGCTAATACTATTCCAAAAAATTGAAAGTTGAAAAGGAGGGAACACTCCCAAATTCATTCCATGAGGCCACCATTACCCTGATACTAAAACCAAAGAAAGACACTACAAAAAAGATTACAGGCTAATATTTCTGACAAATATATATGCAAAATCCTCAACAAAATATTAGCAAACCAAATTCAACAACATATAACCAGGATCATACATCATGATCAAGTGGGATTTATTCCTGGGATGCAAAGATGGTTCAATACCTGCAAATCAATCAATGTGATATACCACATTAACATAATGAAGAATAAAAAATCACATGATCATTTCAATAGATGCAGAAAAAGCATTTTATAAAATTCAACATCAATTCATGATAAAAACTCTTATCAAAGTTGGTACAGAGGAACATATCTCAACAAAATAAAGGCCATATATGACAAAACTACAGCTAACATCATAATCAATGGTGAAAAGCTGAAAGCTTTTCCTTTAAAATCAGGGACAAGACAAGGTTGCCAACTTTTGCTATTTCTATTTAACATAGTATAGGAAGTCCTAGCCACAGCAATCAGACAAGAAAAGAAATAAAAGGCATCAGACTTGGAAGGGAAGAAGTAAAACTGTCACTATTTGCAGATGACATGATACTATATATAGAAAACCCTAAAATCACCACCAAAAAAAATCTATTAGAACTAATAAATGAGTTCAGTAAATTTGCAGGATGCAAGATTAATATATACAAATCTGTCACTTTTCTATACACTAATAATGAACTATCAGAAAGAGAAAGCAAGAAAACAATCCCATTTAAAATCACATCAAAAACAATATAATACTTAGGAATAAACTTAACCCAGGAAGTGAAAGACCTATACTCTGAAAACTGTAAAACATTGATAAAGGAAATTGAAGATGATACAAAGAAATGGAAAAATGTCCTGTGTTCATGAACTGGAAGAATTAATATTGTTAAAATGTCTGTACTGCCCAAAGCAATCAACAGATTTAATGCAATCCCTATCAAAATACCCATGACATTTTTTTACAGAACTAGAAAAAATAATCCTAAAATTTATATGGAACCACAAAAGACCCCAAATAGCCAAAGCAATCTTGAGAAAAAAGAACAAAGTTGGAGGTATCACACATCCAAACTTCAGACTATATTACAAAGCTACAGTCATCAAAACAGTATGGTAATGGCACAAAAAAAGACACATAGATCAATGGAACAGAATAGAGAGCTGAGAAAAAAACCATGCACATATGGTCAATTAATCTATGACAAAGGCATCAAGAATATACAATGGGGAAAAACTTTCTTCAATAAGTGGTGCTGGGAAAACTAGACAGCTACATGTAAAAGAATGAAATTAGGATGTTTTATCACACCATATATAAAAATAAACCCCAAATGGATTAAAGATCTAAATGTAAGACTGGAACCCATAAGACTCCTAGAAGTAGGCAGAACATTCTTTAACATAAATCATGGAAATATTTTTTAAGGTCTGTCTTCTAAGGCAAAGGAAACAAAAGGAAAAATAAATAAATGGGACTTAACTAAACCTAAAGCATTTGCACAGCAAAGGAAACTATTGACAAAATAAAAGACAGTCTATGGAATGGTAGAAGATATTTGCGCATGATATGACTGATGTGTTATTACCCAAAATATATAAATAGCTCATAAAACTCAATTCCAATAAAAAACAAACAACCCAATAAAAAAATGGGCAAAAGACCTAAATAGACATTTTCACAAAGAAGATATACAGATGGCCAACAGGCCATGAAAAGATGCTCAATGTCTCCTATCATCAGAGAAATGCAAAACAATACAACAGTGAGATATCACCTCACACCTATCAGAATAGCTATCATCAAAAAGACTACAAATAATAAATTTTGGGGAGGATTTAGAGAAAAGGGAACCCTCATGCACTGTTGGTGGGAATGTAAATTGATGCAGCCACTATGGAAAACTGTATGGAGGTTCCTCAAAAACTAAAAATAAAACTACCATATGATCCAGCAATTCTACTCCCGAGTATGTATCTTAAGAAAATGAAATTAGTAATTTGAAAAAATATATGCATCCCAATGTTCACAGCAGCATTATTTACAATAGCCAAGATATGGAAGCAACCTAAGTGCCCATCAGCAGATGAATGGACAAAGAAAGTGTGATATATATATATATGTGTGTCTATGTATATACATATATCTGTATACATACACACATGCATGCAATAGTATATTAGCTGTAAAAATGAATAAAATTTTGAAATTTTGCCTTGTAACAACATGGATGTACCTCAAGGGTATTATGCCTAGTGAAATAAGTCAGACAGAGAAATACAAATACTGTATGTGATAATATATAGTATTTGTGTAATCTAAAAAATGTGGAGTCTGAAAAATAAACAGGGAAATCCTTGGAGGTCCAGTGGTTAGGACTCAGTGTTTTCACTGCTGTGGCCTGGGTTCAATCCCTGGTCAAGGAACTAAGATCCTGTGAGCCACATGGCATGGCCTAATAAATAAATGAACAAATGGATGAATATAACAAAACAGAAACAGACCCACAGATATAGAGAACAAACTAGTGGTTACCAGGGTAGAGAGGGAAGGGGGGGAGGGGCAAAATAGGGGAAGGGGATTAAGATATATGAACTACATGTATAAAATAAATAAGCTACAAGAACATATTGTACAGCACAGGAAATATAGCCAATACTTTATAATAAATTTAAATGGATTATAATCTATAAAAATATTGAATCACCACGTTGTACACCTGAAACTAATATTGTAAATCAAATATACCTCAATAAAAAAATGAAAACTCCCAAATGATTACTTTTCTTGGGCAGAGAAGAGTGATTGCAATTAGCTGTACACCCCAGAATTTGTAAGAAAGACCCTGGGCTTTGGATTCAGAAAGAGAAGGGGTTGATTCCCTCTTCTACTATTTCCTGGTTGAATAATTTGGGTCAAATAACATAAACTTTTGAGTCTGTTTCCTCACCTATAATATCAAATTATGGAGAGGATAATACCAAACAGTGGTGGAGGGAGGACAAAATGAGATTTATGCAAGGTGCTTGGTGTTCAGTAGGCACTCAGAAAATGTTCCTTCCATTCCACTCTCTTCCACTCCTCTCTGATTTTTTTCCCTTCCCTTTCCTTTTCTTCTGTTCCCCTCTAATAGGACATAGAGCTTTGGAGCACAAAAGGGCCTTGTAAATGAGAAAGCTGCACACAAAGCCTGGGGTCCAGCAAGCATGACGCTTGGCTTAGTCATAGAGATTGGAAGGAGAGCAAAATTCCCTCTCAAAAGTCCTTGGAGGCTTGCATTTCTCCTTTTGCTGGGTGATTCATGATCTTGTGGCTATTTCAGGTTATTGTTAATTGACCTTTTAGTTTACAAAGCGCTTTCACATATCTTACTGCATTTGATCTTCACAATAACTTCAGGGCACCTATTATTTTCCTCCTTTTACAGATGAGCCAAGTGAAGCTCACAAGAGTTAAATGAATCCACTAACCAAACATAAGAGGCAAAGTCTGAATTTGAACCCAGATGATCTCGCTCCTCTGTTAGTGCAGGTCCATTATTCTCACACTGTTTCCCGAAAATAATTGTCAAGTTAGTAACACAATAATGGTTCGCTCATCAAGAGATGTCTATTATATGAAGTTTGTTTAAAAGGTGCTTCTGGGGATAGAAAAATAAGTAAAAATCATAGCCTCTGCTTTTTTTGTTTGTTTGTTTGTTTTTTGTCTGCTTTGGGTCCTCTTTGCCACCACGCATGGGCTTTCTCTAGTTGTGGTGAACGGGGGCCCTATGTGCGCAGACTTCAGTAGTTGTAGCATGCGAGCTCAGTAGTTGTGGCACATGGGCTTAGTTGCTCCATGGCATGTGGGATCTTCCTAGACCAGGGATCAAATCTGTGTCCCCTGCCCTGGCAGGTGGATTCTTAACTACTGCACTACCAGGGAAGTCCCCTATAGGCCCTGCTTTTGGAATAGAATTGCTATTTAGGATAGAGCTGAGATAAGAGCTTTCTGACCAACCCCTTCGATCTTTCCAGCTCTTTCCTTTTAGTACTCTGATTCTAACAATTCCAGTCACCCCACTGGGATGTATATCCCTTGATTCTACTTTCATTTTACCATCACTTGCTTGAATTATGTCCTTGTTTCTCTTAGAGCAACGCTCCTATGCAACATTCTAACTCTCTTGCCTCCTCTCCTCTCTGGACTTGTCTGGCAAAACCTCAACCCTGGTTGAATTTAACTGCCAACCTATGTAGTACCCACACCTTTCTAGGTGACCATGGCTGGAGAAAAATACACAACTATGGTGAGTGGCCTTGGTTTAAAATCAGGATGACAAATTTCAAGTTGGCTCTCAGGGTTGGCTGCCAATTCTACTATAATTTTCTGGTTCACTCACTTTCCTTCTCAGCTAGACAGCTATTTCACAACTTTTCTTTCCTCAGTATTTAATATCTCCCCTCCCATCCGTACTCAGTAGGGAAGTCTGTAAACTTTACCACCACATCTACCCACCCACCTGCCTTTGGACTATGTGCTTTACCTTTGATATGTAGGTTCCTAGGTAAGGAAAACCCCTTTATTTTGCTACTTGATACTATATGTTGCTTTGGGTCTTGTTACTCAAGGACAACACTTTAGCAATTCTGTATCATCCATTTCTTTCTTTGTAATGCATCAATCCCATCAGCATACAATCCACACTGCTATTTTTTCCCATCTTAAAAAATCCCCTGACCTGACCTCTTATCCCCCTTTAGCTTTCGCTCTGTTTTCCCTTAAAGGCAAAACTCAAAATAACTGGCGATATTCAATGTCACAATTCCTCTTCAATTCTCACTCTACTCCAGTTTGCCTTTATTCCCACCCCAATCACCAAAACTGCTTTCATCAAGGTCACTGTAATGTCCACGTGTCTAAATTCAGTGGTCACTTCTCAGCCCCCATCTTGTCTCTCAGAAGCACTTAACAATGTAGATGACTTCCTCTTCCTTGAGCATCTCCTTCACTAGGCTCCTAGGTTACCATAAATTTCTGGATTTCCTTTAACTTGCTGGGCACTCTCATTTTCCTTTGCTGATTCCTATTCATCGCCCTGACCCCTAAACATTGAATAGCATCAGAGCTCCACCTTCACACCTCTTCTCTCCTTTCTCTATGTTCATGGCCTTAATGATCTCATCGAATCCCTTTTAATAAGCTGATGACTCCCTGTTACGGGCTGAATTGTGTCCTCTCAAAATTCACCTGTTGAAACCTTAACCCCCAAATGTGACTGTATTTGAAGGTAGAGCCTTTAAAGAAGTGATTAAGTTAAAATAATGTTGTTAGAGCAGGCTCTAAACCAATCTGATTGGTGTCCTTATAAGAAGAGGAGATTCTGAAGCACAAAGAGACACCAGCGATGAGCATACATGGAGAAGTGATCATGGGGGTAGACAGTGAGGACAGGTTTGTCTGCAAGCCAGGGAAAGAGACCTCAGGGTTCACCTTGATCTTGGACATCTAGGATCCAGAATTGTTGGAAGACAAATTGATTTAGCCACTCAATCCGTGGCTTTTTGTTATGGCAGCCAAGGACCTATTATACTCCCACATTTCTATCTCTAGCCCTGTACTCTCCCTGAAACATCTATATCCAACTGCCTACTTGATATCTCCACTTGGACATCTAATAGGCTTCTCAGGTTCAACACAACTTTCTCCCCAAACCTAACTCTTCAGCAGTCTTCCCCATCTTAGTAAATGATAACTACAAACTTATTGCTTAGGCCAAAATCCTTGGAGTCACCTCTGACTGTTCTTACTCTCTCTTTTTCTGTCTCTCTTTTCCCTTTCATCTTCCATACGGAATTCATAAGCAAATATTTTCTGCTTGACCTTCAAACTAAATCCAAAATACATTACTTTATGCTATCATCATGCCACCACCTTGGTCCAAACCCCATCAACTGGCACCTGGGATAGTCCAGTAACTTCAGATCCATTCTTCCTCTTTCTGCCCTCACCTCCTCCTTATAACTCTGCAGCCAGAATGATCCTATGAAAGGATCATCACTCCTCTGCTCAAAACCCTTCATAGTTCCCATCTCTCAGAATAAAATCAGAGTCCTTATAATGCCTCACCTCTCTGACCTCATTTCCCACTCTTTTCCCTCTTAACCACTTGGCTCCAGCCCAAATGCGCTCCACATTTTCTTCAGCCACATTCCAACACTCCTGCCTCAGAGACTTTGCTGTCACTACCTTCTTGGCCGGAGTGCTCTTCCCCCCTTTATCTCCTTCAGTTCTCTGCTTCAGTGTCTTCTCAGATAGGTCTTACTTGATCACCCCTTGACCCCTGCCAGGCATTTCTTGACACACACACACACATATATTTAACTTGTTTATTTTATTTTATTTTTTTAAATATATGGAAATTCTTTTTCTTTTTTAATTAATTAATTAATTTATTGTCTATTTACTGGATCTTCATTGCTGTGCGGGCTTTCTCTAGTTGCGGCAAGCAGGGGCTACTCTTCATTGCAGTACATGCGCTTCTCATTGCAGTGGCTTCTCTTGCTGCAGAGCACAGGCTCTAGGCATGTGGGCTTCAGTAGTTGTGGCACATGGGCTCAACAGTTGTGGCTCGCGGGCTCTAGGGCACAGGCTCAGTAGTTGTGGCGCATGGGCTCAGTTGCTCCGCGGCATGTGGGACCTTCCTGGACCACGGCTTGAACCTGTGTACCCTGCATTGTCAGGCAGACTCTTAACCACTGTGCCACCAGGGAAGTCCCCGTTTATTTTTTCATTGTTTCTTTTTATCAGCAGGTAAGCTCCATGTAGGCACAGGTTGAGAGCAAGTTTGAAGTTAAAACTTTTAATTTTGTTTTCTATCTCATTTTTAATGCCTAGAACTAAACTCATGTCTGGGCTCTGGTTCATATGGCTCATAGGGGCACGCAATACATGTTTGTTGAAGGACTCAATGAATGTACCAGTGGCGGTCTTAAAAGTTAGGCTGAGTAGAGTGGAGTAAATATGACAGTAGGAGAAAATCCATGGAAGATCCTGAGCAGATGAATTTGTTGATGGTGGTATCTGAGGAAAACAATTTGCTCTAATAACTGTAATAACTGCTGTTCCCTCTGTGTTGTTTCCATGTAAATTTTTACCTGGCACATTTCTAGTCATCCTTCTGGGTCCAGCATAGTGGACTTTAGCCATAAGTGACTTCCTCTGACAATGGCTATGATGAACCCTTGAATCTTCTTGGGGTCCTCTTCTGTGCCCACCAATTTTATTTCTCCTTGATAACACTGATTACTACTACATATTGCACGTCTGTCTCTTACCTTAGATTGTGGCTCCTTGAGATTAAGGGTTTAACGTCTGGTTCCTGTACCTCCTTCACCTGGCGTTACATGTAGCATCGGTAACCAATAAGGGTTTGATTTCAGTAACTGGAAAGTAGAGATTACAGATTTTATTAAGGTATATAAGTAGAGAAATAATTTATTGCCAAGACAAATTAGGTTCCGGGTCATGAAAGGACCTGTAAATTTGGTCACTGTAGCTCTGTCTGAGATCTGTAGCTCTGAAGGGAATGCAAAGCACCATATACCACATTTGAGCAAGTTTTGTCCTAATATGAAATGATCAAATTTACTGTCACAAAAAAGGATAACTGCTAATAATGGTAGGTAACATTTATCAAACTCCTACCATATACCAAATACATACAGCTTAGCCACAGCATGTGTGAAAAAGAGTCAGAGATTTTAACTAACATAAAGCTCAACACAAAAAAATACTGTGAATGATGTTCCCCACCCCCACCAAAAAAAGTGCTTTTAGCAGGCATTATAGTAGCTCAAGTTTAAAATTAGGGAGGTGATTGTCTTGTCTCATTCTGTAGTATTTAGAACATGCACGAAGTATGTCATCCAAATGCTATACTTTAAAAAAGAAATACAGAATGTTCCGAAGAAGGTGTATTACAGGCTAGAAAAAGACTCAAAATCAGTCTAATGAAGTGTGGTTGAGGGCACAGGAAGTTTCAGTCTGGAGAAGAGAAAACTCAGTAGGGGAGCAACACGGTTATTGTCAAATACAGTCCTTGTCATTGGAATACAGCCCACGGGATAGAACTGGGAACAGTGGATGAAGATGCTGGGAGATAGATGTTCACACAATATAAAGGAGGACCTTTCTAAGAGAGATTGTGGCATTAGAATGGGCAGCCTCAAGAGGCAGTGAGGCCTTTTTCACTGGAGGTGTCAGATCATAGGTGCACAGTCACTTGGTAAGGGCATTACAGAGGCAGTTTCAGTGTTTGAATGGAGTCCAACCAAATGGCCCTTTCTCACTTGGAGGTGGTCAGGTTTGATTAGCTGAGAGCATAAGGCTAGTGGCCTGGGAGGGGCCATAGTGCACGCGACTATATTTCAGAGCTGTTGCTGATCTGCTCCATGGGCAGAAGTACAGTGTTAGTTGTGTTTGACTGAAAAAAATTTTTTTTGTTCATGGAAGCCATGGAAATGTGAAATCTAAGTTGAGCTCTATTTGCTCTGTAAAGATTTAAAACTGCAAGCTTTTCAAGATAAAGTATAAAAAGAAAGCAAATGGAGTTGATATAAGCCTTCTAGTGACAACATGTCAATGTCAGCACAAACTCAAGTAGAAGTGATGGTCAGCACCTCTACTAGCAGGCACCGACACCTGTGTCCCCGCAGCTTTGAGCCATACGTTAACTACACCAACTGAGAGTCAACACCCTCTGCACTCTGTACATTCCCCTTATGACAATTTGAATCCATGTCCTTGTCACCTCTGTAGATCACAGGCATCCTGACTCAGGACCATGTGTGAATTAGCTTTGGATCCCACAAAGCTCCCAGCTTTGGCCGTTACACACACATGGTGCCTCGTGAATGTTAACTGAATTAATGCATCAAAACTTTCTACTACGTAGTTCCAAGAAATTGATTATTTCAAGGTCAAAAATCAATCCAACAGGTTATTTGCTATATATAGTATATTATATATTTTTGAACCTTTCCAAGGGACCTACCTGTTGGAGTGAGTTTTCAGAGTACAGTCGTTGTCCTTGAAAGGTCAATTACAGAGTGCAAAAACCATTCTCATTTCCAAAGAGAATTAACCCAGTCCGAATTAAATTTATTAGCCATTCATCAAGAGCCTACTATGTGGCAGGCATCAGGCCAGGCTCCATAGGGATTATAAAAATGACTCAGATGTGAAACCTACTCTTAAGAAGCTCTCAATACTATGAGACAGTGATAACTAAGCTGTTTTGAGAGTCTTTAACAATTGGTCCCACACTATCTACTTCACCCACTTAAATGAGAAGGGACTTTGGGGGTTGAGGGTGAACAAGTTGAGAATAAGGCAGGAGGTTAAATGAGAGCTAGAACTCAGAAAGATGATGGGGGCTGGATCCCCAGCAGAAGGAATGGTTCGTGTATATTCCCTGGTGACACGAATGAATACATAACTCTTGAAAGCAGAGAAGTTGAATATTTAGTTTTGTTGTCTACTCTGAGAGCAATCTCCTGGCCCTTGTTATTACTATTGAAATCTTCAGTTAAGTTTACTCAAAGGGCTTTGTTGGGTGAAGGGTGTTATTTTGCGGTCCATTTGGGATACACAGTGTGAACAGCCTCAAAGGTGAGTTGTTAGGGAGATTGAAAATTCACCAGAAAGCAGCAAATGGGAGTCAGAATGACTAGCTGAAATGGAAGATCTCCAGAAAACTCTGGAAACATTGGGAGAGACCCTGAGATTTCTCTTCAATGGAGAAAGGGGATTTGAGCCAAGCTTAAAGGACCACATAACCTCATTAAGCTGAGGGCTTGAGATCAGACAGGTAGCTGAAATACTGTTTCATAAAGAAAAGAGAAATACCATTTGGTAAAGCAGTCAGATGTGAGTAGAGGAATAAGAAGGAATAATTCAAAGCTATCATAAAAGTTTCCTCTGCAGGAGTGAAAGACAATGGTAGCGACGTTGATAAGTGATAGCAAGGGAAGGCTTTGGACCAAATTGAATTAGCAATGATGGCAGAATGTTTTAGAGGAGACGTCCTGGAGGACGTAGAAACTACAGGATCAAAGCTAAGTAAGATGTGGGAATGTAAAATAGGAGCATTAGGTTAGAGGTGATGGTGGGAGCAACAAAAAGGAAAGCTTCGGGAAGATTGATGTGTGATATTCAAAATTAAGAGGTGATAGAAAGCCAAAGATAGCTGGGGAGAAAGAGGAAGCAGGGAGCTAGGAGGAGAGCCAAGAAGTTAATATAATGGGAGCTCATGGAAGAAGCATCTTTCAATAAGCAATTGATCAACAGCATCAAATGCAGCAAAGATACGACAAAGGAAGTAGATAAGGGGGAGCCTACTGGATTTGTATTAACCTGCGTATAAAATATTTTACTTTTGTACACAGACTTCAGGATTCAAACATCATGATCATACTCAAATAATAATTCTGTTGTGACAAATGCAGGGGCTACAGAAATATTTATATTTTAGAGATTCTCCTAAAGACTTTATAATCTGAAAGGTAAGATTTGACATACACAGATTGAACAATTCTGACAGTATTTGCACAGCACGAGATATTTCCAAGTTCCGGCTTATAAATATTCTAAAAGAATATTTGATAAAGATAAATTTGAATTTAACAAAACAATTTGGATTGTTCCTTAGAGTTCAACAAAACAAAATGTCCCTTTGGGGATGAGGCAAAAAAAACTCAACATAATATCTAAGACGTATTTTAGAGAGGAGCTAGTATTTAACCCTTTCTCCCCAAAATTTAATACTTATCACCCTAGCAAAAAAATTGGCAATTTGTATATCTGATACTGGTGCTTTGCATAAAATAATCATTATTCTGATGATTGGACATTCTTACTCTTCAATATCCTTCACCCAGCCCTTGGCTGGGAATTTCTCCCAGGCCACCTGCCTCTGGGGATTTCTAGGTTTCCTCTGACTTCCCCTCTTCCTTCTTTGCTCTTCTACATCCTCCAATTCCTGTTCATTTCTTTGTTTCTTGCTCACAGAATTCCAGCTACTTCTCTGTTTTACAAGTCTTCATCTTTTGCCTGTGGGACTTAGGAAAGTTGTTCAATCATTAACCCAAAAGAAAGGCTTTCTTACATTTATTTGGAAGTAAGGCAAGCAGTTTCATAGAACTTATGAAAGCAAAAATGAAGCACAAATTCCCTATTTTCTATTGTTATAATTCTACTGAGACTGTGTCTGCAGATGAGCTCATTGAGAATGTGTGGTGGTGGCCTTGACAATGAGTTTAGGAGGCTGCCAATTCTAGGGAGTACATTGCCCAAGGCCTCTAGCTTCTGTGCTCTGAAATCTACCACCCCATTCATACCCCAGGGCTGTGCTTCCCGTGAGCTTCTCCCAGCCAATGACTGAGTGTGGCAGGCATACTAGAGCAGATTGCACCCTGGGAGACTGGACTCTTCTGATGGCTGACTTTGGTTTGAGGATTTCCTGAGGTCTTGCTGAACCTTCCTGAGGCTGCATGGAAGACTAGGATGCTTCTACCCAATTTACCCTCCTTTTCTCCTTCCCTTGGGCTCAGACTTGCATCGTTGCTTTGCAGCTCTCCCAGCTCTCTTTCCCTGTTACCTTCATCATTTTCTACCACAGAACTTTCACCTAATAAAATTCTTACACATGTCTGCTTCCCATAGCACTTGGACTAACATACTCCCCTAGTAGAAGAGCAAGGCTTACAGTCACGTGGGTCCTAAACCCTGATATTCTCACTAGTGATTGTTTCTGCTCACATAACCTACATCAAAATAGTTGAATGAAAGTGATCTTATTTGCAAAGGGGCGGATGGTGGCTAAACAAGCAAATCTAGTAAAGAGTCAATAAAATTTTTATTGAGACGTGATCAGAAAGTCAAATGCTGGAAGACCTTTGTTGAAATTCTACACTTCATTGCCCTCACTTGGCATTGTATTTCTCTCTTCTACTCACATTTCACACAAGAGATAGGATTGAGTGAAGAGACGTTGGTTGGGTAAGGCCTGATTCTCTGATCTCTAACAGATTTATTCAACATTGCCTGCATATTTGTGGGAAAAGGTTGACTCAGTATTACTAGGAAATTGTCCTGACTCAGAGTCAGAAAGTTAGGAATATTTGGTTTCCTACAAATGATCTATAAAACCGAGATAAAATTTTTTACTTATCAGATTGGCAAATATTTAAAAGATTGATCTCATCCAGTGTTGGTGAGAGGATAAGGAAATAAGCCATGTCTTTATACTTGCTAGGAGTATAAACAAGGTGAAAACCTTTCATAAGGTCAATTTGTCAGGATCAATCAAAATTAAAGACGGACACAATCTATGGTCCAGGAACCCCATTTTGGAATCTTTTGTACAGAAATGTTTCTACAGGAATACAAAGATCTATATACGAGGATGTTCACTGCAGTTTATTGCATTATTATTTATTACAATAACAACACGGGAAGCAATCTAAATGGCCAGCAAGATGAGGTTGGTTAACAAAATAACTGACTAGACATCGGTAGCATTAAATATTTATTTATCTTTAAGTCTAAGATGGGTGGTTGCCAGGGGTTGGGTGTGGGAGAAACTGGGAGATGTTTGTTAAGGGTATAAATTTTCAGTTACAAGATGAATAAGTTCTGTGGATCTAATGTACAGCCTGGTGCCTGTAGCTAATAATACTGTATTGCACACTTAAAATTTGTTAAGAGAGTAGATTTTAAGTGTTCTCAGCACACAAAATAAGGTAACTATGTGAGGTGATGGATATGTTTATTAGCTTGATTGTGGTAATCATTTCACAATATATACATGTGTCAAACCATCACATTGTATACCTAAAATAATCACATGTACACCTGAAATGTATATTTTTTATTTGTCAATAATACCTCAATAAAGTTGGAAAAAATAAAATAAAAAATAATAAAACTAAGCAAGCTTGGTTATAAAAAGATAAAAAGAAAAGATTGGGTTGGTTAAGTAAATTATCGTACATCCATACCATGGAATATTATGCAGCTGTTAACAGGGTGCCACTAGCCCAGAGGGCACCTTTATGTAAATTAGAAAAAGATACCCCTTCCTCTGGGTAAACAAAGCCAAATGCTGGGAATCACATTTGGTGAATGGAGCATGGGCTAGATTTTAACTCCCATTATCCCGCTCTGTCAGGCATTCCTTTGCAATGCAGAATCTGGACAATACTTAACAACATTGTTTGATAAAAATAATGAAATAGTGTTTTACATAATGACATGGAAAGCTATCCATGGTACTGTAACCTCCTCCCCTACAAGAAAAAAAAAAAAAACACACACACAAGAAGAGTAGAAAGTTGGCAAAAGTATTACTTATTTCTGCATAATAAATTTCCCCAAATCTTAGTGTCTTAAAGAAACAAATATTTATTATTTTACAGTTTCTATGGGTCAGGACTTAATGGGATCCTCTGGCTCTGGGCCTCTCTAAAGGCTGCTGTCAAGGTGTTGGCCAGGGCTGCAGTTATTTCAAGGCTCAAATGAGGTGGGATCAGCTTCCAAGTTCATGCATGGGGTTGTTGGCAGGATTTAGTTCCTTATCTGCTGTTGCACCAATGGCCTCAGTCCTTGATGGCTGTTGGCTAGAGACCCTTGCCAGGTGGGCCTCTCCTTAAGGCAACTTGAAACACGGTGGCTGACTTTCCTTAGAGCGAGTAAGTGAGAAGAGCCAGAGAGAATGTGAGCAAGATGGACGTCACGGACTTTTCCAGCCAAATTTCAGGAATGACATCCATCACTTTTGCAGTATGCTATTCTTTAGAAACAAGTCATTAGCATCAGCCCACACACAACGGGGAGGGAATCACACAAGGGCTTGAATACCAGGAGGCTGGGTGCATTTGGAACCATTTTAGAATCTGCTTACTACAGAATATGCATTGAACTGTAAATATGTAAATAGTTATCTCCAAGACAGGCAATTGGAGGCAATTTTGCTTTTTTAAATATTATTTCAAACTTAAAGAAAAGTAAGAATAGTCCAAGGACCTCCTATATGCATGCTTACCCAGATTAACCAATTGTTTCCATTTTACCCCCTTGCTTTATCATTCTGTCTCTCTCTATATATGCTCATCTATGTATGCATATTACCTTTTCTTTCTGAACCATTTGAGAGTTAAGTTGGAAATATAGTGTCCCTTTACCTCTTAATATCTCAGTGTTATTTTCTAAGAATAAAGACATTCCTTATATAACCATACTAAAGTAGTAAAATGAATCAGAAAATTAAACATTAATATATACTGTTACAGAATCCATATTCAAATTTCATCAAATTTCTCAGGAATACCTTTGTAACTATCTTTCTCTTCTTATCCAGAATCCAACCCAGGATCACGCATTTTGTTTAGTGATCCTGTCCCTTACGTCTCATTTAATCTGGAGTGGCTTCTCAGGCTTTCTGTGTCTTTCTTGACCTTGACATTTTTTGAAGAGTACAGGCCAATTATTTTGTAGAAAATCCCCTAATTTGGATTTGTTTGCTCATGATTAAAGTGACGTACTTTCTGCAAGAATACCGCAAAAGCACTGTTACCATTAAAAGCATTGTGCTTTTAATAAACGTTATTAAAATTTGTTCTCTCTGTTATTATTATTGAATAATTATGATTTCCACTTGTCATAATGAAGATTTACTTTTGTATATAAAATGGAAGAATTTAATACCAGAAAAAAAGAAACCCTCTCTTACTCTCTTTTCACCCATTGCACCACTGTTTCCCATGATAAATGATAGGACATTGCTTTAGGTGTTTACAATGGACGTTGACCACGGGTTTATTTATTCTCACCATCCTTCTGGTCATAGCACTCTCTTGGATGCTGTAAAGAAAAAGCCAGACAGGGGTGGCAATCATCAGTGAAATGAATAAATACTTTGAAAATGAATTCTTAACACAGGGAATGACCCACTAATCTTTCGTGGCTATAACTGTGATGTGGATTTCAGCTGGGGATGCCAGCAAATATTCAATTCAGGTTCATGCCAACATTACCTGGCCAACGATAACACTAGTTAGAGATTCAGCTAATCTGCAAAGGACAAGGAGAACTTTCTAATTTTAGCACCAGCATTTATTAGCACTTCAAATGAATGGGTGATTACTTTAAAACACCCCTGCTAGAGGAATGATAACTAAACTTATGGCCACATTATTTCTCAGTAAGTGGAAGAAAGAAAAGAAATGGGGTTGAAAGAGGAGGAAACCCCATTAGAGACTGAATCTGAGAACACATCCCCTTCGAAGATGCGTTGTTTCTCCATGATCCTCAAATGCCTTCTTTATTACTGTCATTCACACACGTTTTATGAAGCTGGGCCTTGGGACCTTGGCCTTCTGAACAAAAATCTCCTAGGTAGATCAAGCATGACAGATAAGCAGTGTGACTGGGGAGCATTAAACCTCTAGACAGTTTTTGATTTTGCAGTTGGAAAGGGCAAGAGGGCCCTTTCTGGAATATTCCCACGGGCACCCTGCATTTGAACTCGTGCTGCCCTCCTTACACCATCTGCCACATGGATCCAGAAGTCAGCCTTGGTGCTGCAAAGGTCTGGCCGTCAGGAGGGCTGGATTCTCGGCGTGGCCTGTCTGGCTCGGTCGCATACAATCGTTGCTCTCTTTCTTTCCCAAAAAGAACACAGCACCGAATTTTTTACCTCCATTGGCACAACCTCCCAATATTCTCTTCCCCGACTGGCTTAGTGCTTGGTCTGGAGCCACTCGACTCACTTTCCACACCCTTGATTCTCATCTTATTATCAGATTTTCTCCCCTTCTCCTGAACGGAGACTCGGGGGAAGGGATTGTTTTGGCTGGAATTTGACAAGGCACAGGTGGTTTTACCAGCTGCAAGTTCTTTAGTTCTTGTTGGCTGCCCCCCAACTCTTGGTCTTTTCACAGTTCTTTCAGGGGTGGTGGAGGAAGAGGAGGGGCAGGAAGAGACAGTAGGTCCTTGATGTTTTTATTCCCTATCAACAGCTGTCTCAGGTTGGCATTGAGTCCAGATCGGTCCTTCACGAAGGGTGTTTTGTTTTGTTTTTCTCCCCCCAGAATTTCTTCCCCCCCGGAGACTGGAGAGACCTAAGGGCACAGCCATAAAAATGGCAGCTGGGCCTGCATCTTGGTCATGTTCCCCAGGGGCTGAGGGCCACGCGCTCTCCGTGCACACATCCTGGCTGCAGTTGTGTCTGGCTTCCGTGCACAGATCACCGCCACTTTCAGCCTCAGAAATCCAGTCTTGGACTCGGCTGCCTGCCTCTCCTCTCCCTGGCTGGTTGGAGTCCAATGACACCAGCATCGTCTCCCAAAATAGACGAAAATAACCCTCAGCTCCATCGCTCACATGCCTCTTTTTGAGGAAAGAAAAAAGGAACTTAAAACTTAAAAGCGTTTTCCCTTCCTCCTTTTCCTTTCCAAGCATCTT
This sequence comes from Hippopotamus amphibius kiboko, assembly GCF_030028045.1. Taxonomy (NCBI): domain Eukaryota; kingdom Metazoa; phylum Chordata; class Mammalia; order Artiodactyla; family Hippopotamidae; genus Hippopotamus; species Hippopotamus amphibius. The sequence continues at coordinate 162,636,732 of NC_080188.1, read as the reverse complement.
TTTGATAGCAACAATAAAACACTTGAATGTGCCGGTTGACCTCCAGTGCCACCTTGTTCACTGTTCTCTTCTCAGCCTTTTTTATTTTGAAAACATTCATTGACCCCTTTCCTTAGTAAGGTTTTGAGCCCCTGCTCACGTTTCCTCAGACTTTCCTTCCTGCGAGGCGCTGCTTAAAAAGCTTGGTTCTGTGCGCTCCTTGATGTGTGTGGGCACTCGCCTCCCCCATTAATCTGAGCCCCCGCGAAAGGGGACATGAAAATGGTCCTTTATTGGTTAATTCCTCTCCCTCTTCTTTCTTCTGATCCTTCTGCTTCGTTTCTCCTTACCCTCCTCCTCCCTAATCGCCTCACCCCCCAGCCCTTAGACAAGCAGGGGGATCTTCATGTTGGCCTTTGCTGATTAGAACCAAGGACTGCCTAGAAAACCCTCCAGGGGTGCGGGGACAAAGCCCAGTGTGGCCCCTCGGTATTTCCAGGGTCTCTGATATCTTATCCCCCTGCCTCTTCACAGCTGCACAAAGTGCTAATTCCTCTCCCAGCCCCTGACTAAATCACCTGATTGTCTCCTGGGACTCTGATCCCACCACTCCTACCTCACCCTTGTCGTCACATGCTGTCTTCATTTGTTACGTGATTATTCTGTGTCCTTCTCAGTGCTGACTTGGAAAGGAAAGCTCTGGGAGACACATCCAGCTGTGTGCCTGTGTGTGGAGTTGGGCTCTTCCAGCCCAGCAGCCCAGCACTGGGCTCCTCCAGAGAGTATAAGTCCATTAGCTGTTTAATAAAGCTTTGTTGATATTCCACCTTTTTCTGTTTGCTTTGCACACAGAGCATTACTTTGAAACCCAAATAGCCTGGAATGAGGTGCGGAAAGATATTAAGGTGGAAGTGAGGGGGTGTGTTTGTGGATGGTGGGGCAAGGTTAGCAAAGCAGAAATATCCGTAGTGAGGAAGGAGGTGAGAAAAAGAAAGATGGGGAGTTTTTCACCTCCCTAGATTTTCCAGGGGGGAGGCACAGTGATGCTGCTACATTGGTACGTATGGATTCCCAGAACCTCAGAGACACCCATCATCAGATAAGTATAAACACATATTCTAAAGCCCAGTATAAATGAGTTTTGGATTGCCCCGTGCTTTGAATTTTCCATACCTCTTGTTTTATCTTCTTCAGCCAGAACAACCAGGAATGGACATTATTTGATTTGGCCAGCACCAGCAATTTTTTTTAAACCATAGTTCTGTTTTATATGCCATTGCAAAGTGTCCATCATACTTAGCAGATGCTGCATACACCTGTCAATTCAGCCGAGAAAATATACATCTTTCCTATCTGTCTCTCTCTGCTTCAAGGGCCCAGCAACGCCAATCTTTAGCAATATTCTTTTCCCAATAAGAGCTCACATCCAATCTGAATGCTAAATGATGTTGTCACGAGGTTGCATGGGCACTGGTTAAGATCTATGCCCAAACTATAATGAATCTCTCTTCTACATACCTGTTATTGTGGCCAAAATTGGTGAGCAACCCATCCTCGAGGGAGCAGTGGGAGGAGACCAGAATATTGTGTTGGATTCTGTCCTGGACATATCTTCGGCTAGACTCCTGGAGCAGTTTAAATCAAGGGCTGGGCTGAGCAGGCCTGAATGGCTTGCAAATGACAGATTTATGGAGGGAGGCCTAATTAGATCATGGTAATTTGTAGTACCACAGTATCTTTTGCTCAAGATCTCAAAGCAAATTTCTGCCTTGATAGGTGGGCAAAACAAAGACCCATGAATATCAAGGGATAGTCCCAATTTCACAAAATAAATCCTTGCACAGCCCAGGATGAAAGTCTCACCTTGCATTTGGAAAACATTCTACAGTTTTGCTCCATGTTCATATAGTTTTGCCTCATTTGAGTGGCACAAAATCCAGTGGTGAAAGTAGGAGAGGTGGTTTGGATACCCCATGTGGATTGACAGGGTTTCTGGAGAAACGAAGTGGCTTGACTCTAAGCAGAAAGGGCAGAAGGAAACCTTGAGATACTGAGATTCTGTTTCTAATGACTTGGCAGAAAGGAGCACAGCTGAGGAATATAAGCCCCAGAGAAGCCAAGCTGGGGAGCAGTAACAGGAAGGCTGGGGACTCATCTAGGTCAAATACTATCCTTGAGGGATTCGTTCCTGGACCCCTGAAGATAACAGAATTTATGGATGCTCAAGTCCCCTATATAAAATGGGGTAGTAGTTGTACACAGCCTATGCACATGCTTTAAATCATATCTAGATTACTTCGAATACCTTATACAAGGTAAATGCTGTGTAAATTATTGTAAACACAATGTAAATGATATGTAAAGAGTTGCCAGTGTGGGAGATTCAAGTTTTGCTTTTTGGAAATTTCTGGATTTTTTCCCCCTGAATATTTTTAACCCCCAGCTGGTTGAACCTGAAGATGCGGAACCTGCAGTTATGGAGTGCCAACTGTATGCAAACGCCTTGAGTTTGTACATCATGGTGTTGCCTTGGCCAAAAATACTATTTTATGTAGGCAGCCATGAGGGGACTGTGGGGCATGCTATTCAGTTACAACTGCCAGCAGAGTGGGTGCAGAAACAGTAGTGAATGGAATGCCTGAGTACTCTCCCTCGGCCTCTCCCTGACGGGATCACAGAGAGTCGCCTGACCTGCCTGATGAGATTGTCCATTCCAGGTGATCATTCATTCATTTAAATTCATTGGGAAGCCACTTCCTGTTGGTCCCTACCATTGAGGTTAAGATGATGGTGGATTTTGCCTTCAAGCAGTTTATCTTCCAGTACAAGGGCTAAAACATGTGCTTATATAATAAGGAGCAAGGGGGAAAGTGATACCTGTAACAAAAAAGGTATGTCTTGGTCGCTAGTTCTATGCCGGCTTGTAATGGGCATCATCTAGGTCTTTTATAAGGGACAGACTGAGCTTATTCTTTCTGGTTTCCTCAGTAGGACCCTGCACATGGCTGATGCTGATAAAAATTTGCCAACATCCAGATGATGGTTTTCTTTTCCCTTTCGGTTCCTTAAGATCTCTTACTGAGAATGATCTCAATAGGCCACTGACCTACATCAGTAGTTTGTTTGTTTTCTTTTTCATTTCTCTGTATGTCTCTCCATCCCATCCTCTCTGTCTCTGTGTCTCTCTCCCTCACTCACTCTAAATACAAATATTTCACCTTTTGGGAGATGGAGCCAATATCCATCACGACTAAAAGCAAATGGCAGAATTTGCAGCAACATGGATGGACCTAGAGATTACCATATTAAGTGAAGTAAGTCAGACAGAGAAAGACAAACATCATATGATGCCACTTACATGTAGAATCTAAAAAAGTGATATAAGTGAACTTATTTACAAAACAGAAATAAACTCAGACGTAGAAAACAATCTTATGGTTATCAGAGGGACTATGTGATGGGGGATGGGGATAGACTACAAGTTTGGGGTTAACATATAAACATTACTATGTATAAAATAGATGAACAAGGACCTACTGTATAGCACAGCGAACTATATTCAATGTCTTGTAATAACTTATAATGGAAAAGAATCTGAAAAATTATATATGTATAATTAATAAATATATGTATATATAAACTGAATCACTTTGCTGTACACCCGAAGCTACCACAGCATTGTATATTAACTATACTTCAATTAAAAAAAGGTTATAAATTTTTTTTTTAAAAAAGCAAATGGCAGAGTTTTATTTTCTAATACCTAAGTGTCCCCAGCATATTAGGGCAAATTTTAAATACAATTTTACACATTTTAGCAAATCCAAATATCTTCATTCCTCAGGAATAAATGAGAAGAAAAAAAGTGAGTTTCTTATTCTCAACAAGGTCACATCACATGGTCCTCAGCCCAGGTTTACCCTGCCTTCTCCTCAGAATTAAACCTGAGTGGGCAGAGAAGGGGTGGAAGGCAGCTTTGGGGACCTGCAGAATCTTGGGACAGTCTCTCCTGACTGTTTAAGCACATGGATTATGACAAAAATCACTAACTGCGGACTTGGCAGATTCTCCCAGAGCAGGAGGGGAAGGTGATAGCCTTCTCTAAAGTCAGAGGAGGGATGGGTATTGAATAAATCACAACAAATATGTGATATGTCCTGCAAATGATATGAAAAATTAAATACAAAGAAAAGTGAAGACAGGGCTTCTCAGATGACAGAGCTGTGGAGAGGGTGAAGGGGGAGGTAGTGAGAGAAGGGCGGAGAAGCAGCAGCGGGGAGGGGGCAGAGTGCTAAATTTGTGAAAAGAAAAACAGTGGTGCTATGCATAGTCTGAAAGATGACATGTTTCCCTGGTCCAGATGGCAGTTTTTTAGAGTTTTACTTGCGTTTTCTGATTGAACAGACTTTGCTCAGATACTGTTATTAACGTTAGAACTCGGGGCTCGGGCTCCTGTTTTCTCGCCAATGCAAGTGGACCCTGCTGTTCAGGTGCAGGGGAGTTCAGAGCCTCAGAGAGCAGCCGGGGCCTGTGCTTCTGGGGAAATGGGAGGAAGACTCCCAGGCAGCCGATCCCTCCACTCCATGAAATGGAAGAACCTTGGCTCCCCGTGTGAATTCTCTTTGTGATTTGGAAGACAAATACCTCCGCTGAGTTGTCTATGAACAAGTGCTGCAGATGGCTGGAGCCCGGTTCTTACAGGCTGTGTTGGAAGCCAGGGAGGCTATTTTACCGTTGTTCAGCTCTGCTAAGTTGTTAGTTGAGGGTGGGCTCTGGGGAGATAGTCAGTCATGTGTATATGAGTGACACCAAGGGCAGGAGGGGAGACGTAGGCTGCCAGGCTAGGTCTCCCTGGGAACAGACAATGTGTTACATAAAGTTGCTCCTGTGAGAAAGTCATTGTGCAGATTCAAAATCTGTCATGATTCCATTTGCTGTAAGGCAATGGTGGGATACTATTTTTTTAGGGAATGCCAGGCAATAGGGAATTCCTCAGAATCCTTCCTCATCTTGATATTGGAATCCAAGGGCTCGCTTTCTCAGATCAAGGGACTTCAAGGGAAACAAAAAAGGAACGGGACAGATATTACCTTCCAGAGTGTTTTGCTCTTCTTGAGATTTCTAGATAACTGTGGATGCCCAGTTCCTTTGTTCAGAGATGTCAGCCTCTGAATCAGAGGCAAAGCTCCCTTTTGGTTTTAATTGTCACTGATGTCTATTTATAGTCATGGCCAAATGTGACCTCATCCTCGAGGTTCTGCAAGCTCAGCAAAGAGAGGCCAGGTTAGCTTGGCCACAGGTCTCTGAGGAGTACCCCAGATGCTGCAGTGTGTTTTGTCAGCAATGCCAAGGTTTTTCTCTTTCTGTTACTCCTCAAATGCCTCACAGCTCAGCATGTCAGAGAACAAGGTGATGGGAGGAGCCATCTTTGAAATCAGAAATCAAATGGAAGCCCCTGAATATGTACAATATGGGTTTTCTTTCTTTTCCTTCCCTCTTTCCCTTCCTTCCCTCTCTCCCTTTCTTTCTTCCTTCAATCCTCTGTTTTCATTTTCCTTTCTTCTTTTCTTTTCCATTTTGGAAGAATAGAATGGAGAAAGGAGAAGATGGTGAAACAATGAAGAATTGGGTAAGTCCCTGATGGAAGAGTCCTCGTGACAGGGAAGTTTTCCTGGGATTCAACCAGGACCCTGATTCTTTCTCTTAAGCAGACGACACATCTGTGGAAATGACAGCTCTCACCTTGGGAGGAGCGCTGGGGGTAGTGAGCTTGACCTCATTTCACAGTCCATTTCTTGGGGCCCTTGTTCATCCAGTCAATACTCACTGTGTGCTGCTCCCTCAGAAGTCAGCTTCTATCCATTCTCTGGAGTTTTTCATTTTTAGTTTGAGAAAAACTGACTTAGTGATAAAGCTAGAGTTTTGTCTTTGAAGACCAACTCCATTTCTACGACATAGTCTACTTCACTGAAGTCAATGAACACTTTTCCTTCTCTGAATCCAAGAATCACTAAGCTATTGATGGTTCTAGTGCTCCCTCTCTTCGTATTTCAGTCAATACATATTTTTCACACATGACTGAAATATGTGTCTTCAAATCTACAAGGTCATAGGAATCATAGGATTCCGCTGAAAAAAATTAAGTCAACTGATTTTTATTTTTTTAAATAAATTTATTTATTTATTTATTGGCTGCACTGGGGCTTTGTTGCTGAGCACAGGCTTTCTCTATTTGTGGTGAGTGGGAGCTACTCTTTGTTGCAATGTGTAGGCTTCTTGTTGCAGCTTCCCATGTTGTGGAGCATGGGCTCTAGGCTGCTGGGCTTCAGGAGTTGCAGAGCATGGGCTAAATAGTTGTGGCACATGGGCTGAGTTGCTCTGCGGCATGTGCGCTCTTCCTGGAGCAGGGATTGAACTCGTGTCCCCTGCATTGGCAGGCAGATTCCTAACCACTGCACCACCTAGGAAGTCCAAGTCAATTGTTAAAGAAATGTGACTGTTCCGTCAAGAGCTGCACATTGATGTGGCTGGAGGGGCCTTGTACACAATGGTTTGCTTAGGTGTGGTCCCAGTCCCCCAATGAACCAACACAGACTAAAATGTAGGGTGCTCAGGGAATCCCATGAAACTTGGGGGAAAACAGCACAGCAATGAAGAGAGTTTTGCAGTGGCTGAGAGGAAGTCAAAGATCTTCGCCCTGGGAAGAGCATACATGTGTCACCCACAACTTCTAGCAGCAAAAACATCACAAAGATGTATTCTGCAATGGAACCTACCTTGATTGTCAAATGTGTTTAAACTTTAGTTTTTCTAAGATGAGGGTAACCCAAAATAAAGCTGGACAAAATCAAGGACTAAAAAATGTGGAGCAAGAAAATAGCAATATAAATATTCCTCTTTCACTAAGGCTCCCATCGACTAAAATCCCAAGCAGCTTCTTTGATCTCATTTTTGGTAATTGCAACAGAAAATTGCATCTGGACCGACAATGTGTATACCACGCTTCAGCCCAATGTGCTTACAAATTGCCAAGTTATAGCAAAGCCGCAGCAGAAAGGATGGAGAGCAATACTGGCAAATCCTTAAGAGCAGTGCCATTTACTGACACTACATCCTAGGAAAAAGAAATGAACTGGAAACTGTACATCAGGGTGAGCATCAATGTCAGCTGAGTTCTGATTTTTCTTCTCACCCCCCTCCAAATAATTTGGCTTTCAAAATTGCATCTGCTGTTCTCTCTTGAGCAGATACAAAAAAACACAGTAACTAATTGGAATTCTCCTTCTTTCCCCTTCTCCCTACCTCCTGGAAATTCATTCATTTGGAGATAAATCTGGATATTTAACTGAAGCAGTGGGGAAAATATTACAGACAAATTGCAATCACCTGTGGGGTGGGGAGGGAGGAATCCATTTTTGAGAGCTAGAACAGAAATAGTGTAGAAAATACTTAATTCCACGCTGGTTTCCCTGTCCCACTCAGAACTCTTTTGGTTGTTCCTCCAGGCTGTCAGTAAATGTGTTTACTTTTTTCAATCCAAACTTATTTCACTATTTACCCGAGTGGAACATGAATATTCCTCAACCCCATAGAACTGACTTTTGCTTATTTCACTCGGTGGGATGAATATATCTCTATATTTATGAACGATCTAGAGTTAATTGGAGCTAAAAGTGCACGTTAGAATGCTCACTGTGTCAGTTAAGCATCACCTGTCTAAAGAATGAATGTTGCAGGAGGCTGGGGGTCATAAAGGGGTCCTCGTCCCTGCAAGGTTGGGAAGATTTCTGGAACACAGAACTTTCAGGGTTTAGTCTTGAGCTTTTGCTGGCTTCACTTGAAGAATTAGGAGTCTGATCCTCTTCTTGACAAAAATCCAATGACGACACGATATATACACATCCAAAAACCTAAACAGCAATAACATGTTTCTGTGTGTATATATTTTTGTTGGTTGATTGGTTCTATACTTAGGCCATGTCCATACATCTGAGCCAGCTTGAAAAAAAATATGCCACTTAATCTCAGACAATCATTTCAAACAATTACCAACTAATTCCTTTAATGGTTTTCAAAATAAAATGCACTGCTGTTTTATGCTACTCCCTAGAAGATGAACAAGGACTTATTCTCCCTCTACTTCTTGTAATGCCTGGCCAATAATAGGTGTTTACTGAAGACAGTTTCACTTATTTATATGCTGCAAATAATTATACCTTAATAATAATAGTCATCTTCACTAAAATATAGTATTGTTTGTTCTTTTAAAACATTCCTATTAGCGTATGAAGTGGTCACATGGTAAAAATTCCCACTAAGGCGGGAAAACAGTTGAAAAATACACACAGCCTAGTGCTTTTAACATATTCATCACCGTGTAAGAAGTCAATGTCCAGTCCTCTAAATAGTGATCGGTGAGCCCCATCACGCTAAAGTGGGTTTCTATCAATACCAAGGTTATCTTTGCTCTGCCTCTCCTGACCCTCAGTGGGAAAGGCAGAGCAGCCCCGCGCACCTAATGGCTACTTGCCGTCAAGCAGCGGTGGGAAGGGCCAGTGTACTGAAGCAGCGGAATCAATCACTGGACTCATTAACCCGGCAGCCTCCCACCCCTCCCACAAGCTCCCCAGCCTTACAACTTGCCACCACCACCCTCCCGTCTCTCTGATCCAGACTCATCCAAATCACCTTCAAGGGGCCATGCACCTGCTCTCTACACCACACTTGCCTCCTGGCCCCTTGCAAATGGGCAGCTGGAACGTAAAGAATGTTTCCCAAATAAAACCTTCACTTGCCCCATTACACACACATACACACACACACACACACACTCACGCACATACACAGACACGCACACACGCATGTGCTAAGATTCCACCAGAGTCGGTGTTGTGGACAGATGCCCCTCTGCTCGTGGCTCCTAACCCTCCTTCCTCTCTGCCCCCACACCGCAAGCCTTTCTCTCTGTCTGAGGATGCCATGCTGCCTGCGCTCTGAGACCCGCCTGGCCACTGCTTTCCCTCTATCCTGCTTGAAAGCGGCTGCCTCCCATCAGGGCTCTGTTTGCCAGCCCTGTACTGTACTTCATTAGGCAGCTCTATTTAATGGTTTCAGCAAAAGCCATCATTTTAGCCCAACTGCCTTGACTAAATTAAAATTTCCAATCTCTGTTTTAGTGTTCTGCAACTGATGTATACATAAGCAAAACTGGTCAACATCTGCCAGGGGGTTGGCCAAAAGTTCTGTAAAGATGTACTTCACATTTCTGAAGCATGTGCAAAGTAACAGCGTCCTTATCCTCCCGAGAGCTCTCATGGTTTTACTTCACCATTTGTTCAAACACACTTTAGCTGCGTAGAAGCTATACAGTTGATTCTCCCCTTGGTTGCCGTTTTATCTGTAGTGTCATTTTGAGTAATTGGGGTATGGTAGCTGATCAACTTACAGGTTTCTCATTGGCAGAAAGGGACCATATTGGCACCAAGAAAGAATATGATGGGTCCTCTCGGTGCAGAAGCAAGTGTCCCCCTCTTGCACTTGGCTACCCAAGGCCATTAGGAAATAAGCTTAATAAAGCCTCCAAGGGTATACGTCTTCATTCTTCCCAGGCAGAGGGAGTCACCTATAGAGGAAACATCGCACACCAACGTGGAAAGATGGTCAATGTACATATTTAGTCAGTGATCTGTGAAAGTTTTTGAATTAGTTTTTAAAGCTTTGTTAAGACCAGAACGCACAGATGTTGAAAACAAGTTCAGATGTAGCGACAGATGGTATTTGATTATGAAGCAGACTGTTCATATAATACAAAGATGCTGCTTCTGCCATACACAAGTAACTGCAGAGAGTGCAGTAGAAATTTTGGAAGGCAGGCGCTTCGAGAGGGTCTTTGTGCAGCAATAACTTTCCCATTTTCCAGCAGTGCTAGAATTGGGATAATTTTCCCCTTTTCCTTTCAGTCATGGCCTCTCTCTGCTGTTCCATGCCCCGCCTCCCTTTCCAGCCTCTTTTACTCCAGCCTTAAAAACTCCTCTCTCCCTTCGGTGAATTGTCTCACCTCACCATCACGTCTTTCACAACCAAGGTGCCCATCAGAGAATGCACGGCCTCATCCAAGGCTGGCTCGTGCCCAGAGTTAGGGGAAAATAGGAAGCGGCTGCCAATGTTATCATCATCTAAGGAAAAAGACTTCATCGTTCATGCTTTGCAATGAGAACTCGACCTTTAAACAGAAGCCAGGTTACGGCTTCAAACGTGCTGCCACACATGTGCTGAGGTTGCTGCTAGCACAGCTTGAGCATGGGTGAGACTCAGCTGTCTCTTCTGTAAAATGGGGATAATGTTGGCCCCTCTGGTCTCTCAGAAGTGCCGAGAAGATCACATAGGTTGCTGGACTAGGAAGTGTCTTGGAAAATAGAAAATGCTGCCAACAGGCGTGTGATTGACATCACCAAGGTCTAAGAATGGGAGAGTGTGGTGTCTTAGGTGGAAAAGAGAAATCGCCCTATGCCTTGGGAATTCTCAATCAGAAATCCACTCTCCTTCCATGTAGGTCTTACAAAAATGCTATGGTAACAGAAGTTGGGCTTATTAAATGATGTGAGGCCAGCAGAAGCCCTGGCTGAAGAGGTATGCCCTCCAAATGGTTATTTCACTTTTTCAAACTAAGGACTTTTGGGGATCAGTCGTTTAGAGATTATGGTCCCATCAGATCCTGGTCAATGATGGAACCTCCTCAGTGAAGGTCCTGAGTGTCGTGCCAGGAAACAGACGCACTTGGAAAAGGAGAATTTTGATTCAACAGCTTCTGTTCCAGACTCCTTCAGAATCCAAGCTTTTAAGTCTAGGTAAGTTACTAGGCCCTGTTTTCAAAGCTTTTTCCGGATCTGTTACTCTTCTTTCTCAACACCGTGGTGCCCAGGTCTGTGTTACGGTGGTAGGTGTGGGTGGGAGAAAGATAGGGCAGTGAGGGCAGTGTATCCTCATTCTTGCATGGCTTGCGAGCCCACCGCCGTCTCCTGCAATCCAAGTCTCTTGTTTTGAAGAGCTTACGATGTGCCAAATAATATTTAACAAACACAGATGAGCTGTAGGAGATGAGGGAAAGAACCAGCATACCAAGATGAATTGGAGGAGATTTCAAGGGACTCTGGTGGGAAAGGAGTGGGTAGAGAGGCGCTCTGGATGGGATCAGGATGGAGATAGAGTAGGGTGCAGAGGAGAATTTTCAGGTACCTGCCTGGGGTGGAAGGCCATCCTGTGATGTTTTATATGCTGCTCCTACGGAAACCTCCTCTTTTTGGCTAGCTTTATTGGTTAACTGGTTAAAGAAATCAACTTGGTTTTAGTGAGGGTAAAGCTGATCATGTGTATGTATAACCAAAGCACTTTGCTGTATACTTGAAGCTAACATAATGTTGTTAATCAACTATACTCCAATATAACATTAAAAGAATTTTAAAAAGCTGATAGGACATCGAGTTATAATAAATGCCCAGGGTTAGATTAGCCAATAAAAAAGGGATTTAGATTATCTCTCCAAGCTGTAAATGTATATTAAAACCCTCTGTGTCTTGATTGTGCATAGGACATAATTTGTAGGGTTCAGTCCAAACATGTGGCCCTTTGTTTAAAAATTATTAAGAACGTCAAGAGGGTACCAGCAGAGCAGTGAAGCAAATGTGGGACTTTCCTAAGTGTGGCGCCCTGAATGACCACACAGGTCTCATGCCTATGAAGTTGGCCCTAATAGCAGAGGAAGGATGGAAAGGAAACCTTTCCTGATCACCTCCATCTAGAATCTCTGCAGCGCATGGGAGATTTCTGTGGTTTGCGTATCAACTTATTGAACCATGAGATATTAACAGATTATCTAGAGTGAGGAGGAAAACGGAAGGCAGCGGCCACAGAAGGCACACTGGACAAAGATTCATAAATCCTGGGTTTGCTCTCAAACCCTATCATTAATCAGACTTGAGAGACGAAAAATCAGGCCTCCCTGCTCCAGGGATGATGATGTGAATGTGAGAGTGTAAAGTACAAAGGCTGGCAAGTTGGTGCTCTGGGTTGAAGCCATCTGCACTGCAGGATAGTGGGGTGGAGGGCGGGGGATGGGTGAAACTGATGGACTAACCAGCCAGTCAGGATTGGTAAGGCATCTTTGTGGTGGCTGCCGTAGTTACTGCCGTCATAATGGAGGGGACACTGGTGCGTCAAACCAGGCTGATGGATCCTCTCTGAATATTCCACTGAGTATTACCCATTCCCCAGACCCTGTACGAAGAAACTTTAAGTAAAACTATGCAAGTTTGTAGGAGGTGCAGACCACTCGTGAATGTTCACACGGGCAGGGAAACCAACTCTGGAAGAGGCTATGTTAACCTGTGAGAAATTCAAATAACAGTGAATTTGATGAGCAGAAATTGTATCTGGCGCAGACGAACCCATGCTGTTCGATTAAAGAGCTCCTTTAAATAGCAAGACACAGCTCCAAATCCTGAGCAGAGAGGCAGGAGGGGTGTTTGGCCCTGACTCAGGTTCTGTTTCCTCTTCTTGGTCCTTTCTCTGACAGCCGTTTTTGATGAGGACTAATCAGGTCGTCAGCTCTGCCCCTTCCCCGGCAAAGCATCATCACTTCTACGTTGAGGGTCAGAATCTCCAAGGAACGTATTTCAATCACCATGGCTGGACTATCCCTGAAGAAAGGAGGTGTAAATACTTTTCTCAAATGGACCTGATTTGTGTGTCCTGCTTTTGGGGTAAACTGCCCTCATTAAGGTGACAGCACCCAGCTAGTTCATGTCCGAATTCCTGCCCATAGAAACTATGAGATGATGAATCTGTGTTGCTTTAGGCCACAAAATGTGTGGTAGTTTGTTCTGCAGACATAGAAAACCAATACATATTGCAATATTTTATTATCATATAGTAATAGCTATCACTTATTGGGTGTCTACTGTGCACTTGGCTTTGGACTAGGGTATATACGCACGTTCTCTTAATTCTCACAATAACCTGGTGATGGAGGTACCTGAAAGACCATTAGAGACGATGACCCTGATGTTCAGGTAACTTGCTCAAGAGTACAGAATAAGAATGGGATGAAGAATTTGAACCCAGGTCTGTCTTATCTAGAGTTCATGCTAACGATACATAAGGCATTTTTTTTTTAACTAAAAGAAATATTTTATTATATCAATAGTAAAAGTGGCACAAGGACATGAACATTATTAGAGCAAGACACTTCTATCACATATTCAGAAAATATTCAAGAACAGATACGCCTTGTACTCAGACAAAACTATGCTCCCCCAAACCCAAACACCTGGGTAACTATAGGCAGATTTCTTAATATTTCTGATGCTCAGTTAAAAACTTATCTGTTATAAGGAGCAATAACATCCACCTTGCCTGGTTGTGGGTTGAAGGGACAATTTTTAAAAATTGTGATTAATTCCTTTCTTTCCCAGCTTCCATTCAATCCGTTGCCTTTTTTGTTTGGTAACATATCCAGATCCTATTATGTGCTTGAATTTCTCTCTCTTCACTGTCATTTCTGCAAAGTGCTTGAGAAACCTAGTCCACCCTCTGCCCATGTCCCTGGGTAGCAAGCCTTCCTTCAGAGAAACATACCACCCCAAGCGTGTCCAGACAGGACTCTCCTAACAGTTACCTTTGCTGCCTCCTGGGCTGACATCCCTGGAGCTGTAATACCTTAGGCTCCAGCAGTCTTTCACAAGAGCAGCTGATCTGGTGCCCACACCACCTACTGGACACCACCACTGACACTGCAGTGTGAATTCTTTTTCTATGGCTGGGTAACAAACTACCACAAATTTAGTGGTACAGTGGGCAACAATGTGGCATAGTGCAGACAACAGGAGGGCTTTTCAGTTAGATATATTTGGATTAAAGTTTTGAATTTCTTGAGCCTCCTACTTACCAGCACTTAGCCTAGAATTAGCATATAGAAGACACGTTAAAGGTTTTGGAACAAATAAATGAAGTTAAAAAATACTCATGATGATGATGATGTCATCAAGATGGTGGAAGAGGAAACCTCAGGCTTTGTACTTCCACAGGAACATCAACTTAACAACATTACACGGTCCAAACACCTTTAAGAGAACTCCAGAAACCACTTAAAAAGTCATAGTACACCTGGAACACTCAGAATCAAGAGCAGTGCATTGAAACAACTTCATCCTCTGGAAATCAAAAGTATTAGACTTGGAGACTGCCTAATAGAGAGAGGCAGCAGAATGATCCCCTACATTGATGTGTGGTTTTTTGGAAGACACTCTGCAAATTCAGCTGCCCAGAGAAAAGCACCAAAACTTGCCGTAAGGGAGAAAGAGAAAGTCAGAGAAACATTGTCAGAGCTTTTGGATGTTTCTTATCATTTGAGAGGTAAGAAAGTTCAAGTGCATTTTGCAGCCTTAGTGAAATGTATGTCTACTGATTTATGTATTTTATGATTGAAATTGTTTTATGATTTGGGAACTGATTTATTTATAAAGCCTTGTAAAGTTGTAGATAATAAATCACATTTAGCTACACATTGAAAAAAATCATTTTCATAGAAAAACATTTAGCAACGTAAATGTATTATGTCAGAGTTTTCATGTGGCAGGAGTCTTGGTGTGGGTTAGCAGGATCCTCTGCTCAGGTCTCATCAGGCTGAAATCAAAGTGTGGGCTAGGACTGTGATCTCATGCAAGGCTTCAGAGTCTCATCCAAACTCTCCAGTTGTTGGCAGAATTCAGTCCCCTGTGGTCACATTATTCTCTTGCTGGCTGGTGACTAGGGACCATTTTCAGCTCCTAGAGGTTGCCATCAGGTCCTTGCCATGTGGCCCCCTATATAGACAGTTCACAACATGGCATTTACTTTTTCAAGGCCAGCAGGAAAATCTCTTTTAAGAGCTCACCTAATTAGTCCAGGCACATCCAGGATAACTCTCTTTTGATTAACTCAAAGTCAACTGCTTAGGGACCATAATTACATCTGCAAATTACCTTCATCTTTGCGATATAATGGAGCTTAATCATGGCAATGATAGCTCATCATGCTCATAGGTTCTGCCCACACAGAAAGTAAGGGGACTGTACAAGACATGTACGCAAGGGATGGGAATCTTAGGCGCTGCCCCACCACAAAGGATATAAAGAGTGTGCAGCCATCTCTGAAGACTAAAGGACCTGGAAGGGTTAGGATGTGGCAGGCATAATTCTTTTTTGAAAAAAAAAATTTAATTGAAGTTTGGTTGATTTACAATGCTGTGTTAATTTCTGTTTTACAGCAAAGTGATTCAGTTTTATATATATATATATATATATATATATATATATATATGTATATATATTCTTTTCCATTATGGTTTACTACAGAATATTGAATACAGTTCCCTGTGCTATACAATAGGACCTTGTTCTTTATCCATTCTATATATAATAGTTTGCATCTGCTAATCCCAAACTCCCAATCCTTCCTTCCCCCACCTCTCCTCCCCCTTGGCAACCATAAGTCTGTTCTCTATGTCTGTGAGTTTGTTTCTGTTCATAGTTATGTTCATTTGTGTCGTATTTTAGATTCCACATATAAGTGACATCACATGGTATTTGTCTTTCTCTGTCTGACTTACTTCATCTAGTATGATAATATCTGGGTCCATCTGCGTTGCTGCAAATGGCACTATTTCATTCTTTTTTTATGGCTGAGTAATAGTCCATTGTGTATACATACCACATCTTTATCCATTCATCTTTTGATGGACATTTAGGTTGTTTCCATGTCTTGTGAATAGTGCTGCTATGAACATAGGGGTGCATGTATCTTTTTGAATTATAGTTTTGTCTTGGATATATGCCCGAGAATGGGATTGTTGGATCATATGGTAGTTTTATTTTTTTAGTTTTTTGAGGAAACTCCATGCTGTTTTCCATAGTGGCTACACCAGTTTACATTCCAAACAGGTGTAGTTCTTCATGGTGCTTGAGGGAACTTGCAAGTGGATGATGGCAGTTGCATGTCATGGTTCTCCAAGGCAACATATAATGCCGATAGTTTGGGGTCCTCTAGTCCAGAGGAATTCAGGACTTTCAGTTTGCACTTTCCCACAGTTTTGAGTAACACATTTTCATGCATGCATTTTATTCTTCCTATTTACATTGGGGCAAAAATTATTACTATTTTTGGGGGAAATTTTTTTATTTTGAGCATTTGCAATTTTCCTTCTTTCCCCTGATTTCTAACATGGAATAATCATTGCTTGTAGAGGTGGCTCTCAGGCTCTCCTTTGTTGTGGAAAATCTAGGTGATGGGCATATGATAGAGAATATGAAAAAAAGGAACCTGAGAGTTTCGTTGACCAGATAATATAGCAATTAAGAGCACAAGCTCTGGAGCCAGACAGACAAGGTTTCAATCTCAATTTTTCCACTTACTAGCTGGGTGACCTTGGGCAAATAATTTCTTTCTATGTCTATATTTTCCTGTATGGGGTATAATAATAGTATCTGTCTTATGTGATTGTGAAGATTAAATGAGTTGATAAATGTAAAGTAGCTGGAACAGTGCCTCGGATGCTGTAATTCTACGTAAGCATTTGCTATTATTACCATTCACAGCGTAAAGCATTGGGGAAGGTGGAAAAATGTTTACACAAAAATTTGGGGACGTTGGGAGTGAAAAGCAGGAGTTGAGAGTGGGTGAGTTTCAGGGAGCTGATGCTGACATGTGGGAAATTTTAGAAGGAACAGAGATGGAGAAAGAGAAATTTTCACGTTTGTTGTGCTTTACCATTTCACTTTGTCTTGTAGCATTTCATTCAGAGATGGTGTAAAGATTTGAAGTGCTTTTAATTACTTTTTTGTTTTAAGAGAGAATTTCTTTAAATATACTATTGGGCTTTAGACTGGGCATGTTAAACTTGAAATGTTTAGTAGACATCCGAGAGCAAATGTTGAATAGGTAGTTGGATGTAAGAGTCTGAAAGATTATCCAGTTGGAGCCACACATTTGGGAGCTGGCAGTGTAGAGATGGTCTTTCAAGCCATGAGGCTGGATAAGATCACTTAGGTATTGCATGTACTGGAGAGAAGTTTAATAACAGCCCTAGGGTGCCCATAGTCCTACTACTGGTTACCTTTGTTACTTTAAATATCATCTTTAAATCTCTAATTCTAGCTCTATCATCTTTAGACTGTGTTTTTTGACTCTCCAGTTGAAGGTTTTAATATCCCCAGTTGCTCCCTCCCTCTGCCTCCTATCTTTGGCCAATCATGCTTTGCTTTTACTTTGCTAATGTTGATAACCTTTACATTCTTCTCTGTACCCACCTTTTAGTTCTCTCTGTTAGGTCCATATGCTGATCTTCAGTGGTGACAAACAGTAAACAGTATTTATACTACTAACGTATGTAAGTGTTGGGCATTGCTAAGCCAAGCTGAGTGCCAAGAGTACATTTCCTTCTTTACTGGTTCAAATCATTCATTAACCAAATAGTTATTGACTCCCTGCCCCTTCATAGGCACAGTTTTAGTCATCAAAACAAATTGCCTGCCCTCGTCACACTTACCTTCTGGTGTGGACTCTATATTACTTAGGGAGAATGTTTCTAAAGTACATTCAAAAGTATTCTCTTTTTAAAAATCCTCTTTCTATCCCTTTTATCATCTCTTTAATCTGATTTTAATATCACTATACCAGCTTTCTTTGAGTTAGTGTTGGCATGGTAGATATATATTTTAATGCATTATATTCACATAATTTATCAACTGCTTGAAATCAAGTTGCTTTATTTTCCTTTAATTTCACTTTCTTATAGTTTTGTTTCATTATTTTTGATTCTCTTGGAGTTTCCCCTTTTCCTCCTTGTTATGAGATGAAACATAATTTCATTATCATTTCACAAATATTTTCAAGCTTCTTACTCATTCTGCCCACCTTGCAGAATCTCTTTAACTTTTCTAAAGACATCTTTCTCGCAACTATTGAGTTCCTGTTCTAATTTGAACTAATCGTACTCTAAGCTTGCTGCAAAGCTGTCAACCTATCTTCCATATAACTCTGTTTGTTTTACTTTTTCTTTATTCTGCATCTTCCTCTTTTTTGGTGTTTAGCTTCATTCTGTTGGGATATAGCTCAGGTAAATTTTTCAGAAAGAGTATATGGAAAATAAGCTTTTGAGTCAGTGCACATTGGAGTCATTATTCTTATGCTTGATTGGTAGTTTGGATTAATATTATATTCTAGATTTTCATATTCAACATCTGAATAGTGTTTTAGAAAGTAACAAAGAGTTCAAGCAACAAATAAGAAAAGAAAAACATTTAGGCAGTGCAAACATCTGTGCAAAGGTACTGAGATGTAATCACAGGGGATGTATTGGGAACTACAAGAAATGCAATATTGTAGGGGCAAAAAGGGCAAGAACTAGAGGGAAGGGAGGAAGTAGTGGGAAATACAGCAGAAGGAAAAAATAGGAGTAATATCCCAAAGGGGTCTTATCTGCCATGTTAAGGGGATTGGCTATAATCCTTAAGTGAAAGGGAGCCCCAGATTAGTCTTAATCTGGGAAATACCAGAGATGTGATATAGAAATATTGATTGCTTATAACAGTAGTATGGAGGATGGCCATGAGATTGGAAAAGGGACCCATACAGAAGAAGCATTCTTAATAGCAGGAGTGGAGGATGGCAGGGAAGTAACCAGGGACGGATCCTAAGGGGTGTTAAGAGCCACACTAAGGAGTTTGAACTTTATTCTGGATCAGTGGTAAAACTCCAGATTTTGAATAGGGAGACAGATGGATGCTTTAGAAAAATCACTCTGGATACAGTACAAGAGAATGAATTCATGTTGGGGTGGAAAGGCTGGAGGTAAAAAGGCTAATCATGATATTGTTTACTTCTTGCCTTGTAGAACCAGAGATCAAAGTTGAGAACTGTGGCTAGAGAGAAGTGAATGGATTTGAGTGACATAAGGAATGTGAATTGACAGCCAAATAATGGTTGATTAGATATTGGAATTGAGAGAAGAAAGATGGAATGACTTCCAGGTTTTCAGTTTGGGCCAGTAGATGGGTGGATGATGACATCATTTACTTAGGAGAAGACAGTTTTGAGGGAAGGATGTCATAACCTGGGATGGAGCAGATCAATCAATGTGGCTCCCTTTTTCTCTCCTGAAATATAAATCACTTATATCTGTCAGGTGAAGCAAAAATAAAATAAAATAAAATAAAAACCAAACAGCTGAGTGTTTTTCCTCCTCCAGTGTAATACAGCATTCTCTCCATCACAACATCCTCTCCTGGAAACATCCTCTCTTTGGCTCTCCTATTCCAGAGCCACAGTCTTCTCTCAGGCTTTCAAATGCTCCCTATTTTCTCCAAACACGGGGTCTACCTGTCTCACCCATTAGACTACAGCCTCCATCAGAAATAAGAACCACCTCTGCTTTACACATTGCTGCTTATGTGAAGCCTAGAACAAATATTTATTGAGAGAATGAAAGAGAAGAATGCCCTGAAGCTTCGTGTGGCTGTGACCTCAGAGTTGCTCTGCTCCCAGAGTGAAATGACTCTTCTCCGACAACTTTCAGCAGCTGTTTGGGAAGTTGCGAGGCAAATTCCCAGACAGCAGCTTACCACAGGCCACGTGGGGTCTGCTGCACACAGTTCAGGCAAAACTGTAGCCTCAAGATCTCCAGGATGCACCAATCCAAGTTCTGAATTGGGGAAGCCACGCTTGCTGCCAGCTCTCTCTGGGCAGCAACCAGCAGGAGGCTTGCAATTTTGCCTACGAGATGGAGGGGCACACACAACTGAAGTGCTTTCCTTCAGGCACGTTTACCATCTTGTAGGCCATGAGCTCCCTGGAGATAGCCTGGTCTTGTCCATGACCTCCCCTGAACCAAGCTGAGTGCTGGGCACATAAGATGAGCTCAATACACGTGTTAAATAAACAAATGTCTACATTAAGACAGCTACTGATTGGCATCTTATCATTTTTTTTTTTAATTTTTAAATTTTTTTAATTTTTAAATTTTTTTAAATAGAGATAGGGATATAGAATGATGTTTTATTTTTTATTAGTCCTATTCAATCTTTTATTCTTTATAAAAACAATTTTGGGAACAAGTACACTACAAAAATGTACCATTGATAACATTTTCTAAAAAAATTATGTTTTTTTAAAGTAAAATTTCTCCTTTAAAATTTTTTTTTTAATTTATAAAGACAATAAAGCTTGTAAAAATTCAAATAATGGAAAGATTACACAATGAAAAATGAGATACTTTTCATTTTTCTCTCTAATCCCAAGTATCTATCTTTTATGTATCATCTATCTGTATCTATCACATCATATCTATTATCTATCATCTATCTACCTATCTACCTATCTATCTATCTATCTCTATCTATCTATCTATCTATCTATCTATCTATCTATCATCATCATCATCATCATCATCTATCATCTGTCTATCTCAAGTGCAAATTGGTCCAGAACATTCAGAATCAAACAGTAGGTAGGACATTTTCTTTTGTAATGTGCCCCAGAGCCCATCCAGCAGAGCTGGCTAGACATCTAAACTTGATTACCTGAGTGGACTCTCTCTCCCTTGAGGTTGATCAAGGGCTTATTCAGTTAGACTGAGGATGGGCCTTGGGTCGTCAGTCAGTTATGCTTCTGTACTCAGTGCTTCCTGCTTATAACGCTAAAGGCTACTAAGGCTGCTGGGGCATCTCTGCCACTATGACAAGCGTGGTTGCAGACATCTTTGCTTCTGACTTCAGCATTGTATGCTTAACACTCTGTCCTCCACAGGCATCCATGTAGCAATTCCACCCATCCTTCCATTTCAAATAAGTGATTTTCTTATCTCCCTACCCAAACCCTAAGTTCCCATCTCCTCCAAGTCACCAGGGCATGAAGTTGGTCTACATCCCTCTTTTCCCCTCGAGACACAAAAGTCTGCATCCTTTTTTTCTCAGGGATAGTGCTATTAACCCATAGATCTGATGGTTAAAGGCCAATTTGTGAGCCAAATTCGAGAACATAAAGACCAGACTACCCTTAAAGGGAAAGGAAGAAAATTCTGTTCCTCCTTCCTCTCCTCCTCCCTCTTCATTTCCCTTTAAGACTGGTACACAAGAATGGCATCAATTAAGTTCTCATTTACTCATTCTGTTAAATACATAGATAAATATAATTTTAAATATAAGTGGGATTATATGATTTGCTGTATTTCATCAAGTCTAAGCTGCATCAATTGTAAGACATGTCATCACTTTATGCTTTACTAAGAAGAAAAAAATGCTACCTATTACAATTACGACAGTTTTGATTGCATGATGCCCCACAATGTCAGAAGTGTTGAAATGTGAATGAAATGATTTTTAGAATCAACAGAATATAGTACCACATTATTCTGCTCCTAGGCTTTTTTAGTTAGTAATTTGCCTTGGAGATTTTTTTGTGTTGATATATAAAGATCTATATCATTAAAAAAAAAATCACTCTATATTTTCCCATATAAGGACATAAAATAATTTATTCTAAAAAAAGTAAAATAATATATTTAATCATTCATCTACTGAGAGATTTTATTTTTTGCATTTGAAAACAATGCTTTAATGAAGATTCTTATACTTTTAATGTATTTTGTGAACATTTCTGGTTCCTAGACGTAGAATTATTAGATCATATTAAATTTTGACAGTTATTGTCAATTTGTCCTTTTAAAAAACTATTTATAATCCCGCAATAATGTCTGAGAGTGCCCATTTTCCCACGCACTTGTCAAAACTGGGTGATAACAATATTTTTCATTTTTCTAATCAAATTGACAAAAATGGTATTATTTTTTAATAATACCATTATTGATATTATTAAATTAATAATTATTAATTATTATTCTGATTGCCAGTGAAGTTAAGCATATTTTCAGATATTCATTAGCCACTTTCATTTCTTCTCTGGTATTTTGACAACTCATGCCCTTAGACCATTTTACCATTGAATGGCACAATTTTTTAACTGATTTATAGATGATTTTTATATAGTAAGGCTAATACTCTATATGTAACTACTGTGTATTTTCTCCAACTTTATTTTCTCTTTTTCCATGCTTTTTTTGTTATTATTCCTAATTAGATTTCACATATAAGTGATAGCATACAGTGTTTGTCTTTCTCTGACTTATTTCACTTTGTTGAATGCCCACCAGGTCTTTCCATGTTGCTGCAAATTGCAAAATTTCATTCTTTTTATATATATATGCTTTTTATGTAGCCATACCTTTTATTTTACTTCTTTATGGCTTCTGGGTTTTATGTTGCATAAAATATCTTCCAAACTGTAAGATGGTAAAATTAGTTTTCCAGAATGTTCATGTGTGTGTTATCTGTATGTGTGCATGTGTTTGTGCACGTGTGTGTGTTTGAATATATATTTTCAAACTTTTGTCTACCGATAATTTATTTTTACATATGTTGTGAGATGGGAATCTAACTTTGTTTTTCCATATCATTAGCAAATTATCCCAGTGCTATTTGTTGAATAGTTTACTTTTTCCTCCTGATTTGAAAGGAATCTTTACTATAGCCCAGACTCCTAGGTTTCATATATATCTGTTTCAAGATTTTCTAATCTGCTTTCTTGAACTATTATTTTCAATCCCTGTGTTAATAACACAGTATTTAATTACTGTAACTTTAAATTTTGTTTCTGTATCTATTGGGGCAAGCCATAGAAAAAAATAGATAGAAATATACATTAATTTTCAAAATATTTATTGTGTCCTCTATGTCCTGGGCTCTGTGGTAAGTCCTTGAGTGTATCTAACAACCATACTAAACCTTAATACAATTTTAACAGTTTTTAAAATTGATTCTTTTTTAAAAATTTTTCAATATTTTCCTGGCTTTCTTTTTTGCTAGCATTTCCTTTTTCAACGAACTTTAAAATTGTTTATTAAGTTCCATTAACAGTCCTCTAAATCTGATCGGGACTGCATTAGCTTATAGAGTAAATTGATTGCATTAATTTATCAAGGTATGAACAAATTAGACAAAATAAAAAACATGAATTTGGATCTTTCTATTCAAAAAGTTACCTTACCTTTATATGACCCAGTTTCCTTTTTGAATAAATGAGGATAATAGTATAAATACCTCATAAAATTTCTGAGGTTAGAGAAATCGTCTAGATAATTCCTGCCACATTATAAGAACATAATGAACGTTGGTTACAATTATCACCATTACTGTTGTTATCATTATTGTCTGACTCAATGTTTTTAGGTCTTTATGTCTTTACAGGACCATTTTTAGCCTTATTCTAATATTTTATAGGCTTAGTGTTATTTTACGTCCATTTTTTTCTTCTAGTTGTTTGTTGTTAACGTATAGAAGAATAAATTGTTCTTTGGCCACATCTTTATTGAGTGTCCTTTATGATCCCTTCTCATTCCTTCCTCCTTTCTAGCTCTTGTGATATTGGGAATGACCCAAAGTGGAGAAACAGAAGCCAGATTCAGGGGTTACTGTGTGACCTCCTCTCAAGGCTGATATCACTTCAAAATCAAACAGAAATACATTTTCAATGCTCAATTGTTCACATCAATCTTTCCTCTGACCAGATTGTGTCCGTTGGTGAACTGGACACTTCCATATGTCTTGCATATGGAAGTCATTATTGCCATCAGAACCTTTGAAGACTGGCTTATACAAAATACACATTTGACCATCTACTTCGCATATAACCATTTATCTAAAGGTTAGGAGGCAAGTTTGTTTTGAGACACCTGGGGGAACTCAGGATGCCCAAAAAGAGGATATGGTTTAGTGGATTCCAGCCATTCCCAGAATGCTAAGAGAGGAAGTGGCTAAGGGTTACATAATCTACTACAATTTTTAGATATGATATTTTCAAACAAGAGATAGTGTTGGAACTCTAGGTAGAACATAGCAGCTGAGGCTATATAAGTCTGAAAGAATATCACCTCTCATAGGAACAAACTATCCAGGAGATTTATCATTCGGTTTACTGGGTTACCAAGTTACATCATTAATATCAACAGGAGAATACAATCCCCTCTATAGTGTGTAGACTAAAAATCTCCCCAAACAAAGTTCTCCACATGGAGATTTTTTTGTTGGCACTGTCCAGGTCTAGAAAGCACAACTACAATTTTACGTATAGATTTGCATTCTTTCAAATGTCAGCAGAGCTCACTCCATTTATCCTCAGATCATTTAAAAGTGAATATTGCTGTTCTGAACATTGTTTAACCTTTTCTTTTCCCTGTTCATTCTTATCAGGATGGTGTCCCCTCAAGTGTCATTGGCCTGATTCCACTATGTCAAATGTATGCAGCAGAGAAAGGGGATACACCAGCAGCTGGAGGAGCTGAGCGGAAGGAAGGAGACTAAAACGTATTAATCCCATTTTAAGCAACAGGCACTGTGTTAAATGCTTTCAGATACAATACCACATTTAATCCTTATGGTTATCTTGCAAGGAGAGCATTGTGAGGATTTTTTTTTCCATAGGAAGAAACTGAGGCTCAGAGAAATTAAGATTTGAGCCAGGGTCTATTTAACTCCAAAACCCATGGGTCAGAAGTACCAGTTCATTCTCAGTTCCAGTTAGAACTATTAGACGTAGGCCAGGTCTCCAGGAATTCTCAAAACAAGACGTGTCCTCCTGAAGCAAGATGAGTCTAAATGAGTTGGAGCTTTCCATTTAGCAGTGTGTTTCTTTTTGGGGCAAAATATTCTGTCAAGCTCTCCCCTGATGGGCAAATCATACATTTTCCAACAGAATGGAGACCTAAAGTCATCATGGGAATGCTGCTCTCTTGCTCTTTCAGCTTCAAAATCTACTTCTTGGAACCAGGTCATGGACTTGTAGGACTTTGCATCTACAAGTTTGCTTCGTGTGTTAAGATCAGATGAACAGGGCTGAGGAAGCTGTAGGCAGACAGAATTAGTGATAATTCTTTCCCACAATACTGCACTCCATTCTTCTAACATACCTCAAGTGCATGCCCTCGGCCAAAACAGATCTGGCAAGAGGGAGATTAACAATGATGACAAAAATAGTCCCTGACTTGATAAAACAAATATCAGCCGGGGCAGGGGCCGAGAACTGCCCACAGCCAACCTTGGGGGCTGATGTGCTCCTCGTTAGGGCAGGAGTGCTCCCTCTTAAGTATTTCACCTCATGCTAACTCTGAAGTTAGACCTTCTACCACTGCCCTTGAACTTAGTCAATATTTGCAAACTGCAGGGGAAAAATAGAGGATACAGATCAGCAAAAGGGGTAAAAGTAAAATATTCTGGAATAACTTTTTTTCGTTTTTGGTAAGCTCATAATCCCTAATTTGTTGATCTTCCAGCACTGACCTTCAGAAATGAGGTTCCTAGGGTAGATATTTTATGTGATATTGTGTGCATTGTGGGGTAGGAGGTGGCGGCAGTGGTGGTTTTGGTAAATTTTCATTGAATAAAAAGTGGCTTTGTCTGGGTCTGGGCTCCCTAATTTCCTCTCAAGATAAAGATGAGCTCATTTGAACCTATCCGTCTTTAGATCAGTAAACACTCTGCATGGGTCAGATTCCAGCCCTGGACCCCAGGCTCCAGCACTTCGGGAGCCCATTGATTTTCCCTTTCCTGAGGCTTTAGGGTGAGAGGTCAGGGCAGGTGGGGGTGTGGGTGGCCTAGATTTCTTCTGCCTTCCAGCTCTGCCTGCGTACACGCTCTGCCCAAGTCTCCAATTCCCCGAAGTATGAGCATCACATGTCACTAAGCCCAGAGCAAGTTCCGACACCTGACTGTGCACTGTTTATCATCCCCTCTGTTCCCCTATTTTGCCTTCTACCCAGACTTACAGTACGATTTTGTGCCATCTGTTTCATAAGTTAATTTCTTCTCTGATCCCTCCCCCTAAACTCTGCTCTTCCTAAATAAAGTTCCCCCATCTCTTTACTTCTTCCTCATACGTGGTAGGGAACAGCAAACCCATTATCACACTGACCCAAGCAAAACACAGCATATGCTTTGTGCGTATTTGAAGCCTCCCTCCCATCTGTAACACCCACACCCACATACCAGCTGGAGTGGGCTCCTTTGGAGGGCGGGTGTTCACTCCTGTGTGTGTACCCTGCTTCCTTTTACAGATGCTCAGTGAGGGTGGATTTGGGCTGTTAAATTGAGGGGGAAAAAAGAAAGAGGAATAAGTTGCCAATGGTGTATTTAACGTGTCAATAACAATCCCTGTGGGGACAGCCATGGCTCCCACTCCCCAAGGGTAATAATACATCTTCCTACCCGACTTCCTCCTCTTCCTACTGTGTATCAGGCACTTCACACAACACATCTCATTTACTCCTCAGTTTGAGCGGTATGTGTTATTTTAGGAAAGATAGACTGGTGATTCAAAAAGACTAAAAACCTAACGGGTCATGGATTGGGCTCACAAGACGCAGGTCCCTCTTGCTCTGTGCCTGCTACTCTCTTCAGGAGTCCGAGACAGCTGAGGTGAGCAAGGCAGAGCAGTCTGCCCCCCAGAGAGCAAAACAAGAAGGGGGGTGCGTCAATCCAGGGCAGGACCTTGATTTCCCTCTGAAGTGAAGGGTGCGCTTTCCCTCTGTGCTTTTGTCATGGTACGCATGCCTCTTACAAACAAAAGTCGTGCTTCCTCACTGAAAAACACTCCAATGCTACAGAAATGTATACAGTAAATGTGACAATTACCCCCTCACTGAAATACTTCCTTGCCCATTTCTACTCCTCAAAAGTAGCATTTACTGTGGTGGTGGTGTGTGTGTGTGTGCGCTCATGCATGTGCCTGTACACAGGTGTGCATGAGCTTTGTAGATATAGATGAAGATATATCAACTGATAAAAAAAACCCACCAAAGTGGAGTCATGTTATATGACATATTCCTACATTTACTTGTAAAACTCAGTAACACGTTGTGGATAACTTTCCACTTCACTATATAGCTATTGCTCATCCTCAAAGTTTTAGTGGCTGCATAATATTCCATAGGCTGTGAAGTCAGAATACAAATCTTACAAGTGAAAGAACAAATGAAACTTTGGGAAAACCCAGATATAATTTTTGCGTGGCTGTGGTGACATATGAGGGAAACAGCTATTCTTAGGGTCAGTTCTACCCAAGTTAAGTTCAGCTGAAAGAGACATAAAGTGACACAATATATTTAACAATTCACCTTGTGATGGATATTTAGTTTGTCTACTATGTTTCTATTATTACATATGATCCTGCAGTGCATATTTCTGAACATGTCACATAAAATTTAGACATATTAACTGAGGTCCTCCCAGATGCAAACCAGTATCTGTGACTCATCCTTATTCCGTCATGGGCAAGCACTGCTTCTAGACAGGACTCATAGAGCAAATGCAGGGAACAAAGAATCAGGTTTTAACTTTTGAATTTTAAAATAGGATCTTAAAACTCAGTGTTGAGAGAATAGTCTTGAAAGTCAAGGCTTTTAATTTGCCAGAGCCTGACTTTTTTGTGATTAAAAAAAAAGATGTTTTTAGTCTCAAAACTTAAGCCAAAGGAATCAAGGCATAAAGCCTCATCTTCAACAAAGAACAGAGTGATTAACAGATGAGGAGCCAGACTGGCCCACCTTCGCTGGTTGGAAGAAGTTTTCCTGGTCTAGGGGACAAACTCGCTAAGATAAGAGGGACTTAATCAGACATTTTCCCTACAAAGGGGCCCTGCTCTTTCTATCTTGGATTGAGCCTGAAGTTTGGGTGGAGGTGACAGAACAGCCCGGTACTTTTGGAGTGTAGAAGAATGGATTTGTATCTATGTTGTGCCTGGCATCTAGAATATAGTAGCCATGCAGAAATGCCCAGGGCCAACATGGTGTGACTGCAGTAGGGTATAGACTTTATGAGTGCCAGGGGCAGAGAGCATAGACCTCTGAGTGGCTTGAGAAGAGAGTCCAACATTCCTGTGTCTGGATGGGGAAGGAAAGGATGAGGAAATATGATGGGGAAGAGAGTGAACCAGTGAAGGCCTAAGGATGCCTTAGTGGAAAGTGGTATGAACTCTACAGGCCAGAAGCCCATGTAGTAAAGGCCACATTAGCAAACAAAGCAAGGTGGTCTGATGACACCTTGGAATCAGATGTCTTGGGACTCCTTGCTCAAGGATCAGAGGACCTGGCACTACTGAACATCAGCTGAGAACCAGGAGCCTCCTTGTTAACACCCAAGAGCTTAGATGCCACCCTAAGGGAAAGGAGCAGAAAGGGATGGAACTTTGTCTGAAAAGGTGGAGCATACCTGAAAGTGACTAGATTATTTTCTATCATCAGACAAAAAAGAAGGAGTTTGAGGAAGAGATTAAGTTGAGTTATAGAAAAAAAAACACACATTTTAACCTCACGAATATGTGCCTTTGTGATCCCTGTCTGCTTATATATTCGATTACTTTCATAAGGTTGATTGCTAGATGTGGAGTTGAGGAGGTGAAAGCATACACATTTAAAAAAATTAAGGATATTGCCAAGTCCCTCTCCAAAGTTCTAAGCAATGGCAACTCTCATAAGCTTTACCAGATGGCTTGGGGTCGGTGCTGGCCAAGTCAATACTTCTTTAGAGCCTGGTATCTTATCCTTTCTTCTTATAATATAAACAAATAGCCTCTAATTTTAAGTCAATATTTCAGAAAATTAAAAAGTCATGATTGCTTTTATATAGAAGAAATAGCCTTTCTTTAATTAGCATTACTTTTCTGGATAACTTTTCTTTTTTTAATTCTTTAAAAAAAAATTACTGAGGGAAATCCTTGAAGCTTGACTATATGAATCTGACTTTTTCTAAAGACTTGGAGTTCCAAAAAGACATAGTAAAATGAGACACGGCCTCTGAATTAGGCAACTTGGAAAACTAAAATGGCTGAAAGAGCAAAGGCTACTTGGCCCTAGTAAAAGAAAAAAATTAGCTGACAGCCCCAGTAAGATATATTTGTTTCCATTGTCATTAGAAGGTAGAAAAATACAAATCAACATATCAATAAACTTTTTCCTGCTTTTCACTCAGAAAATCAGTAAGTGTGAGTCTTCCTTCGCCTCAGTTTGTTACAAGCCCTGCTTGTTTATGGTATGGTTTTTTTTTTTTTTTTTTTTTTTTTTTACTATACTGGTAGATTGGAATTGCTTATATTTTTACTCAGGATTTTTGCAATTGTATTAATAAATGAAAACTTCATAAAAATTGGGATATATATATATATGTATATATGTAGGTGTCTGAACTGTTTATCCAATATTCTCAAATATTTGATAGAATTCACCCATAAATCTATGAGGCCGGGTGCCCTTGGAGGAGAGGAGATTGTGTTTGTTTTTGTGTTTTGGACAGCTTTTTCAATTTCTTTTAGGACCTCAGTTCTATTACAATTTTTACTTCTAGTGTAAATTTTGATACCATCTTTTTGCTTAGAAATGCATCCACTTCACTGAGATTTCTCACATATCTAACCATAATGTTGATTCACAAATTCTTGGATATCAAGTGGAGAAAAGACATAAATAACATTCAATTAGCAATCTATATGTTATTCATGATTTTCTGTAGAATTCAGATACCTGTACTCAGATGTGCGTGCCCAGACCATGCTGGGCGCCTGCCCATCAGTCTTCCTCTGTGTCAGACTCAAGACTCTTGCTCGCTGTCAGTTGCTGAGCGGTGAACAGGGATTTAGAGAAAATGTTTCTTCTGGTTACCAACAATTTTCACATTGTGAATAATTGGAAATAGAACCATGGATTTTTTAAATTATTTCCCAACAGGTCAAGGGTAACAACAATGACAAGAAATCCATAGCTCCAATTTTCATGGTCCAGAGCTACTCACACCAAGGAATTTCCAATACCAGCAAAGCACAGAGTACTATTTGCACAAGCACTGGGGAAAACCCAGTGCTTTCTCCACCAGCAGATTTATTTGCAGAGACACAGGCATTTTTTCCAGGGTGGCTGCCAAGCTATCTCCTGAGCCTGTCTAGCTAGCACCTGGGCCACTCAGTGGGGGGCTTTGCAAATAATACCCTCCCCTTTGCCAGGGTAGAGGCAGCCTGAATGATTGTTTCAGCCTGTTGTGGCACCTTAATCTTTCTAAGCTGCTCTACTCCTATTCTGGGGCCTACCCAAGCATGGCTAGCTGGAGGTGGGGCCACAGCAGCTATAGCCCTGAGGCTGAGGGCAAGGGCCCAGGGAATAGGAGGCATGGGAAGAAACTTTCAGTTCCTGGAGAACTTCTGTGTTCTTCAAAATTTGAATGTCCTGGGAAGCTGCCATAGGTCTGGGTGTAGTTCTTAGATCACAATTTAAAATAATGTGGCAAGATGTCAAAATCCACCAGCTAGGGGAGAAGAAAGGGAACTAAGTGATTCGGCACAAACCCATGTTCCAGGCAGGCTCTGAGCTGTTTTCATGGTACAAAAATAAAAAGGTTTGCTAGAACTCACATAAGCTACTATTTATTTTAATTTTCACATTCATCCTTAAAGATCTCTTGCTCTGCCCAATGAGTATTGTGTTGTTGTTTAGCAGAGAACTCCTTTCTTTTATCTTACTTTTTAAAAAAGATATTTATTGTTATATTCTAAAATATACATAAAATAAAATTTACCTTTTTAGCCATTCTTAACTGCAATTCAGTGGCAATAAGTGCATTCACAAGGCTCTGCCACCATTACCACCATCCATCTCTGAAACTTCTTTATCTTCCCCATCTGAAACCCCATACCCATTAAAAGATAGCTCCCTATTTGCTTCTCTTATCTCCTGGCAACCACCACCCTACTTTCTAACTTTTTGAATTTGACTACTTTCAGAACCTCATACACGTGAAATCACACAGCATTTATCTTTTTGTGACTGGCTTATTGCACTTAGCATGATGTCCTCAAGATGCTTCCATGTTACAGACTGTGTCAGAATTTTCTTCCTTTTAAAGGCTGAATAATATTCCATTGTGTGTGTGTGTATACTACATTTAAAAAAAATTAATTTATCTATAAGTGGACAGTTGGGTTGATCCCACCTTTATTATTTGGGGTTTTTTTGTTTGTTTTTTCATTGACTTTATCAATAAGCATATATTTTTTAAATCTTTATTTTATATTAGAGTATAGTTGATTAACAATGTTGTGTCAGTTTCATGTGTACAGCAAAGTGATTCCGTTACATATACATATGTATCTACTCTTTTTCAAATTCTTTTCCCAATTCTTTTTCCATTTCAATACAGAATATTGAGCAGTGTTCCCTGTGCTATCCAGTAGGTCCTTGTTAGTTATCTATTTTCCATACAGTAGTGTGTACATGTCAATCCCAAACTCCCAATCTACCCCTCCTCCCCACACTTCCCCTCTGGTAACCATAAGTTCGTGGAACTCCTTGCTTTAAATGAAAGTTTGATAGAACTTTCTTATTGAATTTAATACTCACATTCATACTTAGAGATTTGTTCTATCATACCTGATGAGATCATCATTGTTTTAAACAGAGAACATCTTTTTAAAAAATTAAACATTTTATTGCACCCCAATATGAAGATTAAGCTCCTTTGGTTAAAAGAGGTCCCAATTTGGTGGCCCCTGAGATAATACCACATTACCCTAGAGATCTCGGGAATAAAAGTAACTGAGTTAAATTCTCTAAAATTTCTTCAGTACTAGTTATTTCCCTCTCTAACCAGAAAAATAAACCAATGTCCAGTGGAGAAGGGTCCCACCTTCTGAATGAGTTTGGAGACATATGACCATGGACAGGAAACAAGTCCTGGAGAGAGAGAGAAGGATGCTTGACAGACAAGAGTGCATTCAGGCAAGGTGTAGCCATGAGTGACGTTGCTCAAAAGACCTGGCCTTGTGTTTGGTAGGGAAGGCCTCCAGCTCCTAATCACTCAGGTGTCCTTGGTCCTAATATGAAAATGTAAAGAGTATTCCTGTGCACCGTGTATCTTTTAATGCTTATACCACTGGAAGAGAAACACACCAAGTCAGTGATTTCTTCACATTACCTTTAGTAGACACCTCAATCCCTGTGAACAGAGGAAGGGCTGAGGCCACATGAGAGCACCAAATGCTTGGCAAGGGGCAGAGGGACTTACTGAAGGGAGAATGTATCATGAACAGAGAGAAAGAGATCCAAAGTCACACTTGGCCAACTTCAGAATTTTGCCCTTGCCTTGCCCTGTATCTTAAATTCCCTTTCTTATGCGAAGCAAAAACATGTTAACAAACTTTTTTTTTTCTTTTGGCATGTAGAAATCCTTCAGAGAAAGTCAACATGGTAGCTGCACTGATTCTAAAAATCCTTTAGCCTTTTACAATTCTTTTGATTCTCCTGGCCACTCAAGGGTCAAGTGACATGCCCAGGTTTCCCAGAGAGGCTGTGTAAAGAATTTTAGAAATGAATTGATTGGAGGAAGTTCTTCTGACACCCAAAGCCGCGCTCTCTTTTATTTTCCTTTAGTTAGAGATTTCACCCTTTAGGTTTTTTACTCCAACGTCTTGACCCTCCCCCTCCAAAGGGTTATGTTGCTTGTTGGGGGGCGGGGGGTGTGTGTGGCACCATTTATTTCTTTAGTAATCTTTCACCATTTTGCTTAGATATCATATCAGCTGTTTTCAAAAACTGTATCAGCTGCTTTCTTTTATAAATACTTCCCTTGTATTTTATGCCTTCAGGAGTGTTCATAGACCCCAGAACTTGGCAACGCACAGCAAATATTTGATGTCTTCCTACGACTTGTGTTCAAGAACATCTATCCTTCACCTTAGCATGTGTGAGTAAATTAATTGTAAGAAATGTGATGATTTTTTAGCAGTTAGTCTTTAAGAAAAATGTGTAAATCACTTAGGATGATAAATGGAGATACCAGTGAATAAAAGCAACATTTTCTTTACTATTAGTTAGTGACACTTATACCTTCAAGTATAGCAGGCATCAGGACAGACATATGTGGAACAAGTTTTGTGATCAGGGTTCAGATCAATGTTAACAAGTGTGGTACACATTATTCTGGACCAGTGCCGTCAGATAATTAGAGGCACAAAAGCAATGATTTGAAGCTACATTTTAAATAAACCTCCTCTCAGAAACCATTACCACCTGCTGTAACTTCTTAGTGATGTAGTTGCTACCTGGGTTATCCAATCTGATTTAAAGCAACACCAATCCAACCTGGTGTTAAAGAAGTACCAGAAGATGGAAGTCATTACATCACCGCAAATGCCCCCTCTCTTTCAAGAGCTGTTAGAAAGGAGTTGGGTGGGGTGGATTCCCTTTTTTCTCCAAATAATTTATTCTCAGGGAATAAATATTTTGGCATAGAGGGACACAGGCATGCTCTTTTGCACAATTTAGTTAGGAAGGCTGGAATTTAAATTGGTGCCATTGATAGAAAAAGCTGAAAGTGGAAAAACGTTGTTGCCATTTAATAGTTTTGAGACTGCATTGATTCTAAGCACCCTCATGACAAGTGGGTCAAAATATCAAGTTTTCCTCATTGAGGGGAAAAGCAAAAGAAGACATCCGAGAGATGGAGAAGACCCAGTGTACAATAATATGGCGGAGGGCAAGGGAGGGGCAGCTGTGAATGACATTTAATAGGGTCAATGTCAAGTAGGCAAATGATTCCTGCTGATGCCTCATGTTCCTGATTTGAAGATAAAGCAGACATGATTTTAAACCAAAACAAAAGAGATAAAGAAAATTTTTCAAAAGCCATAAACCAATATTCTTAGTATGAAACATGTTACCAGTCAAGTCTAAAGGAACATTTTAGAAAGGTTTTGAATTTACATTAGGACTTAGTTCTGAGTTCAACCAGAGTAGAAGCAATACAAGCTCACTCCCCATATTTCCGATAACATATTTGCCATTCTGTGATTTTGGGGAACATCTTTCCTTGTTCTTCAAATCAGGAGGCATTAGCAATTGTTGAATTGAATTTAGCTTACTTTACATTGTTTTGAGCCCAAACTTTTGTTGTTTTTAAACTTTGAGGGCTAAAATTAAATCTGTGAGAAGAGGTTTCAGACAGAAATCTAGCCATTTACTACAAACATCTGAAGTAAAAACGATCATTTCTAGGAGCTGTGTGCATTGATCCTTAATTTGTATAATTAAGAATTGTAATAAAAGGAAAACTCCAGGGAATTCCCTGGCAGTTCAGTGGTTAGGACTCTGCACTTTCACTGCTGAGGGCACAGGTTCAATCCCTGGTTGGGGAACTAAGATCAAGCTATGTAGTCAAAAATAAATAAATAAATAAATAAATAAATAAATAATAAATAAAACAAAGTGCCAAAGAGGGGAAAAAATGAAAACTCCATAACTGATATTACAGTCACAACTAGCCTGCTGTCCTACAATTGGACTCAGGTCCAAAAATTAAATGTCACGTTTAAAAAAAATCAAACGGCACTGAGCTTGTAATGTATATTTTATTTTGCACAAGCTTGCATATATACTGCACATACATTCAGTTTAAGAGAAGATGGAAGGCACACAAGGCAATTGGACTACTGTATCCTTTAAGTGGTACAAAGCAAAAGGTAAAAGTTTGGAGAGTATACAAAAGCTTAAACACACAAAGTAAAATCCCCTTCCCACCCTCCCCCAAACAACTTTTTTTTTCCTGTTTTAAAATTTAGTAGCTGCCAAACTAAATATTTTACTTTTACTTTAAAATCAATTGTCTACTGCACCTTTTTATTTACTTTTTAATATGGACAGGGAGTCTCATTGTTTTTTTTTATCATATCAATTAATATTACAGTACATCCTTGGTAATACAAAATTGTACACCTTCATCAAATAAATTAGGATAAATTAAACCAATAAATTATGCAAAATCTTCAGAACAATAGACAACAACAAAAATCCACAATTGAAATTGCCTCTAGCTAAAAAAAAAAAATCAAAAATTGACTTTATCTGTTCAGTTGTACTATATTCAAATCAAAGGGTCTTTATTACAAAAAAAAGAGCTTAATAACGCTATTTACAACATATTGCTAAATAATATAAAGGCAGTGTTTTGTCACGGTTTATACTATATACAAATGAGAAATGGCTGGGACAATATTGAGGGAAGCCGGGACGTTTGATTCTTCTGGGCATCGCTGAGACCAACCTCAAATACATTTGCTTTCCTAACTCTAATTTTGAAGTGGTAATATACTATTTTAAAACGCTTTTCCCCTCTGTGGAGAGGATTCAAATATTTTAAAAATAAAGAACGAATCCATTTTCACCAAAGAGGGCCAGTCTGTTTCCCTTTTCTGCTCATGTTTCTGCATTTTGGGGGGTGTCAGGTTTGAGAGAGGGCTCAGTTGAAAAGACTCAAAGTCCAGATGCTTCCAGATTCTATTATATTCTTAGAAGGATGATTATGAGACGATGCAAAGGTTAAATACCAGTTTTGATCCCAGCTCGGAATAGGAGCATTTTAGCTTTAGTCTTATAGATGGTTTACAACCAACAGATTTACAGAAAACAAAACTGCATTTCCTTCAACATCACATGTAAGTGCAATACAGTAACTGCTTACTCATAGAAACCAGTTACGTTCTTTCAAGGGGAGCTTTTTGAAAACAATGCTTCTTGTAATTTGCAAACACAGAGTCTGTACCAGAACGAAACATTTGTACTATTCACACCAATGAAGATTCTATAATATACATGGCAAAGAGATTCTGCTCTGTCCTCACATGTACACTGCTTCTTTCAGGGGAGTCTGTAAACCACTTTTTTTTTGGATGAATTTATGATGGCTTCTGGGGGACATCCTATTTTTAAAGCCCCCAAATCTTTAGCTTTACAACTTAATATCAGCCTGTATGTGTATGCATGTATGTGTGTGGGGGGGGAGGGGGGTTACATACTAAGTGTCTTCATGTACATTGAAAAGAAATTTCATAAATTTACAGAAACTGCATTACCCTTGCCCTTGACATCTGATGAAAGAGACTGTTATCTTTTAAGAGTAGAGAGCAGGATTTTCAAGAATGCTTTCAACTGTCTATACAGTCGCTGAAGTGTTCCTAATAAATTCAACAGATGTTGTGCGAATGTAGTTATTTATTA
This sequence comes from Hippopotamus amphibius kiboko, assembly GCF_030028045.1. NCBI lineage: Eukaryota > Metazoa > Chordata > Mammalia > Artiodactyla > Hippopotamidae > Hippopotamus > Hippopotamus amphibius. The sequence continues at coordinate 162,600,587 of NC_080188.1, read as the reverse complement.
AAATCTCATGTCTTACGTAACAACAGCCATGAGGTTAAATATTTACATTGCTTTATAAAAGTTCCCCTCTTGCTTTAGTGTTTCTGTTTTGCTTTTTTTTGTTGTTTTTAAAATTTTTAAAAATGATAATTCACCCACATCCCTAGCACAGCAACAAAGATTCTGCAAACATAAAACACTTGAATGAAATAATACTTGGAGGCACAAAGCAAACTTCAGGAATATGTGGGTGAACGTTTCCTTAAATAATGACTACATTCTACCATCTTCCACGTTGTTTTACCATTTAAAGTGAAATGTCCTCATTAAACAGCCAGAGATACAGTAAGAATTAAATGTTTTGTTGTTGCAAATAGAACATTCTTTCCACAAAACATAACAAATGCCTAAAATAGGTCCTTAAATCTAGGTAAGCTTTCCACTTCACACGCATATATATATGTATATTTTTACATGTGTTTATATGTGTGTATGTGTTTTTATGTTCACACATCTGCACACACATATATAGCACATGGTATGAAATATTGCTTCTATACTACTTTTCATTAGGCTAAGAAAACACAAGATTTGCACCACAGTTACAAAAAATTGGCTTCTACAAGAATTTTCAAAACTTGAACGCTGCTCAAACAATTGAGGAAAAAATAATTTGCGGTATCAAACTGTTCTAAAAATTCTCTTCTTCAAAAACGTATTCTCCCGCTTTGTTTTAAAAAGACACAAAATATGCATAGCTATCAACGTTATGTCAAACAGCCAGAAAAAAAATCTAGTGTTTATTGCAGCTGTAGTAATTGGAAATAAAGTCAAAAAGATGAAATCGAAAGCCACAGAAGGCACAAGAACAATTGGACTTGTGGGAAAAAACTGGGATTTTGAAGGATTTTAAAAAATCCCCCCGCTGGTGCATTTCGGTCTAGGCACAGACTATAACCTCAAGTGTAGATGCAAAAATAATTAAGGGTTAGGAGAAAATAAGTGGAAATGTGGTATTTCAACATGGACTTTAGACTTTGTTTCCCTATGTAAACTGTCCCTAGTCCTTTACCTTCCCACCAGAGAAAGCGAACTTTCTCCCAAGTTGCCAATTTTTACTTGGTGAGCGTTGAGCTAAGATTGAAAAGATGGTGATTTTAAAAACCTGTTAAATAGGAATTTTGAGAGACAGGTTTTTGTCATTTTCCAATGCACTGGGAGGCACAAGATTTTATGATGGCGAAAGAAAAGAATCACCTAAAAGCAAAATGATCAAATTCTGTTTCCAGGACAATGAGGTGAGTTTCTCCTCACGCTGCAATTTCTACTCTGAAACAATTTCTATGCCTCAGTGAACATTGAGAGGATATTATTGTAGATAAGCGCATCCACATTTGGTTGTGAACACACACTTTTGCCTAATTTGTCTATTTAAATTAGAAAGGCAGGGGAGAATAAATAGTAAAACTCCAAATACATCTGGAATCAATACTGAATTTGCCCCAGATCAGGAAGATACTAGCAATCTGTCTTTACAGGTGAACACATTACAGTTTTGCCTTTTACCTTGCCAATGGCAACACAATGGTGGTGTGAATTACATGGAAAAGCAAAGACCCAGTGGTATACTGATGTGAACAATGAATGTCATACTCTTGGGCGTGAAGCAAGGCGAAAGAGTGTGACCACAAGTTGAGATTGCTTCCCTACTTTGTGCTGATTGGAATTTTCTTTTTTTTTTGGTTTGCATTTTATTCCCATGTGATGATTATCCTTTTTTTTTCCCCCAAGCAAGCCGGAACAAGAACAAATTGGATCTGTGTGTGCTGCGTAGGAGCCTGCGAGCTGGGTGATGTGTTTGGCTGTGGGTGTAGAGTCAGGCTGGGGGTGTTCCAGCCCAGGTCACTGCTGCACTCTGTCCATGCCGCGAGAGGCCGTGTCTCCTGAATGACGCAGGCATCATAGGACCACGCCGTTTGATTTAAAGTCAGCAGGTTTTAAGGCTTTGTGCTGACAATAATTGCCTTCATACATTCCTGTCCATCAGCAGAATTTATAAATGATGTTAAATTACAGCGATTGGGTCAGCTAGTTACATGGGTCAATCTGCATTCTCCGAAGTCAAATGGAATTTTTATAAAAATCAAGGAAAAACTATTTACGTTGCATATGATCTAAATACCAGGATTTTTTTTTTTTTTTTTTTTTTTTACTGTGTCATCTTAGGAGGTGTAGATCAAGTTACCAAAGGGGAGGGAGGGTTCTGGAAAATACTGTTAGGATAAAAAAGGAATTCTTACTGCATCTGCACACAAAATCCATCTAAGAAAACAAGTGTGAATGCCATTCAGCTTTTTAAAAGCAAGTATGGGACGCTGTACACCTTTGAAAAACTGGAGAAAAAAAAAGAAAAAGAAAAAAGAGGAGAACCATTGAAGAAAGCATGAAATAGCAGCTAGCTTTCTTATGTGTACTGAAATTGTGTCTTTCGGGCTAACTCCCAAACTCTCCTATTCTATACACTCTTCTCATGTTTTGGTCAATTACTAGCTTCTGAATTAGAAGAGACATTATCAATTGTTTTAAAACGCTGTACCTAAAATGAAGAAACACGTAAAATTAGACTGTCACCACTTTGAATATCCATCAGGGTAGTGTGGAAATGTATAGGAAAATAGGTCATTCTCATCTGTACTCCTCTCAGGAGGGGAAGATGGAGTCAGCTAGCAGCTGTCAACAAACTCCTAGAGTAGGTAGGAATTTTATGGTCAAGTTGGGATGTCCTTTATTCCTTACCATAGAAAGGTATTCAGAAAATAGTGTTTTTTGAAAAACAAAGTGTTAAATATTAAACGGAAATTATAATTCTTTTAAAGCATATAAACAAATTTGAGCAAAGAATAAATTTGAAACTTACGTGCCTTTTAATAACTGAAGCAAGATAAATAGAAAATAACACATTATAGGGGGTTTTCTGTACGAAGAATGATAGATACTCATTTATTATCAAGAAGAACCTATTGCAAAATTTCGAGAGGTGACTAGAAATCACATGAATTTCCAGTCTCATCTTGAAAGAGTCAGTTGTGTACAAAATGCTTTGCCTCCAAAAGAATCTGGTACTAGTTTGGGGTGTTTGCCATTTATTTCTCTTAGGAAAGGCTTGACAGTTAGTGATTATGTTTCTTTTTAAAATTTGGCCTTTTGGGGTACTTTTGAAAAGTGAGCGGTTCATCTGCCACCGGCATTATTTTTAAACGTGTGATAAAAAGCGACTTACTGAGTTCAAACCAAACAAAATATTTAAGTTTATCAAGTGGTTTCATTGAGTTTTCCGACCTTCTCAGCAGTAAAAACAAGAGACACATCACTGACTACAGAGTTGTACTGTGTCGCGGGTCTCCCTCCACCAACCGCCGTTTGCAATAAACCATCAATCCAGCAGATGCATCTTTAACAAATGCCCTTCCTTGCTAAGATAGACTTTACACACGTCAACATTCTTTTTCCCTGAAAATTAACCCTATTTTAAGTCTCCAAATGTTAAGGGCCTTGGGCAAAATTAAACTAAAGGCGGAAGGAAAAGAACCATCCCCTTGCAATGGAAAACAGAAGAAAATAAGAGAAAGATTTTGAGGAGGAATTACCAGCTGATTTTGTAACATATCCATGCCTCCCATACACATATATATGAAATCAAAATCTAGACACAGATAACTCGGACATCCAAAGGGGACTGCTACTATTCATACATTCGAAAAGAGTTGTTGAAATTTCTACTCATGAAGCAGCTCTTGTAGGCAGTTTGGGGATTTGAAAATCTCAGGGACTTCACTATCCAGCTTGCAGATGACCTTGTATATGGCCTTCTTCCAGGAAGGATCAACATCTTTGCCTGCGATAATGGCATTGAAAAACTCCCGTAATGTGATCTGCGCAACTTCCAGGAATCTCTCTGGAACCTGCTGATACAAGGAGACAATGGCATTAATAAAGTTTTCAGTTTCAAGTCTCCAGTTCTTCAAAGGAAACTGAGCTAAGGACTTTCTTTCAGAAAGGGGCTTACACGGCACCTGCAATTTCTAAAAATGGCCAGCCTCTATTCTCTTATGTAAAGTCGTTATATATAGTAGCGTTGTAATGTGGGGTGGACCGCTACATAGTTTTAGAAAAAGACTTGAGCAAAGGATACATGCAGATCTATTGGGAAACTGGGATTCCATTCTGAATATTTGGGTAGAAAAAAGGGGACATACTGTTGGGATTCCTTACTTCATTAAAGAGGTGTATTCCAGAAGCAAGTCTCCACCTAATCTTTCAGAATTTCAATCATATTTCCATTATGAAAACAAATGTGTTCTCAAAAGGAGAATAACAATTGGCCTTTGATAATAAACTAAACCCACACTATAGATGAAGAAAACAAAAATCTTACCTTTCCTGCTTGTACCAGAGGATTGTTCACTCAAATGCTAAGTTGTATATGAAAATAATCTGCACTATGAAGTACAGGCATAGCTCATTTTATTGAGCTTTGCTTCACTTTATTGCGCTTCATAGATACTGCGTATTTTACAAACTGCAGGTGTGCAGCAGCCTTGCGTGGAGCAAGTTTATCGGCACCATTTTGCCAACAGCATCTGCTCACTTCATGTCTCTGTGTCACATTTTGGTAATTCTCGAAATACTTAAAACTTTTTTATTAATATTATATTTGCTATGGTTATCTGTGATCAGTGATCTTTGATGTTACTATTGAGAAAAGATTACGACTCAAGGCTCAGATGATGGTTAGCATTTTTAGAATAAAGTATTTTTAATTAAGGTATGTACTTTTTTTAGACATAATGCTATTGCACACTTATTAGGCTACAATATAGTATAAACGTAACTTTTATATGCACTGGAAAATTAAAAAAATTCATGTGACTCACTTTATTGCGACGTGCTTTTTTGCAGTAGTCTGGAATGGAACCTGCACTATTTTTGAGGTTGCCTGCACTCTACGTACAAAAAAAAAGACTGAGATAATGATATTAACACTGAGTCCCAAAATATAAAATTTGTACTGAATCTCAAAATCCTACATTGGAAAATACTTTACCTTGAGATTAGAATTGCTCCATAAGAGAGTGATTTATGCAGCTGTTAATAATAACAAAACCCCACATTTTTGGACTTTTTATTATGTGTCAGGCACTTTGTTATGTACTGAATGTGAATTATGTCATTCAGTTCCTCCAACATCTCTGATTATTAACCCCATTTTACAGTGAGAAAACAGAGGCTCAGAGAGATTAAGGGAATTGTTCAAAGCTGTATTCCAAGATAAACATGCCCCAAATATCTTTTCAGAATCCCTATCTGTTAATTCTTTTCTCCCACAGCAATGAATACATACGTGTGTATTTTGTGTGTGTGTTTATTAACTGTTTATTAATAGTTATTTATTTAGTAGTCTGACCTCTTGTCTAGAGAAAGGAATAACTATTGATGTACTTATTTGGTATTCTTTGTAAGTTACACGGTAAAGCACGGCCTATCTTTCCCCACAACAAGATAATGGATTCACAGCATCATTCCATGGACTCATAATTTTCCAAGTACATATTGACACTCTGTAGACTTCTTTTAGTGGGGTACTTATACATTAATAATATTTTATTTTCACAGTAAGTGCAGACATATGAGGAAGTAAATGCACTGCAGTTATATGACAGAACAGTCTACACATTTACAAGAGGTGAAAGATTTTCATCTTGGTTCAGACTTGCCACTCACCAAAGTAAAAGGGAGGGACTGTCATTTTGAACATATTTGATCCCTTTCTCCACACTTTCTCTCAGTTTGTGCAGTAGATCTTTTTATAATGATAGTAACTGTTAAAGAAAATGAAAAAGATACCAGACATCCCTATCTTACATATTTGGAGTTGGACAAAGAAGTTCAGTGCTTCCCATGGCAAGTCACTTGTCCTTTGAAAGAAATCTAATAACACCCCAGAAAAAAAGGGCCCCATTTGGGACTGATTAGAATCTAGAAAAAGTGAAAATTTTGAGAAGCATCTCCCAAAGATATATATATATACACACACATATATATATGTGTGTGTATATATGTATACACACACACACACACACACACACACACACACATATATATATATATATATAGAGAGAGAGAGAGAGTAGTTTCTCAGGACACAGTTCCAATCCCTGCTTGGAAAATCATGGAAACATCACCTTGGATGTGGAAACCCATAGACCCCAAAGGCCATTCCCTGCTGAGAATTCATCTGTATTTTCAACTGAACTTTGCTGATTTTCTCCCCAATCTCCTGCATATACGTGAGTATTTGTGGAATGGGAAGGGCCCGGAGGAGCGATCAGCTTTCCGAGTCACCTTATACTGAATAAAAAGTCATTAAGCAGCCTTTTCGAGTACTCCCCCCTCTTCCCCAAGGATGATCCTTTACATTTCGTCATATGGGTATTACTGAGAGAGGGATTCCGGCTGGAGAACAGTTACGCAGTGCAACTGCCCACTCTAACTACTGGGTTTGGGAGCTGTTAGCCAAATGCTACAGAAACATAATCAGAGGCACTTACTAAAATAAACATTTCAAGAAGTGTGGCTTTCCTGGCCATTGGCAACAGATCCATGACAAAGATCTATGCTCCTTGAACACTCCGGGATGCGGCCTGGCACAGCAGAGGGCTGTAGGGATGGAGGGCATGGCCGCGGCTCCAGATGAAGTCCCACCCACTCCAGGACCCCCAAAAGATCTGGGGAACCAGGGGCCAAGGCAGCAGGGGTGATGTTTAAGACAGTCAGAGGAGGGAGATGCATCTAGAACAGTGTCAGCCCTGGAGGAGGGAAGAAACATAGTTCTAGGGTTGGCCTGAGAACAAATCATAATAATTTCTTAGAGGGTGCATGCAATCTCCACCCAGTTATTCCTTATTATTTGCCCTGCTGGTTACTGGTTTTTAGTGGGTTGTATCCTGTTTTAAACATGCATTTCTTTTGGCAGCAATCTTGGGTTGTCCTTTAACATCTTTTGCATTTGTGTCTTGATGTTATTTAACTTTTCACCCACTTATATCTAGTTGTAATGAATTTATCATAAGACATCTTCAGAGAAAAAGTCCTGGCTTCTATTCTGTGTATCCCACATGATGCTTCACAGCGTTCTTCTGCATCATCATTGATAAATAGCTCATAATGAGACCCTGCCTTCTGCTAGGCTCCACATTGCTCTAGAGTCACACTTATCGTCTCCCTAAATACTTAAAAAAGGAATTTTAAAATAATGATAAAAAATAGAATTTAAAGACTTGAAATAGATCTCAGAACTCATTTTATAGATGAAGAAACTATGAGAAACTATGAGAGTCTATGAGATGAAGACATTATGAGATGAAGAGACTCATGTGAAATAACCTATCCAGGTCTCTTTCCATTAAACCATGCTGGCTCCTTTTTAATGCATTTTCAGTAATTGCATCAACTCCGACTTATAGGAGGCATCCAAACCTTGACAAGCTGTGGATTTGTGGTTTAGAAAAACCACAGAAGAGCTCGTAACTTCAAAATAAGTGGGAATGACACAAAAGATTCCCAAAAGGAGACTCTGGTTATTGGTTTATGTTTGGAAGGGATGAATTCTTTGCGAACAAATGAAGTTGTTGGCTAATTTTGTGCTTACTTTGAGGCAATAGTCATGCAATGGATTGGGCAGAGAAAAGAAAGTTATAATGAGATCCTCTAGTACTAGAGAGCAGTTAGTGTTTTTTGGGTGGCTCCAGAGAGATAAATTGATGGGTAGCAAATGATCTGAGAGAGTGCCAAGGAATTCCATGCACAGGTAGAAGTATCACTCATGAAAAAGAGACCCTTACCTCTCTGCCAGAAAAGTTTCCCCTATTCCATTTAACACAGTAAGGGGCAGGGGAGTCCTTTCTGATGTTTTTTGGGGGTGTCTTAGAATTTGGGGTTCTGAGAATGGTGTTGCTTGTATTTTTTCAGTACCTCTTCACACCTAATGGATTTCCAATCACTAATAAACATCTGCAGAAAATCTCTTAGTGACAAATAATCCCTTATCTAGGTTTCTTTTAATAGAACCCAACAATCTGCAGAATGAACCCTAGAGTATCTCCTCAGCATCAGGTGGCAACAGTCAATCAAGTCCCTGGAATGCAAGACAATGCAGGCTGCTGGGAGGGGGAGGGAAGGCCATGCCTTTGGACATGCCACAGGGGAAAAACAAAAGGCTTCCAAAGTCTCTGGCTAGGACTCTGAGGCTATTGTGGGAGCTGCTGTGCTGAGTGTTCTTCAGGAGAGGAGAGTGGAAACTTTGCTTTGATAAAAGGCATCCCAATATAGGAACCTCACCCCAAACGGTCTTGCCTCTCCTTGCCTTGATATTTGGAGGAGAATATAATTACAAGAGAGAAAGTACTTGAATGCACTCATACATTTCAAGGGGGGTGGCTATCAGCATCCAGCCATTTCATCACAATTGTTTGTACTTGAGTCTCCTCAGAGCAAATGAGAGCCCTGTGGGCTTAGATGAAACGGGAGAAATGCAAGGGTGTTTTCAAGTCTGCTCAGTCCATGCCTGGGTTGCTTGTATGCGCGCGCATGCACACACACACACACACACACACACGTGCGCGCGCACACACACACGCATGCACACACACACACAGTGTGTTGGGTGGGTGCTTGTTTTGCTGTTCTTTTTTTTTTATCTGAATGAGTGGCAAAGACACATTTTCCCCCCGTCTTCCTCCTCCTCTTCCCAGTTGCTTTACCTTCAAGGATGATTTGTTTTATTAAACTGACTGTCCCTAGCCTCTGCAGTACATAATAAAAGCCTGACATAGCAGGCTGCCTGCCTTCTGTGTCCTGCAGACACTCATCATAAGTGTCAGGACATACCAAGGTTAGCGGTCACTGGAAGTGTGCTCGCTGGCCCAAACCTTGCCAAACGCTCTTGGCAGCTGAATGAATGTCACGGAGAATAGAAGGGGAATTACAAAGGTTAAAAAGAAGGCAGCCTCTCCTATTTTCTGGAGACAGAGAAGCTGATTTTTCACACCTCTGAAACATCCACAGACTCGTCCATCGGCCTCTTGCGGGGGACCTAAGCCTTACCCCTTGCACAGCCCCCTGTGGATACCTTTCCACCCTCTGTCCCCTTTAAAAACTGGTCCATGGACCTAATTTCATCAGTGGAATGATCTTTGCTGAAAAGGACAGAAAACAAACCAGGCACAGACTTCCCTCCCTAGCCCCTCCCCAATAACCAGAGGCTCAGATGGCTTGTCAAGCTTATCAGTCAGTAGACTACAATCTTATCAAGAGAGATCCTCTTTTTGGTTCGTCTTTTAAACCGTTTTTTTTTCAAACTTCAGTGGGGAAATGGAAAAGGAAACATATCTATGGGCAGAAGTGGCTAACTGATGGGAAAGTAAAATCCTCGCTAGTATTTTGGTGAATCAGTTTGTGTGTGGGTTTTCTTTCTTCCTCCTCCTCCATTTAAAAAAAAAAACACACTATAAAAGGGCAATAAAATGCTGACTGTAAGAAGACAATGTCAAGGAGAAAAGGGTACTGGTATTTTGGATACTCTTCACTGCTCGCCTTGGAGAGAGAGTTATTCTTGTCACAAACCCTTTTGTCTGCATCTGCTGACTGCTTGCCTGTAGCCAGCAGCATACTTTAACTGTTTTGTCACCTTCTAACATCACATGCATCAGCTGTTGGGCTTTTGTTACGGGTATTGTAGAACTAATCCGCTGTGGCTGGTCTACTGTGCAGTAAATAAAACAGAAACGGGCTTCTCAGACAATTCTGCATGAATATTTCAGATGGCTTTTACAACTCCGATTCACAAAATCAAATAAATAAATAACTCCCACAGCCCCCTCCCTAGCCTCTACCCACACACAGAAACAAAACCCCTCAAACTAGACCCAGATGCCTCCAAGTCAACTGCATTGAAGGCACTGACTTCAGCCTTCAAGCAATTGTCTGAGTGAAGTGGAAAGAACAGCGCTCTCTAAACTTCAACACGGTAGTGTTCATATTTATTATTAGAGTTAAACATATCTGATTCCGAAAACTAGGTAAGTGGCTTTCAAAATCTCGAGAGCTACTTTTCTCCTTGGGTTTTCTAAAAAAAATGTAATGCCATCGGAAATATATAGTTAGAATTGTCCTATCAAACCACTTTTATTGTTTCCATCTGCATTTTCTTCTCTTCCACTCATCTGAAAGGGGTCAAAGGAAGATGCTTGTGCATCTAATTCATCCTAAGAGCCTTTCCAAAATGTTTCACCTGTACAGGAGCACAAAAGGAAAAGCAAACTTTGGGCTGGGATTTTCAAAACTGAATTGACATCCTGAGTTCTCTTACAGGATAAATAATGTACTAATCATATACAGCGAGGCATTTTTCTAGACGACTTAGTGTCTTTGGAGAAGTTAAAAAGAGAAAGGGCATCTGTACACAGCTGCGTGTGCACGCACACATACACACCAAGATCCTAGGAAAGGAGACAAAGTTGAAGTACTTCCCGAGCATTCATTCACCCTAGTGTGCACGTGATTCCTCTAAACAAACTCTCCCATCCCTGCTGTTTGTTAAGTAAATATTGATCAAGGAGAGACATATCTCCTGACGGCAGTGGCACAAGCTGGGGACTTAGACTGCAGACAGAGTGGACTTAAATGGATAAACTCAGATGCTTTAGTAACTCCTCATTGAGATTATCAGACGAAAAGGCAAGAACAGATCTGTTATTGCTGTTCCTCTCCAATGTCTCACTCTCACTGAATTCTCCTGCTAGAGGTAGAAGAGGGGAATCGCGGAGCTATGAAATATGGTGACAAGATTCAGTGACTAGGGGTCTCCATTCATAGTCACACATGCGTTTATCCTGTGTGTACAGCCGGGGACTAGCTAGCCCTTCAGAAGGGCAGAAAGGGTAGTATCCTGCACCCATTCTCGGAATCCTGAGATTGTGCTTCAATGCCCTCTCATTATGGGGAAGGATTGGATGGGAAAACAAGCATGAATGTGCTTTGGAAAGTGTAAAATAGTATCCAAATGTAAAGTGGTGGTTTGAACCTTAAGGATGAGTCCACTTCCTGGGAGCCGTTTCACTGTGATTATTACATGCATGCAAAGCAGGGTCTTCAGAGATGCTTGGAGGTGGTCCACATGGGTGGTTTTATTGGCTGAATCAACACGCTGAGAAAAGTTGCTTTGTTTTTCCTAAGTTTTTCGGTCATTTCACGATTGTGACTAGAATCCTGTCGGGGGCTGAACAGCCACATAAGCTTCCCTAGATAGGCTAGTTTTAAAATCATCTCTAGAGACTAGGTTTTGTGTATCAGGTACTGAGCACCACAATCAAAGAGCAAGTGTTATATTTAAGAGTTCCTACCAAATGGCTACATGGCGTTTACATTTTAATAGGATGCTAGCACCTCTGTTTCAAAGGACTGGAATTATTCAGGGAGCACTGGCTACAAAACTGCTTGCAGACGCTACACCGAATAAGGCCGAGGAAGATTCTGCAGCCACAAGTGGGCTTCGGACTAAAGTCTCTTTGACTCTGATGCTCCAGGTGGCTTCAGCTTTCAGGGACTCTACAGGATTAGGTTAATGTGATGCCCACACAGTCTTAGGCCTAGGAGTGGGCTCACCTCCTACTTATGTGTTTTGCTACTTAAATATGTGAAGGCTAAATGCTTATAGGAAGTGGCTAGAGTTCAAGGCCGTCCTTAAAACAAAGCAACCAAAAAAAACCTCACTGCGCCCCCCCCCCCACCCCCCCACCATGTTTCCTCGGTCTAAGCAAAGGAACACATGGCAGTAACAGTCTGTATCATTTTTTTTATAAACCTTCAAAAGAACAATGTTCTGTTGAGCAAAATTCAGTAGCATTCTGTAAACATTAATTTAAGGAAATCAATAGACTCAGTGAGCTAAAGCCATATTGCAAGATAAACTGGCCAGAGTGCCACTTTGTCAAATAGATTTTCATTTTCTCGGCCTGATAAAGACAGTTTCAAAACGGGGCAAACGTGTTGCAACCAAGGTTTGAAAAGTATGTGGCCTTCAAACAGTTTGCTCCTTCCTCCTACAAAGCTGGATAAACATACTTTAAAAATGATAAGATGGTTTAGAATTGAGCTGGCTTTCAAATTTTACATAGGGCAGATTTCTTGGTTGTCTCACAGGAAAAGCGCAAAACAAAATATCGTGCGCACGTTCAGAATGGAAAATAAATGTACTTGGGAGAAAGGGTTAAATTGTCTTGAGAAAAAGAGCTCCGGGGGCAGTGTCAGTTGATGCTTGACTTTAAAGAAAGGAGGAAAGAAATCTTTATTCATGCTGACCTGATGGGCAACAGGCCTTCTTGCCAAAATCCAAAAGCCAAACTCTCTAGTGGGTTTGGGATCAGAGGTTTCAGCTGGTGGAGGCGGCTCTGTTCTGAGAGCACCGTGCACTGTCATGTTAATGTGCGAGGGAGGGACGCTGGTGGGGAGGCCGACCCGGGGAAGGGCTGGGGAAGGACCCTGAGAGCCACGCGACAGCCCCAAGGTTTCTCTCAGCCAGCCTGCAAGAGCTGCAGGGATAATTAGGAGACGTGGCAAAAGGAGAGCCTGTCTCCCGTCTGTCGCCACCGCGGGGACCTGCATGGAGCTTGTGGGAATACCCTTCCAAGCGAAACTGCCTGCCCTCCCCTGATGCCACACCAGCCCTTATAAATGCCGGCAAGGTGGCACCCAGCTAGGACATGGTGGAAACAGTCCACTGGAGGGAATGTAATGAAAAGAACGAATAGTCACAGGGAAACTGCAAGGAGGGAGGGTAAAGATCTACCTTGACTGGTCAGTGGAACGGATGCCAGGCAGTGGACTCTGGTGGCCGCGTGGGCCGTGAGGGCCTGGCCATCGCCCCTCAGCTGGACTTCCTTCAGCAGCGCGAAGGGAGGGCCAAGGCTGCCCTGAGGACTTTGTTTCCTCGTCTGAATTTGAATCTTTTATCTTTTAAGAGTGGGTATTTGGAAAATACAGAATTCACAATAAAATTCCTGCACCTTTCAGATACTGATGACACACACATTGATAACATGTGCTGGGATTAAGTATTTTGAATCATTGTGAATTTCGGTAATAAAAAAGACTGTTTTCACATCGATGCTAGCCGTTAGTAATTTGTGTATACATTTTAAACTATGTAAACATCCCATTGGCAACTTTGCCTATAGATACCAAGATGAATAAAATCATCTCTGCCACAGCCCCAGAAAAGGAAGTACTAGCTTGCGGGGAACAGAAGGACAAATGTCTTTATAATAAACTCTATGAGGCTGTCAAAATCATTTTGTGGGCCTGAAATCTGGTTCACCAAATGTGCCTAAAGTGACTAGTTTATGTGCTCATGTTCGGAGGTCTTGGTGTTTGTATGCATTAGGAAATACAATACTTATATTATTTTTTGTAATGAATTAAACTTTCCTTCTCTTCCAAACTCTACACGTCTCAAAGAGCAACTCCAAGTTTAAATGATCATCAATCAAAATAAAACAAAACAAAATCAGAGAAAAAGCATCAAAAACTACAATCCAATATTTCCTCCCATCCCTTCACCCCCGAGAGACTATGAAGATACTTTCCCATCTTAAAAACAAGGGCGAGATCTCTGCTGGAATTACACATCTGGTAGGCTGTTCGGGTAAGATCTGGACCAAGACTATTGCATCAAAGAATCACAGTTTCGGAACTTCAGAACCAGAAAGGATCTCACAGAGTTCATGCTCTACCAAAGAGAGAAAAAGCCTCAGCCAGGTGTCGGCAAACTTTTTCTGTAAAGGGTTGGACAGTAAATACATAGGTTTTGTGGGCTACATTTGGTCTCTGTTGCATATTCTTCTTTTTCACAACCCTTTACAATTATAAAAACCATTCTTAGCAAGGGTCATAAAAAAACAGATTCAGTGCCAGATCTGGCCTGCAGCCTAGAGTGTGCCAACCCCTGCTCTCAGCCAAACTTAAGAGCTAATCACTTTTCTGAAGGCCTATTGCTCCTTCATTCTTCTCTAATCCTGTGTCCCTCATTGGGTCAGCACGCTAGTTGTTCTTGCAAAGGTAGCTGGGACAGACTTACCGGAATGCAACCTGCACTGTCACCACACTCCTCAGATGCGTGTAAGGCTGCCCATGTCTATGGGAATAGTTAATGGACCACACACAGAGATGCCAAGAACCAGGCAGCCCTTGGTCTTGCCCTGCTTTGACAGGGAGCTTTTTGTTCGATGCTTTCCTGCCAGCAAATATTCAAATGTACTAAGTGGAGGACCCTATCCCTCCTTCGTGACACAGGTAATGAATCAGCTTCAATGGAAAAATAAGCAGTATACCAGTCCCTCTGCAGCCTTAACTAACTTCCCTTCAAGTCAACCCCATGAATTATGTGCCAGCTGTGTCTGAGTTCAAGACAGGCTCACAGGGCTTGAAGTTTAACTTCTGCTACCATTGCCGGGTGAGGCAGTAGAATAAATAGGGCCAAGCTCGGTGCCCTTCTTGGATGGGAGATTATTCAAAAACAACACAGCATCAACTCTCCAATATTGCACGAGGGGAAGCTGGGGCACAGATAATCCGCAGTTACTCCTGTTTCGTTGGAGAATGCATTACGTGATTGTCTTCTGCAGAGATTTACCTTCATAATTAAGCTATGCCCAGGCTAACATTAAAACTAGTCTGTGTGCCCTTTATTCGTGTGGATGGAGCAATGGGAGTGAGAAGCCTAGGGAGAAATTGCTAGGAAGTGGGGTCGAGGCAGGACAATGAGAACAGTATTGCTCAGAGTAAGCACCAAAGAAGGCACTGGGAGATACGGATGCTAAATAAACAGAGCTTCGGAGAACACCAGATCACGGGAGACACTGCCTCTCTGCTGACAACAGCTGACGCATCCCAAATAATATCAGGTTGTTTTGGGAGAGGACTGGGATGAAAGGCAAAAAAGTCAGAAAAATTCTACTTTGGATTCTAGGGAATTCTATGCGTTTCTCCTCCAGGATTACCCTTTGCAAAACTAAGCATGAGCTGTATTTCAAAAGCAACCTAAGAGTTTGTGAAGGGCTTTGACATTCTGTTTTCAAGAAAGGTAAATAGCTTGGAAAGGCAGAGAAACAGATTTTAGAAGACTGGGAGACTTTGGAAGTCCTCTAGAACCCTACGGACACCTCATGGGTCTTGAAGTAATGTTTGCAGTAGGAAGACTTAGGATGCTGTTGAGGCCTGGAACTGGCCCTGCTGAAAGGCAATGTTAGGACTCTACATACAGATTATTTTGTATACCTTCAGGTCATTTAAGATGATAAATCTTTGGGAATTCCCTGGAGGTCCAGTGGTTAGGCCCTCCAGGGAACTCTGTACTTTCACTGCCAAGGGTGCAGGTTTAATCCCTGGTCAGGGAACTAAGATCCTTCAAACCATAGGGTGTGGACAGAGATTAAACTCGAGGATGGATGATGCCTTAGAGGACTGGGACTGGGGGGGGGGGGGAGGTTGAGGGAGGGAGGGAATCCGGGAATATGTGTATAAATACAGATGACTGAACTTGGTGTACCTCAAAAAAAAAAATAAATAAATAAATAAAAGGCGAAAAAAAAAAGATGATAAATCTTTGAAAAATACTCTCTATGTTAAAGGAAATTCAGTGGCCTTGAAATCATAGCCTACTTCTGCTTCTGATCATGCCTCTGCCTTCAGCCCTTCTCAAACCCCCTTATCTGTTCTCAGGGAATATACTACCTTGTATTAAAAGTCATTTTGAGTACCAGATTTTATTTTCAACTGTTAAGGTAGCCTTAACAGAGGCTGGGCACAGTTACTGTAAGAAAGATGGAAAAAACATACACAAATTAACCTGTGGGAGGATTCACTACCTTCCAACCACAAACTCATACCCGTAATATCCCAGTGGAAAAGACTTTCATGATCGATGACTGTCATTTGGGACATGCTTAAAGGAAAGGATGATGTTGCTTTTGCAAAGACTATCAATCAAGCCTAGTGGTGAAGGTAGTTATACCATCTAAAACAATTCTGTCCTGAAAGAGAGGAGGTGTTGTATATTCTACAGAAGTTAATACGTATTACACAGGCTGATTGTCTGGGTTGAGTCGTGGCCTGGGTGGAATGTGTGTGGGGACAGGTATACAGGCTCTCTGCTAGTTTGCTCAGGTCCATATCATCTCCTAGAAAACCCACAGGCATGAAGGCTTCACGGATGAAAGTCTTCACTGTTTGGCCGCCCTAACTCACACAGCAAAGTGAGCAGCAGATATAATGACAATAAACTGTCTATGAATTTGAAAAATTCATCTCTATAATCCCAGCAAGGGATTTGCCACGTCTCCAAGGGCACTGTTGAAAGATCTGCAAAGAGGGCCTTGGGAGAACACTAAACTGGGCACCCTGGAGATTTTTACTGAGATAATTAAGCCACAGCAGAGCCCTAAGGGTGGAAGTGGCTCCACGTGGGCGCCATCTGTATTCCCAGGGCCTCCACAGTCACTTAAAGCTCTGCATCATGCACAAGACTTAAGTAGAGAAGGCAGAATGTCTTCTGTTCTAGAATCGCAGAATTTCAGAGCTAGAACAAAGCTCTGTTTTGAATCTTATCACTTTATGGGTGAACAAAGTGGAGCCCAAAGAGGCAGGTATTGCCAGAGGCAGACCCTCCAATCTGGGGCTCCTTCCACTCTACCCGGTCATCTCATGGCTGCCCTTCTCATCTGGAACCCACAACTCCAGAAGTCCAGAGCTGTTCTAGGCTGCTGTCACCTTTATAGACAACCTTGGTGCGGGACGAATCACTTTCTCTATTCAAAACCAGTTTTACATTGACTCTATGTCCCAAATCTAATGAGAACTCCCTGTTTGCTCTTCTGTTTGTTTGTTTTCCTGTTTAGGCTCAGCAGGAAATGATGCAATAGTTGGGTTACGGACAGTGGTGACAAGGTAACTTTTCTTTGGCCCGACAAATGACTGAAGGCAAATGCTTATACGGTGCTTACTTTGTGCTAATATATTCATGGACATACATTTAATTCTCACAACAACTCTGTGAGGTAGGCACTATCACTTCTTCCATTTTACAGATGAGGACACTGAGGTAGGCACAGAGAGGGTAAGACACTTGCCAAGGTTTCTCTGCCAGAAACTGTCAGCACTGGGATTTGATCCCAGGGACTGGTTCCAGAATCCATGCTCTAAATTCTAACTATTATTAGTCCAGGACCACTGACACTGGAAAGACTCCCCCAAAGGAATTTCCTTTTGCAATCTCAAGGCGATGTTTTTATATAAAATGACACCTACTTGTAAGTGAATATTTTGTTTCCTGTTTGAGAATAATGCAGAGATCAGAGCTTTCTTGCTTTAGTTGTCATTTTTATAGACTCAAACCCAAGGCTAAGGCTGTGTCTTCATGACGTCCAATACTCCAATACTTTACCTACAAAAACACTGAAAACATGTGCACAGCAGGGTGGATCTGTGCATTTTTTTATTTGGCTGGATATGTTCCATAGACACAATCGGATCTGCCTGAATATTTGCCAAGGGTCTCATAAATTGGTCTCATAGGATTATTTTAACCAGTAAGTGCTACTGAGATGCTACTCAAGAAATCCAACTTCTGAGGATGAACTTTTGGGGCAATCCAAAAAGTCCCATTGGAGGTGTATGTGAGGTATAAAACCAAGAGGCGGCTGCCTACTGGAATTCTGCCCCATTTTCCTGTAATTGTAACTGTCCCCCAGGAAAACACGGTCCTGCCGGAAGAGCATTACAGAAGGGCAGCTAAGATGATCAGGGGAAGCCCACTTACTGTATGAGCTTAGACTTTTAAAAAGGATTAGAGCTCCTTAATCTGGAGAGATGAAGATCAAGAGTGGGTAATGATCAAAGTCTATAAAATCAGAGAGGAAGTGGGAATATGGCCACAGTCTTGTTCACAAATCCCAGGATATTCTAACAAGGGATATCCCTTTGGAGTTCCAGGGAAATCACTTTAACAGCCATAAAAAGAAGATACTATTTTCACAGCAGGTAATACATTTAGAGAATTATTATCTTGAGGAGTGGTGTATTCTGAGAATGGATTTAGATTTTAAAAAAGGTTTAAATAAACCCAGGGGTGATAAAGCCATAATGATCTAATAATGGGAGGTTAGGAATGTTCTGGGGACATCCTGAGCCTTTTGAAAATGATGCAATCAACGACAGGTACCCTCCTCTCCCCACATGCTCCCCGCCCAGGGCTGGTGGCCCACTGATCTGGCCACTTCTCTCCTCACTTTGTCACCTAGCTTGTTCCTAATCTTCGGAACAGGGCTCAGTGACTGGAAAGCTCAGGAACCTAGTACGAAACAGCAACTCATTCCTCAGAGAGGGTTTTCTTTAATCCTCACCAGGGTCTTTGTCCTAGGATTCCGAATTAGAATTCAGAACAATGATCTGACCATGATTCCCATAAAGATATGAACTTACTCCTTTCGGGATACCTTAAGATTAAAATTTACATTTTACTCAGACATAGAGATGTCGGAAACATCTTATGTTGCAGTGGTGGGGGGATAAAACTGGTTAAACTCTCTACTGGAGAAGCTGCTCATGATATGCTCACGCAGATCAATTAATTCACATTTAAGGGGAAATTAAACATACCGATTATGTAGTACCCATCACAGCCCAAGATATTAAGCTCTAAAATTTACTGCAGTTGATGTAGGGATCAGCATACCTTAACAAAAGCTGGGGCTCCGTCAAATATGTAGAATAAAACTTGAGAGAAAGGTTTTAGCTCGTTTCCAACACAGCCAAGTGTTCGTCACTTTCAATATCTAATAATAGGTCATTGCTGGGGGCTGGGGAGGTTATGACAGCAGGAGGAGGGGGGCAGGGGGTTTGGGGAGGGGGTAGAGTGGAGACGAAGATTCCATTCAGAGAAGAGGAACCTTCAGATGACTATAACACGCTCGGCGAGGCATGAAGAATATTTTCTGTACTCCCGTTTTAGACTGCTTGCTGAAAACTGGTAAAATGTGGCAATGGGCAGAAGGAAATAAAAGAGCCAAGGAGAGGGAAGGGGTGGGAGAGGTGGGGCTGGAGGAGGAAGCCATCCATCTCAAAGCAATATCTGATAACTCCTCATTCTAACCCTAACTACCATCACAAGCTGGGAGCAATCCCTTGGTATCTTTCCAAATTGCAAGTTTGAAAACGTTCGTCTTCATGTTGGGGAGCTATTCAGAGTCACTATTCATTTGGGGAAGGGAAAAGCAGGAAGGTGGGAAGGGGTGGGGACGGGTTAAGGGGTAAAGAGTCACCTTGTTTCGCATTGTACACTTTTGAGGGCTCTGGGCAAGAATACTGGGACATCTGGAGTTCAGAAGTCGAGGAAAATGGGGAAGAACCAGGAAGATGAATACACGATCATCAGCTACACAAAAGAACGGAGCAAAAAGAAGCCTGGATTTGGGCACTCGCGTCTGGCAAGGAGGCCGCCAGCAGAGCTAATGAAGCATTTGTGGTGCAGGACGATTGCCAGCGCAACAAAGAAGATGTGCTTGGGCTCTGCAGATGTGCCAGGGCCCCCAGAGCAAAATAATGACATAATCACCATCAGTGTCACAGACCAGACTGTACACAAGGTGACGGGGGGGGGGGGCTGTAATACACACACAGGGAGGACTCGCCTGGGCCCACGGCGGCTGCGGCCCTGAGGCCTGGGATGCAGGCGAGACCACCTGCCCGTCTCTCTCTAGCTGTATCTCACATTCTAGAGGGAGGCTTGTCCCCACCACTGGTGGCTGTTTTCATCCAATCCCAGCTACTCCTGCCCAGGCCACAGAAACCTGAGAGATTACAAGACATTCGGACCGACTGGAAAAGGCTGAAAAAAGAGAAGGGGAGAAATGAAGGGAGAGTTTTGAGTCAAACTCGTGCTGATTCTGCGAAGTCCTGTGCTCCAACGTCCACGAACCTGACCCTAGTCATACAACCCGAGGGATAAACATTAGCATGGGTGTCAAGGTTTCCAGCTGCAAAGAAAATGCAAGAAATATTTTGGGGAGCCTGGGAGGGAGGGTCACACAGCAGCAGTAAGTGGTCCACCTCGAAGTGAGCACGAAAACAACATGAAGGCAGAAGGAAGCTGCCCCTGCCTGTTTGAAACAAGGTCTCTCAGCTGGCCTCGTCACCTGCCCTGGCTCCTGCTCCGTAAGGTGGGTGTGTTAGTACAGCTGTCTGGCTTTTAAGTGACTTTTGTCAGTTTGAAAGTGAAAGTCTGTTTGAGGAGCTGAAAGAACAATAGCCCAGAGGCCGGAAGAAGGGCTGGCAACACAAAGGACTTAGGCTACACTACTGTCCCTTTTCATTGCTTCTAATGAAAGATTCATAAGAATAACTTTAATTTTTTATGATCCTCTTTTTGGTATGACTCTATTAGTTGTGTCAACTTCCAGATACAGGTCCTCTTTAAATAGCAAAGGGTCTGTTGTGAAAGTGTCTTCAAAGAGCAACGGGGACAGAATAGATTCTGACGATCCTGTAGGTCCCTTTCTCCAGAAGACACTGCTCTCGGGGACACAGAGATGCTTTTCAGATACGGTTCCCTTCCACCTTGAGGTCACCGAGAACACTCCCGTGAAGTGATCTTAAACCTCTCTAACGTGCTAGTTCATCTGCTCCTAGGAAGAACGATTCTATTTGTTTTCTCGGCTTCACTCTATTTAACAGGAACAGTAGTATAATAATCATTAATCGCTCTCTTTTCCCTTTACTTTTCAAATAGCTGTCTCCACAGTGCATCTTTATTTGGTGTTTCAGCCAAAAGGGTGGGGGTGGGGAACAGACCGTATTTGTTTTATGTCACGTCACCAAATAGCACCGAAGATTGGCTTGAGGCAATCGTTGAAGGTGAAACAATAGTTTAAGACCAGGATAATCTACTTTCAAGAACCAAAGTCCCAGGCTTCATCAAAAAGAATGTTTGCAAAAACACTTCTTCTGGCAAAGGTCCACTGAAGTGGTTAAGAGAAATGAGTGAATGACCCTTCCACTTTCTGCCCTATGGCTGAAAAAGAACCAAACAGTTAAAGGGCAATAAAACCCTGGGGGCGGGGTTGGGGTGGGGTGGGGTGAGGAAATGAGAAATTTGATGTAAAACGTTATCCGCCGCATGAAAAGGGATCACCAACTTTTGAACAAGCTCGGGATTCGCAGAAATGAGTTTGTTTAATCGAGGCGAAATACGCAGGCTGCTTTTCAAAAGGCGGTTAGAACTTCTGCAGACATTTAATCCAAGATGGGCCGAACACAATGATACCAACCCACTGAAAGCTCCAACCATCACCAGCGGCTCTCTCTCAGCAGAGAACGGGCTCCCTTTCTCCTACTGATAACCCTTTGTGGGGCACAGAGAAAGAGGCAGGGCGAGGAGAACTGAACGTCAGACAATGGCCATCACGCCACACACTGTCTCTGATCTTTCCTCATCTCTGAAGGACAATTAATTATGAAGGCCTTAGGGGCAGGTCAAAGCAAGGGAAAAACCCACTGCCGTCCCAGCAGTGGACGCGGCTGCCACCTCTGTGTTCGCTAAATGGCTTTGCCCGTTGGGGTACAGCCACCAAGAGAGCCAATAGATCATTGTTGGGGGGGGGGGGGATGGGGGAGGAAAGCAAAAGATTTTTTTGTGTGTGCGCCTGCCCTTGTATAATTCTATTCTCACTGTGAACTCATCCATACACAAAACACAAGGACAATTTTTTTTTTTTTAAAGAGAGAAAAGCCACAGGGTAGGTTGCAGCAGAAACGGCCTCTCAGTGGTGTGTTAAAAAGGATGGTCTTTTCACCAAATCATTTCACAGAGGCAAAACAGACACACACAAAGAGTTGAGACTTTTTCTCCGACATTAAATGGAGTAACTGATAAGGTCAGACATATGATACCTAAAGACATGAATCTGTGAACTCTTGAAGTCAAAGGGCCTCTCTGTGCCGAGGAACAATCTTTCAAAGGAAATAGATCATAGAACTCCACTGAATCCGCTTTAAACTTTATGAAGCAGGAGGAGAAAAAGCTCTAAGTAGGGAAGCTTGACAGAAGAGCCTTGAACTATTTTCTGAAGGAAAGATGAGACCCTCCCTAGGCTGCCACAAAACATCTTTTTTTTTTTTTTTTTCTAAAGGCTCCTCTGAACTTTGATACCAAGACACTGCCATTGAAAGCTGTATAATTATGTGCTATAGCCACTGTAGAAAATGCTTTGTTCCCCCCAACAAAGGACAATAAGCAAAGTAAAGCCACATTACACTGTATCTTTTTCTTTAAGAATGTTGAGAAAGGTCATGGAATGCTATAACTAATAAAGCTGTTGAGTAAGGAGGTTTTAACGTTGATCTTACTGTGCTTGAATGTAACCCAATGACAAAAAAAGACACAGGGCACTAAAAATGCAATGACATTCCCAAATAGATGATAAATCAATGGGCTTGCTTCATTATACTGATCAACACCTTGAACCCCAAAAGGACAGTGGTGTGAAAATGAAGCTTTGGGCAGGCAGTTCTCCTTGTGCCCTCCCTCCACCTCTCCTCCCCTCCCCCCCCACCCCGCCACCAGCTTGGCGTCCTTACTGCTCCCTCCTTCAAATTTCAGGGCATCATTCTGTACAAGGAATATGTTTCCAGACAGCCATGTGTGTACATATATTTAGAGAACATTCATTAGTCTCTTAAAAGATCAATTTGGCTTGTCAATAGGGGGACTGGCAGGGAAAGAAATGGTAAAGGTTTCTTTTCCTCCTCGCCACCCACCAAGAGCGCGTTGTGCGATCATTTAAATGGCGCCTCGGCTTTGAGGCCAAAAGACTGCAAGAACAGTAAGAGGGTTTCCCTCCCGGGCCAGTTTTCCAAATGATCAGTCATGTTTAAGTATCTGTTTGGAGCAGAGGGAAGCGCTTCCTAAATCCACCTGTCCTCATTTTTCTTTAAAGAGATGACAGGGCGAATGAAAGACTTCCAAACACATTAAATCTTCTTAAACGTGCGTCGTGTGGAAAGCGGGAGTGGGTTGGGAATGGGGGTGGGCCTGATGGAGGGAGTAGATGCAGTATGCGTGTGTAAGTGTCATCTGTTTGGGTAGGTTGGGGGGTGGGTGAGGAGTGCTACCTTCTCATTTTCTCTTTCTAAGAGGAGAGTGAGAAGACACAGAGAGAGGCCTGTGGAAGTACCGTTCTTGTCTGTCACGTGACACCTAGAAAAAAGTCAAACCACAGGCTCCACGATGGAGTGTCTGTCCAGTGAGTTATTAGTATCTTAGAAATGACATTTACAAGCCTGCCCATCAACGAATCAAGTTCTCTTTTCTATTTGTTTCTAAGCCTTCCACCCAAAGCCCTGGGTCTTTATTGAGGGCAAGGGAAGTTAGTCACTCTTCCTGGGAGTTTGGACCCTGCCCACAGTTAACTGGCTAGCCACTAATGGCCCATGGGGGATGTCTGGCTGACCACAGAGGGGGAAGAGCTAGCTCATGGGGCTGGAGAACAAGAAGGAGTGCCCAGGGCAGCCTTGGAAATTGACAGTGAGCCCTGCCTTCTTTCCTGCCACCGTCGTGAGGGGAACAGAAAAGCAATACAGTCCACCACACATGCCCTTACGGTCAGAGGGATCAGCCTGGATGAAGGTGTCTGCCACATTCTCTTCCCAGCCTCCATGCAGGCCATCCCAGACCCCCGACCTCTGGGTCGTTCTGCCTTTCTCAGCGGCCAGCCTGCCACAGTCAAACTAGGGAGGATGCTTCCTGGCTCCTTAAGCGGTGAGTTTAACCTTTGTGACTCACACGGCTCGGTTGCCTTCGTTGAGTTCTTTGCAAAAACCTGTAAACCCACCTTGGAAACTGACAGCGTGCGTTGCCTCCTTTCCCTGCCACAGTTGTGAGGGAAACAGAAGTAATAAAATTCAGCTTCTACGCCCCTGAAGACAGAAGTATCAGTGTGATTTAAAAACTGGGAAGGAATCCCAAACCTCCGTTCCCTCCCCATAAAAGCCAATTTTGGAAGCTCTTCAAAGCGAAGTGAGAATGAAACATGGAAATATATACCATAACACCTGGAAAGACAAATTTATTGTTTCCAATCTCATTCAACGTGAGAAGCGGGAGTGAAAGATGCGGTCCGTCACCGAACATGCCTCTCGGCACACCTTCGCGGACTCGCGTTGGGAGGGAGACACCGGACCCCTGTCCTGTAGCCAACTTTCTTCCCTTAAGCACAAGCTGAAAGCGTGGTCACCCTCCCCCACCCCCTTCAGTGTCTTCGTCCACATCCCCTGGGTCTTCTCAAGCTCTCACCACCCCAAGTCTGAATGCTGTGCCAAGAATCCTGGCAATTGTGTAAACTGATACAAAAGGCAGAACAGGCTCTCCTGTCACTTAGAAGGTCCTGACTCACACAGGCCAGGAAACACAGGGTCTAGAAGAGGAGGGAGATGCAGGCCATTCCCTCTGCGCTCGTGATAAACCTTCTCCGTCTGCTGTATTTTCCCGCAGGCCAGGGGTCAGCCTTGAGAGCCAGCAGCAGCAGGGGCCAGAGGGGGTGGTGCTAAGCGGTGACAGAGGTGCCACCAGCAAGCTTATGACAGAGGCAGAGATGGAGCAGAAAGCGGAAAAAGAGACAAGGGCAGGAGGCGAGAAAGAAGGAAGGAGGAGGGAGCAAAGGGGCGAAAGCTTTAGTCTCACCCCTGCTCTCTCTCCCAGACTCCCCTGTCCCCACCCATTTAGAACTACTTTAACAACAGTATACAGCATCAGGTAAGGTGAACTTTTTCATGTGTTAATATCCATATCATTATTAGTACTCACATTAAATAAGTTAACATTGGTGGACCACTTAGAAGAGTGCCCAGGGCAGTGGATAAGACTCGGCGCTCCCCACGCAGTGGGGCCCAGGTTCGATCCCTGGTCAGGGAACTAGATCCCACATGCACATTGCAACTAAGAGTTCGCATGCCACAACTGAGGAGCCTGCCTGTCGCAAGTAAGACCCCGTGCAACCAAATAAATTAATGAAAAATAAATATATTATATAAACAATAAGTATAAGTAAGCAAATAAACAAACAAAACCTCTCTCTACCTACTCCTACTCTCTCTTTCTTCAAAAAAGAAAAAAAAAAAAAAAAAGAAGACGAGTGCCCGGAACATAATAAACAGTCAATAAATGTTGGCTATTTATCATTGCTACAAACCACTGAGTAAATGACTGACAAATTTAAAAATGCAATCAAAAAGACGTTTTATTATTTGGCCAACTAATACTCAGTTGGTTTAATATACTCCTTTGAATTGACTGCATCTTTGGGCTTCATATGTAGACATAACTTCAGTTTCTCTAGCAGGCCTCATCTCTGTTTAAAAATTTGAAAGAAACCAGGTGTACAGTTCTCTACTTTGCCATCTTCTTCACTTGCTCATTTTGGACCACAGATTTATGTGACTTGATCTTCAGGGGAGAAACTTAGATGCAAAAGTCAAGCAGTACGTGCAATAGCAGCTGAGGTATCAGCTTGAGGTGCTGGGTCTACTTCTGGCTCATAGCCACGGCCCACACTGGGAAAGCGACAATGATAAGACCAGTGGCTTTTTAAGCATCTCACTTAAGTACTGACCTCCATGCACAAAGGCACAGAAAAGAAGGATCATCTTATCTGAAGCTTTTGTTAGTAAGTGCCCCAAACTGGGAGGCTACATTAAACACTATTTCACGATATTAGGATCATATGTGGTGGCGGGGGTGTGCATGTGCACGTGTGTGTGTAAGTGGAGGGGGCAGGGCAGAGTCCAGCTCCTGCCTCATCCTTAGCACATTTCTGGGAAGAGCCTAGTTTTTACCGAAGGAGGAATAAGGCCCAGAAGAGTCCAATACCTTGTCTGAAGTCACATGAGAAGTGACAAAATTGCTCCCTGGGCCCCATACTCTTTGCACTGAAGCAGTCTTAAAATAGACACTGCAGATAAAGGAGAGGTGGCCTGGCTGGAAGTGGACATGATTCACAAAGGGAGGAATATCAGATGTTAATCGTATTAAAGGAGGATTTAGATGATGCTAAATGGAGCAGCTTGCTGGGTACCTCTTGATGCCAGCCAGCCCCTGTTTGTGCCATTGTGGCCCTTGCTCTGAGTAGGGGATTAAAACCAACCAGGTAAGGTTTAAATGACCCTAAAAAATCCTAATGGGTACTGTCAGGGTTTGTTCTCTTGAGTATGTTACTCAGCAAAAATGCACAAATCATCCCATGGATCTTGGGCAATTCTTTTATGGAGCTTGACGCATGCTGCCAAACGAATATTTATCATAATAAACTGTAATTAGTTCACTAGCACACCGTTGAATTCTCTTAGCTCAAAGTTGACAGCAATAGACTTATCAGAGAGCAGGTGGGGAGAAGTGAAGCTGTTAACAAGATTTCTTTAAAACATTTAGCCATCGTCACCATGCAGGGGACACGGCTTCAATCCCTGGTTGGGGAACTAAGATCCCGCATGCCATGCATTGTGGCCAAAAATTAAAATAAATAAAAATTTTAAAAGAGAAAATGTTTAGCCATCATCACATTCTTCAGCTTTCGAAGAAACCTGCTAGAGTGTTCTGTCAATATGATGAACCAGTGCTCTATCACAACAGAGACTTTAAAATACTGAAGCAGTGAGTACAAGAAGGAGCCTCACTTTTAATGTGTTCAGCCAGAGAAAAACTTCGCTTATAACCCATTTGGCAAGCAAAATACATTGGTCTTGGATAGCAAAGAAAAACTGGTGGCTTCCACATTCAGTTCTTTATAAGTCACTTAAACTGATCTGCTGAGACCACTGGGAGAAGGGGCCCCAAAGGAATGGGCAAGCAGGGGGCACAGCGGGGGTCAGGTCATTACTGACAAGGCCAGACCCAGGTGCCCCTCTCTCCTTTGCTGTTGAGCACTTCATGGGCCTCTGGGGGCATCTCCCTGAGTAAGGAAAGCAAGAATACGAACATAAGGTGCCCGCGTGACAGAAGTGGGAGAATAATCCTCATCCTCAAGATAATACAAGAAAAGGACCAGCTTTGTCAAGCCACAGCCCGTCCGCTCTCATCATCAGGGGTCCAGCCTGCGGAACCCTTGCCACATTCCCACCTCCAGCCATTGCTGCCCCAGCCAGCAGGGCTCAGCAAAATGCCTTTGTGGGTGCTGGGAGATTTGCTAGCGCTGTCTCATGGAGGGTCATCACATTGCAATGAAAACTGCTGGCTGAGGCACTACATCAGCCAGTAAAGAACTGCCTTACTCACAGCCACACATCTCTTATTGCTGCATAGATACTGCTTTCTGGGAATCATCTACACTGCTTCGTATGTACCTAGAATACACAGGTTGCAGACATACAGAAGTGTGTGTAAGACCATATGAACAAAAAGCAGCACGCTTGTGAAGCTACACCTGTGCAAAACAAACACGCGAGGCAGTCCTCCCAAAAGAACAGAAACAGAAATAAACCAAGACGTCGTGGATCTCTTATAATCGGTACTTAGTAAATTCTCATATCATTTCTTTCAGAAAGGAAATGAATGCTGATGAAAGTTAGAAACCGTGGAGTCATCGATCTTTCTGGACTTTTTAAGGAAACAACTTTCAAAGCTACCACTAAACACAGTGTATGTCAATTCACTCCATATGCCGCAGCCTAAGTGTGCAAAAGTCCTATTGGGGTAGGGACCTCTTCTCTGGAAAGGGAACCACTCTGTGTGTGTTCCTTGCTGCCATTTCTTTGGACTCTCCGGTTCCCTCTTGAGTGGCCACATGGGTCTCTCATGCAAGCTGCAGAGGCGGGGAGTGGGTCAGGACACGAAAGTGGGTCAGGTCCCAGGACTCTGACAGGACCCACAGGGGGTTCTTCATTGCCGCTGGACCTCTTGGCCTACTGGGGGATGCTTGTGTGAGACACCAAGGGAAAAAAAACAAAACACAGATTTGGGGCATTTCTAAAGAAAATAAATATTTTTTTAAAAGGGAGATGACCAAAAAAATAAAGATGAGTTCCTACCTCAAAGTCATTTGCTTTATTGTAGTGCATGTTCAGAGCCCTGTACAGCTCACAGTCTCTGGTTATAGACAGCTCTTCAGTACTGGTGACCCCATCGTTGATGGCTTGACGTGCGTACTTCTCCATCTGAATGTAGTAAAACTCACGGAAATTGCTAAACCACTTGATGAGCTGAGAGGTAATGCATCTGTTGAACTGTTAAATTTAAATGTTGAAAAGGATAAGAACATTGCCATTTTTCTTCATTCATTCTTTAAGCATTTGAAGCACTTTTAAAGTTCCCCTCCCCTCCTTACTTGGAAAGGTATGCTTTTAATTCCACCAAAATGGTGGCAAGAGAGGCAAGAGCAACGATATACTTACAGGATATAATAAAACCGACCAACAATGGAAATTGCGTCACGACCTTCCGCAACTCACATGGGAACCTCACGTTTTAAATCTGATTTTCCTTAAGCCGAATATCTTATTTGAAACATTGTTCTTCATCTTTCAGTAGAACAAATTGCATTTGTATACTTCTTATGGAAATTCGTTCAAGCCATAGAATCCTGGGAAGTCGTTATATTCAAGTATATTCACCAGAGATGGTGAATCACATGACTTCACCACTAGCATGATTTTCTTTTTTTTTAAAAGAGAATTTGTGTCATCACATGACAATCTCATTCGATGCTGGAAAATGGCTTTCACACAAAAGGGGAGGGATCCGGCACTTGCCTAGTTTTTGGTTATGGGTGATCCCCGCAGCCATCGGCTATGATTTCACTTAATGTCTGCCCGTGGTAATCACGGCTGTCTGGTCAGACCTCCATACCTGTTCATACACTTCCTACAGCCAGCACTGGAGAGGACCCATGCCCTCTTTCCACTGGAGTCTATGCAGTTTGGGAGGTGTGGTTAAGACACAGTCCCCAGACGGCATAGACAGAATCTTTATTACATTTTTTTAAATGCCAAGTTACTACAACATGATTAGGCTTTAAAACTTTGTTTACCAAGGTTTCCCGATGACCTTTTAAATGAAGATGTCTTCCTGGATTCACTGCAAATGATACCATTCTTATTGACAGTCCTCTGTGCACGTAAAGGACAGATGCATCTCAACTTGCCAAGTCAAAACCAATAAATCCATAGCTTTATATCAGGCAGGCTGACAGACAACCCCCTGCCTTTTGTCATCACAGGCATTCCCTTCCCTGGGCCCCCAGAAAAAGATGTACATTCATCAAAAATCAACAAAGACCACTTATCAAACACTGGCCATGAGGACATCCAGACTCCAACAAGATGACAGCTAAAGTGTGTATCCGGGCTGTAATTACTACACAGAAAGTTGTTTCTATACTAGCAAAGATAATAAATGAATGAAAATTTATGGCAGAGAATGGAAGTAACAAGGAAACAGAAGCAGGGAGACTGGTGTTTCTCCCAAAAGGCCAACTTGCATCATAATTGCCATGGAGTTGCAAGGGCCCTTACAGATAATTGACCAGAAAATGATTAAGTCATCAGCAAATCGCTTCTGCTTGCAAGAGTTCAAACATGTACTTAACCTATCCAAGAATTATATTTTCACTCCGTGTGTCTGCTCTGTCTCTATTCAGCCTTGCGGGGAACCTGATTAAAAAGACAACTGAAGGACCCCCGTTATCTGATCTTCTGGTTGCCGATTTCAATAGAACTTAAACCCATTACGATTTGCTGAACTTGGAGTTCTTTCCATTTTATCTCAGCAGTAAAATACACTGTCCAAATTTCCAGACACTGAGATAAGGACTACAGGCCCCCGTGACGGCTTACTGTTCCTTTTTAATTCTTTTAGAATAAGAAACAAAACATTACAAAATGATAGCAGGCTGTGCACTGGGGAATGAAAATTGCTTTGACATGGAGATTAGGCTTCTGCATTGTTACAAGACATTGTCTCATATGGACAAGAGTACTGTAGAGGAAAAAAATAGAAGGGTATTTTTTTTCTAGAATGGTCATGAATGACCTAATGGGGAAGGACAAAAAAGTAAGTGCACTTGCCATTATTTAGGAAGGGGACATAAAGGGAGATTTAAAGCTTATTGTTAGAGAATGGAAATACCAGAGAGGAAGAATGGGCAAAAACAACAGACTCCCCAAACATGAGACAAGGGAAATGACCAGCACAACAGCTTGAAGAGCAGGGTTTGCCTCCACGAAGCGGGAACTGAAATTTACTGAAATTCGTTCAGTTTGAGCTGCTGGCCACGCCAGCAGAGGCTGCCCAACCCCATCCCCCTTTTCCAGATAGTCACCTTGGGGGAGAAAAAGTGTGCAACTTGAAAGAGTTAATGTCCCCCATTCTGTAGTGGCTTCCCAGAAAAGGATCAATTGTTCTATCAAGGCAAGCTCTGTCATGTTAATGTGTTACTGCAAAAACTGATCGCTACAATAAAGAGGCTGTGTTTCCACAGTGTACGAGTCCCTGTGACTTTGATTAATGCTTCCCACGGGACATCTCAGCCTCAATATGGGCTGGAGAAACTTCCTAAATATTCAATGAGCATGGTCAAAAGATGTATAAAACAAATCAATCTGACACCTTAATCTGGCTGGGCAGCAGTTGACTCAAGGGGTGGAGGGAATGAGATACATCATTTAACACCGCCGGCTTGAAAAGCCGTGAGCGTCTGTTCTTCAAAGCTAAAATGACACTGAATCTGTTGTACTTAGTGGTCTAAGAGTTATTAGTTTATACATTAAAATCAGCACCCAGGAGCGCCCCGGAAGATGGTGGGGGCCCATGGATCCTCAGCCTCTGTTTCCCATTTGCCCCCTTGCCCTTCTCAAAGGAGCTGCAGGTCTGATGAGCTCAGCTTTACGTCTCGCTGAATGTTGGGGTGAGGGAATTAAGTTGGACTCTGTGAGAACACAGAACTTTGTTTAGATTCTTGCTCTGGGATTTAAACTAAGATGGCCCTGGCTTCATCTTTCATGTATCTCATCACTGTAGAAGAATTTTTCTCACCAAGCCAACATCTTCGAATTGTACAGGATTTCCTCCTACCTCTTTTTTCTCCAAGGTAATTTAAAAGCTTTCACCTCCTTCCCAAACAGAAGTCATTTATGGAGAGTGAAGCACTGTCTCCCTTCCAAAGGGTGGGAGGATCACCCTGGAGGGTCTCACCTTCTGGTGCTGGTTGGAGATTAACTTAGTTCCGCAACTGTATCTCGGATGGACACCGAGGCTATATCTTATTCATGAAACAAAATATTTTCCGCTCGTGTTGTATCTCTCGGTCTTTTACTTGCAAACCGAATTTCTGATCACTATTTGAACTGAAGTGACTTTGTAATTCAGAAAGGGACATTTTGCTAGAATTAGGAATTTTGTCTTCATGTATGTGGCCCCAAACAAGTATACACTTGTGTCATTGAGTCAAGTATTATTTGGTCCAGAGACACATGGATATGTCCTTTTTAAGATATATGATACAGGGTTTCATTTCTGATAAAGCCCTAAGGTCTCTTCTCCAGCTTCTAGGGATTTCTCAGTTCTGTGGCTTCTTAAATCCAGACTGAAATAAAATTTTGGATCATGCATTTATATAGAGAGAAACCTAGTTATTTCAGCCTTGCAAATAATTATACACATTTATATATCCATATCTAGATAGAGACGTGTGTGTATGTATATATATACACACACAAACACACTACATATTTATATATATACACATATATACATCACATACATATGCATGAGTATATGCACTGCCAACATTCAAATTCTGGATTTTCCTTCATATTAAAGAAATCCAAGAATGCGCTGCCATTGTTTTCTAGAAAGTTTCTGGAACACCTCGCCCAGACTATCCTTCCCTTTCTATGCGTGACTTTCCACTCTCATCAGTGTAAGCTCAGGGAATACAAATGCATTTGTTACTAGCCAAAGAAAAAAGACAATTAGGAAAGTTACCAATGTGTAATTCTTTCCAAAAATAAAAGAGAAATGACCTTCGGTGATTTTCCGCTTTGCATTATATGCCCTACTGTTTCCCCTCCATTAGAGTGGATAATTGGGAGTTAACCAGACTCTCGTACACTCTAACGGCCTTCTCTCCCAGTATGGGTAGAGTATGGATAGAATCTATAATCTGAATACTAGTGCTCTTTTTACATGAAATAGTCACCCAGGTATTTAATGGTTATTTACATAGAGTGAGTGATTATTTGCAGAGCTGAACGACTAGATGTATTCTAAAGGAATGGGAACAATTTCTTGTTGGTTTACAGTGCCTGGTAGTTATAAAGCCACAAATCAACAATCTCCCCAAACCCTCGCCCTTCCTCTCACCACACACGCGCAAAAACATGAATGCTTCTAATATTTATATCTACTGTTGGGTAGTGTTGCTGGCTCAGAATGGCTACAGCTTTCCACCCTCCAGGTGGCTACATTTCAGTGGTAGGTGAGTGATACCTGTATATGCAGTTTGTAAAGCTCTTTGGCCTCCTGGATGAAAGGTGCTATATAGATAATATAAGGTACTGTCATCATTGTATTACAACACTGCAGATCACTGTACCAAGAGGCATGAAGGACGTAACATGGACACCTACACACACACACACACACACACACACACACACAATAACAATTTTCTCCCTCTCCTCCACGCCCCCTCCTAGAACTAAAGTGTTGGGAGGATTCCCCGGGAGAAGAACCAGCTTTAGAAGCTGGCTGGTCCTCAACCAACTGACACATGCCCTTCCATTTGTTGGTTCCAGATGCTCCCCCCCAAGGTCCATACCCTGTCCTGGTCTACTGTGGCACCCTACCTTTCTTGTGCCTAATGATTCTTAACCAGCCATTTAAGTTACTGCCTTTCTCTGCCTTCCCATCCTGCCCAGTTTGCTGGCACTGAAAGAGGAGGAAACATGCCTTCCACTTGAGGAGCTCAGCCAGGGAAGGAGAGAGAGAAAAGGCTGAAGTTGCCACACAATTCAAAAGCAAACAGGAGGGAAAACAGAACTTTTCTTATAAGGCCTACTAAAACATCACTGAAAGAGAGACTGAAATGCGTCGGCCTGCAAAAAGGGCCAACGAGGCAGCTCAGGCATTAGGCATAGAACCCACGGCAGAGAGAGGGGACTGTGGAGGAAGGAGCACGTTTTGGCAGCTCGTGGGTTCTCCATGGCAGAAATAAGACCTTGTTACACACAGGGGTGGGCAGGGGAGGGTGGGGGGAAGAGCACCCAGCCCTAATAAACTAATCTCTCACTAATGTAATGTTTATCAAGTTCCTTGGATAATGATACCATGCGTGCCACTATCATCATCAAAACCCAATCTATGTTTTAAAAAGTTACCAATGATTAACACAACATCAAGTTGTTGCAATTACTTAAAACCCACACACAGACACAGACGCATACACACACACACACACACACACACACACACACACCCAGGAGGTCCCCATATTCTGTAGAATGAGGGAGGCTGCAGCTGTAGGCCGACAGCTTTCATATCCTCATTTGAATAATGTGTCCTGAATCTGTCACTTTATTCATTCCCCTTATGCTCAGTGTACTCTACATCAACAACAAATTAAGTTGTAAATAAGAGACAATCATCACTTTTGTTTTTAAGCAGCTACTGCAGAGAGAATTTCAATGTACGCTCCTTTCGACAGGGGGAAAAAGAGGTGCTAGAGTTTGTGTTTCTAAGCACAAATATGGGGAAACTAACAGAAACAAAAACAGAAACTGTTTACTGTGGCTGAGGGGAGGGGAAAAAATCTCTAAAGCACATCTCTGCAGGACCAGCTGAAATGTCTTCCAAGAAGTTATTAAGACATGTAAAGATAGTGGCTTCGCTTCCTGGACTAGAATGAAAGTCTGTGTGCCCAGTCCTATGGTCTTAATACGCAAGGAGCCTCCTCTTTGCTTGGCACAGCTTTAGACCAAAAGACAAGCTCATTCAATCAATTATAACACAGGTGTCACCAACCGACTCCACACTCATCTCCATTAACTTCCAAGAGTTCAAGTACCTCATGCACAGGAATTGAAAACATTAATACTGAAAAATGTTCTTACCTTTACATCAGAGAAGTAGGTCTTCAGCATGTTGGAGCTGGGATAACGCGTGTAAAAGAACATGAGCTTTGCTTTTTTTAAGTGATTGGGTGACAATCCTTCCTGCATGTAGGATGCGATTGGTTAAGGAAACAATTTCTTGAGACACAAGCACCTACCATCCCTCCCTTCCCTCCCCCCACCCCCCCAGGAATCTGGAGACCCACCCAGCAGCCATGGGAATTCTGGAAGATAAACGGCGCTGGCCACGGAATCCACTGCTAATTTGCTGTTCTTGCTCAGAATGACCACTGTCGATCAGAAATTGCCAAAGGTAATGGTGAAGAGGCACAATTGAGTTGTGGAATCCTGGAGACCTTGTGGTGAGGATGGCAAAACAGGGCCCCTGCTTGGAGCCCTTATGCTATCTATATGTTCACTTGTTGCTAAGGAGACCAATGCACCCAACAGGTACTGCACAACTCTTATCATGAGAGTTTTTTTCTTCTTCACAATAACAGTTCTGTTTGTTCTTCTCTCTGCTCTCTGCAGTTGACATCCAATTATTACACTAATGTATGTGAAAATACAAAATGCATTATTTTGAACACTATTAGGCAAGCTTCACGTTTTACCTTTTAGTGCTAATATAACGGAGCATCTTGACTCACTTTCTTCCCATCTTATTATTATATCCTTTTCATTGTTTCCTTTTCCATAACAGCTAAAAGTTGGGAGGGGTATTTTGGGCACTCAACTAAAACAGGGAGGGGGCGTTGCTTTTGTTAAAGCAGGGGTGCAAAACCAAATAGCATTTGCCCCTCCTGGATTTATAGTTAACTCCTTTGGGGGTGGCACAGTGGTTGGGGCTACCAAATCAATACATGTGGGTTAGCAGATCAATAAATGGCCACTTACCCCAAATAAGAAGGCCTATTTATCTGGAAACATCATTACCTTTTAGATCTGTAAACAGCAGCCACGAAAACAGTTCCCAAGAGAATGTGAGGCTAACCATAACATTCCAGGCTTCCTGATCCCCCCCCCACCCAGATTCTTGGCACTCCTCAGCAGACTCAGAGCTGGGATGGCTCTGGTCACATCTGTGCCGCAGCCTGGCCCTGCCATTTCCTCAGCAAATTAATGGCTTTATAATTTATCAGAAATGAAGATGCACGTGGAGAAAATCAATGTGGTCCCCCACAAGGTCAATTAAGGGTCCTTCCTAGAAGCTTCTCTAAGGATTTTCTCTTAAAAGAGAGTCTGGGAAAAAATAAGGAAAAAAAGAAAAGAAAAGAAAAGAAAATATGCATGTTTGGGTGTGCACGCACACACACACATAAGCACACGCACACACTTGGCTAACAAACCCAACAACAATTTCATACCGTGTGAAGCAAGGTCACATAAACACAGATATTTAGGAAAGGTAAAGGTTTCTAAATGACCTCCAGCAAGTACAGTATGACCAATCTTAGGAACAGAGGGAAACCAAAAAGTACCTAGGGAAGCATAATTGAATCCATATTGATAAGCTCTTGACTACTTATACCAGGGGGGTTAACCAAATATTCTGCTGAGAATTTGATCAATTAGCACTCCCGTTAACATCACGCAATTTCAAAAAGATCACCTTTGTCTGTCTGTAAATTGAAAAGTGAAATATTGTGCCTTCTGTTTTCAGTGAAAATAAACACTGAAGAAAGAAATTTTGATGTTATATCTGTAAGCCAAAGCAGCTTAACTGAACTTGTGTTTTTGTTTGAGATCCTTAATGATTACAAAGACGATAATTTATGACTGACATACTTCTTGTGCCAAGGAAAGAGTTGAAAGGCCCTCCAGTAACCTCCATTAGACTGAGAGAGGGGACTAAAGGAGCCCCGCACACTTCAGGACCATCTGTCCAAATGGATAAGTGAAATAATAGTTGCAAGCTGTCTCCTATTGCCTCGTGATAAGAGTTTTAGGCGAGTCCAAACTTCCACAAACATCCTCCGATCTGGGTTCTAATCTGTTCTTTGAGAGGGCTACATTCAAACAACCTAGTACATTCAATTATTAGCGGGGAAAAGTCCCAGATCTTTTCAAATTTGGTCTCGTACAAAACAAATTGTTTTGCTGTGGTTCTCAGATAGTTATTGAGCCACCAAAACTTCCGGAAGCTTTCGATGCCTTTAAATTATGCTAAGATGTTTTTGTCCTTTTTATTTAAAAAAAACAGAGCAAAGTAGCTATGTTCTTTTGATCAGGATTTAGAGGCTTTTTATTTCATGAAAAAAAAAATCTTTCTAATTTGAATTTCTCAAGTCCGTTCTTTGCTTTAAAATGCTTCCTGTTGGAAATACTTGGAATCGATCAGTGGAAACGGAACACAGAATACATCTTTATTTCTTGCTCATCGTGTAATTAAGACAAAATTCCCATAAAATATATGTTTCTAATAAACTATTAAAAATAGCTAATGAAAGATTTAAAAGCCAACAGTTAGATAATCCTTTTTTTTTGCTCCTCAAAATAAATCTGAACTGACCAATTGGTTAATTTCCCTTTTAAGTGCTTGTGCTGAAAAGCAACTGTTCTTCCAAGAAAGCACTAGCTGTTTCCAGGATACTTACACACGCACAATGACTCATGATGGAATAGATTCAGTAAACATACAGCTGTACTGAACACGAGCTAAGCTCCATTCAAGGCCAGGAAAGAAAATGAGCACAAATAAATATTAAGGAGGTAAAGGGGGGTGGGGTGAGGGGGGATGGAACGCAAACAAGATCTGTCCCGGCAGCTCATGTGGCTTTGCCTCCATTCTCTTAGCCATAGCTTTGTGAAGACAGATGACATTCAATTCTATGTATAATGCAAAATAGACAATAACTGCTGAAACTTGAGACAGCTGCCAGGTGTAAAAAAAAAAAAAAAAAAAAAAGGAAAAAAGAAAAGAAAGGAAAAGAAAAAAAAAGATGATAAATCCATAAATTAATGAAAGACATCTGCTCGGGGATATAAAAGATCAGAGAAGCAGGGTACTGCAGCTGAACCTAAAGCGGTGTTCAAACAACCTGAGAATTTAAGTGTTGTCTGTTTACCAAGCACAATATAACCTCACCTAAACAGCAGCCGCAGGAGGAGCAGCGGAGGCAGCAAGAAGGCAAATGGGAGAATAATAGGTTGTGAAGGCTGCAGGAGGAAAATTCTTTTTTTTCCAGCTGAACCCTGAATCGTGGCTAGAGGTTTTACATGCTGCAGTGCCAACCAAATGGGTCAGGACTACTTGCCTACAATTTCTCAAATGCTTTGCAACCTGGAGAATTTTAGCTTTCTCCTTAAGCTCTGATTTGCTATGTTTCTAAGAGACTTTCTCCTTTAGAAACCTTAAATGGGGAGAAAAGATCTAAATTCTGACATTTAATAAAAGGGACAGAGCAAATTGTTGCTCAACTAAGACGTTTAACATAATTGGTGGGATGTGTAGTTTATGGATTTTTTTTTAATTGACTTCATAATTGGAGGGAGGGGGAGGGGAGAAACTCAAGAGTCTTCCAGTCTTTAATATACATGTTTCTCTGTAGCTAATATAACTAATAGAATCCCTATGGCCCCACACGACTTCCAAAAATGTAAAAGATCAACTTCTATGGGTTAATTCACATTTTAGAAATTCATTTTTAATTCAGGTTTTCCAGACAAATTTTAGTTTCAAATTATTAAACCATTTTTCTTTTTAAACTTCAAGTATTTTTTTTTAACATTCTCTTTAAAATTCGAACAGGGAAAGCTGGCTGTCACGGAGAAGAGGCTCAGTTTCTTCATCTGCACGTCTTAAGCGCTTAGAACACTGCTCTTGTGCTTTAATTGGGTGCATGCAAATGTTTGAGGCCTGAACAAAGCTATTTTTCTTGAGATGCAAAGAGGATGAATGACAAGGAACATCAGGAGGAAAAACAATTGGCTGGCTGTTTCT
Source organism: Hippopotamus amphibius kiboko (assembly GCF_030028045.1). Lineage (NCBI taxonomy): Eukaryota > Metazoa > Chordata > Mammalia > Artiodactyla > Hippopotamidae > Hippopotamus > Hippopotamus amphibius. The sequence goes on along the minus strand of NC_080188.1, from coordinate 162,562,405 downwards.
TTTGGAATTTGAATAAAACTTAATATTTGATTAAATAGATTCATTTGCAAAGACACTGAACAAATTTTTTTATATCCAAGACGTGAGCTTTTGGCGCAGGTGCACTGACATTCAGTTTACCACGCATACGTTCACTACTTCCTTTCTATTAGAAGGGATAACAAGGTAGTGTGCTCTATTATGTAGAACATATTATGCTTAACATGCTGGACTTAGAATGGATTTATCTGATAAACTGGTGTTCTTAATAGCTCTTATCTTGCCTACTTTGTTCAAAGAAACAGATGATGCCTTTTGGGGTGGGAAAGAATCATTCCTTAAGAATTCAATTCTTCATTACAATTTGGAAAGCCATGAACTAAAAATAAAAACAATCATGACAATCACGAAGGTACTATTTCATCCTATTTCTCCTCATTTCTGTTGATCTTTTCTAAGAATAACCGCATAATAGGTTCACATATGGCCTTGTCTACCTAAACTGAAGTAAGATCACTTGCTGTGATTCCTAGAGATTTCTTTAAACTAAAAGCTTGAGAATTTTACTTAGATACCATCAGGTAAGTCAAGGGGAGAACTCATTGATGTATAAGGATGGAGACAGGAGCAAAGCAGATCCATTCTCCCAACAAACACTCAGATCCTCACTGGCTTCAGAATTGTGTGGACTCTAGAAAAGGCTGCTTGCCTACCTTCTTCCTGAGAAATGATATAGTAAAGAGATAAATGGTTAAAAGGGTAAGGTTGTAGAGGGGAAAAGAGAAAGAAATAGAGGCTGGAAGGCCAGCAGGTGGGAAATGTAATCATTAATTGCAGCAAGAGGCCAAAATTATTTAGCTATGCAAAAGAAACAACTCCGGGGTGTAAGCAACTAGCATTTCATATGAATACAGGTGTTTCCAAACCATGGCTGTTGAGCAGAATCTTCTATGGTAAGAGAGAGGAGAAGTTATTCCTCTGAAGAAGAAGCAACTAAATTCTCTTTAAAGCCTTTGATATGTATAGAAAGAAAAGGAAGTTCTTTCTATTCAAATCCTCAAAATTCCTCAGGGGATTTAGAAAGGGTGAGACAGTGAGCACAGCCAACACTGAGAGCAATCCAAAGATTTTTTTTTCTTAGAAGATCCAACTTATTAAAAAAAAAAAAAAAAAGCACAGGCATAATTATCTGGATACAGTGACAAGGTGACAAGTCTAAGTAAAAAAAAAAACCACCACCAGAAACTGGCATCTTGAGTTAAAGAGTTTAGTATGGCCTTATAAGACTTTGAAACATGGCTTCAAATATTCACCCAAATGGGCATCTCCCTTTCCTGCGTGTGTGTGTGTGTGTGTGTGTGTGTGTGTGTGTGTGTGTGTGTGAGAGAGAGAGAGAGAGAGAGAGAGAGCGAGAGAAGCAACCCACCATCCTTACAACTGGCTTCAAAATGAAGTAAGGGATCTCTCAGGAGCAATGGGGTCTAGCCTAGCCCTGGACATGAGCCTGGTATGAACCTCAGGAGATGCTCTCCTGCAAAGGGTAAAATGAAAACCATTCAGGGCCTGTGTCTTTGTACTTTGCCTTTCTCATCACCAACAGCTATGTTCCAACTTGACCAATGTTTACCGCCTGCTTATGAGGTGTAAGGCATCGTGCCTGGAGCAGCTTTGATTCATGACTGGTGGATTAAACTTTAGATCTCTGAAAGTTAGAAGTTAAATCAGCAACCAAACCAAGACTCAATTTCTATTTACATCCTAAGTCCTCAAATCTTTCTAAGACATTATTCTCTTCTTCCCCTCTATGGAAAGAGACTCTGTGCTTAACTGCCCAAGTGGGTCTCATACTTGCGGCTCACATTCACCTTATCAGAAATCTTCACTGTTATCCTGAGTTGGCTGGAAGGATGACCTTCACATCAAGGCAAAAATATTTCCACCATAGCTGGGACTTTGCATTTATATGGCAGCCTCTGGAGTGGGCTTAGATATGGAAATGTCAATCTCTAGTCATCAAGACAATTGCTCAAAATCCTCAATTTAGCAACAGCCAACTTAATTGCTAAATTTTATATCCATCTGGCAATTTATTAGATAAGAAACATGCCTCTACTTGCCCCAAACGCTACTATTCTACTCCCCCAAAACATCAACAACCACAAGATTTTTAAAAATTTACTGAAAGGACCAATTTACAGAGAAAAAAAAATCGAGAGTTTAAAATAGCTAGAGTTCAGGACAGGTCTAATAAAAAAATATAACTGGCATCTCTACATAAAAGTCAGGTTCAAAATATAAAAGAGACATAAAAAGAGGCATTTTTAAAGTCGAATACAGCTGAGTTTTATATTTAATTGTGCTCTCTTGCTTTCCAAAATAATTTGCTTTGTGGATGTTAGGACAAAAGATTTCTGTGTATGGCTGAACAGAGGTTAATCAGCCATAGAGGCAGCTGCACCAGACCCAAAGAACAGACCTTGGGTGAACGGGAGAGAGACGGATGCTGTCTGAATAAATCAGTACCTGTATATTTCCTCTAAACCCTCCCCCCCCCATCTCATTTAAAGATTAAGGAGAAAATCTAACTCCTCATCCACATCCATCTTTCTCCCACTGCAGCCTCCCACCAGTAAAGTGTTCCTCATAAGATTTAATTAGGCTTCTTTAAAAGGACCAGGAGCCTTGTAGACCGTTAAAGGGAGAACTCTTCTTACGGAATCTTTCGGATCTGAAAACTGACTTTTTCTCTCTTTACTCCACTATGAAACTTAGCATGTTAAAATAAAATCTGATAGAATTCACTATTACAATGAGATTTTTTTTTTCCATCTCTAAATCTACTCTTGGGGAAAAAAAAAAAGATAAGATGATACAGGAAGAAACAGCAGAAAAAAACTGCTGTGAAAGCACAAATTAAATATTAGTGCTTTGGGGCAATTAACAACTTGTGAAAGTGGCAAAGATGTTGGTTTCCTGTGAAGCTTTTGTGCAACCAAAAGTGCCACATGCGTGTTGATAAAAGCCTATTACTCTAAGAGGAAAGACTGCATTCTTAAGAAGATACTAATCTACATCATTTTAAATACTGTGTAAACCTGACCTTTTGGGGAGCCTTTTTGGTTTGGGTTTGTTTTCCCTGCGGGGGCGGGGGGCAAATGAAAGGATATTGCACTTCCCGAATAAGGTGAGATTTCGGACATGTCTTGAAGATCGCCACACTCGGATTTGATGAGAGACAAGGAGAGCCCCTCTGCGGTGCTCGGTGGATGTGCTGGTGAACAAGGATGGTGGCTCAGGTGGTGGGATGACATCTTGGTCCTCAGACTCGTGGTCTCCCTAGTTAAGTCTAAGGATTCAGGAGAGGCTCTGTCTTTGCCCGAGAAGGAGCCAGAGGGAGCACCTAATGGACTCTGAAACGGGTAGGCCATCAAGGGGAGGGGAAAGGGGTGGCGGAAGGTGGACGTGGTGAAGCCCGCGGTGGCCGAGAGAGGCGACTGGTGCAGGGGCTGGTGGTGGCCGCCAGCGGGGGGGCCGGAGGCAGACTGGTCAGATGAGTTTTTGCGGACCACCAGGGGCAGTGCTTCTGTCTGGTCTGTGGAACTGGGCATCTGCACGTTGCCAAAGGTGTCCAGGGGGTTCGGAATGATGACGTCACCAAAGCACTGCAGGCGCTGGTTGGTGGTGTGGAAATTGTGGTTCTCCCCGTTGACTGCGAATCTGGCCTGGGGGATCTGGAGCGGTGGGAAGACCTGAGGAACCTGGCGGGAGGGTTTGGCCGAGAAGACTTTGACCACAGTGTCCACAACTTGCGACATGGCAGTGTTCAGTTCCTGTTTCAAGGTCTCGGCCAAATGTTTGCCGTCGGGTTGTAAGGAGTTTGGCCCGTGGTCTCTTTCTTTGTTGTTGCCTTCTCGCTTCGGCTTGTTTTCGGCCATTTCCTGCTCCCGGATCAGGGCCCGGGCTCTGTCGATGAACTGCCCCGGGTCCAGCTCGCACATCTCATTGTCTGACCTCCCCACGGAGTCCTGGGCCCTGGCATCCAGGATCTCTGAGCGCATGCTGTCTTCAGACAGGTTACCATCTTCATCATTTTCAGAATCAGTGCTGTCATAGATCTGGTAGAACTTTTCCTGCAGCTGGCGCAGCTGTTTCTGCATGTCCTCCAGCTGCTGTTTCAGCTGTCGGCGCTCTTCTCGCTTCTGTTCTTTGCGGGCTGAAACCAGCTGCTGGAAACTCTGTTGCTGCTGCTGGGGCAGCTTCTGCTTGCGTTTGTTTTCTCGGTAACTTTCTCGGGGACTCACAGACTGCGGGGCCATCTCTCTTTCATTTTCATTGCCCCGTAATGCCACGCTGGGGGAATGGCTCATACCCCGGATTATATTCTCAACCCGGGCGCGCTTTGCTCTCAGATGCTCGTCACATAAGCGATCCATATCAAACTGGCTCATAGTAGGCCTGCCAAAAGGGGAAAGACACTCTGGGGGGCTGTCTCTTGAAGAGTTGCTGCATATATCCTCCTGATGTACTTCGGAGCCTGTACTAGAGAGACCGCTGGCTTGGAAACTGGGCTCCGTGCCACCATTTTTGTTCATGTTATTTTTCAACAGCTGGGAAATTATGGTTGCTCCTGGAAAAGGCATCATGGCATCTTCATACGAGTTCGCCCTCTTCAGCAGCTTGCGAAGTACATTTGACTTTTCCCCATCTGCATGCTGCACCACTGAATACTCAACATCCTGCTCGGAACCTTGGGGATTCATGGCACTAAAGAACGTTGCTCTTGCCTTAGCAAAAAATGCAGATGCTGTCCCTACCGTCCTTTTCACTCCAATGTCAACTCTTCTCCTCTTGGTTTGCCGGCTTAAGAGGGCTGTGCTGTCATGGTCAGGCATCACTGGACAGTTATTGTGCCATCTTCAAAAGCTCGTCAGCTGGGCACAGCTCAAGAATCCCGGGACCCTGGCCAACAGAACAAAAGGACTGATGAATCATTTTCTTTAAATTTCTCCAAATTTCCTGACCTCAATCCTGAATCAAATGCAAAATGCATAGGCTCTGGGATTTATGGCACATTACAATTATTGCAATTTATTATGCACTCTGCTTGAAATGAAACATTTTTAAATATTTCTGCTCCACTGGTTTAAGATGGATTAAGATTAAAAAAAAAAAAAAAAGCAAAAACTGCTTAAGCACCAGTAATATGATTCTCTTTCACAAATGCCTAAAATGATACTGTTTATCTTCAGAAGAAACAGTAGATTATAAGAACACAGCCTCTGACAACCAATTGATTAAATTTTGGGCACTGAGATTCATATTACAAAAGAAGATAAAAGTGGTCTATACTTAAGAAATAAGGTTAAATTTTGAGGACGCATGAAATTTGGATGAAAAATTCCATTTCTGCAATAAAACTATTGTGGTTTTAATGCTATTAAGGGAAAAATGACTCTAAAAATGCAAATATTTCACACACACTCTTTATTACTGAGTTTCAAAATATTTTTGTCATATGTGAAATGGGGAGGGGAACACTCCCATCAGCATCTTTCCAACATAAATGGTCAATTTAACATGGAAATAAATGCACAAATACTCATTTTACAAGTCTGCTTATTTAGCAGAGATACATGTTTTTTACTACTAAAATCACATTTAAAGATGGTATCTGTTGCTGGATTTTAATGCAAGTATGAGGATATTTATAAATTTTCATGATGTCTTTTTGATGACTTAAATTATTATAAAGTTGGACTCAGTGCAAAAGAAGGACATTGTCAAATTTTAGAAATCAATATATGGAACAATAAATTGAGTTAGGCAAGGATAAATACATCTTTAGTACTAGTTCTTTTTCTATAATCTGCCAAAATAATACTTCAAATGCCTAAAGAAACTCTTTAACATATACCATTTGTGAATCTTATTTCTTATGCTGAATTAAAGGATCAAAAAAACAAAAAACAAAAAACAAAACAGGGGGAAAAAAGACTGAAAGAAGATATATAAAGAAGAAAGAAAATAACATCCGTTAAATATGTGAGAAAGGGAAATACCCTCTCTTCATATGAACTTCCATTGTTTCTTGGGAACACAAAATAAAAAGAGAACATCCTTCCTTGCATTTTATAAAAGGCACCTGACATATTTTGTGACATTAACCAATGATGCTAACCCCAAATTTTGTATAAATGTTAAGATGTCACAGCTTTTTGCTTACAATGAACATTTTATGAAGAAAATGAAATATTTTTTTCACACAGGGTTTATCTAATATTAAACTTCACGTTTGCTTAACAGAGCACATCTTCACAATAACAGGGTCTATTGCCAAAGGCAGCGTGCAGAGTGTTGGAACAGCTCCCATCTCTTTCGGTTCACCTGTAAAAACATCTACGTGCTCCCTAGGACTGCATCTGTGGCTAGTTTTAAAGAATGACTATCCATGCAAATAGGCATAATTTCAGCATGAAATAACCTGTAAAAATCAAGAAAATGCTCAATGCTTAGATGGCAATGTGTTTTTTAAGTGACAAAGATTTCATCGTGCAGCCCTTGTTCCCAGTTTTTATATGAAGATACAATATTTAAATAAATCTTGTTTCAGAGTGTCAAGAAAGCAACATGAAGCTTCTTTATATGTTTTTTTGGATGCTTGAGGCTAAAATAGCTTTTGTACGCCTCAGGATAAAATTTCCTGAACTTGGCATGGAAACAGATCTTGATAACTTCAATATATAGAGTTCAGAATTGAATTCAAGATGATTGTGACCCCTCACACATTAATAAGTGAAACTGGCTTCAGGAATACAAAAATGCAATGGCAAATATTTCACTAACACATTAGATATGATAAATCAGGTGCAGCTGTCAGGTGAAAGAAAGAAAAAGGGGAGACTGAGACAAACAAGAAGAAGGATGAATTATTTTAAAGCTCAGAAAGACTTGCATATTGAGGGGGGATGTCTTTGCAAGGAGGACTTTGTGTAGATCAGTTTTTCAAAAACAGAGTTTGTTGCCACTGTTTAAAAATTTTACCTCTTGTCTTTTTGTGTGAAAATCATTTTCTCTTTAATATCACCTGAAAAGCACACAGATCTCCAGTAAAAATGTTGAACACACTTTCTGCAGTATTTTCTTCCTCTGTTCTTCTTAACATCCAACCTGGATTTTCTTCCTATCCATCCTTGCTACAGGAGGAGCATCTCTGCAACAGAGGCTCAGAAACAACACGCTGGTGTAAGGGATGAGCACAAGGTCATCCCCAGCCATCCTTCCTTTCCCAACTGCTATTTACCTCTTCGTGAACTGCACTTCCTCTCATCTAGCCTAGGTATCAACAGCTGCATCCCTATTTCATGCCTGAGCCAAGAGGAGGGCTGTGCTCTTCCTAAAGTGGAAAGAAATGATATTCTCATCTTCAGTGGAGAATACGTGTTAATTAAATGTGCTTGTTGGGTCTTTTAAGAAGAAAATATCCTGTAACTTCTTTCAAATTCACCAAATGAAACTGATTTTTGCAATTCTCTTTCAATTGGTCAGCAGTCTTAGATTAAATAATGACTTGTTTCTGTTAGGGCTAAGAGAACTTAAATACTTTTAGGTCTTGTAAAATTTTCAGCTGAGACATAAAAATCAGGACATAACAAATGGGAAAACTATGAAAAATTATATAATCCAGAAGGACAAGGCATTATATCAATAGGCATGAATAAATAGATCTCTACATATAGCTTTGACCGAAATTCAGAAATAAATGTATAGTAGTCATATACATTGGGAATATAACCCATGGAGGCTATAAACAGGACTAAATAATTATAACTGGTTGTATTAGCATCATGTTTCATAAATAAGATATATATGTGAATATTTTACCACATAAGAAAATGCATTGTTAAAGGACTATAATGTAAATTAATCACTTGAAAACACTTTCAAAGGTGCTTTGGTGATTTCCCGATTCAGAAATTTGAGAATGCTATGGAATGAATTTATGACTGATATCATCCTGTCCACTAAGATTTTTTGAAATTCCCTTATTCCTCAATACATGTACTAAGCAATATGTTTCAACTACAATTATAATTGATTCTCACTATGTTTTAAATTTAATATTAATTTTGAGTTTCACCCAGCAATAGGAAACCTTTTGATTAGCACTGGTGAACATCAATACCAGCAAGTATGCAGAAAAATACTGATGTAGAATTTGAACCCAAATGTATTACTGATCGGATACCCATATTCTATTCCTGCAAATTCCTCTTTAATTCCTCTGAAAATCTACATAGAATATTTTTATTATTAAACAGTGTTGTACCACTTGGCATCTAGCTAGACAAATGTTTTAATAATTCCTATACAAGGGGTATCTTAACATTAGCAGATTGCTCGCAGAAAAAGATAAGAACAAGCATTCGAGTATGCTCAAGTCAGATTTTAACTACTCCAAAAGATTCTTCATTAAAATCTGAATTATCTGAAGAATGTCAGATAATTTAACATGGAGACTCCTAAGGAAGCTGATGACAATGTTAGTAGAAAAGAATTTTCAGGGAAGCATTTCAAAGGAACACTGCAGTGTGAAGTAGAAGGTGGTGACGTGTTCTGCCTCAATAAAGAAGTTATTTGGGGAAGGGGATGCAAACTTTTATGCCTTGATCTGGAGTCCAGGTTCTGGACAAAGAAGTGATCACTATGATTATTATTCAAATAGTTCAGTCAAATCTTTCATGAGATGGGGAAGGGTAGGCTTGGCATGGCTTCTGCTTGGATTATTTAGACTATCTGTTTTTGCTGATAAAATGATTTGAAGAAATTGCTCAAGCCTACACTTCACTCCTTTTAGAAAACAACCTTTGAGTGGGCCTCTGATCTACTTGGGTCAAACCAATTATGAAATTTCAGGTGGACTAACACTAACAAAAAACCTTGTAAATCCATCTGGAAATCAGTAATTCAAGGGGGAAAATTAGATGATTTGATTTAGGTACTCGCCCACCCCTGCCCCCTACCAAGCTGTCCCCTACACTGTATTTCAGAGTTCATTTCTGCTAATTAGCAACTTTTCCTTTGGAGATGTTTCAGCTCACTCTCAGGTTAAGAAAGCCCTTGATGTTTATTGTGAAGAACCCACTTGAAATTAGTTAACACTTAAATTAACTTACATTGTATTGTCAAAATCTCATATCAGGTTTTAAATTTTCTTATGATAATAGAGTTCTCAAATCAGAACCATTTTATTTTAAATGCCTCCATTCTATCAAAAATTCCATACATTTTTCACCTGCAAGATGAACACTGAACGTTTTCTGAGACATGCCTAAAATATTCATTTCTACTTATTTAAAAAGTAAGAATTCACCAAATTCATAAATAGAAGAGAGTGAGAAATAACTTCAAGAATAAGCACTTACTTTTTTTTCTTTTTGAAGAGAACTGAAGTACTCTAAATTTTCTTTGAAGCTTTAGAACACACCAGGCAATAAGGTTTGAGAAATTCCTTATGTATATGTATTTCCCAATTTATACAGATACTTAATTAGAATCCAATAATAATATATCATGCACAATCCATCTCCATAATATAAAATCAGCACATTTTATCATCTTTTGTTAATCCTGAACCTAAACATCCCTTATATTAACAGTTGCAAATGCAAAACAATGCCTATAAGAAATTCATGAAAAAAGGCCTATTTCACTTTGAACAAATAAAGAGTACCCCTGGCAGCTAGGTTATGTTTTAAGATTGTAAGTGCTACTTATAGAGGAAAGATGCTAGGGAATAAATAAAGTGAGAACAAAGATGCATGTTACGTACGCATGAGTATTTTCCCACAAGGTGGTGATTAAACTAAATAGAATTCTGCATAATGGACACCTAAAAATATCAATAGTGCCAAGCACAGATAACCCTTATTAAAATAAAGCAAATGAACATATCCACAGATGACATCTGAATTATGAAAGAACTTCAAAAGCATCCAAGGAAAGTATTAGGAGGAACTTGGATATTTAAGTCGAAAGAATAAATGACACATCCTATCTCATTTTCATGAAACGGTGATCATCACCCAAGCAACCAACAAAAACCATTCACCGTCTAATCTATTTCTATGCAACTCAAGAAGTAGCCTGTTTAAAGAAAAAAAAACCCTAAAATGTCAGATTTTGAGAATCCAGATATAGTGCTTACATTGAATTCTCAATAGCCTCCTTCACACATGAAGCCACAGTCCCTAACTTCATCTATTTTACTACTGCAGAAACAGGTCCATGTTGTAGCAGGTTAACCAAATTACTCCCCTTTTTCTTCCTCACCACCCACAGCCCATATCATTTTGAAAATGCTCAGAAGTTCTTGCAAGAAACTCTTCAGAGAACTGACTGCCTGCATCTTGAATCAAATAGAAAAGCACAGTTACCTCTCACATACTTGAGATTTTCCTCCTCCATCAAAGTAATAAGTAGGACGTCTGGCACATGTCTGGTACAATGACAGGCTCATTCTACTTTATGAGAGTTTTTAACATACGACCTGAAAGAGTTTATGCACATACCTATTCCTTCTGGGCAGGGAGAAAGCGGCTAAAGAAGATAAGCTTTAACAACAGTAACACTTTCAAACTGACTTTGGTATTCTTGGCAGTTACACACACCACCCATGGATGTCCAACACACCCACCCACACACACACACACACACACACACACACACAAGATGGCCCTCACCACTCCCCCCACAACGCCCCCACAGACCTGGGAAATAGGCATAAACCAGAGGGAAGCAAAGAGAAAGTCAATCTCCTTCCACCTGCTGCCTGAAGTAGGGGTACTTTCAGCTGCCTGGCAGACAGGAGCCCGAGACACAGCCTTGGCAGCAGCCTGCCAACATCCTTAAGAAAAATAAACAAACACATACCAACTTGTCCCCCACCCCCAAGCAAAGAACTCACATGGCAGGGCTCAAAACATAACAACAGCCCAATTCCCATTAGCCTGGACAATCCTATTAACCAGGGCAACCATAAATTCATAAACCTCTACAACCCTGGAGCACGCACTGTGGTCTGGAACTGTACAGACACACACAAACACAGAGGAAATCTGCACCTGTCTTTCTTGACACAACACACCTGTCAGGCCCTGCCCATGCGAAGCCCTCGGCTAAGAGACCTCTGCCTACTTAGTCTAGGAGAGGACATTATTATTGTTATTTTGTAAGGGAGGTTATAGATGGGAGAAAGGGGGGGGGGTGAGAACAGGAGAAGAGACTTCTAGCCTTGACTTTGAGAGAAGGCCACCCTGTGCTTGCACTGTTTTTATAAGCTCAAGGAGACAGCACAGACCTTCTTGGAAAAATAAAAACAAGCAGGTGAGTTTCCAGCCTTCCCCCAGGCGGAGTGGGTTCTGGATTGCCAAGAACAGCACTTTCACACTCCAGCCTGCCTCCTTGGGCTATTTAAGATTGTCGCTCAACCCCTCCTCCCGGTTCTTCTCTCGGCCAGCCAGGAGAGGACTATCAACTTCCGAAAAAAGCGGAGAAGTGGCGGGAGACCTGTGAGTCTCTCTCCAAAGCTACTACCCTTTATTCCCTCCCGCGCCCCCCCCCCCCCGCCCCCGCCAACCCATACCCTCCACCTACGTTCAGTTTTAGCAGGAGTAAGTGGAGGGCACACCAGAAGAACCAACAACTTGCTAAACTGAGCTTTGGGTAATGTCTCCCCCCCCCCAACTTGTCCCCGTCGTCCCCCTCCTTATCTGTTCAGGCAAGATAGCAGCTCTTCCCGCCCCCTCACTATTCTTCCCAGGAACAATCACTCTCAACTCTTCACTCCTCCCTCTCCAGTCCTCCGAAGTGGGGCAAAATTGTAGGTACCACCCAGACGAACCAAGATGAGATCGAAGCAGCCCAACCACGTCGACTGCCAGCGATGACTGCGAGCACATCCGCTGCCCAAGAACATCCCCTGCCCCCACCGGACCACGATCCTTCCATCCTCCCGCGGCGCTCGGGCCCCAGTCCCCCCACCACAGGACCCCCTGAGTCTCCCGGTGCCACCTTACCCTACTCAACTTGACCTAGCCTTGGGTCCTGGGAGCTCAGGAGAAGGGCGCCGTGCTCGCTTCCCGGGACCATCTCTCCACTGCCTCAACCCCGATTTCAACATTTCGGCTTCGACAGCGTTTTGAGAGGAAAGTAATAGAGCGCCCCCCTCCTCCCTCTCCCTCCCTCCCTACTCCCTGGCCCTCTGCTGGGGTTAAAAAGGAGAAGTGAAAGGTATGCAAATGACAAGCAAATTGGAAGAGCCTGGAAGAAAGGCAGCTATAATAAACAAGACAAAGAGAAAGGACGTGGGGACTAGCCCAGGAGTTTTCACCGGGGGAGATGGGAAGGATGAGGCTGGGAGGAGAGCGGGGATCCAGACGAACAAAAAGCGACCCGGTCCCCCTCGCGGTCCTCTCTCCTGAGAAGAGAGGCCAAGAGAAAAGAAGGAAAGGAAGCAAACGCCTCCTCACTCTCCAGAAACAGTACACAAAAGGTGACAAGATCAGCGACAAGTCCAGCACTATCAGCCTCCCCCCATCGCCAACACCACCCCCCAGCCACCAGCAGGAAAGAGAAAGAAATAAAAGCCAAGCGGATCACTTACTCTTAGGAACTGGGAGGAGCGGAGCGCTGAGTCCCACTGAGGCTCCTGCTTAGAAACTGTTTAGACGCTATATTATTAGGATTCATTTAAAGAACACCGTTTTCTCCTGGGGAGGGTGGAAAGATGTTTACACGGGTATGAGTAATGGGACTCTCTTCTCTTTTCTTCTCATTCAAGAACAAGCCGGTACAAGTGATTCTGGAAAAGGGGAGGGGACTCGCGAGGGGGAGAAGATACTTACGCGGTGCAGAGAGCAGTGGGACCGAGCCTTTTTGCAGGCGGAGAGAGGAAAACACGCGCGCGCACACGCACGGTGAGATCTTGCGGGTGATGAATGTGATAATTGGACAAGGGACGGTGAGTCCGTGCGGGAGCGCGCGAGCGGGCCGACGGCGAGGAAGAGAGGGGAGAGAGCGGAGAGGGTGGGCAGGGAGAGGAGACGAGGAGAGGAGGGAAGAGAAGGAGAGAGGAGAGAGGGGACGAGAAGAGGCGAGAGGAGGAGAGAGGAGAATAGGAGAAGAGAGGAGAGAAGAGAGTAGAAGCGGGGAGAGAGGGGAGCACAGAAGAGGAGCGAAGCGGAGAGGGAGCAGGCGGACCCGGCGAGAGCTCTTTTGCGCCGCTCTGCTTTCCCCGGCTGCAATGGTGTATTATTTCAGAGCGCTCCCTCAGCTGAGGGCTCCGCTCCACAACAAGATTTACTTTAAGACACAGCTGAAGGAAACAGGAAGACTGCACGTCACAGTCTGACTGACGTACCCGGCCCCAGCACCCAATCGCGAGGCGCCTTCGGATTCAAGGGGGGATAGCGAGGCAAGAGAACTTGGGAGGAAAAAAAAAATATAAAAGGGGTGGGGGTGAGGGACTGGGAGGAGAGGAGGGGAGAGGGGCCCCGCGCTCCCCTCCCCCGCCTCCATCCCCTCCCCCCCCCCCCACCCGCGCCCAGTCACTGCTTCGGGGCGACCGGATCGCCGCGCCGGGGCCGGAGCGAGCCATCTGCGGGCGCTGTGCAAAGCCGGCGACCGCGCGAGCGCCGCTCAGCTCACACTCGCTCTTCCAGGACGCAGGTCCTTTTTTTTTTTTTTTTTTTTTTTTTCCCTCTCCTCTCCTTCATTTCCCAGATACAGCTGATCGAGTTCGCCAAGCCGCCGAGCGAGTGAGCGCTCCTGGGACAGGGGTGGAGGAAGGCACAGAAAAGTATACTGGAGAAAAAGTGGGGGTTTTAGGGGTGGGGTGGTCTAAGAGTAGGGAGTGGGAATCCTCAAATCATCCCACTTTTTAAATGATCACAGCCAGTATCAGGAATACTTGTCACCCTTGCTTCCTTTTAAAGGAGAGGTGGACAGTAAAATATAAGTAGGTTTGGGATTAAAATAATAGGTGCCAGAGGTTTCACATTGGCTCCGCTGCATCTGATTTTAGAAGACCAGTATTGGCTGAATCCCAGTCAATCTGCCGTCAAAATTGTTAGGAAGAAGAGTATTTGTCCTTGGTTACCTCTAACAACGTTATTTGGATTGTAGGTACAGCAACCTTTACGGAAAAAACAAATGTTGCAAACATTACCGCGCGATTACCGCTCAGAACTCCCTCACCCCAGAATGATTAAAGAGAGAGGTTTCATATAGGATTTACACAGTTTTGACATCTGGGTAACAAACTTTAAAGTTTACTAGGTAAGAAATTTCAAACGCTTAAATTTCGGGCTTCTAAGTCAAGCCATAGAAAATGCACTTTGGTTTGACAGTTCTTAGATGAAAAATAATCAGCAAGATTTCTTTAGATAATGTGTCTCTTAAAGGGCTTCTTGGGATTTGAAAGTCACTAACGCTAAAGCGTAAGCTCCCAGCCACAGCTAGAATGTCTCTTTCACCGGGCACAGTAAACGGCTTTTAATAAAGCAACCGCGTTTATGACTTAAAGATCCTATAAAAGCTAGGACTTGCAAGGGCTGCGAAGCAGAAACATTCATACCTAGTCGATAAGACACTCAGTTTTTGGTAGGATGGGGACAAGTATTTTTCGTATGTCCCTCGAATTTAATCAGATCAAAGGTTGAATCGTGTTGCGTCGTGACAACAGAGTGTTTGTGAAGTGTGTTACAAGTACACTGGCCGATCATTACCACCATCTTCTGCAACACACGTACGCACACACTTTTCCTAGGACATTTGCAATTTCAGCCTCAAACTTTGAAGAAGTCTAATCTTTGAATAAGAATAGTGAAGGTAATATGTTCAAGTCCATACCCTGTAGGAAACTTTTGGCACGGGATTCAAACATTGAAAAGAAGAAGAAGAAAAAATCAGGCGGGCCCGGTTAGGTGTTGGGGAATAAGAAAAAAAGACGTGAGCACCCCCAGCCATCACTTCTCCCCTTTCGCCGCCTCCAGACACTCCCCCCACCTCTGCACGGAAACAACATAGACGCCCGAGAACACACCACTCACACTTCCAATCATCGGCTACTGTATCAAGTGTTCTAATTGAGATGTGACAATTTAGGCTGGGGACAGAAATAATCTATCAACGTGCCCATTAGATACAGGACGGAATGATGCTTCTGTTGGTGGGGTCCTTTCGAGGTAAGCGGGTGTATTGAGCGGGTAAATTTGGGTTCTGTGAATGAATCAAGGCTATTTCCTTTCTTCTTTTTCGTCCTATTATTTTCCTTAAGTATCCCAGTATGTACATGTTAGCGCCAGCCCACAAATAAACTGGCAAGAGTAAAGGATACATGCCCTCCACACCTTAAAACCATCTGCTCAGTTTGACATTTAAAAGGGAGGAGGGCAGGGAAAGAGGAGGGGGAGAAGGCGGAGGAAAGGAAGCTGAGAGGGAGAAAAGGTTCTGACTCTGGAAGGAAACGGCTTGAACTTTAGCCCCCAAGTTTATGTCAATTGCACCTAGCTCTCCGGTGCACGTTTAGCACACACTACGCCCGGGAACTGGCGGCGGGAAAAGTTCCCTGCGAGCACCAGTAAGTCCTTTATCCCTGTCGGGGGAAGGCAGGCCCGAGTCGAAGTCGGGGTAACCCGCTTGGCAAACAGGAAAGCTCTCCCACCCCCAGCCTCGGCGGCGAAGGCTCGCGGCTCGCCAGCTCTGCCGCGGCGGTTCGCAGCCCGCATTTGGGCACAAGAGCGGCTTTTTGAAATAGGAGCGCGCGCGACGCTGGACGAGCGAGCTCGGTCCTCAGCCCTGCTTCGCGAGCTGCGTACGCGGAGCCCGGTCCTGTCCCCTAATGTCTGCGCGACGTACAGGCCAGGCTCCTGGAAACCTCTCTTGCCAGAGCTGCAGCGCTCTCCCGGGTCTCGGGCCGCCCTGGAGCAAGGCATGAGGCCCGAGCCCCCTATCTCGGGCTACTCCCGGTTTGTTTTCTGACAGGCGAGAAGCGATCAGTCAGCCTGGAGACAAGAAGTCGCCTAGATATTGGCTCCATCTCTAAAACCAGCGGCCAAGCCTAGGGTCCCTTTCTCCGCCCCAATGCCAACAGAACCCCCATAACTTAAAAGTTAACACAAGCTCTGACCGGTCTTCCAACAAACCCCATCCGTGCAGGCTACATTTACTTATTTATCTGAAGGGTGATCTGTGCGTTCTGAGTCAAACTCTTGCACATATCACTTATGCATCTGGTTCTGGGTTAAACACACTTCGCCGTGACATTTCCTCGGTGTATGTTACCCCTCAGGTTCTTTCTTAAAGTCGGTAGATGGGGGTAGGAGAGAAGACTGCATATAAGTAATTTAAAACCTTACAAACAACCGTCAGCAGATCCTAAACAAACCAATTCTGGGAATTTCAACCAGATCCAGTTAAGAGACAAACATGAATGTTTATTTCAGCAGAAGGATGCTGGAGATCCAGCCTGGACACACGCACACAGCACCATCTACCACTCACGGCCACCACCACCATGAAGAGGGGAAAAGAAAGGAATAAAAACCAACTCTAGGGTGCAGGCCGGCCTGCTTCAGGCTGTCTAGAAGCAGACTGCCTGCCTGCCTGCCATATTCTCTCTCTCTCTCAATCCCTATGCCCAGTGTGACGCCAAGCCCAACCTGGATTTGTTCTGAATGGGGGGAAAAGTGAAATGCCACGAGATCAGTAGCAAGTAGCAGCTGCACGGTTTCTCTCCTGGGAATCCCACTGCTTAGAAGCCTCCCGAGTGATGTTTGTTTAACCAACAGCTTTCAAAGTAAACAGAAGCGAATCACTCCAAAGAAGTTGAAATATAATCCATACAAAGAAACTGGGGTCAGGGGTGCTGGCAGAAAAAGTAATTTTTTTAAATAATAAAGCCCCCACCCCCAAGTCAGGGTCCACCAAAGCCTAAAGGAGCCTAGAATTGTCATAAACATAAAAATTCATTGAAAGGATTCCTTACAATAATGGGACGTCGAAGAAAATCACTCTTCTCCCACAAACACACTCCCGCGGTTAGAGGGGGTTGGTTGTCAGTGATGGAAGGGGCACACTACTACTTGATTTTATGGAAGTGGGCGAAAACAATCAAAGGGAGGTTCGTTCCCTGCCCCGGAGTAGAAAGGAGTAGGCTGGGAGCTCTGCGACGCCAACCCTGGCTTTGCCTCAGGCACCGAACTTTCCAATATCAAGATATTAACAGATGGTGGCAAGCACATGGAGGGCTGTTACTTACATAATCCAGCCACTCCGCCCGGCCGCGCTGAGCCCGGCGAGGCGCCCGCCAGGCCGCGCGCGCGCTTTTGGAGGGGGTGCTGTTGCCCCCCCACCCCACCCCACCCCACTGAAATAACTTGCCTTTCTCCAACCCTACCCGGCTCTTTGAGGGCTGGGATTTGGAGAGGTCGTGATTTCACACACACACAAAAATACACATCGATCTGCTTGTGCTTTATCTTCTTCAGTCCACAGCAGTGAAGAAGCCAAGGGCAGAGGGAAGTGAAGGGGACGTTTTCGGGGAGAAGGCGGGGGCGCTCTCCCTCCGAATCTGGGGGCGCTCGGGCGTGGGATTCGCGCCATTTACACCCCGCCCTCTTTGGCGTGGATTAGCATCTCCTTCCCAGTCCCTCAAATACAAGGGCAGGCTCGGGCCGCAGCCACGGGGATGGGGTGGGGTGAGGGTGAGGGTGTGAGTGCGAGGGGACGCCTCTGCACGCGGGGGCGCAGTGGGCAAAGTTACGCAGAGCCTCTGGGCACCAATACACTTGCGAGCTTTGGCAGGATTTTAAGCACCGGTTCCCACACGCCGGGAGCCCCTTTCGGGCCGTGTGGCGCCTGCTGCCTGCAGGCCCTCAGCGCCTCCCCCGAGGCCCGGTCCCTCCCCGTGTGCCTGTGTACCTCCGCGTGCGTGCCCGGGGACAGGTTTGTTTGACGAGCCTCCTTCCCGATGGCGACTCGGGGCCGCCGAAACCCGCGAGGAACACGCCTGCGTGTGTTGGAAAAGTTTCGGGTCGGGAGGGAAGGCTGGGAGTCTCCTCTCCGGCCCCAGGGCGGGAGCGGGGCTCCCTCGCCTGCAGCTTCCTCCCTGTCTCCTCCTCCCTCCTGGCCCTTCCTTCCTCGCCTCGGCCCCGCGCTAGGTGTCGCGGCCTCCTGGGCCGGGAGACGACGTGCGCGAGAAGAGGCGGCCGCGGCGCCGCGCGGCGGGCGGCGGGCGCGCCCCTCCCGCCCGCGCGCCCCCTGGGGTGCGGGTCGCCGGCCCCGGACCCCGCGGCCCGGGCCTTCCCCGGCGGCTTCCGCCCGCCCCGCTGACCCGAGCTGGGCGCACTCCGGCCACGGAGAGCAGCCACCTGCTCCCCGCGCGCCGCCGAGCCGGGAGCGTCCGACGCCGCCGGCCCCGCGCTGCCCCGCGGCCGCCCCTGCGCCCGCCGCCCGCCTGTTGCTGCGGGGCCGAGGCGGCGGCGCGCCCGCGGCGGGTGGACGCGCTTAAGCGGGGAGGTGGGGGCCACCGCCGGGGACCAGGAGAGGGGCGGGGACGCTTGGAGGGCTGGAGACCTCCCCTTCTGCCCACCCCCTTTATTTTATCGGTTTAAGGATATTTGGCAGTTACTCCCAGCTTCCCTTTCTTCGGTCAAGTCAAGGGTGTGAATTCGGAGGAGATGCTCTTTTTCAGGGGCTTGGATGGTAGGACTTAAGTCATCCCTACAGCCCATCCTACATGGCTTTTATTCAGGACCCCGGCGATTTAGAAATAAATAGGTGTAGGCCAGGCGCACGGAGGGAAAATAAGAAGGAAAGTCCCGATTTGGATTCATTTGGGGGGGGGGGGGGGAGAGACGCTGGAAAGTTGCATTTTGTTTAAATTAGAGCAGGACAAAGTTGAAAGCCAGATTTCTATAATTTTTCTGGTAATATTTCTTTTATGAAGTATCTAAGTGTCTGTTTGTCATCATTTTGAGATCAAAAGGAAAATCCATATGCTGCATAGTTTTTCAAAATTGCTATTTAAATATGTTTTAAATGTTTTATCCGACGCGGAGAAGACTGCTCAGAGGCAAGGCTGGTGACAGGGATAGCGGTCTGGTTTGATGTGGAGCAGCGGTTCCCAAGACGGGGCTAGTCATCACCAAGGGAGATTTTCAAAAATAAAGATTTTCAGGCCCACCCCAGCTAGGCAGTCAACAGGAGGACATGGGACTCTGAGGGTCATGCTGTGTTTCCAGTTACTGCTTAGCCAGTTGCTGCCTCTGTAACGGTGGGCGTGTCACTTTATCTGAGCCTCAGTTCTTTTTATCTGTTAAGTGGGGATAGTATCCAACTCCTAATTGTAGAGAGTTTTACGTAAGTAATATTGTTCAGCACATGACTGGTGCTCAATAAAAATGGAACCCATTTGGTCTACAAATGTGTTCTTCACACTTGCACTGGCCAGTACTCCTCCTGCACAGAGCTCCCTCCCACTCCCCAATATTGTGGTGAAGCTAAATGGACTGTCATTCGATGTGTACCTGTACGCACAGCTCATGCATACTTTGTATGGACACTTTATATGCTCACCTCTCACCGTTTAAGCCATAAAAAATAGAATTGGTGTATGTTTGGAAGCTAGGCCCTGTGGCTCTTGGACTCAGAACTGTCCATCAGTCCCACTGGCAGACAGAAGGCATTTACCAATCTGAAATCTTTTTTTCTTTCTTTGGTCCTTTCACCTTCCCTGCTTTATAGATGGCAAAACTTTCCTATAGAAACTGCCTATCCCACCAACAAAACCACAGGACAAAAAGTTCTATTCAAGAAAGGAACAAGAAGTTAACAAAGGTCAACATTCCTAGGTAAAACTCAAACAAATGTATATCATCTGTCCTATGTGTTTACATGTGTGAATGAACAACGCCCCCAAATCTATGTCATGTAAAATACAGCCCTTCTTAAAATTATGTTCGACCTAATGAATAGGAACACACCCCAAGGTAATTAAGGGAGACCCCAGCCAAAGACAGCTGTGAGAAGGGAAAGAAAGATAGAAGGGAAAGAAAGATAGGCAGGAAGAGGCCATTGCTGGCTGTGACTCTGCAGCAGTGTGAGGGGAGGAGAGCCCACGGGATGGAATGGGCTATACCAACAGAGAACAGATTAAGAAGGCTGACAATTTTAGAACTTGAGATGGCTGTGAGTGGCTAATTAAACATCCCAAGGAGGGTGTTTTGCTGGTATCCTCAGAAGGCTTGAGATTAGTAATCACTGCTATTCCTGGGTTAAGGAAGAGATTTCCAGTTTGGGAATTGGAAGGCCCAGCCCCTAGTGAATGAGCCTAGGGGCTGGTCGTGGGCACCCTTTACTCTCTGAATGAGGGGAAGCCCAAGCATGGCCCCTAGATGCCTCCTCCCAGGGTTTGTGGATATCTTTGGGCCAGTGTGGACGATTCCTGCTCTCTGGCTACTGGGGGTGAGAAAGGGATATGTCTGTGACTCTAGGGGACAAAACAAAAGCCCTCAACAACTACAGAGAAACATACATCAGGAGCCAGGCTGTAGGGAGACAAGTATCAGCTTCTGGTTTCTTACTCCCAAGCACCTTGCTGGCGGTGGTCTTGGAGGAAGGAGTACTTTTGCCTATACTTGTGGGGGAGGTGGTCAGGGGCAGAGGCTGAGAGGAAGATTTGGAGGGCGGGGGTGGGGTGGGAGAATGGGGACAGGAAAGGAGTGTGTGGGAGTGTGCTGGGTAGGGGTGAGGGGAGATTATAGGTGAGGTGGGTGGAGGTGGGTGGAGTAGGTGTCCTGCACAAGGTCAGTGGGGGATGGGAGTATCTTGCAGTGGGGGCGAGGGAATGGAGTTCAGGGAAGAGGGGAGGTGGGAGTGGGAGGGCCAGAGCAGATAACTGGGGGGACAGGGGTACAGGGGGTCAGAGGTGGGCCAGGAGGCTCCACAGGGTGGAAGGGGTGTGAAGTGTGGTTTGAGGGACTTAGTGGGAGACAGGAGAGAAGGCAAGGCTGGAGGCTAAATTGGGCCCTTGCTCCAGCCTTCAAGGAGGGTGAAGGGGGCCTCCTTACCAGTCTGGCCAGGCTCTGGAATGCTCTGGGACACCCGCTGATCCTGGTTGGCAGGAGGTCCTCGGACACTGGCCCCCTTTGAAGGCCGCGCCTTGCGGAGGAGGGGGAGGGCCTGGGTGGTGCGGAGGGTGGGACAACAAGGGCTCCCCCTTGCAGGGAGTTGTGAGGAGGGGAGTGCCTGATCAGGAGGGGTCTCTCCGTGCCTCCCCCCCCCCCACCCCGCGGCTCCCGCACCTCTGCTCCGACTGTGGGTTCCCCACAGCGCCCCGCACAGGCACCGGGGCAGCCACCTTCCTCCTTCCTCCTTCCTCCTTCCTCCTTCCTCCCAGCTCCATCTCCCCTCCATCCCCATCTCCCCTCCATCCCCATCCTAGGCCCCAGGGTGGCTCCCTCACTCCCCCAGTTCTCCGAGGCCCCATCCTTTCTTCGAGCAGGAGCCAGTGGCGTTCACCCCTTTGTCTCAGAGCTAATCTTCGGGGGTGGTGCGCGGAGGGGGAGGAGAGGACAGGCGGGGCTGTGGAACCCAAAGCGGACTCCAAGAAGACGGAATCCTTCAACAGATAGTTACTGCTTGCAAGACACTGCTGAGCGTGGCACTTGGTGACCCTGTTGAGAGAGCGAGTGGACAGGATGATTTTGGTTCTTATCCAGTACGGATGGACAGTTATGATGTGTTCGATGTAGTCAGGTTTCTGAAACCTCGATTAGGAGCCGGAGTCTAAAGGAATCAGTGAGGGGCAAGTGTGTCAACACCTCCTTCTCTCCATATTCCAAAGTGGTTTTTCTGTGAGAATATGGGAGGGAGGGGCATAGGCATAGTGATGAGCCGTGATAGATTATTCTAGCATCTACTGAGCACTTCCTGCATCTGAACTGTGCCAGATGCTTTATGCCCAAGCACTTCCATTTTCTTCATTCTAAAATGCCATAGACTATAAGACACACCATCCATTTAAAGATGCCCTTTGGGAGAAAAGGAAAACATAATGACCTTAAATGCACAATCGATTGTAAGACATATTGATTTCAGGAACATAATAAAATATGAGAAAAAAGTGAATCTTAGTAGCGAAGAAATAAGTACATTAGGTGTAGTTCTCCTAACAGCTCTGATGAGAATTATCCCTGCTGTACCGTATGGATGAATAAACAGAGACAGGGAAGGTCTCACCACCTGCTCAAGGCCACAAAGTCGGTACATAACTGTCAGAATTGGAATCCAGGTTTGCCTGCCTTCAGAGCCAGAACATTTCTTCCTAAGGCACACAGCCTCTGCAGGGATGGGGCTTTGTCAGCTTTTTCGTAGCCCAGGTTCTGTCTTGACCCCTTTGCCATCAACACTCCCTCCCCCATCCTCCAAACTGTGGAGATTTCCAGGAGCACAAAGTAATTCATTTGGGGGGGGGGGGTCCAAAATAATCAAATTACATTTTTCAGATTCAAATAAAGTCTTTAAAGGGTAAAAACCATGCATGCCAGGTTTTGCTGTGCACCGCAGGAAGTCGACTTCAAGGATCCCTGTATTGCTGGAAATAGAATTGTAAAAAATAAAAGGGGTGGGGGGAGAGAGTGAAGGAACCTAATCCTATTAAACGTGGTAGCATGTTTTTGTGGCACGCAGGGAGAGATTAAGCACAGGAAAGGGGATAAGTAGTGCTTCAGTTTCACTAAACTAATGTGACAACTTGTCATTGGAAATCTTTGCAGCTTGTTAGTAGATGACTAGCTGATTCAGAAGTGTTTTCTATCATTCCTTTTGTGTCTCCCATGAGTTTTGTTTCTTTTTTCAATTTTCTTTCTTTTCCTGTTTCTTTCTTATCCATGCTGCTCTATTTTGCTTTTTAATCCTTCGTGTCTCCTTCAAGTCAAAACATTTAGCTGCCTCTAATCAAGATTTAGTTTTGAAGATGCCCCTTGACCTTGTCTTGCCCAGAGAAGCCCCAAAGGGGACTGACTGCTCTCCATCCTCAACCCAGGGTCTGTCTTGTGGCTTGAAAAACTGAGCTTCTGGGGAAAACCTCTCATTTCAGATTTCATTTTTTTTTGCAGTCCTTCTTCTTTCCCCTTTTTTCTTTTCTTTTCTTTTCTTCTCTTTCTTTTTTGTTTTATCCTTTCAGCCTTTCATTTCCATACCTTTTTTCTCACTTACTCCTTTCTCCTCTTCTCTGTTTTCCTCTCTGATATACTTCTTCTCTCTTGCTTTCCTCCCATCTTTGCTTTCATTTTTTCCCCCTAGAATTTCTTTTTCCTCTTTACTATACTCCAGTAACTCTCCTATTCTTTCTTTCCTTCAGACAAGACAGTTAAATTGGTAGAGAAAAGCTAGGAATTCCTCATGGTGGTTTCCACGCTGAATTAGTTCCTGGCGAAGGGGGCAACATTGTGGGGAGGGGGTCCAGGGCAGATCACGAACATGTAGGGAACAAAAAGCTGATCTAAATCACGAGGAAGAAAGAATTTCAGGCTTGGTCACTGTCTTTCCAAAGCAGGTGTCCAGCTTGTTTGGGAGTGTGGCTCACTGTCCCTCTCTCCTCTGCCTTGGCATCTCTCTCTCTCCCACTTTCCTCCTCCCTCCCCCGCTCCAACTTTCCCCACTGGCTTACCACCAGAGGCGAGATGTTGAGTCAATGGAAAAACAACATTCGCCAACATTAAAGGGAGACTGTTTAGAAAAGGAAGGCCCTGCTGAGGTGCAGAGGAAGCCTGTACATTAACACGGGCCACCTCTTATCTGGGGCAGCTGGGCCTGAGCTGCCTGTGCTGATTCCCTGGCTTTGCCAAGAGGCCCTCAACAGAGAGGCCGCCTGCTTTTTGGGGGTGGGGGGCTGATTCTTACCCACAGGCATCACCAGTATTTTTAGAGACACAAAGTCATTGATTTTCTCCCAGGGACTTAATGGGAGAAGCCAGGCCAATAAGCAAAGTTTTGCAAAAGGCAGCTAGGCCTCTGTCTCTGGACACACCTCACCATGAACCTGGCTCCTCTCATCTGCAGTCCTTTTGAGGACTCCCAAGCACAGGAAGGACTGGCCATTCTGACCCAAACGCGAATTAAGGGAAAGGACAAGCTAAAGTCACCCAAAGGAAAAGAAGAAAAAGGCATGTGGGTATGTTCACCCTGGCTCTAAATTGCTTGCTGTTAAGTCTTGAGCCAGCTCCTGATGGAAAGATAAGGTAAATCCCTAATCAGTCAATAATTAACCGAAGCTCCATTAATGGTCCAGTCAACCAAATCCTGCTGACACCTTCAGAACTCTGCTGGAGTGGGAGACTTAGGTGGGACCTTTTGATAGAAAGATCTGTTTAGCCCCCTGTCCACTCCACTCACAGGTCACCATAGGAGGGGTAAAGTTATTACTGTATCTGCAAGTGAAATCTTTCCTTAGGTTAACCCCTTTGGATAACTTTTGGAAATTACACTTTTGGAAATATGTGTGTGTGTGTGTGTGTGTGTGTGTGTGTGTGTGTCTGTGTGTACAGAACAGCTTGGGGATCTATTAAGTTCCAGGTCAGTTTGAATCAAATCAGAGATGTGTTCTGATGTTACTACATATTTTTCCTAGACGACCATATCCTCTCTCCCAGGCCTTGATCATCTTAGTCTGTAGTTTATTCTCAGTGTCTGTAGATATTTCTGTTCCTTGTTTCTCAGTGTGAGCTCCTTCTCAATTTGTGATCAAAGCAGAAATATGTTGTAAGTAATAAGCAACCACACAGCCCTACCAAAGCCTGTAGATAATTCTCGAATTTTAAAGAAGCAGGACTGTAAAAGACTAACAAAGATTTGATTTTGGTACTTCTGGTGGCTCAAGGTCTTTTTACTTCCTCCAGAAGCAAATTTTTAGGCAGAGTGGGTTTAGGTCTTACATTTTCTTTTAATTGAAGATTTTCTTTCTTTTTTTCTTTACTTTGTTGTTCTGTACAGCATTTAGTGTGTTCCCACATGCTTGTGGTTAATCTATTAGATGAGAAAAATCAGTGTATTAAGTGTAGCTTGACTTTTTCCTAAAGCCAAGTACAACTTGTAAGTCATGATTGTGTGTCAATCAATGAACTTGGTTCCTAATTTAATCTGCTCAATCCACTTGAAAAATGTGTTCTTTTAGACGTGGGAGGAATAGGGTTTGGGACTGTGGCTTGATATGAATTGATATGAATCTGTCTCCGTCACAGGAGAAAAACAACAAAAATGGCCTGTTTGCCTCCTAGGGTGTCAGTGGTTATTCCTGCGAGCAGAAGATGGTTCATCTAGCTACACTTCTGTGGTCTCTACAGCTCGGCCTCTGCAATCATCAGCACAATTTCTCTCCTCTCCTCACAGAATTTGGTAGTCTGGGTGCGCGATTAATCTTTGGCTGCTTGGGGGAGTTGCCAATGGGTGGAAATTCCGCCAATGATCTGTGACACACTTTTCCACAAATATTAATTGAGTGACGTTTCTTTTTAGCCCAAATCATCCATCTGTCCTTTCTTATGCAACCTTTGAGTTTCGAAAGGGTAGAAGTCAAGCTTTCTTTCCGGCATACATTTCGCCTAAGAAGACAATCTATGCATTAGACAATATAATCTACTGTAGCTTTGCAAAGAAATCTAAAAGATTCACCAGCCTGAAGCAACATGTTAAATATAAAACCAATTAAATTCAGCCTTCTTTTCCCTTGGCCCATTAAAACTTCTCTTTCGTGAAGGCAGTTGGTAAATGGCTGGATCCAATGCTGTTATAATCGTTTGGGGGATTGGGAGTGGGAAATGTAAGGGAGAGACAGTGAGAAGTTTACACAGTGAGAAGTTTTTAAAAAGTAGTCATTATTCAGTTTGTAGGTAAACAAATCTAGGATCCAGTTATCTTAGTTTCTATGCTAATTTTTTATTATTTTAAAACATCAAAATCATCTCACTAATGAGTGCTGCTAAGTAAAGCAGAGATGTACAGTACATCAAGTTGTCTGTGTGGTGGTCCTGTTGTTTGGATATTAAAATGAGATTTAAAAAAAATGGAACTGACAACTATTTTTTAATAGGTCAAAAGACAATCATAATTTCTGAGTATCATACTAATGATAGGAAAATATAGACCCTGACAGGGGCATGTTTAGTTACATCCACTATGAAAAAAAAATGTTGTTTACCCCTCAAGAATTTCTTAAGGAAAAGAAAAATCAATTTCCATCAATGAGCAATATTTTTCTCCCCAAGGGATATTGATTTGAACATTGACTTCACAATGGGTGAGTTATTTCCCTCAGACCCCCTATCATGAATTGTTAGGTGACATGTCTCTTATGAGACAATAAACATGTTTCTGGTACAGTAATCGCGTCAGGGAGATCCCAGCTTCTGAACTGTGACTAGTGTGGAGTATTTCAGCTTTTGTAGGTCTGGGTTAAATATTTCTATGGGATATATTCCAAGTTTAAAAAACATTCTCTCTCATCTTTCTACCCTTTTAAATGACGTATAGCTTTTTCGCTGCTCGTGAGGGAGAATCAGGTGGCAGTGAATAATTCCCTTCTCTGTTTGCTCCTTGGCTGGACGTCCTCTCAGCTTGTTCGTGGACCCATGACTCACGCGTAGTCATGTAAATGTCTTCACGATTCCCTTTTCTCTTTTTATGTAATGGGACAATGTCTCTTATTTGAAAATGAACCAGATGTTCAATTTACCAGAGAAACAAGTATGTAAAGGATCCTTGTGCTAGGTGGGGAGTGGGCGAAAGAATAGGACATGCAGAACTCTTGTTAATGTGAGGCACATCCTGCAATTTATCTGTGAGAATTTGTGTATAATGTGTTTTCTTAAGTTTCTTAAAAGGGCTTATTTATCCATCCATTTATTCTTTTTTTTAAATTTATTTATTTATTTATATTGGCTGAGTTGGGTCTTCATTGCTGCGCATGGGCTTTCTCTAGTTGCAGCACATGGGCTCAATAGTTGTGGCTCATGGGCTCTAGAGCGCGGGCTCAGTAGTTGTGGCGCACAGACTTTGTTGCTCCGGGATATGTGGGATCTTCCCGGACCAGGGCTCAAACATGTGTCCCCTGCATTGGCAGGTGCATTCTTAACCACTGCACCACCAGGGAAGTCCCCATCCACTTATTCTTCAACAAATATTTACTTACACTCCTATGCTGTGCCAGACACTGTGCTCAACCGTGGTTGAGCACAAGATAAAGTACAAGATAAAGAAGACCCATTGGAGGCATTCACAGTGGTTGGGAAGACATTAGGCAGGATAGTTATGAAAATATGTCAGGAGCCCTGCGGCTTTTCTTCATGGCAGTTTGGAGTATCAAGGAAGCCTTTAGGGAGGTGGTGAGCATAAGTAAGTAATGAATCAGACCAGTGCCTTAGGAGAGGAACAGAAGTGAGTTCATGTCCAGTATGTGGTGAGAGAAATCTTAAGCAAGTTACTGTACCTCTCTGGGCCTTAGTCTCCTTGTCAGCAAATTGGGGATAATAACAATATCTGCCCTTTGAGATTATTGTGTAGATTAAATGAGAATGCATGAAAAAGCCTCGACACTGTGCCTGCCACAAAGTAGACATGCAATAAGCGTGTGCTAGAAAGGTATGAAAAGGGTGACAGATTTTAGCACACTCTCTAATGCTTATCTGACAAATATTTATTGAGTACCTACCACGTGTTACATCTTGGTGCTGGGTCCTAGGCAGGAGCCCAGCACTTTGTTAGGAGGCACCATGAGGGTGGAGTGAGAGGTAGAATGACGGGTAACTTGTGCAAGGCACGGAGGAGACACATTGCCTCTGTGCCGGGGGAGCCGGAGGTGGGCTCTTACTGCTGGAGTGCAGGGCATCCGGGGAGGCCTGGCAGACCAGGAAGGGCTTCGTGGGGCAGCAATGGCCTCAGAGCCGGAGGGAGATAGGCACACATGTTCATTGGGGGTTTCTCAGTTCCCTCAAAGTTTTCCGTGAATGCACATTGCCTCTGTGTAGCTTGGTTATATTCTCTTCAGGAACCGAGGTGCCCATCTTTTTGCTGTTCTCACCCTCCCCATCCTGCCTGCTGTAATGTGGTGCCTCTGCTGTATCCTCAATAAATATGGTCACACCGTCGTACTCCCCTCTTCTCCACGTGCTGAAATAGCCCAGCCGTTTCTTACGCTCCGGTGATTTCAGAATGCTCAGGCTACAGTGCTCACTTTGGTGCTTATTAGAGAGATTCCTGAATCGGGAATTGTGATGGTGTCACTGCCAAAAACACTCTGCGTTGCTCAATAAAGTCCAAAATCCTGAGTGTGTCCTACAAGACTTAGCATCATCTGGCTCCCGTCACACCTCATCTCTTGAAACTCTCCCCATGGCTCCATGTCACTGGGCTTTTTTCCTGTTATTTCAGCACTGTGAGTACCTTTATGCCTATTGCTGCTTCTTTTTGAAAGGCCCCACCCAACCCCTTTTCCAGACAAACTCCTCTCTTTATTTTACTTATTTGTTGATTATAGTTATTAAAAGTTCTTTGCTCAGGAAAGGCCTCCCTCATTTCCTAATGATACATGCTCACAATGCCCATAGTTTTCTTTTATTCTGCTTATCATAATTGAAATGAAGGAGTTATTTGAACATAAGCCTTATTTATCCAACCCATTTTCTTGGAGCCCTTAATGTGGCATAGATGTTGGGGATACCACCACACACTAAGGCAGTCAAAGTGCCTACCCATGGCACTTGTGTTTTAATAAGTGAGGCAATGCAAAAAAAAATAAATACAGATATGATATAATGTCAGGTAGTGATAAATACTCTGGGGAAAAATGAAGCTGGGTAAGGGGTCAGAGAAAACTGAAGATAAACTGGGGATGATTAAGAAGGAAGGCTTTTAGGTTGCTTCCATGTGCTGGCTATTGTAAATAGTGCTGCAATGAACATTGGGGTGTAAGTATCTTTATGAAAGGAATGGATAAAGAAGATGTGGTACTTATATACAATGGAATATTACTCAGCCATAAAAAAGAACAAAATAATGCCATTTGCAGCAACATGGGTAGACGTAGAGATTGTCATACTGAGTGAAGTAAGTCAGACAGAGAAAGACAAATATCATATGATACTGCTTGTATGTGGAATCTTAAAAAAGGTACAAATTTATATACAAAACAAATAGAGTTACAGATGTAGAAAACAAACATCGTTACCGGGGGCAAGGGGCATTAGGGATAAACTGGGAGATTGGGATTGCCATATACACACCACTATATATGAAATAGATAACAAGGACCTACTGTATTGCACAAGGAACTCTACTCAATACTCTGTAATGGCCTATATGGGAAAAGAATCTAAAAAAAGAGTAGATATATGTATATATTCACTTTGCTGTACAGCACAAACTAACACAACATTGCAAATCAACTATACTCCAATTTAAAAAAAATTAAAAAAAAAAAAAAAGAAAGAAGAAGGAGGGTCTTGTGATTGTCCTGTCCAGGGTAGAATTTCCAATACCCAGTGCAGCGCCCGGCATCTAGAAAGTATCTGGCCATTGTTTGCTGAATGAAAATTATATTGGCTTAAATAGACTGAAGGGGTGAAGGGTACTGAAGAAAGTTAACTGGATCGCATAGTTATGCTTGTTTCTCCCCCAAGGCCCCTGACTGTGCCTGGGAAAATATAGTCTGTGTGTTCACTCCATATCCAATACCCACGTCAAAACGAATTCCCTGTTCTAGTTGACTGTAGTCACACCTTCTGTGTTGTAGCTTTGCATACTTTCTTCTTAATTGCCCTGGGCAAAATTGCAACTGGTTGGTGAATGAAATATTTATAATTTGAAGAATTGGTGTTCTAATCAGTTTCTATTTATACTGATGATCAACTCTTTCTCGATGAGATGGAGGAGAATTTTTTCTGTGATCTATGCGCTTCTAAATGACTAATGAAGTCAATCTGGGCCTGGCAGATTTTTGCCACGACTTGGACAGACACAGCACTCATAACGTTGTGTTACTTCTCAGCTTGCTGGTTCTCTGGTTCCCACTACAATGATCTCATCACTGGCATTTCACTTTCAAAGTGTCAGATCGTCCTGTTTTGCATTATGCCTCTGTGTGGCTCAGAGTTGAGGCAGTGTCTGGCACTTTTCTTTCAACCAAGATGAACTTCTTAAAAAATAGTCTAAAGATTAAACACCTTCTATTAGCTTTGTTTTGTTTTCATTTTGGTGGGATGGGAAGAGAGGGAAATTCATGGGTTCATAATTATCTTCTTCAGTTTGAATGAAAAAACTTTTGCAGATCAGTGTGGATTGAGATCCAGGTTAAATTGGGTCCATTCTCTAGTCTTGGTTTAAATAATTGAACAGCATAAAGGAAATGAGCAACAGGAATGGTTCCTTTCCTCATCTCTAGACCCTGGTGCATCTTTTCTTTTGTGCTGTCACCTGGCTTCATGCCTCTCTGCCCCGGGGGGCCTTTTCCCGCTCAGCACTTCTATGGGAGTCCATTGCTTTGTTTGTACCACTCTTTGGACAAGAAATGCCAATCAAAATCCATACTCTAGGGGAATTCCCTGGTGGTCCAGTGCTTAGGATTCCTAACCACTGCAGGGGGCATGGGTTTGATCCCTGGTCAGAGAAGTATAAGATGCACGCCACAGGCAGTGTCCAGAAAAAAAATATCATACTCATTTTGGCTCTAATCCATGCAGTTTTGACTGTCCTACCCCCTGCCCTCTGTGCATCACTGTTTATCTCTGTGACCACATCCCCAACTCCCCAACAGAAAATCACATATTTTCTATGTAGCATTAAACAGCTTCCTCAACCACCACAAGACCCAATAATGAGGTCTTCAAATAGTTGCTGCTCATGAGATTGGTTAAGAAAAAAACGGAAGAGCAATAGAATATTTTTGCATTTTCACTCTGTTTCCTTCAATTTTATCAATTTGTAATTGTATATTTATTTATCTTTTTACTTATTGACTGTCCCCCTTCCCATAAACGTTGGGAAACGTGTCTGCCTCGCTGGCCAAGGTATGCCCAGTGCTGCCCAGGGTAAACATGTTCAGTGAATCTCTGTGGAGGGGAAGGAGCTTATTCAGAGTGGATTTCCACTCACCCTAAAGAAGTGAAATGAAAGCAAACTTTGGTGGTTTTTGTTTCCCTGTGGGCAAATTCGTGTGGACTGAGAAATTCAATTAAATGTATTCATCAATATTTGTCTCTGGGACAGAGTCGTGAGACTAAAACCGAGAATTCTTGGTCCTACCCTTTTTGTGGCATTTAAAAAAAAAACCAAAAAAAAAAAAAAAAAAACTTGGCATATTACACCAACCAGATTTTTTTCTTTGTCTCAAAGAAGGCTCAGCTGAACACTAGATTCCTCACCCAGTGCAACAATCAAAAACTCAGAAAACCTCAGCTGCCTCAGATGATGTCACAAAACCCTTAAGAATGCTCACTGCTGAGTTGGGCACAGGTCCAGCAAACACAATTCTTTCTGCCAGTTATTCAGGGTCTTTGACAGATTAGGTGGTCTTTTTTATTCTTCTCCTTTTTTTTCCATCCTCTTAACAGGCAGTTCAGTTTACCTCTAAGCGAGACATTAGCTCTGGCTGCCCCAAATAACATTTTAATTGAAGTCCCAGTCCAAACAAATGCCCGGCCTCTTTATTAACCCCAACAGTGTAATTTTTCAACCTAAGACTGATTCAGGGGGAAACTGTCTCACTTAAACTGCCATGCAACGGAACATGGCAGTTTTCCTCAATCAGTCTCTTTTCTGACCTTAATTTGAACCTTAATCTCTTTTAACCATGTTCTCTTTATTAGCTGCTCATAGCCGTGGCACAATACTAATTTTCCTGTTTTTAGACTATCAGTTTACAGAGGTATTGCACTCCCCCATCTGCCCCCAAATGTATCCCAGATTTCATGGACCTTTTTGGGAAAGGGAAGGTAATACTTAACCTTTTTTCAGGTTTAGTCATTTAAATAGCTGCTTTGCAAAATGCTCTGTAGAATTTTAGACTGAGTATTTTTGAGGTACATTAAGGTTTAGGTACCAAATAATTATATACTTAATTGTCAGAAAAACCTAAAAAACCTTTTAAATAGTTACAAAGGATTTTTCATCAATAGACAGGTCCACACTCATAAAATACCTTGGAAAGTAAGGCTATTATCTTAATAATTTAGGCAAAAACAATATGGTTTTATTAGAAACCTCTAATCTTTTGGGGGAGACCTGAATTATCCAGATAATTACTTCCATTCCTTCCTTTTTTAAATGCTTAGATATAATCAATGAGTAAGGACAGAGACAATCATTTTTTTCTTAATTATACCTTCCCATTTTTTGACATTGGTAAAATGATCCAAATTAAAAAGAAAAAAAAATCCACCCTTTTCAATAACAATGAAAAAAAATGTGTTTCTCTATTTGGAGTCTACCTTAATATAGCAGAACTATGTAGGTAGAAAAACAGTGCTTATGATCATGTGCTCAATTAGATTTATTATAGGTTTTTGTACTTTTTGGCATTAGCGTGAAAGCATATTGGTTATTATTCTTTCTAACCTAATTGAAGGCTTTGTATCTAGTTACCCCTCTGTTCTTTCCTTAATACAATAGTTTGTTGATTGCAAAAAATTACATTTCTGTGACTTTAAAGTCCTAGAATGAGGACTGTCATTGAAAGTTGGAGATTCAGCCCAGTGTTTGGAGGGCAGGGACCATGTGCCCTCTGGGTGTGAGGAGGTAGGCAGCTGAGAACAATGGTCTGTCTCCTGCGGTGTTCTGTGACAGTAGCAGCATGTTGGCACGATAAACTTCGCCTTCATTTCACTGGCTCAAACAATTAGTGGGATTGAATCAGAGTTCTCCTGGATCATAGTTTATTATATGTTATTAAATTCCATTATTCGAGAAGTTGCTGCTGTGATTCTAAAACTTCCCAACATCTCCCACAAAGCCCGCATCTCCATTCTCTGTGTATTTTCTTTTACGTTTATCTTCTGCTTCTCTGATAGCGAAGGCTTCTTTTTTCTTTTCCTTTCCCCTTGGTACTTATTTAAAGAGCTAAGAGCTAATTTGAAAATACATCTTTGAAAGGGCAACAAAAATGAGATGTGAAAAAAATGGATGAAGATTCTTAATTAGTCCATTATTTGACACGCACGATTTAACACGGTATGCTTAGCATCGTGCATTCCCCAAAAGAACAAGGCTCTTTTTTTTTTTATTCCAAACTTTAACTCCCTCTCATTCATTATATCCCTTCTTGTCACTTTCCATTAGCTGATCATGACATCCTTTGCTGGAAGGGCGAGCAAGCAGATTACTTCCAAACTGGTGTAAGTGACACTCAAAAGACTGGCCTAAAGGGGGTTCTGTGATCGCAACAAGCTCCCCAGCCCCTGGAGTTGGAGAATGTCATTTCAATAATATATTGGAGTCCATTGTCACATCATTTCTGGAGCAACTTGGCAACTTCCCAGAAGTGGCAGGAAGGGTTTTTTTTGCTGGAATTTGTATGTAGATAGCATCTAATGTTTTTACGGGTGCTAATTATTATATATTATATAATAACTATTATTTATTGTGCTAACCCAAACCTTCTAAGTAGCATCTTGCATTTTACAGATGAGGAAACTGAGGACCAAAGAGACTGAATAAATTATCTGTAGCTGATAAGTGGCAGAGCTAAGATTTTAGTTGAGATCTGGCAGACTCCCAGTTAGGTCTCTTTCCATTACAACAGGCTACCCGCACCACACCAATGTCTAGGAAACTTCAGCATGTCTCCCAAAATCTAAAGGATAAAGAAATGATCAAAAGCATACTCATTTTAATGCAACTGAAAAATATGCCATCACCAGGCACTTCTAAATGGGGGCAGGGAGTGACTGAATGAATCAGGGATCAAACACACTTGGATAGTTTGTGTGAAGAAAAGTGGAGAATGTGATGCTCTGATCAGATCAGCCCTGGAGATATGAACTGTTCCCCAGCCCATCATCCCTACACCCCACAATCCCTCCCCTACTCCCAAAGGTCCAACCTTGGGAATCAAGCTCTCCCCAGGTCAGCCTTGTAAGGGGGCTGACCTGGGGAGAGCTGAACTGTTGCAGATGGAAGGTGTATCCCAATCAGTCACAGATAACAATGAACTCTGGTCCAAACCATGCCAGGACTGATGCTGGCTGCCACTCAGACCCTCACTCCAGCTTCTGAGCTTGTTTGATCTTCTGCTCCTGAGAAAACCAAGTTTTCTTCATTAACCAAGTTTCAGCTTTTTTCCTTCCTTAAGCAAGTTTTAGCTTCTTTTCCCAGTAACCCTTCAAAACATTTTGATTATAAAATACAGAATATGGAAATACAAAGCAAACATTAAATAAAAGTTCCCTATTATTCTACTATTAGGGGGACATGGATAGTCTCATGATACAGATCTTTCTAGTCTACGCTATCCATATATATACGCTAGGTGGTAAAAGAGGGTAGTTGCAGGGATAGACTTTGAAATCAGACCACCCATCTTTAAATCTAGACACTGCCATCAGCAGTGTCACCCAACCTCTCTGGCCCCCAGTTTTCTCATATGTAAATGAGAGTTGTTGTGACAAGGAGCTGCATGTGATGCAGCTGGCCCATGGGCATCACTTATTGCATTTTAGATACTGTTACATATATGTTGGTCCCACATTCTCATCCTACTTGCTTTTTCTGACTGTGCTCCAGTCTCCTCAAGTCCAAGCCTATAGATAACTTCATCCTCAGCCGTGATTCTTTCTCTTTTCAGTCTGTTTGGTTTGACTGGCTTCCCCCTCACATTGCATCAGTGATTTTTCCAGGTCTCAACTCCTGTCCATTTAACCATAACTCTTAAATAAGCATTGCCAACGTCTTACTTCCACTCCTGTCTGATGGACACATTTCTGCCTGGATGCCTTGCTTACCCATCCTGGCACCACAGCAAAGCCTGAGCAGCCTTCCTTGTTCCTTTCTGTCTTGAACTCCTTGAAGTGAGTGCAGGTGGAGACAATATCAGGAACTCGTGATCACAAAGATAGCAGCAGCATCCACCCATGATTTTGGGGCCTCGGGAATGTCAATGACAAACCAGGTTCCAGATGTATATAAGCAAGTGTATTTGTTTTGATGATTTTAAATGTAAAAAAGAAGGTAATTATGAAAGGTTTTTTAAAAAAATTATCTTCTTTTTAAAAACCATTGTTGTCAAATCCATCTTCTTCAGAGATCTTTGAACCACTGAGAAGGGAAACAATATAAATTAAAAATTTTATTTTTTATATATACATATTTTAATATATGAAATATATATGTTATATATAAATATGTATTTTTTAACTTGGGGGAGTATGTGATGAGAGAGTGGATGGCCAGCCACACAAATGGGAGAAGAGGGAATTACATTTAATGAAGCTGGGACCTTTCACGTGGACCTTTCAGACTTAAAAAAAAATGTTGATTTTACATGCCAAAGTCTTGAAAGGGCCTTGACGGCTCACGGCTTTGGTGTATTTTTCCAGATGGCAGATGCCATTTTGTGTTTTGCATAAACTGACTAAATTTGCTTGCTCTTTGTACTTATTTCAGAGGCAACCATTCTTTGCTTTCAATAGGACAGAAGAGCTCCTTGGCACTGGAAGCCTCCTGGTCCGGGGAGGGAGGAGTGGGTAAGGGACTGTTCTGAGGATATGCAGGCCTCATCCCAAACTTCCTATGTTCACTCTGAGGAAGGGGGTTGCGCCAGGGCTCTGAATTCTTGCTACCTACAGATGTCTCTGACTATCACAGAATGTAAGCTGTGCTGGGAGAACTTCTGAAAGTTATTTTTCCACTTTTCCCATTGTTACCTCCATGGAGGACAAAATAGTTTCATTACGTTCTTATTTCAACTCCGCTATAGCCTGTTAACTACTAGTTGTACGATCCCTTAACTTAATTCCTCTGTGCTTCAGTTTTTGGAAAAAAAAAAAAAGATGCTAATAAAAACAATGCTTACCTCTTAGGATTTGTTGTAAAGATCCCACGAGTTAATGCATGTAAAGGATTTAGAACAGTGCCTGACATATGGTAAGTGCTTAAGAAACGTTGACCATTATTGCTGTTATGATTACTTTCCATGGGAATTTTCAGTTTTGTCTCATTTTCTGCTAATTGACCCTGCCCTACCCCCATCATCATTATGCTAACTCTTTGGGTCATTTTTATGGAAATAGGCTAGTAATATAACGGTTACACCACAGGCTTTGCTGCCAAACAGAGCCAAGTTGAAATGCTTGAAGTAACATTTAATAGCTATATCTTCTCATCAAGTAAATTAATTTCTTTAAGTCTCAGTTTCCTCACCTATAAAATGAGGATTATAATAGTACCCACTTCATAACATTTTTGAGAGGCTTCAATGAGACAATACTTGCAGTGTCTGGCAAGCATATACAGCATGTTATATATTGTTATTATTTTTGCTGCTCCAAATATACAGGGTAGGGCTCTTCTACCCAAAAACGCTTCTAGAAACTTGTCAAGGCTCCGGGGCTCTAGCTTTATGTTAGCTACCCCACTAGAAAAGAGGGCAAGCACAGAAATAGAAAGATGCTGTGAGGCCATGACTTGACTGGGCCTCTTTACCAAATCATAACACAGATTTGACAGAGATGACTATCACTCAACATGGATTTCAATTCAAGCTAGAAAATTCACATTCCTGAGCGAGCCAATCCCAGCTCACTGCATTGGAGATTTAGTCCAAAGGATAGGAACTATCAGGATAGGGACAAAAGCCTTATTCCTCTATCCTAACCCCCTCCGCCCCCCCCCCCCCCCGCCCTGAATAAAGCATAGAGTGAGGTAGGTTGTGAGGAAGAAAAAGTTACTTGTGTTGGTTACCTCTCATAATGTGGCATTCGTACATTATGAAATATTCAAATTTTGCACTTTCGAAAATGTATTTATTTCTTCCCTCAAACTAAAAATGGACAGAAGTTGCATCTGTAAGTAAAAGAAAACCCTCTAAATGCTATAATTGTATTATTGGACTGTTGAAAACTGTCTGATTCATGTTTACCCTTGGTTTCTATGTGTCTCTATTAATAGTGGAATAAATAGAAAACAACTGAACTCTTGAAACTTTTGCCCCAAAGCCAGCATGAAACCTGAAAAAAACTGAAGGACATGGAACAAGGAAGTGTAAAAAACATCAATAATTTTGCAAATATTTTGTGTGCCCTCTTAGATTTGTTTTGACCTCTCTCGTCTGCTACCTATGACTTCTAACAGTAAGAATAAGATGGGGTTTAAGTTGGAAGGAAAAGATACTGAGAGGACTTCTTTTCTCAGTTCTGATGATGGCCACATCTTTGTTCTTGACCTCATACTTAGAAATTGCTCACAATGTAGAATTCTCCAATTATCCCTAACATTAAAATAGGAGAGTAAGATCAAACAAGAGGCAAAAGAGAGAAAGCACATGTCAAAGGAAAAAGGAAGAAAAGTTGGAAAAATAGGAGGAAGCTATACTATTAAAATGGGGGAAAGAAATTATATAGCAGAAAAGAAAAGAAAAAAGAAAAGAACATTATATTATTCTAACAGAGATGGCTACCTGACCTATCAAGATTTATCATCCCCTTTCACAGTGCAGAGTTGTTTCTGGGAAGAAATTTTTCAGCCAGAGAATATATCTCCCAGCCTCTCTTACACAGATGTGGGACTATGTGATGAGCTCTTATCAGTGGAATATGAGCTGAATTGAAGAGATAGTTGACACTTTTGTTCTCAGTTAAGACCATGTGTAGTTTCTCTGTTCCCTCTCTCTCTGCCTGTCTCTCTCTTTCTCTCTCTGTCTCTCTCCATCCTCAGGCTGGATAGTGCCAGAAGAATCTTAATGTCATCCACATACAGGAGATGTAGAGCCATTACATGGAAGGAATCTGTATTCCTGACTCACTGTTTGAAGGAGGGCAGCCCAGAAGAGCTGCCCAACCAGAAGTATCAACATTAGACTTTTGGGGAGTGAGAAATACACTTTCATATGTTAAGGCACTGAGCTTTGGGGGATTGTTTGTTATACCAGCAAACATTACTTACCTTGACTAATGTAGAAATTGATACCAGAAGTGAGCTCCAGTAGTAGTTGTTTTTTCCTTCCATCTTTGCTTAAAAACCAGTTAATCATTTCCTGATATCTTCCTTTTCTTCTATGATGTTACCAAAAGCAGCCAACAACAACCAACACATGCTATTTTTCTCTATAAGCACAAGAGTCACGTGGTCAGACTTTCAAGTTACTAAAGGCAACAGTTTTGCCTGGTGATTTTCCACTGTGTGACATGGAGCTCCAGCCATCTTGACTAATATATCTGCTTCTAGCAACTTGACCACAAAGTCATTGCCACACATTTTAGGGTTTTGTTACAGGACACCACATCTGGTACCAAAGAGAAGCATCAAGTTTAGTCAGAAAAATAGAAGGCTCTTGTGGCAGATGTAAGGCTATGTGGTCACTAAACCATTTCTTCTCCCTGGGCCCAGGGGAAGACCATACTCCCCTCATCCTTGCAATTTAATTGGGGCTTCAGAACCAGATCTTGGTAATGGAATGTCGGCAGGAGTTGTGCACCACCTTTGGTCCAGGGAGTTAAAAGTGCATGTGTACTTTCTCTGTGTTCTCTTCTCCTTTTCCTCAGGGGTCTTGAAGGGGATGTGTTCAGATAGTGTAGTACAAGATAGAAGCCACTCAGCCTACGTCCTGTATTTTAAAATACAGGAAATAACCTGTATTTTAAAAAATAATTCAATGTTAGCTATTATTCTTTTTTTGGGTTAACAAAGATTTTAAAATTTTTTTATTGATTTTTACTAGACTATAGTTGCTTTACAATGTTGTGTTAATTTCTACTGTACAGCAGAGTGAATCAGAAATAGCAGCTATATATACACATATATCCCCTCTTTTGTGGATTTCTTTCCCATTTAGGTCACCACAGCGCATTAATGAGTTCCTTGTGCTGTACACTATGTTCTCATTTGCTGTCTATTTTACACATAGTAACAGTAGTATATATGCGTCAATCCCAATCTCCCAACTCCTCCCACCCCCTTTCCCCCAGATTTTTAAATTTTTTTATAGACTTTTTAAACATTACACTCCATTAACAGTTATTTCAAAATATTGGCTATATTCCCTGTGTTGTACAATACATCCTTGTAGTCTATCTTACACCCAATAGTTTGTGCCTCCCTCTATCCCACCCCTATAATGCTCCCCAGCCCCCCACTGGTAACCACTAGTTTGTTCTCTCTATCTGTGAACCTGCTTTTTTTTTGTTACATTTACTAACTTGTATTTTTTAGATTCCACATGTAAGTGATAACATGTGGAAGCTAAAAAATATTTGTATTTGTCTTTCTCTGACTTATTTCACTTGGCATAATGCCCTCCAGGTCTACCCATGTTGCTGCAAATAGCAACATTTTGTTCTTTTTTATGGCTGAGTAGTATTCCATTGTATATATGTATCACGTCTTCTTCATCTGCTGATGGACACTTATTTTGCTCCCATATTTTGGCAACTGTAAATAATGCTGCTATGAACATTGTGGGGCATGGATTTTTTCAAATTAGTGTTTTTGGGTTTTCTTGTTGGATATATACCCAAGAGTGTTTTGCTCTACTAGTCAGAGTTTGGAGGTTGTTACTGAAATACACCTATCCCATTCTGACTAATATGCTTGAAATAGTCCCATCAGGAAGGAATTCAGTGTAAGCAATTAGAGATTTACAGGATCATTGGGAGAGCTGGGGAATAAAGGTCAAAGGAGTTGCTACTAACTTTCAAAAAAAAATCTCAAGTGAGGAAACCACCAGGAAGCCAAGTTGCCACTAATGATCTCAGCTGCCTGCAGCACTAAAAGGGGGTGATTCTTGGGAGGATGCTCAAGAGCCGACACATAGCCCCAGCTCCACTCTCTGCCGATGCCCGCACACCTGCCTGTAGCTACTGATAGAGAAAAATGGTTTTTACTTCTACCTCCCGATGATTGCACCTCTCATTGGAAGGTTAGACCAAGATCCCTCCTGACAAGGGAGCCTGGCAAGTGTGGTTTCCAAGCTGTGAGCCCTTGTGGTACAGAGGGACACTTAGAAGGACAAATATGATACAGAGCCTCAACAAAAAATTTCTGCTACAAGTGTTCCCTGTTTCTCCCATAGGAAATTCAGGTGTCCATTCCTCCACAACCCCTTTTCTCTTGAAAGTTCCTTGAGGGCAGATCTTAATCCATTCTCTATCCCCAGTGCCAGACAAAACCAGACAATAAATTGTTCTGAGTTGATTTGAATGGAATGACAACAGGATCAATAGCAAAGAAGAAAGTCCCCCTGTGTTCAAGTTGGAGTTCAAGGTCTCCTGTTCATAGAATCTGATAATTCTGCCTAATGACTGCCCTAGATTCTGCCCCAGCTTAAGCCATTTTCTTTCCTAGCCTGCTCGGAGTGACCATGAAGAGCTGTTTGCTCAACAAGTAACCTTAAGCTTGAGTTCTGGGACCTGTCTGCACAGCCAAAAGGATAAGGATTTGACATAGTCTGGTTTATTGGATCCATGGAGACTGTCAATTACATATTTTTTAGCTTTAAACTATGTTATCAAGTTGGTTGTGTAGAGTTAAAGTATTTCTATATTTTATTCATATGTTTCCAAACACAACCTTCATGCTCTGGCAGAGCTGGGATCTCTCTGGGAATGTGGAGTTTATGAGTTCACCTTGGGGCAGGGTTTGGAGTATTCTAAGTGAGAAGCAGATGGGGTGGATTTGGGTGTGAGGAAGGACCTGTTCAGCCGCAAGAAAAGGATACTCAGGAAAGGGAGGACCGGACCCTTTTATGATTTCATCTGAAAGGCACAGAGTTAAAACTCTGTGGAAGATTAAAGACATCCTCTTGATATTTAGTTTCCTCACCAAAAAAGGGTAAGACTATTTTGCCTATAGTAAAAATAATGGTAGAATGACTCAGACTTATTTACAACCATCAAAGAAATGAAAGATATGGATCATGCCACTAATTAATCTTTTTATCATCATCAAGTGGTGACTGTATCCAGCTGAAGAGTGCTGTGTGCATAATAGCACAATTATGGGGGATGTGATGATGTAACAGCTGCCAGTGCCCAGCATTTAGCTTCTCTTTTCCATTCCCACCCACCCTGATCTCTGGCTATATTTAGTTGTTTTACACAGTGTACCTGGACCAAAGTTTGTTTTACAAATTTAAAAGACTAGAGAGAAGAGTCAGAGTCTTCATAGAAAAATCAGGCTTCACAGTGTCTATTTCCCTCAGTTACACATGTTCCTTCTTGGTTAATGTATTTTCTCCTACGTTGCACCTAGAATCATGGCTGAAATACAATCATGAGTTTACTTTGTGTAAAGGGAAGTAGGGCATTGAGCAATCATCTAATGAATACAGTCAAGATGGTTAGTGAATCTGGAAAATTCCACTCTCAAAAAAATTACTTTCTCTACTCTGTAGCAGATTTCCTCTTGGCCTTAATTATCCACAGAGTTGTCCAATTTTCTGATAGTCTTTACTGTTGTTGACATCACCTTAATAATTTATTTAATGGATTTCACTGGGTTCATTCGGGAACCCTTTATTCTTAGTGGTTTCTTTTATCAATTAATTTATTTATTCGATAAACATTGAACACTGTTCCAGTTATCTATTGCTGTGTAATAAGCTACCTTAAAGCCTAGTGACTTAGCACAATAATTTATTATTATCACACATAGTTCTTGATGTTGATGGGCTCAGCTGGGCAGTTCTTTCTTGAGTCTCTCATACAGTTGCAGTCATATGGTAGTTGAGGCTAGA
Source organism: Hippopotamus amphibius kiboko (assembly GCF_030028045.1). Taxonomy (NCBI): domain Eukaryota; kingdom Metazoa; phylum Chordata; class Mammalia; order Artiodactyla; family Hippopotamidae; genus Hippopotamus; species Hippopotamus amphibius. The sequence goes on along the minus strand of NC_080188.1, from coordinate 162,520,437 downwards.
GCCACCTAAAGTTTCCTTCACTCTGTGCCTGTCATTGGGCTCTTTAGGAGTGTCTCTCTCTCTCTCTCTCCCCACGTGATTAGCTTCATCATCCTCAGAGCTTGTTGGTCTTTTGATAATCAACCTTCTTACCTTGTGACCAGCTTTCTCCAACACGAGCGTTCTAAAACAGGCCAAGTGGAAGTTGCAAAGCATCTTCCGACCTAGCCTTAGAAGTCATGCAGATCCTTCTCTCTTCTGTTTGTCAAAGCAGCACCAGCCAAACCAGACTCCAGGAGTTGGAGAAGTAGATTCCACATCACAATAGTGGAATGGCCTGTGCCTTGAAAGAACTGATGGTGACCATCTTAATGCCAGGCTACCACAGGCGCCTGCTATGTGATAAGCCCTATGATAGGTACTGGGGAAAAGTGCTGAATAAACCAGGCACCCTCTGCTCTTGTGGAGAAGGAAATCTAGCTTAATTAACTTTAGTGTGACATGATGGTTTTTACAATCAACTGCTGAAGAGTGAATCTCAAAATCAAGTATATTTGTTTATGAAACTGATGAAACAGCTATTCTGATCATTTGTGGTCTGGTCATTTTTACTTTCTCAATAACCCAACTGAATGAAATTTGTGGTTATCTAATCTATACCTCGATAACCAACTTGATGAGCTGATTCATCCCTGTATTTTTAAAAACAAAGTCTGAGCAAAACTGGGGAAATTCATCTGTGGCTTAACATGTTGAGTTCCTACTGGGCATGGAGGCTGAAACTAGCTTTTTAAACTCATGATAGGGAATATAAGAGAAGCCAAGAAGTCAGGTTTTGCTCCCGATGAGCTTCTATTCTTTTGAAAAGTTCTGATCTAGTGCAGGTGGGGCAGCTGGTGACATTGAAAAGCAAGAGGGGAACCCAAGACAACACCTGCTAAACTAGACAGGCAGGATCTTTCAATTTCCTTCCTGAGAATTACCTTTTGGGGAGAAGTAATGGATTATTTGCCTTCATTTTCTCCCCTTTTGTGTCATTAAAGGAAGGTGATCTAGGTTTGTTAAGTAAAAGGAGATTTCAGGACAGGAATGTTGACAGAAGAATCAGTGCTGTTCAGCAATTCTCAGATCTTATTGTTTTTGGCACAGTTTGTGTCCATTCAGTGTAACAGCCATGAGGGGCCGGGGGAGGGGGCTCATGATGACACAAGAGATACCTTGACATTTCAAAGACCAAGGTCAAAGCCCAAAAAGGTCCAAGAGCACGCAGAATTCCTGTGCACCCTTGTCAAGTTCCCCGCCATGAAACTAATATCACACTGGGCCTTTGTAGGTTATGTCTATGTACTGTTACCTCACAGAGCATGAAAAGACATCCTAGGGGATGTTTTAAGTAAAACAGCAGCAGTAACACATACTTGGCCTTAATGACAAGACTGGTTCAAGCAAAACTAAATTTTGGCTTAATTGTCATGTAGCAAGTCTCCTACATCAATCCATTCACTTTACCTTTGTAGCTCACCCTTCATCAATGTGCATGCTTTTCTCACATTAGCGAATCTTGTGTCCCTTGGGTATCATTTGCTAAATTAAACTTCTTTCCATTTCTCATGCCAACTTATTTATCTATCTGCAATGCCTGTTTCTACTTTATCTGGAACTTCATAATAGATGTTAATTATAACCTATTCTTCATTCGGCCAGCACATACTTATTTGATGTGTTTTCTGTTAGATTGTTATTTTGTGCCTGCTGATAGATATATCACTTTATAAATTTTCATAGGCACCCAATTTGCCCAATTAGTTGGTAAGTTGGTAGAGGCATCTCTATATACATATATGTATACACCTATATATAAATACACACATATATGTAGTGTGTGTATATGTACATACATACACAGAAGACATCTCTCAACAGCTGATTGACATGCTCTATGCTCCACTTTCCTTTGGTTTTTATAGGTTAAAATCAAGTGGATTATTTTATAATTACCTGATGAATTGGATCAATACATATTATAATGGATTATTCAGATGTTTAAAGCACCTTCATTTCATAAAGGTGAAAATAATCTGAGTTATTGCTCATCTTTTCCTCTGAGAAAATTCTTTTCATAAATCCATGACAAACTTAGGTACTTGAACTATGCAAGTACTTGTGATTGATTATTTGGGGCAAAAATGTGGTTTTTATTCCCCCTAAAATTATAGAAGTCTTAATTCTCAACTCGAGGCTACAAAGCCTTTGAATTTCCATGTTGGCCTTGTGGGCATTTATCAAGTTTTGTTTTTATTGGTTATGAGAGAGTCACAAGCATGGCTTGGAGGACTTACTCCCTTCCTTTATAATGTCTAAATATTCCTCCCACTCAGATTCCCTAAATGAACATACAATTTAAGTAGAAACTTGAGGTTGGCTTCAGGAAAAATCTCCCAATCATCATATCACCCCTACTCTTCTCTCTTCTAACTAATTTGCTGTCCCTAAAATCTTATTACATACAAAGTTTGGTGGTGGTGGTGCTGCTGCCTATTCGATAGATAAGGGGCACCCCAACTTGTTTGATTTCAGGGCCACGAGAAAACATTTTCCATTCTCCAAATATTGTTAATTATTTTCCTGATATTACATTAACATGGAATAAAGCTTTCTTCTCATAAGGAGGCATATACTTAGAATATGAATCCTGTTGGAAGTGTTAATATAATGCTGGGTCCTTATTCACATAAAATGATAATGACTGATAGATATTTTCTTGAAAACAAGTTTCGATTAGCACAAGGTATTGATTGAGTTTGGGACAATGGTAGGTCTCTGCATTCTTAAAGCAGTGGGTTCAGAAGTAGGGTATCCATACCTTATGGAGAATCCAAAAAGATCCACTGAAGTGCAGAAAGAAGATATTAAATCTTCTATTTATTTTACTTTTAAATTTAATTTTAAAGTTTGTTGTGTATATCTTGAGGATCACAATACAGAAATACATATGTAACTTATAAGTAAAAATACACAGATTGGATATGCCTCAAAATTTTTTCACTGATAGAGCGATATGATCTAAAAGGTAAGAAACCACTGCTTATGAAGAGTGAATGTGGATAAGGTCTTCACGATGCTATGTGGAGTAACAGGAAATAGTTACAGAACAAGTGTTTGCAACCTCAGAATTCTGACTCCAGTTATTACTGATTTCAGTTAATTAATAGGTAGCTGATCAATAGGTAGTTTACTAACTCTCAACTGGACACAGGACAGTCCCTTTTAAGATGTTGAGAAGTTGCTCAATTTTAGGATGTTGACCTAAGAAAGTAGATTTTAATCATGCTTTTTTTTTTTTAATTTTGTTTTCTCAAGGGTCCCATGGGAACAGAAAGTTTTGAGGGTGTTTACTGTTTGTGCAAGATGACTGATTGGGTAAAGAAGTCCAAAGTTTATTATCTGCAGAACAAATAAAGCCTGGGCAAAGGTAACTGAAATGAATGTCTCCCACCTTGTCCCTTCAGCCTGTCTAAGGGGATGTTTGTGCCAAAGATTGCATAACTGAGAACCTAATCAATGCAAGTCAAATGGAGAGGAGGTGCATTTTAGACTCCTACCAGTTAAAAATAGTCACTGACTTCTATTCTTCTTGGTTCGATAGGTAGCTGGTGATGATGCCTATACCAAAATCATTTTAAAAATCTATTTGTGGATAAGCTATTTCTAACTATCCAAGTATTACTTGTCAGACAGCTTCTGGGTGGCTGAATTAGAATAGTTTTCTCCTTTCCCAAAGCTAGATACAACATAATGCTGAGCAAATAGCAAAATAAGTTTGCTAATTCCAGGCTCATTTGGAATTTTGTTGGTGGTGGTGTTAAAATGACATCAGGGATAACTGGATTGTTCTTGTGATTACTCCATAGTAATTACTAACAAGCATTCAGAATGGACAAACATATAGTACGAAGCTCAGCTATCTTTTAGAAGATAACATCCTATGCATAAATGTTGAGGGGAAAGAAGTGGAATGTGATTGAGTGGTTGAGCTTAAGTACTTATTACTGGGAAAAAACGTGTTTTAGGTCTCAGATATCCTCACTGACCAAATATTTACTTAATCATTCTCATCTTTTGGACTCTTTGTTGTTGTTTTTGTTGGAACTTGATGTTTATAAAGCCAGCAAAAGAGGCATTTTATATAGTACAGTCATGAAGTGTGATAAAAAATGAGCCAGAAGCCAGTTATGGATAGAGGTTAAGTAGATTAAAGAGTTGACCTTTCATTTTAAATTAGGTATTGCAGAGTTTTACAAACTTTTTCCAAATATGTTTATCATCCAAAGACATTTTTTCTCTCAAATAAATGTTTAAGAAAGGGTTTAAACATTAAGGACAAAGAAATTAGAGTGAGACTTTCTGCCTAATTTTTGGATGGTTGAAAAACACTCTAATACAATTGATAATGTGTTGTAAGAAATCCACACAGAATTGCCTCTGTCTGTGTGAGTATGTGTGGATATACAAGGCAGTAATTAAAAGTAGTTAGTTGTCCAGATATCTGAAAAACCTTAACATTTACTATTACATTTTTTAAAAAAAGAAAAAAACCTTCAGTTTTCCAATATGTAAAAAACAAATTCCCATTTCTAAAGCCTAAGCGCTACTACAACCTTGGTTTGGCATTTCACTTATGACCAGCTATTAAAGTGGAAAAAAACTGAATACAGTATAAATTTAGATATGTAGAAGTAAGAAAGACTGTGAGACAGTGAATTGAGTTGTAAAATGGGTGTGTAGATTCTGGACTCTTTCAAAGTCCAGAGGAGACAGTTATCTTTCTGAGTCTGTAAACTTGTAGTTTTTCCTGAAAATAATGACCTTTGGAGGGTCCACCAAGCTCTAGGATTGTGTCGGCCGCCTGTCCAGGGCTTACGACATTGAGTGTGTGACTCGTCTGTCCTGCCTTTAAAAGCAGCTCCTTTCTGAAGAAGGCTGGTGACTGTGGGAACATGTGGATGCTGAGAGAGAAAGGGAGCTGCACGGTAGAAACGATGGAACAGTTTGTGATTCAAAAATAGCCTTGGAAACTTGCAGCGCCTATTAGATCGGCCAATGAATAATCATAAAAACAATAGTTCTCTACCCGGGGACATTAAGGCATTTGGTGAAGAAGATGACAGAATGGAAGAGAAAACGAGAGAGACAGAAGGAGAGAGCCAGAGCGAGGGCGCACATGAGGCGCATGGCTGGCCGGCTGCAAGCTCAGAGGGCCTGGTTTTCCAATCTGGCACCGGGCTTGATGAGTCTGTTTACTCAGCTACAGTATCAGACGTTCCCTTTTCCTGCCCGAAGAAGTCCCCTTTGAAGAACTGCTCTGCTGGGGAGTAGTTTCCCCTTGGACAGGCTACTCCTGTTTGCAGACCTAAAGGAAAAGCACTGGAAAGGCCACAAGAATGTTCTTTAAAGCGCTATTCCAGCGCCACGTGAGGGGAGGATGAAATAGCAGTAAAAGATTTATTTCCTGGTTGAGGTATTTTTTTCCCCTCTCAAGTGAATTCAGCGCTGAACAAAGGTGTCACATGAATGCGACGGGGGTCAGATGTTCTTGGGGGGCCTCCGGGTCTGTGTGGTCAGGTGGAGGCTGGAGGTGGGAGAGCAGGGGCATTTCAAGCTTCTGTAGACCTGGAGTGAGGAAAGCACACCTGCAAGAGGCAGAGAGAATTCAATAGGACCGGCATTCTACTCCTGCAAGTCTTTCCTGCAAAGGAGTCAATGGTGGTGACTTATCAGAGGACCAGCCTATGCCTTCAAAGCAAAGCGGCAGAGAGAACTTGAGTGACTTGGGGGACAAGGTTCATAATCAAATTGGATAATTCAGGAGATGAAAATTTTAACTTTGGGGTTTTCATATTAATTTCTTATATTTCAGTGACACTTTTTACTTATCAAAAAAGGTTTTCATCTAGGCTTCATGTTAATCCTGTGAAGTAGGTAGGGTAGATGGCAGTCTCCTCAATTTTCCTCTTTGGAAAAGGATGGGACCAAAGACAGATGGTTCCCTAGCTCATTACTGGCAGGGGCAGAATGACAGCCCAGGTCTCTTGACTCCTGGACCAGGTCTCTTTTCTCTGTGTTCTTGAGACCTGTACAAAGTGATGATGGGAGTTTCAGAAAAAAGGAAGGTGACATTCTCCATCTCCTCCCAGGCACATAGAAAGTTACTGTGACTTTGAAGCCACTGCTTTTCTGTGTCCAAAAGCTCTCTCCGGGACTGGCCTTAGGGAGGAGATTCAAAGTGAAACCTTCAGAGGGGAAGTCTCATATTCTAGTCACTGTGGCTGCCCATGCCTCTGGTGGGTTTGTTCAATCTTTACCTGCACCACATAAAACAGGAGTTCTCCAGAATGAAAAGGGTTCTTTGTTCCATCTCTGAGATGAACCCTTTGAGAAAGAGATGCCACTTCACGGTGAGGCCTGGTTTTCCAGGAGAGAGGGGATGGGACCCACACTCTCTCCTTGACTCCTGCCCAAGACTCTGTGACTCACAGGGACTCTCGAGACCTAGGAGCGAGGTTCACGCAGTGCATGCTTGAGGATTAAGTGAGGACCAGAATTTTCTTCTGGGGAATATGGATTTGTTTGTCAGGGCTCCAGGGAGAAACCAGAGAGGTCTTATGTACGAGCTGCCTTTTCTGCTTTGATATACACAGGCTTGTATTTTATCTATTTCTGGATGTTTGTCTCATTTATACATGGAGAGCTGAAGTTGCTCGACCTTGAGCCATATCTCGTAATTATTTGTATCCTCTAAGGCTTCCTAGTGCTTAAAATATCTGATGGATGAATGGGAATCCATTTTCAGCCAACCCCTTATCCCACTGTCTCTCAGCCTATAGTTTGAATCAGAATCACCTGGGAAACAGGCCTATGTACTTTGAAATAAGTCCTGAGATGAATCTCCTATGAACCAAAGTTTGAGAGTTGGTGCTTTATCCTTTTTCTCCTTGGCTTTGAGAGTTCTTGGTGACTTTGAACAATGCTATACACACAAACACGATCTTAGATTTGTGTTGTGTTTTCTGATGTACAAAGTTCATTTCTCATGTTCGTCTCATTTATTCCTAATGTAATGAGGCTACATTAATAACAGTCCTATGATGTGGGTTCTTTTTGCTACTCACTTTACAGATAAGGAGACAGAGGAGGGATGGTCTTTGGCTCACACAGCCAATTTGTAGCACAGCCTGCATTCATCCTAAGTTTCCTGATTCCAGGTGCTGTGCTCTTTACCCCACAACCCCTTTACCCCACAATGCTCTATACCTTTGCAGGCATTGCGGTTATTTGTGTGGAAGGTGTTATTCCTGATATGGCTTGCTGTCCACACAGCTGAGAACAGTTACCATGATACAGATGTGAAGCCAGGAGAAGCAATGCAATCTGTGCTCCTAATGAAGTCTATAGAAGCATAAGTGGCTAAGACTAATAATGATGTATCCTTTCATGCAAATATTAGAGTACAGTATTTTTGTGCATTATAAAATTGGAAAAGCAGAACTGGGTACCTGGTGAGAGATGAGTGCCCTTTCAGAGAAGGACAGTCTGTGTTTGGTGACCTGTGAACCACCTGACAGGTGAACTGTGCTCTCCTCTCATTTTACTGGGAATGGAGAAGGAGTGGGAATTAGGTTTAACCCCCAGAATTTGCTGTGTGACCTGGAGTCCTAGGGATGACTGAGCCAGCTCTGTTCAGGTTGGCTGTGTTAGATGTCTGGAAGGTTCGCAGCTAGGGAGGGCCAAACAAGATGCCTGAGGAAGGAGTCTGGACATATGGAATGCTGTGAAGGAGGGTATTTTTTCCTTTCACTTAATTGAAAAGGTCCAGAATGCTCCAAAGTCCACTTCACTCTCAAGGGAACATGTAGCCACACTTGCAGGGGCAATTGAGTTGTTGCTAGAATATTCTAAACAGAACTTTCTGGATGGCTGTTTACTCTTTGATTAGTTGCAATATAGAGACAGCCATCAGAAACAGAAAACTGTCAACTGAAAGAGGAGGTGGGCCTGAAACTTCTGCTCATCCCCAATTCTCTCCCACCCAGCTGGGAAAGGAGCGCTTCTTTCATTGTGGAGTAATAGATGATTGATATGACTGTACCCTGATTAGAAAAGGTTTCATTTTACTTGTGCACGGTACATGGAATTAGTTAAGGGTTGCACAGGAAAAGAAGTGATGGACTATTGTTCACATTAAATTATAATGACAGCCTTCCTAACCACTGTGTATTTATTATGTAAGAAAAGAAAATGTCTGGTAAAATTCTGTATAGGTTAATAACACCTTCATAATATACTCCTTCTTTTCTATTGACTTGAATAGCCCTCCTACTGACTTTTAATGGATTATTAGAGTTAATTACATCAATTGCAATATAATTGATTCTTAAATACTATGTAGAAACCTCATACAATTATGGAAAAACAAAAGTTATCTAGACATCTCAGATCAAAAAAGATTTGGAATTCCTGCACATTTAATTTCTGATAATCACTAGTCAGTTTGGACATTAAGATTGCATGGTGTCCTGTTTTCTCTTTGCTAGGTTTTGACAGAATTGATAGTTTTACAACATTTAACTCAATAAGCATGGAAATATAAGATTAAAGCTGTGAGTGCAATTTTTTTCTAAAAAAAGATCACTTCATGGCTTAAAAGCTGAAATGTGTTACCTGCCTAACATTGACAGAAACAAACTCAAGGGAAAATCAAAAGTGGATTTGATGTCGAGTTTTAGAAATCTCTTCTCCACAGGTGTAAAGATTCCTGTGGGTCTTAGGGTTTGTTACCTGAGGGCTTTAAAATGTGACAAGGGGATGAATTGCCTAAAGGGGTAAAAAAATTTCTCACATTTTATTACCTAGACATGGGCTATATGTTCTAATGTCAAAACCACTGATTGAAAAGTGAAACATCATTAATATCTGTTATTTGATGTCATACAGATCAAAAGAAAGCCCAATAATAGAGTTGTTTGAATGCAACCTTTTCATTTTTAACTGATTTGGGGAAACTAGTTTGTGGGTATTGACATAGTTATAAATGTGAGTTTTCCAAGGGGTTCTTTTGCTTCACAGATACAGATTTCTAGACCATTCTAAAATGGCCTACAAATAAATGTATAAAAGGGTGACAGCCTGTTGCAGTGGACAGGTCACTGGAATGGGCATCAGCAGACCCGATGCTTTCTGTTACCACTTAGCTCGATGACTTAACCGGGCTAGATCTTAACGTTCTCTTCTGTAAAACGAGAGCAAGAGCGAGAGGAAGCCTCTAAACTCTCCCTACTGTGAGGCTCCTGCTTTTAAACTCTTATTGTCTATAGTAACTCATATGCTTTTTAATATGTCTTATATCAACATGTATTTAATATAAGCCTTATATCAACATGTATGTTGTGTGTATCAATATGCCTTGACACGTGTATGTTTATATGTCTTATCTGGTTAACTCGGTTATAAGTTTCCAAGGACAGGGGCCATGCCACATATATCTCTTTGTCTTCATAACGTACACTCTACTTTTGAGCAGCCAATCCAAAGGAAGTGCTTCCATTTATTCCCTGAAAGTCTTGATGTGATATAACAAGAATAATGACCAAACATCCCATTTATTTATAATGGTTTAACCTTTAAAAGTATTGTACTCGATTTTATTTTATGAAACTTTGAGCTTTAAATCAGATGCATTTAAGATGTAAAATTTCACTCTGTTTTTTCATAAATTGTTTTTTCATAAATGCAGTCCCATTTCCAATGGGATTTTTAATGGAGCTTGAGCAACCTGTTCTAAAGATCACCTGGAAGAGCAGGGCATGACAATAGCCATGAAAAACAAACCAAGAATTAAAAGGAGTGGGGACTTACCCTAGCAGTTATCAAGGAAGGGAGGGAATATGGGGATATGTGTATAAAGACAGTTGATTGAACCTGGTGTACCCCCCAAAAAAATAAAATAAAATAATAATAAAAACAAAAAACAAACAAACAAAAAAAACCTCTTTATATTTGTAACAGTCTTTGTTAAGCTGATAACAAGTTCACTCGGAACACATAATAAAGGTCTACATTCTTCACTCCTCCCAACATTTTATGTTTTTGATGTCACAGTTTACATCTTTTTACCTTGTTTATTCATTAACAAATTATTGTAGTCACAGCTATTTTTTTAGGCTCTTTATTGGAATATAATTGCTTTACACTCTTGTACCAGTTTTTGAGGTACACCAGGGTCAGTCGTCTGTGTTTGTACACGTATCCCCATATTCCCTCCATCCCTTGACTCCCCCCCACCCTCCCCATCCAGGCCCTCTAGGGCGTCAGCCATCGTCCAGTTGATCTCCCTTTGTTGTGCGGCGGCTTACCACTGGCTATTTTACAGTTGGTAGTATATGTGTGCCTGTGCTGCTCTCTCACTTCTTCGCGGCTTCCCCTTCGCCCCCCACCCCTCCAACCTCATGTCCTCCAGTCCATTCTCTGCATCTGCATCCTTTTGTCTTTTAACCTTCCTACCAGAGTTATAAGTGATTTACCCACCACCACTGCAACATTAGAGTAGTCTGAATTTAACTATACATTTACCTTTATGAGTGAGATTTATATTTTCATATGTTTTCCTGTAATGAATTAGTGTCCTCTTGTTTCAGCTTGAATAAAGCTACATTTACATTTCTTAAAAAAAAAAAAAAAAAAAAAAAAAAACAAACTGTATATTCATCTGAGGCAATACACAAGGTAGTGATGCAATTAACACACAAGTTTAGTGATAGAGAAATAAAATAACCAAAAAGATTAGAGTCCAGAAACAGACCTAAGAATACAGGGGAATTTAACAGATATTATGGAGGCATTTCCAATCAGTAGCTAAAGAGTAGACTGTTCAGGAAATGTTACTGGGACAACTGGCTCTCCATCTGGACTCAAAACACACACAAAAGTAAATTCCAGATGGAATAAAGCTCTAAACATAAAAATCAAATTTATACAAGTATTAGAAGGGAATATGAATGAATCTTTTTTAAAAAATATTCTTGGGTGAGAAGGTCTCTGTAAATAAGATGGGAAATCCAGAGGCCATTAAGGAAGAGCTAACAGTTTTTTTTTTTTTTAAATCATAAGCAAAATTAAAAAAGAAATGGCAGAATGGGACAAAATATCTGAATTATACATTACCAAAAAAAGAGTTACTATCCATCAAGTTAATGAGAAAAATATAAATAACTCACTTAAAATGGGCTAAAGATATAAAATAAGAAATTCTCAGCAGAAAGTGCAAATGGCTAAGAAATATCTGAAAAATATGCTCAACTTCATTAGTGGTAAAAGAAATGTACAATAAGAGAACACAAGTTGCCATTTTCTAAATATCAGATTGGCAAAAAGTAACGGAGTTGATTGGATATATCAGTTAAAATGAATGAATATATAGACTGTCAAGGATGGATGTCAGTAATATGTTGTTAGGTGAAAGAAGCAAGTTGTAGAATATCATACATTGTATTATGTCATTTTGGTAATACTTTAAAAATATCTATAAATATATTTTAATAATTATTAAAAATTATTTATGCATCATAAATGCATGACATTATCTTGTATTGTAGCTATCTCTTAGAAAAGCACTAAGATGAGTATAAGTATACATCTCTATTCTTTGTATTACTTTTCAGCTGGAAAACATTCCTTTTATTATGCTTTATTTAACACTCATCAAGCTGAATAACTGATCTTTAGGAGGCAGTTACAAGTCATTAGTTCACGGGGTGTAATTGAATTGACTATTATATGAACATAGTGCAGTATTTTATGGAATCTCAGTCAACTCTGATTAAATTCTTCAACTCAGTCTTGTTGAATTGGGTCAATTAGATAGGTTTCTGGCTCCCTGTGGTCTTGGTCCAATCTTGTCAGGACCTCTTCAGTCTTTAGGTTCCTGAGCTTTGCGCAAGGGCTGTGGTAGATCTGTCTCTTCTGTGAGTTGTAATTATCCCATGTGACAGCCAAGGGCACGTCTCACCTGCTTCATGAACATGCTGTGCATTAACTACATCACAACATCCTGGAACTCAAGCCATCAGCAGTGGGGTTAAACAAGTCAATGTAAATAAAGTCTTGTGATTGGTTTGAACTTGCTTCCAAATTGTTTTGTTAGCAAGGAGTTAAGTTCAGACTTTTGGTCATATGGGTCTTTAAGGAAAGCTTTTTTTCCCCATTCCAATGACTTCCTGTTCATGGGAAAATGAGAGGAAATGAACCTCTAACAGTAGGATGGACCCACCCTTTTCCAGTCGTGTGGCTAATTTGTCAGGTGTAATATTGGCACCTGGTGGCTTGTGTTGGCTTCCTGCCCACCCTTGCTGGGGAAGTATCCAAATACTTGCGATAGGCGGTAGAAGACTTCAAAGCCATTTGTAAGAGAAAGGATATTGTCATTAAAGAACTTAGTGGAGAATACTCCCAATCATTTAGTGATGTCAAGATGAAAGGAAAATTTTAAAAACACATTATCTGGAGGGTTTTTTTTTTCTGATGTATCGTATGACCTGCTAAAACAAAGCAATGTAGTTGCTTTAGTAATAATACATTTTCAAGAGTATGTATATATTGATTGAAAGTTTAGTTGTCCTGTTTTTGAGAAATTAGCAAAGGTATCAATTATTTATAAGAAGATAATGAACTGTTTCTTTAAGGATACAATCCTTCTTGTTCAAAATCACCTTTAAACAGTGATTCTTTGTGCCTGCCAATGGAATTATTTCCTTTGAAATCAGAAGGGGAAACTACAATAATATCAAGTGGATCAGATAAGTGAAAAAGGACAATGTGGGTTTTTAGAACTCATTAGGAATTTTGGATGGGCACAGCTGGTTCAGTTCCATACCTCTCAATTTTCAGCTAGAAATAATTACTGCCTTTTGAAAAATGGTATAGTTAATTGTTCAGCAATTCCAGGTAAATCTGTCCACGAATGGGGATTAACCAAACTATAATCAGTGGTCATTAAACCATAATAAATTCTACATAACAATGGAACTTCTTTTAGTTTTTATAATTAATGTAAACTATATTGGCTTTAGTATCTACAACTGTCATGGCAGAGTCAGCATGCATGGATATGGAAAACAAGAATGACTAATCTCTCTAAGGCACACGTTCATGGTGTCATCATTTGTAAACCCATCAGTTACTTGTCATCAAATGATCAGCAAGTATTTACTGAGTTTTTATTGGCCTAATATAGTATTAGGAAAGTTTCATAAGTTATTAATTGAATAGATGTTTGTTGAATGTCTACTCTATTAAAGAGTATATATTGTAGTTGATTTGCTCTGGCAGAGACTGAAGACTTCTATGGGGGAACAGGAAAGATATACTGCAGAGAGGTCCCTCAACCCTGTGAGCTGATGGGAAATGTTTCAACTTTCCAGGGATCGTATGCTCTTTTACAATTTAGTCGGGCAAACTTGAAACTCATGAATAATTAGAAATATTACATTATGTGCTATAAACTGTAAATGGGGTGGGACTTTAGAAAAGGGAAGATCAATGTTGATCGAAATAATCTTTGAGGAAGAGGTTAGTTTGTTGAGTCTTAAGAATAACTAGTATTCAGACAATGCAAAAGAAAAACAGTGGGCCTTCTAAGTGAGTGGGAACTGGGGATGAGTGTAGAGCTGACAGGTCCTTTGAGGAGGTCCAGCACCGGTCGCAGGTTCTGGTGTGGTGGGAAATAGGGTAGATTGGTTCAATGGTAATAATATGAATGGTCTCGTGAGCTCAGCAGAGGAATTTGGGCTTTGAAGTATGGGGTGCGGATGGGCTAATGGGATTTAAATAGTAATTTAGGAAGATTTTTCTGGCAGTGATTTATAGGATGACTAGAGCAAGGAGAGGCTGTCAGGAGGGAGAGATTTGTGAGGGGGCTCTTTCGGGAGACAGAGTTAAAAGACAACCCCAGATGGTGATGATAGAAATGGATAGAGAAAAATGAACTCAAGTGACATTTTGAAGGAAGGAAGGGGGAACGAGATTAGGCGGCATTGGTTATAGGGGTTGGGAGAAGAAAAACAGGAATTCCTATCCTAGAAGGCTGGGTGATTGATAATATCACTGATCTCTTGATGAAGGAAAATGATGAGTTCTATTTTTAGATAGGTTATATTTGGGATCAATTGGGATGTCCGGTGGAACTATCTTATAAGCAATTATAAACATGGGTCTAGTGAGTAGCCAGAAGGATAGGAAAAAATTGATGAGTAAGAGCTACATGCTGCCTGGAAATCCAAATTCCACAGCCTGATTTTCAAAGTTGCTGTCACCCAGGCTTATTCTACCTATTCAAATACATCTTCAGCTACCCCCCACAGTCTCTGCCCCTCTTCCTGGTCCAATCAGTCAGCAAACTATGCTTTTTTTTTTTTTTTTTTGGTCTTTGTGTCTAAATTCTTGCTATTCTCCATGCCTGGGACCCACCTCCTAAATCTCTAGTTATTAGCATCTCTCTGTGTTAGGGCCAGCTCAGGTTCTTTCCATATGAAGATGTTTTTCAAAAACTCCAGTGCATACCCTTCTCTTTTTTGAAGTCCTGGCGCATTTACAGCTGGTGCTATTTGTAAAGCACTCAATCATATACGTGTCTATGTTCGTGTTTAATCAGGTCAAACATGAATACCTATCTTATTTTGTCAGTAAAACTATATATGCCTTGAGGGTAAGGATCAATATTCTTCTTGCATCAGTTAAGAATTATATTTGACTACTAAGAACAGAAGCTCCTAAACAGAGCAGGTAAAAAATTAGGACTTTGATTTTTCTCATATATGAGAAGTATGGAGACTGGTAATTCAAAGCTGCTTTGGCAAATCTTGATAACAGCAAAGACCCAGCCTCCCTCAACCTTTCCACTGCACCATCCTTAGCGTGGATTTGTCACTTCAGAATCACAAGCTGGCTGATTCTCATCAAGTATAGTATCCGTGCTGCAGACAGTGAGAAGTGGGGAGGCAAGGGGTAAGCAGGCTTGCCGACCCCATCAGCCCTACTTTTAACCTGCTTCCCTGGAAGCTCCAAGCCCACAAGTTCTGCTTCTATTTGTTGGTCAGCAGTTTGATACAGAGCCACTCCTATTTGCAAGCAATGCTGCAAATATTGTTGTTTTCAGTTGGACATACTACCAATCCCAACAAAATCTGGGTGATTTTTATGAAGAGAAGGGATGTTGACAACTCATAGGCAATCAGTTTTTTGTGTTTGTCTTAGCCTATTTCTCTCTCTCTCTCTATTTGTGTGCATGTGTTCTTGTTCAGATACACTCACCCACACAAATATATATGGAGAGAGACAGGGAGATAATATTATGTCTCTAGATCTTTATCTCTCTATATTTGAATAATATATAAAAATATATATGAATATATTTTAGACATGTGTATATATAGAGAGATTTGTTGTATCTATCTCTCTATATATTTGAACACACACACGCATTGTTAAAACTGAGCAAAATCCAATCAAGATTACAATAAAATAATCTGATATATTAAATATGATGCCAATTACCATGCCTATGATAGTTAGGCACAAGTGGAACTATTTTTACATGAATAACTATTGGTATTATTTGCACAAAGTTGAACCAAGGCTTTTCTATTGTTATAGCAGCTCTGATTAGTCAACATCACTGTCAACAGGAGTCTCTGAAAATGGTTATAACCTCATGTTTCTAAGCTAAAGGTACTGAGTTAGTGATGGGGGGATAGTTCTGCATCCTTAAATTTCTTTTTGTTCTCTTCCACTTCCATGATTTATCCAGTGATCCTCAGACTGTGTTTGTGATATATTTTTGAATGTTAGAATTATTATCAGCGCAAATGAAAAGATGAGAATACACCAAGGTAAACTAAAAAGAAATCAGTCAATAATTCCACACAGTTGTGGCCATTTTAACAGCCTTAGAGAGTTTGTAGAAGCATCCCCAGATATTGGGTCTTCCACCCATCACTGTTCGTGCCATGTCACTCTTCATCACCCTGACTGTGCTTTCTTACTTGCTCCCAAGGCAGTGACTCCATCCCTTTATGAGCAGAGCTGTGATTAGGACTCAGGTCACAACTCCAGGTTCTACGCTCTTTGTACTGTTATTCACAACAACAGTAACAACAAAAACGGCAATATACGTTTGTGTAGAACTGGACAGAGTACCTCACCAATCATGTGTTATTGGCAGAGAGAATACTGTGGATCCTTTTTAGATAAGGAAACATTATATAAAAATCATGGTGGATAATAGAAAAGCAACAATTGGGATAATATCTCATACTCATTGGTTATTGGAAGAACTTTCCCCAACAGATTATACATACTCAACTGGTAGCTTTTAACCAAGCCAACAGATGAGAATGTCCCAACCTGAACCCCTTGGATTAGTCTGTTGGGATGAGGAGACATTTGTTTGCAAGGCCATTTCCTAGCCACTCTACCTATTAATCTTAGCCAATGTTATGTCTTGGTATCAAAACAACCAAATCAATAAGAAAAATAAAAAATTACCATACCCTCTTGCTACACATCATTGCCTTCAATATGGCACTTGAGCTTTTAATTTTCTAAGACAACATTATCACTTAGGGTTTAGGCATCTCTTAATCTGCTGGCTGATGGAGTGTGTGGCAGGCATTTTCACACCAGGACCATATGTGATATAATTACCTAAGCATCACAAAGGAGATAGGTATAGGACCCGTTGCATATCTATTAAGGGGATGACATTGCTTAGGTAACACAGATCAATGGCAGTGAAATAGTTAAAGACACTCAACATTAATTGGAACTCCCTTGTTTGTTTTCTTTTGAAACCTTAAAGTTATCCAAATGGAGTGTTAATTTAAAAAAAAAGAAGAAGAAATGTTTTCTTGGGAGAAGACAATATTTTGAAATGTTTTTAGCTTATGAGAGCCTGTTTCCTTCAGCCTCCCATTGCTGCGTGAGGTTGAACAAATGTTAGCTGCAACTAATTAATTAAGTTTGCAGAAAGTAGCAGCAGGGGATTGGAAACTTGAAGTGGAAGTGAGCATTTTGACTGTAAACATGTTGCCTGCCTGAGAGGCTATATCTGGATTGAGTGGTTGCTGAGTTATCCAAAGAAATGCATTATCTCTGGGAAAATCAGGCTTGGCAGGGAGATAAAATAACAATGTCTCTTGTTGGCAAATCCATTCATTTATTTCCCGGGTGCATCTCATGTGTTTTGCTTGGTTGCAGCCACACACTATTACTGTGCCATCCTCCCTGTATATGAAGGTGACACCGCAGACTTGCCCTCAGAAGAGAAGGAACTAGTGTTTGTTGAGTACGTTTTCTGTGCCAGGCTCTTTTTTTATGTATATCATGTCATTTCTTTCTGTAAAACAGATGTAATTCTCTCACGTTGTAGATAGGGAAATTAGGACCAGAATTTAGGAATTCACCCAGGATCAGTTTATTAGGCAATGGAACTGGGGTTTGAACCCAGACTGATCTGACACTGGAGTTTTTAGCTACATTAAGATGATTTCCTGAGGTAAAGAGAGAGGAAGGGCTGCAGGGAGACAGGGCAGCCCCTTGCCTGGTTTCCCTTATGGTTGAGGGAAACATAACTCAGGGGAAAGAGCTAGGGCTATGGAACATAGAAAGGTGATTCTCTGACCTGAAGGTGATCTGCAGATCACACTGAGAAATACTTGGTTAGAGAGATTCCTGAGCAAGATTCCCCGAACTTGGATCCTTGTAGCTAGTCATATTGGGCTAGTCACATTCCTTCTTTCAGGAATTTGAACCCAGACAACATAGAGGGGATTAAATCTGAGAGCTCATGATACAGAGACACCAGGTCAGCCATAGAGAACTCCAGGAGAGCTGAGGTTAAAAGGGAGTAGAACAATCACGATTAATCATAGGAAGCTTTTTGTAGAGAGGGGAGGCAAGAGCAGAGGCATAGAGAGAAGTTAAGGCAAAGCAAGTTGAGATGGAGTCAACTTCCAGTCCTTAGAGGTGTTTCAGTTCCCAGGGTCTTTGTGTTCCAATCATGACACAACACATGTTGATCTTGCTATCACAAGCCTGCCACTTCAATTTCATCATTTTGCTCTTTGTACTGCCAGCCCTGGGCACTATACAGATTAGAGACTTGTAGAAGAAATTTCTTAGAAATGCAATAGACCAATTCAGGATGCTGAAAAATTCTGGAATACTTGAGAATTATATATCATTTTCTTAGAGATTTAATTAGACTTAAGTTCATGTTGCTAGTCTTTTATCGAGTTTACAATGGATAATACAAAATAAAAATTACAATTTCCAACACTGTACTTGGTAAAATATATTAGAGGCTAAAACTTGACTGAAGAATGGAATCTTCTTGACTAAGTTTAAGTCTGCAAAATTTGAATGAGCAAAATTAAACTTGCTAGAAATCATGGTCACAGATGAAAACTCACAATGATGGATGCTGTCAATGATGTAATTTCATATGGTCAAAAATACTGAGCAACAAATCAAATCTCAGTTGTAAATTTGCATAGAAAAAATTGAACTAGATAAAAATCATGCCAGTAAAATAAAAACAAAATAAAAAAATACTGGGAAAAGCTTGCCTATTCTATATAAAAATTATTTGTGGAATTAATTTTAATGAATGGAAACTTCTGCTTCTGAGTAGTATATTGTGGCAGGTTACTGGCTCCTGCATAACAATGAGGAAAAAAAATGGAATATATTACAAAAATTACATTTTAAAATACACTGGAGAACTAGGAAGCAAAAAGTATTTGATAAATTAAAATTTCAGAGGGAAGTTCCCTTTCTAGGTTAGCTGAGGTTATTGGCCATTTTCTTTCTAGGGGACCATTGCAAATGTGGTCACAGGCTGAGGGTCAGTCAGCCTTGGCTTAGATCTTGGGACTCTACTAAGGAAGACAAACCTGCAGGGGAAGCTGATAAGCTGGGATCTAGAAGAGCTCTAAATGTTTTTGCCAGCTTTCCCAAGGGACTTTTGCTGAGTGCTGGGATTACCAAAGAGCCTGGGAAGCTAGGCTAGGAAAGTAGAGTGAAGTATCTCACTGCCTCAGGTGCTTGGGAAACGTTCTAGATGGAAGGGCCTACAGCAAACACCGTCCTTGAGATATTTGAAAACAGGTGGACTCTTTCTAACTGAAGCTGCAATCCAGCTCTAAGTCAGCTCAATTCCTGATTGGATGATGGTTATCAGTCTGCCTCCCCATCTGCCTTTCAGAGGAATGTGTGTGTCCTCTGGGGAAAGTAACAAAGGCATCAATTTCTAAGACTATTTACACACGATGTTCACTCTACAATAAAATATTATAAGGTATGTAAAGAAGCAGAAAAACATGACTAACAAACAAGAGAAAAAGCAAGGAATAGGAGCAAGCCCATAGATGATCCCAGATGTTAGAGTTAGTTCAAATGCTTTAAAATAACTATTATAAATATGTTGAAGAAAACGGAGGAAAAGATATACAAAAGAAATGAAAAGATGGAGAGGACCAACTGAGAATTTGAATCTATATAAACGAATCAATCAGATATTCTATAACTGAAAAATATTACATCTGATATTAAGAACTCATTGGGTAGGTTTAATAGCAGACTGGATGCAGCAGAAGACAGGATTAGTATACTCAAAGAAAATAGCTAAACTGGATCACAGAAAGAAAAAGAAAATCAAAAGAACTGAACAAAACAGAAGAGATACATGTGATATAGTCAAATGTTCTAATATATGTGTAATTGAAGTTCCAGAGGGATAGGAGACAATGGGAAAATAGCAATATTTGAAGAGATAATTGTCAAAAACTTTCTAAAAACTGATGAAAGACATCAACCCATAGCATAGATTCAGGAGGCTCAGCAAACTCCAAGCAGCATAAATACAAAGAAAACTACAATTAAGTACATCATAATGAAATGGTTAAACACCAGAGATACACAGAATCAATAGAGTTTGCTCTGGAAAATATTTTCTCAGTGAAAATTTATTGATGTTGGTGTTACTCTGATAAAAATACTTACATTTACAGATACAAAATCAACATGTTCTTGAGGTCAAATTGGAGGAGTAAAACCATATCAAAACAAAAGACATCATTTTTTTCTGGCGTGAGTGGGTAAGTTTGCTGCTTGCAACCACAGAAACTAACTGAAATCCCCCTCTGAGTATTTGTACTTTACTAGGCCTCTTCTTCCCTTACCTGACCCTTCTGGCTTTTTGGCTGAAGGTGGGGCTTTTAAGTTCTGCTTAATTGCTCTCTCTAATCCTAGAATTCCTAGATTTTCACAGTTTTATTTCTCTGGCTACCAAGTGAGTGAGCCTCCCTGGGGGGTTCTGATGAGAGAACCATCTTGATTACTGACCTTGAAAAGCAGCGTCCAGCGTCCCCAGTTTGCCTTTGGGGTCTGTTTACTATGGTTAGAATAGGCAGTCGAAAAGGAACAGTGTAATGGATTGTACCTGCTTTTCTGAGTTTTCTCAATGATTTTTAAAAGTAGATGCCACACAAATATAACAAAATAGATTGTACCTAACTTGGGACAGTGGGAGCATACTAAAGACCCTGGAGACTGATGGATTTCAACCAATGTCCTATCTTGCATGCAGATGAAGGGATAGATATATCTTGTCTGATCTGAATATTTGTCAGTGCCTACAGTTTCCCAGGTAGGCCTTGCTGTAGGTCTTCAGGTTTTCTACCTGCTTGCTTATCCCTGTTCAGTTCTTGAGCTGATACTAGTCAAACCTGGTACTCTGTCAAGGTCCTCATGACATAGAGCTAGTACAGTCTGGAACTGTGCTTGTCTGCTCAAATCAAGAACCAAATGTGCACATACGAATCCCTTGTACATAACCTCCCACATTATTCAGTTCTCCCACAGAGAATGGGCTACTGTTCGGACTGTGGCCATTTGAGTTGGGGCCCAAATTTCCTTCCTAGCTCTTGCCATTCTCTCTCCCAGGAGATAGATCTTGATCTCATATAACTAGCTATTATCTGGGGTTCAGTCTTGTATACCATGAGTAATCATTCATTCATTATTTGTTTTTACACATTTTTATCAATCACTTACTATGTGTCTGCCCCCATATTAAGTGCTGAATATGTAGTGGTGAACAAAATGGTGTAATGCTTATTCTCAGAGAGTTTATATTCTAGTGGGGAAGAAAGACATTAAACAAATAACAAGACGAACAAATATCTAATTACAAATTTGATAAGTGCTATGAAGGATGAAAACAAAACTCTTGAAGGAAATACAAGGCAGGATCTAATTTGGATTGAGTCAGATGTCAGGAAAGGTCTCCTGCAGTCAGCCAAGTGATGCGATGGGAAAGAGTGGGAAAAAACAGATGAAAGGGCTCAGAGGTAGCACTGAGCTTGGCCTTTCTGATGATTTTAATAGTGGTCAATGAGACTAGAGCACTGATTGCCAACCCTGGCCATATTAGTTTCCTGTGGCTGCCATAACTAATCACCACAAACTTAGGGCCTAAAACAGCAGAACTTACAACAGAACTCATAGATCTGGAGGACAGAAGCACAAAATAGTATCACTGAACTGAAATCCACGTGTCAGCAGTGCTCCTGCCAGAGGCTCCAGGAGAGAATCCATTGCTTGCTATTCCAGCTTTTGGTGGCTGCTGGCATTTCTTGGCTTGTGGCCACATCGCTCCAGATCTTCAGACCTCTCTCTTTTCCACCTTCACGTCACCTTTTCTGCCATGTGTGTCAAATCTCCCTCTGCCTCTCTTGTATAAGGACAATTGTGATTGTATTTAGAACCCACCTGAATAATACAAGATAATCTCCCATCTCAGGATCCTTAATCACAACTGCAAGATCCTTTTTTGCCATGCAAGGTAACATCGACAGGTTTCGGGGATTAGGACCCCATAACTTTGGGAGCCATTATTCAGCCCACTACTCTGGATTGCATGAAAAGCCCTGGAAGAAATTTTAAATCTACATCACCCATGCTCCACCTTAGATCACTTAAATCAGAATCTCTGTTTGAGCTTTGGGCATGGGTATCCTTTAAAACCTCCCCAGGTGACTCTAAAACTACTAGACTACTAGGCTGAGAATTGCTGGACTAGAACCTGATGCAGGAAGAGCAATTGTCACGGCAGGCAGAATATCTTCACTGTTTGGAGATTTCTGCTGCCATTAACCTGGTAAGTCCTGTCGGCTATCAACGCTGCCTAAATGAAGCCCTCACTTAATAAATCTCTTTGAAAAGTTCTGTGATTTACCTTCACTGAGGTCTTGGCCCTGCCTCCTTCAGTTCTTTCTTCAGTTTCTCCATCATGCTGACACTGAAGTCTTGGACTGTGTGATGCCTGAGGCTGTCCAAGTTATTAAGAATGCATAGAACTAGCAAGTTAATGGGGAACAAACTCGGCTGGCCTCACGCAGATATAGAGTTGTGTGCTCTGGACTTGTACATCCAAATGTGAAGAACGTGCACTAAGGTACCTCTGTAGATTTGTAAAAAAAAAAATTAACTTGGTCTGAACTACCAACCAACCCTAGAGGCAGGTCCATAATTGGGGAAACATGTCAGAGCCCTCCAGAACTCATTACTTATTTTAGCCAAAAAAGACTTGTTTTACAGTCTTTCTCACTGTATCCACTTCTCTATGAAAATATTGATCTTTTTCAGTGACTATATTTGGGGAAAATGGTAATTTGGTCTACTGAGATCTCTGTGGTTATCGGCAGGTTTGACCCTAAGGACAAATGTAGTCTCACAACCATGTATGTGTGTCACTTGGGAGCTGTGAGAATGATCATGTAATGTGCTAAGAATTTGATAATCTGAGAAAAAGAACCAATTTAGGGAGTTCCTCAATAGCTATTTGCTAGTAGATCAATGTTTTCATATCGAGGCTTGCAGGATCTTAGTTCCTCAACCAGGAATCAAACCTAGGCCCACGGCATTGAGAGAGCAGAGTCCAATCCACTGGACCACCAGGTAATGCCCTATGTCAATGTTTTCAAATGCCAGTTTGAGAGACATTCCTAAGCCCAACTCACCACCGGGCCATTAGTTTGAGGGAAGCCATATTTGCTTTTACAAATCACGAAATTGTCTCTGGGACGGTAAAGATGCAATGATCTCCTTTTTGGAGGCTGCAGCCTTTTCATGGTTGGATCTACGAGTAGGCTCTATCTACAAGGGTATGTCGGTAATACCTGGAAAAGTATGGGTTGCATCTTTAAGTACTGGCAATATTTAACTGGAAATCCTTTGTCGGTGGATCCAAGCTCTATGTAGCATCATCTTTCTGATGCTGTGTAACAGCATCCCTAGCACAGTGCCACATTTGGTCTTTTACTCCTTGTTGCCAACAATCACCTCAACTGGGACTGGATATCATTGAAAAGATTCAATGAACACATGATGCTTCATTTGGGAAGTCCTTCTACCACCTTTCTCCTTGTACTACCCTCTTCTTTTTTCCATTATTATGTGCAACTTAGTATCTCATATCACTTGATAAAAATATTAAATGTGTCTGCTTATTATTGGGTTTCCTTTTGGGTATCTTTTCAATTTAGGGAGGCTGGGTGGTGGGGTTCTTTTCTGAGTCTATAGTACTGAACATGCTCAATGCTTGCAAAAAGGTTTGAATTTATGATGGCTTCCCTCCTTCTATGAACCCCTTTTTAAAGCTCTCTATTTAACATGGTCTTTCTTTTCCAAAATGGCAGTTTCACGTCCTGTGAATATCTTGCCTTTTCTCTTGATTACCCCTTCTAAGTGGAAACCTATAACATGCATGGTAATCACAAAAAATTCTTTCCTTCTACGAGGATCTGGCAGGGGGTCCCAGTAATACCTTTCTTAACTAGGAAGTGGTTCAATTATTTTCATCTCTGACAAAATAATGAACTTCAGAGGATTCGCCCAAGGAGAGAGGATGGAAAGGTTGGAATGGCTAGCCCCACCACCCCCATGTGGAGTAAGATACCTGAAAACAGCCTCTCTCTCAAGCATAAATTCCCCTCTTTGTCCAAAGAGTAGCACTGGAGGCGTTGGCATGCAGATACTTGCAAAGTGAAAATGGATACACTTCCACAGCGCCTCGTCCCTGGCCTGGAGGACAGCCTGCCAACCATGCATGCATGTTGATTTGGCACTGAGACAAATGTTCCCTGGAGCATAGACTGAAACCACCAAACTGATATCACATGGGACACCTGCCAGATCCTGACCTTGCTCTCTGTAGGTGAGCGGCTGTGGAATTAACCTGCAATGGTTTCCTGCTCCAGCCTGGTTGGTGGTCTGGATTTTTTTTTGATGCCACATTTGAATCTTGTTGTTCGCCTCACTCCACTGGCATCTACCAGCCACTGAACCACTCTCCTGGTCTTGCCTTGTGAACAGTGGGCAGCTACTTGGCTCCAAGAAATGGGTGAACCACACGATTTCTTCTTGCCCCTTGAGAGGGAGGAGCCACTAATAGACTGTTCCAAAATCATGCCTGGGTGGCAGGGCCTGGGGCTGGCGTCGCGGGCATCTGTGATCACTGTCTGTTCCTTTTGCATCCTTCTCTTCTACATTTTCTCCCACTGCTCCAACTCCTCCCATCCCCTTTTTTTGTTTCCAACCCTTATTTATTCAGAGCTTCCAATATTCTAAGTTTTTCATGAATTCAGGGCTTTAATTTAGCATGTGGGGAGCTGGCGCTTCCAGCAAGCTGCTTTGGTCATTATTTCCAACTTGAGGGAATAAAGAGGCAGCAGGGTGCAGTACAGAGAGAGGGGGGCTGGAAGCCAAAAGGCCCCATCCTAGTCCCGGGTCTGCTTCGAACTGGCTACGGGACCCGGGCCGGACACGCCCTGGCTGCCGGCCTCAGTTTCCTCCCCGACAGGATGGGGAGTCGGGATGAGATGATTTCTAGGGCTTGTCTCATGCTGTCATTCTGTGGAGCTCACTGGCCGCATGAAATCCATATTGGGTTGTGCCCGTCTCACTTTCCTTTTTGTTTTGAAAAACTTTCTTGTTAAATGGATGAATGAGGGGATGTGAGTGGAGTCTCTAAGCTAGATTTCTCCAATGCAGGGTACTGAGGGGAAAACTTTAAATCAGTTTCCAGGGGCTGTAGACTAGAAAAAAATTGTACTTCCTATCTTGAAACGTGAAACAATGTTTTCCACCAGGATCAGAAAGTGATTCGAATGGTATTTGTTGTTTTTTAAAGACCCAATTTCTGTGCTGTAGCATAAGCATGTATACTTGTTAGAGTAAAATTGTACTTTTGGAAGGAAAAGGTTAAAGTTGGCTACAGATATTCATCAGGAGATGGATATTTAATCTTTAATCTCTTGTCCTAGGCCTCTACTTTGGATCAACTCATTATCCCGAATAAACGATGTGTCATTCCCATTATTTATGTTTCACTGCAGCCAAAGTATCTGGACCTCGTTTTAGTAAGCGCCATTCATTTCGACCCATTCAGTATTAATCTCCCCGCTAACATCTTTCCTGTTCTATGTGCTGTCCCCTATTTGCTTTTATGTTTTCTGCAGAGTGTTTATAAAAGGATAATCTTTTACAAAGCAGACAGAATTTTTGTGTATAAACTGCTCTGTTTGAATGCCTCATTGATATACCATCTAAAAACTGAAGTGTTCAGCAAGATTAGCAAAGCCCTGAGCCATTGAGCTGGGGGAAAACATGAGAACCAGCCCCTTCCCTGCAGGAGGCAAAGGTGACGAAAGATGCCTTTGCTTTCTCAGTAGGAGCGAAAGCAGAGCCAGTGCCCGCACAGGCCCCGATAGACCTGGCTGCCGGGAAACTAAAGGGGCACGGAGCGAGCAGCTCAGAAGTCACAGGGAAAGGGGTGAAGAGTGCAGTGGTCCTTTGACGTCTTTCCTGGAGTTTTCTCAGAAAATGCCATGGCTCTGCTGAAATTACACACAGTCCTCACTTGAGCTAAAGCCTTTTAAACTTTCGTGAATTACCTGCATGCTAGTGCTCAACTGTGCCGTGAGATGCAACCACTTGTGTTATTCCCGTCCACCTAGTGGAAAGGGCAGTAGTAGGAACTAAGTAAGACTCCAAGGGGGACAACGATCTCTTCCTGCCTCTTCCATCTCCTCTCTCCAGGCACTGGGATCTCATCCAAACAGCCCTCTTTTGCGGAGAGGAGGGAGGGAATCACTTCATTTCACAATGGACAAAGAGAGTTCTTTTGTGGAATTTTGCATGGCATGGGGTCTCAAATATGCCACCGATGAAAAGACTTAACAGATGGACTCTGAGAATAGGAATACGTTCAAGAAAAAAAAAAAAACATTTAAAAAAATCAGTGGAAGTGGGTGGCAAGTCTGGCCACTGCAGGAGCTGAGAGCAGGAAGCCGCACTGAGCAAATGCTTTGGACCTTAGACAGGGTGAGTTCAGCTGGTAGAGATGCATAGAAGCATCTGAAACACAAACTGTGCTTGGGTTTTTAGTTGGCAATGCTGTGGGGGAAAAAAAATCCCAAGATGCACGCTGCCAAAAATTATACGTGCCTTCAAAGAGTATTTTTTCCAACAAATTGATCACTTTGATTACTCAATAGCAAGGCTTGTGATTTTCTCAGAAGGGCCCTTTGCATACAAGAATATTTTTGCCTGCCTTTCCACATTTGTTAGGGAAAAGTTCACAACAGACATGTAGTTGTTCCATGCTAACGGCATAAACCCTTAAACACGAAGAGGGTGCCAAATCTCTTCTGAAGGTCTAAGCTGTGAAAACACTCAAAATGTATCCGTCGAGACTATCAACAGTCAGCACTGTGTAGGATTTTGTTTTAGCTCGAAGCTGCCATTGCTGGCTGTTTATTACGAGGATGGGGGCCCTTGCCTTAATCTGCAATCCACATCAAGATGAAGGCAGACAGACTTTTGGGAGGAACCTTGCATCCAGTTCTTGGGGCACTCTGGGTGGCCTTTGGGGAAAATGACAACAAAATGACAGCTCTTCCTCACCACTTCGCAAGAAAGCTCTGTACTTGGGGGTCAGTGGAAGGACTGGGAGGAACTCAGGAATTCTTACTGGGAGCCTGGGTTAATTGTGTCAGCCAAAAAGATACAGTGGCTAGGTTCTCATGACAGGGAGTCAGCCTCTTGACTGTGGGGACGTTCACAGCGTTGGCTCCTTTGGCTTTGCAGAGCCATGGTAAGAATATACAAAATAAGCTCCTCAAATAAAGGGGCTGCTTCAGTTATTCAGAGGTATGGATCTCAGTGGTGCCTCGCTTTGGACCTTATTCTATTTTCCTTTCCTTTTTCTTTTACTCTTCTATTTCTTTTTCTTCCCTCCTTTTCTCTTTAATTTTCTTTACCCCCTCCCCTTTGTATTTTCCTCCCTCTTTCATTTCCTGTCTTCATCTTGGAGCTATATGGGACTATAAAGTATAGGAAATATGATCGTTGCTTCAGAAGGGCTGCAACATCAGTACGTAGAAATGGCCAACACAAAAGTGTCTAATGTAAGGATTTTGCTTTTCAGCACCTATCACATATTAGCGTCTGCCTGGAGCCCTGTGTTGAGAGGATTCTGAGTTCAGAACTGGCTCAGAGGGAATGACTACCCTGATCAACTAGATGTGACAGCAAAGGACAGGGGGAAGTGGGGAGGAGGAGCACTCGTGGCAGAAACTTGCCATCCTGGGTCTCAGTCAGGGTTTATCAACTGTGGCAATAATGACGTTTGGACTGGCTAGTTCTTTGTTGTGGGGGCTGTCCTGTTCGCTGTAGGACGTGTAGCAGCCTCCCTGACTTCTACCCACCAGATACCAGCAGCACCCCCACAGTTGTGACAACTAAAACTGTCTCTAGTCATTGCCAAATGTCCCCTGGGGGGTAAAATTGCCCCTGTTTTAAAACCACTTGTCTAAATAATTATCACAGGACTAAATACAGGGAAGTAAATGAGAAAGCCAAAGGGGCTGTAAGGGATACAGAGCTTTTGAGAGGAGGTGAGGCTGTGTGAAAAGTGGTAGGATGTGTGATGGCAGAGAAGTCCCCAGTCAGTGCTGCTGCCTGATAGGCTGTGCCTTGTGCTACATTCCACAGTTCTTAGGTCATCTCCACAACTAGACCAGGACCCTGGGGACACAGTAGGAAGGACTGAAGTTATAGTTTCTCAGTCTTAAGACTGGTGGAATTCTGGACCATATCATCAATGAAGATGCAGTACTCAGTGCTGGAGATCTCAGTGTACAAGGATGCTGCTACTCCTTGGGGCTCATGAGAAGGTGGATGGGCCCAGAGGCAGGGGAACAGGAAGGAATTCCCTGTGTGGCCTTGGGAGTTTTGAGCAATGGGACCTGGGGCCCTAGGAGATGGAGGAAACTGGAATCATATCCATTTTAAACCCCCTTATGGGAGCTGGTTTATTCTCCTTAAATTTCCTGACTTGATCTGAATATTGGTAAAGAGTAAACAAATATTAATGCATTAGATAAAATAAACCAGTGGCTTCAGGATACATTCAAAGAGCCTGAATCTATCCCAGACTCTGTTTCCATTTATGGATCTGGGGTTTCGGCTCAGGTCATTTCAGGGAATGTGTGATTCAGTGAGAAGGTCTGGCTTTGACTTTAGTTCTGCTCCTTGCTCAGAATCTGAGACAACAAGCAAGTCATCTCGTGTCTCTGCCCCTCAGATTGGTATCTGTGAGATGGGGACAGTGTTTCCCACCTGACAAGGTTGTCATGAGGGTTAAATGAATAAATAAATACATCAACGGCCATCTCCAGAGACTGGCACAAATTAGGGACTCAAAAAGCCTTAATTATTTTCCTTCTTGCCCTTCTTACTGAGTCTTGTCATCATTCTTCTCCAGTAGGTTAAGAACGTGGGAAAGGACAGAGACTTCTGGTTTCTAATGAAGGGTTCCTTGAAACTGCCTTTGGCCATATTCTCCCCACTTGCAGAACACTGACAGCTAATAAAATACTCAGCTCAGACGGAAGGTTTGGGTGAGTGTGTAAATTTATCCTGAGGCAGTAGGTCCTCCGGGCACTGCTGGTGTTTGGAGGCAAGAACCTCCTTCCTCACCCTGTTCATATCTCTGTGCAATTAGAGGCTGTGATATGCAACCATGTCTCAAGCACAGCGAGGTACTTCATGGTGAGTAAAACACAGAAGTCATCTCAAGGAACCAAAAGGATATGTGTATCATCTTAGAAAATTTTCTTCCAGAAGCTCATAGGATTGAACCATGAATGCCTCACTCTTTAGACAGGAAGGGATTTTACTGAGGACGTGAAGTCCAGCCCACTCTTTTCCCACACGGGGATCATGGTTCTGGGGAGCAAGGGTTTTCTCACCCAGCACAGCCGTCTTGTTAGAAGCAGTCTTGGGACCAGGGCCCAGGTCTCCCATACCTTTTTATCAGTCTGAGATCACAGTGCCATCCTCTGCATTTCCCTGCTTGGCTTTTTCTGCCCTGCACCAAATAAAAGTTGTTTACGGGCTTCTGCCCTGCTTTATGGAATTAGTTCCTTCTTCCTCAGCAGGCCAGGTTCTCACATTTATGTAACATCACTTCAGTCATTCCCAGGTATATATCTATTGTATTCACATCACAATTCTACCACTTACCAGCTCCAAGACACTGGGCAAATTACTTAGCCTGTATTAGCTTTGTATTAGTCAAGTTTCTGCAGAGAAACAGAACTAATAGGAGATTATCCAAGTATCTATCCATCTATGAATTTTATACATATATTCATATATTCACCGTATATATGAGGGCGAGTCAAAAATTATCCGCACTCTGGCTGTAGAATTTATTTTAATTAACTTCTAGAAAAGACAAGTACATCATTTTTCAACATAATCTCCTCTCTTTTTAATACACTTTGTCTATCTGTCAACAAGATTTTGTATTCCCTCACTAAAAAATGTTTTAGGCTGAGCTGCAAGCCACAAATGCACCGTTGTCTTCACTTCTTCATCAGAAGTGAATTTTTGTGCTCGTAGGGCTGCTTTCAGGGGACCAAACAGGTGAAAGTCCAATGGAGCAAGATCAGGACTATAGGGAGGATGCTTTAACACCTCAAAAGGAAGTTTTTGCAGAGTGTCGACAGTGTGGGCAGAAGTGTGCGGACGTGCATTGTCATGCAAGATCACAACGCCCTTGGATAACAGTCCTCTGCATTTAATCCAAAGTTTAGACTTCAGCACAAACTTTTCAAAACCTAAGTCTGTCTTGGATTATTTCATAAACAGAGCCATGGCTGATTTACAAATGATTTGCCATATAATCCACTGTCACTTGTCTATTTAACAGAACCGTTTCACGTGTACACTCAATGTTGCCATCAGCTGTGGACATGGATGAGTGCCCAGGCTGCTTCTTGATGGCTAACACTTGTGTGACCTTCCTTGAGCTTCTCTATCCATTCATACACACTTCTTCACAACAAAACACTTTCTCCACACTGCGCACAAAGTCTTTGATAAATAATGGCACCAGATACACCCTCAAAAAACGAATCGCTGCACGCTGCTCTTCTTTCATGCAAATCACAAGTGGGGCATCCATTTTTGCTTGCACTGTAGTTACAAATGAACTAATATAACATGTTCACACCTGCACAGCAGTGACTGGGGAGACAGTAGCTTTGAAAGTGCTGAGAAGACTGTGTGGTCAACAAAAGTTTTAATATAATCAGAGTGTGGATAATTTTTGACTCACGTGTGTGTGTGTGTGTGTGTGTGTGTGTGTGTGTGTGTGTGTTTGTGTGTGTATGAATTGGAATTGGTTCATAAGTCCCAGAATCTGCAGTTGGCAGGCTGGAGACCTGGGAAGAACTAATATTTTAGTTAGAGTCCAAAGGCAGGAAAAAACTAATGTTCCAGCTCAGAGTCAAGCAGGAGCTTCCCCTTACTAGAGGGAGGGTCCGCCGTTTTGTTCTCTTCAGGTCTTCAACTGATTGGATGAGGCCCACCCACACTAGGGAGGGCAATCTACTTTACTCAGTCTACCTAGTTAATCTTATCAAAAACACCCTCACAGAAGCACCCAGAATGTTTGACCAAATATCTGGGTACCCAGTGGCCCAGTGAGGTTGACACATAAAATTAACCATCACAGGCTTCAATCTCCCTATTTGTAGGACAAAAGTAATAATAGTACCTATAAGGTTACTGAGAAGAACCCTCTCTGATCTCATGAGTGAATGAAAAGTTCATGAACATAGAGTGCCCACGTGGTATCTCAAAAAATGCTATCATTTTTGTTGTTTTTATTGGAAACACTTACAGATACAGACTAAATTCCAGACAGAGGAGATGAGGATGCTGGGGAGAGCAGAGAGAGGCAGGGCTGGTTTCATGCCTGTGTGACCTGAGTAGTCACACTGGGACCCACACTTAGGCTCCGTGCTTGTTTAATGCACTGCTGTTGCTGTGTCAAAATGCCTAATAACTGTTGAACAAGGACCCTGCATTTTCATTCTGCATTGGACCTCACAAATTATGTAGCTGGTCCTAGAGTGAGAAACAGGGAATCTTTAAAACATGCCCAGAGAGGTGTTAGCGAGCTATCTGGCCTCTACCACATCCCAGGTTCCCCTCCCTCTGCTGTGGAATTCTGCAGGCATGAAAACTGCCACAAGACATTCATTTTTAATGACTTGTTATGGGCTTCTTAGCAATATATCTTTGGGTATTAAGGTGTGGAGTCAGAGACTTAAAATGATTGATGTCTTTGCTCCACACGAGGGGTCTCCCACACTTACCCAGTGCCAGATATCCACTCGGGAAATTTATGGGAGCTCTTGGCAGCCTAAGCGGCCATCAAATATTAATCAAAAATATGTAATAACTAATATATACTTAAAGAATTGAGGAAAATTAATATTCAAGGGAAGCATTCAGGGACCCATAAAAATAACAAATGCTAAAGAGACTCAGTCAAGGTTGGCAGGTTCAGAACTCAGCCTGCTCTTACACTTGCTTGGAGATTCTGCACTTGCTGGCTGGTCCTCAGATGCTGAGATGGCAGGAAGCGGGGCATAGTGCTTATTCCATTGGATCTGGACTCTTACTAATGAAAGGAGCAAACTCCTACTTCAGGATACTGCATTTCTACCCCACCCCACCCCCTTTCCCCTGTACCTCTTTCTTAGAGCATCAAGCATACACAATCTGTAGCTAATTCTTTATGAGATTTTCCTTGGGCAGCCCTTTGAGGATAGACTGTGTCTTATCTCTCCTTATATTTTCAACACATAGGATGGTGGCTTGCATAAAGTATTAGGTTGCACCACATGATTTAACTACTTTTGTAGGTCAAAAATGGACAAATAGCAATTTTACATGGCTCAATTTTAAAATGGTAATAAACAACAAGGTCCTTCTGTTTAGCACAGGGAACTATATTCAATACCATGTGATAAACCATAACGGAAAAGAATATGAAGAATATAGATGTATATGTATCTGAATCACTTTGCTGTACAGCAGAAATAAACACAATATTGTAAATCAACTATACTTCAATGAAATTAAAAAAAAAAATGATACTATGGGACCTGGCCTTTTTAGTAACTTTTAAATTAGAGCTGAATGGGCTCCACAGAGCAGACAGGAAAAATTCCAATAATTCTTGCTTTCAAGCACTGAAATTTCTGATGATCCCATAGGCAGCAGGCAGATGTCCAGTCGTTTACTGGAGCAGTCTCATTTTGCAATTCGTAGGCCAAAATAAAGGAGAGTAGACCCGCCTGGGGATTGGCAAAGTCAGTTCAGCTGTCTCCAGTTACTGCTTTTGGTTAAGAACTTCTGTAATCTTTTTCTCCCCCTCATGTTTTTGGTCTTCAGCTCGTTCTCACCACCATCCTATGCCAGTTCTGCTTACTTTGGCAGCACTGGATATGCAAAGGAGTTAAGTGATTAACTTTTATTCACAAAATAAAAGTTATTTAACAGCAGAACTCAGATGAGTGGGGCTGCTGTGAGTGCCTCTGCTGATATTATCCATGGAAAGACGAATGCCCAGCTTCACACGGGACAAGTGATGCTCTTTTGTCCCCAGAGAGGAGCGGATGTGGGCAGACCAAGTCTGCTTGGAAGGGAGCAGTTTGTTCGGGTGTAGGACCACCACGGCAGTTGCCGGTCTCTGCTGTTATTGTGGAAAATCAGGAGCGGGGCCTGTCACTTGTCATCTGTTCTTCGAGTGTAACCAACTTTTCTTCCATGGGCCATTTGGTGTGACTATGAATGATGGCTCTGGCTAAATGACACCATCCTGATGGTGGAGTAAACAGAAGTGATGCTGGAACAGGCGCCTTGGATCCAGCCTGTGTTTTCAGAGAGCTGCAGAAAGGGCCCAGGATGGAGAGGAATGTGCAGCAGGCTGGGAGCTGAGGTCTTGCGTGTGTCTCTTTTAACCTCCCTGAGTTACTGAGGCACAG
Source organism: Hippopotamus amphibius kiboko (assembly GCF_030028045.1). Lineage (NCBI taxonomy): Eukaryota > Metazoa > Chordata > Mammalia > Artiodactyla > Hippopotamidae > Hippopotamus > Hippopotamus amphibius. The sequence continues at coordinate 162,486,940 of NC_080188.1, read as the reverse complement.
GCCAGGCTATTGGTTGGAGGATGATCCTATACACACTCGCTTACACTAGATTCCATGTAGGGGTTTAGAACATGCATGGAATTTCAGTATCTTTCAGCTCAATGCCCTCATTTTCTAACCAAGGCTCGGAGAGCCCAAATGGTTTGTCTTAGGTCATATGGCTGATACTGGCAGAACTAAAATGAGAACCAGGCTTCCTGCCTCGCAGTTATGTGCCCTTTCTACTCTGTTGTGTGTCTATCTCCATCCTGTATCCTCTGTTCTTAGGTAACATTATTTGAATAACAACTGTTTGTTTTTTGAGGATTTAAAAAAAACAAAAACAAAAAAAAACCTCTGCTACCATAGTAAATGTTCACATCAATTGTAAAACTTAATTTAAAAATATTAAAATGTGGAAAAAATTTATCGAGAGGACGTATGGAGTAGTGGATAGAAAAGCAAGTTCTAGATTTCGCAAAGACTAGGCTCAAGTTCTGGCTCTATCAATTCCCCCCCATCTTGGGCAGGTTACTCTCCATCTCTCTGTTTCATTATCTTGGGGCTAAAAGTAGTACCTACTTAAGATTATATATGTAAAATACCTGGCACACAGCCAGTATGCAATATATTTGGACTATTATTATTTGCATATGTGTTTGTGTACATATACTGTATCTGTGTATGAGGGAGGCAGGGAGGAGTACTCACCGGCGGTAGCAATGCAGTTTTGGGGGATGGCTGTGTGGTTCTCTGTTTCAATTTGCCTGTGAAGATATTTTCTGATGCATGGCACACTGCCACAGCCCTTGGCTTCCAGGAGCGTTTACTGGTCAGGCCCTAGATAATACCGAAATCCATTAATAAGATATGCTGTTTTTCATATTTTTGTCCCCTCTTTAGCACCCTCCCCCAGGGTTTAATAAGAGTTAAGGAGATAATTTATTCAAAGTGCAGCAAAATGCACTTTGCATGTATATATTTGCTTTGCACATACCTAACATATAGTAACTGCTTGATAAACATCAGTGGCTATCATTATTGTATGGAGCCTTTTGTGGGATTGTATGGGAGGGAAAAGAACAAAATATTATTAATTTCACAAACAACTGTTGGTTCATCTATCTGGATAGCATGTTAATCTTCCAATTAATTTTCTTCACAACCCAGTTGGGAGGAGTAGGATGTACCCTTTCCATTGTAAAGGTGTGATGACCAAGACACTGAAAGGTGACATCACGAACAGGGGGTGACCTGAGGAGTCAGAGCCAGAACCAGATCTGGAATACAGACTTCCTGGCTCCTGACCCAGGTTCCCTTCTGCCCTGCAGCCTTCTCTGGCAGGCTGCAGGGGCCAGGGAGGTATCTGTCTCAGGACTCTCTCAGTTGCCCTTGAAAGTTTATCATCTATTGACTGAGTGTTGACCCAAACCACACAAATTCCTGAGGCGACCATACGGGATGTCCTGTTGAGACTTTTCCTCCTCTTTTCCTCCTCAGTGCTTTGCTGGCAGATTAAAATTCAGCGGACCTCACTTGTAGGAAGTCTGATAAAATATTCTCTTCTCAATTGCAAACTATTTCTCTATCTGCCACTTGGCTGAGAGGATCAGACTCAAACACCCTCATGAGAGGGGAGAGTGATACCAGAAGTTGCAGGAAATAGCAAGGGTTCATGCCTGGACACAATGTCTACCTGTCTGATGGAGCTGATTAGTCAGCTCTATTAAGCAGCTGGTTTTTCTTCACCAAATTGATCGAATCCACCTAAAATTACTTTTGCCAATTATTTGGTATCTCGTGGCTGCATCTCTGTATATGCAGTGCATAAATCTTTAGAGAAGCAACAAATTGGGGTTGGGCTGTGAGGTATAAGTAAGCTAGGGAGGGAAAAGTTTGGAGGATGTATGAAGCGAGATCAAAAAAGTGATGCTTTGGGAAAAGTGATGCAGTTTGCTAAAGACAGTAAAGAAAGTCAATATAGCCCACCTAAGGAGGCATTTATAATACCTGTCATGTGCAAAGAAATGTTTTGGGGTGGATAGAAAAAGAAAAGAAAAAAAAACAACGACAAAAAATGTGATCCTACATTCGAATTGGTGAGGAAAACATTCCTTCATTCAACAATCTTAAGCGAGTGTGTATTTTATGCCAGGCACTTTGCTGGATCCTGGAGATATACTAGTGAACAAGAGGGAATCTTCCCTCTGGGGACTTACATCTTGGTGGGAAAGAGCAACAGGGAAAGTGTGACCACAGTTTGGGATAAATCCTGAGAAGGGGATTTAGAGGATATTGCGATAGAGTGTATCAGAGTGGGTGGGGTGGTGCTATTTCAGATCAAGAAAGGGAATTTCAAATGCAGAGATCTGAGAAGAAAAATCTTGGTAGATTCTTGAAACTACCTGAAAGACCTCATAGTTGGAGTGTAGTGGGAAGAAAGATAGCAAAGCCAAAACAGGAATCTAGATGAGAAATGATAGGATGGGACAGTAGGATGAAAACAGGTGGATAAATTCAAGATTTTGGGGGTGGAAGGTGGTAAGATCAATGGCCTTGGCTGAGGGATTGGATATGGGAGTCAAAACATACCTAGATTTCTGGATTAAGAACTTGGTATATGGTGGTGTCACTTACCATGACAGGAAGCCCAAGAGGGAATATCTTTGCAAGGGTTGAAATAAATAATTCCATTTGGAGGTTGCATAGTTTGAGGGGAATGTCCAAGTTGACATGCTAAGTATGTGTGGTTAAATACAGTGGTCTGGATTGAAGACATGTAAACTATTAATATAGAAAGAAATGAAGAGATAAGTAAAGTGCTATGTGTGTTTGAAGAATGTTCAGACTAGGGATACATAGATGACTACAGGGACATGTCAAGTTCAACAAAGACCATCAGCAAAGGAACAGAGAGTGGACAGAGAGAGAATTAATAAATGCCTTTCCTTGTACGATGAAAAGAAAAGGTTGATAATTAGTGATACTAAAAGGACTGTATTTCTAAATTTCTCCCCAGAGAACTTAACTAGGAGAAAGGACCAGGTGAGTTCTGATCCATCATTAAGAAAATGAATATTTAAGCCATAGGCAAGGAAAAAAGTATAAGATATATGTAGATATAGATATAAAGATCTCATATCCATAATATGTAAAGAACTCCTACAAATCAAGACAAACCAAAAAAAAATGGGCAAAAATCTTGAACAGATATTTCACAGAAGATCATGTACAAATAGCAAGAAGCAAATGAAAAACCATTAGTCATCAAGAAAGTGCAAATTAAAGCTGTAGTGAGCTGCTATTTTACCTATGTGAAAATGGCTAAAACCCAAAAAGATGGTCAATACCAAGTGTGAGCATGTGGCACAACCAGAACTTTGATATGTCTGTTGGCAGTAAAATGACACACCACTTTGAAGAACCATACAGCAGTTTCTCAGAAAGTTGAACATATATCTACTCTATGACCCAGAAATACTAAATTCTAGGTACTTATTCAAGAAAAATGAAAACCTGTGCACAAAAAGACTTTTACAAAAATGATGATAGAAATCTTAGTCACAATAGCAGAAGACTGGAAACAGCCCAAATTTCCACTGACTATGGAATGGATAAATAAGCAGTAGTCTATCTGCATAGTGGAGAACGATTCAGCAAAAGGATAAACCACTGATAAATGCAACAACATCTCAAAAGCATGATTTGAGTGAAGTTAGACACAAAAATGTACATGCTGCATGATTCCACATATATGAAGTTGTAGAAAAGACAAAATTAATCTATAGTAATAGAAATCAGAAAGTGATTGCTTGGTAAGGGGCTTAAGGAAGCTTTCTGGGGTGATGGAAATAGTCTATTTATTTAAGTGATGGTTACCTAGGTGTATACAATTGGTAAACTCATTGAACTGAATGCTCAAAATTATAAGATTTTGTATTTTATTATATGTAACATATATCAATTAAAAAAAATCTGGATAGCCTAGTTCCAGAGCCTGCATTCTTAAAGTACTTTGCAGTTTTAGGGAGGAAAACAAGAAGTGGGGAAATTTTATTGAAATTAAATGGATGAACTTAAATTAGCAGAGTCTAATGGTCTTGCTTTCTGAGTAATGGACATGGTATCAGCCTGCAGCTTTTCAGGTTGGTCTGTATTCATGTGGACATGTTGACGTGTGGTTGAATTAGAGATCTGAAATTGTTTTTGTGGTTACAGCTCAACATGGCCAACATCTATGTAGCACCTACTGAATGCTCGGCCCTGGGCGTGCCACGTTTCCTAAAGTAGCCTCTTGGCTCCACAAGGAACAGGTGTTTTGGCTCCTCTTTCTCTGGCTTCTTCCACAATATGGATTATTCTTCCCTTGATTGCTTACAGGATAGTGTCTGCACAGAGTGGATGCTGAGTGAATATTCAGTGAATGAATGGACGAAGAAATGAGTTAATGAATATCAAGTGTGTGACAGCCTATGTGAATATAAGAACTCAATGTCTCATTTCTGTTTAAAAAATAAGTGTTACCATATACCTGACATTTAAAAAAACAAAACAAAACAAAACAAAACAAAAAAAACCCTCACCAGTTTCTCTTCACTCTCTAAATCAAAGAGTGGAACAAGTGAAGAAGATACAGAAAATAAAATGGTCTCATTTTCTGTCCCTTTTATTTCTGATATTAAAGGCCAAACTGATGACAACTGGTCTAGTGGTTGGCCTTTGGATTATTAAAAAATTATTTTGTGAGAAATAAACTTGGCTTATAGAACCAACAATGAGATAACCTACTTTGGTAAGAATGACAGCAACAGTTGATATTTCTGGGGGAAAACACTAACCAAAACAAGAACCAAAAAAAAGTCCCAATCTCAAGAGGCAATGGGATATAAAAGAGATTAAAGTTAGCTACAGATGCCAACAGAGAGAGTCTTTGGAAGATGTGTTTAGTAAGGAAATTTTGTCAAAACTTACTAGCAGCCAATATTTTTTCCATGGCATGTAAAGTGGTAACATAAAACATTTAATGGTTTTAAATCTAGAATATACTTGTAGAAATAAAACAAAATTAACCTGGGTCAAATACTTCATCCCTTGAATGCCTCTCTTAACACTGTGAATTAGCTAAGTGATAAAAGAAAATAAGTTTAAATAAGTCACTGTGTTGAAAAATAGAATGTAATTGATAATTTATGAGCCAGCAACCAAATAAAATCTATTCTAATTGTATAAATTTGATGAACAAGATGAAAACTTGTTAAATACTTGGAAATTAAATTTTATGTTCTGATTCTAATATTTAAAAGCCCAGGTAATATGTATTTATTGGATATTTTAATAAAAATTTAAAATTAGTTTATTGCAAATTAATGAAGAAAATTAAGGATGCATTTTGTCTTCATTGTTCCATGGAATTTATGATTTCCTTCAAGAACACCTAGTCTATTGCAAAATAGAAAAGAAACATTGTTGTCCTGAGACCAGAAATAGGACACAGGGTGGGGGATGCTAAGAGGGAGAGTTTTGAAAGAAGTTGCAAATACACAGGCTTCAGCCTCTTACCTGTTCAACTGGCATTAAACCACAAATTTGATTTTGGGTTTCCTGATGACCAAATCAAAATGAGAAACACAATTTATTGACATGATTTAAACAAAATTTATATTAACTGTAGTGACCTTAAGCAAAGAGTATCCTAGCTAGGAAAAAAAATACAATTCTTACAGTTAAAATAGGGGTGTGTGTGTGTGTGTGTGTGTGTTGATTTCAGGAGACTGAAAAACAAAATGGACAATGTTTTCAACAATGTCCTTTTAGTAAATATAACTGAGAATTTTGTTCTGAAATTTCTTTTTAATGTCAACCTGGAGGAGGCAATGCTGTATATGAAGAGGCTAAGACAAATAAGGATGCACTTGGCTTGTAAACGATCTGCCCGGTCCTCCTGAGCATGCATCTTGTGTGAATTGAGTTGCAAAGAATTTGGCTTTATCTTCTCTGACGTAGGTCTTCCGCGAGGGTATTGGGTAGTGATTAAAGTTGATAGCTTTGAGAGATAGGATTAAGATGGCGGAGTAGGAGGACGTGTGCTCACTCCCTCTTGCAAGAGCACCGGAATAACAACTAAATGCTGAACAATCATCCACAGAAAGACACTGGAACTCACCAAAAAAGACACCCCACATCCAGAGACAAAGGAGAAGCTGCAATGAGATGGTAGGAGGGGCGCAATCGTGTTAAAATCAAATCCCATAAATGCTGGGTGGGTGTCTCACAAACTGGAGAACAGTTATACTGAAGAAGTCCACCCACTAAAGTGAGGGTTCTGAGCCCCATGTCAGGCTTCCCAACCTGGGAGTCCAACAACGGGAGGAGGAATGCCCAGTGAATCAGACTCTGAAAGCCAGTGGGATTTGATTTCAGGACCTCCACAGGACTGGGGAAAACAGAGACTCCACTCTTGGAGGGCACACAAAAAAGTGTGCTCACCAGGACCCAGGGGGAAGGAGCAGTGACCCCATAGGAGATTGAACCAGACCTACCTGCTGGTGTTGGAGTGTTGCCTTCAGAGGTGGGGGGCAGCTGTGGCTCACTGAGGAGACAGGGGCACTGGCAGCAGGGGTTCTGAGAAGTGCTCATTGGTGTAAACCCTCCCAGAGTCCCCCATTAGCCCCACCAAAGAGCCTGTAAGCGCCAGTGCTAAGTAGCCTCAGGCCAAACAACCAACAAGGTATGAACACAGCCCCACCCATTAGCAGACAAACCGATTAAAGTTTTACTGAGCTCTGCCCACCAAATCGGATTAAAGTCTTACTGAGCTCTGCCCACCCAGCCCTACCCACCATCAGTCCCTCCCATCAGGAAGCACCCACGAGCCTCCTAGATAGCTTTCTCCACAAGAGAGCCGACAGCAGTATCAGGCAGTATCAGCAGTATTTTGTCTTGTGGAACTGAAAACCACAGCCACAGAAAGACAGAGAAAATGAAAAAGCAGAGGCCATTGTACCAGATGAAGGGACAGGATAAAAACCCAGAAAAACAACTAAATGAAGAGGAGATAGGCAAGCTTCTGGAAAAAGAATTCCGAATAATGATGGTGAAGATGATTCAGGACTTTGAAAAAAGACTGGATGCAAAAATCAAAAAGTTTACCAAAGACCTAGAAGAATTAAAGAGCAAACAAACAGAGATATGCAACACAATAACTGAAATGAAAAGTACACTTGAAGGAACCAATAGCAGATTAACTGAGGCAGAAGGGCGAATAAGTGACCTGGAAGACAGAATGGTGATAATCACTGATGCAGAAAAGAATAAAGAAAAAAGAATGAAAAGAACTGAAGACAGCCTAAGAGACTTCTGGGACAATGTTAAATGCACCAACATTCGCATTATAGGGGTCCCAGAAGGAGAGGAGAGAGAGAGAAAGGACCTGAGAAAAGACTGGAAGAGGTTATAGTTGCAAACTTCCCTAACATGGGAAAGGAAATAGGTACCCAAGTCCAGGAAGTGCAGAGAGTCCCAGGCAGGATAAACCCAAGGAGAAACATGCCAAGATATATAATAGCCAAATTGACAAAAACTAAAGACAGAGAAAAGTTATTAAAAGCAATAAGGGAAAAACGACAAATAACATACAAGGGAACTCCCATAAGGGTAACAGCTGATTTCTCAGCAGAAACTCTGCAAGCCAGAAGGGAGTGGCATGATATATTCCAAGTGATGAAAGGGAAGAACCTACAACCAAGAATACTCTACCCAGCAGGGATCTCATTCAGATTGGATGGAGAAATCAAAAGCTTTACAGACAAGCAAGAGCTAAGAGAATCCAGCACCACCAAACCAGCCCTACAAAAATGCTAAAGGAACTTCTCTAAGCGGGAAACATAAGAGAAGAAAAGGACATACAAAAACAAAAACAATTAAGAAAATGGTACTAGGAACATACATATCGATAATTACCTTGAATGTAAATGGACTAAATGCACCTACCAAAAGACACAGACTGGCTGAATGGATACAATTATAAATATATAGGCACCCAATATAGGAGCACCTCAATACATACAGCAAATGCTAAAAACTATGAAAGAGGAAATGCAAGGCAGAAATACAGACACAGGTGTAGAGAACAAACATATGGACACCAAGTGGGGGAAAGTGGGGAGGGTTGGGGGGGAATGAAGTGGGAGATTGGGATACCAAACTGTACACTCTAAATATATGCTGTTTATTGCCTGTTAACTGTATCTCAATAAAAGTTCTTAAAAAAATAAAGTTGATAGCTTTAAATATCAACTTAGAGAAGGAGAGGGTTGGCAGACTTGGATGAAAATTGAGAAGTCAAACTAGGTGAGGATGTGGCATGTGGGGAGTAGTAGGCAATGACTGATGACTACATAAGGATGATGTCTTCTCCTGTCCATCAGAGTGAATGTACATGGATGACATGGTTCCCTTGGGCTTGGAAGTCCAAAGACTTGATGCCACATATTACTAATTGGGTATCGTAAGCGAAATCTCCTAACTTCTCTCTGGGTCAGTTTCCTTACCCTGCAATGGTACTGGGGAAGGGGAGCTTGTTCCCCACTCCTGATATTTTTTTCCGTGTAGGGGGTATAGCATCCTGGACCCTCTCCATCTCTTTACTCACTTGCTCCAGGGAAGTGATTTATCTGATTGATACATTTAGGAAAAATATACAGGACATGTGTGACCCACCCCTCCCCTTTTCCTTCTGGGGAGCCATCCGCCTGCCTGTAGGAAGCACGAGTTTTCTTCCCCCTCTACAATGAATGGGCCATCTTCCTGGGTCTGATATACCTGTGCCTGGAAGAGCAATTCTGCCTAATTCTTTTTTTTTTTTTAAGTCTGTATTGAATTTGTTACAATATTGCTTCTGTTCTAGCTTTTGGTTTTTTGGCCACAAGCCAGGTGGGATCTTAGCTCCTCAACCAGGGATAGACCCCAAACCTCCCACCTTGGAAGGTGAAGTTTTAACCCCTGGAGTGCCAGGGAAGTCCCAATTCTGCCTAATTCTGAGTCTCTCACACTGAGCAGTGTCCTACCAGGTGACCTTTATTGGTAATAAAGATTTTATTTTGGTTTTCCTCTGCCACTCCTTTGTTTCATGTATCAGTTGTTCACATCTCAGGTGAAGCAGCGTGCTGTTTATTGGCCCCTTGCAAAGACCCCAGCAGGATTGACTATTTTTAAATCATTCCCATCTGGCCCTGGGTGTGAGGTGTAACTAAGATAAGGACATGGCATAGTGATGGTATGGGTGCAGTGGTTGGTTTGGAGAGTTACATTATTGGTTATTTTTCCCAGATTCCTTTAGTCTGGAGGTATAATTGAGTAATACCAATCACAACATCCATAATAAGACAACAGTCTTTGACACCGAAAGAAAAGCGGTGGAGTCTTAGGCATCTTCCCATCAAATCGTTACCTCCTGGTTTAAGTGGCCTGCAGACACCTGACAAGCTCAGCTGTCTTCTTGGGGCTGCCTATAGCGTTTTGCTCCCCAGTAGGACTGCATTTATCTCAGCTACAGATGTGGCTCTTATCTCAAGTTTCTTTCCAACACCATCATCAGGCCAAAGCCTGATGAAAAACATGGGGTCTCTAGAAGCAGGTGCCAAATTAGTAAGTATTTGGAATGGCCAAGTGTTAAAGGTCCTGTTGGACACATGTGCAGGGTACAGAGGATGGCGTGGTAGGCTCCCCCAGGTGGCTCTGTCTGTTGAAGAACAGGGCTGACACAGACATCGCTTTCTGGAAGCATGGTTTCCCAGCATGGCTTCGTGTACCTTCCCCATCTGCTCCAGAAGCATTATTCTGGGCACCTTGACAGGAGGACTTCAAATGAAAAGGGAAAACAAAAAAGTGCATTTTTATCATCTCCAAATACCTTCAGCTCAGGGATGTGAATGAAAAACACTTATCTTGTGACCTTTCAGGCCTACTGCAGGAGGAGGACAGAAAAAAAAAAAAAAAAAAAAAAAAACTATTAAAACAAACACAAAAGGCACCATCTTGTTTCTTTTCTGTCCTTGTTTGCTCTTTATTTAGAAGGGAAGAAAAAGAGATTTCTGGTAATTAAGCCAACCTGTTGACAGACAGTTTGCTTTCATTTGATTTGTACTTCATTTGCATGAATAAAAAGTAGCGGGAGAGTGTTGTGACTTAACAGTAATATAAAAGCTATTAGAGGGGCCTTGATCATTAGCTTCTTTGTCACAGGGCAATTGTATCTTGCTTTCAATCACCAAATGCCATTTAAAACATTCCCCAAAGCTATGGAGATTGACAGAATATACAGATTCCTTCACATCGGGGCATGCTGAGTCAACTGCAGACTATAAAATTTACCAGATCCAAAATGAAATGAAAAGTGACTTCTAGATAAATTAGAGCCTCCACTTAGTCAAGGACAAATGGGGAAGGGTAATACCATTCGCTAGAGCCAGAGAGCTGGGAAAGCCAGAAGGAAGAGCAGGACTTTCCTTGGGCAAGGAAGGCTTCCCCCATCCTGCTCCTTTCTGTGGATGGGACAGGAATTTTGTGCCACTTACCTGATAATGCAAGTGATTCTTCCCCAGAGGATACGGCTCTACCTGGAAGGCCCCACTCTCCTCAATATGATCAAAGGTGCTGAGGCCAGCCTCAGTTGTTAACCAGAGTATTAAGACTTAGGTGGTATTCATAACAGGGAGGGGGTCACTGCAGCAGTATTTAGTTTGGATCTATCCTTGTGAGGATATGAGGTTGTGAGGTTTATGGGTTTTCAGTGATGCCACATTTTTATTTTAAAGCCTTTTTCCCCTTCTTGGCAGAACATTCACAATTCTTTCACAGGTATAAAAACTGATAATAACATAAAGTGTTATCCCTCCTAGGGTATTTATATTTTACCAGAGACTGAAGCTTTGGCTTTTTCTGAGAGAGAGCCTTCAGGAATCTTTGGGACAGTGGGTAGAGTAAGGTTTGAGGCGGGGGAGACAGATCTACTTAGAAAATGTTGGAGTCCCACCACACAGAGATCATTTCCTAGCTTTCCAGGGACCAGGCATATATGTTGACGGTGAGAAAAGTGGCTGGATTTCAAATTTGATTAGTTGTATTTGCTAGCATAGAGTTTGGCTGCATGTAACAGAAACTCAAAATAAGAGTGGCTTACACAAAACGCAAACGTCTTTCCCATGGAACAGTGGAAGAAGGTGCTCCAGTGCTCGTATGGTAGCTGTGTTCTTTGAGATTTTCCAGGAGCCCAGGCTCATGCTAACTTTTGCTCTGCCTTTCCAGGGCCTGGCCCACATCTGCCTGATCCATTGCACCTCACCCCGACAACCATGTTGAAAACAGCAGGAAGGAGGAAGGGAAGGAAAAGGGGGCACACCCCTCCCTTTAAGGGCGTGACTCAAGGTTGCACACATGGTTTCTGCTTGTGCTGCATTGGCCAGGTCTTTCCATACCAGCGGCAAGGGAGGTTGAAAAATGCCATCTTTATTTGTGTGATCATGTGCCAGGGTTTGCCCCCATGAAAGAGAAAGGGAGATGCTTGTTGAAGTCTAACTAACAGGCCTGACGAGCAGGTTTGGGGAGAAACTGTTGGAAGGCTGGCCGAAGTCACTTGCCTGGGTGTGCAGAAAGGGGTGTCCATGGGGGGTTGGTGGTGACCCAGGTTGAGACGTCTGGGTGCTCCTTCTCCTGTGACTTCACTTCTGGCAGTTTGGTTTTATGTGTCTTATGTCTTCAGTTGCAGGCTCCCTTATACTTCCTACACTTGTTTTCAACTTTGGGTTAAGAAAATAGAGTCATGATCTTTAGCCAAATAATTCCATTTAAGAAACACCAAGTGACAAAATACTACAGACCACATGACATGTTAAGTGTGGAATACAATGCTGAATAAGTGTCTGCCCTCAGGAATCTTACAGTCCACATCAGGCTTTCTCAACCACGAAACTTTTGATATTTGGGGCTGGATAATTCTTTGTTGGGGGGGCAGGCTCTATCCACGAGATGTTGGTAGCCACCCCCCAGTCCTAGTTGTGACAATGAAAACTGCCTCAAAACATTGTCAAATGTTTCCATGGTGAGGAGGTATGGGGGTAGAGCCCCTCGTTGAGAACCATTGGTTTAAAGTGAGAGTTAGGTCACTAGATCTTAGTGCCTGGTTCCTAGGCTAGTAGCCATCAGTGAAATGGTATCAGAATCACCTGAAACTTATTAGAAATGCAAATGATCAGACCCTACCCCAGAATCAGAAACTCTAGGAATGGGGCTTAGGAATCTGTGCTTTAACAAGCTCTCCATGTGATTCTGAGGTTTCTGATTCTAACACTTGAGAACCATGAAGCCAGATCCTTCATTAAATGGTTTCAGTTCAGTGTGTGAAGTGGTATAGGAAGGCATATACTGCATGCCATGGGAATCCAGAGAAAGGCAGCTAATCCAAACTGTAGAGGTCAAAGGCAGCTTATCAAGTAGGCAGAAGTGATACCTGCATCTGGAAGTTTATGTAGATAACAAGCCGATGAAAAAGAAGAGGTGGAATAAATACATCTACCCAGAGGCCTGAAGGAACACAGTGGATTTAGTATTGCTAGATTGTAAAATCCTAAATCAGGCAGCCTTGGGACTGGAGGGGTAGGCAGGAACTTGGTCATGGGGAGACCTGGCATGGTGTGTTGGACAACTGTTGTTTTCAAGCTGCTCAGCCTCTGAACCACTTTTCAATGTGTGGACACGACATTTATGCATGAATATTGGTGGGAGGCCGGGTTATTTCTGCATTGGAAAAGTTGAACTTTCAGAAGCTAGTTCTCCCCTGCCCTGTGGCAGCTAGGTGAGGGCACGTACCTTAGGCCTGCCAGTCAGATGCCCCCTCCCAGTCTTTGATTCTGGAGCTAAGGGGAAGAGAGAACAGGGTACTCAAGGCAGTGGCTGTGGAGGTGTTGAGAGAAGCACCCTCTGTCATGTGTGGCCATGGAGTTCTGTCCCAACACAAGCCCCAGACTTCTCTCCAGGTGGCTCTTCAAGTGTGACTTTGCCTGTGGTTCTGGCTGCCCAGGCTCCTTTGGTTTTTGCCCATTTTCTTACCTGGTTCTTCGGCCTTTCTAGTGATTCTGTGAATTACCTTTCAATAAATTACTTCTCCTTTTAACTATTCACAGGTCATCGTCAGCCAGAGGTAGTTTCTGTTGCTTGCAACTAGGAATTCTGGACGTCACATGGAGAGCCACTGCACAGGAATATTTACTACTTACCATGTGTACAAAGGGAAATGAAAGAATGACACCAGTCACTTATTGAGCACATGCTATGTCAGGCATTTTACCTAGATTACCTCTCGATCCTCAGAACAACCCTTGAGTAGACACCATTATTATCATCCTCATTTTATACGTGGAAAGCTGAGTTTTGAACCCCAGGATCCTGTCTCCAGAGTCTTTTTCCCTGACAGCCATGACCAAAACCCAATCCAAATCCCAGTTTTTTTTCCCCAAGGCCTGTATCAACTGTTAAACCCCCCACCACAAACTGACACCGCCTCTAAGCTTGCCTGTGTACCTGATATCTTTCCCTTATGTTTTATTTCACTCACATGCTGTGTCTGCTCTCTGGCTCACACAATCTGGTACTTGTTTTCATGTCACCCTAGAGTTATTTCATATCTCTCTGATATCTTCTTCATCTAACTATATCATAAGCGACTTGCAGGTCCTAGTCCTGACTGTGTCACCCACTAGGAGGTGGTCACAGGCCAGAATCATCGAGAATGTAAATATGACCTTGCAGCATTGCTGCGGGCAGGGGTGGTCTTCAGACTGCTGTGTTTAACAACTGGTTCACAAGAGCACTGGCCAGGCAGGGTAGTCAATGGCTGTAAATATCTGGGATGCCTGTACCATGCAAATGACTGAATATTAGCTCTAGTCGTCAAAAAAAAATAATGGGTAGAGTTCTTTGTAAGTTGTACAGAATGACAAACATTCCAAGCATCATTATTTTGCCTTCTATACCTCTTTTAGCTGCCACAAAGCCTAGGATATTCTTACATACTTGGTACTTAATAAATCTCTGAATTAGTGGATAATTAACATGATACATGCTTCCAGCCTGCTATCAAAATCAGTAATTCCTATCTTGGTTGAATGGGATACCTCGGGTCATCTCCTTGATTATTTGGTGGTGAGGGGGTCATGAATTTCTCAAATAGTTCTCCCGCTATACTTAGCTTTGATTCACAGATTTGAACCCGAGGTGATATGTCGTACTGCAGCTTCCGAGAGATGGAGACGGGGGGGCCTTGAAATCACACTAAGGAAGCTGGCTCAGCAAGTCCAGTCTCCGCTTCCCTGGGTCCCTGGCTCAGGTGAAGGGATTGCTACCCTGCCATGCCCAGCCCCAGGAATGGTCTGGCAACCTAGGGGCTGTATGGGGCAATTCTCCAAGGCAAGCGGCAGCTCCCGGCAGCACCCAGTGGACAGGCCTCGATTGCCCCAGAGCCCACCTACCTGCCTGGCACTCGGAGCCTGTTGCTGAAAGTTCTTTTCGTCCTTCTGTTCCGTCTTCCATTGCGATCACGCCGACAGCTGCAGGAACACATGGAGGTTGCTTGGCAGCTGCTCGACACAGATGCTGGGCTCTGTAATGTACTTTTCCCCCCTCTGTTGCCGCTTCTGAGTGTTTCTCTGGCTGCCTAGATGTCTTCGTCCCTGCCTGTGGGAGGGGTGTGCACCGAGGCGTTAGTGGGGTGTGAAGCCTTGGGGGACTGGTGCTGCTGAGCTGGCAAGATGGCTAAGTCCTCAAGATCGGCTTTGCCTTTTTCACACTCAAGTGTCATTTTTAACTGTTCCGCATGCCTGAGAATGATGTCAAGCTGGCCTGGAGGAAAATAATGTTAGGGTGTCTTTTTCTCTGCACTCTTGAAGCCCCTGCCTTCACCCAGGTCATTACTTTCCCGTTGCTTCCTCGCAGTGATCTTCTGGTTGAGTCAGACTCCTTGCCTCTGATTTGCCCCTTTTCTTCCACCTTCCACAGTGCTATCAGAGTGATTTTCCTATTACCCAATCTGACCATATCTCTTCTCCTTTTTTTTTGGAATTCTCATAGCTTGGGAGATTAAATCTGAACTTAGTGTGACTAAAAAGCCCTCCGTGACTCATCTCTGCTGCAGCCACATCTATTTTGACCAAAACAAATCAGCTGTTTCTTAACTCAATCTTGCACTTGTGTTCATGCAGCCTAGGAATTTCTTGCTTCCTCTTTCTGTCTGTTCATCTGGTTCACTCCATCTGAGCCAGAGAGATCTCCAAGACACTCTTTTCTGAATGTAGCCTCTCCCTTGACCTGATCCTCAATGGACCAAACCTGGAGATGTTGCCAACTGAGCCATTTCCGCATAGAGATAACCATTCAGGCAAAGATTCTGCTGATTAAACAGCCTACTCTGTGCCAAGCGCTGGGACACAAACGTGAGTGAGATTCAGTGCCAGTCCTCAAGGAGTTCATAGATGGTTGGACAAGTGAATGAGGAAATGCACAATTAAAATAGAGAACGCAATGAGCTCTATGACAGAGGCAAGTACAGGATGTTACAGGAATCAGATGCTCCCGTTAACATCCTAAACTTCCTTCTATTTTATTATCTCTGTAATACTCTGTGTATTTTCAGTTTGTCTGTCTACCCAGCAATCTCTGAGCTTCTTGAAGGCAGGGACTCTATCTTTCTCAAGCTGTATCCCTCATGCCCATCCAGTGTCCAGCACAGAACTTCAAGAAACGTCTTTGAGCAAATGTACCTTCACAAATAAATGGTTGTGTCTGCAAAGAGATGACCTGGCAATAGGCCCTACATATCCAGTCACTGTGTGTCTGTCCAGGTGAGTGGCAACCCCAAGAAGTGTCCTGGAATCCTCTGGGGTCGAAGGACACAGGAAAGAACGTATGGGAAGTTCGGGTGCTTGTAGTTTCGGAAATTTTCTACCTTATTTTTGGAAACTTGGTCCCTCTACTTGTTCCTCATCTTTTCCCTCCCTCTTAAGAACCCATTTCCTCTGTTTTACTTTTCTTCTGCTTTTGGTCAGAGAAAGTATTTATTAGAGAAAATTGCATGTTATTTCAAAGTAATATTAACATACATCAAAAAAGTAATTTTTACATCACTGCAGAGAAATTAGAAAACTCTGATAAGTAGAAAGGAAAACAAAACCTTGAGTGATCCCACCACCCAGTGTTGCCCACATCACTGCTGTTGATGTGTTGGTGCATATCCTTCCAGACTTCTCTCTACACATATGTACAGGAAGTGTTTGAGTGAAGCCTCTGGACTCAGGCTGCCTGAGTCTGAATCCTGGCTTTACCACTTACTGTCTAGGTGACCTGGGGCATGTGGCTTAACCTCTCTGTGCTTCTTCATGACTCAGTGGTGTTCACAGTAAGACTTAGAGCACAGTGCTGTTGAGAGAATGAAATATCCTATCAAGTGCTTACAACAGTATCTCGTACATAATAAGCATGAATCTATTTAATTAACAAAAATTATTGAGGGCCTATTTTATGCCAGGTACTTTTCTGGACAGCACTTAACAGCCAAAAGAGCCACTGTTGTTATGCAGCTTATATTCTGGTTTAACCACCAAGTACATTAACCAGCTTTGTTATTACAAAGAGTATCATATTATATACTATATGGAATCTGCTTTTCTCATTTACAACATCTTGCTATGTATTATAGCATTTTTCAGTGTCATGAAATCTTATATTATTCCTATAATAGTGATATAGTATTTCATTGAATGGATACCATATTTTATTTAACAATCTCCTTTTTTACTAGATATTTAAATAGCTTCCAATTTTTCACTATTTTCAAAACCAGTACGATGAAATCCTTATACACACACATCTTTATGCATTTACCTGGGTATTCCATCAAGATACAGTCTTAGAAGTGAAGTTACAGATCAGGAAGTATGTGCACATGCACGGCTTTTGGTAGATGAGGCCTCCTGTGAGGATTATGTACCAAATTGCCATCCCTACTGCTGTAGTGGAGAGCACAGTTTTTCAGACTCCCATCTGAACCATTACTGAACTTTTTTATTCTTTCTAAATTGTGCAAATTAGGGCAAAATGGTATTATACCATTTTTATTTGTATTTCTTTAACTTCAGGCGAAGCTGATTTCATGTACATATATATTTTATATACATATATAAAATAGTATTTGTATTTTTTTATTGGCTATTTGTATGTCTTATTTTCTGCGTTGACCATTTGTGTTCTTTGAAGCCTCTGACTTTGATAAGATGATCTTGGATGTTGCTTAGATTGAATAGTTTTTTCTGTGAAAGATCTAGACCCTTGTGAAGTTTTGTTAGGTAATGATTTCAAGGGACATGTGCCCAACATTCTCTGCTATGTATTTGCATTTTCCACTAAAAATGTCTAACCTGTTACAAATCTGACTTTTCTGCACTTCGTCAGTGATGTGGTTTTAATACTAATGAGCCATTTTTGTGCAACTCAGTGAGAGCAGGGGCCACTTTTGCATAGATTGAAAGATGCTGGCTGTTGTCTGGTTGTGTGTAGTGGCTGTATGAGCTGTCTGGTTGTGTGTATGTGTGGATGATGTAATGGGTGTATGTATGCCTGTATTTCCTCTATAGTAGGTGCTGGCATAGCTGGGTGCACATGTGTCTGCCTATGTACATGTCTGTATCTTGAGCTGAGATCAGGAAACTGTGTATGTGTTCTGGGGGGGGTCTCTGTGAAGTTACATAAGTGCCTTTGTATTTCCATGACCTGAATCTATCTCCCAAGGGACATTTAGTTCAAAATGTGCCTCTTTTAGGAAGACTGCACTGATTATCCACTCATCCTCAGATTACTTCCCTCGGAACTTCCTGAGCACATGTGTTTCACATCGAAACTTGCAAATGCATTGCTAAAAATGTGTCCTCAATAACTCATATATAGTTTTTCTCACATGAGAACCTCTGCCTTTGCCTCTGACCATTTGGAAATGAGATTCTGGGCTTTACCGCATCCCCTCAAAACAGACCCAACCCATGAAGCATTAGTGAGTAATGTAGAACTAACTACGATTTTATGGGGAGATGAAGGAGAAAGCTACATGATACGACATCCGGCAATAAATAAAGACAAAGATTTTCACCTTCTTTTGTCAGAATTCCTCCTTAGTCATAGGCCTCTGGGTCTCCCCTCCGCCAACCCCCTGAATCTTTCCCCAAAGCAGCCACTGAATATTTCCTCCTTTCCTTCTCAGAGAAATTCAGCTCTCTTCTGAATTTCTTTGTCTAAGACCTCAGCTGATCTTAATGCCCAGGAAAGCCAGCATTTTTTCAACTAAAGTGAACCTCTTTCTATGGGAGAATATAACACTAAGAAAAGTAAGTTTTTTTTCCAGGTTGTTCTAGCAAGCTACTTCACCAAGATTTGCTTTGTCCCTTCATCCAGTTTCATGACAAGGACTGTCTTCCATTCATTGTGTGTGCTGTCTCGGCCTCCTTTTCTTCCTATGCTTCCTCCAGGGCTTTGCACAAAGTAGGTCCTCAATAAATGCTTGCCAACTAGTAAGGAATCTCCTCTGTATTCCCGTTACTTAGCACAACATTTGGAACTTAGAAGGCACATGAACATACAGACAAATAAATGATGAAGCCCTGGCCTGTGTAGCTCAGGAATGCAGTGGGTAAGATGGTGTGGCCGGCTGGACCCTGTACCACTGGTGTGCTCGTTGCTGTCCAGGGTGTGGGCAGTTCTGTAAGGCCCAGCTGTTCACGCCTTTCTACTTCGAGTGCATTTTCTTTTTACTCTAGTTGGCTTGTAGGATCTTCTTCTCTAATTCCTTTTGTGTCTTCCTTCATAAAGCATTGGGCCTATCTAGGATGGAATTTCCAAGATCCATTTCCTAGAATACGACCTGCCATGGGACTCACCTCCTCCTTGGCCTTCCAGTAACATGGTTCCTCCCAGTCTCTCCTGCATGGGACCTGAACTGTCTGGGGCCCTGCTCTTTCACATTTCTCCCTGGGCCTCCTTTGACGACACAAGGGTCAGGAGAAGGAAGACATTGGGAGAAAAAGGTAGAGATATATTGATTGCACAAAGGGCAGAAGGGGCAGGAGAGGGATGTAGGAAAGAAGAGAGGATTCTACAGAGAAGAAAGGTAGGTCTGTTCTACTCAGAAATAAAGATGGCTGGATAGTTGGGTCAAATCCATCTCTTGGGAGTTTTTGTATGACTCCTTGCTCTGTGCTGTGGCATTTCTTCTTGACTTCTTTGTGCTACTTTTTGGAAACCCCATAAAATGAAAAATGCCAAACAAGAGTGAAATGGTGGGAGTCAGAAAGGAATTTCAGGGTATCTTTTTATCCAACACCTAAGGAAGTCTGGAGGTCAGCTTAGACCCTGGGACTCGTTACCCAGATAAAGAAACAGTCTAAAATCTGTGCAGATAAAAATTTTCCATCTCCCCCCTAGGTAATTCTCACTTACAAGACTCTTTCCTTCTTTTGCCTCTTCACCAACAATTAGATCTCACAGGATTAGGAGGTGCATGAGTGAAGGCTAAATGAAGATTATAAGGTTTCCTTCTAAAACAATTTTTAGTGACCACAGGTGTTTTCATTTTCTTCTCCAAAGGTCTGGTTGTAGGACCTTCCCAGCAAGCCTGGCACATCTGCCCTTGCCTGGATCAGACTCATCCTGCTCCTCTTTGGCTCAAACCCATGTGTTTTTGTTTATTTTTTAAAAATTTGATTGTGGTAAGAACAGTTGATGTGAGATCTATTCTCTTAACAAATTTTAAGGTTTATAGTACAGAATTGTCAACTATATTAAGTATAGGTACTTCATTAAGGTATATATATATAGTATACAATATATACCATATACTTAACCATAGATATAGGTATATTGTTAAGTATAGTTACAATGTTGTCCAGCAGATCACTAGAGCTTACTTATCATCTCAACTCGAACTTTATACCCACCAGTTAGTAACTCTTCATTTCCCCCCTTCCCCGGCAGCTGCTATTCCAGTTTGACTTCACGAATTTGAATACTTTAGATATCTGCATAAATCATGCAGTATTATTTGTCCTTCCATGACTGGTTGATTTCACTTAGCGTAATGTCCTCAAGGTTCTTAAGCCCATGCGTTTCAGCCCCTGCCCGTTCATTTGTGACAAGGAATCTCAGAGAGTTCTTGCCCACCTCTGCGCTGTCTGCATTCCAGCTGCTTCCTGATAATTCACTGGCCTCCTGAACCCCGAAGTCCTGCTCCCTAAACACATCATGCTCCCCCTAAATCTTTTCCCTGAGATTTCCCGGGCCCGACTTCCAGACTCTCTTGCCC
The DNA here is from genome assembly GCF_030028045.1 of Hippopotamus amphibius kiboko. Classification (NCBI taxonomy): domain Eukaryota; kingdom Metazoa; phylum Chordata; class Mammalia; order Artiodactyla; family Hippopotamidae; genus Hippopotamus; species Hippopotamus amphibius. The sequence continues at coordinate 162,466,569 of NC_080188.1, read as the reverse complement.
TGTGGGCCTCACCTGCTCCTTGAAGCGTTCCTGCCCCCGGCCCGCCCGCCTCTCTCGACTCCCCAGGCATCCAACCCTCACTATTCCTGCCGGACCTGCCCTGCTGAGGCCCCTGCCTGGCAGGACATGGCGCCTCTGATGACTAAAAATAGGAGTTGTATAAAAGAACGGTGGGACCCAAATAAAGTCTGAAGCGGGAAATATAATGATCCTCCGAAAATATGATTCTGTTGCTTCCGCAGGAGCCCTGTGTCTGCTTCAAAGCATGTGAACTATCTTTATTTTTGCATTCAAACTATCTTTTAGAGCCAGGCTTCCTTCATAACATGGCTTATTGCAAAATGGATCTGAAACCCTAGGGAGTTCATCTGTAGTTAGGTTTTTTTCTTTCCAGTAACTGTGGGTCGGAGGTATTCCAGCCATTATTGACTAAAGGACCAGTCTGTTTTATGACATCTAATCAGATGGATGTCCCACTGGGAGGGCAGATTGTGTCCCTTTTTTTCCCTCTGGACTGAGGAGATAAAGAGATAAAACTCATAGGTTGTTTTATTTTATTTTTTTTTAAATCAACAGCATAGTTCCCTGTGAGATCTTCACGTGAGCCTGTTATGCATGAGAGCCTGGGCTTAATGGGGAGACCAAAGGGCTTGTGAGTAGGACGTTTTGTCCTCTGAGTGGCTGGTCTTGGTCTGGTCCAGAAAAGATCCTGTTCAGGGCCATCATGGACCCTGGGTTGTTCAGATGAAAATGGCAGAACCTGCGTGTGCTGTCTCCAGATGTCTTCACTTGCCTGAGAAGCCAAGTTCACCTTCAGTTTGGAGTTAGAGAGGATCCCCATGCTACAAATACTAGGCAAGTAGTGTCTCAGAGCTTTCATTTCCTGTTATATGAAGTGGGCCTGACAACACCGGCCTTGACAATTTCCCAGGGCTCTGATGAGACAACAGGGAGGCATGGGAGTATATGAAACATCCAGCTCTACTCAAAAGCAAGGTAACATTGCGGTCTTCGTTACAATGCAACTCAAGAATCCCAAGCTTCTCTTTAGCGTGTGGTATTAACTCTAGCATCACTACCATTATGAAAACCTTCTTGAAACTATATATGTTTTCACCCCATGTCATCTCTTGAGACAGCTTGTGTCTTGAAGCAGGATTACCTTTTATTTGTCCTGAAACTTCCTCCTTCAGACCAGGAGATGTCCCCTGGGTTCAGAGTTTTGGGATTGTGAGCAAACTTGTTTTCACTCTGCCTGCAGTTTTCATGATTGTGTAACTTTCCCCTCATATTCTCTCCAGGTTTGCCTTTGCAGCACGAGGCCTAATTCCTTCAGGCTGTGCTCACACAAAGGTCCCTCCATTCCCGTCATCATTGTAGGTTCTCTCTGGACCCTTGTCCTTTGGCATTTCCATGTTTCTCAGCAACTGTCTTGTCTTCCTTAACTGTAGGCCCCTGGGAGGGGCCAAGAGCAGTGTCTTGATAAACGCTTAAAAATTGATTTGGGGGACTTCCCTGGTGGTGCAGTGGTTAAGAATCCACCTGCCAATGCAGGGGACAGGGGTTAGATCCCTGGTCCGGGAAGATCTCACATGCTGTGGAACAGCTAAGCCCGTGCGCCACAACTGCTGAGCCTGCACTATAGAGCCTGAGTGCCACAACTACTGAAGCCCACTCACCTAGAGCCTGTGCTCCACAATGAGAAGCCACTGCAATGAGAAGCCCGTGCACCACACGGAGAGTAGCCCTTGCTCTCAGCAACTACAGAAAGCCTGTGCGCAGCAATGAAGACCCAATGCAGCCAATAAGTAAATTAATTAATTAAATAATTTTTTTAAAAAAGAAAGAAAACTGATTTTGGTGGAGAATCTATGGCTGAGAACTCTAAGGCAAGTTGGTCACTTTCAGTGTCTCTGGCTTTTCAAGTCTTAAGACTTAAGAACCCTCTAGGGAGACACTCCAGAGCTGCCCAGGCTTTTGGTAGGAGAGCAGGGGAGAGATTTCATAATGAGATTTAAGAGGCTTAGAATATACCCTGCCTGGAAGCCCCTTTCCAACAAGTCCACACAGTTCTTTAAGACATATCCTTTGTTAAAATAGGAGGCCACCTGGTGTAGTGGGTAAACTCCCAGGCTCTGGGGCTGGACCATGTGGTTGGAGCCTTGGCTCTGCCATTTCCTAGATGTGTGACTTGACCTCTTTGTGCCTCAGTTTTCCTGTTTATCAGATGGGGATAATAGTAGCAACCTACTTGACAGGGTTGTGATGAGGATGAAATGAATTAATATTTCTAAAGTATTAGAAGGTTCCTGGAAGAGAATCAGCACTCAATAAATAGATGAGCCAGTATTCCTGGGGAGAACATGGATAGATGTCACCCTGAGAAGTGCCAGTGTGTGAATGAATGGCTTCTTCCCACCTCGTAGGAGAGATGGTAGACCATGGGAGCTCCTAACAGCACAGATCAGCCCAGAAAAGCCCCAGGGAGGGCTTTCTGATCTGAAAGCAAAAGTTACCTTCTCAAGAATAAATAATAAAAATAACAAAAAATATTATGTATTGAGCACCTACCCTGGTGCTGGACCCTGTGATCAAGGTCCTATATTACCTAGTTCAGTTCTTACAGCAACCTCGTGAGAAAAGTGCAGTTTCTTTCCGATGGATGAAAAAGCAGAGACTAGGAGACTAGGTTAACTTACTCAACATCACGTGGTTAGCAAAGGCAGCACTAGGAGTCAAAGCCCTTGCTCTTCACTGGTTGATCCTGTGTTTCCCTCTATGTTTCCATCATGGGAACTTCTGCTCTTAATTGCATTGCTCAAGTAGGTATTGTCTAGGATGCTGGAGTTTACATTACCAGTTTGTCATTTAGCTTATAGAAAGGGCACTGAATTAGGAGTCAGGAGACCTAACTTCTGATCTAACTCTGCCACTGACTATGCCAGCTGAGACAAACTGCTTACCTCTGCTGGGCTACCAAATGGGAACTAATAATGCCTGCCCTGACTATCTCAGGGACTTCGAAGAGGGTCAAACGAGATCATGCACTTTCAAATGTATCCAATAATAGTGCTCACTGGAGGCTCAGGCCTATGCAAACTGCATGTATTTTTACATATATTTTTTATCATTGTTAAATAACTTAGGAGACACTTAAAATGCAACATAGTGTTGTTCCTGTGAGTTTGGACAATGTGAAACAGTTTTCCTTAGGGCCTGATTGCCCCAGACAGACTCAACATCAGCTGTGATGAACCCTATATTTTAGAGAGTGAACGTCACTCTTGAGACCTTCCCTGGATTTCAACCTGCCTCTTCCAACTATCCCATGAATAATAGGCATGTTGAGAATTGCTTTGGGACCAGGACACCAGCAAAGTCGGGGAAGCCAAACTGAAGCCTCACCATGAAGATCTCTGCTAACTTGAGGTCCTCATGAAGCACTTCCACCCCTGCATCCATCCAGTTGCTATGGTGGGATGCTGGGTTGGTCCCGTGCTTCACTAAGAGGAAAGATATCAAGACAGAGAAGAATAATTTGACAGCTAAGGCAATGATAAAAAATAAATCCAGGATTCACATTCAGCTGGTGTGTATCAAGGTGACTGTACTGATCTTTCCCGGCCAGCATCTCCTCTGATTGGCCAGTGCCCACAGTGGGCAGCTGGTTATATATACTGATTCTCGCCCCTGCATGAAGCTCGTCTGCTTTTTTGGTTTTGCAGAGGCTCTCCTTGATTCTGCGCTCTGTCAGTTGCCAACACTTGTCCCGTCTGCCTCCTGGGAACATAGCAGTAGTACAGGAAATAACTCGGGGGGCTTGGGTCTGGGCCCCACACAGGGCTGACACACTGCAGCAGGTGCCCACTGCCCTGATGTCTGGGAGGGCCTGAGGGGATGCTTCCAGTCAACTGGCTGAACTCTGAGAACAGGAGCCTGATCTTCAATTCTTCATCATCGACAATCCTGTGCTGATGTTTAGATGGTGCTCAAAATGATTCAGTGACTGAATAAATCTTCCAGAAAGTATCCAGGGAGCATCAGCTTAGTGAGCCGCTGAGTTATTCATGGTAGAGGGTGACTTAAAAAGACTAGATTCGCATCTCTCAGAGAATTTTCAGTTTATAGTGGATGATTCCATCTCTATGTGACAAAGATAAAGGACACACAGATATGCATTTTATTAGTGCAAACAAATTTAATTTTTAAAAGTAAAGGTTATCACTAAGCAAAAGGAAAGAATCAAGGGAAATCAAGGGCGAATAGAGATTTTTCTTGGTTGTAAAGGTCCCAGGAGAAGCAAATTCCTTTGGAAACAGCCCAGTGTGTGGCATTTCTCATGCCTTCCTTTTTCAAAGGCTGGTTTTGTTGGGTTTTTAACTGAGAGCCTCAGGATGGAAAGAGAAGCTATCTCCCCAGCACAGAGTTTTCTCCCCCTTCTCCAAAGGGAAGGCAGATTTGGGAAACTGGCACTGCCCCTGCCCAGATGGCAGCCAGCAGCTGGCTCTGGCAAGGGGAAGTTCTCACTCTCGGCTGCTGGCTGGCCGGCCCCTCCCATTTCCCCAGCAATGCCGGGCCATTGGAGAGGAGAGAATGTGAGAGGCCTGCCATGCCAGCAGCTCCTCGCCACTCTGACCTGGCTTCTCTGGCTCTGGCACCCAGGTCCACAGCCGGGGAGCAGGGGAGTGGACCCAGGAGCACCAGCCAGCAGCTTCGGCCTCCCTCTTCCTGCCTCAGCTGCTGGCTTGGCCCTGTGCTGAAACACACAGTGGCTGCTGACATGTACAGGGCTGCAACACCAGGGACAAAGGGTGCTGGTGATTTCGGGGTGAGTGGCCTGAAATCGCAGGCTGGTTTGGGTAACACGGCCCAGGTGATCAGGCTGGCCCATGGCTGCCCCCATCCCACACCAGACACCACCCCATCTCTCTACAGACACTACCTGTCCTCATTTTCTTCACCCAAGGCACATTTTTCTTCTTCCCTTCTTTTCTTCCTTTTCATTCTCCCTTCTCTCTCTTACTTCCTTGCATTCCATCCTTCTCCTCACCTTTTCTCTCTCCTTTTTTTTCTTTTCCTCCCTCCCCGCTTTCCCTCTCTCTTCACAAAATGTCTCTCTCCAACTTTCTTGCTTTCCTCCTCTTTCTTTATTTTATTCTTCAAACATTTATTGACTACACCTTCTCTATCAATCCCTCTACTAGGTTCTGGGAGGACACGGGTACAACATACTTGGCCCTGTCCCTGGCATTTGCGTATGAGACGAATCTATGACAACTGATGACCATAGAGTGTGTTAAGTATCAAAAACATCCACAAATTACTAGGAAAACAGAGAAAAGAGTCATTGATTTGTACTTGACCATTTTGGGGAAAAGTTAGCTGAGGATCTGCCATTTTCCAGTTTAGCTGCCCACTCAGCTTCTTACGTTCCTGGGGAAAGGTATGTACTTCTAAGTCCGGTTAGAAAAATGGAAGGTTTGCTTTTTGTTTCAGTTTCTGTTAATGACTCAGATTCTAAGGCTTTGAATGTTTATCAAGTCCAGTTTATCCATTTTTTTCTTTTATGGATAGCACTCTTGCTGTTGCATCTAAGAATTTTTGCAACTAACCCAATGTTGCAAAGATTTTCGTCTATATTTTTTTAAAGAACTTTTATTGAGATACAGTTAATGGACAATAAACTGCATGTATTTAGAGCATAAAATTTGGTATCCCAATCTGCCAATTCATTCCACCCCAACCTTCCTGGCTTTCCCCACTTGGTGTCCATATGTTTGTTCCCTACATCTGTGTCTCTATTTCTGCCTTGCAAGCCGGTTGATTTGTACCATTTTTCTATAGTTGGCACATATGTGTTAATATACAATATTTATTTTTCTCTTTCTGACTCACTTCACTCTTTATGACTGTCTCTAGGTCCATCCATGTCTCTACAAATGTCCCAATTTCGTTCCTTTTTACGGCTGAGTAATATTCCATTGTATATATGTACCACATCTTCTTTATCCATTCGTCTGCTGATGGACATTTAGGTTGCTTCCATGTCTTGTCTATTGTAAAGAGTGCTGCAGTGAACACTAGGGTGCATGTGTCTTTTTGAATTATTCTCTGGGTGTGTGCCCAGCGGTGGGATTGCTGGGTCATACGGTAACTCTATTTTTAGTTTTGCAAGGAACCTCCATACTGTTCTCCATAGTGGCTGTATCAATTTACATTCCCACCAACAGTGCAGGAGAGTTCCCTTTTTTCCACACCCTCTCCAGCATTTACTTTTGTAGATTTTCTGATGATGCCCATTCTAACTGGTGTGAGGTGATACCTCATTGTAGTTTTGATTTGCATTTCTCTAATAATTAGTGATGTTGAGCAGCTTTTCATGTGCCTCTTGGCCATCTGTATGTCTTCTTTGGAGGAATGCCTATTCAGGTCTTCTGCCCATTTTTTGATTGGGTTGTTTGTTTTTTTGTTATTGAGCTGGATGAACTGTTTATATATTTTGGAGATTAATCCTTTGTTGATTCGTTTGCAAATTTTTCTCCCATTCTGAGAGTTGTCTCTTCGTCTTGCTTATAGTTTCCTTTGCTGTGCAGAAGCTTTGAAGTTTCATTAGGTCCCACTTATTTATTTTTGTTTTTATTTCCATTATTCTAGGGGGTGGATTAGAAAAGATCTTGCTGTTATTTACGTCAAAGAGTATTCTACTTATGTTTTTCTCTAGGAGTTTTATACTGTCTGGCCTTACATGTAGGTCTTTAATCCATTTGGAGTTTATTTTTGTGTATGGTGTTAGGAAGTGTTCTAATTTCATTCTTTTACATGTAGCTGTCCAGTTTTTCCAGCACCACTTATTGAAGAGGCTGCCTTTTCTCTGTTGTTTATCCTTAGCTCCTTTGTCACAGATTAGTTGACCGTAGTTTATCTCCGGGCTTTCTATCCTGTTCCATTGATCTATATTTCTGTTTTTGTGCCAGTACCATACTGTCTTGATCACTGCAGCCTTGTAGTATAGCCTGAAGTCAGGAAGCCTGATTCCACCAACTCCGTCTTTCCTTCTCAAGATTGCTTTGGCTATTTGGGGTATTTTGTGTTTCCATACAAATCGTAAAATTTCTTGTTCTAGTTCTATGAAAAATGCCATTGGTAATTTGATCAGGATTGCATTGAATCTGTAAATTGCTTTGGGTAGTATAGTCATTTTCACAATGTTGATTCTTCCAATCCAAGAACATGGTATGTCCCTCCATCTGTTTATGTTGTCTTTGATTTCTTTCATTAGTGTCTTATAGTTTTCTGAGTACAGGTCTTTTACCTCCTTGGTTAGGTTTATTCCTAGGTATTTTATCCTTTTTGTTGCAATAGTGAATGGGATTGTTTCCTTAATTTCTCTTTTTGATCTTTCATTGTTGGTGTATAGAAATGCAAGAGATTTCTGTGTGTTAATTTTGTATCCTGCAACTTTACCAAATTCATTGATTAGCTCAAGTAGTTTTCTGGTGGCATCTTTAGAATTTTCTATGTATAGTAGTATCATGTCATCTGCGAATAGTGACAGTTTTACTTCTTTTTTTCCAATTTGGATTCCTTTTAGGTCTTTTTCTTCTCTGATTGCTGTGGCAAGGACTTCCAAAACTATGTTGAATAGTAGTGGTGAGAGTGGACATCCTTGTCTTGTTCCTGATCTTAGAGGGAATGCTTTCAGTTTTTCACCATTGAGAATGATGTTTGCTGTGGGTTTGTTGTATATGGCCTTTATTATGTTGGGGTGGGTTCCCTCTACGCCCACCTTCTGGAGAGTTTTTAATCAGAAATGGATATTGAATTTTGTCAGAAGCTTTCTCTGCATCTATTGAGATGATCATGTGGTTTTTATCCTTCAATTTATTATGGTGTATCACACTGATTGATTTGTGTATATTGAAGAATCCTTGCATTCCAGGGATAAACCCCACTTGATCATGGTGTATGATCCTTTTAATGTGTTGTTGGATTCTGTTGGTTAGTATTTTGTTGAGGATATTTGCATCTAAATTCATCAGTGATATTAGTCTGTAATATTCTTTTTTTGTAGTATCTTTGTCTGGTTTTGGTAGTAGGGTGATGTTGGCCTCATAAAATGAGTTTGGGAGTATTCTTTCCCCTGCAATGTTTTGGAATAGTTTGAGAAGGATGGGTGTTAGCTCTTCTCTAAATGTTTGATAAAATTCACCTGTGAATTCATCTGGTCCTGGACTTTTGTTTGTTGGGAGATTTTTAATCACAGTTTCAATTGCATTACTTGTGATTGGTATGTTCATATTTTCTATTTCTTCCTGATTCAGTCTTGGAAGTTTATACTTTTCTAAGAATCTGTCCATTTCCTCCAGGTTGTCCATTTTATTGGCATATAGTTGCTTGTAGTAGTCTCTCATGGTGCTTTTTATTTCTGCAGTGTCTGTTGTAACTTCTCCTGTTTCATTTCTAATTTTATTGATTTGAGTCCTCTCCCTCTTTTTCTTGATAAGTCTTGCTAGAGGTTTATCAATTTTATTTATCTTCTCAAAGAACCAGACAAATGACAATGAAAATACAATGATCCAAAATCTATGGGTTGCAGCAAAGGCAGTTCTAAGAGGGAAGTTTATAGCGATACAATCCTACCTCAAGAAATAAGAAAAATCCCAAATAAACAATCTAACCTTACACCTAAAGAAACTAGAGAAAGAAGAGCAAACAAAACCTGAAGTTAGTAGATGGAGAGAAATCATAAAGATCAGAGCAGAAATAAATGAAATAGAAACAAAGAAAATAATAGCAAAAATCAATAAAACTAAAAGCTGGTTCTTTGAGAAGATAAATAAAATTGATAAACCTCTAGCAAGATTCTTCTATATTTTCTTTTAGAAATTTCATAGTTTTACAATTACATTTACAGTTAAGTCTATGAAACATTTTGAGTTAATTTTTGTATTTAGTATGTATAGAGGTTTTTTTGGGTTTTGGGTTTTGGGTTTTTTTGTTTTGTTTTTTTGTTTTGTTTTGTTTTTGCGTATTGACATCTGATTGTTCCAGTACTATTTGTTGAAAAGACTACTTCTTCCCTATTGAATTGCCTTTGCAACTTTTCAAAAGTAAGTTGACTATATTTGAGTGGGCCTACTGGTGGACTCTTTGAGAGCAATATTTTAATGTCCAGTGTGTGATTGGACATGTTCTCTCTCTGTGTCTCTGTTTCAAAATAAATGCATTCCTACTGTGTAAATAGCACCCTATGTATGAACTAGTGTTATTACTCAACTGGGTAAAAGAAGTTTGGGAAAATCTAGATTAGAATTCACTTGCCCCGACTGCAGTGTAATTTTTGGGTTTTGGACTTTTTGATCTTGAAGAAATGCAGGTGGGTCTCAATAAGGAGTGTCATAAAGATTAATGAGGGACAGGGCTGAGAGAGGACCTAGGATTTGCCTCATCTGCATCCAGATATTTGTGTAATTCCCTCTGTCTGATTTTACAGTGAAAATATTGGGGAGGGATGGAGGCGACAGTAAGGATGACTATGAGAATAATTATATTGTTAGATTATAAGCACTTTCAAGGAAGGTCTATTTTCTTTTGTAAAACACGAAGCACTTCTGTTGCCCCTACAGTAGGCAGCAAACAGGTCCTCAGTATCTCTTGTTTATCTTCTGCAGCATCAAGTCAAATACAAGGATTACCCAGAAGATGTGTTTAATGTTTTAGTCCCTGTGACATTCCTTTGGCTTTCCTTTACCAATAGAATTATTCTTTTACAATTTTGGAATGAAAAGTATGCAAAATGGTGTCTTCATATTGCTTAAATTCTTTCCGCCCATGCCACTCATTGCTGATTTTTCATGGCCTTAAACCACCATCTGCTGGAAGGGTGGGAAGGACACTTGCAAGGTCATCGTGTCCTGCCCTCCAGCCTCAGGCCTGGCTGCACTGGGACCATGAATGAGAAGTATTTCTGCCTTTCTCTGAAAGGTTTTTGGAGCTTTGTTCTTATCCTTGGAGCTTTCATCTTCAGGGTAGGCCCCCAGCTCTTCCCTTCAGGGACTGTATTCCTGGTTGATGGGCAAGGAAACTTCATTCCTACGAACACTCTGGACAGCTTGTACTATGATCTTCATTTTGTGTCTTTGATCAACTTTGCTTTCTTTTCCTTCATAAGTCGTTCAAACATTTCAAGTCCAAATACTAACACTGGGGACAGCTTGTGATTAACCTCTCTCCACTCCAAGAAGTAGCCAGCATCAGTGATTCTTCCTTCTAAAATTGCTTAACCAGTTTTTAATACACCAAAAAGACTTTTGCCCAGAGCCCTCTGGCTATCTATTTTCCTTAATGGTCTTTTATGAGGGACCTTATCAAAAGCTTGCAAGGAAACCCAAGTAAATTATGTTCCTTGGTTCACCTTTACCTACTATTTCATTAACTTTTTCAAAAACAATATGACATAGTTTTCAACATAATTAAAGGGGTTGGGAAAAAGGGAAATTTAACTACCGCTTGACAGTTTCCGTAGTTGCCTAGGAGAGCTGGGTCACTGCTCATATTCTGCCTCTGCTTAAGGACACTAATTCATTTCCCAGGCTGTCTGGCGAGGTCAGCCACTGGTTCAAGGTGGAAATGACAAGTTTTTAGGCTTTCAAGTGTGCCGTACTCAGCTCTCCAGAGAGCATGAAGGAAGGAAACCACAAGTTTATCCAGGTCTGGCCCAGAGAAAGAGGAAATGATGGGACGAACCAAGACGAAGGCAGGGGTGGTGTCTCCGTGGAGGGGAAAGCCAGCCCCAGAGGGCTCAGACACTACCAAACTACCCTTTATTCTTTGAATGGGAAAAAGAAGGGCTGATCGTAGCATCTGGGAAAACTTTCTGTCTTCCAGGGGAGGTATGTAAGGCCAGAATGCCAGGGTGGGCAGAGGCTGGTGGAATGAGACTGAAAGAGTTAGAAACAAGCGCACACCAGCAGTAGCAGCAGCGTCAAAAAGGATGCTAATCATCATCATCATCATCATTGCAGTGTCTTCCTATGTGCAAGGATGTGCTAGGCATGTGCACATGCCTCTCTCATTTAAGCTTAAAAACCGGGGATGGTAGATGTTATTATATTCACTTAAAAACGAGAAAAATAAGGCACAGGGAATTGAAAGGACCTGAAGGTCACACAGGTAATAAATTATCACATTTGGGAGGCAACTTCCTCCTCCTAATTCTGAAGTACATAGATTTTCATGATACTAGCTACCCAATTTTTAGCCAATTTAGTACCAGATTCTCCCATAAGTCAAACATTCTGGCTAACAAAATGTTCTAAACATTCTCAGTATGAATTAGCAGTTTTCATAAAATAAGTATCATTGCTCAATGGTTAAAAAAGCAGACATTTGTTTTGTATTAATTACGAATACATTTAATTTGTATTAATAATTCACAAAAGCCTTTAAGGCTTACAGTCCTCAAAACATCTTTATGAATCTTCATTTTTACTGGTCTGGGAATTTGGAAGTACTTGTTTACAAAGGACTCTGGCTGACAAAATGCTAGTAAAATTGGCTTTTACTGTAGAAAGGAACTAGCAAAGAAAAGCAGAAAGTCTTCCATTTGTTTCTGGCTTACTTCTTGGTTTCCACTGGCTCAATGCCTATTTTTCCTTATGTCCTAAGGAATGGGCCATTTTTAGTCTTTTCCACCACTTCAGAAGGACCACCATAATTGCCCTACCACATGCTTCATGCTCCACAGGATGTGATGCCTGTATATCAGAAAGTGTTTTTTTAAAGTATGTTTGAAGACCAGCATCTTTCCCCAGGTATGCCTTCAGGCTGGTGTGTTTCAGGGACCATGACACCTTACCTTCTGGCTCCTGCATGCTTCTTGCAGTATCTAAAAGAACAAGTGGGTATCTGAAGTCACCTGGACCAGGCTGAGTAGCCCAGCTACTAAGCACCACACTCCTGACTTGTGAAGACAATAATCCTTCAGACCAGTAGCCTGAGAAGCTGAGAAACCAGAAAAGCAACTTGGGTGTTTCTTTAAAGAATGAATGTGCTAATTGGAGGGACTGCAATGTAGTAGCCAGGGAGAAAAAATAAATCTACCAATCTAGCATCAAAACTGAGAACCCTTAGGAGGGGAGGTAGCATGGGCTGCTGGTCTTCACTAAGGTCAAATAAAGTCTGAGGTTGGCAGTTTGAAGTTCCAGAGTCCATTTCCAGAGAACAGAGGGCATCAGCCCTGTGTGTTCACTGGGTGTGTGGCCATTAGGCAGGTCTCTGTGTGACGTGCTGGGCAGAGGGGCAGAGTCCCTGGACCATGTGCGGAAGCAGCAAGGGTCCTGCTACAGTCATGTAGCTGCATTCCAGTTCTAGCTCTGCACCCTCTAGCCTCGGTGACCTTGGACAAATAGACTTTGATTTATTAATCAGTTTCAGTTTCCTCATCTGTAACATGGAAAAAATGGTGGTTTGAGAAATATGAAAGATAGTGACTGTATGTAAAGTGCCTGACAACACATGGCAAGTGTTAATTTCTGTCCTGTTATCTTTCTAAATGCCAAATATAAATTCAAAGCACAATTAATGTGAGCAACTTTATGTTTTCTATAGTCTCTCCACTGATGGTAAAGAAATAACATTTCTTAGATGAAAATGTAGTGACTAAATCCCACCCCCTCATTGGACCTATGATATGAAAAAATTTAATAATTTAATAATAGATGAAAAACCTTACAAAGCTATATAAGTTAAATGACATTATTTCTATCCAAACTGCATTCTACCATTTAAAGCCAAGAGAGGGCCTCTGGGCATTTTGACCAGCAACTTTGCATCATTAATACAGTCTAGGGTTAAAAATCATGCTTTACACTCAGCTGAGTCAAAAGCATAGAACATTTTATATTTTCAATATACTTTCTCATCTTGCTCTGACCTCTCATTTCTCTCTTATAGGGAAGCGCAGGGGGACCAAATAAACTTGACAACTAAAGATAACCTTCTCTTGTTAACATCAGCCTCTCCAGAGTAAATGCTCAGTCTTCCTGGAGTTCACTTCTCTCCTTCCATCCATCAGCAGGATAGCATCTGGGCCTGGAAGGAGGCTTGTGTACCCTCATGGGGGTGGGGGAGGGGAACTTGGGTCAGTTTATTACCTCTGATTCCTTACTGGTCTTTGCTGTGGGATGACTCTGGTCCATTCCCTGGGTACCTTGGGCTGGTGGCCACAGAGAAGTGGCTGTTTCATCTAGTTTTTTGGGGTTTGTGTTTAATCTTGCCCTTGGTCCTGGCTGTTTGCCTCTGGAGGTGGAATCCTTGTACTCTGTGGCCATCTTGTTTCAACTCCAGGCACCTGGAACTCCTCTGGCCCTGTACCACTGTATCCTCCCAGAGGAGTATATGAAAACTTCTGGATTCCACATGTATCAAGTGCAGGCCTTGGGAAGCCTGAAGCTCTACTTCAGGGCACCTAAACAACAACCCCAGCCAGGTTAACCTGCCTGGCAATGGTACCATATTGCTGAGGTTTCGATACAAATGCAGGCTTCTGGACGGATGGGGAGGTTGGAGTTGAAATTCTCCTGATATGTTCACAGGAAAGCGAGGAACGAGTCCCATTGCTCTGGGGAATTCCTAGTGGTGGACAGTGTGGGCAGTCAGGAACACACATAACTGGCTAGTTTCCTTTTTCCTTGCTTCTTCCATTTCTTCCTCCTCCCAGCTCCAGAACAACTTTCAGCTTTCACTCCAGAAAAGTGGGAATGCCCCTTATGTCATATTCTAAATTCTCTATACCTGTAGAATTCCATATTGTCACTCAAAGCAATACTTTGCTTACATAAAAAGAGTTTTTGACATTTAGAAATCCCTTTTTCTCAAAGCTTACCTTTCAAGATTATCATTTTATTAAGCCCTCAAAAAATACTAATTTGATCGTAAAAGTTGAGCGATGACTTCCTTTTTTCAGCAGGTATTTCCTTGTCACTTAAAGATTAAGAAACATTGATTTGATGGATGGAAACCATAAGAGATCATGATTTAAAGGAAAAGGGAGATTATATCACTTTAACTTAGAAAGATGATACCTGTTAGGTATGGTTTGGAGATTATGCCACTTTGATTATTTGCTGTCATTCAACTACATAAGTGGAGTTTAGAGATAGCATTGGGGAAGGAAGGTGTTTTGCTGAAGGGCCCATCAAAGCTATAGGCATATTACCAGTTTGTCCTGAGCCTGGGAAAGTGGCACTTTTTTACACAATGCCTACACTGAAACCTCCTAAAGTAGGGACTTTTCTGGTCTATCTGCCTTTTCTGGTCACTGTATCTCATCATTAGATGCATCTACCAGTTTCCTTCCTCATGGATTCATATAAACTCATTGTAAGAGTTGATCAGCAGTCTTCCTTGTCTTTGCTTTCAGAAGGTGAATTTCTACTCACCTTGCTTTATTGAAAAACCGTAAGAAGCTGCAGTCCTGCCAAGCAGAACTTTCTCAGAACTTTATTGAATCCGTTTAACAAATATTCATTGGGTGCCTATTGCCAAGGTACCGTCCTGGACACTTGGCATGTGTCTGTTGTAGTACCAAGTATGGAGGAGTAGAAAAAGAGAACATTTGAGGAGAAGGGAAATAGGAAGGCAGGGATTGATTGCATTGGGAAAGCATCAAACACAGGATACATCATCAAAATCACAATGATGATTTTGCCTCTCTTTGCCTCTCTGCAAAAGTTTTGCAGTTGGTGGAACCTGTTATACCTGTACCCATATCAGTACCCTCTGGAAACACAACAAACCCTCAGTAACTGGAATAGTGCTCTTTTTAATTCATAAAATTGAGTATCATTTTACTCAGAATGAATTTGCAGCACCGGTGATAAAGTTTATTTATCTTTAATTGCTCTCCTTTCCAGCCTGACTGGTCTCCTCAGCGTTCTCTACTTCACCAAACTTTGTGCAGAAACATTTCCCCTACTCTGACTGTGTCCTCCAAACTCACGGGGTCAACTTCTTCATGGAAGTTTCTTTGACTCTGCCAGCCAATGCTGACACGAATTCTCTCTCTAAATTTCTGTCATTTTCCTAGTTTGATTTTGAGGCCCACATAATGGGCCTTAAAACTAGACTGATGGCAGGATCTGTGTCTTAAATTTCATTGTATTTTCCATAATGCTTGGAACAATTATACACATGTTATAGGCCTAAATAAATAAATAATTAGATAGGTGTATATTTATAGAGTACATTTAGGGATGATGCTAAAATAATTAATACCTGGTATAGCATGAATATTGACCATTGAGAGTACTCTAACCAATTCAGATTGTCTGAATATCAGCCACACACACACACGTGTTATGCTCATAATATTACACAGGGTGTGTATATCACCCTCCATTTCATAGATGAGAGATGAGGGAACTGAGTTTCAAGGAAGTTCAAATTACTTGCTCAGGACATACGACCAACAGAAGACCCTAGATTTGTTCACGCAGCACCTGTATTCTTTGCATGATACTACTACACTGATTACTACTCGGTGGTGGGTCAGGTCCTCTGTCTCCTTGGGCTGAGATGTGCCTTTCAAAGGAGAGGGAGTTGGGTGACTGCTGAGTCTGACCAGAGCACATAGATAATCAGCTTGCTTAGGCTGAGCCATCTCCATTGTGGGGACCTGCACAGTCATGCTTACCTGTCATTTATGACCAGTTTGCACACTGTTTTGCTTGTGTTATGAAGATTTGGTCAGAGAAGCTTATTTTTCAGAGCCAAAGATCTGGTGGCGTGTCAGATGATTCACTGTGTGTCCCTAGGAACCTCTCAGTATTTCCATTTTATCTTAAGTGGTAAAAAAATTATACTTGCCTTAAATTTCTCATAATTTTAAAGTACTTTGATCCTGCATTTTTAATATAAAAATAAAATGTCATCATTATCCAATCATCTAGTTGGTCCCTGAGAAAAGAAAGGTCATCTCTTCTCAGTTTGGCCATTCATTAGTAAGGAGTCGAGTAAATGACACTTTCTAATACAGGATAGAGAGCTGTAAGCTCCTCAATCGCATTTCCTATTCCTGAGCACACAGGAACATTTCATTTCCTCCTTGTTGGGTAGGGTCATGTGATAGGGTTCTGGCCAAAAAAATTAGAACTGAAGACTATAAGCCACTTCTAGTTCTGCCCCTTAAGACTATGTTAAACAATATTCTGGCTTTTGCTTCCCCTTCCACAGTGAGTTTAGATGCCGCTGATTTATGATTCCAGCTTCACAATAGGGAAGGAGTCTGAGTTCCTGAATAACCACTTGGAAGAGAGCCTCCAAGGAGAGCTGCCAGACTCGCATTGGACAGTGAAACAAGGGAGAAAGAAACCTGTGTGTGAGATCACTCAGACCGTTGTTACAGCAATTGGTATGTATTGCTCTGATACTGAAATTGGTACCGGAAGTTGGGTATTGACATAACCAAATTGAATTCTTTGATTTTTATACTAGTCTTAATGTATATCATTGGTTTAGGAGTCCAATAACAGGCCAGAAAGAAACTAACACCAGAACCTGGAAAGATGGAAATTCAGGTGATACAGTGACAAATCATTTGGTACAAATTATTGACTGCTATTAATTAGAAGGTAGCCACATCACAGTTTTTATCGTTAGGAGAAATGGTCAGAAAACAGAATCTTAGAAGTGTTTTTGGCTAATCTAGATATATGTACTACAAGAAAGAGATGACTCAGGAAAGAATTCGTGAGTTTGCTAGCAAAAATAGAATAGAGTCCAGAAACGTGGGCTGTAGGATTAGAAAAAATAAATTTATTGTAGACTCCACCACTAAGACGTGGTAACAAAAGTTGGCCTTAAGTGACAAATATCCAGTAAAAGTTCTCAATTGAATGAAGTTACTTGAAGCAAAAAATCAAATCACCTATCATCAAATATCACCTAAAATCAAATCAAATCACTTCCCACCTATTATTTCTGATAGCCTCAATTCATTTAGGTACTTATGGTGAGAGAGAAAAAAGCAAGGAGGGGAAGAAGCAAAAAAAGAAGACGAAAAAGTAAATTTGACAACAATGTCTAGAAAATAACTCTGGGTGTGGTTATCGGCGCAAGGACCTGACTGGAAGCAGACATATCATATGCCTTCTAAGTTTTAGAATTGCATTGCCAAAGAGACCAGGGGCCTGGATTTGAAACATCCTTGCTTGTTCAAGGCTTAAAACAACGGAAGTTAAGTTTTGGAGGTGCACTGCTCTGAAGGAAGGGTATTTCCTCCCCTGCCCCACCACCCCAAGCCCACTTCACGTGGCCAAGAAGAAGAACCAAAAATGGAGTCCTTCCTAGAGCCAGCTTCACACACATCTACCGTACCCAGAAACTACGGGCTTCACAGTGCTGACCAAGAGGGGCTCAGCATGGCTGTGGACCATGATGCTGAGTGTTACCTATTATTTCCCTTTGCAAATGGGATTATTTTCCTGTCCTTTTTCCATCATTATAAATGGGTTGTGATGGTGGGGAAGTAAGATGCAGATTACTTGTCTTTTTAATTTGTAGGCTACCACACCTAGAGGTCCTACATCAGAGTGATGGAGAAGACGCTTCATTCCCTGGGTGTTCTGGACATTGATATGGTGGTGGTGATTGGATGGGACCTTGCATTGTCCTTTTTAGGGTGAGGTGAGCATGCCTGTGAGTGAGAGGAAAGTAAAATGTATATTTGATGCCCAGAAGTTCAGACTATGGTAATACATTTTACTGTTCACCATTTTTGAGTCTCTTCTTGGTTACGCAGGAAGATTACATTTCCTGGGTCACCCTGGAAGGTAGATGGGCCATGTGATCCCAAGCTCTGGCCAATGGAACAGGAGCAGAAGTGATGACTGTTACTTAGAGGCCAAGTGTGTTAAAATCTCATGTATCTTCTTTACATTTTCTCCCATAAATAGCTGGAAGCAAAGAATTCTAAGGTGGAAGAGCCACACGATGGAAGGAACCCAACCCACACCAGTTGTTCACGAGTAAGTAATAACTTTGTATTGGGCAATAGTACTTATATTTGGAAATTGTATTTTATAGCAGCCTGCATTGCTTATCTTGACTAATACACTCTTCTAATCAGAAGACTAGTTCATAAAGCTGGAGAAGCTTTTTATTTCTCTTGAAAGGAGTGAAATCATCCTCCTGCCCCATCATCATCAGCACCACCAACATCTTTATCACATTTGATTCCAAAAATCCTTTTTAAATATCTATAACTTGTCGGGCACCATGGCAAAGATTGGAGTGCCAAAAGGACTGTGGCATTGACCTGGCCTTGTCCATAAGCCGGTGGGGAAAACATACAGATAAGCAAAAATGATATAAAGAATTATATCCTAAGTGTAATAGCGTATAACATAGTTAATTCTGTTTGGAGGTGGGGAGGGGCAGTGATAGATACAGATCTCAGAGAGGAGGTTACACAGGTGTCAGGTTCTAAAAAATGAAAGGGGGTACTTCCTTGATGGCGCAGTGGTTGAGAATCCGCCTGCCAATGCAGGAGACACGGGTTCAGTCCCTGGTCTGGGAAGATCCCACATGCTGCAGAGCAACTAAGCCCATGTGCCACAGCTACTGAGCCTGTGCTCTAAAGCCTATGAGCCACAACTATCGAGCCCACGTGCCACAACTTCTGAAGCCTGAGAGCCTAGAGCCCGTGCTCCGCAGCAAGAGAAGCCACTGCACTGAGAAGCCCACACACCACAGTGAAAAGAACCCCCCGCTCGCCACAACTAGAGAAAGCCCTCATCCAGCAACAGAAGACCCAATTCAGCCAATAAATAGATAAATAAATAAATAAAAGATGAAGAGGGATTTTCTAGGCCAGTAAGGCAGGTGAAAGGTATTCTAGATAGAGGAAACAGTATAAATACACACAGATATGAAAATCAGGAAAATAAGTTGATTTCTGCAGTTAGAGATGAAAAACATACTTCTCAGTCTTATCATCATCCATTTTATCATTCTATCATCAAATTTATTAATTTTCATGCATGGTGACCACATGGATTTGATCCCCATTCTCCAGAGGATCTCAGTACAAGAGAACACAGGTAGAAGATAAAGCACTGACCAGGTGAGTTAAGCTCTGCAATTCACTTGCTCTGTAACATGGGCCAAGTCACTTGCCTTGTCTTTATATCACTATACTGTTGTACTAGAGAGAGAACTCATGTTTATCCTTCCTGACTTATGCAAATCTAGTAAATAAAATGTGAAACCTGATTTGAAAAATATATAAATAGCATAACATATTCACTTATGTTTGAAAAGGACAGTTAATGAAGGAGGATTGGGGTTGTATGGGTTCAGTATCAAGCAGTTTGCCATCACACTAAAGGACACATTTTACTTCTTTCTGGTGGTGGTTGATTCAGTGTCCTCAAAGAGATCCTACCTTGGGCTGCGGGACTTCTGGAGGGCGAGCCACTCTTGGGAGATGGGGCACATTGATTAGAGCGGTCCACATGGGCAGGTGGGGCTGTTTACTCAGTGTGCATGAGGGCAGTACCATCACAGCAGGAATTGGGATGAAAGTTTAAGAGGGAAACAAACATTTTAGTCAAAGGGCAACTGGTTTTGGGGGTGAGTGGGTAAGACTGTAAAATGGAAAATGAATCACCCAATCTGAAGCCAAGAGGATGAGAAACAAGTCTGGATTTAGAATGTTTGTGAATTGGGACAAGTGGTTGAGAGCCGAGGTTTCAGACAGTGAAGGCATTAAAGGTCCACCTTTCACAGTGGTCCCTTTTCTGTGGCCTGGATAGCACATTTTTATACATAGGCAAATAGGACATGACAAAGAGATACAAACCTTAGTTTATAAACTGAACATCATGGTCCAGGTCTTGGGACTTGAGAGTACCAAGTGAAATAAGCACATGGTCAGTTGTTTCTGGCTCTCTGCCTTCCTCCCCATTTCTAGGCGTGGACGACGCTTCAAAGCTTCAGCATAACAGTGACTCTTGATCTATTAGTGACACCCAAGGAGGCCATGCAGCAAGCCTGGAGATGCTATTGGTCCTCATAATTGGAAATAAGTGCCTAAAATACTCCATTTTCTCACGGTGGTCCAGCATAGAGCTGTGATCCATGCATCTCTCTAAAACCCTCTTAAGCCTGTTAAGATTATCATAATCTATAACCTTGCAAGGACACAAGACCTGCCTAGTCAGCTACTTTGTAACGTGGTATTTCTATGTATTTTAGATCCTGAACCTGCTTCATCAAAGCATGAATGCTGCTAGTATTTTAAGATCGAGTAAACCATTTCATTTTTGTCTGCTGAGATCGTAAAGACTATGACTGAGGTCCAGAGCTTTATCTTTGTCATCTAGGCCTGTATGACTTTACCTAACCAAATCACTAGTCGTGCATCTAGTCACTAGAGAAACTCAGGCCAAATAAAACCCAGCCTAGAGACTTGGGTGACATCGCAACCCTTCTAAGCCATCAATAAATCCTTGAAGCTTTAACCCTGCCCTCCTCCTCCCCCCATGCCGCCCCCAACTTACAATACCCTCTCTTTTAGGAGAACGATGCTGGAATTACTTTGCATTGGAATTAATGGCATAAAGAGCTACCTTCTCATCTGAGTAATGCTAATTCATCGCCATCCCTGGTCATTCGCTACCTGTTAGAAATATCCTGACAGCCTGCATCTCATTACCATTGCAGCAGGTCCAGCTCCCAAGAATAACCTTCTAAGGAGGATGAAATGTACGCCAGTGGCATCTAATACCAGGGCATTCACATTCATATTTTTAGCAGCATATATCAGTTAGCCCAACCTTTAGTGTACTCTGTGTACTTTTAATAATCTCCATAAAAGCCTGATTTCCAATCCCCAGGCTCAAGCTGACAGTGTAAATAAAATCACCCAAATCCACAGGGTAAGAGAAATGAAAATGACAAGGATTAAAATTTGGTCAAACCTCTTTCTTTTTAAAAATTCTGCTTCCCTTCCAATTGGATCACGACCCTCTGTGTGCTCAGCTTAAGACCAGACGGTATGCTTTCACTTTTATTCCTCTCTGCAGCAGGCTTACAGTATTTAGTGAGAGTCTGTAAAGAATGTGTGCTGGGTAGAGAGTTAATACCATAATCCCCTATCGTTGGGGTCAAATGCTGAATAGAGCAAAAGAATTAGAAAACATGTTACATACAATGGCAGGAAAAAATGCACCAGCACGCTGTTCTGTGAACACCAGCATCCATCACCCGCAAGTAATGGCCATGATGTAATAGAGTGGATAAAGAGATGTGTACTTGAAGTCCAGTGTGTGCACAGAGGCAGGGCTGGAAGACAAGTCTTAATCCCCATATACTCTGGGAGGTATTTGCCACCATTTTTAATTGCTTCTTTCCAAGTACCTGCTCCAAGTTAGTTCCTAAGTAACACGGGTAGCCACTAAATTGTTTCCCAGAGTTGAACCATGAGTTCTCTCTTTTCACTCTTCAAGCAGTGGGTGTGAATGTTGTTCTCAAAGTGCTGTAATACATCTGTCTCTGGAGAATTCTCTCAACGAACAAGAAGAAATTTGAGGCACTGCAGGCAAAAAGGGTTGAACAGCCACCTTCCACTGTATGTTGGGAAAGTCAACCAAACTTCCCTGGAGTAAGATTACAAGCAAATAAATAACTTTGTGTGGAAGTTCTATAAAGAGAAGTGAGTGTGTGTGGGGTGCGTGTGTGTGTTTGTGTATAGGTGGGTATCAGTGGTTTGACCATAAAGTGACAAGTTGAATTTCTTTTAAACAATATCCTTTAAAATAGCAACTATTATAGATTCAGTATTTAAATTTTTAAATTTATTTTTAAATCTACATATGGTAAATTTGGGGGTGTAGTGTTCTATACTTTTGACAAATGCAGAATTGTGTAAGTACTACCACAATCAGGACACAGAACATGTTCATCGCCTGCAACAATTCTTTGCGTTGTTTCTTTGTAGTCAAACTTTTCACTCCCAAACCTGGAAAATCTTCAATTCTTATCTATACAGTTTTACACATGTATAACTTGCACAATGACCGAAATGATAACCTGAAACCATATATATATAACAAAATAACAAAAACAACATCATCTATACATTTTAAATATATAATGTATATATTTTATATACATAAATGACTAGAAAGCCAACTTTCTTTTTTCCAAAAGGCTACTTATTGCTCAGTAAGTTCAGTGAGTGCAGGAACAGTCATCTAACAGTCCCACGATTGTATCAACATGGACAAAAGAGCTTATTAAATGTACATTGAATTGAATATTAACCCACAGATTGAGGAATGATTTTTGCTTAAAATTGTAGAAGCTTATGGCACTTCCCTGGTGGCGCAGTGGTTAAGAATCTGCCTGCCAATGCAGGGAACACAAGTTCGATCCCTGGTCTGGGAAGATCCCACATGCCGCAGGGCAACTAGGCCTGTGCGCCACAAAAACTGAGCCTGAACTCTAGAGCCTTCGAGCCACAACTACTGTGCCCACGTGCCACAACTACTGAGCCCACATGCCACAACTACTGAAGCCCATGTGCCTAGAGCCCGTGCTCTGCAACAAAAGAAACCACCGCAATGAGAAGCCAGCGCACCACAACAAAGAGTAGCCCCTGCTCTTCGCAACTACAGAAAGCCTACACACAGCAACAAGGACCCAAAGCAGCCAAAAATAAAATAAAATTAATTAAGTTGAAAAAAAACTCATGACAACTATACCTAGAGATGTGACATTCTCAGCATTGCAATTATACCTTAAATACACAGAGAGATGAGGTAATAAGGAAGAAGGGAAAAGATTGTGTTTCTGTGTATGTGTGTGTGTGTACACACGTGCACCTGTGAAATTACGTTACAAATCCATTAGCCCCCTAGACGAATGGCAATTGGCTTATTTTGCATGTGACCAATACTATATATATGACTAAATGAGTGAAAGCTAATGGCCTTAAGGAGAAAACTATTAGAAAAATTATTAATTAGGGTTTCAGCTTTATGTTTGTGAAGATAAACCTTTGTTCACTTAAATAAGACACCATGATTTATATGAAAATACTGAGTATGGTTTGATTCTCACCAGGAAGTATAAGACATTATGAGTAGTTCAGCATGTCATCTCTTCCTTGCAGGGTTTACTGACTAAATGATTCAAGGAATCTTATATCAAGCAAATAAATCACTATTGTTTAATAAAGAAGTATTAATATGTCCTTACTCTTATGCATTATCCTCACTATCTTTCTATTAGCCCATGGTGAACCTCTCAGTCTTCTTCACTGGCTCCTCCTCTTCTAGCTGGTGCTCTTTTCTTCCTACATCACTCATGTTCATGGAGAAATCATCTCTACCTATAATTAGAGAGAGACTCTAATCTACACCTCCAACCCAGGTTTCCCTCATGAGTTACACATTTTCCAGCTTTCTACTTGATCTCTCACCCTGTATATTCCATAAACCCAAACTTAAATTGTCCAAAATGGAGCTCAATATCCGTCAAACCAAATGGTTCCCTCTCCACAGAATTTTCCATAAACTTCTATGAGCTCTTATCTCACTTCCTGTTTCTTTCACGGGACTGCAGGCAATGAACATGTGTCTTTTCCCCATTGCCTGGCACAGTGCCTGGCATCTGGTAGGCATTTATAAATATTTGTGGAAGGAATGAGTGCATATGACACTCATATGCATATAAATAGAAATTTATTTCCACCCCAAACCCCAATGTTTATTAATGGTTTTTAAATGGATGAGTAGCTCCAGTACACATATAGCTATAAGCATTTATTCCCATACCAACCACTAACTGCCGTATCTACATAATGTTTAGAGATCAAATAATGTCTGCTTTGTGCAGTGGGAAAATAATTAGCACATTCAGGTTTTCTCCTATTATCTTTTCTCATCGAAATCATATTCTTTTTATTCAACATTATAACATAAGCATCTTTCCATGTCTTAAGAAGTCCCAGATATGATTTGCACCAATTGAATAATACTGCCTCAGAAAGAAGTTCTTGCTTTAACCAAAAGTTCATCTGGAAGCATCGAGAGGACCTCCTGTAGAAGCTATACTCTGCACTCTACATCAGTGATTCTCAAAATGTGGTCCCCAGACCAGCAGCATAAGTAGCATCTAGGAACTTGTTAGAAGTGAAAATTCTTGGTCTCCACCCCACACTTTCTGAATCAGAAACTCTGGTGTGGGGCCCGAGATGTGTGCTTTAACAAGCCCTCCAGGTGATTTCAATGTACAAAAAAGTTTGAGAACCACTGTCATACTCTCTAGTGAAAGATCTACCAGCTATGGGAATTTTTCTGCACTAACTCTTTTTCCACCCACTCTCACTATTCAGTTCACTCCCTCATCAGCTTCACATCATATTCAGTTGAGAAAAGCATTCTGTATTTGATAATGGGTCTTTATTACATGGCCTGATTTCCTGTTGTACATAAAACGTAAACAGAAGTATGCTATAAGGCAGTGTTTTTTAACTTAGTTTTAGGAAGAGAAATTTGCTTCAAATGAAATATTATGTAGAAGCCATTTGTGTGTGTGTGTGTGTGTGTAAGGGGTGACAAAAAAGAAATTACTCTGAGTGTGGTTGAAGGAGTAGGGGAACCAGGCTTGCCCCTGGGCTGGGCTTCCTTTCACCCTTTTTTCCAGGATGCCTCCAGGGAACCAAATTTGAATGCCTCTGAGGCAGTGGAAAGGGACAGCAATGGGGAGTCAGGAGACCTGGGCTCTGGGTTGTTTCTTTGGGCAATCATTAAGGGTCTCTGAGCCACATATTCCTTATCTGAAAATAATAGGTAACCTGAAATTTCTCTTCCAGTTGGAAGTTTCTTTTTTTTTCTTTTTTACTGTTTAGACTTTCATAGAAAAAGATCTGAGCTGTTTTGCAAATTCTCCCTTCCTTGGAGACACAGGAATGCATGTTGTCTGTGTCATTTGCAAGTCCTCTGTCTTCTCCTCCAGTGTCAACTAACAGGCTTTAAGGAATAGACAGGGCTGAGTTTCACATGTCGAAACCTAAGGCCTAATGTGATGGTGTTTGAAGTGAAACCTTTGGGAGGTGATTAGTGAGGAGGGCAGAGCCCTCACCAGTGGGATTAGTGCCCTTGTAAAGGAGGCTCCAGAGAAATCCTTCTGCCATGTAAATATACAGTGAGAAGATGGCCATCTCTGAATCAGTAAGCCAGCCCTCACCAGACACGAAATCTGCCAGTGCCTTGATCTTGGACTTCCAGCCTCCAGAATCGGGAGAAATAAACTTCTGTTGTCCATATGCCACCCAGTCTATAGTATTTTGTAGCCAGAAGAGACTAGACATCTATGCTTATGTAAAATAGCGTTTGCACGTGTTTGGGTGGCTGTCTGTGGAGGGTGGTAGTAGTGGAGCAGTGGAGAAACCTGAAGAGTAAGGTGGACATGATCTTACACTCTTGTAACTTTGCTCCCATAAAGTCTCCTCTGATACCTCTAGAAAGAAGGTCATTCTGGCCTTGGCTCCGCAAATGGCAAGAGGCTAATTCTCTGAGATGCAGACACCTTGCTCTATCAGTCATTCTCTGATGTGCCAGAGGTTTTGACAGAAATACCAGACGCTCTTTAATTAAATTTGTGGACCAAAAATGGCCTGACGGGGAAAGCATATTGATAACAATCTATGTTATAGCTCACATTTTACACTAGACTATACTACTTGTGCACATATAATTATGTTTTTTCAAATGGGATTTTGAAAATGGAATCTACACATCTGTGTTTTTGTTTGCTTTTATCATATGGAAAACTAAAGTATAGACTGCTTGGTTTGGACAGCTGGCAGCGTTATCCATCCTCTTTTCCTCTCTCCTGCATTTTTAGTATCCCCCATGCTTTAGGCTCTTTGCCTTCTGAATGTAAATGGAGGCAAATATCCCTAACTTTTGCCTTTGTATTCCCCTTTACTCTCTGGTCTCCTCTTTTTCTCTCAGTCAAGCTCACTGAGACAAGAATTACTGCTTAGGGTCTACAATGGTGCCCCTGTCGTTTTCCTCACAATTACCCATGACTCCGCCTGCTTCCATGGCCCCTCAACCCCCATCCCCACTTTGCTGAAACTGTTCTTGCTAAGTCACCTGTCCCAAATCCCATGACAACTTTTCAGTCATTATTACATTTGACTTCTGTATGAAAAACTCAGCATTTCCTTCTTGATTTCTTTCTCTTTCAGAGTCTACAACCCCACTCTCTCCTAGTTTTCCTCATAGCTCATGAATCCATTCTTCCCAGTTTTTGCTGGTCCTTTAAATGCTGGTGCTCTCTGAGGTTCTGTTTTGTGCCCTCTGCTTTTCTAGGCAGCTCTTTACTCCTCCTGGGCAAAACCATCCACACCCAGGGGTTCAGCCTTCACCTATGTGCTGATAGTTTCCAAACCTGTACCTTCAGCCCAGATCTCCCTCTCATGAGCTCTAGACATATTTATTTTAGAATGTCTCCATTTAGTAGGTGCATTAAAAGTAGATCTGTTAAATTAAAATTATCATCTAAACTTTTAAACTCTGCTCATTTTGTTTGGTGTATAGCACCACCCAGCCACCCAAGTGAGAAAACAAGATTCATCCTAGACTTGACTGTACCTACATTCAAACACTCCTAGTATACCAACCCTCTCTAATCTCTCCACCAACCGTCATTACTACTGCCCAGGTTTTAGCTTGTGTACACTTTTTATCTGGGCAGATGCCTTCTGGGTTTCCTGCCTTTAGTCTCTCATATGTACAAATCACCTTCAATCCATCCTCCAGATGATCCTTCTAGAATAATATTGTCCAACATGGTAGCCACTAGCCACATATAGCTATTTACATTTAAATTAATTAAAATTAAATAAAATTTAAAATTCAGTTCCTCAGTTACTCTGGCTACATTTTAGGTGCTCAATAGGTGCTCAATAGCCCATGTGGCTCATGGCTGCCCATTGAACAGTGTAGACAGAGAACATTTGCATCATTGCAGAAAGTTCTATCAGATAGAGCTGTGTCATATCCCCTCTTGCTTCCCAAATGATTCCCCACACACTTCAGAGTAAACTTCAAACTCCTTAGCTTGGCATGTAAGATCCTGCCCTCCAGTCATTTCCCTTTCACTGTCCCTTCCAGTTGAAACTTGTGCTTCCGTCATGTCAACCCACTGGCCCCTGGCCCCATGCCTCTGCTTTTGGTTATGCTGTTTCCTCAGCATAGAAGGGCTGCCTCCATTTGTCCCTTTAGAAATCCTGTATAAGCTTCAAACAGCTCAAGCAACATTCCCTCTGTGAAGCTTTTCCCTGATTTTCTAGGCAAAGTTTAGACTCACTTTTTTATAATTTTCCCTGGCAGCTTATACTACTATGATACCCCTCATTTAAAAAAAGAAATCTGGACTTCCCTGGTGGCACACTGGTTAAGAATCCACCTGCCAATGCAGGGGACAGAGGTCTGATCCCTGGTCCGGGAAGATCCCACATGCCGCAGAGCTGCTAAGCCCATGTGCCACAACTACTGAAGCCCACGTGCCTAGAGTCCATTCTCTGCAACAAGAGAAGCCACCACAATGAGAAGCCCGCACACCACAACACAGAATAGCCCCTGCTTGGCACAACTAGAAAAAGCCCTCATGCAGCAACATCATAGGCTCTATGATGTAACCACAATCCTTATAAAAAGGATGCAGGAGGGCTTTCTAGGTGGCACAGTGGTTAAGAATCCACCTGCCAATGTAGGAGACATGGGTGTGAGTCCTGCTCCAGGAAGATCCCACATGCCGCGGAGCAGCTAAGCCCTTGAGCCACAACTATTAAACCTGTGCTCTAGAGCTTGTGAGCCACAACTATTGAGCCTGTGTGCTGCAACTATTGAGGCCCACATGCCTAGAGCCCGTGTTCCACAACAAGAGAAGCCACTGCAATGAGAAGCCCATGCACCACAATGAAGAGTAGCCCCCACTAGCCACAACTAGAGAAAGCCCGCGTGCAGCATCGAAGACGCAACACAGCCAATAAATAAATTTATTAAAAAAAACCAAAAAGGATGCAGTAACGTCAAAGTCAAAGATATAGAGAAGAAGGATATGGGATGATGAAAGCAGAGTTCAGAGTGATGTGAAGATACAGGAAGGGGTCGCAAGCCAAGGAATGCAGGTGGCCTCTAGAAGCTAGAAGAGACAAGGAAACAGATTCTTCCCTGGAGCCTCTAGAAGGAATGCAGCCCTATTGACCCGTTTTGGATGTCTGACTTCCAGAACAATAACATAATAACCTTGTATTGTTTTAAACCACTAAATTTGTGGTAACTTTTTACAGCAGCAGTATGAAACTAATATATTTACTTTTTTATCCATTCATTCATCCATCTATGCCACAAAACATTTGACAGAAATTTGCTGAGTATGTGCTTTGTGCCAGACCTAGCATTATATACTAAGAATAATGAATAATACTCCACTGTTGCTGGGGGAGGTATGACAGAGGAAAGGAATAAGGCAGGAGCCCTGGAAACTTGGAATTGTAAAGGTAGTGAGGGGCCAGACTATGAAGGGCCCCTCATGCCGCTGGTCTAAAGCTGAGGCTGTTTTCTGTAGATAACACGGAGCATCATTAGTTCATGATTGGATCTTTGGCTGCCCGAGTGTGGAAATGGATTGACTCTGGAGGCAGGAAGACACATCAGGCTGCTGGATTTTTCTGGGTGAGAAGGGATGAGAACAAGAAGGAGGGCCATGGGAGGGTGGTAAGGAAGTAGATCTGGTAATATTGGGGTGATATTTCAGAGGTAGAATTGATGGGATTTCGTGATTAGTTAAACACTGTGCATGAGAAGGCAGAATCCAAGATGACTCTGCTCCAAGATGACCCCGAGAACGGATGACTCTAAGTCAGTGCCTGGCACACAGTGGATAAGAAACAATTGTCTTGAATTGGATTGTGTGGCAAGAAGACAATGGAGTAGATCATCGCTGGGAGGAAAGGATGATGCCAATGAATCTGAATAGTGGAGGAAAATAAATAGAAGAATAAGTGTGTGTGTGTGTGTGTGTGTGTGCACAGGGTGCTGGGGGAAAAGGATGTGAAACCTGTGTCCTGTTGCCCCGTAAGATTTTTACTACTCGATTTAAGTTTTTGCTCTTTAAGCTAGAATCATGTTCAGAGAGTGAATTTAGAAAACTTTATCCACCTTGAAGATGCCAGATTTCTCTCAATGGCAAGTTTAGTTACAATTTGGATCTGAAACGGTTTTGAGCAGGGGCGGGAGAGCAAGGAGAGTGTGTTGACTTTCAGTGCATCTGCTGTATCATTCTGGAATGAGGGCAGTGCCTTGGTTTTCTCCCTCTCCTTTGCTGATGGCTAGATCTGAAAATGAGATGTGCTCTGGCCCTGGGTGGGGCTGCATGGGCCTCCCTTGCCCAAGACCCTCTGCAGCGTCCATGTGGTGGCGAATATTTGCTATATTGAAATACACAACTATGATCTCTGCTGCACCAAGTGACATCCTGGTTCCACAACACTTGTGGGAGAATATGCACAATTATCAAGCAAAGGCCCTGAAGCTCTTGTTTCTTGCCAAAATTACTCTGCGGCATACTGACTGTGGCCCCGGTACAGCAGAATGGGGTCCATGGTGGGGGGACAGATCTCTTCTTGGATTTGTGTTTACAGAGAACTTGGTTCTAACAGCTATTAATTGTGACTTTGTAGAGGAAAGGGGAACAAGTCTTATGGTCTAATTAGTTTGGGAAATTCTGGGTTAAACAAATGTACTGAATTCTGCAATACCTTCCAGAAGCTTTACTCTACAAATATGCACTATGAATGTCTGAGACAGGGGTAAAGATTTTCCTAAACATATTTGACTCCAGAGCCCTATAAACATTCTGTGGAAAAGTGTCCCTGCATCAGAGTTTGGAAAGAGTTGTCCTACTGAATTAGAGTGGCCAAGGTGTTTTTATATGCCTGGTACACTAAGCAGGAGGCTATAACAAATATCTCTAGCCATTTTACATCTTCACAAAGTCTCCAATGAGCATGAATCACTCAAAGTTGACTGAAATGGGGCTTCCCTGGTGGCGTAGTGGTTAAGGATCCACCTGCCAATGCAGGGGACACGGGTTCAAGCCCTGGTCCAGGAAGATCCCACATACCACGGAGCAACTAAGCCCGTATGCCACAACTACTGAGCCTGTGCTCTAGAGCCCAAGAGCCACAACTGCTGAGCCCACGCACTGCAACTACTGAAGCCTGTGCACCTAGAGCCTGTGCTCCGCAACAAGAGAAGACACTGCAATAAGAAGCCCGCGTACTGCAGTAAGAGTAGCCCCCACTCTCTGCAACTACAGAAAGCCCGTGTGCAGCAATGAAGACCCAACGCAGCCAATAAATAAAAAATGAAAAAAAAAAAAGATTGACTGAAATGGTTATTGGACCAATCAATCTTTCTGTTCCGGCAAGTTTAGTTTATTGTATGTTTTTTTAAAAATTTTTATTGGAGTATGGTTGATTTACAATGTTGTGTTAGTTTCAGTTGTGCAACAAGGTGAATCAGTTATACATATACATATATCGACTCTTTTTTAGATTCTTTTCCCATGTATGTAGGCCATTACATAGTATTGAGTAGAGTTCCCTGTGCTATACAGTAGGTCCTTATTAGTTATCTATTTTATATATAGTAGTGTATATGTGTCAATCCCAATCTTCCAATTTATCCCTCCTCCCCTTACCCCCAGTAACCATAAGTTTGTTTTCTACATCTGTAACTCTATTTCTGTTTTGTATATAAATTCCTTTGTACCCTTTTGTTTTAGATTCCACATATAAGTGATATCATATGATATTTGTCTTCCTCTGTCTGACTTACTTCACTCAGTATGACAATCTCTAAGTCCATCCATGTTGCTGCAAATGGCATTATTTTGTTCTTTTTTTATGGCTGAGTAATATCCCATTGTATATATGCACCACATCTTCTTCATGCATCCCTCTGTTGATGGACACTTAGGTTGCTTCCATGTCCTGGATATTGTAAATAATGTTGACACTTTTAGTTTGGATTGGAACTCACTTTACTGATGAGCCAGAATATAGGTGTAAATTAGAACTACTTCTGTCATCCTTCCATACCTTATCATACTTGGAGTTTTATTTCTTCTTCCTACTCCCATCCCCACAAATGGCTTTATATAATAAAAACAATTCATGTTGGTTTCCTTCTTAAAAATTGTTATAAAAATACTTTGAAAACACAAGATAATTTTCTTTGGATATTGGCACACAATACAATAGTATCTATTTATGTTCTGTTTCTCTTATTCCCACGTGAATACAAATGCACAGTATTTTGCAGTTTTCAGGGAATTTTATTGTCTATAATCTCCTTTGATCCTTAAAACAACCTGACAAGCAGGAGATGAAACCCCATTGTCTTAGTCAGATATAGCAAAATAGCGCAGACTGGGTGGCTTATAAACAGCAGAAGCTTACTGCTCAAAGCTCTGGAGCCGGAAGTCCAAGATCTGTGTGCCTGCATGGTCGGGTTCTAGTGCGAGCCCTCTTCCAGGTTGTAGACGACTGACTTCTCATTATGTCCTCACAGGGTAGAAGGAGCAACGGAGCTCTCTGGAGCCTCTTTTGTAAGGGCACTAATCCCCTTCGTGTGGCCTCCACTTTCATGACCTAATCACCTCCCAAAGCCCCACCTCCTAACACCATCACATTGGACATTAGGTTTCAACATACACATTTTGGGAGGAATATAAACATTCAGCCTATAACACTCCTTTTATAGAAAAGTGAAGCAAATAACATATTTGGGTGCCTAGTTTACGCCAGGTATTTGGTGAAGTGTTTTACGTGTATGGGCTCATTTAAAGCTCCTATCACTCTCTATATTAGGACAGGCTATTCTCATGTTAGAAATGAAGAACTTGAGACTATGAGAGTGACTTAACTTGCCCAAGGTCACATAACTTATATGAGTAAGGTCTGGTATTTAAACCCGTGCTTGTTTAACCCCCAAGCCCACTCTCCTTCCACTAGGACACCCTTAAAGAGGAAGCTGAGAATAAGGGCAGCTAAAGGTTTGCCCAAGTTTACAGAGCAAGTTGGGGAAAGCGCTGGGATTAGGCCCTAATTCACTTGACTTTTAGCCCACGGGCCTGTCTTCTACATACTTTTGCCAGGTCACCGGAAGGCGTTTTCAAGAGTGAGTAATGACCTGTGAAATGTCACCAACAGCAGCCACAATAACAACTGCATGAGAGTAATGGGAAGAGGAAAAAAAATCAGTGGCTCCAAATCCCCCACCTGTCCCTCAATGTCTTCAGCGTTGCCAAGCAGAGGAGATCCTGCATTTCTAAGAAAAATGCCACCTTAACTTCATTATCTTTTGTCACATAGGTAAGGTGCAATATACTTAAGGAGTTTGCATTCTCTTTACCTCTTCTTTTCATGACCCAAAAGAAAAGAGAACAAATTCCACCACCCACCCTTTAGTGATACCTACTGTTTCCACTAATCAGATGAATGTGATTCAATAACATCTCCCAACTTTCTCCTACATGGGAATCCCTGTGCTGGTGTCATAGAGACAGCTATGGAAATGCGTAGGGCACACTTTGTCAGAGTGCACAGTCTAAACATGGTACAAGGAGCACTACTGAAGGGGTACAAACTGTCAGGAAAGCAAGAGGTGAGGCACTTAGGGAGTTAAAGAAGGAGCCCTGGGCATTTAGCATGGAATGTTCACCATTATCACTCACCGTTATTACTGGCGTGTCCTGCTTGCAGTCACCATGTACATAGTTCATCAGGGATATTCACTGTGTAGTTCCTGAAAAACAACAGTAGGGCAAATTTTTGTCGCCGTTTTCCCAAACCCACAGCCTTTTTAAAGCTTTCCTTGATACCAAGTTGGGACAAAAAGGTAGTCATGCTTCTGTGTCCTGGATCCATCCTGAGAGCTCCTTGACACACATGAGACAGGAGTGTGAAGCAAATGAGAAGAAGGGTCTTATGTTTATGGTGTTGCTAGGTCCCATTCCTCCTCTTGGGATCTGGGAGTAGCTGCGTTCATCTTCTGTTTTCTGTTTCCTAACTAACCCTTCCCCTCTCTTGAATGAAGTGATGGGCAGAGTCGGAGTATGGGCCCCATGCAGGGTTATTGCTGGTGGAAGTGATGTAAGAAATCATTCTGCTTCTTTTCTTGTTCATTCAGTCTCTGAGGCTTGGGCAAAAATAGAGTCGTCCAAAGGCAAAATCAAATGGATAGAGCCAAAGTGAGGAGTCAAGGTAGCAGAATCTATTTCCAATGTTTTGGGGATTATGTTATTATTCATGGATTAGTTCCTTTAGCTACTGAATGAGGATCTATAGGTCACAGCTTACTTTGTGATTAACAAAAACTTTGAGGATAATGAGGGAAATATGGAAACGGGTTTAAGTTTCTCAAAGAAGAAGAGGTACTTTATAAATCCAAGGCAGTTACATACAGCCTCTTGGGTTCAAAATTCCAATGGGCTCACTTTGGCCAAACATATGTGTGCCAGTGCCCAATAATTTTCCCTCTTGCACATTTAGGCTTCCAGATCGTTAGGCTGAAAGAAGCAAGGGCTTCCCTTGAGGAAATACAGAGCTGTTATTCCACTGTTCCCTCCACCCCATCATTGACTCCGGGAATCTCTGAGAATCTCTGGAAGGGACTTCAAAAGTCATTTAGCCCAGCTGCCAATATATTCCCTTGATAAGCAGACAAGTGGGAATAGAAAGTAAAAGTGCAGTTAATTCTCAAGCATTTGGATGTAAATTGTCCACAGACAGAGAGTGAGAGATTTGTGTGTTTGGAGACCGTGCTTGGGGTCTCTTCTTATCTGTTCCTTCTCCAAGCTAAACAATCACAGATCATTTCAGTGGTCCTTAGAGGACTGCATTCAAACTTTTGAAATCGCATAAATTGAAGCCATTTTCATCTAACTAGGTTGATGCTGCCTTCATTTTCATTCCAGAAACTTTTGGCTATTCCCCATTCAGAAGGGATTGACTGCATTTGAAATGGGATGACAGAGGAATTACTCTCACTGAGATTACCCTTCAGCTACATCCCAGAACTGAGAGACTCTGCTGACTGCTATTGCCATAATGACTAGCAATCACGGCACAATCACGGAAATGAATTAAATTATTAATTTCAATAGCACCCCATGGTGCATTTATAAATTCCACCATCTGGGGAACATAAATATGGAGGTCCACATTCTAAACTTGGAGGCATGGTGCTCGGTGCCAAGGGCTGTATCTTTGAAGGCAGTAAAGATTTTTCAAGATACTATATGTGGAGCAGCAAGCTATGCATTTGAGAGAAGGATCTGCCCCTGGCTCTCTATTAGCTTTACTATTTATTTAAGGCTCTCTTCTCCCTTATTTTTTAACCAGTTCTTATTGATAGACCCAATGTGTAAAAATCCTGGTTTAGGAAGAGTACAGGATGGGAAATAAAATCAAACTCTGATGAACTATTTAGTTATTCACTCCCTTTTCTCTTCATTTCCTTTCATCCTCCCAAAGTGTCTTCTCTTATTGACTAGCTTCAGTTATGTAAATCTCTGTGTTAATAAGTTCTTCTTACTGAGACAATTATTCTTAGGTTTTGAATGGGTTCAAAATCTGTCTAAATTTTTTTTTTTTTGGGGTCTAAATCTTTAAGATCATTTTTTCCTGTAGCAGAGAGGACGGAGGTCCTGAAGAGGTGTGTAACCTACTCTAATTGAAGAGATTTAACTCTCTTTCCTTCTGTGGAACCATTTGACCAGATGCTGGGGTTCCGTGAGCCTTCCCTGTTTGCCATCTGTGATGTCCCCAAGGGCTGGTAAGAGAGGGACACTTCTGAAGAGCATATGTAAATGACTTCCATGGAGCCCTGCAGGCGCTCCTTAGGCTACCTTCTTCCCATTATAGATCACCAACTCAAAGCCAAGCAACAGCCCAGGCCTCTGCTGCTGTACTAAAATTTCCTAATATCCACAACAGCTAGATTTCTAGCTGATGAGTTCACTTAAGATACACAAGAGAAAATGCATTATCTTCCTGCAGGATAAATGATTCTAAAACATCCATGGAGTTGTGTAGCTCTTGACTTCCTTGTTCTCTGTGTATTCAGGACTTTAATGCAATTTGTGTGTTGGCTGGCTGATGATGAGGATGACTGTGTTCAATGGTACCTCTACGTGTGCACCTCTACTCACACATAGCTTAGTTGGTCCTGCAAATTAATATGGGCCTGCAAGCCAATGTGATTTCTAATTGAGACTGAGGGCAAACTCTAAATGTCTCTCCGTCCCCCATCCTGCCACCAACAATTGCTGATGTTCACTGGCCATGCAATGAAACACAGCTTTCCTATGTAAAGTTAAATGAAAATATTGTGGGATGGGCTATTTTTAGCAACTGTCATTTAGCTTGATTCCTTTCAATTCCCTGTAGAGCCGAACATCAGGGTAACTTGAGATCTGGTGATCTGTAGCTTTGGGAAGAGGTGGTTTGTGCCTGATTAGAATTTCATTTCTTCATTGTTTTAGATGCCATTCTCATAACTTAGCCAAATCAGCTTCTCATTAGCCATTTTACAGCAAGAGAATAAACAAAACCTGCAATAGTGATAGGTTTAAATGAAACTTCTGATCTTCATGGCAAGGTCCTTGCCAACAGCTTCCATTTCTGTCCCTGGATTGTAAACATAAATGTTCATCAAATTTGAGGAGCTGGACCTCTAGGGACTCTCATGTCCTAAGTTTATTAATGACAATGAAGGACCCAAAGTCAGTGATTTATGCAATTTAGTCATGGCTATCCCCAACCTCTGTGGGAGTTAGTAGACTGGAATAATTACAGACTAAATAGTGATGATAAGGAGGAAATGTACTGTAGTTGGAGTTAGTGGGCTGAGAAAACAAATGTTTCCAGTCTCAGGAGACTCTGTTTGCTGTTATAAAGGAGAAAAGTAGAAGCAAAGAGACCTTGTCCTGATCTGTATGAGCTCAGTAGCTGGGAAAGACCACATAAAGTTATCATAAAAAACAAGAGGTGATAAACACAAAAGACCCTTCAGCATCCTGCTCCCTGCCCAGCCTGCCACCCAGCAGCGGGAAGACAAACAGTCAGCACACTGATTTTCAGTTGAAAATCTGGAACAGTCACTGTTTTGCTTTCAGAGCCAATGCTGGTGAAACTGGAGGAACCCGTGTAACTTTGCCTGTATTTGCTTCTGACTCAAACACCAGAGAAAACTTCTCTCACACAAAGTGAGAAACTTCCTACTCTGAGTTGGAGAGTTCCATGTAAGCCTGTCACAACAGAAGCCCTTGGTAATTATAAGGCTTCTTTTCTCTTTGGGTGTCAGAGTAGCTCACCCTAAGCCACCAGCAGCTCTACATTAATGACTGAATCCCTGTGAGGCCCAGGTCAAGTGGCCTGCCCCAGGCCGTGACGGAGGGCCCAGGTAGACCACAAGCTCAGCAAGCGTGGCTTCCTGCCAGAAACAATACCTCTCCCCTACAGTCTCCTTGAATCTCACTCTCTGGGTAGATGCACTGTCTGACACTGCCCTGCAGCGAATAAAGGGAAAGAAAAAACCCCAGCATTTCTTTATAAGATGAAAGTATATGGTACCATCAAGGGGGGTGGGTGGGAAGAAGAACACCTGGGAAGATTCAAAAGTATGTTTGTTATACCTTCAAGGGCAAATAGTATAAGAGAGAAGATCTTTTCTCATTTCTTGGGCAATATCAAAATAGCCCTTCACCCCAGGAAGGGAGAATGCCTGCCTGAGTGAGGACCAGCTCTAAACTGACTCAGCACTTCTGTTAAAGGATGTGTACGCAGGTGATGCCCTTTCAGGTGAATTTTCATTAAAGTAAGATCTGATAGCCAATGTAATTGTCCACAGAACAGAGAAATAATACAGCTCTATGGAGAATTATTTAGGGAATCTAAATAAAATTCAGAGAATTCACACATTGATCCCTTCTAATATGGCTATCTAGAGGTATGCGTTAAGTTGGCAAATGTCAAAACAAGATCTTTCTAGGACTCCCTGGGCTTCCCATACCCTTCATTCTTCCACTCAGATGCTTGTTGAGTTTTTCATGAGGGAAGCAACATCAGATCCTGCTTCTTTAGAAAAACCTAATGAGGAGGTTCTGGAAAGAGGCTGATTTCTGCTGGAGGTTCTCTCTGGCTGCCCCAGGCCCTGCCCAGCTGCCCTGCAGGCTGAGAGCAGTGTATTACCCTGAACACCTGTAACCCACTCATGGAACCTGGGTGTGTTGTGACATACTTGTGAGGAAGCATGGCTCTCCTCTACCCAGGTCTTCTTGTTGAGAGGCTCTCTGAAAGGAGAGGGACCCCGAGGTACTCATACCTCTGAATGTCTGATTACGAGCCTGTCCCTGATGCTCCTTTAGCATTGTCTCCAAAGCCCCCAAGAAATTAATCACAAGAATCTTCTACTCTAGGGAAATTCAGTTATGTATGGATTCCTTGGGGGCTTGCCTGACATTCTTGGCTATTACTGGGTACCACTGGATATTACTGGGAATCATTGGATAACCTCATATATGATTATCATATGAGTAGGTCAGGCCCATCTACATTTCAAAGCCATCTCTGCTCTTGACCCCTCCCCCTATCTGAAAACCATGACTTCTAGACCCATAGACCCTAAAGTTATAGGGATGGAAAACTCAGGTTTCTCAAGTGGGCCACTGGGAGTGATGGTGAGCAGGGTCATCCCTCCTTCCACTTATTGGTCCCCATCCCCATGAACTCTCCCTATCAGGGCACAGCACCATATGTTGGCTGTTGATTAAAGAGATATGTTTTATCCTGCAGGATGGTACCCCATTCTTGCAGGTACCATCTCTAGGCTAGCACTTCAGCTATGCCCTCAAAAAACCATTTCATTGCTTTCTCAGGTCTACAGATTCTGTGTTGTGATACTTAATAGAATCAATGGATCCTTTCGTTGTGTGCCTCCTGCCACACCCCCTTTTCTATATAGTGGGTTCCAAAGTCAGAGGTGACATTAAGTAGAATACTAAGTGGATAGTAAATGACATATTAAATGGATGTCAGTAGATTAAATAGCTGTAGTCAAGCTGGCCAAAGCCTTGCAAACAGGGTATATGTTGATTTCAGTCGAAGAATTGCTGTCACATCCAGGGTGAAAGGGATCTACTTTGAACAATTTACAACCAAGTGGCTGGTTGGTCTCCTTGAGGGATGGGCTCAACACTGGTCTTTTGTGTGTCAAATTGACAGTGACAACAACTAAACTGGCTTTGGTGAGTGTGAGCCCATACTTTGGGGCCCAGGCATGCCCTTTGTCCCCATCACAATGGCTATCTTATTCATGAACCCATCACACCAGGATTAGGGTGACTAATGACAGAGGCTGGCTGACATCAGCTGGCTTAGTTATTATGTGTAGTTGGTTATTTAGTTGGCTATTTTTTCCATGGTGTCTACTCTCCGATGGGCAATTGACATAATATAAAAAGATTTTCATGTTTCACACCCATTCATATAGCTCCATCAACATGCTTCTTTCTCAGATTTTCTTATCTCTGATCTTCCAAACATTTTGGTTCTAGGGCCCTGTCCAGCTAAGCCATTCACTGCTACTCATGAGCCTAGGGAAATTCTTACCTCGGATGACTTCTCTTTCCATACACAGTTTATGGTCAGATATAACACATAAAGATTTGCCTATTGGGAGGATTTCCCTCATTGCTGCAGGCCACCACTTAAGGGGGCTGCAGCTCATCAGGAGTCCATTTTCAGCTTTCACCCACACACTGAGGCATCCACAAACCAAGTCTGGCCTTTTCCTACCTTCATCAGGTGGTCATTAGAGGCCTCCCATGTGCTCACAGATGTTTGCTAAGGGCAAGTGCAACAGTGGTGGATGACACAAGGCTTCTGCAGTTTTCACCCTCTGGTCCTGCTCATGTTTGATCCTGGATGTCCTACTTCCATCTTACAATTGATGGCTCTTGTGCCTGACCAACCTTATGACTTGATGGGTCTGATAAACCCACCATAATGGGCAGCTCTGGCTGCATGGTTGCTTGGTGTCTTATGGTCAGATGCTCCAACTCTACCAGAGCCCAGTAGCATGCAAATAACCCTTTTTTTGACTGGTGTTTAATTCTCTTCTATAGATGGTATACCCTTGCCCCAGAAGCTTAGGGTTCTATATTTTGATTCTCCTGCGGGGCTTTGCCATACACTCTGCACAGCATCTTTTTGTATCATAAGATCCAATGGGTTGACAGATCAAGTGGCAGGCTGCTCGTACCATACGCTGAACCTGCTGCATGGTCCTTTCTTTCTAAGCCCCACTCGAAGCTGGCAGCCTTCCATGTCACTTGTGTATTCTCATCAGGAGTGTGCTGTCTCTCAAGAACCCAAAGAGGGCTACCAAGCATGTGAAAGGTATAAGTTACAATAGTATCTCCAGGGGGGTGAGATGTCTTGGAATGCCTCAGATTATTTGATTTTGACATAAGGTTTATATTCTACCCTCTGGAGAGGTGGAATAGTCTAGCTAGTCTCTCTCACTAGCTAGTCTCTCTCTCTCTCTTTCTCTCTCTCTCTGGCTAGCACTCTCTCCCCTCTCCCTTTAGCTAGTACTCTCACCCTTGCCCTTTATCTTTCTACCGCTACCTATCGATAGATTGAACTTTTTTCCCATAAAGTCTTCAATGCCCTTTCCAGTTCTTGCTCATCCAGGTGGACTAGCAAGATAGTGTGGGTATAGTGAACATGTATGTTCTGTAGACTGCCCAGAGGGTCCTGGTCTATTCAGACTCTACTGAGACAGAGGCTGGGGAGTTCATGTCACCTTGGGGCAAGACCATAAATATATACCCTTGTCAGTTCCATTTGAATTGCTTCTCATTCTCCTTGCTGATGGAGGTGGAAAAGAGTTAGTTCTAATGGTCAATGCTCTTATACCATGTACCTGAAGCTATGTTAATCTGCTGTAGAACTATATTACTTCTAGAGTGACAGTTCCAATTGGGGCTATGACTCAGCTGAGTTCTGGGGAATTCACATCATCCAACGTGATACCTCTGTTTTTTGTAGGGGCCATACTGGAGAATTAAACAGGGATGTAATGGGGACCACCACCCCATACATGCTTTAGATTTTAGGGGTTGCTTTAGTCTTTGCCATTCCCACATAGGAAACCATATTACCTTGTATTTACTATCATGGCCTGGGGCAAGAAGAGTTTTAGAGCCTTTTGCATGGCCTTCCCCAGTGCATTAGTTCTTATTCCATAGGCCAAGCAGCCTCTATGTGGGTTCTTCCAACTACCAAGTGTGTCCCGTCCAATTATATAGTCAACAGTCAAAGAAATAGCCACAGGATGGACCCATTGACCTAGTGGACCCACTGTGAGCTGGGCCTGACTGGGGCTCCATTTATGACCCCTGTATGCTCTCCATTCTAACAGAGGCCACGATGATGTTTGGGCCCCCAAGTATTAAAATCACCCCAGACTTTCTGTCCAAAAGCCCTTAAATATCTGGATATTCTTCTTTCCCTAGTGGATGGTTACCTGAATCAATGACCATAGGTACCTTTAGGGAAGGGCTGGGGAATAATTATTGTCAACTTTTGCCATGGTGCTGCAGGGTCCTTCTCATGGGGCCTGGCCTCTCGTTCAGGTGTTGGGCTCAGATCTAGAAACTGGGCAAGGAATCGTGATTTTTACTGAGGCAACTGTGCTCAATCTCTCCATTGTTCCTCCTTGATTCCTTTGGTTGTATAAACTCAGCAGTACCCTGCTGGCTGCTCATACAGTGTGGGATGCCTGGGAACACTCTGTTCTACTAGGCGTCTCACAGTCCTCTGTCCCTGTTTGCCTTACTGACCTGCAGGCTCATTATCATAATCGGACCCACCTTGCTTCTGATCGCTATGTACGACCACCCGACTTCCGTTCTACAGCCGAGCTATCATCCCCATTGTTAACAGGGAACCCAGTTTTACAACAGTAATTCCTATCACCTCCTCTGGTCGACAGAGGACAGCCAGTACTGAGTTCCTCAACGATGCTGGTGCCCCTCTCACTAATGTATTCCTCATTGTTTCGGTGACTGGAGTCTGCTCTGGGTCTTCCCATTAACTAGATGTTCTACACTTATCTACTATCAGAAGTTGGGATCCTCAGGAAGCAGACTCTGAGATGGAATTTAGTGCATAGGAAGTATATTCAAGACATTCCTGGGGTGAGCATCTGAGAGAGAGAAGTTGGCCTCTGATGCAGTTTCCAAACAGACTCAGTTGTCTCCTTATGGGGTCCTGAGGTGGGACCTACCCTTCTGAGTTGTCCCGAGTTGGACAGATATCAGCAAGTGGGCCAGATATTTATACTCCTGCCTCAGTCACTGTGTGCAGACTGCCCCTGGGAAGGAAGGGGCCACGGCCCTGGGAAAGGCAGCTCTGTTCTTCTTCAGGCAATTCCAGAAAGAGCAGACAGCTGGGGGCAGTCAGCTGCTAGTACTCCAAGCAGCTGGGGAATAAGCCCTTCGTTCCTAAGGAGGGATCTGGAAGGTGCCTCCCACCGTCCACGATACTTAGGAAAGGCACTCTCACATTCCCAGCTCCCTGAGCCTTTTGGTCCCTTTGTCCACCACCTGCCACCACAGTCTGGGATTTCCACTTCACAAATTTGCAGGAGAATTTAGATTAAAATCATTTCTAAAAATGTCCAGATATTTGCAAATTCGTAAAGACTAATTAGCCAAGTGATTGCTTGATTTTTCCACTTTAACTTTTGCACTGAATTACGTGGTATCTGGCATATAAATATTTCATGAATTCTAGAACTTAGATTTGTATGTTTTAGAGACTACAGACTTACATCCACAAACCAAAGAACTTCACAAGAAACTGAGGCAGTTTCCCACTTGGAAAGTGCCCAGGGCCCTGTGTAACTCTGGTCCTACAGGCTGGTATGGATCCCTTCTGCCTGCTTTCTGAAAACAGGAGGAAACGGAGGACCTGGGCTGACCGGGGGCTCCAAACCAGGATGGAAAGGTGAATTTTGTAGGTGTCCAGGAATAGAGGCCCAGAGTTAATGAGGTGAGAATGCGTTTCCGACCTGTCACAGCCTCCATGTCAGGACACAGTCACTCTGCTCAGTCCAGGGAGTGGTGTCAGAGTACAGGTGGCAGGAGGTGCCTAAGGACACATGGCTGGTGATGTTATGGAGAGGCTAGAGAGGGATACGCAAGAATGGAAAGACCATGGATTCAAACGCTGAAAACCCAGGCCTGCTCTCAGTCCTAGGCAGGGCAGCCTCTGGAATTGCTGAGCATCTTCATGAGGCTGGTGTCCAAGTTGTGACTGGACCTTCAGCAGGTATGTCTTTCATAGTGCCATGTACGTCACTCACAGTCACAGA
Source organism: Hippopotamus amphibius kiboko (assembly GCF_030028045.1). Lineage (NCBI taxonomy): Eukaryota > Metazoa > Chordata > Mammalia > Artiodactyla > Hippopotamidae > Hippopotamus > Hippopotamus amphibius. The sequence goes on along the minus strand of NC_080188.1, from coordinate 162,424,036 downwards.
GGCACGGGATGCCAAGAGCCAGAACACTCCTTGGAGCTGTGTGGTTAGTCTTGTCCAAGGTCTCCCTTGACTGTGATCTAGGTGCCTTAGTTCATATCCATTTCCTATCCTTTGATACCCATCTTCTGTGTGAATTGCACTAAGGATTTTCAATTTCTACCCCAACCAGTGTAAACTCCTCTGCTTACTACTTGACACATTTTGCTACATTTTAGGCAACCCCCTTCTCCACCTCAAGTTCTTTTCTCTGCTCAGCATCCCTATTCTCTCATGGGCTGGCTTCCTGCTGTCTAACATGACTCCCTCTTCTTACTTCAAGGCCTTTGCTCATTCTTTCTCTTGTCAGATTTATTCTTTCCTTAGCTCTATCCAATTTCCACCCTTCTTTTAAGTTCCACATAAAATTTTGCCTTCTGTATGAAAATTGTTTGACAACCCAGTGATTCATCGCTCTTTCTCTGCAACCCTATGGTAGCTAGAGGCACATCAGTGCAAGCTGACAATAAAGTGCCTATTGTTTAATAACGCTTGCATAGTGTTTCATGTGCATTAACTGTTTTTGCCCTAAAACTAAGAGCTCCTTAAGGAAGGAGTCTAAATCTTCCTACACTTTCGGTAGGCACACACAGTTCTTGGTGAACACTGGCTGATGGAGCTGTTCTTTCCTTTTGCCTCAGCCAGAATCATCTACGCTAGTGGCACAGCCCCGTACATACCCGAGGGCTGAGGATAAGTCAAAGTCCATGCTTATCACCTCTTCTACCCTATCCAAACAGGTTCTATAAGTCAAAAAACATATCAACCTTTATGCAAGACCATGAGCTGTCAGTTGTCCCATCAAATTGTTTCAATTTGGAAATTTTTACTTCCTGCTTTGCACAGAGGTCCAACCACGCTGCCAATGTACTTCACTTATGAAGGCTGTCAGATCCTGCTTGGTTCTCAGCCTCTTTGTCTCATATCAAGTGTCCTTAACCCCACTTATAGGCACATCCCTCTCCCAAACTCCAGGACAAAGCATACCCATGACACATTTAATGAATGACAGCAGTCCTTTGTGATTCCAGTTCCCTAGACCTTAGGTTGGAAAGCTGAATAGTTGGCCTTGGCCTTATTTGTATTTTGGAGACTTGGGCTCCATGTTTGCTTTAGGTCTAAGATCTGCATCCTATCTTGTTCTCTGTCTCAGAAATGCAACCAGTACTCCAGCATCTGTCTTTTAGAGCAGGGGTCCCCAACCTCTTGGCTGCAGACTGGCACTGGTCCGTGGCCTCTTAGGAACTGGACCTCACGGCAAGGAGGTGAGCGGCAGGCCAACGAGTGGAGCTTCATCTGCTACTCCCCGTAGTTCCCCATCACTCCCCATTGCTTGGATTACCACTTGAACCACCCCACTCCCTGCCCCCTACCCCTGTCCACGGAAAATTCGTCTTCCGCGAAACCAGTCCCTGGTGCCGAAAAGGTTGGGGACCACTGTTTTAGAGGGTTTATACTGCCTTGCACACTTCCCTGATTCTGCCTGCCTCTCTGGGCCTCCTGGTGTTGACCTCAACTGGCTTTTCCAGTAAACTTCCCTTTTAAAACCATATTAAATGTCTTAACACCAATCTTTTGTCTAATTCCCACCTAAATCCACACTCTACTTATTGGAGTGACTTCTTTCAGGCCTGTTGTAGAATTTGGACTCTGCCTGTTTTAGCGTAGAAGTAGGATTTATTTTGAACTCCACCCTTCTCAGGTTGCCCTGGACTTTTATATGTAACTTAACCATATGCTGGGAATTAATAAAAGCAAGTGTCATCAAAACTCATGTGGGTTCAGCATGAGGTACATTGACAACTTGACAATCAAGACCTGAAATGAAGGACAGGTAGGGAGAAGGGATGTGTGTGGCTGAACCCTGGGAGGGTAGCACAGTGAAGATGTAATGGGGAGTGTGGCAAACAGAAGAGATTCAAATAGACTCTGAGCTCATACCAAGTGACAGGGGATGGTGTCAGAGTCCACGTGGAGGCAGGAGATACCTACAGCTACATTGATCGTGATATTATAGAGGGCCCAAGAGAGACAGGCTACTGTAGAGTCAGGTCCCTACTCAGGGGAAATTGAGGCATGAACCCAGTAACATAGGCAAGGCCAGTATTGTAGGAAGTGAGCACTTAGGTTCCTGGACTCTTGCCAAGACTTCAGATACCCAGTCCCCAAGTTAGAAAGGCTGAGATGCTGAAATACTCTCTTCTCTGGTGAGGCAGTCAGGATAGACTGGGGAAAGAAACAACCTCAAACTGTCAATGGCTTACAACAGAACAGGTTGATTTCTTGCTTTCCTACCATCTAGAGGTGGTGGTGTAGGGTCGGGGCAGCTCTGCTCCACAGAGACGTCACTTAGGATCACAGGCTAACGAGGTGCCATTACTTCTGGTTCTGATATCTCATCAGGAGGTTCAGGTTTGCCTCTGTGTTCACTGCCACAAAGTCTGGAGAGTTGAGTGTAAGCAATTAAATATTTTGGACTCTTTTGCTCACATTTCATTGGCTCAAACTACTCACATGGACACACCTAACTTTAAAGAGTAGGGCTATGTAATCTTTATACCTGGAAGGAGAGGAGAATGAGATGTTGGGATACTAGCTATGCCTATCAAACTGAGTCAGAAGTGACTCATAAACTGGGTTTTCTATGGCAATACAGGCAGACCTCATTTTATTGTGTTTCACTTTATTGCGCTTCACAGATCATATTTTTTAAAAATTGAAGGTTTGTGGCAACCCTGCACTGAGCAAGTCTATCAGCACCATTTTTCCAACAGCATTTGCTCACTTGTCTCTGTGTAACATTTATGTAATTATCGCAATATTTGAAAATCTTACATTATTTTAGATTTGTTATGGTACCCTGTGATCAGTGATCTATGATGTTACAATTGTAATTGTTTGGGGGCACCATTTAGTGCACCCACAAATGACAACTAACTTAATTGATAATTGTTGTGTGTGTTCTGCTCTTCTGCCAAACAGCCATTCCCCCATCTCTCTCCCTCCCCTCAGTCATCCCTATTCCTTGAGACACAACAGTATTGAAATTAGGCCAGTTAATAGCCATACAATGGCCTCTAAGCATTCAAGTGAAAGGAAGAGTCACACATCTCTCACTTTAAATCAAAAGCTAGATGTGATTAAGCTTGGTGAGGAAGGTGTGTCAAAAACCAAGATAGGCTGAAAGGGAGGCCTCTTGGCCAAACAGTTAGCCAAGTCGTGAATACAAAGGAAAAGTTCTTGAAGGAAATTTAAAGTGCTAATTCACTGAACACAAATGAAAGCAAAACAGCCTCATTGCTGATATGGAGGAAGTTTTAGCGGTCTGTATAGAAGATCAAATCAGCCACAACATTCCCTCAGCCAGAGACTAATCCAGAGCAAGACCCTAATTCTCTTCAATTCAAAAGGTTGAGAGAGGTAAGGAAGGTGCAGAAAGAAAATTTGAAGCTAGAAGAGGTTGGTTCATGGGGTTTCAGGGAATAAGCTGTCTTGATAACATAAAAGTGCAAGGCAAAGCAGTAAGTGCTGATGTAGAAGCTGCAGCAGGTTATCCAGAAGATCTAGCTAAGATAGTTAAGGAAGGTGGCTGCAGATTTTCCATGTGGATGGAACAGCTTCTATTGGAAGAAGATACCATCTAGGACTTTCATAGCTGGAGAGGAGAAGTCAATGCCTGGCATCAAAGCTTCAAAGAGCCCCCCTGGCACTCTTGTTAGGAGCTAATGCGGCTGGTGACTTGAAGTTGAGCCAATGTTTATTTACCATTCTGAAAGTCCTGCGCCCTTAAGAATTATGTTAAATCTACTCTGCCTGTGCTCTACAAATGGAACAACAAAGCGCAAATGACAGCACATCTGTTTACAGCATGGGTTATTGAATATTTTAAGCCCACTCTTAAGACCTACTGCTCAAAAAAAAGATTTCTTTCAAAATTTTACTGGTCATTGACAATGCACCTGGTCATCCAAAAGCTCTGACGGAGATGTACAATGACATTAATGTTGTGTCCATGCCTGCTGACACAACGTACATTCTGCTGCCTGTGGATCAAGCAGTAATTTTGACTTTCAAGTCTTATTATTTAAAAATTAATTTCATAAGGCTATAGCTGCCATAGATAGTGATTCTTCTGACAGTTCTGGGTAAAGTCAGTTGAAAACCTCCTGGAAAGGATCCACCATTCTAGATTCTATGAAGAATATTCATGATTCATGGAAAAAGGTCACAATACAAGCATTAACAGGAGTTTGGAAAAAGTTGATTCCAACCCTCATATGTAAGACTTCAATGGAGGAAGTAATAAAAATATAGTCAAAATACCAAGCAAACTAGAATTAGAAGTGGGGCCTAAAGACGTGACTAAATTGCTGCAATCTCAAGATACAACTTGAAAGGATGAGGAGTTGATTCTTATGGCTGAGCAAAGGAAGCAGTTTCTTGAGATGAAATCTACTCCTGGTGAAGATGCTGTGAAGATTGTTGAAATGACAACAAAGGACTTAGAATATTACATACACTTAGATGATAAAGCAGCATCAGGATTTGAGAGGATTGACCCCAATTTTGAAAGAAGTTCTATTGTGGGTAAATGCTATAAAATCCCATCGCACACTACAGAGAAATCATTCATGAAAAGGACGAGTCAATTAATGCAGCAAACCTCATAATTTTTTATTTTAAGAAATTGCCACAATCGCCCCAACCTTCAGCAACCAGTACCCTGATCAGTCAGCAGCCATCAACATTGAGGCAAGACCCCCCCACCAGCAAAAAGATTATGACTCACTACAGGCTCAGATGACAGTTACCAATAAAGTATTTTTAATTAAGGTATGTATATATTTTTTTATACATAATGCTATTGCATGCTTAATAGACCACAGTAGAAATCAGAAAATTGGTGTGACTTGCTTTATTGTGATATTTGCTTTATTGTGGTGGCCTGGAACTGAGCTCACAATATCTCTGAGGTATGCCTATAAATTGTATGCACGTACTTGGTGGGAAGTGGGGGGGCAACTTCATTGTTGTCTGGTGCTGGGAAGAGAAGAGTAGAAGGAAGAGTTAGCAGCCAAATCCATGGGTCAAAAAGTCTTCATAAAGTAAAATATATTCTGAAATACAACCACAATTTGGAGTCTAGAACTATAATTCACCTTTGGATGGGCCAACTCTAGCTTCTGGGCATATGTCTTCTAATTCATTAAGTAGTGTTGCCCTGAATATATGAAAACGATATAAAACTAAACTACTGCCATCAGAACTGGCTATATTTTTTTTCCAGTAGAGAAGGTGTTTCTGCAATGAACTTTCCATGCTCTCCTTGTTCTCATTATATAAATCACACCATGTATGAGTTGGTTCGCTCTGCCTAGAGTTGTGGCCCATGGCTATTAAAAAGACCTATAACTGGTCTGGAATTGAGTCATCTTCTTTGGTTTTATTAGCATCGTACCTTGACTGACCCACTCAGTCATTGCATCACAGGAGCTTATTGAAATAACTTAGGTTTTCAAAAAAGAATACAACGAATTAGAGGTAACTCAACTTATATTCTTAAAAAATCCTAAGCAATTATATACACAAACTCATGCACGCAGAGACAAAAATCATACAAATTTGCTACCTTTCAGATTAAGGAAGTTGTAATTAACAGTTTAAGAACCACTCTTAAGAACTTCTGTACTACCACAGAGTGACAAGGGTCATTTCAATTGTAAAACACACTATGGAAATATCTCTGCCTTAGATCCCTCAGGGGACACTCAAAAGAAGTGTTCTGTTTATAGGCAGAGCTTTGAGTGTCAAGACTAACAATGTGGAAGGGTTTCAAAGAGGGGACTAGGAATTGGGGATTACAACTGCAGAAGATTCAACTTGCCTCTGGCTTGAGAGTCTTAAGAAAGGTACACCCAGCATACTCCAGCACATCTGTGACAGGGTGATGCTCCCAAAGCCTTTGTCACCTCCCAGACTAGAAACCACATTGATAGCAATTCTTGTTACACTGAGCCATGCAAAGACAGAAGATGCTTCGAAATTGCTTGTGGTTGTTGGTACTGTGGTTATTTGACTGGAGAAGCATTACCTTCTTAACAACCAGCTGTCGTAGGCTTTTCTTGGCTCCAGGTGAAGAGGTGATTTCCCTTTTTGATTCATTGTTCATAATTGGGCTGTCTGTTAGCAGAGGTGGTGAGAAAACAATGCTAATGAGGTCAAGGGTTCAGTGCCCACGTGGGTCAGCTGGCTTTCTTTTGTTCTCTGGCCAAAAGTCTACATCCTTTCACTGTGTCCCGCTACTATGATGACAATAGAGATTGGGAGAGAGTAGGGGAATGTGGATGAGTCTCTAATGCTACTCTTCCTACAGTGGAAAACAACTCCAAGTTCATGTCCCTTTGCAGCAAAGTCATCTTCAGGGTTGAAGGATTGCCCATTAAGAAGCAGTAAGGAAAATGAAAGGTATAGTGTGGTAAGGAGGCTCAAGCTACAGGATCAGTGCTCACAGCTAAAGCATTGCTTGGTCATTTATGCTAATAAGAAGATAGCGGTTGCAAAGATGATTTTTATTCACAGCCAGTTTTCAATTTCTTATCAGCCAAAGTTTCAACATCTCTAGACATTTGTGTAAGGAGTAAAGTGATTGTTTTGAGTTTCATTTCTTTTTTTTTCCTCAGCCACTATCTACTGAGGATTCTAATGAACAACAAAGTGCCCATAGATAGCCAGAAAGAGAAGACCTGAGTATTCCCACAAGCAGGGCTCAGCCCTGGCGTGACTTAGATCTGGAGTTCTAATCACAATCCAAAATTCCTCATGCTATGCACTATCTTCTTGGGATTACTATATCTTCTGTAACGCTATGTGGCAACATAAATCAAAATAGGCACTAACCAAGCATGATGGAAAAACCATGGGATTTTAAGTTGATTTTATGAATCCTTGGCTGTGCGTGTGTGTGCATACTTGGGGAAGCTACTTAGCTGCTTTGAGCCTCAGTTTCCTTGCTTGTAAAGTGGCATATTGATGTTTATATCATAGGGCTGTTGGAAGAATTAGATGGTAGAATAAGGAGAAGTCTGGCAAGTCTAATGTGGTACCTGGCATATTGTAAGTATTTTTCCTAATGACTAGAGTTCTTATTATCAACATTGCATATATTTATTTTAATTGTTTGACAAATTACCCCCACTTTATTCTAAAACCAAATGTGTAGAGCATCTGTTACTAATACCTCTTTAGCAGATGCTGTCAATTGCCTTCCCATACTTCTCAGCCCACCAGAATTCAGTAACAGCTGCAATAGGCAGGTGATATCTTCCCACCTCAGGGACCTGGGTCTTTCCTCTTCTTTGCCTAAGGCCATTCAAAGGCACTTACAAAATCTAGAAGCATAAGAGTTTATGCTCCAAGGGCAACCTCAACCCCAACCAAAAGAAAGATGCCTAATGCTGGAGTAATTCTGAGACATACTCCACAGGGTTTCTCAGAAGATTCTCAGTGTGATTGAGCTGAAGTTGCCCACCATGGAAACCCACTCATTAACAAACATTTTTTTACTTTTCTCCCTTCTCTGTCTCACTTTTCCCATTTCTTCACTTATGATTCCTGGATTCACTTTGCAAATAAACTCCCAGTCCCCAATTTCTTATCTCAGGGTTTGCTTTTGGGGGAACCCAAACTAAGACATCTACGTCATAGGGTTTCTCAAAAATTTATATGCAGCAAACTTTACTTTTGCTCTGTAGTTCTATGAATCTTAACAATGTATACATTCATGTACTCACAGCCACAACCAGGATATAGAACAGTTTCCTCCCCCTAAAAATTCTCTGTGTAGTCAAACCATCCCCCAGCCCTCAACCCATGGCAACCGTTCCCATAACATTTCCTTTTGCAGAATGTTATATAGTATGTACCCTTTTCAGACTGGCTTCTTTCTTCAACATAATGCCTTTGACATTCACCCATGTTGGTTGTATATACTGGTTCATTTCCTTTAAATGGCTGAGCAGTATTCCATTGGGTGATGTAAGAGAGTTTGTCAATTCATTTGTTGAAGGACATTTGGATTATTTCCAGTTTTCGAAGATTATAACTAATCCTGCTCTACATATTCATGTAGGGTTTCATTTCTCTAAGGTATATGCCTAGGAGTGGGTTTGCTGGGTCAGATGGTAAGTGTATATTTAACTTTATAAGAAACTACCAAAATTTTCCAGAGTGGCTGTACAATCTTCCATTCCCATCAGCAATGTGTAGGAGTTTCAATTGCTTCACATCCTTGATAGCACTTGGTATTGTTATGATATTTTATTATTTTAGCCATTCTGATAGGAATGTAGTGGTATTTCTTTGTGGTTTTATTTGCATTTCTCTAATGGCTAATGATGGTAAGCATTTTTTCATGTGCTTATTTACCATTATATTTTCTTTCTTTGGAGAACTGTCTGTCAAATCTTCTGCTCAGCTACTTAATCGGGTGATTTATTTTCTCACTGTTGAGTTTTGAGTGTTCTTTATATATTCTGGATATAAGTCCTTTATTAGATATGTGATTTACAAATATTTTCTCCCACTCTGTAGCTTGTCTTTTTCTCTTAATCACAGGGCTTTAATAAGGACTAATGAGTTTATACACTAAGTTCTCTAAAAACAAAATAGACATGCTATTTTCCAGTCGGTTGGGGGGAGGCAACATGGAGAAAAGTTTGATTTGAGACTCAGACAAACCTGGGTTTGAATCCCGGTTCAGCCACCCAAAAACTGCTTTGCCATGGACTATTCTGTTAGTTTCTTCATATGTAAAGTGTAGACCACAGTACTTACCATATAGGGTTGCTGTGAGAATTAAATGAGATAATATATATCAAGGGCTTAGCCCAGTGCCCGGATATTGTAAATGTTCAATAAACGTAAAGATTATATTATTATTACAATACTATCACCTCCAAACCTTTGCATAATCTGCTCCCTCTGTTTGGATTGTCCTGCTCCATCCCTTATCCCTCGCTCTCTCATTTTCTATCTGCCTAAGATGATTCCTATTTAGGGAGCTTTGCTGGACATCACAGTTTTGGGCCAGGCACCCCTTCTTGGTGCTCCCATAGTACTTTAATCACCTTCCATCGCTCTGTATTTTAAGCATATTATAAGCTCTGAGCTACTCGAGGGCAGGGCTAATGTCTTTATCATCTAAAATTATTCCAGGTCGTGTTTGATGAATGAATGAATAAATAAATGAATGAATTCATCTCATGCTTTGTCTGGGAGTTCCAATTAGACATCCCTCTGAGTATTGCCAAATCTGGTCCCTTTAAGGCAGCCTTAAACATCCCAAATGGATGTCTATGACTTAGCCCAGGACCCGGCTCACAATCAGCCAAACAGTCACTGCATCTTTGACAAGTTGGATGCCGAATGGAGAAACTTGAACGCTTTGCATCTATTTGCTTTTACCACATGCCATAAAAATTAAAAATACATTGTACCACAAGTGCAGTATTTAGTGTTTCACTTTAATTACATTCAAGTGTGTTGCTAAATAGTCTTGAGAAAACCTTAATGACCAGCTGTTCTACCCTTTTCCCATATGTCAGAAATGGTTTCTGAAATCACATTCTGGGACAGTAAGGTTGTATAATTAGACAGTGTATAGTTAACACTTCTAGATTTTCCGCTTAAACTGTGGACCCTTTACGCTAACATATTGTGTGATTCTGCCGGTTTGGCGCAATACGATTAAATGACATGCCAAACAGCAACAGAGATACGCAAACTCCATCAGACTTGTTATCACTGCATCATTATTTCCTCATATCTTTTTCATCGTCAGGATGGCATGCTTCTGTGTGTGTGTGTGCTATGCAATATTCAGCATGTTTGGCTGACAAATAAACTTAGTAAAGAGGGCTGTAAATTTTTAATATTCTCTTCATAATGCCATTTATCTCACTAGAATTAGATGTGAGAGTGGCTTTTGCATCCTTTCAAACAAAGAGCTATCACTCAAATACACAGCAGCCATTTAAGGAAACAAAACAAAACTAAAATTCCCCAACATTGTAATAGAAGCCAGTATTTTACACTGCTTCTGGAGGGGAAATGGGGATTTTACCTACCCCCGAACTGGATTTGGGAGAAAAAAGAAGTTGAATTTAGACAATTGATTATTGTGAAAATAAGTCATTAGTTACTTGCAATTGCTTGACTCTGAGCTTAATGAGTTGTTTTGAAACCATGGTAATATCTTATTTGATTAAATTTGGTTAATTCTTTGATTTTTTTAAGTGTAGACAAGAGACTGAAATAGAAACATAAAATAAGGAAATGGGAAAATTCTATCAACTAATAATATTCTTTGGCTCTTCCTTTCCTTCTCCCCCAAAGAAAATGTCCTTGACTTTGTCCCAAATCTCAAGTCAAAATATAATTCTGATTTCTGATTGAGAATAAATACATTAAGACCAAGTCACAGCTGAAGCTTTCTCCAGTCCTAAAGCAGCAAATTCATTTTTGAAAAAGGCTAAGAGAGAGCTTCACTGTTCTAAGACCGATTTATACTATTTTTTTTTCTTCCAAGCTTGAATTTCCAATGACTTATTTAGATGTAAGCACTGACAGCTGTAATCATGTTTTAAATCTTGCTTTGTATCCTTAGTTATAATGTTGTTCAATTAATATTCAGAATAATGGAAGTGATGTGCCGTTTTGAAAAAGACTTGAATACAGTCCAATGCTTTGGGAAACTGACTCTCGAGAGGATTAATCAGCATTGAAAACTTGCATTAATAAAAATCTGATCTTCTGCCACACAGCATGCATAATACTTTTCATTTTTAAACATTTTAGTTTAATAATACGGCATCCTTTGTCCTTATTTTTAAAATGATTTTAAAATTGAGCTCCTTCAGATCAATTTTGCCTTGACCCTTGTACATAATTGGACACTTGCAATTTAAAAATATAAGGATGCTCTTTTGCATGGTGCACTAAACTGTATTTCCATTATTAAAGATAAGGGCAATAGTGGACTACAACTTAGTACTTAACATTTCAGTTTTTTCCCTTCAATTTATATCCAAAGAGTTTTCCATCTTTCTTCAAAGCTCAATTACCCAAACCCAGTCCTTGAAAGAAAAAGAGCTAGAAACTATGATTTAGTAACAAAAAATGATCAGTGGGAACAGGATCGCTTGCTGTAAATGGTATATATCAAACAATTGATGATTAGTGTCTTTATTTGTTTTTAAATAAGTCTAAATCACACAGTTATTTACGTGTAAACAAGGATTTGGGTTCTAAAGCTAAAATAAAATAACATGATGGAAAGTGAACTGGGAAACAGTGGACTGAAGGCTCTGTTTGGCTTATAGCTAACTGGGAATGAAATCAATTTTAGAAACACAGAAGAAAGGTGATTGTAAAAGCAGAATAGAAAAAAAATGCTGTTTTATCCTAATAATCAGTTGCTTTACGACCAGAGATAAAGTCAAGTCAGCTTGTGCTTCCGTGGGTTTTCTCTCTCCTTAGACCGGCAGCTTGCTCTCTGGCCCAGGACCTGCTCTTTTTCCTCTGCTGAGACCACACTACCGACCATGGTGCTAAACATGGCCTGGAAGGATTTTATTCTTCCCTTCGCATCATTTTAGAAAAATCTCTGGCTTCCATGATAAAGCAGTGGACATTGCAGAGCAGATTCTTATTGATGCTGAGCCTTATTAGGATTTTGTAGCAGGCACAGCAAATGGCCGATGCAGAATCTCTTTTAAAGCCCTGATTAAGTGCCTGCCTGCCTGCCTGCTGGCAAGGGATGTACAGGTTTCTGCTCAGAACTTTGCTCACCTGGCCCTCCTTCTCAGCAGAAGGGTCCCTGCTTTGGCAGCCACTTTGAGCCTCATGACTGCTCTAAGATGGAGAGTGAAGGACATACAGAGAGTGACAGAGGCCCTCAGAAAAGTAGGGGACAGCTGCCCTGCTGAAGGACCTAAAGGTACTGCGTGCAGAGGAGAAATGCATGGGCCATAGGCTTCTGACTCGGGGGCTCACCACGGGCAGGATGGATAGTCAAGAGAACACAAGTGTTTATTTAAGACACCACTGGACAGTGGAGTGTTTGCATCATACCTACAGCTAAGGGCATGTTACATTAATGAGAGTGTTAAAAACATAAAGCTTGAAAAACAGAGAAGCCTGTGCCTGACAGAAGCATTGGTGACAAATGCAGTTTTATCCACAGACTGTCTACATTTGTGGAGGTGGTTGGGTGTGGGCTTGAATGGAGAGAGAGCAAGGACCATAGCTTCTGTCTTTCTTTTCTTTTTTTTTTTTTAATTTTGAAACTTTTTTATTGAGATATAAGGGACCTCATGGTTGAAATTTTTTTTTTTTAGTTTACTTTTTTTTTTAATTTATTATTTTTTTGGGGGTACACCAAGTTCAATCATCTGTTTTTATACACATATCCCTGTATTTCCTCCCTCCTTCGACTCCCCCCCCCACCCTTCCTCGAGTCCCCCCCACCCTCCCCGTCCCAGTCCTCTAAGGCATCTTCCATCCTCGAGTTGAACTCCCTTTGTTATACAACAACTTCCCACTGACTATCTATTTTACAGTTGGTAGTATATATATGTCTGTGCTACTCTCTCACTTCATTCCAGCTTCCCCTTCACCCCCCACCCCCCCAAACCTCAAGTTCTCCAGTCCATTCTCTGCATCTGCGTCCTTGTTCTTGTCTTGTCACTGAGTTCATCAGTTCCATCTTTAGATTTCATATATATGAGTAAGCATACAATATTTGTCTTTCTCTTTCTGACTTACTTCACTTTGTATGACAGACTCTAGGTCTATCCACCTCATAGCTTCTGTCTTTCTAACAGGAAAGGGTCATGTTTAAAAAGTCTCTCAGAGCACTGAAAAGGTTTTTTTTTGTTTGTTTTTTGTTTTGTTTTGTTTTGGTTGGTTTACATGTTTTCCTTGCTTTGTAACATTTTTCTCCCTATGTGGCTGTTAGGGAGGTATGCAACAGAGCTGGGCCCTGGGCCCAGGTGGTACCCTGCCCTCTCCTAGAGAGAGTGGGGAGATGAGGGCCTGCTCCCTGGGTACATTTCCGCAGGATCCTGGCATTTGGGGAATTTGTTTAACTTCCTGGGGAAAGATTCCTCCACCCCTGTTTTGGGGGCAAATTATGACCATTTTGATAGCCTCAAGGCCCATCTGCTCTTAGCCCAGTACAACCTTTCTAAAATTCAAATAAGAGTAGGTCAGTTCCTTGCTTTGAATTATAAACAAATGGCTTCCCCTGACCTATTAAAAGAAATCCCAAAACTTTTAGCATTATCAACTGTGCCTTCATTCTCTGACCCCAGACCACCCTCCAGACTATATCTTCTCCTTTTCTTCCATCATCTCCAGACACCTTGGACTCAAGTCAGAGTAGCCTAGACATCACTCCTTAAACAGAAATGCTTTTCCTTTCACTGTGTCCTTGCTCAAAGAACTCTCCCTCTTTCACCCTTTGCCTGCAAGGAGAGCTCCTACTCATCCTTCGATGCCCAACTCAAAGGCCTCTTCCTCTCTATGGCTTTTCCTGAACTCCCCAGGTGCTCTCTCCTCCTTCCACATCCTCCACCCTATCCCCACTCAAGAAGAACTATTAACTCCTATAGCTGTGATCCTGCTACTATAGCAACTATCACTCATTCTACAGGTATTTTTTGTTTTTCGCCTACAAAATTGTGTAGTATGCAAGAGCTGGAATACTGGCTCCAGAGTTGTTGTTTCATAAATATTTGTTGAAGTGAATCTGCCCTTTAATAGGCACTAAGAGTATTTCAAGATCTTAGAACTGAAAGAACATCAAAAAATTCATTTTCAAAAGATTGTTGGTTTTCCTTGTCTCTGAAATATAAAAATGTATAAATTAAGAGCTTAGACTTGTTCTTTAAGTTTAAGAACTTTCTTCCAGGAGACATTTCTTTTTTTCTATTCCAGACCATAAGGTGCAGTGTTACATCTAATAATTACAAAAATATCTATTTTTTTTCTGATCTTGGAAAAACTTAGAATGTAAGTAGATTGATTTCTTGGTTTAAACTGTGTATCTAGTAAAACTCCCTACCTCCAGTGAGAATGGCACTTAAGTATAGGTCTCTGAAAAGTGTCTGACCAGATTCAATGTAAGCCTACACAGACTGCACTGAAGGAATGCTAAAAATACAGTTTTCTGTACCATGATGTAAATGGGAAAAGTAGCATTACTCCGTTTCATATCTATGGTGATACCTGTCATACACCCTCCAAAGTTACAATATTTTCTAGACAAGCATATCTTAAGGCTATTGCCAGTAAGAATCATCTAGAACAGGAGGTGGAAAACTATAACCCACAGGCTAAATCCAGCACGCTGCCTGTCTTTATAATAATAAAGTTCTATTGGAACACAGCCAGGCCCTCGTATTCTCAAATTGTCTATAGCTGCTTCCAGGCTACAATGGCAGGGGTGAAGAGTCACAACTGTATGACCTGCAGGACTGAAAATATTTACTATTTGGTTTTTTACAGAAAACGCCAACTTATGACCTAGAAGTTTCATTTTTCTTTTAAAAAAATAATAAGATGCCTGAGCCCTACCTTAGATAGATTAGTAATTATAAGAATAAAACCTGGTCATTTGTGTTTTTAAGAAGCTCCACGTGTGATCCTGAGTGCAGGCTCTTAATTTTTATTTTTCAAGAAGTTATCCATAAATTGTGCCAAGCAAATTCTCATAGCACAAGGAATGGCCCTCTAAGGCAAACACCATATTTTACTTACCTTTGCATCCATACCACCTAACAATGCTCCCAACATAATTAGATGCAAATAATGCTTCTGTCAAGTGAATGAGTGAATGGGCAAGGTGAGCAATCTTTGATCACAGATGTAACTAGAACCCTCTAAAAATCACAGGACATGGCAAGTACCTTCTCAGGCCCTGGATATGTGCCCTATTACTTTCTAGTGAGATTTCTTCCAACTTCAACCTTACCTAGAAAAACACAAATGCTACTGATTCTCTGTGGATCTGAAATTTTAAAAAAATTTCCAAGAGTGTCAAATAAGGCATGCCTTGGTCTGCATAAGCATGGTCATCTTCTCACTGCTTGGGACATGAAGGAAAAAAAATTCAACTCATCATGAGAAATGGTGCAGATGGTATATTTGGCATCACCAGCCTGCAACGATCAGAGATGCATTTATTTACATGACATTGTTTGCATTGTGACCGTTTATCTGGGCCTCTGCTCACATTTAACCTTTTGAAGGGTCGGCAGAGAGTGAGCCATTTTACCCTTGGGATTGGATGGAGCGAGCCCCCCTGTAGGGATGATGTTTGCATTTCTTCCTACCTGCAAAACACTCATTTCTTATAGCCTCAGAAAACATTTGGTTATGTTATCTCGTGGGTCCAGGAGGAATGTGGAGTGTGCCAAATTTAAGAGCCATTGCCAAATGCCATGGTTTGCATTATGTAGACAGCATGCCAGTGGAACTGGCGCTACTAGTTGTAGATTTGAGCTCTCGCCTCAGAGGCAAAGGATCCCTATTAGTCATTTCCAACTGGGATCATGCCCCTTGCTTTTGGTTATGAGATGTCTTTGTGTGTGTGTGCACAAACTATGGCCTGCAGGTACAACTGATGGATCACTGTGACTGACCTCTTCCAGGCTGGGACAGGGAGGCCCCAAAGTGGCACCAAAATGGTCTCAGACCCTCAGACCCCATGGGTGACTTGGAGATGCTGAGAAACAGCCTGGTGCCTTAGAAAGGGCCTTGGAGAGCTTGGTTCTGGATCTGTAAAATAGGGACAAGTTACTTTATCTGAGCTTTGGTTTCCTCCTCTTTTAACAGGAATAATCAGAGCTGTTGTTATGACAACTGAGCCAATCCATATAAGGCACTTGGTGCAGTAACTGGCACCAAATAAGCTCTCAATAAAAGTTTTTATTATTAATATTATTATTATCATTATTATTGATATATACATCTTGCTTAAGGCACATTGTGGTTGTGAAGACAAAATGAAATAACTGATATCAAAGTACTCTGTGAATCTGCAGAACTCAGCATATGTGAGGAATGCTGTTTCAGTTGGGAGGAAGGGTAATTGCTTACAGAGGCTCTGTCAAAACATGTTTCAACATGATTCTCTGGCCAAGAGTCCCCAATATTTTTGAATTAAGAAGCTACTGAGTCAGACAAAGACAAATACTGTATGACATCATTTATACGTGGAATCTAAAAAATATAACAAACTACTGAATAAAACAAAAAAGAAGCTGACTCACAGATAGAACAAACTAGTGACTACCAGAGGGGAGAGGGAAGGCGGGAAGGGCAAAAAAAAGGTTGTTATGGTATTACATGAAATCTTGTATGTGAAACTTTTGAAAATCGTAAAGAACTGTAGAATTTAGAGAACCTTTCATCAATAAAAAAATTTTAAAAAAACACAAGGTAACAACAAAAAGTAACTGGTTTGTAATATCAAAAAAGTAAAAAAATTTAAAAATAGAGAATTTAATTTTAAAGCAAAAAAAAAAGAAGAAGAGGAAGAAGCTACTATTCATTTTTCCAAACCCTTGAGAGACCAATGGCCTATCCATTGGTAAACAGTTGTTCTGATGAGCGGTATACCAGTGAGGAGGTAGCAGGTGTGCTAGTGGGACTGTTTCTGAGCAGAACCAAGGTTGGACCTGGATGCTGCCTGAACTGCACTCCCTGCTGCATATTGAGCCAGTCACTGCGAGAATGCAAGAGGAGTTCTACCAGAGAAGGCAGCAAGCCTGTGAGCCATCTACTGGGGGGAGTGATGGGACAGAGAAACAATTTCCTGATTTGTTTGAAAATGTGTTACCTCAGTTTGCCTGAGAGCCTAATGGTTTCTTTCAACAGGGATTTGTTGCTTTCCTACTTACCTAGACCAGTGCACAAGGGGCTATGCTTTGAGCAGGCTGGGTGAAGTGATCTTCCTCCCAGATGTAACTTGAAAAGATAGAAGGAATCAAGGCTGTCTTTGAAACTGATGGGAAGGTGTGGATATATTCAAGTCCATTATTCTTTATAAGTACCTCTCGATGTTGCTTCATGAGGAAGATTATTGCATGGTGGTCTCCATCAGGTTTTCATGAGGAGTCAAATGCAATCGGAAGAAATCACAGATGCTCAAGATGACAGTTACTAGTCATGACAATAGCATCTCAAACTCTGGTGTCACATGCCTCACAGCTGGGATACACAATGGGTGCCCTGCAAGGCCTTGCTCATACAACTCTGAAATGTCTATCTGGTCAATCAATTCAGTAAGAAAGGTCAGTCAACAATAATTAGTTTGTTCCTACACCTCACCTGCCTAGGAAAGTTCTAGGCACATAATAGGTATTTAATAAAAACTTAAGACTAATATAATAATGATACATAATATTTGTTAAACACTTAATAGATGCCAAGTTCTTTTACAATTGCTTCATAGGAGTTGATTAATATTATTCTCACAATAGCTTAATAAGATAGCTTTATTATCACCATTTTTAGAGGTGAAGAAATAATAGTCTTTTGTTCAAGGTCACAGAGTTAGAAGTGGTAGAGCAGAATTCCACCCAGGCTGAAGGACTCAGAGCCCATTAAACTATGTGCAGGCACTAAACTCAATTTAAAAGTAATGTGTGGCTTTAAAAAGAAAGAAAACATTGAATTTGGGTAATGTCCACTTAAAGTACTTCCTTAACTGACTGCATTTTAACACTTGGTTCAACATTTGGTTCAACACTTGACATTGACCATGTTTGTATGGGTATAATTTTAGCAAAAATTATGCAAAACAAGTAGATTATAGCATGTAGAGCAAGCACTTGGTAATTGGTCTAAGGCCATGGAAGGAAGGAAAGGAGGGAGGAAAGGAGGGAGGAAAGAAGGAAATAAGAGAGGAAGGAAGGAGAGAGAGAGCGAGAAGGAGGGAGAGAAGGAGGGAGAGAAGGGGGAGGAAAGGAAGAAAGAAGGAAAGATATGCGATTAATTTGATGGTGTAGATAGAAACTGTTGAGTGTGTATGTGTGTGTTTGCTACAGAGGCAGTAAAAAGAAGAATGAAAACAACTTTCCATTATAAGTTCTCATATTGCATCATGCTTCCTGCTCCTTTACAGTGCGTGCTTGTCAGAGAAGGGTCTAGCAGTGACCCAACACATTCTAACTATCAAATGTTAACTATCATATCATATCCTGAGCATAGTTTTATATCCCCCAATGCAAGGGAGAAGGTCCACAGAATTACAGTGAAAGAGAACTGATGAGAGTTGGTTCTGTGAGCAACTCCATTCAAGACACCAAAGGAAAAGCACAACAGGCAGTTCTCTTAAGCCTGGAAGAAGGAGTGAAAGACAGCCAGACTCTCATCATCCAGTCACATCTCAGGGATTCAGATTTTCTCAGCTCCCTGGAGGCTTCTGCGTGGCAGACAGGAGGCTTGGAGAAGATGCGGAGTTTGCAGGCAACCAGTGGCACTGCCTGTATCCACACCAGGCACCTCCACTCTGCAATCATCACACCAAGATGGAGAACTCCTCCTAAAGCCAAGCCTATTACAGCTCTACCTGCAAGGCAGCCCACGCAGAGGGAGGCAAGGCTGCCACCATGCCAGTAGAGGCTGGTACTCGACATGTTACACAGAGCTGAGAGGCCAAGGAGCAGTGGTTGTAGTGGACCAGGTAGTCAGCTCTTAGATAGCACTTTGCAGAGGGATCGGAGAGTCTCCAACATCTAGAACAGTTGCAGAAAAGATGAAAGGGGAAACTTCAGCCCGGGAGAAAGAAGCATGGCACACTCTGGCCCTCAGAGAAGAGAGAGAAAATGACAGGCACCCAAGGACAGATGCTTGTCTCCTGGAGAGGTTTTCAGCTCTTCCAGTGGAGAGGGAAGTGTGCATTGTGGGTAGGAGGAGCCTAGCTAACCTATTCTAAAGTTCCCAGGCAGTGTCAGGTGCCAAGGCTGTAGAGTTAGACTCGACATAGCAAAAGAACTCTCCTAATGTGCTTTGAAACACAAGAGAAATTATTTTCAACCTACTGAGTGGCAGAAGGAGTAGTGGTGGATGAATCAACTTGCTAATTCTTTTTCATAGTTAATTTCTGCCACTGGGTAATTGACTTAAAGAAATGGACATCTGTTGTGGGGTTTTGTCCATTTTGACTTTACAGTGTTTTGAGGGAAGATGCTATAGACAGAGTAGTGCTCCCCCTCAAAATCATATGTTGAAGCCCTGATCCCCAACGTGCCTAAAATTGGGATAAGGAGGTAATTAATGTTAAGTAAGGCCATAAATGTGGATGGATCCCTGATCTGTGCAAGAGGATTAGTGTCCTAATAAGAAGCAATACCAGAGAGCTCATTCTCTTTCTCTCTTCCCTATGTGAGAACACAGCTTGAAGGCAGCCATCTACAAGCCAGGAGAGAGCTCTCAGCAGAAACTGGAACCTTGGATCTTGGACTGCCCAGTCTCCAAAACTCTGAGAAAATAAACTCGTGTTGTTTAAGCCACACAGTCTGTGTATTTTGTTATGGCAGCCCCAGCAAACTAAGATGGGGGTGGGGATGTAGGGGCATGAGATGCTTTAAGTATCTGCAAGCTCAATCTCCTGTAATGTGCTCAGATAAGACTGTAAAGCTAGAGGCTGTTTGTAAAACTTAGGCTTTCTGTATGGTGCTGAGGAGTTAACCCCAAATAATCTGAGTCCCAGGGTTTATATTGGGGGGGGGGGAGGAGCACAGTGTTTATCTTGAAAAGTCTGTTCTGTAAACATTTTTAAAGACAAAAAGTTTTATAAGGAAAATAGCACTATGAAAGCAGAGGGTGAAGAAAAATATGAGAGGAAGAATTCAAGAATGAAACAATAATGCTTATATTGGTCTACAGAGAGTAGAACACTTAGACCAATTTTAGTACTGAATATTTCCTTTTAAAAAAATCATGTCTCCTAAAACCAACTCCATATGGAGTCATATAAACCCAAACACTAGAATCAGGGGAATTTTCTAGTGAGGGAGAACATTTAGGTAATATTAGTAATTTAGTTTTCTTGTAAGGAAATAAAAAGGAAATTAATTCAATGGTTTGTTCAGAATACTTACAAAAATGTACAGTCTCAGAGATTGGTGGGGAATCCAGTTCCTGCTGGAGACAGCAATTCTCTGGTCTCCTAGAGGAGATAAGTTATAATATTTTATTTGTGTTTCAGTGGAGGGGAGGAAGGGGAAGTTCTCTGGCTTCTGCCCCCTTGTCATGGAAAAGGTACAGACTTATATGGAACACATGTCCTGTTTTCTTGCCTTATTATTATTTGTTTTATTTTTCCCCTTGTTCATATTTGCTTGAATATTTTTTTACCATTTTTATTGTGATATAAATGATGTATAACATCGTGTAAGTTTAAGGTGTACATTTGTGATGACTTGATTTGATATATGTATATATTTCAAAATGATTATACCGGTAAGGTTGGTTAATGCATCCATCACCTCACGTAGTTACCTTGTGTGTGTGTGTGTGTGTGTGTGTAACTTTAAAGATTTGCTTTTAGAAACTTTCAAGTATAGGGCTTCCTAGGTGGTGCAGTGGTTGAGAATCCACCTGCCAATTCAGGGGACGTGGGTTCGATCCCTGCTCCAGGAAGATCCTACATGCCACGGAGCAACTAAGCCTGTGCGCCACAACTATTGAGCCTGTGCTCTAGAGCCCGTGAGCCACAACTATTGAGCCCATGTGCTGCAACTACTGAAGCCCACATGCCTAGAGCCTGTGCTCCACAACAAGAGAAGCCACAGCAATGAGGAGCCCACGCATCACAACGAAGAGTAGCCCCTACTCACCGCAACTAAAAAGAAAGCCTGTGCACAGCAAAAAAGACCCAACACAGCCAATGAAATTAATTAATTTAAAAAAAAAGAAACTTTCAAGTATACAATACAGTACTGTTTTCTCACCCTGAAGTACATTAGATCCTCAGAAATCATTCATTTCAAATTAGGAATTTTGTACGCTTTGACCACCTTCATTCATCCCATGCCACCATCCCTGCCAACCATCACAATCTCTGTTTTTATGAGTCTTTTTGTTTTGGTTTTTTAAAAGATTCTACATATAAGTGAGATCATGAAGTATTTATCTTTTTCTGACTTTTTTCACTCAGTATAATACCCTCAAGTTTCATCCATGTTGTTGCAAATGGCATAATTCCCCTCTTTTTTATGGCTGAATAATATTCTGTTATCTATCTATCTATCTATCTATCATCTATCTATCTATCATCTGTCTATCTATATCACATTTTTTTTAACCCATTCATCCACTGACAGACACTTAGGTTGTTTCCATACCTTGGCTATTTTGAATAGCTTTGAACATGGAGCATAGATACCTCTTCGAGATAGTGATTTCATTTCCTTTGGCTATACACCTGAGCATGGAATTGCTAGATCATATAATAGTTCTATTTTTAATTTTTTGAGGACACTTTGTACTCTCCCATAGTGGCTGTACCAGCTTACACTCCCACCAACAGTGTACAAGATTTCCCTTTCCTCCACGACCTTGCCAGCACTTGTTATCTCTTGTCTTTCTAATGATAGCCATTCTGACAGGTGTGAGATATCTCACTGTGAATTTGATTTGCATTTCCCTGATAATTAGTGATGTTGAGAACCTTTCCATGTACCTGTTGGCCATTTGTATATCTTCTTTGGGAAAATGTCTACTCAGGTCCTTTGCCTATATTTAATTGGGTTATTTGGGGTTCTGATTTTGGTTTGGGGTGTTTCTTTTTTTGCTATCAAGTTGTATGAACTTCTCTATTTTGGGTATTAACCCCTTATCAAATATATGGTTTGCAAATATTTCTTCCATTCTGTAGGTTGCCTTTTCATCTTATTATTTCTTTTCCTGTGCAGAGGCTTTTTAGTTTGATATAGTCCCACCTGTTTAGGTGTCAAACCCAAAAAAACTATTGCCAAGACTAATGTCAAGGAGCTTACCTCCATGTTTTCTTCTAGTACTTTTGTAGTTTCAGATATTACATTTAAGTCTTAATCCATTTCAAGTTAATTTTTGTGAGTAGTGTAAGATAGGGGTCTAGTTTCATTATTGAAGAGACTATCTTATCCTCTGAGTATTCTTAGCTCCCTTAACAAATACTGGTTGGCCATATATGCATGAGTTTATTTTTGGGTTATCATTCTGTTCCATTGGTCTATATGTCTGTTTTTATGCCATTACCATACTGTTTTGATTACTATAGCCTTGTAATATAGTTTGAAACCTATACGTGTGCATCCAGCTTTTGTTCTTCTTTCTCAAGACTGGTTTGGTTATTCAGAGTCTCTCATGTGTTTCCACACGAATTTCAGGATTTTTTTATTTTTGTGTTTTTAAAAAGTCATTACAATCTTGGTAGGGATTGCATTAAATCTGTAGATTGCTTTCAGCAGTATGGACATTTTAACAATATCAATTCTTATGGTTCATGAACATAGAATGTCATTTATTTGTGTCTTCAATTTCTTACATCAATGTTTTATACTTTTCAGTATACAGATTTTTTGCCTCTTTTGTTAAATTTGTTCCTAAGCATTTTTATCCTTTTTGATGTTATTATAAATGGGGTAATTTTCTTTATTTCTTTTTCAGATAGTTTGTTGTTAGTTTATAGAAATGCAACTAATTTTTGCATATTGATTAAGAAAGGAAATGATCGTTGCTGACAGGCAAGTATGGAATATTCAAAGAGAAGTAGAAAAACTCAAACTATCTGTGAAGGATGCTGCTAAGAAGGACCAGAAGGATATCTGTGTAGTTCTGGTCAAAGAGGAGATCAGGTCAAGGAAGGTTGTGAGCAAGTTTTATGCATCCAAAGCTCAGATGAATTCTGTACTCATGGAGATGAAGAACCAGCTGGTGTCTTTGTGAGTGGCTGGTTCCTACAGAAGAATACAGAAGTGATGAAGGCTATTCAGAGTCTTGTGAAGATTTCATAAATCCAGTTCAAATACATAGATTTTAGAATGCAGATAAAATAGACATTTTAATAAAAACAGGCATTGTCCAAAGAGATGATGAAGTTTGGGAACATGAAGAGATGTTAGAGGACACTTTTGAAAGCATAGATGATCAAGAAGAAATGGGAAAAGCAGCAGAAATGGAAATTGACAAAATTCTGTTTGAAATTACAGCAGGGGCCTTCGACAAAGCACCTAGTAAAGTGACCAATGCTGTTATGGAGCCTGAATCTCCAGGAGTGATGGCCGCTTCAGAAGATGAAGAATGGGAAGAGGCCCTGGAGGCCATGCCTCCCAGCTGGCCATGCTTCATGGCTTGGGGCCAGCCTGCTGGGCCTCAGGCTTTTTTCATGGCCCACCTGCTGGGTATACATACACTCCTCTGATGCAGCTACCATTTTATGTACCTCTTGCATTACACCTCTGTGATGAGGCATAGCATTCTGGAGAAGATTCTCTGCTAATATCTCTTCACTCTCTGCAGAAGTTTTGTTATCTCAACTAGACTGTTCCTATGAGAAGTGATGCAATAAATACATCATGTTTAGGAGTATAAACAGAAGTATCTTTTTAGTGGGGAAGCAAATAAATCTGCCTTCTCACAAAGCACTTTGAGAATATAGTTGATTGCCTGAATGTTGAGGACTCTATATTTTTTGGTATGCAAAATACTATATAAATAGATTTTAATAAATTTCTGCTCTAACACTTAGAAAAAAACTCAGAGTTTTCTATGTATAAGATCATGTCATCTCCAAACAGAGACAATTTTACTTCTTC
Source organism: Hippopotamus amphibius kiboko (assembly GCF_030028045.1). Classification (NCBI taxonomy): domain Eukaryota; kingdom Metazoa; phylum Chordata; class Mammalia; order Artiodactyla; family Hippopotamidae; genus Hippopotamus; species Hippopotamus amphibius. The sequence goes on along the minus strand of NC_080188.1, from coordinate 162,400,133 downwards.
CTTTCTTATTTGGATGTTTTTTTTTATTTTTTATTTTTGCCTGATATTTCTGGGTAAGACTTCCAGTACTATGTTGGATAGAAGTGGTAAGAGAGGTTATCTATGTCTTGTTCCTGATCTCAGAGGAAATATTTTCAACCATTCACCATTGAGTATGATGTTAGCTGTGGGCTTGTCATATATGGCCTTTATTATGTTGAGGTATGTTTCTTCTATACTCAAATTCAGAGTTTTTATTATAAAAGGATGTTAAATTTTGTCAAATGCTTTTCCCACATCTATTGAGATGATCATATGATTTTTATCTCTCATTCTATTAATGTGATGTGTTGCATTTAAAGATTTGTAAATATTGAGCCATTCCTTGAATTCCACTTGATCATAGAATGTGATCCTTTTTTTGTGCTATTGAATTTAGTTTGCTAGTATTTTGTTGAGAATTTTTACGTCTACATTTGTCAGGAATATTGGCCTGTGTTTTTTTCATGTAGTGTCCTTATTTGACTTTGGTATTAGGGTAATACTAACATTGCATCATGAGCTTGGGAGTGTTCCCTCCTTTTCATTTTTTGGGGGAGAATTTGAAAAAGTACAGTAATTCTTTAAATTAATTCAAATTTCATTAATTCTTCAAATATTTGGTAGGATTCACTAGTGAAATGATCTGGTCCTGGGCTTTTCTTTGTTGGGAGGTTCTTTATCCAATCTCCTCAGTCATTATTGGTCTATTCAGATTTTCTGTTTCTTCATCATTTGGTCTCAATAGGTTGTATGTGTCTGGCAATTTATCTACTTCTTCCAGGTTGTCTAATTTGTTGGTATATAATCGTTCTTAGTAATCTTTTATGATCATTTGTATTTCTGTGGTATCAGTTGTAATGTCTCCTCTTCTGTTTATAATTTTATTGAGTCCCCTCTCTTTTTCCTTGGTTAGTTTAACGAAAAATTTGTCAATTTTATATTTTCAAAGAACCAATGTCTAGTTTTGTTAATTTTTCTCTTGTATACTTATTTTTTATTTTACTTATTTTTGCTCTAATCGTTAATATTTCCTTCTTTCTGCTAATTGGTCTTTGTTTTTTTTTTTTTCCCACTAGTTCCTTTAGGTATGTTAGGTTGATTCTTTGAGATCTTTTTTTCTTAATATATGCATTTATGTTATAGACTCCTCTCAGAATTGCTTTTGTTACATCTCATTAGTTTTGGTATGTTCTGTTTCCATCTTCCTTTATTTCAAGATTCTTTTTATTCCCTTTTGATTTTTTTGACTTATTGGTTGTTCAAAATTTGTTTTTAATTTCCACATAGTTGTGAATTTTCTAGCTTTCCTCTTGTTTTGATTGCTACTTTCATACCATTGTGGTCAGAAAAGATGCCTGATAATTTCTATCTTCTTGAATTTGTTGAGACTTGTTTTGTTGCTTAACATATACAGTAAGTCCCCTACATATGAACCTTCAAGTTGTGAACTTTCAAAGATGTGAATATGTGTTCACATTTCCAATCACGTAAGTTAGTTCACATGTCTGGTGTACATTGTCATGTGCATGCATCCTCTACAAGTGGTTGTGCTTTTGTGTATTTTACTGTACAGTACTGTATACAGTACAGTAGTACAGGATCTTTATTTTAAATCCAGGATGTCTGGAAGTAAACATAAAAGCAGCAGTGATGTAGCTGTACTACTGTACTTTTCAAGGTACTGTACAGTAAGATTAAAAATGTTTTCTTTATTTTTTGTGTTTGTTTTTTAATATATTATTTGTGTGAAAAGTATTATAAACCTATTACAGTACAGTACTATATAGTTTATTGTGTTAGTTGGGTACCTAGGCTAACTTTGTTGGACTAACAAACAAATTGGACTTACGAAGGTGCTCTCAGAATGGAATTTGTTCATTTGTAGGGGACTTAATGTAATCTATCCTAGAAAATGTTCCATGTGTATTTGAGAAGAATGTTGCATTCTACTGCGGTAAGATGGAATGTTCTATATATGTCTGTTAGTTTAATTTGGTCTAGAGTGTTCAAATCTGCTCTTTCCTTAGTGATTCCATGTCTGAATGATTTATCTCTATTGAGACTGGGGTATTAAAATCCCCAAATATTATTATATTGCTGTTTATTTCTCCTTTTATTTCTATTAGTGTTTTCTTTATATATTTTCATGCTCCAGTATTGGGTACATAAATATTTATAATTGTTTTGTCATCTGGATTAGTTGATCCCTTTATCATTATATGTCTGTCTCTTGTGACCATTTTTAGATTAAAGTCTATTTTGTATCATGTAAGTATAGCTACTCCTGCTTTCTTCTGGTTAACATTGCTTGAAATATCTTTTTCCATCCCTTCATTCTCAGTCTATGTATAGCTTTAAAACTACATTTCTTGTATGCAGCATATCACTGGATCTTATTTTTTAATCCATTCAGCTATTCTGTATCCTTTGATTGAAGGATTTAATCCATTTATATTTAAAGTAATTGTTGATAGATAAGGATTCACTATTGCCATTTTAGTAATTATTTTCTGACTCTTTTGTAGATCCTTTGTTCCTTGCTTTCCCTTTTGCTATCTTCCTTTGTAGTTTGATGACTTTGTGGTGGTATGCTTTGACTCTTTTATTATAATCATGTGTATCTACTACAAGTTTTACCTTTGCAGTTACCATGAGGCTTACATAAAGTACCTTATAGTTATAACATCCTTTTTAAGCTGGTAATAACTTACTTTTGATAACTTACAGAAACTATAATTTTAGTTCTCCCCCACTTATAGTTTAGGTTATTGATGTTATACTTTACATCTTTTTAATACTATGTATCTAATAATAAATTTCAATGGGGAACTTCAACCTTACCCCCAGGTTCTGGGATTTTCAAAATGGTATCTTATCTATGCATAGTTTTTATTTGGTCTTGTGAAGGAAACTAAAGTTTGGAATGACCTGTCATCATCTTGATGACATTACCTCTGGATATTTTGTTTTCATTTTCTCCCTTCTTCTACTTTACTGTCTTTCTTTGCTCATTACCTCCTCTTACAAAATGAGATGTGAATCATTTTTAATAAAGGGCCACAGGAAGAAAGCATTTCAGTCCCCTTTTCCTCATGCTGGTGATATATTTGAACTAACCAGGGTCATTTATGGTGAGTAAAAAAGAAATATAGTGAAAGGCTGAGTATAATCACAAGTAAACCATGTGGATTCACCTAGGTAAGGCAATATGTGGTGCTGAGATTGGAATTTAGAGCATCAGGAATGAATTTGTCCCTAAGCTAGCTCCAGGCTAGCTAGAGTGGTCAATCCAACCTAAATCTCCTTTTAGATTGGATTGTAAGATTACAAAGGACTGGAAGTGATGGTGGGTATTTATGGCCATGTTGAATTCAGATTTATTAAATGTGTCTTGAAGAGAAGATATAGGCTAAGCCAAAAGAGGTAAAAGAGGTCATAGGCATCATTAAGGGAAAACAAAAGAGTGAAACCAACAAAACAAGCAAAGAAACAAAACAAACCCATTAAAGGGAGCCATTTTCTTTTTTACCACAGAGTAAGCTATCAATTAAAGGAAGGTTATGATTATTGTGTGGTAGATACCAAGTGATGCATTTTAGATCACTTTATTCTGGATAGCAGCTTTAAGAAAGTTATTATTCTTATTTTATAGATGAAGCATTTGGAACTCAGAGAGGTTAAGGATTGTGTCAGTGTTATACCTTGTAAGTGGTAAAACTGAGATTCAAATATAGATCTCTCTGATTATAAATTACTCAGGTGCACACAGACTAGAGCCATCTTGGCTCCATTGAGTTTGGATGGTTTGACAGATTCTGAGTGGGATGGAAGGGAGGTGTAGTTAACACATTGGGCTCCAACATGAAACTGAAGGCATGGCTTGATTAGCTATTTCTTGCCACACATCTCCTGGCTACAATATCAAGCAAGGGATTTGAGTTCCAGGTTGAGGCAGAAGCTGGCAGGAACTTCTATAAACTTACCTGTAGACATTTACTGAGGTATCATGTTGGGCACAGTATGAGATGCTAGCAACACTAAGTGAATTAGATGATCTTTCTCTGTGGCTCTGAGATAAATAGACGGTGGATATCACTATCAGGGTACTTGCTACATTGTATTTGTGTGCTTGTCTCTGTGTTTCTCTATGTGTGCTCCCTGGGAGCAAAGAGTCAGTGTTATCTAGCTTTGTGTTCCCAATGCTTACCACAGTGCTTAAAAATAGTTTCTGGATAAATAAATACATTTTGGGGGGGGTAAAGAAATAAGGAAAATACTGTAACAATTTATATATTACTACAGGGAAAAAATAGACATGAAAACAAATGTACCCATTAAAGGTGCTGTGATAAAAGTCTACACAGGAGTATGAGAAAGAAAGGTAATTAGTTCTAAGAAGCAAGTGGTGGCACAAACAAGATCCAAAAAGTACATAATTTTTGAGATAATTTTTAAAAGATAAGTAAACGTTGATTTGCTAGACAGGAATGGGGAGAGGATATTAGAAGCATTGCGGGTAGAAAAAAAAAGTTGAGCAAAGATATGGATCATGGTGGCATGGAATAGCATTGTGAATGATAGAGGTGGAAGGTTTGAGATGTTTCCTGTGATGAAAACATAAGCTGTGGGCAGAAGTTTGGTGAGAGAAAGGTCTAGAGGAGAGAATATACATGCCAGTTAAGGGGTTTGAACTTTATCTCAAGGGCAATGGAGTTTTGTTAGAAGATTTTAAGCACAAAAGAGGTTTAAATAGAACTACTTTTTGTGTTGTTGTTAAGGAAGATCTCAGCTGATGATTGTATTCAGGAATTTTTGATAAGGTCAAGATCAGAGTAGACAGTGTTTTGAGCAGAGGGAACAGTGAGAAGAATGTGGGAAAGCTAGAAATCAGAAAAAGCATGGTTCATGAAAAAATGTTCAGAGCAGAGTGACCATACCAGGAGTTCCAAAGAGAAACAATTAAGGTCAAACTGCAGCAGGCGGCACAGGAGGGAGAAGTGACACAGGAGAACTTAAAAAGACAGAGTGTAGGCACTGACTGGATATGTGGGTGAGTGCAGGGATCAGGTGACTCCCAGTTAGGCCTGTGTGACTGGGTAGACAGTTATGCCACTCATAATAATAAAAGAGGTGGGAGGAGCAGATTTGGGGAGGGGAATTTTATCGGTGGTGTTTTGTACATATTATTTAGAGATGCTTGTGGAACACCAGGTTGAGATGGTCCAGTAGGCAGAATGCAATTTAGGAATGAGGTTTGATATAGAAATGACAACACTGGCCTCAGTAGCATAGACACCAGCAGAAGTTCAGGGAGTAAAAGAGACTACCAGGGGGAAATTTCATTCAATGTATTGTGAAATAAGAACAGTAGTAAAAAATAAAATCTTGGGATATAGGAAGGGTGACAATTAAGAAACAGGCAGGGGAAGAGGAACCAGAGAAGGAACTACTGGGAGTCTACATTTTTGACCAGGCAAGAGAAAGATAAAGAAGTAAGAAACTAGAGAAATTCAATACCAAAGTGAAGACTTAAAGAAATTTAAAATTTACCAAAAAACAAAGAGGGAGAGGTGGAACATCCAGCAGAGGTAAATGCTGTTCTGAAGAGAAGTGATGGAATGGGATGAAGAATAGGTGAAGGGGTTGAGCTCATACTGAAGGTCAGACAGTGTGTGAAACTGAAGAAAAGGGGACAAATCGTGGATGGGGCAGGGAGGACTCCAGAATTAGTTATAGATTCAAGGATGGGAATTCCCACCTGTTAACCTTGGTTTTCTCAGTAAAGTAAGAGGCAAATTCATTTGCTGAAAGAGGAGGGTTAATAGTGGCAAAGGAATAAGAAAATAGTTAAAGGGGTGGAATAGCAACTTTGGGAACTGGGAGAGGGCCTAACCAGGTATAAGCATAATAAAGAAATGGGAGGATTTCATGGAATCCCATGTCCCTCCTAATTTCTTGAGGGAAAACATGTTTCTGACTATCAGAAAAAAGAGCAAAAATTTTCCAAGGTACATGCAATCAGCTAAATAAATTGTAAAACAGAGATCATATTCTATTTTAATGAAGTATGGAAACCCACAGAGTTTTTTTGTCAAAATGAAAGCCAAGCAAAGTAAGCATTGGGATATATTGGGACTAGAATCACAAGTGTCCAAACATCAAAGATGAGGGAAGGAACTAGCATAGTCCATGGATAAAAATCAATGTTATGGTGCACCCCTAGCTAACAAATAAAAAAAATACTCCAAGCCCAAGTGTAAATAGATTGTACTGCTATGCTTGTAGCAAGATATGTTTGCAGACTATAAATTTGAGGTGACATCAATTTAAACAGTTGTGGGAGTGCTTAGCAGCTCACCATAAGAGCAGTGTCAGATGGTAGATGGCCAGTCTGACCCAAAGCTAAGGGTTTTTGTGTCCTATGTAGCAGAAGGACAGCACAGAGGGTCCTTCCCTGGAGAAGTAGCTGAGTCCTAAGTGGAAGGCCAGTGTCCAACTAAAAAGAGCACTGGATCAAAAGCTTCAACCTCCTTTTCCCAGTAAAACAGACAATGTTCTGGTCAGTCTTATCAAGACAAAAGATAGAAATTAAACATCAGTCATCAATGTAAAAAACTCTTAGTAACCTCGTTATAGAAATGTACTACCTCGATATGATTTAAAATTTCTCTTGGAAACCAACAGCTAATACTTAAATACTCAAAAGTAAAATAGCAGAAACATTCTTATTAAAGGTAAGACCAAGATAAGGATGACATCATAATTATCCATTTTATACTATTCTGAAGTTACAGCCAATGGAAAAGGGCAGAAAAGAGAAATGAGAAATATAATTACTGGAGAAGAAAGAAAAAATATTATCTACAGACAATATGTATATCTAGAAAACTCATGAGAATAAATTTGAAAATTATTTGAACTAGTTAGAGAGTTTAAAAAGATGACCAGTTATAAAATTAACATAGAAAAAAATAGTAGATTCCAGAAACTATCAATTAAAAAGCACAATGAAAAATGTTCTGTCCACCAGAGTAATATGTTATAATATCTAGGAATAAATTTAACAAAAGCTCTCTCAGAGCTACATGAAAAGCAATTGGAATATTTTACCAAAGGACATTCAAAAAACTTAAATAAGTTGATGCTGCTGCTCTTTTCATGAATGGTGAAATAGTAAAGTATAACAATATTGATAATCCCCAAAGAGATATATTTATACACAAATCCCCAATTGTTTTATAAAACTAGTTAAAATTATGACTTTACCAACACGCATGAGTTTATTCAAATATAAAAAGCCAAGAAAAAACACTGAAAAAATGAGGGGGAATTTGTGCCATCAGAAAGTCATAACTTATAAATGTATGTTTGTATATTCATAGAGATAGAACCAGAAAGAAACCCTGGTACAATTAAGAAAGTAGAATGTGGTAAATTTGAAATTTAAATTGGTGAGAAAAGGGTGGATGATCCACTAGAGGAAGCAGATGATTTTTAAAGTTGCAGCCTCTACGAGAGCAGTATAAGTGCCTGCCTGGATTTGCCGGGCTCCCCCTCCTCCTGAGCTGCTGTCCCTCTTCTCCTAACAGCCCTGCTCCCCCAGCCTCCAGGCACAGCTTCCATAGCTCCTTCTGTCACACAGAAGCCACAGCCGTTCCAGCAGCCACGTAAGACTCAGCTGAGTCCATGGAGCCCAGCCTTCCCAGCAGCTGCCTGGAATGTTTAGGTAACGCAACTCAGAAGCAAAAACCTTGACCATCAAAAGAAAGGAGACAGAGAGTTGACAGATCAGTTCCTCTCTCCTCATGCCCCTCTGCTCCATTGGACTCATGAATGGGCTCTGTCAACCTCTCCCTCTGTTGACATCCTGCATTTGGGCAATGGCTGTGTTTTCCTGTGAAACTGCGGCTAGCCTGGTAACAATGCACCACCTTTGATTTTCTTTCCTCCTTCCCTTCCTTACTTCCTCATTTTCCTTTCTCCCTCTTAATGCCCTGGATCCCTTTCCCCCCAAACTTCTAACATATAAGCTTTTTCCCAGGCTCTGCTTTGCAGAGAACTGGGGCTCAGACACATTCCTGCTTCACACGTCATACTAAAATACATCATAGATGGATTAGAGCATTACAACGTAAAAACAGTGCATAAAAGATGAAAAAGAAAATATTAGTGTATCTGTCTATAAAGATGTATGATATAGAGGTGCAGAAAATCTTTTTAATCCAAGAATTTGATAAATTTGACTTTATACAATCTTAAACCTTTGCAGAAGTATTATAAACAAAATCAAATAACAAATAACAAACAAGAAAATATTTGAAATGTCTTAGGCAGAAATAGATTAACATATGTTAATAGATTTGTTAATATACAAAATGTTAATATATAAAAAGCATTTAATAAATACATTTTAAAAATCTTATTAGAAAACAAATAGACTAAGAATTTGAACAAGTAATCCACAAAGAAGAAACACAAAGAATTGAAAAGCATATGAAAAAAAATTCAGGCTTACTAAAATCAAGGAAACACAACTGAAAACAACAATAATTTATTTTTTTCTTCTAACAGATTTGATAAGATTAAAACCAAAGGCAATGCCCCAAATCGGGGAAGGTGCAACTGTGCTTTCATAAACTACCGGGAGGCCTGTAATTTGCTACATTCTTTCCAGAAATATATATCAAAAGCTTGAATTTTTTTTCTTATCCTTTAAACTAATAAATCCACATATAAAAATTTATCCTAAGGAAATGATCAGAGATCCAAGAATTATGTTGAAAGACATTTAGACCAATATGGTTTATTACTGTTGTTGTAAACAGCTGGAAACAGGACAACCAGCAAAGAAAGGGACTGGCTAAATAGATTTTTATGTATTAATAAGATGGGATTCTCTGTACCTATTTCATGTTTTCATATATGAAAATTTGTGGGAAAATGTCCTCAACATATGCTGGAATATAAAAAACTGCTTAGAAGCTACGTAAAATAAAATTTTAAGTAGAAAAACCCAAAGGATTTACACAGTATATGCAACTCTTTTCTCTCCATTAACATCTTCTCCAAGACAAAGATAAACTAAACTCAACATGTACTTTGGAATGTCTGGAAGCATGAATGTTAAAAAAAAATTTAAAAAATTAATGATGAATCACTTGGTATATTTTTTCCAGGATAATTTTTGCTAATTTCTTAATCATAAAATATTATTTTAAAATGATTTGGGGCCATAGACCTAAATGTAAAAAATGAAACTATAAAAATTCTAGAATGAAACATAGAATAAAATCTTTAGGATCCTGAGGCAGACGAAAATTTCTTAGGATATAAAAAGCTCAAACCATTTTATGATTTTAAAAAAATGTGACAATTGGACTTTATTAAAATTTTGAAATTTTGCTCCTTAAAAAACACTTTTAAGAAATTAAAAGGCAAGCCACAAAATGAAAGCAAATATTTTCAATGCATGTTTTAAACAAATTTTATCTAGAATAGACAAAGAACCCTTATAAATCAATAAGAAGACAACCCAATTTTGAAAATAGGTAAAATATTTGAATGCACAGTTTACAAAAGAAAATATAAAAATGGCCTAAGCACATGAATATATGGTCAAAAATAATTAGTTATCCTGGAAATGCAAATTAAACTACAGTGAGATACCACTACGAACCCACCAGAATGGTTGAAATTAACCGCTGATAATAGTAAATGTTGGCAAGGATGTGGAACAAGCAGAACTCACATATATTGCTGCGAGAATGTAAAATGGTGCCATCACTTTGAAAAACTGTCCTTTTTTAAAAAAGTTAAACATACCACCATCCAGTCTACTCCTAGGTATTTACCCAAAGAAAGAAAAATATATGCGCACACAAAATATTGTGTGTCATGTTCCTGACAGTTTATCTGAAATAGCCCCAAACTGGAAATAATCCAACTGATGAGTAAGTAATCAAATAGTGGTATATCTATACAATTGAATGTTTTTCAGCAATAAAAAGTAATGAATTACTGATATACACACCAATAAGAATGAATCTCAATGCAATTTTCCTAAGTAAAAGAAGCCAGATACAAAAGAGTTCATGCTGTATGATTAGTTTTCATTCTCTATAGCATTTTACATAAATGTAATCTATCCAACAAACTACTCTAATCAAAACCAGGTCTATGGTTGCCTATGGCCAGGAGTAGAGGGAGGGATGGATGGTCAAAGGAGACAAGGTAATTTTGGAGAATTATGAAAATTTTCTGTATCTTGATAGTGGTGGTATTTTCATGGATACATACATTTGTCAAAACTCATTAAATTGTAAACTTTAAATGAATGTATTGATAGTTAATAATATATAAATTATACATCAATAAATTTATATAAACATTATTTTCTTCCTGTGTTCCTTGCTGGCTGAAATCTACTCGGGCTTGATTACTCTTTTGCTTATTGCCTGTTCTCCTACTTATTATATTGTATTGCTGTAATAGACTTAGGGATTCAATTATAATTGCTTCTGTGTGTGAGAGAGAGAGAGAGAGGGAGACGGGGGTGGGGGGGAGAGAGATGGAGAAAGAGAGAGAGAGAAGAGATTGAAGATTCCAAAATGCTAGGGGATTTTTGGTGAAGAGAAATTTCCAGAGGTGTGGAATCCAGAGTACAGGTAGAGATATGGGACTTGGAGAGTGAGGACAGAATATTGGGAAAGTTGAGGTGGACTCATGAAAGTCTGACATAGCCATGTCTGATAACCTCAGATGTTCCCCAAACGAAAAATAGTATCTTCTAAGAGATGGTCCTGCATGGGTTGGTAGTTGAGGAGAGTGTGATGCACTATAGAAGTCAACAAGAAATGAATAAAGGGCTAAATTGAAACCAGTGAGGGTCAAGGGATGAGCAGGAAACTCCAGAACAAGGGGGACCCTCTCCTTGCGCTCAGTGGTTTTTCAGCCCTATCCCCTTCTGTGATGTCCATGGGGGACAGCACGCTGCTGACCATTGATTATCATCCCATCTTAATTTCTCAAATCCAAACTTCACAAATATTTGGCAACTGTCTACACTTTCAATGTCAAGAAATTAGGAAATGAAGTTGCTTCTACCCTGATTATTGATAGGTCTTTGTCTGATTTGCTTAAGAATCACCAAATCTGGTCTCTTTCCAGCTGATGGAAGAATGATACTCATGACGTAGATCCATCTCCAGTAAGCAATACCCCCGGTCTTCCCTTGCTAAAAGGAATACATTATTTTGCATGTAATATGTCCATGGAAGGTCCGTTTCCTTTCTACTGGCATGGTGAAAATGTAGTCCTACTTAGGAGGGTCCTACGTGCCTACTAACTGGGTTGTGAGGTTGGAACTGTGGCTGAGAAGATTTGTGCCAAATAAATTTATTATAATGACTTTGGTCTGTATCATCGGTCTTAGATAATTGTACTGCAGCAGACATGACTTTTTTCCAGAGGCAGACTGTTAGAATGCATGACATAATAATGCCATGATTAATCTGACCTAGCCCTCACGGGAGGGTCAAGAGGTACAAATTCACAGGCTCCTATAACTACTGTAAAATGATACACCAACATGGCATTTGGGGGTGAAGCATCAATCCTAAAATATATTGTTAAAAATAACACCTGGTGAAAATAAACACTTGGCTCTTTAGACCCCAATAAGGAAGACAATTAACATCATAAACAGGCTATACTTCTGATATTTTAATTTGGGGTTTCAGAATTTAAACTTAGATTGCTGACACTCAGCATTGCATCATTATTGAGAATACAGAAAGATTCCCCTCCCATCTTGCTTGTATTTTCCAAAACTAGGTAGAAAATTTATATATGATATTGCTGAATGATACTTTCCGAATATTAGTAACTGATCTCTATGTGATCAATCATGTACTTGATTAATCTGAATTGCGAAGATAGCAAAGAAAAGAGCACTCTTACTATTTTTTGATGTTTTGTTTCTGGTCACCGTTGTAGAAGAACTTAAAAAAAATATGGTTTCAGGAGAGAATAATTAGGAGGCTAATTAATTAAGGTCTGTTTATAGTTTTATTTTCAAGGCATTTAACTAAAAGATTCTATTTTCATTTAAGATATTAGGGCCCATGAAGGGATAGTGAGGCAATCAGGTGCAGGCCCAATTTGTTATCTGGGAGAGCAGACAGTATGGGGTCCTGCAGAGCTGACTGTACTCTATCCTTTCCTTCAAGGCTAAGAATGAGATGAAAATTCCAAAATACTAAGGATTTATAGGTGGAGAGAAATATCCTAGGGGCCCCTAGAGGCAAAGGATCAAGATACATAGGGAGGAATAGGGTTTGGAAAGCTCTATTCTGAGGGTTTTACATGTGTTACATTTAATCCTTACAATTCCATGAGATAGTATTATTATGTACCTATTTTTCAGGTAAGAAAACTGAGGCACAGAGAGATCATATGTGCATATTCACAAATCTAGTAAGTAGAGGAAGCAGGATTTTCATCTCTACAATGTGGGCCAAAATTCTTGTACGTGTATTATGATTAATAGGTAATATGTAATATTTTAAAAGTAGCTAGCATGGTGTCCTTCATATTATAGACGCTTAAGTGGTGCCAAAAATATTAAATGATATTAATTTATTTGGATTTCATAGTAAGACAAAGTCAGCTGGTGTCTATAGATTTTAAAGTCTCAAACCAATAACAAATGGTAATCCTTAAACACAGTATAAAGGGGAAATTAACACACATGCTCTATTCTTCCTGTTATATGCAGTCAGTGTGGTCGATATAGAACTCTGCTCTGCAAACCAGAATTACATGGTATGTGCAGTGGAGGACACCAGGTGGATGAGGAGGGCGAGAAAGAGGAGACTGCTCCCATCAACCATACAGAGTTCTTTGATTTGCCCTCACCGTTTTAAAACGATCAGTTAAATCAATAACTTTGGAAAGGAAGTGGGAAGATTCAAACTTTTTAGGCAACACATGGAAAAAACAATCAAATCAGTTGGCTGATAGCCTCCAATCAGTGTTTGCAAAATTAAGAAAGGAACTCCAACTGGTTACTTATTTCTTGCAGACTCTAAACTCCCAGATATTTTACTGAAGGAGTTTAACATAAGGACAGATGCTAAAGCTTGGCCCATTAATTGTTATATTTTAGTGGAAGAGTGGGGTGTGGAGCAGGTGTGGGTAAGGTGCACACTTGACTTCATACGTCTCGCTTTTTTCAAGGTGCATCTTGGTGGATTAACCTCTAAAGAAACATACTTAGTGGTGCATTTGCTTAAGGAATGCTAGTAAATTTATATCCTTTCTCCATTCACATAATATTAAGAGATTTTCAGTATTCTCCTCATTGAATTTGACATTTTATATACCATAAAGAAGTTCCACTATAGAAGATTTCTATTTTAACTAAAAAAATTGTTTTTTGCTTTTTAGCATTTTTGTCTCTTGCTTGGAACTTTGGGAAGAACGTATGAGGCCTTCCATAGTTAATAAAAGCAAACTAAAGCAAATAATCACCTTCTGGTACTTCTTTCCACATATTCTAATTTTTTAATGGAGAAAATGCATTCTTAAATTAAATATGCATAATAAGGAATACTAATAATAAGAATAAAGTGGAATATGTGAGAATGAATCTAGTGTTGTAAGCAAAATGCATTTGATTTGCAAAGGATAAAAGCTGGCTTGAATTAGTAAGAATCAGTGCAAATAAGAAAAGCCTCATAATGTTCATAAATTGTCCATAATTGTATGGATTTTAAATATAAAAGTTGGCAGTGGCAAAAGCTAAAAGCCATTAGGAGAGATACCATTGTGCAATGTACTAGGAGCAGCAAGTCACAATCTTATGAAAAAAAAATCCTCGCTAGAGTTTTCTAAAATTTTGATAACCATACTTCAGACTTATCTGGATGTTTACTACAATGCATGCATTGTTCAGCATGGCATGGCCTAATGCATACATGAATCACATTTGAAAAGAGCTACTAATTAACATGAATAGTCTTCTTCCGTGAAGGTCGTTTATTGCAAAGTTCATTTTTTTCCCCTTTTTTTTCAGGCTGAATATTGCTAAAGGAGACCTCAACAACAGCCATTAGTTTAAGAGACTAGTCTGTTTTCTCCCTGACATTGGGTCATAGTTTTAAAGAGTCTTTTTCTCTTGCCAAGAAGCCATAAAAAAATAATATTTAAAAGTAAGAGAGGTAGAGAAGAGGAAACAATCTTTCTCTTATTGAGCAGTAATCCACTCATTAATTTTTATTCTGTCATCATCATCAACTTCTTGTTATACTATTTGAAGAATTATTTACCTAAACTGTTAGACTTTATTTCAGGTGAAAGCAGTAAATTGTTCTTTGAAAACTGGGTTGCCAATACTTTTCTAGGATTCATTGGGATGGTCCCTAAAATGTTTTCCAAATAAGTGAAAACATTTTGGGACTTTGTCTACGGCCCTGGAGGAACTTCCAGAACATTTCACCATTTCAGTTTTGTGTCCAGTAGATTTTTTGGCTTATATATTTCAAGAAACTTAGCCAAGATGAAGGGATTCCCAAGGATTGTTCGGAAACAATATTACCCAGAACTAAAAATGTCTCTAAGCTCAATACCTTTAGCTGGAGATTTGTCTCCATTTGTGATGGTTAATTTTATGTGTCAACTTGGCTAGGTTATGGTACACAGTTGTTTAGTCAAACTCCAGTCTAAATGTAGCCATGAAGATTTTTTTTAGATATGATTAATATTTAAATCAGTAAATTTTGAGTAAAGCAGATTATCCTTAAACATGAGGGTAGGCCTCATTTAATCAGTTGAAGGCCTTCAGAGCTAAGACCGAGGTTTCCCAAAGAGAGAAATTCTGCCTCAAGACTGCAACATGGAAACTCAGCCTGATTTTCAGGCTCACAAATTTTGGGCTCGATACAGCAATGCCAACGCCTCCCTGAATTTCCCACCTGATGGCCTGTTCTGTAGACTTGCCAACACCCACAATCATGTGAGCCAATTCCTTGAATTCATCTATCTATATCTATCTATCTATCTATCTATCTATCTATCTATCTATCTATCTATCCATCTATATCATCTATATCTATCTATATCTATCTATCATCTATCTATCTATCTATCTATCTATCTATCTATCTATCTATCTATCTATCTATCATCTCCATCTTATTGGTTCTCTTTCTCTGGAGAACACTGACGAATCCAATACACCATTTAAGTAACACTAGTAGTAAGTTTACAGTACAAAACATGTTCTCTTAACTGCTTGGCCTGTAAAATAGAACTGGATTTTAGGCCAGGTTATCATGATATAACAAAGTGATTAAAGAGCCAATCACATTGTAATTTTGTCTACATGACACCAGATACCCTAGTTGATAAATACATACATTATTTTTACTCATCAATCTGGTTGGAATAAGTCCCTGAGAATTTTTCAATTGTGTGCAGTTTTTGATGTCTGAAGACCATGGAAGCACTGAGTGGCTTTTATTGGAATGGACTGAATCGTCCCAGTGAATCTTGGCTTTTGAAAATGACCAAGAAGTAGTTCTTACACTGTGCTTGTAATATATACTTTTTTATATTATTTTGCATTTTGAACCATGTATTTTAAAAGTCAAAATTAGTAAAAAGCATCTAATGGTCCCTTTAGCCTGCAACCCATTGGCCCAAATATCTCACACTACCAGTTTGCCTGTGAAAGGGGTACAAATGTAGTCAGTAGAAGGGATGAGGCTCCTCAGATTTCATCTTCCCAATATCCCAGTTCATGGAGTCAGTCTTCAAAATCATTATGTTTATTGATGATTCATCATGTACGAATGAATGTCTAACTCAGCTCAACAACAGAAATTTATTTTCTCACAGTTCTGGAGACTGAGAATTTCAAGAGCAAGGTCCAGCAGGGTTTGGTTTCTTTAGAGGGCTCTCTTCCTGACTTGCAGATGGCCACCTTTTTGCTGTGTTTTCAAGTGGTCTTTCTTCAGTGCATGCTTGTGGAAAGACAGATGGCATCCTTATGATCTCATTTAACCTTAATTACCTCCTAAGGGCCTTGTCTCCAAATACAGTCATATTGGGGGTTAGGACTTCAACACGTAAATTTGGTGCAACAGGGATACAATCAGTCTATAGCAAAGAGGCACTCTGTTTTGTACTCAAAATATTTCTTTATCAGATACTCTCCTGGAGACTGCAATGTTGTAGGGGGGATTGAGCAAGAGTACAAAGGTCTACAACATAAGTCAGAATGCGATACGTGCTAAAAGCAAGGGTCTACCGCACTGTAAGGGATGGAGCAGTCACATCCAGCTGAGTGATCCGGAGATGGTCCTGAAGTAGGAGCCCTTGTATTAGGCACTCAAGGGAGGTAAGGTTTTGGTCAGTGAGAGGGTGGAGAAAGGATTAGTAGTGTAAAGATAAGCATAAGAAAAGCTGTCAGGGAAGAACACAAGGATGAAAATGGTCAGGGAAGACAGGCTGGTCCACATCGTCTGGAGCTTATTGAAGTATAAGAGGGATTGTAGTAAAAATGATAGGCCAGAGAATGAGGCCAGAGAACAGAGGGGCTGAAATTTCAAGGGACTTGTTGGGAAGGCATTGGTGAGTCACTGAAAACTTATGTCTTGGGCAGTACTGGTTATTTCACAAACCTTCTTTCACTGCTTCTGAATAATACACTGCCTCAAACATCTTTACTAGAGAAGTCTGATTTTATCATTAAGAAACTGATTCCTTCAACATTGGGCCAATCCCTCTCCAGATGGAATCTTGCCCTTGTGCAGAAACATGTCTGTGAGAGATGAACCTGACAGGGGTTGGGAAGGCAGTCAGGGGAAGGAAGTGAAGAGGCTCTGAATGGAGCAGTTTCTTTAAATGAATAGCAGCAAGGATGTTGCGTGTGTTTTCCTGTTTGGGAAGTTTAACTCTTCACGGTTTGCTTGGCTGTCAGAACGCTTCACGTTTTTATTTGTGAACATACATGGTGATCATCCTTAAGACAAAAAAATCTGATGGCAGGTCCCTCGATGCCCTTGTTCAGAGCAGATGTTGCAGTCAGAGCTGGGCTTTCAATTCTCACCTCTGAGATGCTGTAAATTGCATAAGAAGCATCTCTCCTACAGTCTTCATGTTTCACATACAACTTACTAAGGTAATATTGGAGGAAATAAGTTGAAATAGACAAACATAACAGATTTGTAGATCACTGAGACAGAGCCATCATCTGCATTGAAGCAATTACAGCTCATGTGACAATCAAAATATACAAACTCAACAGAGAAATCAAAAAGAAAGAGAGGCACACCCTTAGTTCATCAATTCGGAACAGCTGCTTCAGTGTTTAGAAAAATTTTAAATGTTACTTTTTGTGTTGGGGAACCATAGAGGAGTAATGGAAGCAGAGAAAAGTGGTCCAAAGACAATGTCTTCACATAGAAGCTTTAGAAAATTTTTAAACGTTACTTTTTGTGTTGGGGAACCATAGAGGAGTAATGGAAGCAGAGAAAAGTGGTCCAAAGACAATGTCTTCACATAGAAAATAGTAGGAATCAAAGGATTATGGCACTATGCTCAATATTTTATAATAACCTATAAGGGAAAAGAATCTGAAAAAAATATATATATGACTGAATCACCTTGCTCTATACCCAAAACTAACACAACATTGTAAATCAACTACACTTCCATTAAAAAAAAAAAAGGATTATGGATTCAGAGCTGAGAAAAGAAGTTTCTCTCTTCATGGGAAATGAGTTTCTCTTGTACCACTTCTCATGAAGGGGAGATCTTCTCTCCAGCACCCCTCATGTATGGCCATCTCACCTCTCCGTGACCTCTTCCAAGGGCTGAAATTCATACATTCCAACTTGTTGTTTGGACTCTGTTGGACATAACCTAAGTCTGGATGGCAGGGTGAAAATTGGAGAAACAGCCACACTGACTCCAGGGAGATTTTTTTTTTAATGCAAACATCTGTTTCTTGAATTTGGCCATGGTAAGGCCTAGGGGACGGGAGAATTTCAATTGATGAAATAAGATCAAGAAGATGTTGCCTCACTCATTTTTTTTCCTGTTTCAGGGAGTATAAAGTCTGTGTTCCTCCAGCATCACAGAGGGAGGAAACTCTTTCCAAGTTTCCTCTGTTACTGGGTTTATGCCCAATCCTAGTTTAGGTGAGAGCATGTGAGTGCTTTTTCTTGTACTTTGCTGTCCTACAGATGTAACCTGCTTAGAAAGGACCTCCATGTATACATATAAAAATATGAACTTAAGGATAAGTTGAACAATCAACAAATTTGTATTAAGCATGTCCCATGTTCCCAGCACCAGATAATATACTAAAGTGTATTCAGAATTGTGGAGGAATGAATCCTTGCACGTAAGAAGCTTAAAGTTTTAATAGGAAATTGAAGTGACAGGAACAAAAAAGACAACCTATGATTTGGTACTAAAATGCAAAGTACCAATACAAAGAGCTGTGGATGTTTGTAATAGGAGAAGACAGGGTGGACTCCTGAAGCTGGAGAAGGCTTCACACAGGAAGTTTGAATTGTGTAGGATCTAAGGTGCTGAGAAGCTCTGAGCAGACAGAGCCTAGGGGAAACATTTCCAATGCAGGGAAACTGTGTGAACCACCAACGAAGGTTACCAAATGAACTGATTATTCAGGTGCTAAGAGCTAATTGTATGGGGAATTGTTAGCTCTGTTTACCAATGGGGAGAGAGACTTGGGAACAGGTAAGTAACAGCAATGACAATAATAGCGGACTCTCATTTAGCACTTAACAAGTTCCAGGAACTGTCCTAGGCCCTTTGCGTGTTTTAAATTATTTAAGCCTCATAACAACCCTACCAGGTAGGTACTATTCTTATACCTCATTTAGGCATGAGGAGACTGAAACACAGAGCAGTTAAGTGATTAGCCCAAGGTCACACAGGCAATAAAAGTCTGACCTGGGATGAAACCCAAGCCCCTCTAGTTCTAAAGCCCACACTCTACGATACTGAATGTCTGAGGAGGGCGGCAGCGTGGTAAGCAAAATAATATTGGCCTTTGCAAGGAGGGGTGAGGTTTCAATGTACAGCAGGGTGTGTTTGTGAGAGGTGAGGACAGGTGGGTGGGCATTATTCTCATTCTTGAACAACTCTTGGTTTTAACTTGTGAAAGCCTACAATGAATTTAAACTGCGAGTCTGAATACCAAAATTCAGGGTATGCAGACCATTTCAGGACACCAACATAACATAAAATATGCACCAAGCCCTTTTGGTACAGAAGGAAACTCATCAGAATGTTGGTCTCGAGACTTCACAACAATCCAGGCCTCACCCAGGACCAGGGTCACTGGAGAAGAGAGATATAAAAGCGAGAGATGCCTCCCCACCTCTGTGCAGCTTCTGCTCTTTTAAAGTACCTGTTATTAACTTTAAAACATTCCTGAGGCCTCTATATTTACCTCTTACATAGGCTTGGATTCCTGAATTCAGTGAAGATATAGGATTATGTGGGCCTTCTTTGCATCTCTTGGTAGAACAACCCATAGACCTAATCTGAAAAAATATATGACATCAGCTTGGTACTCAGAACAGGCCATCTGCGGGGAAGGAGGAGAGAGACAGACAGAGAGACAAAGAGAGAGAGACAGAGAGGTAATCAGAGGGGATCCAGGCTCGTTTTTCATTATCAAAATGCCTTCTTCTTCTTCTTCCTCTTGCTCTTCTTCCTCTTCCTCTTCCTCTTCCTCTCCTTCTCCTCCTCCTTCTTCTTCTTCTTGACACCATATTGCTAAAATCCCATGAGTAATGATTCATTTCTTTAGGCTTCTTTCCGTAATAAAGTCAACAAATCTTCTGACCCAAATGTATCTAATCCAGAAGTTTTAAACATAGAATCTTAAACAGAATAGTTTATTTTTCTCAAATGAATTCTTAATTATAACCTCAGTATATAAGATAAAAGGTGAGCTAGTCTGGGGATATCAGGTACCAGTAAAAAGAGAGTTTCTCTGCTGGCTTAGCCTTTGCTGTATTCTCCACCTTAGCCCCTGAGGCACCCCCACAGAGTCGCTGGGCTGTGGAACTTACTATGCTATCTTTCATGCACCTCAGTTACGATCCAAGTAACAGAATACCTGACTAATCAATGGCTTAAACAAATAAGGTTTTTTCATTTTTCTCATAGAAATAGAAGCCTGAAGGGAATGGGCTGCCCGTGTTGGTTCAGTGGCTCAGAGATCTCAGAGCTAATGTCTTTTGTGATTTTTCTTGCTTTTTGCCTCATGATCTGAAGAAGATTGCTTCAGCTCCAGACATCACATTTTTGCTCAGGGCAAGAAGAAAGTGGAAAGCTGATGCCACCCATTTCTGTTCCCTAAAAATTAAGAAAATAAAAGCTTTCCCAAAGACTTCTCTTTAGGGCTTGTCGGCCTGAATTATGTCACATGGTCACTCTAAGATGCAAAGAATTCTGGGAAAGTAAATATTTAGGTAGTCATGTTGCCACTTCAAAGAATATTTGGGGTTCTATTCTCAAGGAAGAATATTGGTGTTGCTACTGAATAGATAACTAACAACATAAGGTATAGCCTGATTTTTCTCTTTATGTACTTCACAAAGGAAAACTTTACATTTTGAAGTTTTCATGACAGAAATTGCACATAAAATTTTACTAGGAAACCGGTGATTTCTCTTTTAATGGGAGCAAGGGAGGATAGGTTCCTGTAGGTTGTAGATGGAGAAAGGATGCTGAAAGGGGATAGAGGTGTAAAGAAAATGATAGAAAAGCATTAAAGCTGAATTACTGGCAGTTCATAAGGTACTCCATGCACTCTTGAGTGAGTGCATATAATTTGTCTAGTAGGTTACCAGGTATTCTGGAACAATGAGCCTAATGTAATGCAGCTTCTTAAAAAAATAGTATGTTGTCTCAAGTGTAAGCAGTGTGGCTTGTTCAATCAAATACATTCCCCAGAAAACTGATTTGTCGAGGCAAAACGGAACTTAGATATGTGAGAGAATAGAGGTAAAAGTTAGTAAAACGCACTTGTAAATACACACACACGCGCATGTGCTCCCATTTCTCTCCCCTCCTTTTAAACAGATAGTCAGGGCACAGTTTATCCTATCTGTTTTGGGGTATAGCTATGAAACATTTTCAGTGGAGAGCATGAATGAGTGGGGACTTGTCCTGAAAAACAGAACACAAAGAAATTATTAATCATGTTTCCCTTTGTATATTTACTGTTTTGCTTCTGAAGGGAGTATCTGTCCACTAAGAGATGCATAATTAGGAGATATGCCAGATGGGTAATCAATGTGATTTTAAATTTTTATGGCAAGAGAACAGAGTTGTAGCTTGGATTTTTTTTTTTTTTTTTAGAAGGCACTTTAGATCCATGCAGTTAAAAACAAGTGTTTTGCCTTAGAAGGTTACTGTCTGCCATGAAATAATGTTGAATATGTTCTTAAATCCCCCTTCTATTTTTTAAAAACTGATGGAATAGAAGAGCTGAATGGGTCTACCAAATGGACGGGAAAAGCTATCACGCAGAGATGGGAGCCGAGGCTCCCTGCAAGCAACGACTGGGAGCTTTATTTCATCATCATCATCATGATATTAAAAAAAAAAAAAACCCATAAATTCCAGTTCCCTTCCTTTGTTTCCCAATCAATTGAGACTGACTTGTTCTCTCCATTCTCAGGTTGGAAGGAAATCTAAAGGAATTGTTTTCTGAATTTCACATTTAAGCAAAGTTAGTGAGACTTCTGCCAAAGGGGTCACTGCTCAGCCAAGATGGGCTTGCTGATGAGATCACCTGAGAGGACCAGGAAGCAGAACATATGTCCCAAGGGCAGTGCTTTTAAAAACTGTGGCTTCTGACACATTAGGGAAACATGAACTCAATCAAGAGGGTTCTGACCGTGTATTATCTCTTATAGAAACTGAGTTGCACAGAATAGAATAAAATAAAGTCACATGTAGTCAGAGTATTATTTATAAAATTTCTGTTTCAATAATATATGTGTCATTATATAAATCATATTTCTTTACGTGGGTCATGGTCAAAAAAGTTTCAAAATATTGCTGCAGGGCTAAGCATGAAAGGGCAGGGAATTCCTTGGTGGCACAGTGGTTAAGGATCCGCCTGCCAATGCAGGGGACATGGGTTCAATCCCTGGCCCAGGAAGATCCCACATAGCAAGGAGCAACTAAGCCCATGTGCCACAACTACTGAGCCTGAGCCCTAGAGCCTGCGAGCCACAACTATTGAGCCCATGTGCCACAACTACTGAAGCCCGTGAGCCTGTGCTCTGCAACAAGAAAAGCCACTGCAATGGGAAGCCCACGCACTGCAACGAAGAGTAGCCCCTGCTCACCGCAGCAAGAGAAAGCCCGTAGCATTGAACACCCAATGCAGCAAATAAATAAATAAATAAATTTATATTAAAAAAAAAAAAAGGGCAGTTGCTCTTTTCCTACAACCTCCATTGGAAGGAGAAGAGGAGGTGGAGAAAGGGGGCTGTAGAGTCTCTGGGCTTCTTTGTTCCTGTTAGCACACGCCGTGGCTGGTAGCACACGCCGTGGCTGGTAGCACACGTAACTGTGGGTGTGTACGTCCTCATTATTTGCGCGTAAATATTCTTCCACATGAAGTGGAGGAGATTGTTGCTGAGTTACTCATCCAGAAACACCATTTGGATTGATTGAGATTGCATTACATTTATAAAATAAGTTGGGAGAGAAGCAACATCTTAGTTGAATCTGCTAATGCAAATGTGTGAGGTGTGTCTACACTTATTCTAGTCTTTTTCTAGATTGCTTAGCTCTGTTTATACTATGTTGTAAAAAATCTTTTCTTTTTCACTTGTTGACATCTATGTGTTTGGCATGTTTTGGTTCTGTTGTGAATATATATATATGTGTGTATATATATGTATATTTTTGTTTGTTTGATAGCTTTTTCTCCAGATGTACTGAACTCTCAGGCTCACAGAACTTGTAGATGTCTTCCATGCGATCCTGCCTCTGTTCACGCTGTTCCTCTGTGCAGAAAGCTTCTCCCTGCATGTCTTGAGGATGTTGGCACAGTTGTTACTACTGTTCGGCTGACGCCCAGGCAGAGCTGTCTCCCAGGGGTCCTGCAGCAATATCCCCCTAACTAGTTACTCAGTTTCTCCTCTTACCCACTCACCATTCTCCACATAGCCATTGGGTTGATCTTGAAAAACAAAAATCAGATCACAAAAGCAAAAATCACTTCCCTTCCTAAGACTTCTAATGGCTTCTACTGCTTTTGCAAAAATCCAAACATGTTTCAAGACCCACAGTGTTCCCCATGTTTGGCTTCTACCCATTTCTCTGACCTCATCTCCTGAACTTTTCCTCAACGTTCATGATGTTTCAGCCACACTGGCCTTCCTTCAAACCCTCAACATTCCAAGCCTGTCCATCCTTTGACAGGTTGGCTGTCGCCTCTTCCTGTGATCCTGGGATGTTCCTGTCGTGTGGACACCACACAAATGTTTTATTTAACTTTGATTTTGAGATGCCTGTTCTGAACCCTAATATAAAGTGGTACTCTCCATACATCAAGTCACTATCCATTATCTTTAAGACTTTGTAATATCTGCTATTTTCTTATTTACTTCTTTATTATCTACTTCCTATTCCCCCACCTCCCCACCACACACTAAAATGCAGACCCCATGAGAGTAGAGACTTTGTCAGTGACCGCTATCTCCCCAACCCTACAAAGGCACTAAAGAAATATTTGTTGAATGAATGGGTAGTCCCATTAACTAGGAACTATACCAAATTCAGAGTACAGAAAAGTCCTTATCTTCAGAAACTCTACACTCCGAGGGCAGTGATGCTGTGAAAATTACCTGCTCTGTTTTAGGAAATCATTTTAGTGCTTGTGTGTGTACAAGCAGGGCTATATGCAAGGGAACCCTTTAGAAATTAATGACTGAGAATATATTTTAGATGTTAAAGATACATTTTAACTATTAAGAATATGTTCATTGTTAAGGATATATGTTAACTTGATTTTACAATGTGTTTTGAAGATTTTGCTATAGGTAAACTCAGAACCTCTGGAGCGATACTCAGACAAATAAACAGTCTCCATCCTTGAAGGAGGATGTCTTAGTGAGATAAAGGAACTTGCAACAACACAGGAAGGCAATGGACTTGAACTGCGGTGGAAAGGATGCTCTTGTGAAGGCAGTTATGGGACACTGGGGCTATGACTCAGGTTGGTCCAGTATTGTGGTGAACATTCTTTGCATTCTCATAGTAAACCATTACCAACCAATCATACTCGAATTTATTTAAATCCAATTGGGGTGAACTTAACATTCTCCCCCTAAAAGAAGTCATGGTAATTTGATCTATAATTCGGAAGCAAACCCAGGGGATGAATGAGCCTTTCTGAGGAAAATCCTGTGGAATGTTCTAAAAATGAATATAGCATGAATGAGATTAAAAGCTCCCCACCACGCAGTAGCAAGCCACCCTGACTCGTCACACCTGCCGTGGCTGTGGTTGAATTGGAATCGGGCTCCGCACGTTGCACGTGTAACGCCTCTTCCCACTTGACTCCACTGACTGAGGAGTTCCTCGGCTTGGAATCTGACGACGTTTCTGTGCAGAGTAGTGCCAGGGTATGGAGGGGCCAGGCGCCTCTCTCCTTGGACCTTTACCATGCTTCCATGTGAATTTACATTTCTGTTGGTCACAGAATCTCCTCTGAAAGAGAGAGATCCTACGTTGAATGAGTGTGGAAATCTCAGACCCACAAGGCGGAGGATGGGCAATAGAATGGACACAGAGAGAAGCCCTTCCAGGTTCCAGATAGCATGGTGGGGCCATTGCCACAGGATCTCATCAGTGCTTGACTTCTATCAGAAGTCCATCAAATGTCAGTCTAGCAAATGAATGAATGATCCCAGATTCAAGTAGAAATCCTCTGAAACAATTTTCCTTTTCTTAGAGGGAGACAGACGGTGTAACATCTGGCTTCCGAGAGACTATAAGAAGCTCGTGCTCTGGGGATTAGCAGGGTGCAGTTTTCTGACCCCCGCCCACAATATCACTTCTTGAAGTTCAAGGTCATCACTAGGAAGGTGGATTACATAAGGAGTGTCTCCAGTTGCTGGTTAAGTACCAAGTATTTAGTGGGGCAGTGGGGGTCCGCCATGTCTTCATCACAGAGGGGAAAAAGATGGTCATGACGTGGCTTTTCTGGGCCTCAGTTTTGCATTCTGTGTTCTGTGAATCTAGCACACAGCTTGTGGGAAGACATTCTGGAACCTTTTTGAAACATTGAAAATGTTGAAGTATGTGGGCCGAGCGATGGGATTCAGAATGTCCTGCTTGAGCAATGGAGGAACTGAGGGTGCGGGGCGTGGAGACTAATATCACCCTGTTTGGCCCTGAAGGATGGCTGGTTAGCCAAAGACGGGTAAGATTCCTCAGAGGAGGAACAACCTAAGACAGGCACAGTCGCAGAGGGGCCAACACGGGTGGGGCACAGACCCCCAATATCTGAGAGAGGTCTCCTGCCCCCAGGGCTGTTTTGCTCTCCACCCCCAGCTCAGATCCACACCTGCTCAACTCGGACCCAGGAAGTAAACAAAGATAATTGCCTCAGTCATGTGAGGCCTTTGATTGTTTATGAGTGTAACCTGAGAATGTTAGCCCACGAACTCAATAAAAGCAACCTGGGATGAGTCAGCAGGGCTCTTGATCCGAGAGGTCTTGAGCCCCCCGGTCCCACTTTTCTCTTCAGTCTGTGTCTGTGTCTTCTTCAAGCTTGCGGCACCCGTCACTCACCTCGAGTCGCCGAGCTGGTCTCGGCAACAGCTCTGGACTGTGTCATTTAGTCTTCCCTCTTCTCTTCCACCCTCCCTAGAGCTTGTCTGAAGAAGGCTGGAAAGCTGTTCCCCAACCCATCCCCCGACTCTAACACTTCTCAGTACCATTCTATCAAGCAGTGGCCAAGTTCAGAGTTCATGGGAAGGCAAGGTCTATGAGAACCCCTTAGTTGGGGGCCTCTTATACCTTGTCACTCTGCAGGCCAGGTCTCTGGGAATAATTTTCCACTAAACTGAGTCTATTCCTCAGTAAACCTAACTCCGAAAGTATCTCTAGAAAACTTGCTCGAATCCAAATAAGAATAACCTGGGACCCTTGACCCTTATCTAGGGTGAGGGTTTTCACGTGTCTCCTTTGTGTGGTGGTGCCAGTGTCCCCCCTAAATTCTTAATAGGTATGCATCATAGAGCCTTGACTTTATACCAGCCAGTTAGGTCAAGATGGCTCAGAAGATTCATTCCTCTGAAATATACTGCTTTGATAGGGCAGGCTGCCCACCCCATAAGAAAGAGTAGAACTTTATGAAAATTGTGATGTAGCAAAACTTGATCGAATATCTACTCTTATGGAATCCTCCTTCTTCTTTGACCAGCAGCCCTTAACCTCAATGACCATAGGCCCTCGGGGGTGACATACCAGTTAAACTTATCCTGTGATAGAGATCTTTCCACTCACTGTCTACTTAACCCTAATTGTATTGTGTAATATCACACCAGATTATCAAAATAGCTTATATGCTAAATGACTCACATTAAGGTTCGAATACATATCTGGTACCTCTTCTATATGGCATACCTGAAATTTTATTAAGTTCTCCAACCCTTAATTAAGGAAGTATTAAATGATGGCAATTTCGCCTACTCAGAAAGGGTACCCTAGGTGTTTCCGAGACCATGCTGTTTTAGAGGTTGCTTAGCTGCAATTGTATATACAGATCTTATCATTTTTATTTGTAAATTATCCAAACCATTAAAAAGAGTTTAAAATTGAACTGTATAAGGTGTTCAAGAACTGTCTTTGGCAAAGATTCTGAATAGTGAATAGAGAAATTTTTGTGCAAAATTGGTGAGGACAGACTTAAAGGGAAACTTGCTAATGAGACACCCTCGGTGGATAGCTGTGAATTGCTGTGTTTGTCACCACACACACCTGGGCCATAAGCACATGGCACCCAAATGGAGAAGAATTATGATTCTCCTTGGCTTTCAACAGCTAACAGCAGTCAACTCTGCAATAGCAGTCATATCAATGGGCAGCAAAGCCAGAAACAGAGGATCTCTAAGTTTGAAAATACTACACTAATTATGTAACTTTTGTCAATCTCAGTTTTTACCTTTCCATAGGAATTTTGAATCTGCTACAATGTTTAAGGAAAAGAAGAGAATCCACAGGGTTAGTTTCACTGGCAAATTTTCAACATTTTCAACTAAGAGTGTCCTGTTCTACTCTTCAGCAAACAATATTATATTCAGTTGAATCATATGAAACTGCTGTTTCTGTTTAAGTCAAAAACAGTAGAATATCAGCAATTTCATATGTTTTACCTAATCTGTTGTTGCACACCCTGAGAATAATGGAAAGCATCCCACCAAGTGTGAATTCTTTTGAGCCAGGAGAAGCCATATAGTGGCAATTCATGCCGCATTTCCCTTATAAAATAAAATAGTGTTAAAGAAATTAACATTATGCTTGCCCTAAGTATTGCTTTATGATAAATCTCTCCAGTGAAGTGAGTTTCTGAGTCAATGTTAAAGCCATGGCCCAAGTTTTTATTTAACGTTTCTCTTTAATATTAGAGCTCAGAGCCACCATTACAATATGCTTATGGGAACCTAGAACGTGAGTATCCAGAATGGGAACTTGCTGATCTGAGGGAAATCCACTAACCAGGTAGGTATGGAGTGGATAATTCAGTGGTCCTGGAACACTGATGGGGTCTGAGATCCTCATCCCTACTTGTGAATAATGTTGGCCCCAAGATATCTGATCAGTTGCTTGGAGTATAACAGCACGTCATTCAGGTGTGGTCAAATCCTATGAATTGAGCTGGCTTTTGGTTTTCATCCAGGAATCTTTCCAAGGGTGGCTGATGTATGTGGTTAAATCTGGAGGTAAAGGGGAGGGATATAAGTCCAGAAAAGAGATGGATAAGAGCGAGGTGGCGTCTTATGCCTTAGTTGGGTTGAGGGTGTGTCTTCTGGTCCTAGAACACGAGTCCTCAGCAGGGCAAGCAAACAGAATTAAGATTTCTTCCTCCAAAGGTTGAATCACTTAGGCAGATATCCAGTTCTAAGATGAAGCCAACACAGTAGGCAGGTTCAGCTAAAACTTCAGAGCTACTCAAGCATCAGAATCTTCCTCAGCAGATTCAGGGGCCGGGTAATTTGAGGCTGATAAAGGGACCTGGAGGGGAGCCCTGAGACCAAATAGATGGATCTGGGTCACAGGACCAAAGCCTAAGAGGGTAGATCAAGTACAAACCCACTGGACAAGAGACTATTGCTTCTGGCCTCTTAGAAACAAATAGACTGGAACCTACATGAGGAAATTAGGAAGGGGCTGGCATCCTTGGCTTATATTGACACAAAGACTCAGTTTTGAGATACAGTTGGTCAACTTTTTATCAAGTATCTACTATATCCCACATATCAAATTAGGTTCTTTAATTCTTTGAATCCTCATAACAACTTCATGAGGATAGTTTATGATTTCAATCTGAGAGAAGACAGAGAATAGAGACAAGATAAATTACTGGGATAATTATTTTTATTGGAATAATAATTGTTGGAACTCAAACTCAAATCTTTATGTTTTCTATTGCTGTTGTAACAAATTACCACAAATTTAGTGGCTTAAAACAATACACATTTATCCTTTTACAGTTTTGGAGGTCCAAAGTCTACAATCAAAGTGTTAGCAGGGCTGGTTCCTTCTGCAGACTTAGGGGAGGATTAGTTGCCTGCCTTTTTTGGCTTCTAGAGGCCACCTGCATTCCATAGTTTGTGGCCCCCTCCTTACATGACTCCAACCTCTTTTATGCATCTTCACATCTCCTCCCACTGATTCTCATCCTCCTGCCTCCCTCTTATAAGGACTCTTGGGATTAAATTGGGCCCACCCAGGTAATCTCCTCATCTCAAGATCCTTAACTTATCATGTGTGCAAATTCCCTTTGACCATGTGAAACAGAGAACATATTCTCAGGGTCTAGGGATTAGGAGGTAGATTTGGGGGGTGGGGGGGGCATTATTCTACCTACCACAGGAGGGCATGGAGGGAAGTGCTTTGAGCTGGGGAGGTGAAGGTGGCCAGACAGAAGGGAGAGTTTAAACATTCCCTGAGGCTGATGTGAAACAGGGACAGGGAGCAGAGACAGGAGTCCCTCAGTATGCAGGAACTTCAGTGGAGGTTGGCTGCAGGACACTGGTTCTCAGTGGGGAGGGACCACCGGCAGAGGGATCTCCAAGCTGCCTGGAGCAGCAGGGACCACAGACAGATGGCAAGACCAGCTCTCAGCGGCAGCATCTTACAGCTAACGGAAAGGCCATAAAGGTGATGAGCATCATGCAGAAATGCCCACTACCCCCTGCCTTTCTAGAAGCATATAAGCCAGGATTCTTGCGTGACCTCATAGAGTAGGGGAAGGGGTCCCCCAAATAATTGAGATTGACTATCTTGTTGGGTTGACCAGTGGGGACTGAGACAAGATCAGATATCACTTCAAGAGTTTCTAAGGGAATGTGACGTTGAAACTTCATACTGGTTTAAAGTCATACCTTTCGGAGTTACACACTTTTGCCATGGCCACAGACAGTGGGGGGGCAGGTAAAGGCAGACAACAAAGAGTTTCCTACCAGTGTACCCCTAGCCATCTTTATAGCCTGGAGGAAAGATGGGGGACATCTCTCTCCCAAATGCTCCATACTCGGGGTCTAAACGTAAACCAGACAAACTGCTAGTTAGTCAGGCTCCTTCGATGGCATATATTATCTGAATAAAAATAACCATATTAATAAGCGTATCCACGGGGTGGGGGGTAAAAAGGTGGCAGGGTATTCCCAAGAGGAAAATTAATTTCTTTTTATAATCCGCTGTAGTTTATTTCACATATTCATGACCCGCCCAGTATGTTTTTTCTTTATGACGAGCCATAAAAATGACAAAATACATTAGCCAAGTTCTTCGTTTCTGCTAAAATGACCATATTCAAAAATAATAACAGAGACTTGTATCAGCGATGCAAAAGATGCATGAAGTAATTGGGGCTTAATTTGTACACAAACTGTCAAGGCAGTTTTCCTCACGGCCTGCATCTTCTGAATTCATTAGTCTCTAATTACGGCCAGTGGGGACCAGCAGTTAGAAGGTTAAAGAGGTTCTGACAGGCCTAATCATTGCTCAGGAAGCTGAAAATGTATGCAAAGTCTCGGCAGATGGGGTGAGAGCGGCTTCTGCCAAGTGATAACTGTTATTCCTTTGCACCTCCAAAGCTGTCATCCTAATAGGCACATTTTAAATTTATTAATGCTCTAGTTACAATGCATACACAGTCTCTAATGGTATGTCATTCTGAGTATATAAACTGAGCAATTAACACATATTACCTGGTAATGGTAAAATTATTTGTTGCCTGTTTGATTTTTTTTTTTTTTTTTTGGTTGTCTCCTATTCCAATAAGAAGTGTCCCAGGAAAAGCTTCCCTTTGTTAAACTGGAAGCAAAGCTATATCGTAGATGAATTTCTCTTTTTGATATTTTAACCAACCTGAATGAATGCCTTCGTCCATGCTTTACCCAACCTGTCCCATCCATCACTGAATTATGGCCTCTCACATCAGAATCTAGTAGTTAAAAACATTTCAGGTGAAAGGCTTGGTCAGACTTTTGGGAAGGGGCAAAGAAAGCCAATCTTTGATGAAATGGTCCTTTAAAGTGAAAAGAAACCCAGGGTTGTATTTCTCATTTGTAACTTGATATTAACTTCTAGAAGGAGAGGTGATGTGCACTTTGCAATTTCCAAATCAAAAGTCATCAATATCTTATCCTTCTTTGGTGGCCTTCCTGACTTTAATCCTGATTGCTTTAAAGCTAACTAATCACCAGTAAGAAGTGTGTGTGTGTGTGTGTGTGTTTTAAACAAACAAGGTCTCTTGTCTTTCCTGTGACTATACCCATGACATGGGAAGGGCCTTTAATTAAATGCAGCACTTAGCGCAACAATTGTTTGCATGTAGGAGGCTGCAGAAATGGAGACAGCTGGAATGGATAGTCCCTAAATTGTAGCCTTCACCAGAGCTACAAGATTCATCAGCGGTCCTAATAGCATGAGAAGGTGTTAATCTCAGCCACAGAGCAATTATCTGTCCAGGGACTGACCGCCACTCTCTGCATCCACTAGGCCATTTCTCCTAATTGATTTACACTGTATAGGAGTAATATAACAACAAAAAAATGTTGCAGAGACTTTATGTTAATTAAAAACTGTGATTACATTTCCCTACTAGGTGATCCTTTTAAGATTTTTATACCATGCAGAAAAGACATGAAACTATTAGGTAATAAATTTTCCTTGCCTGAGACCAAATAACCCATCCATTGTGGTTCCTTTAATGGCTGGAAGAATAGCCCTGGTTGATTAACACACTTAAACTGTGTGACCTCGGGCAAGCATCCTCATTTCTCTGAGCCTCAGTTTCCTCATTTCCAAGGTAAGAAGTTAGCCTAGACAATCTCTGACCTCTGTGATCTTTTCCAGCCCTGAAAGTCCACAATTCTTTCGAAGTCTGCAGGGCCATGTAGCCAGGAGAGGATTTTACCATTGAGCCGGAGCACAAGTTAGGAGTAGGTCTGGGCTTTCATCTTCCACTTCCCGTTTTCAACTTGGAAGTTTAATCTGGTTTCTGACTACCCTGTTTATTTATAACTTTTAAAAAACATGTTCACAGTGAATTTTTCCAGCCCCTTTGCTATATTTTTGCTATATGATATATCCATTTATTTCTGGAGACAAAAAAAAAAACTGTTTCAGCATCTCTTTAATGGGAAATCCAGTGAAGAGAGTCTAGACATGCCTGCAGGGTCAGCTTACTTGTGGGATGTGGCACCACAGGGAGAAGGGACACCCTGGGGGTTCTGTGAGCTGTGCATCTGTGTGGTTTTCTCACATGGCTGCACCCACGCCTGTAAGAGTGGCCCCAATCTGTGTTACTAGTTAGCCGCCTGGCCTCCTTGGGCATCATTTCCCTGCCTATAGAGTGATAGTGCTGGTTTGACTTCTCCCAAAGTTCTTTTTCAACAACAACATTTTTCTCTCTTTTTGGTTGTGCCAGGTAGGCTCCTTTATTGAGGCTCACGAGCTCCTTAGTTGCAGCACGTGGGCTCCTTAGTTGTGGCAGGCGGGCTCCTTAGTTGCAGTTTGCCGGCTCCTTAGTTGTGGCATGCAGAATTCTTAGTTGTGGTATGCATGCAGGATCTAGTTCCCTGATCAGGAATTGAACCCGGGACCCCTGCATTGGGAGCGCTGAGTCTTAACCACTGTGCCACCAGGGAAGTCCCTCAGCAACAACATTTGATGACTCTCATTCATTCTGAGAAAAAGGAATCTCCTTGAAATTAGAGCCTTAGAAGCTAAATGGTATTTAGAGGAACCAAAAAGGTAGAGAGAGAAAGCAGGGTCCTGAAAGTCATTTGCAGGAGAAAAGTTTGCCTGAGAAAGCTTCATCATTTTGTGGATGGTAAGTCATGGTGTGGGGTGACACATTCTTCAAGAAAAAGAAAAATATTGGTTAAGACTATTAGCCAAAGTAAAAAAAAAAGAAAAAAGAAAAAAGGAAAAGATGATGGCCTGGGCATCTACCATTCACCTGTAAGTCCTGGGGCAGCATTTCCTCCTTCTTTCGGTGTGCTATCTGACTTCCTTAGCTCTCCTAGAAGTGGCACTGCTGCTCACTGCTCCTAAAGTGAAGGAAGCATGGTAGGGAGTGATCACTAACCCTCCTCTGGGCACATTCCCATCATTTTGTAGATGATGTTTCCCAAAGAATGAACCACCTACATCAGAATTCTTGAAGGGCTTGTTAAAAAGTCAAAATTCCTGTACCCTAGACCCATGTACCCAGAACCCCAAAGGGATAGACCATGGGACCCTCCATTGAAAAACAAAACAAAACAAAAAGCTGCTCAGGTGATTCTTATCACAGCTGAAGTCAGAGAACCACCACAATTCTAGAAGGCAGAAGTCCAGGCTATTTAGTTCCTCCCTCCAGAACAGCACTCTCCGTTTCACTCGTTGTGACGGACTCATAGCCTCATGGGGAAAACAGTGCCCAGCAGGGAGGTTCCTCCCCAGGAGCGAGCTCACAACCCTGAGCTGAGGGTCAAGGTTGTTGAAAGCAAGCCCAGCAATATCCAGAGAACTCCATCCTTTCAGCATAAGACTCTTCCAGTAATTGGAGCCTGGAAGCCTTTCTTGGTCGGAATCATTTTACCCAGAGCCTTCGTTGTCATGCTTCACCAGGCTTCAGTTGTAGGGCTTCAACAGCTTGTGGGGGTCCAAGAAAAGCAGTCTCCAGCTCCCTGCCCTAACTCTTACACTGCTTTACCCACATATATCCAGTGACACACATGCAAAAGGCCCGCGGTCATTGCAAGTCCTGGAACTGTGACAACCTGAGTCACTCAAGTCCAGGTGTTAAATGTCTCCATAGAGTGGAAATCTATCCGTATAATTTCCAGGTTCAGTTCTGGACCATGATTACTAGCAGCAGTGTAGCACAGTGATGTCACAGAACCCGGGCCCCGATTGTCCCAGTCAAATCCTGGCTCCACCTCACTGATCCTTGAGCAAGATGCTTACCTTTTCTGAGCCTCGGTTTGCTTATTACAGGGAGAAAATAATAGTACTTCCATCCTAAGGTTGTTCCGATTAAATGAGTTAATTGATCTAAAGTTCTAAGCAAGCACTGGTTCATGTTGGCCATGGTTAATTCTGGATCATCTATGAGCAGGCTTTGTGGGCATGAGATCTGTGTAGGAGCAAAGAGCCCTGAGCTCAAAAGGGGCCTGTCCCTGGTTTAATGCTCTGTCATTGCTATCTTAAAACTCAGTAATTTTTGAACAAAGAACTCCACATTTTCATTTTGCACTGGACTCTACAAATTATGTAGCCAGTTTCATCTACAAGACTGTCATGCTGAAATCTAAAGTCTATACATTGCCAGTAGAAAGTACAAGAGGTTATTGTTTTGTTTTGTTCTGTTTTAATAATCTTGGGGGTGAAGAGACCTTCCAAATAAGTCTCAAACCTCAAAAGCCATAAATAAAAGATAGACAGATCTGTCCTCAGAAATATCTTCTTAAACTTCTATTTAACGAATGATTCATTAACAAAGCTGAATGTCAAGCAGTAGAGAGAGAGAGGAAATGTTTTCATAGAAGCACATGAGAACCATAAGATATAAAGAGTTTCTTAGAATCACAGGAAAAAAAGCCAAGAAAAAAATGGGCAGGGACTTCCCTGGTGGCGCAGTAGTTAAGAATCTGCCTGCCAATGCAGGGGACCCAGGTTAGATCCCTGTTCTAGGAAGATCACACATGCTGCGGAGCAACTAAGCCCATGCTCCACAACTACTGGGCCCACATGCCACAACTACTGAGCCCATGTGCTGCAACTACTGAAGCCCACGCGCCTAGAGCCCGTGCTCTGCAACAAGAGAAGCCACTGCACTGAGAAGTCTGTGCACCACAGCAAAGAGTAGCCCTCACTCGCTGCAACTAGAGAAAGCCTGCACGCAGCAACGAAGACCCAATGTAGCCAAAAACAAAGGACAAACATAAGGCAATGTATAGATATGGAATATAAGTTGCCAATAAGCATATGAAAATTTATTTAATCTCACAGTCTGAGAAATACAAATAGAAACAACAACAATGTTATTTTCATCACCCAAATTCTTCCGAAAAATAAAACAATAATATACTCTCACAAAAAAATAAGTAAATAAAAATAAAGTCTATGTGTTGATACTAAAATGACCAACCCTAGCATTGCCTTATCAAGAAAGGTCAGATTTTCCTAGAGATTATCATACTAAGTGAAGTCAGACAGAGGAAGACAAATATCATATGTCGCTTATATGTGAAATCTAAAAAAGATGTTACAAATGGACTTATTTACAAGACAGAAACAGACTCACAGACTTAGAAAACAAACTTATGGTTACCAAAGGGGAAAGGTGGGGGTGCGAAGGATAAATTAGGAGTTTGGGATTGACATATACACCTACTATATGTAAAATAGATAACAGAAAATAGAAAAATAGAAAATAGACAATAAACAAGGACCTATTATATAGCAAAGGGAACTCTACTCAATATTCTGTGATCACCTAAATGGGAAAAGAATCTGAAAAAGAATAAATATATATACATATATAACTGAATTACTTTGCTGTACACCTGAAACACACAACATTGTAAATCAACTATACTCCAATATAAACTAAAAAAGAAAGGTCAGACTTTCCCTAAAGAGAATTGATTTGGTACCTGGGCTAAGGTAAATATTCTACATACATTCACATGGAGCCAGTGATTACCTGTCTTTAGGGATGTAATTTTTATTTGTGCTTCAAATGTTTAACGTGAGCTGGACTTCTGTAGTTGGTCAACTTTAAAATAGACAGTAGTCAGATCTAAAGGTTTAAAAATTATAGTGTGATTCTCAATCTCTTTAATTTCTAGTTTTTAATCTTTTTTCTCCTAAAGGTGGAGATTAAATATATTATTAGTTTTCTGCCTTCTCCAAAGTACTCATCATAGTCCTGGCATGAGTCATTTGTAAGTAAATAATTTTAACTATGACCAATAAGGTGATCATTCGCCTTATGACAGATGGTGAACATATCTGGGTACCAATGAAGTTAGTATATAATCAGCCCCTTTCCCCATCACATATTTTGATTGGCTCAGTTCATGAGCTTTGATTAAAATGTAAGAGCCTGGTTATATAGGGGACACTACTGCTTTTTTTTTTTAAGATTGATTTATTGATTTATTTTTGGCTGTATTGGGTCTTTGTTGCTGTGCACAGGCTTTCTCTAGTTGTGGCAAGCAGGGCCTACTCTTCATTGAGCTGTGTAGGTTTCTCATTGTGGTGGCTTCTCCTGTTGTGGAGCGCGGGCTCTAGGCGCATGGGCTTCAGTAGTTGCAGTGCATGGGCTCAGTAGTTGTGGCACACAGGCCTAGTTGTTCCCCAGCATGTGGGATCTTCCTGGGCCAGGGATTGAACCCGTGACCCCTGCATTGGCAGGCGGATTCTTAACAACTGCGCCACCAGGGAAGCCCACTACTGCTAATTTTTATTGAAATTGCTAGGAACCATTCCATGAAGAGCAAAGGATTTTTCCTGATGATATTCTACCGTAGGCCCTTATTAATTCCAAAATATTGGCATTGCATAAACGTCAAAAATCATTTTATCAGTGCCTCATTTTACAGTTGATGAGACTGATACCCACAAAGGTACTGATTTCTCAAAGGCATGCAGTTCATTGGTGCTTAGCAAGGGGTTCACCAATGTCCTAGGTCATTGGACAAAATGATGGGTCAGAGTCTGGGGTACAGACCACTTATTCCAACCTGGACAATCCAGTGAAAACAGGCTGGAGCTGGTACTGACTACCTCCAAGGCAGCGACACGGACATCTCAGCCCCAACTCAGCTTCCATCCAGCCTGGGAAGCTCAATGGGACAGAGGCTTGAGATTTCTTAAGCTAATGTTTTCTCTCTCCCCTTTCATGTCTTCTGTTTATCCACATGTTCTCTGGGAGACCTGCACTGCAAGTCTGCCTTCAAATCTTTCTGTGTCCACATCCAGACCAGCTGCTTTGGCACATAATATTGAGTACCAGCAGTCTTTGCTTCTGGCACTGTGAAAAGCAAGTCCTATCTAACTGAGAGGAGGAGACCCCAGGGTCCCCCAAGAGCCTTTGGTGAGTCCAAGAGAAGGGTGAAGTGTGAAACTTACTACTGATTCTTCAGAGGTTTAACTGTGAGCCAGGAGTCTTGCTTCCCCAGATGCCCTACGACTCCTTTTGAAATCAGTTCCATTTATCTTTTCACTTGCTCTCTTACTTGGAGAGACATCCCTCCTTGCCCCCATCCTTTTTCTCTGGTCTGGCACTGCCGGGGAAAGGGCAGGGGACTGCTGGGAGCCAGGCCCCAGTGCCTCGTATCAGTTGTTCCTTCCAGAGAAGCAGCGGGTCTCCTAGCAGCCGGTCCATGCCACTGCCAGGACGGCAGGAGGTGGGCATCAGCACACAGGCCCAGGGGCGCCCCGTTTCTTGGCAGTGCAGATGCTGTGATGTTTTCAGAAGGCCTTCTTCTTTAGGTGCTACCTGTCAGGTGAGGGGATTGAGAACCTGGGGCATCAGGACTTCAGTTTACCAGATGGAGCTGAGCTGATGGTGGGGCTGGGGGTGAATTAATTGCTACACGGATTCCAGTTGTTCACTTGAGAGTGTGAAGCAAACACAGGTCCTTCAACTGGGCTGGGATGAGGGTCAGCAGAGAGGGATGCAGGGGGCCTCACAGGAACCTGAGGCAACAGATTCTCACTGTGTCACTGACTCACTTACATTTTTGGTGGAATCACATCACATCCTATCAGGAGGCACAGGGATCTGGGGTCTTTCTTACTGGATGTCCCTAATGTTGGTTGCCCTTGACTTCATGGGATTCTTTGGAGCTTCCAATAATCCGAACTACGTATAGACAGGAGTGAGGGGAGAGAGTGATATTTTCTATGGGTAGCAGCTCATAAGATACCGTTTCCAAAACTGAAAATCTCAGAGACATTTGGCATTTTCTCTTACTGGCTATGTGAACTTTGAAAAGTTACTTAATCCCTTTTTTACCTAGGTTCCTTCATTGGAATTGGGGATCAAATTTGTACTTGTTTCATAGGGCTGTTAAGTCATGTAAATGAGATAAGATATGTAAGAAGTTTAGAATAGTGCTTGGGACATAAGATCTTGATAAAAGTCTGTGATTGTTTTTATCATTATTGGTGTGTGATTTGTGTGTGGTTGTGATGTGTGGTGTGTGTGTGGTGTGTGATGTGTGTATGTAGTGTGTGGTTGTGATGTTGGGTGTGGTGTGTGTGTGATGTGTGTGTGTGCTGTGTGGTTGTGATGTGTGATGTGTGGTGTGTGTGTGATGTGTGATGTGTGTGTGGTGTGTGGTTGTGATGTGCGTGGTGTGTGTGTGACGTGTGTGTGTGGTGTGTGACTGTGATGTTGTGCGTGGTGTATGTGTGATGTGTGATGTGGGTGTGTGGTGTGTGGTTGTGATGTTGTGTGGTGTGATGTGTGACGTGTCTGTGATTATTGTGAGGTTGCGGTGGACTGCACCAAAGATGTCACAGTCCCTTCATGAAGAGCCAAGTCATCATGTTTTGGTTAAACAGGATGGAAAGAGAGAGAAACTGACCCCTTGCTCTGGGATCCTCCATCCTGATGGGAAAAGGAAGTCAGAGTTATCATATTTAAGGAAACATTCCAAGAATTACAAACTCACATCGCACTGCAATCTGAATCCCACGTCATTATTCAACTGTTGGCCCAGGTTCCCAATTATCAAGCACACCTTGAGCTCTCATAAGCTAGAGAGATGGGGGCCTTGCTTATTCACTCACCAATTCATTTATCCATTTAACAACTACTTGTGTGTCTACTCTATTCCAGCCACTAGATAGTGCATTGACTAAGCCAACAAAAATCCTTGCCTTCAGAGAATTTAGATTCTAGTTGGGAAACAGACACATAAACACATGATTATAAAGTATACTATCATGTGGTAAACATATGACATAAAGCAGGGTTAAAGGCTAAGTATTCCCTGAAGATGGGATGATCTGGGAAAGCCTTTCCAGAGGAGGTGATATCTGAATAGAGGCTTGAATGAGTGGAGGGAGGGTGTTAGAGGCAAAGGGAAGAGGCGGTACAAAGGCTTTGATTGACAGCTGAGTGAAAAAGGCAAAGGAGACGGAGGTTAGAAGGCAGGCAGGGCTAGAAAATAGGCAGGATAAGGAGCTTAGATTTTATTCTGAGTGTGATGGGCAGACATTGGAGGATTTGGGGTGGGGAGAGTGGGGGAGAATGGCATGATAAGACTCATGCTTTGGGAAGATCACAGTGATGATTGCTGAACAGAGACTAGATTATGTGGGGTTCAAGAGTCAAAGCAGAAACCAGTTAGGATGCTGTTATACAAACCCAGGCAACGACTCCAGGATGATGGGAGTGGGGATGTGAGAAGTGAGGTTATAGCTAGTAGAATTTAATTCTGGCGTATGTGAGAGAAAGAGAGGAAGCAAGGATGTCTGCTAGGTTTTTGTCTTTTTTTTTTTATAGATTTATTTATTTATTTTATTGGCTGTGTTGGGTCTTTTTTGCTGGGCGCAGGCTTTCTTAGTTGTGGTGAGTGGGGGCTACTCTTCGTTGTGGTGTGCAGGCTCCTCATTGCTGTGGCTTCTCTTGTTGCAGAGCACAGGCTCTAGGTGCGTGGGCTTCAGTAGTTGAAGCACATGGGCTCAATAGTTGTGGCTCACGGTCTCTAAAGCTCAGGCTCAATAGTTGTGGTGCATGGGCTTAGTTGCTCCGCAGCAGGTGGGGTCTTCCTGGAGCAGGGATCAAACCCATGTCCCCTGCATTGGCAGGCAGATTCTCAACCACTGTGACACCTAGGAAGCCCTGTCTGCTAGGTTTTTGATCTGAGCAATTGAAAGAGTGACTTGTCCTTATCTGAGATGGGAAACATAGGGAGAGAACCAAATATGGCAGGGAAGCCTAGATTCCTGCTCTGCATTGCTTTGGTTAGTATGGAGATGCCTATTAGACACTCGAGAGGAGGCATCAAGTAGGCAGTTGGATAAGTGAGTCTGGAGCTCAAGGGGAGATCAGGGGATGGAGATACAGATAGGGAGTTGACAGTTATCATAGACTTAGCATTAGGTGGGACCAGTGACATCTCCATTTTCCTAGGTGAAAAAGATTGAATATCAGATGTTTCTTATGATTCAACCTGATATTTAGCTGCATGAGTGAGAGAGATAACAAGGGAAAGTAGAATACAAGAGAAAAGGTACAAGGACTGAACCCAAGTTACTCCAAATACTAGAAGTTAGGAAGAGAAGGAAGACCCAGCAAAGGAGTGTCCTAGGATGTAGGGAGAAAACCAGGAGTTCCTGGGAACCAATAAAGAAAGTAATTTGAGAAGGACAGATGGAGTGTATAGTGTAAAACCCTGCTGAGCATTCAGAGGAGGGCACACAAAGGATAGTGAGATATTGAACCCAGGGTCACCCAGTGAAAGTTCCTGACCAGGAGGAACTGTCAGACCAACTGGGGCACTTCCTGCTGCCCCAGCAGTTTTTTAGTGCCTGAATGCAACCTTGATGTTTTCATTTTGGAGGATGGCAACTCATCAAGAGTACGACAAACCTATCATGAAGAGGCTCCTTCTTGAGGGCAGTTAAGAGAAGTATTACCTTATATTCCCTGAATAATAATATTAAAGCAAATGAAATTCCCCATTCAGGGCAGCCTCTCCTCAGCTCCTTCCTTTGGATGAAGCAGGTAACCTCCATCCCTGACAAACCCTGTCATGTCTGAAGCCATATTTCCCCAGGAGCATCACCTGTGCATTTCCTTATAATTTCACCTCCTAGGATATGAATCATGAAAAAGATGATATCTGAGTGGCCCAGGAACCGTGGCCTCACTAGCCTGCTGCCCTGGAGGGACTAGCTTAGGAAGGAGTGATGGGGAAGGAAACAGGCAAGGGACAAGTTGTATTGCAGGGTATCAAGGGGACAGTGGTTGGTTAAGTTGTTTGGACCTGTGAGAGAAGCGAATTATAGAAATGGAAATGAGAAGAGGGAGAGAAAATCAGGACTAAAACATGGAGACAGTCTTGACTCTTTTTATATAAAAGGCAGCGGATTTCCAGGCAAATATGTGCTTTTACCACATTTACTGCCATCAGTTAGCGCAAACAAAGAACGTTACTGTGGAGCTGGACTTTGGGTAAAACATTAACAGTCTTTTCTCTGCGGTGTCTGTTTCTTTCTGGGCTTCCACGGGGGGAAAGGAGGCCAGGAATGGGCGTGCGGTGCCTCTCCCCCTGAATGGCTCCCCGGAGCCCCTCTGCGTTGTTCATTCATCCATGAGACCACGTGTGCCCAGCACTGAGGTGGCAGGGCACAGGGTTCAGAGATGAAAAAAGCCACAGGGACCAGGTAGCAGGGCGACGTGAAAGTCTTAAAGGATAGCAGACTAAGAAGAGACAATATAAGGGGAGTAGCGTTCTAGTTCTAGAGAAAAACTTAGAATGAGACTGACTCAAGTCCCCTATTTCTGTAGCCTTTTCCCCACTGCAGGACTCCTTCTGCTTCTGGGTCATCTCAGGAGCTTGGATACAAGAGGTTAGGGAGTGACTGTGTTGGGCCAGAAGAGGACCATTTGGAGACAGAAATACTTGCCCTGGGGAGGGGAGAGGATTTGGGGGTGGGATTTTCAGAGGCTCTCAATTCCCACTATGCAGCACTATTTAAGCTGCTGCCTAGCTTAAATATAAGGCAACTCTCTAGAGCAGTTTGCTCTCACCCAAAAACGCCTTGTGGGATTCGTGTTTC
This sequence comes from Hippopotamus amphibius kiboko, assembly GCF_030028045.1. NCBI lineage: Eukaryota > Metazoa > Chordata > Mammalia > Artiodactyla > Hippopotamidae > Hippopotamus > Hippopotamus amphibius. Next base: position 162,358,511 of record NC_080188.1, on the reverse strand, counting down.
CAAAGGGAGAGTTGAGGCGGACACCTCTCACTCAGTTGTGATGGATACCTACCTCCATCCTACTGGGTCATGCAAATGCTAAGCGTCCTCTCTTGGGACACATTCCCCAAGATGCCAAAATCCACCAGAGAATCTCTCTGGTCCTTCTCTAACCAGAAATTTGGTTTCATGTGTTCAGTTGGCCACAATAAAGTATGGGAGGGAGGGGGACCAGGTAAAAATGTTAGATTTCTAATAGGCTCTCTGACAAAATTCAGCCCCCATCCCCAGGTGAGCAAGCCTTGTAGTCCTTGCTGATGAAGTCACTTCATGCCTAAGGGAGCAAGACAGATTGGGAGAGACAGAGGTCCCACTGCCATCCCTTAGCTCCATTTATTTTACTTTCTTCTGCTGTTTCTTTTTTCCTCCAGGGGGACCAGGGGGAGCAGTCCTAGGGCAGCTTCAGAACAAGGCTTTTTCCGGGAGGAGGGCAGAGCCCCCCTCCATCCAGACATCAGACCTGTTTGAAGACACCTGGATGCACTTGCTAAGGTGCCAGGAGAATGGGGGATAATTAGGAGGAATCTGGCATGACTGGGGATGGGGCCCAAAGTTCTTGTCCACAACAGCTTTGTCTGCTATTGATTGAATGTACCAAGCACATGGATTTAAAGCCAGTTCTCAAGAAGCCCTTCTTGGCTTTTCCACCAATTTCCTCCCCATTCCTACTGTTCGTCAGCATCTGCAAATTAGAGAACAAACTCCTGTTTGTCCAAATGATTGCTTATTTACCAGCCCCTCACCCTAAGGCCGCTAAATGAGTATGTCACTCAGTTAAAAATGATTTGTTTATCAAATCCTATTTATGTCTCTTCTATATCCCTATTTGGTATAGAATTAATGACTCCAAATGAAAAGGTTCTAAGCTATAGTAACTTATCCCTTGAGTAGCACCAGACCTGGCTGTATTTCAGTGTTGATGACAATAGCAGCAGTTATGCTAGTAACTACTAACACAGCTGAGTACTTTATATGTGCCGGGCATGGTGCTCCGCACCTCGCATGCACTATCTCCTTTAATTCTCATGAAATCCGCAAAGGTAAATATTATTACCTTCATTTGCATTTAAGGAAACTAACGTTCAGAGAGTTTGTCAACTAACTGACGTCAGAGAGGTGGTACTTCAGAGGCTCCCTCTTAGGCCCTCACGAAGTTCTCTCAGCCAGTGTTTCTCAGAGTGTGGCTCTAAAACCACTGTAATCAGAAAGATTCGGGGACTTAGTTAAACTTCAGATTCCTGGGCCCCTCTCAGACCCAAGTAATCAGAATCCCTGGGAGGGTGGCCTTGGAATATGTATTTGTAAACACAGTCCCCAAGAGACACAAACCAAATTTTGAGACTCACTATCATCTGTGACTTTTGAGATGTTTGAAACACACTCTGTGATCTCAGTGGCCAAGGAGCGGGACACTGGGAATGGAGTGGTTAACCCTGGGAGCAGAATTGGCCCTCTCCACCCCATGGAGCCTGGGGAAGTTGGGGGAAGACCTATGTTTTAGTCCTTGATCAAGCTTATGCTATTTATTTAATCTCTCTTGGCCTCCATTTCCTCGACTGTAAACCAGGAATGATACTTTTCTTTTTAAGATGGTTGTGAAGATCGAAGGAGATAACATATGTGAAAGTAGAATCACATTTAAAAAGGAGAAAGTGCTCTACAAATGTGATATTAATCACAGGTTTGCTTAGAGTCAGGGGAGGTGACCAGGGTACTGTTCATAGTGCTGGGTGCTTTGTGTGACCACAGAGAAGGGGGAGAAAGCAGTGGATGCTCCCAGGGACTGGATATCTTGGGATCTATCTAACCTCGGGGCTATTTCCTCTACAAATCACAGGAATTTACTCCCTGTAAGTCAAGGAGGCACATTTTCTATTGGTGCTGGGCCTCACTTAGCAAGCTCTTTCACATGGGACCGAGGTGTGCTTTCTGCCTCAATTTCCGCCTTCTGGTCAGAGAAGACAAAAGCACCTTCCCCTCCATGGTCACACCCAGTAGCCAGAATTACTCAGTGTTCTCTGTGTACTGGGATAATTATCACTTATTTAATCCTCACCAGAGTGCTATGAGGTTTCCACTTCAATTGGACCCATTTTATGAATGAACAGACTTAGGGAGTTTAGTAGTCTGCCCAAGCCAGTTAGTGGTAGAACTCCAGGACCCATGTTCTACAACCACACTCCCAGAAGAGGATGTTACAAGAAAGGTGTGCTAAGCTTTGAGCTGTTCTGAGGTCTCTGAAGAAACAGCCATATTTGAAAGCAACCTCTGCTTTTCCCTGACCCTCTAGATTGCGGCCTGAGTTATTCAATTAAGGAGGGAAATAATTGGCAGTGGAGAACGCCTCTAGCAGTGGTAATTACCTCCAGCGCCTTGTTGGAATAGTCAAGCTACATTTCAGCTTATGCTGTAAAATCTTAATTATAATATAAACAGCTGCCCTTCAGCCCTGTGGGGCAAGCTTCCCCCCACTCACCCTTCCTTCTCTGGCCTCAGCCTGGTGCCTCTCTCATGAGTCGTCAGGGAGGTTCAGGAACAGAAATGGGCTTCGGAGAGGAGGGGAGCTAAGGCCAGCATGTGCCGTGGGGTTGGGGAGATTGAGCTACAGGGAGTCTCTGTCAGGACCCCATTCTCAAGTGAGGAAGCCAAAGGCAGCATCCCCATCTTGGTACCACTCACCCAGAGTCTCTCAGTAGGTAGAAGGCCTCAGAAGTTAGCAGCCAGCATAGTGCCATTTGGCTTGGATAGGGTTTAGCAGGATATAGTGTCATTTTAGGGTAATATCTATTTTCATTTATTTCCCTATAGGGAAGAGCAGAGTCTTCTCTTCTAGATCCAGACTCCATGGTCCTGCATGGGGCCATATGGAGTGCCCAGCACTCTCTAGGTTCTGTGCTAGGCATGGTCATGAGTGATTCTTCATTTAAGCTTCACAGCATTGTATACATGAGAAATTAACATCCCTATCTGGCTGTTGAGAAAAATGAACTTTTGAATTTAATAAGAGATATGGCTTGAAATGCAAATAACTCTGTGTGAGACAAGTTCAGGTCGGTTGATGGAAATTAGATACTTTTGTTCAAGTAGGAGGATGGGTCGCCACCAGGCACCGAGAGGGACCCAGAGTAGGGTGCTGATGAGCGGGGGAGGACACAGAAACCAGAGAGGCTGAAGACACTGCTTTGCTGAGCTCACAGACTTGCCCATGACTTGTCCTGAGGCCCCAGAAGGAGATGATTGGGTTTAGAACCTGGACTGAAAAGATCAGGAGTTAGTCAGTGTGGTGAGGTGGGGTAATCTGGTAGTCTGGGCTGCCTCTTCAGTCCTTGTGCGCCAGATGGAAAGTATGAGCTCCTCAGTGGTCTTCAAAGGAGAGTGAGCAAGATAATCTCCTGAAGGGCAGGGATAATTATTTAAACTTTATTTTTTTAAATAATTTCTTTTTAATTTCTGATTTCCATGTGTTTTATAATGGGCATATGTATAATAGGACCTTTATCCTCATTTATAGACAAATAATTATATGTATATTTATGGGATGCATGCTCCCATGTTCAAGAATATTTTACAACTTAGCGTTTATGATCAAAAAGTTTAAATTCTACTGGGCTAGAGGCTAACATGCTTACTTGGATTTCTAGCTTTAAAAAACAATGCTCAAGAGGTAATGGCTCATTTCCTTTGCTGATGACTTGGAGTGGTAATAATTATTCCTAATGGAATATCTGTTGCTTTGCTCTCTCATTTACTCCTGCAGAAGCAAGGTAAAGTGGTGTCCAGACCATGGATACTAGAGCTGGATTACCTGGATTCAATTCCCTGCTCAATTGTCTGTTGGATGTGTGACTTACGGTAAGTTCCTCAGTCTTTCTGTGTCTCACTGTATTCATCTGTTGGATGGAGCTCACAGACTCTAGTCTACGTCATAGGGCGAAGATAAGATGAGTTAATGTATGTAAAGAGCTTCTAACAGTGCTTGACCTTGAGTAGCAATTCATAATGTTACGTTAGCAAGGTGGGATAAGGAAAGATAAGGAAATGGGGGTTCAGGGGGAGCTGACATTCCAGCTGAGGTCTGATGGATTCCAAAGCACTTGCATTGGGATCCACAATGGAAAATATTCTAAGTCCTTACCAGCAAGCAGATGAGAACATATAACTGCTCCTGCTTCTAAGATTCTGTAATTCTCATCCTCCTCTCTGCACCTGTCCCCAGCTAGCACAGAGGAAGGACAACCGCACATTTCCCTTTAGTTGGAAGTAGCCCCACGAGTTGGGCCTCACTGCCATCAACCTCAAAAAGTGTGCTATTCCATCTCTCTATGGCTCTCCAGAACTTCCCCAAATTCCTCATGGTGTCTTTCTTCCAAGGTGGGATACTAGAGCCTTCTGGAATGCAGATCAGACAAGCCAGAGGAGGAGGATGTTGCAAAGGACTCCAGCAGCAAAGGGTGCGCTTCCACTGGGCACACCGGGGAAGATGTCTGGGTAGAAGGACCTGGGCTGGACCTCACATCTGTGCCTCTTCCCTCTAGGGTTCCTTGACAGCCCTTGAGAATGACACCCACATGTTCAAATTCTATATAAAATCTGGGAGCAAAGTATCATTGTTGTAGAGACCTTGAACCCCTTTGGAAGGTTCTGTCAACTTAATAGGCATCTTTGGTTGCTCTAACCCAAACCTTTGCCCTGACAGCAGCTGCTGGGTGAGTCTGAGGCTCATCTAATCTGTAAAGAGCTTCGGATCCAGAGCTTCGAGGTCGGGAGAGTAGGAAACTCTGATGGGGCATTCTTTTCTATAGACTCCTAAAAGCAAGCTTGCTGGTCATCTGCCAACTCAGCCCCAGCTCTAGACACTGGCCTCCTGCTTCCCTGCTTCTAGAACCACCTGTGGCTCCATCTCCCATTAACACGACAGAACAGATTCCCTGCCCACCTCCCCCAGAAGAACATAGCCTTTGGGGATTTTCTAAGGGTTTTTAGTGTAAGTAGCAGTCAGAAGCTAACACTAAGTAAAATTTCCAGAAACAAAGAGAAACTTGCAATGTTTCAGGACACTTTAAATGATGCACTTGAAACGAATGGCTTGCATTAGGATCTAAATTAAAGTCCTTGAGTGGCTTTTTGTATTTTTTCTTTCATGTTAACCTGACTACAACTTTATCTTCTCCATTCACTTCCAGGAAGTCCTTCTGTAATGAAGAGTTGAAGGCTGAAGCCCACGCTTACTGAATGTGGGGCAGGCTTGCCAGCTCCATCTTGTCAGTTATCTCTTGGTGGATGGTGAGACGAGAGAAGCTTCTCTCAAGAGATAATTCAAATAGTGCTTTAAGAAATCCTCAGCCAATAAAAAGTTGCTAACAGAAGTATAAGGCTTCTCTCTGTGTCAGTTTTCTTAACCTCCTAATCTCAAGTGTCCAATTATGAGTTTACAAGCCTTTGGGGATGGCTGTCTTAAGTACATTGAGAGGAATGGTCATGTTCTGTGTGAGCAAAAATACTCAAGGCTGGTAGTAGGAAAAGCAACTCCCTATTAGGTCTTTCATAAAACCAGTCCCTAAAGTAGAAAGAATAGTTCCCTCAAGACTTGCCCTATGGACTGCCTTTCACGGGCTGGTTCATATTTTTAAGCCAATTTGTCTGGAAATAAATCCCTTTAACACACTCAACTAACTCCAAGAGGCGTGTCCCATGGGAAACCATCTTCTTAAATGAACTGTCTCAAGAAAGGTTTTAGCAGAAACATTGTCAGTCCTGGAAATTTTACCTTTGGGGGAAAAATATATATCAGGGATAGACTGCTTGGAGACATAGAATACGTAGAGTTTAAAAACTGCCAAATTGAATTCAGACACTTAAAAAAAAATATTCATGTATCTGGTTATGGAGTTGGCATTGGAAGAAACAGATTTCTTACACAAGCCTGAAGCTCAGTAATGGTTCGTTTGACCTGAGCTCATTGGACAGAAGTTGGGTTTATTGTCCACCACAGTTTCTTCCCATCCAGCCAGAAAAGTGGGGGGCTCAATCTTGGGATTTTTTATCTCTCCCTTCTTCCCTCTCTCCTCCCTTTTTCCTTCCTTCCTTCTTCCTTTCTTCCTTTCTTTCTACCTTTGAGGGTAAAAGAGTATATCACAAAAATTAAAATAAAGCCTTAGGAGATGACAGTTTTCTTGATTTTGGTTGGTTGTTTCTTGGGAGGAAGCTTGTACACCCTTATCTCAAAAATGGAGATTTTATTATTACATATTTTTATTGAGATATAACTAACATACAATAAAGCTATCTAATTTACAGAGTTATTTTGAGTCATCAGTTAAATAAGGTTAAATTAAAAAAATGTGAAAGTCTCTCCATACAATGTTCAACGTTGATTGGATTATAAATATGATGTAACCAATGATGCCACTTTTTTATTTAAAAACCTTCACTGGCTCCTAATTTCCTACAGAACAGGCTAAAATCTAAGGCTCAAAACCTTAAGTTGCTTAATAATTCAACCTAATCCTCCTTTCTAGTGTTATCTGCTGCTACCATCTCTTATATACACCACTTGTCAGATAAGACTAGGTGACAGTAAACCTTCCTGTCTCTCAAATTCCTCCTGCTACCCCATCTCTGCCTATCAAGCTCTTGCCCATCCTTCAAAGTCAGAAGCGAACTCTTCCATGGAGGCCTCCTGATCGCTCCAGCTGGATTTATTTACTTTCCTATGGCCTATCTCATTATGCTATATAGTTTCTAAGGAATTTGCCACAGTCCGTTTTGTATTAACTACTGATCATGACTAGCTCCCTACTTTCATAAAATTTCGATAAACGTTGAGCATCTCTAACACATGAACACAGAGCAAGGCATGGGGAGGGGCTGGGTAGAGGTATAGAGATGAGTGATGTGGTGTTTGCTCTGGACGAGCTCAGGGCCTGCCTTGAGGTGGCAAGACCCCACCGTGCACGATGCTGTATCTCCAGTGGTATCTACAATTTCCATGCACACCAGATACAGATGCTAATAAAATCAAAGAATGTTAAAGGTAAAAAAGATCAGAGAGTTAAATGTCACTGCCTCATCTAGCAAAGGAGGGAATTAAGACTTGAACAGGTTAAATAATGTGTACAAGATCACCAGAGACTTCAGAGTTATAAGTAGAACGCTGTAAGTAACCGCAAACTAAACTGGGAAGAGTCCAGCTGGGAAGATCAGGCATAGGGACTGGTTTGTTTGTTTGTTTGTTTCCCTAAAATCCAGAGTTGCCCTTGGTCCCAAGAAGTGCATTTTTGTTCGTGGAAATAAATACCATTTCTTATGAGAGGCTGCTTTCTGGCCTCAGTAAAACCTGGGTTTGCCTTCTACCTCAGCCCCTTTCTGGATGGATGCCTTGGGATGAGACATTTAATTACCTCTAGCCTTCATTTTCCTCATCTGTGAAATGAGGATGGCATTATTTGTTTCATGGATCATAATGAGGATTACATTAATATATGAATTAGATTAATATATGAAAAGAAAATGAGTCTCGCCCCTGTCCCCTGGGAAGTGTCGGTCGCAGTGGTGATGGTGGGATGGGAGAAAATGTTATGACTCAAACACACCTGCAAGGTAGAACGAACTTGCTGCTAATGGTTCTTGTGTCCTGAAGATGCCATTTGTTAACTCAGTCCCCTTGTAATTTGTGAAGTGTCTGCATTTTTAGCTTCTGGGTTTCTTACCCCCATATTTATCAACCAATCCCTTGTAGCATTTTGGTAAGTCATGAAGAAATTCATTTCATCATAGTTTTCTGGATTTCCTTTTTCCTATTCAACCAAGCTCTGTGTTTTCAAGCCCGGTGACCCATTGCAGGGTGAAGCATACAGTGAGGAACAAGAGAGATGCTCTTATAATATGAATAATTTTGACCCTTCTCCCCCCCATTCTATCTAATGTGTCTTTTTCTACATGCTCCTGGTATCCCTAGGAACTAGTCCTCTTCCCTGAATTACTGACCACATCTTCTTACCGATTTCTTGAGATCAACTTCCTCTATTGCTTTGTAAGTTCAGACTTCCTCCTTCTCAGCCATGCTTCATACTCATTCTGTGCCTCAGTTAACTGCTCCAGGAAGCAACCTGCCTAATTCCAAGTTATCTTGAACATTAAGCAGCCAGGCCCTTCAAGGTGTCTCATTTCCAATGATAAGAAATAAAATGGTGAGGGTAGAGAATGGAGGGGTTGGTATTCATGGCAGAGAGGAGAGAGGCTGCCTGTGGTGTATTTACACCCCTCTCACACCGATACTCACAAAGAAACTATATTCTACATAAGCCAGCAGCTAAAATTCAAAACTACTCTCAACTCCACCTTTACTAAGGGAGATGAAAACATAAGGTAATACATTGATAATCAGAATTGGTTAAGAAAAATTACTTCTAGGGAATGGATTATGGTGACAGTGGACTCAGACCTATCTTATTCATCCTCTCTATGCAGAGCATTAAACATCAAAAAATAAAAAACACAGGCTCTCCTGGTGGCACAGTGGTGAGGAATCCACCTGCCAATGCAGGGAACATGGGTTCAATCCCTGCTCCAGGAAGATCCCACATGCTGCGGAGCAGCTAAGCCCGTGCGCCACAACTACTACGCTTGCGCTGTAGACCCACGAGCCACAAGTAATGAGCCCATGCTCCGTAACAGCTGAAGCCGGCTAGCCTAGAGCACATGCTCTGCAACAAGAAAAGCCACCGCAATGAGAAGCCCACGCACTGCAACGAAGAGTAGCCCCACTCTCTGCAACTAGAGAAAGCCCAAGCACAGCAAGACACAGCAATGAAGACTCTATGCAGCCAATAAATAAAAATTAATTAATTAATTTAAAAATGTTTTACAAATAAAGAACACAGGAGGTTGTAGTGCAATGAGTATACTTTTGATATTGAAATTATTGTACTTATCTCTAATTCCTTAAAAATCATTTATTTGTGAAGACATATATGGTAAACTTTCGCCAACTGGAATATTCGGTTAACTAGAATACTTGCATAATTTGAAGCTGTAAGAGTTTATTGATCACCTACTCTATGCGAGCTCTTTGTTAAGATACTCTGGAGTAGCAACTCCTAACCTATGTCTGTAGAATTCTGAGAGGTTTATGAATGGACTTCAAGAGTATGTGAACCCATTGAGTTTGTGTGCAAAATTTTGTATCTGTATATTTATGTTTATTTTTCTACAAGAAAAGAGATCCCATACCCTCTGTCAGCATTGTCGTTAGTTATAAGTAGACTTTATGTCAAGACCTGAGGGAAATAGATATTTTCTCCATGGTATGTGCTTGGCAAAGGATGCTTTAGTGAAAGAATGTTACAGATTTAAAAAAAAGTTGCCATGCATTAGCTAAATTTCTCCCAGAAAATAGTTAATCCAAGGGTAGATTTCTGGTTCTAACAAAATCACTGCAAAAGTGATTCTGTTCTTGCTGTTTTTGTTTTGTTTTATTTAGTTTGAGGGGAGCCTTGTTCAGACCCTGGAATGGTAAAGCAGCCACACTCTCCACCCCCAATCCCACCCCCACCCTGGCCCTGAAAATTCCTTTTCTCATTTCTTTCCCTTCCTCCACCGGCTTAATTTTTTCCTTCCTACTCTTTCTCTTGTATGCTTCAAATTCTTCACCCCACCTGTTCCCTGTCTTTGCTTCTCTCATTCCCTCTCAGTTCCTTTCCTCTGCCCTTGGCTGCAAATGGCTTTGTAATTCACAACACAGCAGCTGTCGCTGGCTGGGAGAACCAGGCTCCTTGGTTTTAGACGGCCCCGGAACAAGGCAACGACTTTGGTCTCTGGGCTCCTCAATAGACCGAACAACAAAGCCGTGGTGAAAGAAGGTGTCTTCTAAGAAGTTCACGTTACGGCCTGTAGTAAAAGAAAATGGTGATATTGTTACAGCCGCCAGTTTCTTCTCATTGTCTTCCTTGTCAAAAACATGCCCCTGCCAAAGGGATGGGATGCGTTTCAGTACAATTTGAGAATGTTCAGTAACCCAATATTATCTTCATTTCCCTCCTTGTTTCATGTTACTTTCTGATCCTTGAGTTCTCCCAAGTTCACAGCGGTCCATGACATTACGGTGACTCGCTAACTTTCCCATTATGCTTACAGTCAATGGGAGAACAATAGATTGTGTTATTCTGTATTTTGCTTCCCTGTAACTCAGTGTTTTATCTCCGTTGATACCCCGGTACCAGACACAGAAACCAAAGTAGGTTGTCTTGTCTTTAGCGAATCTTGAATGCCTTTTGTTCAGAGAGGCGTTTTGTATTCATCAGTCAACTGAGGACTCATCCTGAAGAAGGCCTCAGTCAGCACAGCCCCAAGTGAAAAAGGGATACTCCGGCTGTGAAATATTCATGACGAAAGGTACCTCAATCATATTCACCTTTTGGCCCCCTGAGCCCGAAAGGATCACTAACAGTAACCTGCAAATCTTGTAGGACGTGAACATTTCCTGGATGAAATAACCTGCCATGTCTCATATTCACGTTTGATATTAAACCTATTCACACAGGCCCATTTATCTTCTTACTCTATCTGCCAGCACAGCTGTGTCAAATAGTTTTAATAAAAGTCCAAAGGTGAGATGATAGTGATCAAAGTTTAACTTGATTTCTTCCCCTTCTTCTTGGAAAGAAAGAGAGCCTTTCTCCGCGCTTATCCACTGTCTCTTTAAATGCCTCTCTCATGGTGCTTAGAGACAGCAGTGAGGCCAAATTAAATGGCATGCTGTTTATGTTTCTGAGAATAAAATCTTACCAGATCAATAAACTCGTGTCTAAACAGAGAGTAACAGAAGAATATAATGGCTGTTAATTGGATGCAATCAGTTGATGACTATTAGATGTCAAATTCAACCAGAAATTAGTCAACAGAATTCATAGCAATGCAGAAACAGAGGAAGGAGGGGGCGGGATACTACATAAAATACCACATTCCATAAGAATTACTCTCCCAGGGCTTCCTAGGTGGCGCAGTGGTTAAGAATCCACCTGCCAATGCAGAGGACAGGGGTTCGATCCCTGCTCCAGGAAGATCCCACATGCCGAGGAGCAACTAAGCCTATGCACCACAACTATTGAGCCTGCGCTTTAGAGCTCGTGAGCCACAACTATTGAGCCCATGTGCTGCAACTACTGAAACCCACGGGCCTAGAGCCTATGCTCCGCAACAAGAGAAGCCACGGCAATGAGGAGCCCACACACCACAAGGAAGAGTAGCCCCCACTCACCGCAACTAAAAGAAAACCCGCTCACAGAGAAAAAGACCCAACACAGCCAATAAAATAAATAAATTAATTAATTTTTAAAAAAAGAATTACTCTCCCAGAGTTTCTGATAAAATAAGAACTCGGCACTTCCTTGGAGGTCCAGTGGTTAAGACCTCACCTTCCAATGCAAGGGTGTGCAGTTTCGATCCCTGATCAGGGAGCTAAGATCCCACATGTCTCACAGCCAGAAACCAAAACATAAAAAAGCAGAAGCAATATTGTAACAAATACAATAAAGACTTTAAAAAAAAAAGATTAAAAAAATAATAACTCAATACTCAAGATTCCCTGGAAGTTCTGTTTTTATGTAGATCTAGGTATCAATGGTGAGGAGGACCTACCTACAGTAAAGAATGTAGGTGGGCATTAACAAGGAAAAAAAAAGTTAATGAATGAACCCCAGGCTCATCCCAGCTAAGTTATACCTACTTTATTAGTGCCTATTATGTTAGATACTGTACTAGGAGTTTTCCATGCAAATATAAAAAGGTTAAAAAAAAGGCCAAGAAACTTATTCACAGAATTAACATTAGTGTGCTCTTTGTCTACTACTTCTGTCTGTAGTAAGAATATCCAAAGTAGACTCTGGCCAAGTCTATAATCCACAAGAGAAGTCTTTTTGAAAGGGTTTGTTACAATAATAAATGCTGGAGAGGGTGTGGAGGAAAGGGAAACCTCCTACGCTGTTGGTGGAAATGTAAATTGGTGAAGCCACTATGGAAAAACAGTATGAAGCTTCCTTAAAATGGTTCCTAAGCATATATTCAGAGAAAACTGTAATTTGAAAAGATACATGCACCCTAGCATTCATAGCAGCACCTTTTACAATAGCGAAGAAACCTAAATATCCATTTACAGATGAATGGATTAAGAAGATGTGGTGAATATTATTCAGCCATAAAAAAGAATGAAATACTGCCATTTGTGGGAACATGGGTAGACCCAGAGATTATCATACCAAGTGAAGTAAGTCAGACAAATATCATATGATATCACTTATATATGGAATCTAAAAAAAATGATACAAATAAACTTATTTACAAAACAGCAACAGACTCACAGACTTAGAAAACAAACTTATGGTTACCAAAGGGGAAGAGGGGGAGGGATAAATTAAGAATTTGGCATTAATAAGTATGCACTACTATATATAAAATAGATAAAACAACAAGGACTTACTGTATAGCACAGGGAACTATATTCGATATCTGGTAATAAACTATAATGGAAAAGAATCCAAAGAAGAATGTGTATTCAGATTCCGAAGTACTTTGCTGTACATCTGAAACTAATACACCATTGTAAATCAACTATAGCCAATTTAAAAAATCCAAGCATTTGTTACAATTTCCCAGTGCCTTTGGAAATAAAAAGAGTTTAGATGAAGAAAGGCAAAGAGAATCCAACTTAAACAAGGTCCTGGATAAATCTTAGCTTCTGCCTTTAACACTAGTATAAAACTTTGCACCTAACAAATTTCAGATAATGCTCGCTAAACACAAAAATCTATGCCATAAAAATGAGATACAGATCTGCCAACCAGGAAGGTGCGTGTCCACACTCTCCCTGGTAGTGAAAGGTGTGTCTCTGCAAAGGAGGTCAAGTTCATTTTCTATCATCAATCTATTGGAGGTCTTACTGGTACAGAAAATCTTAAGCAGTAAACAGTTTGAAAATCATTTATGTTTAGCTTCACAAAGCAGCAACAGAAGGACTGAATTTCTGAGCACTCCTTTTCTAAATTCAGTGAATTTGCTTTTTCCAGTAGGAGACGACTTAAAAGTATGTAAAGTGACAGCAGTTAAATTCATTTGGTGCTTCCTTGCCCCATGGCTGGTATACTCAATTCCGTTAGGGCCATCCCCACCACAGTGGGTACACAGCTCCTCTCTCCCAATCATTTGCTTTTTTGTATTTCTTAGAATATGTTAGAGAAGCATAACTCCTTCTTTATAGTTTAAGAATCATCATAGTTGAAAACAGTAACCTTTACTTATTCTGTATTCAAATTCCCAGTTTGTGGCATGGTGCTGACTGATGAAGTAACTGGGGCTATCAATATCATCACATGAGATTGAACTTGGTGTACCCCCCCCAAAAAATAAATAAATAAATAAAATTTAAAAAAAATCATCACATGAGGTTGAACACAAGCAGCATATTCATACATTCACATATCTTGTCCTTTTGAAAACTGAATTTGGGATACGCAATCTAATCTAGTGGGCAGTTGTCTTCCATACATGTTTTCTAACACACATGTTTTCTTAGCCACTTAACCTTTAACCAGCTACTTCTCCACATTGCCCATTCTCTTCCCAAAGCACAGCTCAAAGAAGACTTCCTACATAATGATGGGGTCTGAAAACTCTAAGCACACAGCATTAATCCACCTGCCTGTGCCGTTTCCTTCTCCATAATAAAGCAAGTTATTTCTGGTGAGTTTCATCCTTTCTTTTTACTTTCTTCCTGTGTATTTACATATATGTAATTTGTAACATATATATCATCCTATATATGGCATGAACACAAGCCAGAAATTTAATCAAGGTTTTATTTACAATATTACATGGAAAAGGAGACAGAATCACAATTACGTTTTGGAAATGTGGCAAAAGGAAAATAAAGCAAAATTTTAAAAACTTGCTTCATATGTGTGAGGATGTGTATATTTAAGAGTGAGGATGCCTTCTTTCTCCCTTGGATATGATTTGACTTCATGAAAGAATATCATAAGCATGTCATTGTCACCAGTCCATGCAGATGGGACAGCATTAAGATGTCGCTAAGGTGACAATATGACAGCAATTTCAAGAGAGAAATCAGGTGATGAAGAGAGATTCAGATCAGTAGAAGTCTCTCTGTACTCCACATCAGCTCCTCAGGACAAGGGAGAGGAAGCTGAGGCTGCCAGGACCCCAGAGCTGTGAAGAAGAAGTGCTTTGGGCAATAATAGTCAGGCTGAGCCTGCCACCTGCTCTCAGAAGGCTTTTAGTGTGAGTTTCATGAAGCCACCCCATCCCGTCAGCTAAGGGCCACTATCACTGGTCTGGAAAAAATTAGTTCCTGTCTGATCAAAACAAGATGCTAAACAAGTAAAACTTCAGTAAAAGTTGAAATCCCCTCACAGCAACACATGTACCGAACTTTTGAAGTAGTTTTGCTGCTCCCAGATTAAAAGAAGAAAAGATAAAGACCTGACACTTACGATCAGGTTGGTGTTATTTCTGAACTTGTGGCTCCTCTCTTTTTCACCCATCTGGTCCATCAGGAGAACTATTCTTTGCTCACCGTATCCAGATGACCCACACATGGACAGCATAGTGAGATTATGGTTTTTATTCCCATCAGCAGATTCACCCAAGCTGGTATTGTTGACCATGAATGTTATCCATGGTAGTGGTCCCTCCACCAATAATTCAACCTGAATCCTTGGCTCCCATTTTTCCCATTTCCATATTGAATCAGAGATTAATTAAGGGAACATCAGCCTCAGAAAGAAAGTAAGGTAAACCACTCCAACTTCCTGTTCGATATGTAAATTTCTGCTACAAGGACTGTATTCTTCCTGCCTCTTCTCAAACACCACCTTATCACAGGGGCACCTCCCTCTGTCAGCTGGGGATCCTGTCTATAGGAAAAGTCATCCTCAAATGGAGCTGAAGCTTCTCACTGTGTCTATCATACTTTAATCCTGTTTCTCTTCTCTGGAACCACAACAGATCATTTTTATCGTGTTCTATCTCATACTGCTCTCAATGCCATCATTTACTTCTTCGCAATAAATAAGACAGCTGAAGAAGTTCTTAAGTCACCAGTGGATTCCAGCTTCTAGAAGTTTCCTCTCCTTCCCTTGGTTCCTAGAGAACACCATAAAGTTTGACAAGAAAACTCCCTTAGTTTTCTTTTTTAAATAAAAATTTTCAATTATGCTCACATCCATCAGGTAGAGTTTTAGTAAATAGGCCTGTTAGGTGCTGACCACTCCATTACCAGCACACTAAAGGGGAGCTCAGGCCGTGGTGGTCTTCAAGCCCAACAGCTCAAGTCAGCAGTAGCTGCTGCTTAGAAAAAGGCTGCAAAACACCATCCCTAATGATTTAACAGCTTGTTCCCCAAAACACATTAACCAAGGGAGCTTTTCAATATTAAGAAATAATTACACCAACTCCGTGTTGTCCTTCCTCGAAATTACATCACATCAGGGCTCCGCTAGATAAATAAATTTAGTAAAGGAACACAGGTCTTCTAAAAATGAAAAACTGTACCCAATGAAATGTTTTTTCCAGTGGATGGCAGGAGGGCGGACAGAGGGGAAAGAAGAATTAATGAAAATATTCTGAGTACTTTCCCAAATGAACACTTAGAGTAGCCTTACCCCAACCAAATGAATTCCCTATTATTGGCATTTCACACTCTTTTTCACCATCTCCAAACCAGATGGAGTTTGGAGGATGTCCTGGGACCAATATCCTCCAGTCCAACTGCAAGAGTCCATTTTAAGCCCAGAACATAGGAGCCCAGGGGCTGTGGCACTCACCTGGAACTATAGGTCTGCATTCCATTAGGGCAGAGAGGCATGGCCTCACCTTTCTCGAATGGGAAATATGATTCAGGGACCAAACAAAGCAGACTTCTAAGAGTCTACAACATTGTCCCCCACATACAGGCTATGGCACCTAAAATTCCATCATTAAATATTGTCCTCTTTCTAGACAACTGTTGAAATTTTGAGTCAGCCTAAATGGGATACTTGGGTCATTTACATTGGAGTGTGAGTGAGTTGAATTGTTTCTCCTCCCCTGCCCAAACAAGACAGACCCTGGGCAACCAGGGGTCACCAGGCATGTAGTGGGAAGCGCCCTCAAGGAAGGAAACAGAGAGGCACACTTCACAGCTTTGCCCCCACCAAGGCCGAAGGGCAAGCTCTGGGACTCCCAGGTCTGCTGACGTCCTAGGGGGAGCCCTGTCCACGTCTAGCCCCACTACAGATATGCAGCAGAACAGACCTCAGTGACAGCCTAACCCTGGATATAGTCTGAGAGCATAGACCAAGCAAACGGGAAGCCACTTGGTCTGCTTGGGCTGGACTGGATTTTTATGGAATGAACTCCTACCCGGGTAAGCCCTTAGATGTCATGAGACTTCACTTTTTCCATTGCTTTTTCCTTTGCTGCAAAGAATCTCTGCCTTTTGGTCACCTTTTGAAGTTAACGGCAGGGCGTTGCTGCACATCCGTACTTTTATAGGCTTCCTAATGACCTGCTTAATTATTTGCTTTCTTTGCAGCCAGATTTGCTGCTCTTAGGCCCAGAGAATCTGGACGCCAATGCAGCCCGGTCTCCCTGACAGGTCCAGCGCAGAGTTCCAGGCATTTTGATTACTGAATTCCAAGAGACTATCTCCCTGGAGCATACAGACTTGAATGTGAAGCTTTATTTGTATTTTATTTATTCATTAGATTGGCAGAGGGCTCCTCTCCAGAGAGCTCTAGGTACCTAATATGAAATTAACATCTACATTTCCCAACAAAGTCAGCTGCTTTATCATCCTTTACAGCCTTTCTTGTGTTCTGAGGTTTAAACAGATTCAGAAACCAAGAACAGTTAGGTCTAAACTCATAATGATAAACACATACCAATGAATATAGACACAGTCTCAGAATCTTTCTTAATATAAAGGCATAACTCATTTTATTGTACTTTGCTTTATTGCGCATCACAGATACTGTGTTTTTCACAAATTGAAGGTTTGTGGCAACCCTGTGTTGAGCAAGTCTATTGGTGCCTTTGCTCACTTCGCATCTCTGTGTAATTCTTGCAATATTTCAAACTTTTCATTATTATTAGATTTGTTATGGTGATCTGCAATCAGTGATCTTTGACGTTACTATGGTAATTGTTTTGGGATGTCATGAACTACACTCATGTTAGAGAGTGAACTTAATCAATAAATGTGTGTGTTCTGACTGCTCCACGAGGGGTCATTCCCCCATCTCTCGCCCTCCCCTCAGGGCTTTCTATTCCCTGAGGCACAACAATATTGAAATTAGGCCAATTAATAACCCTACAATGGCCTCTAAGTGTTCAAGTGAAAGAAAGAGCCACACATCTCTCACTTTAAATCAGAAGCTAGGAATGATTAAGCTTAGTGAGAAAGGCGTCTCGAAACCAAACAGTTAGCCAAGTTTTGAATGCAAAGAAAAGTTTCTTGAAGGAAATTAAAGTGCTACCTCAGTGAACACATGAATGATAAGAAAGTGAAACAGCTTTATGCTGATATGGAGAAAGCTTCAGTGGTCTGGACAAAAGGTCAAACCAGCTACAACATTCTCTTAAGCCGAAGACTAATCCAGTGCAAGGCCCTAATTCTCTTCAGCTCTGTGAATGCTGAGAGATGTGAGGAAGCTGCAGAAGAAAAAGTTTGAAGCTAGGAGAGTTTGGTTCATAAAGTTTTAGGAAAGAGGCCGTCTCAATAACATACAAGTACAAGGGGAAGCAGCAAGTACTGATGTAGAAGCCACAGCAAGTTGTCCAGAAGATCATTAGCAAAGATCTTACATCACTAGCAAAGATCATTAATGAAGGTGGCTACACTAAACAACAGATTTTCAATATAGTTGAAATAGCCTACTATTGGAAGAAGATGCCATCCAGGACTTTCATAGAGGAGAAGTCAATGCCTGGCTTCAAAGCTACAAAGGACAGGTTGAGTCTCTCTCTAGGGACTAATGCAGCTGGTGCATTGAAGTTGAAGCCAATACCAATTAACCATTTTGAAAATGCTGGGGCCCTTCAGAATGATGCTGGGACTTCCCTGGTTGTCCAGGGGTAAAGAATCTTCTTTCCAATGCAGGGAATGCAGGTTTGATCCCTGGTCAGAGAACTAAGATCCCACATGCCACAGGGCAAATAAGCCCACACGCCACAACTACTGAGCTAGCACACCTCAACTAGAGAGCCTGCATGCCACAAACTACAGAGTCCACACTCCCTGGAGCCTGTGCATCACAACCAAGAGAAGAGAAAACCCCTATGCCATAACTAGTGAGAAGCTCATGCGCCACAACGAAGAGCTCGTGTGCTGCAACAAAAGAGCCCACATGCCTCAACAAAGATCCCGTGTGTTGCAATAAGACCCAACACAGCCAATAAATAAATAAATAAATACATAAATAAAAAGAACTATGCTAAATCTGCTCTGCCTGTGCTCTATAAGTGGAACAGCAAAGCCTGGATGACAACACATATGTTTACAATATGATTTACTGAATGCTTTAAGCACACTGTTGAGACCTACCATTCAGAGAAGAAGATGCCTTTCAAAATATTACTGCTCATTGACAATGCATCTGGGTACCCAAGAGCTCCAATGGCAATATACAAGGTTAGTGTTTTCATGCTTGCTAATACAACATCCATTCTGCAGTCCGTTGAAAACCTTCTGGAAAGGATTCACCATTCTAGATGCCATGAAGAACACTGGTGATTCATAAGAAGAGGTCAAAATATTAACACTATCAGAAGTTTGGGAGAAGTTGATTCCAACACTCATGGATGACTTTGAAGGGTTCAAGACTTCCATGGAGGAAGTAACTGCAGTTATAGTCAAAATACCAAGAGAACTAGAATTAGAAGTGGAGCCTGAAGATATGACTGAATTGCTGCAGCCTCATGATAACACTTGAAAGGATGAGGAGTTGCTTCTTATGGGTGAGCAAAGAAAGTGGTTTCTTTTTTTTAAATTAACTAGTTAACTTACTTATTTATTTATGGCTGTATTGGTCTGTTGTTGTGTGTGGGCTTTCTCTAGCTGCATCGAGCAGGTGCTACTCTTCATTGTGGTGCACGGGCTTCTCACTGCAGTGGCTTCTCTTATTGTGGAACATGGGCTCTAGGTGTGCAGGTTTCAGTAGTTGTGGCACATGGGCTCATTAGCTGTGGCTCATGGGCTCTAGAGTGCAGCCTCAGTTGCTGTGGTGCATAGACTTAGCTGCTCCGAGGCATGTGGGATCTTCCCAGACCAGAGCTTGAACCCATGTCCCCTGCATTCGCAGGCGGATTCTTAACCACTGCTCCACCAGGGAAGTCCCGAAAGTAATTTCTTGGGATAGAATCTACTCCTGATGAAGATGCTCTGAAGACTGCTGAAATGACAAGAAAGGATTTAGAATATTATATACACTTAGATGACACAACAGCATCAGGGTTTGAGAGGACTGACTCATTTTGAAAGAAATTCTGCTGTGGGTAAAATGCTATCAAACCCCATTGAATACTACAGAGAAACTGTGAAAGGAAGAGTCAATTTGACACAGCAAAGTTCTCAGTTGTCTGACTTTAAGAAATTGCCACAATCTCCCCAACCTTCAGCAACCACCACTCTGATCAGTCAGCAGCCATCAACATCAAGGTGAGCCCCTCCACCAGCAAAAGATTATGACTCTCTGAAGGCTCAGATAATGGTTGGCACTTTTTAGCAATAAATTATTTTTAAATTAAGATGTGTGCGTTGTTTTCTAGACAAAGTGCTATTGCACACTTAAAAGACTACAGTATAGTGTAAACATAACTTTTACATGGACTGGAAAACCAAAAAATCATGTGACTGCTTTATTGCAATCATTGCTTTATTGCAGTGGTCTGGAACTGAACCTGCGATATCTCCTTGTCATGCCAGTATACACATACATATCAAAATAATTTCAAAACTTTATATTATGTTCCAAGTAATAGATTCAAACAAATTTTTTAAATCATGTACTAAAGTTTAGGGGCATCCCTACACTTTGTGCGATATCCTTCATTCCTGAAACCTGTTGACATCACGACTTGAGGTTTGGAAGATCCAAGTCTGACCTAGAAGTGCATTTATGGCCTATTGATATTTTAACACCTGGGAGGTCAAAATCAGGTGACAAGGAGTTGACTCCTAAGAATCTCAGGATGCTACCTATTCAAAAGTTTCAATTAAATAGGTTAAATAGGTTAAAGTTCATTATGATTTGGCTATCATTTATGCCTTTATATATGGACACGGTTGCTTTAGAGGCTTCTAAATCTATTCTCCTCAGGCAAAAGAATCCTATGCCCTCTTCTAGGGGCTGAAAGGACCCAAAAAATGTATCATCAGACACAGGTTAGCCTCTGACATCCTGTGAGCCTGCTTTTTTGCTGACAGAGCTATCTGCTTATATATTTAGGAAATCCATTGTCATCAGGCAGGAAAAAAAGCAGGATGGGGGGAGGATTTTTTAAATGCAGTTTTTATGTAGACTAGCTTGGGTTTCGATACAGGAAAATTTTATTTTCCCCCTCATAAGAAAGCTGAGCAAAGCTGGGACTTGGAGTTCCAAATTTGCTATCCCACCTTGAACTACCACCTGCAGGGTTCTGACCACCACCCAAACCCAATTCTGCTTGGACTTCCTGCTATGTGTCTTTCCAGGTATTGCTCTCAGCTCTAAGAAGAGAAAGGGCAGAGAGGTGAAAGTTTTATTTCATATCTGGGAGAAAGTCTTGCCTTGTGAGAAACAACAACATCATTGTTATTTTTACCTTTTTATTTATGGAACGGTTATATTTTGTTTTATGTCTGAACACGGCAATTTTTAAAAAAATATAAGTAACAGGCGTTAAGCGAATTAGAATACTTAATACGGGTTTTGAACTTCTGCCAGGAATAGGCTCCAAAGCCCGTTCTTCCTATTTGCATTGTTGCATTTATCCATTTCCAAACATGAGAAGATCCATCTATCAGATTCTGTGTAAATCCAGCACACAGATAATTTGTAAAAAAAAAAAGCTTTCTTTCAAAATGTTCTGCGGTTTTTCTAATCTCGTCGCTTTTCTAATTTTCTAATCACATAACCTTGAAGTCGAAAGACACAGCCTGTGATAATCTGTGTGCACGGTCTTCATTACTATCACAGACATTTCTGGGGAAAAAAAGAAAGAAAGAAAGAAAGAAAACACACACACATACAAAACACACACAAAAAAACCCTTTCCGCCCCCCCACACATTCAAAGGCGCCTTTAAAGTCCTACTTTAGTCACAGTTCAATCAGATCTACATTAGTCCTACTCATCAGACAGAAAAGTGTTCATGAGCATAAGGGGATATTGACTTTAAAAATTTACTGGCGAGGCGTTCAGAGCCTGCAGGAATGTCAAAACTCCAACCTGCATTTTGATGTTTTTGCCTCCGGTTAGTCTTGACTGACATGCTTGGAGCACTTTGGTCTGTGCTCTGGCATCCATTAACTGTCCTTGACTCAATGTTATCCAGGCCGTTATGGGCAGCTCGGTGCCTAATGGTTTCAGTGGATTAGATGCCCCAAGGTGTAAGGAAAACTCACGCCCGGTTTTAAGGGATCACATTGGCTATTCTTGGCTTCATTAGGGGGGCATTGTTTGATCCTAAATAATGAGAACCTGTTAATTATTATTCTGATAATTGGGCCTCATGTGGGAGCATGGCAGAGAGCGAGGTGTTTTAAAAGGAAGCAAGTTTGAAACGGAGAAAGAAATGTCAAGGTTGAGGTGTCTTTGAGAGGAGTTTGTTTATATGCAAAGTGTTTTCACCTAAGTGGGGACGTGGGGCTGAATGGAGGAGAGGGAAGGAGGCCGGAGCCAGCTCAGGTCTATACTTACTTCAGCTACGGTGGATTACAAAATTACTACCTTGGGCAAACCATTCAAAAAGGCTCACCAGTCCCATGACTGAACCTGTAATTCTGGATGCGGAGATTGGGAATTGGTATCTTTGGGAGAGCGAGAGCATGTGGAAAAGAGGGTCCTCCTTGAATCCCGCCTGCTCTCTGGGGAAAACTATGAACTTTGTTTCTATACGTGCTATTGTGTGTGCTCTTTCCCCCGTCTATAAAATGGCAACCAAGTCGGTTAAGGGTATCATGATAAGGCTGCTGCCTGGTCAGACACGAGGGTGGCTGTCTGTCCAAGAAGCACGAATAAATGTCAGGAGTGCCTGAGTTAGGAGAAAGCAGATGACATTTGTGTGGAAGGAGATGGTGGTTGTTGGAGGGAAGTTTTCCTTGACTTAAGTCAGTCCCAAAGGAACCTCTGAGACGCTATGAAAATTCTGCTTTTTCAGACAATCCATTGGGTAAAAGGATTGCTTTACAGGACTAAAATCTGGACTTGGTCTCTTTTTCCTTGAGGAGTGCTGTGCCTTCACATTCCATTTTAATTATATTTATGCCACCCATGTGATTCTGGGAGAGAAAATTCCAGAATCTATGCGTCTACGCAATATCAGCTCTTTCTTGGACTCCAAATAAGACCCCACAGTGTCTCTATCCACTAGAAAGAAGGGTTGGGTTTAAACAAATGTCTCCATTTAAAAGGAGGGAGAGTTCTCGGGAAGGTAAACTTGCATTTGAAGCTTTAACTGGGTTTTTGTCAGACTTCCATATACTTCAGGTAGAGCTGGCCAGCTGAGATGAGAGCTGGCCTGACTATAGACCAGGTGACAGTGACCGACAGGAAGAGAAGACATAGAGAGAAGGCCCATACTCATTTTGAGCTCCAGTGCTATGTTCACCTGACTTCGCTTGATTCTAAATCTCACTCTTCCAATTAAACTGGAGAGACTATCAAAAGTGCGTGTTCAAAACGGTGACATAGCCTGGAGTTTTGGACTTGCCTGAGCCTTCTTCATAGGCTCTGTGATTCTCCTTTGTATGTGTGAATGTTCTTTGAGATGCACCGTGGGAGGTAGAGCAGGAGGAAAGGGTGGGAGGGCCAGGGGCACAGTGTTGGGGAATTGAAGAGTTAGTGGCCAAAACAGGTGATCTTGTCTATGATCTCTCAACTGTTCCTAACGGCTTCAATGCATCTCATAGGTTCATCAAAATGCCACCGCACTTCACTAGAACATGGCATACTAAGTGCAGTTACTGAGAAGCAGAGCCATCTTAGATCCTGTGCACAGGGAAATATTAAAGTCAGAAGTGGCCAACAGAGGTAGGCAGGTAACACCAGCGGGCAAGAGGAGACCTAGACCTGACTTGACCACTCATTCCTTAGGTGACCTTGAGCTTAACTATTCTTGGTCTGATTCCTCCTCTGTTTAATGAAGTTATATGTCTGCCTTCAAACCTGATAGAGATGAGATGAAGCTAGAGTAATGTATAATCATAAAGCAATTTGTAAAAGTGAAACACTATGCAACCATAAGGTAATACTATTATTTCCAGATAAATTAGGACAGTAGGGAACCCTAACACTACCCCGTCCTTCCCCTCTACCTCCCATCTTGCTGCTTTTGCATTCTTATCTTTTCATTACTGAGTGGATCAGCTTCTGGTTGAAATTTCCATAGGAACAGAAGAAATTTCCTCCATTAGAACAGAGTAATGAGTCTTTAGAAATAGTGCCTAGCACAGTGGCCTACCTGCAAATATTTTTAAATTTAATACAAATCTTTGATGCTAATGTTTTGTAGGTGTCTGGAATGCAATGAGTTTGTTAGCAAAGACTGTATCACTTTTTTTTTCCACCCACGATCTTGCCCTCACAGGTGAAGAACATAAGACTGATGACAAACTTCCTTTTAAACAAGATTCTATAAAAGTTTTAAAACTTTTTTGCCTATCGCTTCATATTTTCAGCCCACATCATTTCTTGGAATTTCAAGTTCTAGCTTTCATTTAACCATTCTCTTTTTCTGTGTCCTGGAAAAGCTGCTTCATGCTTCCGTGAGGGACAATGAACCATGTCTTCCTGGAATTACTGAATAGGTGTGATATTATCCTATCCAGATCCTTATATTTTTATAGATTTACTTCCATGGTTCTGCAAGGCCTTGATTTTTCCAACTGAGGGGCCCTAATCTTTTCTAGTTTGTTTTCATATAGAAGCCATTCTCTCTCTTTTGTCTGAAAACCCATTTGCCACTTTTATAAGACATTTTACCACCTTATAATTATTACAGAAACCACAGCTCTCTCTGGAGAGCTCACAATTTGCTAAATTAGATGGATGATATATCATCAAGGGTCATGGGTCAGAGACATTCCTGGATGGAGCTACTATTTAAAAGAAGGAATAAAGCTTTGTTTATCCCCAGAGCTTCGCAATTCCAAACAGGAAATCTTCCTCAGGTTTACCAGTATACACTGATGTCATCTTATGTCTTGACATTCACTAGGGCAGATGATTGCCAAGGTCTTGCTGCCTTTGAACTTGAACAAATAGTTCCACTTCAGTGAAAGTGACTCAGAAGTCAATCTTCACAGCTGCTGCTCTGTTCTCTGGATGGCAGGGTGTTTATGTTTCATGGACAAACCCTGGATAGTGGATGTTATAGCAAAACATATACTCTCTCTCTCTCTCTTTTTCCCTCTTAAAATAGTCATGGAGTGCTTCCCCTGCTTTTTAGCTGCGGTCACACTGACAACTCCTCTAAACTTAGCATTTCCTGGCTCACACAAAATATCTGTAGTTCAAAATAGTGTGTTCCTTTCTGATTGCACATTTCTTAAGAAAAGAACTTTGTCTTCTCTGTCAGGCCTCTACTCCATGTCGCTAAGGCTTGCTCACTAATGATGATGGAGAGAAAGTCATAAATACCATTGATCACACACTCTGTCAAGGTAAAGATCACTCAACTGTCCAAGTGACCATGGGATGGATTAAAAGCTGAAGTAAATATTTAGGATTCAGCATTTGAGCTTGGAATGTGGTTTGTAACAACACCCAACCCCAGCCCACCTCCCATCATCCACTTGTGGGTTCACAATTATGCAAATTAGGTGTGGTGACTTTGGAATGCTGGGCCCATTCACCCCTTTTTAGAAATCCTTCTCATCTCCTTTGCTGTGTATCCCTAGGGAAAGTGATTCAACTGGTTGCCCAAAGAAGGATCCAGAGCTTTGAGATTATTATGCTTTGGATTATCCATACCATCAAGTTCCTTTCACATTACAGATAACTGAACGTTGTTTATCTAAGAGAAAATGATTTTTTTCTGACCTTGAACAAAGACACTTTCATTTAATAGTCGCAAGTAACAAAAGTGTATCAAGTTTGACTTGTTCAAAAGTTTCCAGCAGGGAATGGTGTGGGAGACTGATGTGGAAGGCATTAGGCAAATTTGTGAAAGCGCTATTGTGGATTCTTTTCTCATTTTTCTTGTCACTGTTTTCTTGTCACTTTTTTTTAGTAGATATAGACTTAACAAAGCAATTGTTCACACTGCACTATCAAATAGACTTGACAGAATGCCTTATCGTTTCAAGGGAAGTGTTTTCATCCCCTCACCTGGGTCAGGATGGTTTTCCAAAGCTTCTGCGATTTGTGAACAAATTTGTCTAAGATTAGGAAGTGCTGAACAGACATAGTGAACTATGTGCTCCCACGGTGACATAGTTATTAGTTGAGAAGGATCACCTGAGTTACAGCTGTTAAACTCAGCCATATGGTTCAGTTTGAGTTACCTTGGCAGTTCATGAACAGCTCAGGCTTACTTCTCTAGAATTCTTTAGTACTAAACTCTTTCAGAGGCTGCACCTATGGACACAAAAATTTCCATTAATTTAACAAATATTTCATATCAGATTAGAATGTGCCAGGTACTACCCTAGGTGATAGAGATGGATGACTGAACAATACTCTGTCCCTCACCTTTTTGGCTCTTACAGTCTAGAAGCAAAGAAAGACATAATTAATCCATAATTAATCACTGATGTGCAACAGAAGGAAAAAGTCTTCACAATTGCTATTGACTAAATTCAAACCATCTTTTCTCAAGGAAATTAGTTCTCTCCATCATTCCCTTACCTCCCTCCCCATGGCTTCAACTCACTGGGTCTATATTCAGGGCCACCTGACTGTCCCAAAGGAAACTGGTGAAGTCTCAGATTCCCAGATTTCTATAGGGATGCATGGTCAATCCCTGCTATTCTCTTCCCCTTCACCTCCAAAAAGTCATTTGACACAAGTTTTAGCATCTATCCCTCACCAAAAGGAAATTTCTCTGTGTGTCTATATGTTTATGCATGGAGAGTAGAAATTTTCAAGATTACCTGTACAGTTCTATTATTGAAATACATGCACCTCAATTGTCCAAACAAGACCAGCATACCTGTATCCACCAACTCAGAAGTTTCTGTAGCAGGTTGTTTAGGGGGTCAGACTCAGGAGTGTAAGAGAGATTTTGTAGCTTGGACCGTCTGTGTGGTGTCAGGTGAGTGACCAGAATTGCCCTCTCCTGAGAATCTGTAGCCATTTGGCACAATTAACTCTAAGTTTCCTGTAGTTCTCTTTTCCATCACAGCTGCTGCATGACTCTGATAAGTGTGTGCACAGGGGTGTGGGAAGGGAGTCAGGGGGAGGAGTGGAATTTCTGTGGCACTGGTTTTAGTTTGCTTTGATGTTTTCAAACTCAGAAGAAACGCACAGTAGGAAATAGGTCAAGTTTAGCAGAACTTTCTAGTAGACTTAGGAGACTTTGATATTCATCTAAGTAGATAGTAAACAATAGCTTCTGAAGTTGTTAGTTCAACATGCCTAGTTGGTAAATAAAATATTTGGCCTAGATTTACTGCACCACAGAGGAACAGAAACCACTTCTCTTTGGGTAAAATGCATTTTATTTTTATATTGAACAAGCACATTTTCTACGCTGCATCTGCACCATTGAGTGAGGGAAAGTTTGGTGGTCACTATATATCATGTCTATCTACTGGGCCAAAACAATGTCTTCAAAATCCCTAACATTCAATTCAAGAAGAAAATAAAAACCACTTTTTACAGAATGGACTCTTTGATTTGGTAGCCCCTTATAAATAGCCCTTCTATTTTTTGCCATGCCACCTAGGGTGGATTGAACGTAGAACTGTGAGGCATTTAATGTCTTTAGTCCCTTCTTGGTTCTCCTTCCTAAACTTGACTCCCTTCTACCAGTGCTCTGGCCTCCACGCTGTCATCATTGTCTAGTTTCTTGACTGTACAAGGACCACCCCTGCCCCACAACTTGATCTGACACTTCTGTTCATTGTTCCATATAAGTATAATTTATTGAGCACTTGCTCCATATCAAATCCTCTTCTAGGCCCTTTCCATGATTATCTCAAACACCAGTAGATAGATATGGTTATGATCTCCATTTGTCAGATTTTCTATATGTTACCAAAAAATTACAAACCTGTTATGTCTAAAGCAGAATCTTGCTCCCCTCCGCAACTAAATCCCATCTTCCTCATTCACCTTGCCCTCAAACCAACCCCCCAGAGTCATCTGACTCCCCTTCTTCCCTCATCCCCACATCTAATCCAGCAACAAGTATTGCCAACTCCACTTTTACTCTGTATCACAAATCTGACCATTTCTTAGGCATGCCATCATTTTCCCCTAAATTTAAGGAAGACTTTGCATTGATATTTTCTCTCCCTTGAAAATTCTTCCCTCAGACGTCCCCCCAGCTCGTGCCATCTCTTCATTAACATTTAGGTACAATGTTACCTCCTCAAAGAGCTTTCCTTTCCTGCCCTACCCCCCTTCTCATGCTCTCTTTATCCTGATTTAGTGATTTTTATGGTAGCTTTCACTATTTTTTCTTAGTGCTTACTTTAACCAGGTTTCTCTATTTGTATTCTATCTTCCCTGGTAGAATGTAAGCTTCATAAGGGTAAGGAATCTGACTCTCTAATTACCCAGGACAGGGCCTAACACAGAGTAGGCAATAATGCTTACGAATGAATCAACAGACAGATGAGGAAACACACGCCAACAGAGATGGAGGAACTTGCCCAAGTGCACACAGCTACTAAGTGGTGGACGCTGGACAGCAGCCTTTGTCAGTCTGCCTCTTAAGTTTTGTGCCAAACTAATTTTCACTCTCCTTTCTCCCCATCCTGCATCCTAGCCTCTTCAATCTGGTGTCTCAAGAAATCCAATGTCCAGCCTAGTTCTAAGTCAATGTCTCACTTCGTATAAGACTGTGGGCATTTTAAAAAGGAAGTCTGAAGATGGGAATTTGGTTATTCAAAGGAATGAATCACTAAATGCAATTACAATTCTAATCACTAAGGAGGAAGAACTGGGAGGTATTTTAGAGGCTGTCAGGGAGGAGAGCATGGAGACAATGAAGAAGAAGAGCCATCATGCAAAGGCTGGGCTAGCATCATCATCCCTTCACACACGCATCAAATATACGGTCTACAAATGTGTTTCGTGCGTATTGTTATCTCCTTGCTCCCCTCCAAGTAACCCTTTAAAGTTAGCAAGTGATATCTCTTATTCCCACATTACAAAAGAGGAAATGGAATCTCAGCATGGCTATGTGACTTTGTCCAAGGACACCTGGCCCGTGTGGCAGAGCAGGAGATGATGTCTGTATCTTCTGAGGGTCTCTACTCATTGTACTATAAGGGAATTTCATTTCCAGTTTGTCCCTTTCACAGGTATGAAGCTTGAAGATAAGGAACCATATATTAACAAAGGGGGACAACCATGAAGTGTGGTTTAAGAGGTGGGGAGACAGAATCATCTTTTTATCTAAGAGAACAATTTTGTTATAGATTTGAATGCTGGCGCTATGGCAAAATAAACACAAAACAACAACAAACAGATTTCAAAAAATAGACCTTTTTGTAAAAAAAACTTCAGAATTTCTGATACTTTGTCCCAGTCCTAATTTTCCCCACCAACTCCCTGCTATCTCTTCCGATCTCCTATTTCATTGTTGAATCTTTTTTTCTCCCTCCCTCCTACTCTCCTTCTTTCCTTCCTTCCCTTCCCTTCCCTTCCCTTCCCTTCCTTTGTTGAATCTTTTTTCTCCCTCCCTCTCTCCTACTCTCCTTCCATCCTTCCTTCCTTCCTTCCTTCCTTCCTTCCTTCCTTCCTTCCCTTCCCTTCCCTCCTTCCTTCCCTTCCATTCCCTTCCCTTCCCTTCTTCCTCTTTTAATTGTTGGACTAAAGTGGAGTAAAGGGTACAAATATTTTCATGGCTCAAAGTTCTTTGGTCTCATCCCTTAGAAAATGATCCCAACTACCTGTGTTGCCTCTCCCCCAATAGAGATTCCATAGAGACCGAAATGCAGGATTTGTTCTCTCCATAGTAATAAGAGCTTCAATTTTGTTTAGCACCTACTATACATGGCATCCAGTGTGATGATGGCTTTACCTTTACTGTGTCATTCAAGTCTCAAAACTCAGAATGAGGTATTATGCCCATTTTCTGGATAAGAAAACTAAACCTAAGCAATTTGTCCAAACTCACATAGCTCGTAAGAGACAGAACTAGGCTATAAACTCATGGATGATTCCAAAACTTGTTTTAGCCACTCTACCAAGTCTCGAAATTATGTACATATATGTAGCACCAATCGTGGCAGATGTGGTTAATCATTCATTAAAACTTTACGACCAAGCCCATCATCTTTCTTAATCCAGCCCTTCAGGCCGCCACTATCACTTACTTAGAGTTGGCATGGAGATAAAATTATCTGCAATCACTGCATTGTTTTATATCACCAAAATAGTCCTCATCTGTAGGGCTAGAAGAGTTCATGATTTTGTATTTTCCTGTTTTATAGAGTTGTCATAGTCTCAGTATTTCAATAACAGACCCAGTGATAGCACCAAAAACACTCACCTTCATTTTCAGACTTACTCCCCTATCTTTTTATTTTGAAGGCCTGTAGGGTTTCCAGGAGCCACCCCCTTTTTTTGACTGGAGGCAGACCACTTAGGGTCCCTGGGTTGAGACCCCAGGCTATTTGATATTCATCCATCTGGCTAATTTGATGTAACTGCCTTTGACAAAAGAGCTGTAATGCATAGGATTTTTGATGCAACACCGGACAATATATACATAATAAAGTAGCAAGTTTGGGCTACTAGATCATAAAAGAGAAACAGATGGTCAAATATATTTGACTGGTTTCAAGGAGGTGGCATATCTGATCAAGCCACACATGAAAGGTTTTGCACTTGATAACATCTAAATGAACAGCTTCACCTTCCCCACATTTTTTACTTCCATGAAATGTATCAAGGATCAGCAATGATTTCCTCCAGATTTGAGTATCTCAAGGCCCTAAGCAGGGAGGAAAGAAGGAGGAGGAGAGAAACCCATCACTAAATAGTATCAGAAAGTTCATGAAGAGTTATGGTGACTTAGGGTGCAAAAGCCAATGGGAAGAAGAGTGAGGCAGGAGCAGGAACCTGCATGACTGTCACTTGTATTTTCAGGAAGCCTATGCTCAGCCCCTCCCTGTGGACCAGCACCACCCAGTTCTCATGATCCAATCCGAGTTTCATCAGGGGATCTAGCACAGGGGGTTGAGCGCAGTTCTGGGCTCCCACCACTCTGTCTCAGACTGGCTCTGCCACATACTTGCTGGGCAACCTTAGAGAAGTGACTTAAGTCCTCTGATTCTCAAGGGCTGATTTTCAATCCTCTTTGGAAATCAAAATCATCCAGAAAAAATTTCTGCATTCTGGACTCAGATGATGTGGGAAGGAGCTCAGAGAGATGTCAATATTTTTACAAAGGTCCTCAGGAGAACCAAAACCACTGGACTGGGTGATCTTGAGGTTCCCTGTGGCTCCGACCAACTTCTTGTCTCTGAAGTTCCAAGCAGAAAGCAAGATTAGTCAGTGGGTTTACTCTGGGGGCCCTGGCTTTAACACTTACACTTAGAGTCCTGTTATGTCCTGAGGGTTCAATTGTAAAGTTCAGAGCTGTCTGTCCTCAGGAAAAAGCAGAATGTGGAGTGGTCTTCTTGGTCAGTTTGCAATGTTGGTCTAGCTGTCAGCATCAAGTGGGTGCCCAAAATATTAGAAAGTCAGTGAAGGTAAGCTGGTAATTAGCTGAGCGGTGACACTGGCAGAGGTCAGTCAGCCCTTTCGTGATAGCAGACCTTCCTCTTCTACACGGAGTAGCGAAGCCTTGTTGTGGCCTGAGGTTTTTTTTCTCCACTAACCTTAACAACAAAAAGGAACTTCTCAAGGAAACTTGACAATGGGATTCAGAAGGAACAATAGAATTGGATTTGATTTGTTTAATACTGAAATCAAGGTCACTAGAAAGTACTATGGCTCGTATTTGTGTGATTTAGGTTTTTTGTGGGTTTTTTTTTTTTTTGGCAACATCTTTCTTTTCATTTGATGGTCCTGTCATCCCCAGAACTGTGTACGTTGCTGATCCTGCCTGTATTCAAAGCTGTTATTAAGTGGAGTCTTTTAGATTTTAGAGAAATGATAATGGTTCCAAAGATGACAGAAAGTGGCAGCTGGTGACAAAAAAACCCCTTGATAAGACGACAACAGTAAATCAAACTACTGCCACTTTTTCGTTTCATGTTTGTTAATACCACCTCGCCTTTTGAAGTTTAAAGCAAGGTTCAAAAAAGCCAGGTGCTGAATCATAATATTAAAGCAAGTAAGGAGCCCCATGAAAGCCAGGAGATCTGAGGGGGGAAAGCAACAAACACAGCTTTCAACTGCCTTTTGTCGGCCTTTCTGCAGATGTCACCAGTGGTTATCCCAGCAGAGGGTTCGGCTTGTAGCAGTGCCTCTGGCTGATTCCCGCGCTGCGTTTCAAGTGTCAATCAAAAAGGAAGGACGCAGCTTAGGTCCTGGTCATTGTCCTGTGAAAAGAGCCAAGCATTTAACATTGATTTAGCTCCCTCAATATACAAAGATAGAGCCAGCTTTGTGCATCGAAAAGGGCCTTTGGCAAGGTTGCTTGTAGAGCAATTCCATCGCATCCAATGCGCCTTGGTTTAGCTGTCACACTGTGGTGTCTGGAGCCCTCTGAAAAGTTATTCAGGATTGAGTGAGCAAATTAAAAAGAAATAACACACTCCCTGCAAGAGCGGTGACCGTGCTGGATAAGGCCTGTTAGTATCTCTTGGTCTTGAAAACACTTTAAATAATTACAATAAATATCCAGCACTTTTGAAATGGTGAGTTAGAGCAAGGAAGAAAGGAAGCCAGAGAAGACCCAGGAACCCTGGTTAGTCCTGGGAAGGGGGGCAGCTTAGTTGACAGCGCTTGTTCCTCCAACTTCTTTCTCACCTGCCTGTGTCCCATGTGGACTTCAGGGCTGAAAGTTTGGACCCGTTCCTATTGTGCCCTACTTTTATTTCTGTTTCCATTTCCTGTGATCAAACTCTAGTTGATCCAAATTTAGTGGGGAGAATGATTACAGCCACAGTTGAGTTTACCAACTGACTGGGTGCTTTTGTTACTCTTTTTCTTCTGCTGCTCCTTCTGCTGCTTTTTCTTTTCTCTTTACCTCCTTCTCTTCCTCTTCCTCCTCCTCCTTTGTAACCCCTTTTCCTCCTCCTCCACCTCTCCATTCTCCTCTTTGCCTCTGTTTCTCTACCAATATCCAATTACAGAATCACAGTATGGCTCTCTTTTTACTTTTCAGCTGCTTGGTCTAGTGCCCGTGTGGACACAATCAGCCCCAAGTCATGGCCCCCTTCTCACTTTCTGAGTCTCTCTCCCCTGAAATTTACTAAGTGCAGGTAGGGTCTTGGGATCCTTCGGTGGTTGACGCAGTTGAACAGCTATGGTTGATGCTCTCTGAACATCCTTGTGTGCTCTCTTTCATTTCCAGCTTTCTTTGCAGTTGGATTGGGATCTGGGATGAGTTTGAGCTCATGGGAATGTGACCAAAGTGTCGTATTGCTTCTGCTTTGAGGTACTAATAACTAGTATGCTCACTCCATCCTTTCTGCCCCTTTAGAGGCTAAGCATTGAGATCGCAGTGTCCTAAGATAGAAGTAACTTCTAACTCTGAGTGAAGGCAAGTTATAGTCACCCAACTCCATTGAATTTTGCATGAGCAAAAATTAACCTTTATTGAATTAAACCACTGAACTAGAGTCTCATCCATCATGTATGGTATACCTGGTTTAGCTAGAAGTCTCCTGATTAGGCTCTCCTAGAAAAGGAGTGGTCCTGAAATTTTGGCTAGCCAGAGAGCTTTTTCCAGCAGCTGATGTAACCTATGTAAATACAGCAAGATGATAAATGGAAATACAACAACACAAAAATTGTTCATTTTCCATTTAGCCAAAGTTCTGAGTCCTCAATGTTGAATAGGCTGTCACACTGAAGAGTCATCTCTTCATTTATGCCCACCCATATCCTCAATTCCCTTGCCAAAGTGTCCTTTAGCTGCATCTGCCTGTCAACACCCTAAGAATCAACCAAACCACCTGCCTCTTCCACTCTTGAACCCAAGCTAGTGAGCATGACTTATGGGAAATACATCAACCATGCTGATGAGTACCACTGCAGATGCTTGGTCTGCAGTCTCAGCTGCCCCTCAGTACCAATCAACCATTCCATCACGTGTCCTTAGTAATTTCTTCTACCATCCTCTTCATGGGTTGTATTACTCCCAATTTCACTGCAAAACAATGAGGGTAATTGACATGGTTTCCCTGAAATTCCCATCCATATCCCAGAAGCTTTTCTGTGCCTCCCTCCCCAATCTCAAAGGATCCCTCGTTTCATCCAAGGATAAGCCACACATCTGTCTTCTGGATCTCATCACCTAGAACTTTGCTCTATTAATTACCTTTTTAATTCCTGGAATTTCCACCTTCAATGGCTCCATCTTCCCAGCACTCAAACCAAGCTCGCTCTGAAGTGCTTTGGGTAGAGTGGCCTACATTAACATTTTCCTTTTTCTCATTCCCCAGCTCTTACTTGACCCAAAATAATCTGCCTTCGATCTTCTCTGTTTAAACTCCTCTGGCAAAGGCCACAAATGACCTCCCTGTTACCACCTAGAACATTAGATCATCATCTTCTCTGTCTTCTCTTTCTCAGTCTCTTTTACTGTATTCCTGCCCCTTTGAACAACATTCCTCCCCCAAATGTCAGCTCTCAAGCTCTAATCATGGCCCCTTTCTTTTCCAACTTATGGTTTTTGATATATAGCCTCCGACATATGTGCTGGTTGGAATCCGGGAAAGGACTGGGTTAAAAAAACACCAAATAGACTATGTATTAATAGAAGAATCTCCTTGGCCCAGGCTGTGGCTCTATAATAGAATACTAATTCCCCCAATACAATTGGGTTGTGCAGGTTTGCAAATATATGACTCTGTGCCAAGGACTGGATCTCCACCTATTTTTATGATGCTGGGTCTCTGCAAGAGCTTCTATAGATAAGACTTCTTAGGTTTGTGGCATCCCTTGTGCTGTCTAGTTATAGGAGTAGAGCTGGGGCTAGAGGGACAGTGTGGCAGCTGGCTGCTGCTTCTTGCCCCAATATATTTGAAACGGCATTTGTTCACCTGTGAACTTCTACACTCAAATGTCTACCTGGGGATCAAGTTCTAGGCAATTTCTTGAAAGACAAAACTATATACCTTCTTTTGCTCTGTTTCCTAGAGATACATCTCCAAAGACTATCTTCCTTGACACTTCTTTCTGCTTTACACCTGGAAAAACTCTTTACTCCATTGCTTTTCACTAGTTAGTAATTTTTTTTTACATGTTTTGCTTTGATTTGACTCTAAACTCCCTGAGTCAAGAACATGTGCTCTGTTCCTTATAGACCTTACACTCCCATTCCTAGACACCCACTAGACATACACCCGCTCTTACACTGACTAAGACATCATACTAAGGACACATCCTTGGCCTTCTCCTTGCTTGTGTAGACAGAAAATAATTCTTTCCCTGTAAGGATAATCTGATGCCTTTGTCCTTGAAAAAAGAAAGAATGTTGGCTTTATCAAAAGCTGAACTTCTCTGGACATCTCCCTGTGGCAGCCAGTTGAAAACTTTTGACTGAGATTGCTAGTCTGGTAGACCAAGCCACCAACTTGAACTGATTGGTTCTTGTGATCCAAATGGTCATACTGGTTACATGATGATTATGACTTCCTCCCAGCTTCCTAGTCATGATGACAACTCGGCTGCGATTCTTAGGTTGTGATTCATTTTTAAGCATTAACCCAGTTTTTAAACCACAGCAGACAGCAAAAGTAATACGTCTGTGGTCTGGAAAAGGTGGAGTCACAGGACATTGAAAGAGAAAGAAGGAAAAATACCATGAATCCACAGACAAGCCAAAACAAATGTCATATGACATGTGACTTTGTTTGCTCTGAGCACTGGGGGCTGGGGCAGGAAGGTGAGGGAGACTTGTTCAGAGATAAGAGTCATCTACACATTGCGTTTATTAAAGATTTAAGGGGCCCTTTAGGTCTTTCCATCCAAAGACTATTGTCTTCCTCCAGCTGCTCAGGCACTGTGCCTCCTTAGGGCACTCAGGGCCACAGTGTAATCAGGGTATGATTTAACCACGTCTCTGGCCTTTAGTTGCAATTTCTCATCCCTTTATTGTGCTCCTGAAATGGGGAATATTTATTGTAACTTTCAGCATCAATTGAATCATATCCCTACGCTCTGTTCTCCACACTCCTTCACAGGTGTTTAGAGTGAGGCTTCTGAGATCCCAAGAGTGGTGGATCAAGAAGAGAACGAAGGTCGGAACTCTCTTGACCCCTCCAAATACCCAAACTAAACATTGGAGATCTTGGGAAAGTGCCCAGAGCCTCCAGAACCCTCGATGATGAGTGACAGCTCTCGTGGCCAGAATGGGACAGCCCCACGTGGATGCTCTCCCTGTGGGCATCTCAGATGCTACAGGCTGAATCTGACCCTGCTGTCTTTCCCTCAGGACCATGATCCCTTTGGTCAGAGATACCAAGCCACAGCCAAGGGACCATGGAGGATCCTGCTTCCTCCCCTCATGGTTTCCCTCCCTCTACCTGCTTTCATCTGAGCCATGCTTCTTGGGTCTCCTTAATTGCAGCTGGTATCTCTCATCTCTGTCTCTAGCACATGTGGGTCTTGTGCCCCTTTCATTCATGGCCAACCAGGAAGTTTGTGTTTACTTGTCACCCAAAAAACCAAAAGAAAGTGAAAAAAAAAATGAGAGAGAGAAAAGAATCAGATCACATAGTTGGAATCGTGTAAATTAAAAACAAAAACAAAAACAAAAACAAATTCTTCCTCTAAATTCTGATTGAATCCAATCTTTAGTGTCCTCGGAAGGGAAATTTACATGGGGTGGAGAAGCAGGGTGAGAAGAGAGGAGAAAGGAGAAGGGTGCATTTCAGGACAAGCCTGTGTAGGCTGTGTCCACCCATACCAACACCTGACCTTGCCCCTCTTTGATTTATTGCAATTCATCAGAGCAGTCAGAATGGGTATGAAAATCGGCATTCCACCTGCTCTGGAATAATCAACCACCAAAGAAGTGGGCAGATCAAATACTTTCATTCTGGTTCTACTTGTCCTTTGCACAGACAGATATTGAGGCAGTTCTCTTGGAAATTCATCAATGACTTCTACTTCCTACCCCTGAAAATCAATTAAAAATGAAGACCAGGAGCCCACTCTGGGCTCCAGGGAATGGACTGGACTATAGGTTCAGACCACCTGGGAGCAGCCCTCACTCTGGTACCCACTAGCTACATGGCCTTGGGCAATTTTAACCTTGCGCACTTCCGCTTCCTCAGCTGTAGAAGAAAGATGGCGGTACTGATACAGCTGGGCAGTGATGATGACGGTGAGGATTCAGGTAGAATACCTATAAAGTATAGCAGCCGGCACACACCAAGTGATCATCTGATACAGCCATGACCATTACTTTACGTTGGTTTCTAGTAAAAATACTCAATTCGCAATAGACAATAACTTCATCTGAGAGATTAAGAAGAGTGATTAATACAGGACAAAAATGTAAAGCAGTTTTGCTATATAAAATGTGGGAACTATAGAAGATCAGAGAAGAAAATTGAATTCTTAAATTCATCTGTAATCTCATTGTCCAGAGGTGATTACTCATGTTAATATTTGGACATATATTATTTGAAATATATAGAGAGATAGATATGTATATATATATAATGTATGTTTATGTAAATTCTGTACATATTTATATTTATATTTATAAATAATTTTATTGTATACACATACACACAAATATATACACATATATATTTTATTTTATAGGGATTATACAATGTGTATTGTCTACTAGGACCTGCCCTGTCCTTTGAGGAAATAGGGTGCATTGAGAACACTTCCCCACGTCCCCATAGCTAACTTCTTCCCTCCCAACTTTCTCCCTCCCATCTTCCGGGTCTCTGCTTAGATATTCCCCTAGGCCTTCTCAGGCTACCCTAAATAAAAGAACACTTCCTCAAACCTTCTACCCTCAGCCCTGCTTTTTTGTAATAAGGCACTTGTGTATGTTTGTCATCTGGACACCCCACAGGAACGTAAGCCTTAGACTCCATGGGACCTCCACTCTTTGTCCAGTGCCAGCCACAGTAGTTACTCACTCTGTAGTTGTGGAATGAATTCATATTTAATTCCCACTTCTTTCTTCACTGCTCACTCTTTTCTAATAACTTTCGGACATGTTTCTTGAATCATCAAGTAGTGTGCTCTGAGGAAACGCACACTAATGTAACTCTTTCCCCAAACAAAGCATGAAAGAGAAGATAGCATGGCTAAGAAATATACACGTAGGATAGTTAAGTTCAAAGGATGCTTTAGTGCCTGCAGTTTTAGAGTGCATGGTGCAAAGCGCGTGAATGCTCTTACCTGTGAAGAGGTAAAGGCTTTGTATATGCTTCTCCTTCACCGCTAGTTTGTGTCTGCCTTGCATTTCTAGTATTCTCTTTACCGGTCTGTTCTCCCATTACAGTGCAAGTTCTCAGGGGTAGGGCCCCAGGGAGACTTTCTGGGCTTCTCCTCAACACCTAGTCTACAGCCTCACTTTTGGAAACGCTGAGCAGAAAGATGCAGGGATAAAGGAGTCATGTCAGCCCTTCACTTTTTTCTCTGAAATCACGCTGAACAGGTACCCAGATTGCACCGAGGAAGACTGGAAACTGAAAGTCTGCATTTTGGGGTCACGATTTAATCCCCTAACAAGTGACATGTGGCTTACCTCTCACCCCAATCCTGCCGCTCTTCAAATGGAAACGAGCTACGTTGTAACTGATTTACCATAGCAGAGGTTATAAAATATTAATTATGGTTTTTACTCTGATAACTTGCTGAAAGGACAATGAATTGTTCCTAGGAGATGAGATCTTGACGTCACCTCCACAGGGCACAGTGACCTGGGCGGGGTGGGGGGGTCTAGAGGGCCTTGAAAGCCAAGCTGTGTGTGTCTGGAGGGAGGGCACACAAGTGAAGAGAAAGTGAGGAAGCCACACACATCCTGACAGAGTGAGCAGCTGCTCAGGAAGCTTTACCTGAGAGATGGGCTTAGGAAGTCATCCATGGAAGCTTGGTGTGATGACCAGCTATGCGTGTCATCTTGGCTAAGCTATAGCACCCAATTATTTAATCAAAGATCAACAGAGGTGTTGCTGTGAAGGTATTTTCAGAATGTGGTTAACATCTACAATCAGTGGACTTTAAGTAAAGATAATCACCTTCAATAACGTGGGTGGGCTTCAACTAATCAGCTGAAGGCTTAAGCACCCAAACTGAGATTTTCTAGAGAAGAAACTCGATCTCGTGCCCACAGCATCACCTCCTGCCAGAGTTGCCAGCCTGCTCTCCAGCTTTAGGAATCTGGGACTTGCCAGCCCCCACAATCAAATATCAATAGAGGTGTTGCTGTGAAGGTATTTTCAAAATGTGGTTAGTGGTTAACATCAGCCATCAGCTGACTTCAAGTAAAGAAAATGGTTGAGCCAATTCCCTAAAATAAATCGTATATGTATATACACATTCTGTTTCTTTGGAGAATCCTGCCTGATACAGTTAGGAAACAGGATCTGCTCAGAAGAGGGAGAGTTCGGGGGCAACAGCAATTCAAGGAAAAGGAGAAGGAACTCAAAGACATTCCCAGCGCTACTGCCAGAGATGAAGGACGTACCAGCTCAAAGAGAGGAACTGGGACATGAAATAGGTGTGGGACACAGCATCAATAAAGAACCGCGCATCTGCCCCAGGAACCAAGGTGGCTGACGGCAATCCCTTGGACCTCGGGTGGGTTTCAGGGTAGAAGCAAGAGTGACCGGGAACACTTACTAGCATGTGCTTTACACCTCCCCAAACCGCCCCCGTGTTTCCTCACTTGGTTCCCACACCAACTCTGCAAGTTGGCAAGGGCAAGGGTTAAAACGCCCATTTCACAGATCAGAAAATAAAGAGCCACTGGATATCTCAAGGCTGGGAACTAACTCGCAAACGCAACAGGGAGGTTTCACCCTGAAGAGACAAAATGGTATTTCAAGCCCAGTCAAGCTAAGGCAAATCAGGAAGCCAGGGTCCACCCACCTCTTCTGCACCCGCCTGGGCCTGAGATGGCTCTACTGCAACAGTAAAAAAGCACCTCACACTTTAGAAGTTACCTCCTGGAGACAGTCCCCAGGAGATGCCCTACTGACGAGGAGATGCCTTCCAGGAGAACCGAAGGGGAAAGTCTTTGGAAGACAGAGTCTTTTCGAGGGGACATTGAGTGGTGGCAGCAAAAGTTACCCATTGGCAAAAACAGCTGGGGAGCCATCTGTCTGGGAGAAGCCTCCGGCCTGTTTCATTACCCCCCTTCCTGCATTTGCAGGTCTGGCCGTCGATGGGAGGCGGTTTATAGCAGAGGGAACAGAAGGAAACCAGTTGGCCCTTGTATAACCTTGGCCTCATTAGCATCGAACCAAAGCCCACTGTGCTATTGACTTCTGGTAAATATCCACCCATCCAGGAGATTTCCCCGAGCCCTGCCTGGGGGCCATTCAAACACCACACAGGCCCTTCCTGCTCCTCCATCCCGCCTTTGTGACCCAGGAGCTGTTCCTCCCCACCCACAACGATGCAGTGCTCAGATACCACTCTATCTTCTGGGAGGGGAAAGTGGGGGAAAGAAGGAAACCTCCGCGGTCCCCTCGCTGAAACTCTCCCATTCTCTCCTTCCAAAGGGCCAAACAAATAAACCCTAGAAAGGCGGTTCAGCCAGTGAAGCGTACACAATTCTATTTCCAGCGGCTTTGAAAACTTTTATTTCTGTACAGCAAATGACACATTATCTCTGCGGAGGTCAGGGAATAATGCAGTCAGATTCTTGCGACATTGCGAGAGTTAATGTTTCTGTTTGCCATTGTGTCCTGCGCAAAGAAAGGCGGCCGGTCACCTGGGGTTAGCACAACACAGCACGGAGATGGTCGAATCCACCAGAAGTGCTTTGAAAATGTTGGACACTATTGTGTGGACGGCCTCCTTCCTGGCCCTCGCTGCATAATGGGCCTCCGAGTGCTAAGGAGATAAGCGATACTATCCTTGGAGTGTCAGAGGTAGAGCTCTCCAGGAGCTGCATTCATAATTTCCTGGAACTTAAGGACTTCGATTTTTTAATAGTAATTGAAACATATAATTCAATAGAAGTGTCACTCTAATATAATAATTGCCAAGGAAATTGAACCACAAAGAAGTAGATAAATTGCAATTTACCTATATTAGAGTACTTGGAGCTGGCCATGTTTTCTCATCAAGAAAGCCACTCCCCCCCCAGAGAGCTTCCCCTTCCATCTTTTGAATGTTCATCCTCATTCATGCTGCCCTCTTCAGCAGTGCCTGCGCTTCTTAGGTTTCCCACCGGCGTATTGGCTCCACTTTAAATACTTATCATTGCAAAGTGTTTATATTAATTGCTCTGGTGAAAGCTTCACAATATAAACTTCAGCTAAGCTCCTCATTGTTAAATGTCAGCTTCCTCACATTCTACCTGGAACATTTCCTTTGCTTTTGTGAGGATAAGTGATATAATGGTGCTTTGTATATTTAAAGGACTGTGTGAGTACCAGTTGCTATTATTGTGATTCTGTACATCTTTCTTAAAATGAAACAATCTTTACATAAGTTATATTATACCACCGCTGAACTAAATCCAGGACTCAGAGGAGAACAAGATAAAAAGTGACCTCACTCTCCCCAGGGGTGCTGCTTGGAACCATCCAAATTATTAGTGTCACTATCATTTCTGATGGTTGATAGGCAGCGAGACTCTGCAGCTCCTAATACTGTGGAAATGCACCACCTGCCCCCTTCTCATCCCGACCTCACGATCGCCAAGCCATGCTGTCACCTTTTTAACTGCCCTGGATTCGGATCCATTGTTATAACCACCCACGCCCCTTCTTTCACCCCTGTTTGCTTCTAGGAGACATCTGGCTTGAGACTGACCCATGACAGGGTGACCACTCAGAACTGGATCCATGCACTCCTGGAAAAGAAGCAGGTGAGACCCAGTCAGAACTCAGCAGTGGCTTCATTCCCAGGGATCCCAGAAATTTATAGCAAAATTTAGACCCATGTTCATATATAAAGGCATAAATGATAGCCAAGTCATGGCGAACTGTAACCTATTTAATTGAAATGTTTGAGTCTGTATCATTCTGAAATTCTTAGGAGTCAACTCCTTGTCACCTGATTTGACCTCCCAGATATTAAAATATAAATAGGCCAGAAATGCACTTCTATTAATAAATCGGACTTGGATCTTCCAGACCTCTGGTGGTGACATCAGCAAGTTTTGGGAATGAAGGACATCAATCTCACTTAAAGTTTAGGGGTGCCCCTGCAGCACACATGTTGTCCTTATCACCTGATTTTTTAAAAACCTTTGAATCTATTACCTGGAACATTATTTAAATTTTTGAAATCGTTTTGATATTCAACTCAATATATGTATGTATATACAGGCATGACAAGGATATATTGCAGGTTCAGTTAGAGACCACTGCTATAAAGCAATTATTGCAATAAAGCATAGGGGGAGAGAGAGAGGCTAAGTGAGGAAGAAAGAACAGGGGGATAAATAAAAGAAAGGAAGGGAGAGAAGCACAAGGGAGTAAACATGAGAGGCTAGAACTGGTTTGCAAGGCAGAAATAGAGACACAGATGTAGAGAACAAACGTATGGACACCAAGGCGGAAGTGGGGGGGATGAATTGGGAGATTGGGGTTGACATATATACACTAATATGTGTAAAACAGAAAACTAATAAAAAATTTTAAAAAAAGAACACTGAACACCAGAAAATATAAAAAATAAAATAAAAATAAACATTTTTAATTAAAAAAGAAAATATTAATAATTCAAAGGGAAAAAAAGG
The DNA here is from genome assembly GCF_030028045.1 of Hippopotamus amphibius kiboko. Classification (NCBI taxonomy): domain Eukaryota; kingdom Metazoa; phylum Chordata; class Mammalia; order Artiodactyla; family Hippopotamidae; genus Hippopotamus; species Hippopotamus amphibius. The sequence goes on along the minus strand of NC_080188.1, from coordinate 162,316,034 downwards.
AAAGATGGAGGGAAGGAAAGGGGAGGGATAAAAAGAAAAGAAAAAAAAAGAAAGAGAGAGAGGCTAACCACACACCTCCTGGACAAAGTCTGTGACACTGAGACAAGTGGGGAGAAAGTGAGCTACAAAGTGTGCGCCATGATGCCTGTAACTATGGAGACTCTATATTTATGACGACAGAGGATGGGAATAGAATTTACCAAGATGAAAACAGATATATGATAGGTTGTCAGGATCGTGAGTATTATTTCCTCCATCTTCTGGACTTTCCATTATGCACCATCTTTACAACAGAAAAGTGGAAGCAAAGAGGTATTAAGGAGGGGGGTTGTGGAGGCATGGCCACAGCTACCCCTTCCAAGCCCCTTCCACCCAGACCCCAGCCTTTCACAGCCAGGAAAGGAAGCCTGGAGCTGTATCCGCAGTTGGGTGTCTCCTGCTGTCTTCACTCAGAGTCCACCAGGCTTGAAGGATGAGCGGAAGCAAAGTAGGAGCCAAGAAGAGCTCTATGTAGGGATGTGCTGATCCCTAGGATCTGTTTAGAATTCTTTGTAGGTCAAGTATTGCAGGAAAGCCCATGACCGTTCTTGAGGGACTCTTCCTGGAGGTTAGCATTCTTTGTAAGTCAAGTATTGTAGGAGCAGCCCATGACAGTTTTTAAGCGACTCTTCCTGGAGGTTTGAATTCAACTTCCGTTTTAATTGAAATGTTTTCTCATTATTTTCTTCTTTTTCTTTTTCTTTTAATGTACTGCCATCCCCCATGGCAGCACATATATTGGAATTGCTACCACACAAAGGGAGTGAGTCTGGCCTGTGAAAGAATGGCATTTAAAGCCAAAAACGTCCCACTGTCAGGAGGACGATTTAATTAAGTACAAAAAGCTTGCGCTCTGAAGTCACCTGGATTTGAGTTGTTGCCGCATTTGGCAATTTGGTTAATCCTGCTGGGCCTTGATCATCTCCAGGGCTAAATGAAGGTCATTTACCCTGCCTTGTTGGGTTGCAATGAGAGTAAAAGGGTCTAGAGTTTGCAACATGTGTCAGATGCTTTGGGCATTTAAGTGGTCGACAAGTGTAGTTCTCACTTCCTTCTGACCTGAGGATTCCCATGCACTCCTGTTCATTTCACTGGGCCTCTTCTACTTCCAGAGAACAGAGAATAACCCTCTGGGACTACATGACTTGTTGTCACACATGTGTGATATGCCATTGATTAAATCAGGACCCATAAAATGTTCCAACCACATGTAATAACAAAGTCTGTAAAACATGCTTGTGTTCCAGTATTGAAAGCAGGTGACTAGGTTCTGGGGACGAATGCTGCCCGGACAAGGGACTGTGCGTTCCAAGCTTAGGTACAAACGCCACAAACCATGGAGTGACTTTGCGCAAAGACACTGTTTCTCAGGCCTCAGTTTTCGCACCTGTAAAATGAAGGGAAGTGGTCAGAATCAGGAATGTTAAAACACTTAGGACCAGAACTTTAAACCAGTTTAGCACTACTTCTCTGCTCAAATTGAGTCTTACTCCAAACAGAGATATTCTGGTCACGGCGGGGGCAGTGCCTGGTAACCCCTCCCAACCTGGTGACTCTCGCTTCTCAGGGATCAGCCTTTAGGCTCATCTTCAAGGCCACAGAGCAGAGCTGGAAAGCACAGGTTTTTACACTGTCGTGAACCACTCCGCAATCTAACAGTCCACAATTTTACAGATTTCTGTTCTACTTTATCAATGCCTAGTCATAAGACATGACTATTTTTTTAATTTATATCAAAGAGTACTATCACATTGCTTTGGTCATGTCCATTTCTGGACATTTAAAAAATATTCAACACATAATTTCACTTTCCAGAGTGCCCTCCTTTCCTCCCTCTCCACCCCTCTCGTCCTCTTCCTCCTCCTCCTCGTCCTCCTCCCCCTCTTTCTCCTCCTCTTCCTCTTCCTCCTCTTCTTCTTCTCCTTCTTGTTTGCTGACTGTTTTACTTTCTTTCATCCCTGCCCTTTTCCAGAAAAAAATTCCTCTCTTGCTGATACTCTCCATTGTTGAATCCCTCAGCCGATTCCTTCCCGGGACTGCCTGGTGTATTTGAGAGTGAGGAAGGAGGCAAGAAAGTTAAATACTGGACGCTTGTCATTTGGGAACACTTTTCTCTCTCTTTTCCACATGGTGGTTCTCACTCATATTTCTGTCCCCAGCTCTTCCCCCTTCCCCCAGACACCCTCTAAACTGGTCCAAGGATCCCCAGCAATGGAGTTACCTTGGAGGCTTTTAAAAAACCCAGATTCCTGGGTCTCATCCTGTATCTCCTGAATCAAAATCTCTGAGGTCAGAGTTTGGGACAGTAGATGCTACAATGAGTTCCCAAAGTGATTTTTCCTCTCCTTAAATTTTGAGAGCTACCTTTCAAAAGCACTCTCCCCAGTTTCTCCCATTTCTCCATCTCCCGCTTCTAAGCTTCTTTCCCCTCAGTTTTCATCCTAATTACCAGCTAACTGGTGGATGTCACTGCTGCTTAAATGTGCTCCCACTCTGGATCCCTAATCACGCCCATTGTGCTCCTCAAAGCTGAGTCAAGAATCGCTGCCTTTTTATTTCCCCCTCTCTGTATACTGTAGAAGGAAGCAGGTCTCTGCTGCTTTTGTTGTCTCTACTTCTGGGCCGAGTTCCATTTGCTGGTGAACAGGGCTTATCTTCACTCTCCCCCTCGAAATCCTGTAACATTCAAGCATCCTTTCATGTCTGTGCTTTTAAAGTAAATCTTTGGACAATTAAAGATATGAAATGGCTAAATAGAGTTCTGCAGGCGTTGTTCTCTCCTTTTTAAAGGTTTAATCACACTTAATGGCTCTCTTCAAAACTTGAATTTTCCATTTTGGTGTTTTGACTCCATTGAAAGAGTTTACTAATATTCTTTCAAAAGTATTCTCTGCTCAAATGAGCTATTCAATAAAGTTTTATGGCAGGCTATAGGATTTACACTAAATGGAAAATAATTTAAAGGGAGATCAGAGTTGGGGGGTGCCATTCCTCTCTACAGGTTTTGTTAGTTAAACTGTAATCATCAACATCGAGTCCATTAAAAGTTGGTGTGAAGGAACGAGAATTATCATTTAGATGGAAGGGAAACTATTCCAAATGCAATGTCAACACCCCCTTTTCCTTGAAGATAGTTTATTGCTCAGCCTTGTGAGTCTATAAATAGGAACTTAGGAAAAATTCTCTTTCTTCTCTCCCCTCCTCCCTTCTTCCTTCTCCTCTTCGCTATTTTTTCCTTCCTGAAGAATAGTGGACAAAAGAGTAGGGGGGAGTGAAAGGAACCAGTTACAGATTGTTTGGAACAAATCACCTTGACTCTCCCGGTCTTGGTCCTGCTGAGTTCTATCTGGTTCTTACTTGTCACCGTCAGGAGTAGGAAGCCAGAGGGACACTGAGGACCCCCTGGGTCATACTCACCATCCAAATGACACAATTTGCTACTCATGGGGGAAATTTAGTGGAAAAGAAAACCAGTACTCCCTGACAGCATCTTTATTAACCCCCAGACTCTCTGGTGGGCTAAGTGATATGGAGATGCATGTGATACTAATGAGACATTGGCTTGGATAAGAGAAATTAAGGCTCTCTGTCTGTGACCTAATAGGGACACCCCTTCTCCCCACTGTCCTCTGGCTTGCCGCCTTCTGCTTTGCTCAATTCCTTTTTCCCACAAGTAACCCTCGGGCACTTGCAACATACCCAGGAGTGTGCTAAGACAAGTTTTAGAGAATTATGACCTGATTTGAGGAGTTTCGTATTTGGCTAAAAAAACAAGTAATATAGATAATGCCAAGAACACAGACGATGAGATCTATGATCCAGGCATTGTTGTTTGCCAACTATGTGATCTCTGGGAAGGCATTTAACTTCTCTGAGACTCCCTGTTTCTCTTTTAAGAAGAGGGTTGCTGAGATCAAGTAGCATGGATTGCTATCTGAAAGTATCTCATTTATTTGCTATTTTTCGTCCCTCCCCCACCTCCCCAATGTAAGTGCCATGAAACCAGGGGCCTGGGCTGATTATTCACCTCTGAATCTCTGTGCCTAGGACGGAGGCTGACACAGAGCAGATGCTCAGTAAATAATTGCCGAGTGGATGCATGTGTTGTGCTTAAAGAAATCTTGAAGACTGAACTACTGATCTACCAAGGCTTGCTTGGTAGGTTTTTGCATTAGGCAGAGGAGAGGAAGAATATTTCAAAACGATAGCAGCAGAGGGAAAAAACAAAACAAAAGCAATTTCTGTTTCAAAGATACTGAAAAAGACCAGTTTGCACTCAGGAATAATGGATGTACTCTGGGAACCGTGGATTTGGTCCAGATTTTAGAAGGTCTTATATGCCAGGATCAGCCCGTGGGGAGAGAGTGATGGGTTTTGATCAGGGGTGTTATCTGAAGAAAGTAATGTTTTAAGATTAATCAGGCGGCAATACACAAGACTGAAGATGGTAGAGAAATAAATTAAGAGGACATTGCAAAAACTGAGGTTTCAGGTGACCAAGGCCTGAATTAGAATCATGGAAATGGGAATCTAAAGGAAAGGGTAATTAGGCGCTCCGACAAAGCAAGGATCAATGGAACTGGTTTCCCAAGGAGCTAGAAGAGATGGAGGAGAAGAGAGAATTTAAGATATGAAGACTAGAGTTCTGATAGAATCAATAGAAATAGGGGAAACGGGAGGGGAGGTCATATTTCAGAGAAATAGAGTGAAATTGTTTTTGGTCATTTTGATGTGCTGGTGGAACACCCAGGTGGAAATATCCAGCAGGCAGTGGAAAATGTTCAGCTGGAGAAAGGCACATGGATGGGGACCAAAGATAACAGATGTGGAAGTCATCCCCTTGGAGGTGACAGTGAAAATCATGGGAGGAGATGATGTCTTTGAAGGAGCAAAGAACAGAGGCCCAAGGGCAGAAACTGAGTGAATGAATCTGTTAAGAGTGAGAAGAGGAGGAGTAGAGGCAGGAACAAGAGCACTTGGGGAGAAACGGAGATAGGATAAGGGAGGGAAAGCTCCCCGTCATTTCAGGCGAATGAGATAGGATATATGAAATGCCTATCACTGTGTCCAGGTCATGATATATAATCAGTATAGGGGTCATTACTATGCAAATCCTTATCAAGTATGAGAGAATGGTCAATCATATCAAGTGCTATAGAGCAGATATCAAGGAGAACAAAAAATTAGAAAAAGACATTAGATCTGCCCAGTAGGAAGTCCCCGAGAAGAATAGGAGAGAAACTGTAAGATTTTCCTATGTGGGAAATTATTTCACAAGGTAATTTGACACATTTTCAGCCTCTCTGTAAGAGCACATGCTGGAAAATTCTGTTTCCTTATCATCTCCCATCCACAAGGAATGTCACATGGAGAAGTCTTTATAAGCCATGTGATGGCAGCCCAGTTTGTGTTCTCAACTACGAGCAGGTCAACAGTTACTGATTAATTTCAACCAATAGAAGAGGAGCCACTGGGACTTCCCTGGTGGCACAGTGGTTAAGAATCCACTTGCCAATGCAGGGGACACAGGTTCAAGCCCTGGGCTGGGAAGATACCACATGCCACAGAACAACTAAGTCCGTGTGCCACAACTACTGAGCCTGCACTCTAGAGCCCACGAGCCACAACTACTGAGCCCATACACCAGGAGCCTGTGCTCTGCAACAAGAGAAGCCACTACAACGAGAAGTCCGTGCACCGCAACAAAGAGTAGCCCCTGCTCTCTGGCAACTAGAAAAAGCCCGTGTGCAGCAATGAAGACCCAACACAGCCAATAAACAAATAAATAAATAAGTAAAATTTATTTAAAAAAAAAGGAAAAAGAAGAGGAGCCACTGATTTCTTATCCCTGACACTTACCATTACCACTTCTTTGTTTTGCCTTTTTCTGGAACCAAGTTCTCACAAATAGCATGTTTTCAAGACTTAGAGAAAAAAAAGTAATAAAATGTTAAACAAGCCTTCATCAAGTGTTGGGTTTCTACACATTTAATTCTATCTCAAAAAGACATGTTGGGAATTTGGATTCCGTTAGCTACAGAGCTGATCTAACACTTAAATACACTAAGTTGCTGGCTGGCTACTTGGTAACATTTTGGGTTGTATTTTTAAAAAATTCTCTTCTCCTAAATACATTCCGAAATCCATCTATTTCATCTTGGAATTCCTTTAGAGGGGACAAAACCATGAATACACAAGGAGACGTCAAGCTTAAAGTATAGAATCTATACTGTGTCCCCACTCCCATCACTAATTGGTTTAAATTAACCCTAAAGAACAAATGACTTATAAGAAAGAATAAAAACCACAATTCGACTTTGTAAGATTCACCGTAGTGTCCCTAAAACCTGGTGTTAGGGAAAAGTTTTGAGTTTCTTAGCACAGCTGACTTGGGTTACATGTTCAGATAAAGGTCAGAGCTGGGGGCTGAGGGTGGGGTAGGGCTTAGGTGCCTGGGGTTTATTTGCTTGTTTAGTTCCAAAAAGGTTCTTCAATTCAACAAACAATAAGAGGTTATGACAAGCTTGTACTGAGGCTGGAAATGCAGTGGTGAAAGCAATACCTGTTCCCTAAAGATTCAGTGGCCTGGGCAGATTCCTAGGAAGATCATTACAAAACAGAGTGAAGTGCTAGGAGACCAAAGAGCTGGCGATGCATTGGGGGGTAATGGATTTGCTCCAAGGAGCTTCCAGCCTCCTAGGTGGGGGAGGTCACAAAGGCTTTTTTTGAGTGAGTTAAAGAGAACTTAGAGATGAGATTCCTCTGTTCTATCCTGAGTTGAGATTTGAGCAGAGAGGCCTTCTCCGGGTCACTGCAGGAATGTTCTGCCTTGGTCTCTCCCCATCCCCATTCTCTCTTCTCTGAGGAAGAGTAGAGAAAAACTAATCACTATCAGAGAAGGCTACAGAAGGTTTACAGGGCTTGTTAATACTTCCAGGCCAGTTCCCCCATTTAGACTAAACAGAGTTTTCTAAGGAATCTCCATACTGTTCTCCATAGTGGCTGTATCAATTTACATTCCCACCAACAGTGCAGGAGGGTTCCCTTTTCTCCACACCCTCTCAAGCATTTATTGTTCCTAGATTTTTTGATGATGGCCATTCTGACCGGTGTGAGGTGATACCTCATTGTGGTTTGATTTGCATTTCTCTAGTGATTAGTGATGTTGAGCATCTTTTCATGTGCCTCTTGGCCATCTGTATCTCTTCTTTGGAGAAATGTCTATTTAGGTCTTCTGTCCATTTTTGGATTGGGTTGTTTGTTTTTTTGACATTGAGCTGCATGTGCTGCTTGTATATTTTGGAGATTAATCCTTTGTTAGTTGCTTCATTTGCAAATATTTTCTCCCTTTCTGAATGTTGTCTTTTCATCTTGTTTATGGTTTCCTTTGCTGCGCAAAAGCTTTTGTTTCATTAGGTCCCATTTGTTTATTTTTGTTTTTATTTCCATTACTCTAGGAGGTGGGTCAAAAGGATCTCACTGTCATGTCACAAAGTGCTCTATGTTTTCTTCTAAGAATTTTATAGTGTCTGGCCTCATATTTAGGCCTTTAATCCACTTTGAGTTTATTTTTGTGTATGGTGTTAGGGAGTGTTCTAATTTCATTCTTTTACATGTAGCTGTCCAGTTTTCCCAGCACAACTTATTGAAGTGGCTCTCTTTTCTCCATTGTATATTCTTGCCTCCTTTGTCAAACATAAGGTGACATATGTGCGTGGGTTTATCTCTGGGCTTTCTATCCTGTTTCATTGATCTATATTTCTGTTTTTGCACCAGTACCATACTGTCTTTATTACTGTAGCTTTGTAGTATAGTCTGAAGTCAGGGAGCCTGATTCCTCCAGGTCTGTTTTTCTTTCTCAAGATTGCTTTAGCTATTCAGAGTCTTTTGTGTTTCCATATAAATTGTATAACTTTTTGTTCTAGTTCTGTGAAAAATGCCATTGGTAATTTGATAGGGATTGCATTCAATCTGTAGATCGCTTTGGGTAGTATAGTCATTTTCATAATGTTGATTCTTCCAATCCAAGAACATGGTGTATCTCTCCATCTGTTTGTATCATCTTTAAAAAACTAAAAATAAAACTACCATATGACCCAGCAATACCACTACTGGGCACATATCCTGAGAAAACCATAATTCAAAAAGATACATGGACCACAATGTTCATTGCAACACTATTTACAATAGCCAGGACATGGAAACAACCTAAATGTCCACTGACACATGAATAAAGAAGATGTATATATATATAATGGAATATAACTCAGCTATTAAAAGGAATGAAATTGAGTTATTTATGAGGTGGATGGACCTAGAGACTGTCATACAGAGTGAAGTAAGTCAGGAAGAGAAAAACAAATACTGTATGATAATGCATATATATGGAATCTAGAAAAATGGTACTGATGAACAGAGTGGCAGAGCAGGAATAAAGATGCAGATGTAGAGAACAAACTAGAGGACATGGGGAGGGGGGAGGGGAAACTGGGATGTAGTGACAGAGTAGCATTGACATATACACACTACCAAAGGTAAAATAGATAGCTAGGGGGAGGCTGCTACATACACAGGAAGATAAGCTCAGTCCTTTGTGATGACCTAGAGGGGTGGGATAGGGAGCGTGGGAGGGAGGCTCAAGAGGGAGGGGATGTGAGGATATATGTATACATAGAGCTGATTCACTTTGTTGTACAGCAGAAACTAGCACAACACTGTAAAGCAATTATACTCTAATAAAGATGTATTAAAATAATAAAAAGACTAAACAGAGGATTCCTTCCAGAGGTTGGGACCCACTGGCTCACTGGTAGCAGCCAAGTGCATCATAATGACACCTTCACAGGGTAGCAGTGGAGGAGGGTGTCCAGGGGCTGGTGGCCTAGTGCCTCCCAGGGACGCCTGGGGACTTGCTGGAACGGACCAGAGAAAGGCAAGGGAGAACAGAAGATGAGAGGAACCCACCCAATAGGGAGCTTTCAAGGAAGGAAATGGCCTATTTCTGATTGGTCTCTGGAGGTAAGCAAGAAAGTGGTGGGAAGGGGCGAGCCTGACTTCACCAAGGCTGGAGGGACTCACTCACCCAACATGTGGTTTTGCACAGCCTGATAGGAGAGGCAGGGTTTGCAGCTTTGGGCTTGACCTGGGTGCCTTCACTTGCTTGCTCTGCCATATGGCCTTGATTGAAACCAACACTCTAGCACTAAAGTTGCACTTTGCAAGATTCGCATTGACTCCCTAAGTTGGAGCCCTGTCCCCACAAGTGTTTGCTGCAAAGCTGTCAGAGGGGCCCATGCAGGGGGCCCTGCAGGCTGAGGCCATCTTGGACAAGAACCAGAGCTTTCAAGTTTGCTGAGGCTCACGAGACCCTGGGAAGGGACACTGATGGTCACTGGGGCTCTTTCTAATTTGATCATGCTTTTGCTTTTCGCTCCTCAAACCCTGATAGCAGAGACTTGCCAATAAGAGGGTTTGATGGAGGCTGACCCTGGACCCTTGAATGTTGAAGGAGGAGGCAGCCAGAACCGGAGGGAGAAGATGCACAAGGGAAGAGCACTGGAAATCAACCTGGCTGACTGCACCGCCATCGCCCCAGGTCAGCCGTTCTTGGCTCTAGGAGATTCGAAGTCTAAGAAAGATTCCCCTCCTCCCCAAAGTTTTCATTTCCAAGAGAAATAGCTTCTCTCTCTGCATGTTTCCTTCAACTCTCAGCAAGACCTGTACAAGCACATGAAGGCTGTAAACCTGCTACTTCACTGGGGCTGTTTATTTCCAGTCGACAAATATTGTGCCAATGTTCACTTCAATTAGGAGACACATTTGACAATCTGACTACTCCATCTGATGCCTCAAGGGCAAATTTCAGCTCTTTCAGGAAGGGATGAGCCAATAACAGTCCATATGAATAAAATATACAGACAAGGAGTATTCGAGGCATTTTGGGGAAATCACCTTCTGCAGCAAGGAGAGTAAAATGTCTATATGAAAAAAAAAAATTCACATAAATAAAGCATGGGGCTTAAACTGGTGGGAGGCTGGGAATTCAGAGTGAAGACTGCAGTGCCCGCTTGCCTTTCACCTGCCTAAACTCAGAATTCAGTGAGAATCAGCACTGTGGAGCCTAAGACATTTGTAATTCTGTGGAAGAAACCATGGGAGCAGAGTTCAACTCACCAAGGCTCTTACTAGTCTTATTCCAGCTTTTAAAAATCATCCTAGCAACTCGAAGTTCTTCTGGGTGTCTAATTTCAGTCCTTCTGTCAAATCCCTTCTCTCCTTTATTACCCTGAAGACAACCAGAAAAGGGGCTCAGCATCGTCCTTTACACAGCTTTCCATATCCTGGCAGGTGGAAGTCAAAGACCAGGCCCTGCTAATACAGCAATCCCTGCTCAGAATGACCCGGGATCCATGTTGCCCTTTTCCTGGCAGTAGCGAAATTGGGTGAAAGGGTTAGATCCTCAGCCACACAGCCCAGCTGTCCTGGACAAGTTTTATCAGCTCCCAGGGCTCCTGTATCCCCATCAGAGGTGGGGAAGTCAGTTCCTTCCTCATCTTACGAGGGTCTTCTGGGAATAAAATCATGTGATAAGAGTGGAAGGAAGTGAAAGTTTGATAGAAATGACGGCACCCTTGTTATTTAGTTCCTGTTTCTTGAGCTGACCTGATCTCAGGTGCAATGAACTCCCAGAGGCAGCTTGGTCACGGGTTAGAAAAAAAAAATTGCCTTTAAGTCAACACTTCTGAAACTTCACATTCATCTAGATCCCTTGTTAGTGAAACTGCGTTATCTTAAATACTTGTAGGTATATTTGTTTTAAAAAGGACCTCACTCTGCTTCTACACAAGCTTATCCATAAAATATGATTCATTTTGTACGTTAATATTAATGACAGGTATGTTCTATATTTAAAAGGGCATTATACACAGCTGTTGTTGGAATAGAGAGAACTCTCTTGAGAGAGACCATGAATACTGCTGTTTGACTTATCCTTAAGACATTTTTCTTTGTATTGTTATTAGCAAATCTAATTGAAATTAAATTTATCATGAGAGTTCTGGGATTTACATTAGTATTTGGTAAATCCTTAGTTATTCTTCAGTTCTTTCATTTTCTTTTATTCATTCATTCATTCACTCAGCAAACATTTATGGGAACCTAGGATGGGCCAGGCTGCTGGGGAAGCTATGAAGTAAAGTCATGTTTTCTTCCTCTGGGAGTCAGAAAGTCAGACAGCCTCATGCACGAAGGAAGTGAAGCTGAGGGGAGAGAGTGCACTTAGCTCTGTGCCGAGGAGCACGCAGGTTTGATCCACGGCACAGAATGTGAGTAGGAGATTGTGGTGCCCCAAAGGGTGAAAGGACAACAGGCAGAAAGCATCACTTGTGTAAAGGCACAGAGTCCCAGCCGAGATGGCATGGCTCTGGGTTTGAGATCTGGGCTTGATTGTCCTCATCCTTCTCCCTCTTTCCATCCACCCTGCCCTCCTTCACTCCCTCCTTCAATCCTCCCTTCCTTTTCTCCTTTTCCCCTTTTCTCTCCCCGACTTTCCCTCTTTCTTTCCCCCTCCACCGTTTTCCTCTTCACTGTCTTCCTCACTTTCATCTTCATGACTCTAACAATAATTTTGGTCTCCTCTCCAATCCAGATATATCTGAACAGCAACAGAAAAAAAATCAAATATCTAAACTTCAAGCAGTGCTCCAGTAAGCCCCGTGGTGAGAAGAGAGGGTGCAAAATGGCCAGATGCTGGAAATCGGCACCCCCACTCCACCACTGACCAGCCCTAAGATACCCCGCCTCCCACTTGGTCTCCCATGTGGGGAGACCCCTGGAGAGACCCATCATTCTTGCCTTCATCCCTGCCACCGGGCTGCATTTTTTCTACGCGCTTGAAAAATTCATTTGAAGAACCTGGGGACCTAGCTGGACGTGGGGAGGATGGCTGAGTGAGCAAAGGAGGCACCGAGCCATTGGAAGTTCAAGTACCCAAAGTCAGAGGTGTGTGGACAGGAGTCATTTAAACGCCCTCCACTCCCAGCATCAACCAGAATGTGTGTGGACAGTCCAATCATCTCAGCAGCCTTTACACAATATGATGTCAACAGGAAAATTACTATGCAAGTCTTATTAAAAGTCCCATTGAAATTATTGGGATTCTTTCCATCCAATCCATGTGCCCCATACGGCCCCAGGTAGCAGAAATTATTAAAACTATACCTTCCTGCTTTGGTTTTCAAAAGTTTGTAAAATAGAAACTGTTCCCAATATTGGCTGCAGTGGCCCTACCGTGTGGCCTTTCCTCTCCCCCAAATTCAACTGGCTGTGGTTTTGAGCTAAACAACATGCATCCTCAGACTTCATAAATCATCATTCCTCTGCCCATCCGGAGAGCAGAAATTCATGACTTGATCTCAATCAAACAGTGTAAAAACCCAAACAAAAATACATCTGGACAGACAAACAGGATGCCAGGTTTTTGCTTGATGAGAAGGGAAATAGCTCAAGCTTGGCCCCTTGAAATGAAGGCTTTATCTCAAAAAATGCTCATGGAACCTTAACAGAGTCGCCGAGACCAGCTTCGCTTATAATATCCAACATAAACTAGATATGGAGCTCATTTTGCTCAGTGTTTTGTGACCTGGAAAACATTTTGTTGGAGCCTTAAAAAAAAAATTAGCGCATGTTCATTTTTTCCCCAAATGCGATGTCCATCATTTTCTCTTCCTTGAGCCCAGGTGAAAAGCAGCCAGTGAGCTGGGAAAAAAAAAAAAAAAAGATGGACTCTCAATTTCCTGACACAGTTAACAGGCCGTTAAAAATTCTATCCTGCTCAACCTTCATGTCAGTGTTCAGGGAATCCGAAGGCTAGAACTACAAGAGAAAAATAGATGCTCATCCTTCTGACTGGTATCTGTGCACAAAGTATATAGAGTGAAGAACTAACAACAGCAAAGCACCGTTCTCTGGTCAGTGAAATAACCCATTATGCACAAAACTGGTTACTAATGCGATGTTTGTCAAATACACACGTTCCTCCCCCCAATTTTTTTTCTTGTGTCCTGTAGGTAGGTAACGTGTCGTGTATTTTTTAATAGCAGGAGATCCATCTGGAATCTCCCCATTGAAATCAAAAGCAAAAGCAAAGGTTACCCAAGCTGAGATCCTATCAGACCAAAAGGGAAACCTAAAACTATTCGTCTCTCCTTCTGCTCCCCCAGTTCCTCTCTCCAGGACTGACTCTCCTTTGGGTGGCTGCGGAGGGGGTGTTGTGGGCAGAAGCAGCAGCAGGCAATATGCAAATGTTTCCTTAATTGTATCCCGGCCATTACTCAATTGTGGAGGCTTTTAAGATAATTTATTAATATTCTCTTTAACCACTGTGGATGAAGCAGAGGGCTGCTGCGGGTTTTCGTGGGATGTGTGTGTGTGTGTGTGTGTGTGTGTGTGTGTGTGTGTGATTTCTTCCCGAGTTATTTATTTGATAATGATATTAAATATTAGAAACTCTAACAGCTGGTGTGTTTATCCTGACTTGAGTGTATTAACCTCTTTAGCCCTTTTTTCCAGAAGAAGGATTCGGCATCACAGATTTGCCTGTCAGCTGTGGTGCCTGGCGGCCCAGCCGATTGGCATCCTGACAGAATCGAAAGTCCAGAGCAGCAAGTAAACATGGATGACATTGCGGGGGAGATGGGGGGAGAGCACATGATAACTTGAGGCACCTGCAGCTGCTTGCACCCAAATCAAAGTAAAGGCTGAGCTCGCCGAAATGGAAAAACACTGAATTTACCAGGAGTGGGTTGGCGCTGTGCTAGGTGAGGAAGGAGGGGGCCTGATGGAGGGCAAGGGAGGGGAAGACAGAGCCCCGAGCACTGGCACTCTGCCCACTGGCAATAGTCAGCTAAAGTGCCTTGAGGGAAATCCCCGGGTCCTAAGGCCCGCTGTGTCCCACATGGCGAGTGGGGAGGGGCAGCCGCCGACGCTGGGCTGATAGGTCCGCGGGTGAAGGAAGGCCCATGGAGGCTGAGCCACTGGGCAGGATGAAGGTCGCGTTCACCGGAAACACAAGGGTCTAGCCCTGGAACTACCTTTTACTGGCTGTATGACCTTCAGCAAGTTATTGAATCTCCTGGCCTCAGTATCCACATCTGTAACGTGAAAATAATTACACACGGTCATGGTCACGGTGAGCCATAGTCAAATGACATAATGAACGGATGAAATACAAACATAAAGAATTACTACTTTCCTGTCTCCCCTTAATCCACAGGAAATAACTTGGGACCCTTCTCAATTGACAGCCCCTAAATTTTAAGACACTGAGGCATGTCCAAGATTCTGCAGCTTCTTTTCCTCCTGGACTTCACGAGTGTAGGATCCCATTCTGGAGTCCAGGGTGCTCCTCGCCCCATGTTCTGGGCCTGAGTGTCCCTGGAATGATGACTCCTGGAGGAGGGATAAGAAATGGTACAAAACAGCGTTCAGGTTTACAGGCAAGACTTCCCCTTTGGAAGAGACATGTTCTCTTCTAGGGCCACCCTGCAGTCTTGGGGCCCTGCAGTGTGAGATCTGTGGTGAATGGTCCAAGCAGATGGGGTGCAGTGTTAGGAAGGATGGAGAGCCAGGGAGGGGGCTGGTGTTGTTTTAGGACAGTGAATAAGGTGCTTCCATTGCTCTAGGAAGCCAGGGTTATTCCTGTTTATCACAGTGATAGAAGGTGCGTGAATTGGTTAATGAATGAAGAAAGGTATTGTTGAATAAAAACAAAGTCCACTTCTGCAATGGAGCATGTGTAGAAAATACATTTCGGTGAGTCATCACACTTCTGGCAGGGAGTTTCCATGTGCTGGACCACTCTTATGTCTCATCTCAGATCTTATTTGCACTCACTTTTACTCAAGGTCTCGGACCCTTGTACCACTCCAGCTGCCACCGCTGGGGCCAAGGAAAGCACAGCCTGACCATGCCCCCCGGGCCTGCACTGTGTGTTGTCACCATCCCATGGGGCCCTCCCTGTTGCCTCGGAGACAGGACACACTGTAGGAACTTCTTGGTGCCCACACATGTGCCACTGTAAAGTGTAGAGGAGTTAATGCCCCGTCTGGGGCAGGATGTGGTAGAATCCCTTAAAAGTAATGAAAGACTCCTAGAATAGTTTTTCATCACTTAACTTGGATACACAAGGATTAATACAGTCTTAGCACACATTTGCACTATGGATTAAAAAGTTAAGCAAAGACAATTGTACTAGATTTGTTGAATCATCTCCACTTCTAGTTCAACGAACCTGAAATGTCAGCTGGGTTTCTAAGCTACAGAGGCTGGGAACAGCAGCGAGCGGCTGTAGAGAGATGCAGAGCTCCCAGGAGGCTAGACTCCCACCTCCCTCTTAGAATTCACCATCCTCACAGGGCTCCGGGGTAGAGTGGGGCAGGGAGGGGTTAGTAGTTAGTACAGTCTTCTTCCCAGCCTTCTCCATGCTTGTCTCTGCCCGCTCTGTGAGCAGAGGATGACATGATGATCATTCATTCATGTGATATAAGCATTAAAGATGTCAATTGTGAATTAATTCTACAAACATTAATTGAGCACCTAGAGATGCTTTGCTATTGGATAATATTCTGGGGTGATGGGGGTCATGGTGGATGAGGAGTATATTCATGGAGGCGTATGTGCCCTCTAGCTGCTTAAGACCCCTGAAAAGAGGCATGGATGTAAGTGCTGGAGGGGCACAGAGAAAAAGCCTCCCTAAAGGTCCAGGTGGTCCGGAAAGGTGAGTGTAAGAGGAGACTGCAAATGTCGGCACACAGAGAGCACGTGACATTGGGAACATGCTGAGAAACAGTTCTGTGATAGGATGAGAGTGGGACCGTCTGAAGGACAGAGGGTGGAGCAAGCCAGTGGGACCCTGGGAATGGCCTCCTTATTCTGGATCCACAAGATTTTGTCTGCAGCTGCCCTTAGAGGCATGAAACAGATTAAAGTTTCTTGGACCAAGAGATCTCCACAAACAGATACCTTTGCTACCCAATCACACAGACGGAGGATGTCTACACTGCCCCGTCTTCCCCATACTACAAGGATTAATCCAGAGCCAGCAGCCCTCACTGGATTCACATATGAGATTCTTTTTTTTTTTGCCCCTAACATAATTTTTACCTTATACCAAAACAGCCTTTACCCCAGGCCTACCCTGAATTCTGATTCTTTCTCCCAATTTTGGGAAAGAAGTGGGTTATTATTGGGGCAGAAGGGTGAGGTGGGATTGGGAGATTGCAAAGGCTTCGAGAAGGCCCTCCATGCTAACAGCAACGTTCATCTCTGTACCAAATTTGGAGCACAGAGAGGCAGCTGCCCCCTGCACATCAATGCTGTTTTTTTCTTTTCTTTTAAATTGAAGTATGATTCACAATGTTGTACTGGTTTCTGGTGCACTGCGAAGTGATTCAGTTATTATTCTAAGAGAAGAAAAACTGGAAACTGAGGATTCAGGCTTTAGGAATTGTTGAAAGCACTGTCTCAGAAGGAGGCAATGAAGGAGCCACTCTTTTGGTTTGCTGTTTTTGATGAAAAAATTTTGACTTGAAAGTGGGGATGGAATGCAGAAGGCATCTGTCTTGATCTGGAAGATTTGAGAAAAAGCCTTAATCAAATTTGTTCACTTTCCTTTTCCCTCTACCCATCGTCAGTTCTCCTCTCTCCAGATGCTTACCCTGCCAGCAAAGCCAAGGCCAATCAGTTCAAAAAGTATATAACATTGCAATTCAAATTAATCTTTATCTATGATTCCTTCAATTTGCATTTTGGCAGGCATCTCTCCTTTCTCCATGGACCAACCTGTAATTCAAAGGAATGACTTTCTAATTGTGGAATTTCTAGTATTCAGCACCTCATCGGGGATGGGAGTGGGAGCATAAGGTCCTTTCCCACTTTTCCTTTAATTTTGCCACATCAACAAGCACCTGCATGTGAGGTGAGCTCTATGTATGTGTCTAAGTCAAGAGTCAGCAAACTGACCACAAGCTAAATTGGGCCCACTGCTTGATTTTTTGTAAATCAAGTTTTATTGGACTGCAGCCACAGCCACTCTCATTTGCTTAACATATTGTTCATGGCATCTTTCAGCCCTACAACTGTAGAGCTGAAGAGTTGGGACACAGACTGTGTGGCCCAAGAGGGCTAAAAATATTTACTCTCTGGCCCATTATAGAAAAGATTTGCCAAACCCACTGTAGGTTAACGCATATCTTAGATCTACTGTAAGTTAGAGATCTGGGTATTGTCCAATCAGAACCTGCTTTTGACCCCATCAAAGGATATTTTCTCTGGAAGTATGAGGCATGAAAAAGGCCTTATGTTCAGGTATTTCCAAAAATAATAGTAATGCTACCGCAAATTAAAGCCTTTTACTTACTTTATCTGATCTTATGACTCACAATAACCCCTGGGGTAGATATGTTTAACCCAGCTTTAGAGATACTCAAACTGTGACTCTGGGAAGTTAAGTAAGGTGCCCTATGTCTCGTAGCTGGACAGGGGTAAAGCTGGGATTCAAACCCTGTTCTGGGGTGTGAGCGTAACCGCTTCTCTATACCTCAGCTGATGATCGTTACTACCACATATAAAGCATTTATTAAACACCATGGGGCTTCCTAGGTGGCGCCGTGGTTAAGAATCCGCCTGCCAATGCAGAGGACATGGGTTCGATCCCTGCTCCAGGAAGATCCCACATGCCATGGAGCAACGAAGCCCGTGTGCCAAAAACAAAAACAAAAACACACAAAAAAACACCACGTACTATGTAGTGTGACTTCCTCACATCTTCTCATTTAGCCCTGAAACCAACTCTATCAGATGGGAATTTGCAGCCCTATTTCTTATATAAAGTCTCCCTAGCTTTTATAAAGAGTCCCCAAACTACTAACCACGTCAGTGGTGATCAGTGGTGACCCTTAATAAAAGCCCTTGCGCTCTCCACCGAAAGGCGGTTCTCTTTCCCTTCCTGGCGGTTAACTCAGCTCCTCTCTGGGGTGCTCACCTGCTCTGTCACCTCCTTCCAGGCTGGGAGAGCTCAGCCTTCCCCATCCCTCTCCCACCTCAGGGCAGCTGGGCTTGTCTTGCTGAGTGGCAGGTGGCAGGGGGACTCCGGGTGTCCAGCTGGGAGGTGGGAGTGACAGAATGGACCAAAGCGTGGTTTGGCTGAAAAGATGAGAGAAGTGTGGTTTCTCAGCTTGCCGGCGTGCTCTGGCTCAGGAAAGGCAGCAACACTGGGGTTTCCAGCTTTCCAGCTTCCCAATACATGGGAGCCACTGGGTCACAGAGCAGCACCGCTCCAGGCAACTGCACCACCAACGCAGTACGCTTTTGCATGCTCTCTGGTCCCTCCCAGCCCATCCTGACTGCCAAGATGATTTTATTGTCCCTCCAACAACTCTGGTGTTCACTCATTTTATCACCAAAGCGCTTTGGGCCAGATGCACTATGATAATCTATTGTCTGTGTAGGAAATGCATGGTCACGTGGTAAGTTGCTAAATTGCAACCGCTCTACTTCTTCCAAGACTTTCAAGATACTTAGTTCTGCCAGAGAGTCAACTAGAAGAGCAGAGCTACACTGAACGGCTGTGGTACCCAGCAGTTTGCTTGGTTCCTCCATGTACTTTAAGACCCTCCAGTTCCACATTCTCAGTTCTTTTTATGACCAGCAATAGGTTGTTTTGTCACTACTGTCTCTGGCAGAAAAGACGAAAGGTAGGATTTAAGAAACTGAACTCAAAATGAAAATGTTGCCTTGGTTATTGATATGATACGGGAAACTTTGCAGGTGGCAGGGGGGCAATGGGTTGGAACACTATTATACATGATAAGTGCAAATGGAATCACATCTTTGGCCCTGTCATTGTCACTTCTGACCCCCAGACTTGCCTAAGCAGTTGTCTATGAAATCTCCACCTGGATGTCCTTCAACCAGGTACCTTCAACCCAACAGTTTCAAAAGAGAGCTATTTCTCCTCCTGCACTGGTTGCGAGTCTCACCATTCACCCAGTCTTCCAAATTAGTTATCACCCTGGACATCCCCTCTTCCAGCCCATGTATCCATTCCCATTTTCGGTGCCCTGGTTTGGACCTTCATCACCTCTCCTAGACTGTAAGAGCCTCCCGACATCCCCTCCAGCTTGTATTAAACTGTAGACTCCTTGCCAAGCAAGAACAAACAGAGATAAAGATGTCAATCAGGAAAATGAGTAAACAGAGAGAAGGATAGAGCCAACAGAGAACTGAAAACAAAGATTTGCCCTCTGACTTCCAGTAAAATGAACGTCTGAAAACTGACCCGCGTACAAAGCAGAAGATTCAGAAGATGTGGATGTGTAAGGCATTGCTTCTTCATGGCTGAAAAGGATGCCAAGTGCCAGCTATGCTATGCTTCCTTGTAATCAGAAGTGATGTTTGCTACAAAATAATTATTGGTAAATTGTCCCTAACTCCCAAATAAAGCAAACCAAAAACAGGAAAAAGGCTCCTGAGTTTAACTCACTCTGATTGTCAAATTTTTAAAAATATTGACTGACTAAAAATGATATTTTCATTTGACGTGTTTCTTACCTAGTGTTTCATGTTTGGGAAGATAAAGCAAGCTTTGTCTATACAGCTTCCAGAGAGAATTTTGAAGTTAGGTAAACAAGTAAGCAGTGACCTTGGGGATGTCCCCCGCCATCTTCCCCCACGATCCAGTCCCCCAACATCAGATGCATCACTCACCTCCTCAGTTGATCACAATTTGCCCTCCTCATAACACCATTATGATTCCACCAGCAAGCCTGGGGACACCCACAGAGTCCTCTCCTGAAGTTGTCCTCTGAATCACGATGACAGCAGTTGAAGTGGTGCTGAGAGTAGCTGCCACTCTAGACACTGTGCTGAAATGTTGTGCAAAGTGGGCAGGAGATGGGAGCTGAGGGAGCTGTGGTGCTCCCAGAGCATGTGGGGCTCCTGCAGTTCCTTTTTTATTGCAGGGATGGAAGGAAGGCTCACACCTGGCTCTGATTTGTCTCCACTTCTAACCTACAGAAAACCTGGCGAGTGGGGGAAGATCTGAGAGACAGCCCACTGCACGACCAGGGGCACAAGCCCGCTGGTTGTAGGCACTTGCCTTTGGCTACTGCTCCCTCTCCCTGGAGTTCCTGTTTCCCAGAAGCACCAAGCCCTCTTCTCCATGCTTCTGGAAACAGAAATCTCCTATTCACCTTCCACGTCTCAATTCAAGGGTCTCCTCCCTGCCCTCAGGGAGTTAGAATTGACCATTGGTCCCTTTGCTTTCCTGCCTCATCCACGCTTGTGGCTGCCCTGCACCTCAAATACTCTCTTATAGATGCTCATTTATGAGCCTGAACCCCTGCCTAAACCATCAGCCTCTGGAGGGTTGGGGCTTGTATCCCAAACACTTTTCACAGGGCTCAGCATCTAATAAGGACTTTCTTCTGGTTTATGAAAGATTCAGCCTTTGTCTTCCAGGAGCTCAGAGACTACCAAGGCACTCAGCCAGGTTAACAGATCATTTTAATATGATGCTGTCAAGGCTATAATTCAAACAATACAATTTCAAAAAATAGTTAGTAGATTGAATGCTTATCATGTTTCTAGCACTTGCCTTATTTCCAACAATTATTATCCCCATTTTAGAGTTACCGACAGGTAACCTGGAACAGACCTGAGTGTGGCAGAGCTGCTGAGGCAGTCTGACCCCGATGTGAGCCCCCCATGCACCCTGCTGCTATGACGAGGTGGCATAGAAAGCCAGGAAGCACAGACGACAAACATTTGTTTCCTGTCCTACATGCATGTAGCACCAGGCACAATGTTAGACACTTAGTAGTTAATAAATATCTTCCACTGAATCTGACCAAATACTGTTTCCATTCTCCCTTTGTTCTGAACACCCAGCAGTCTGTATACCACCCACTCTCACTCTCATCCATGGGCCTTTCCATTGGGAATGTCAATAGCTCCCTGATTATTTTCAAAATTATTTTACCCCCAACGTGGCTTTAAAATCCTTGAGGGACAGGATTTGGTTCATATTTCTATTTCTCCTTCAGCACCTAGCACAGTGTTGCTATATGGCAATATTCCATATGTTGGCTAGTTGACTGATTATTGCTTTTTTTTCCCCCATGGCAAAACTAAACCAAATTGGGACTTCCCTGGTGGTGCAGTGGTTAAGAATCCACCTGCCAATGCAGGGGACACAGGTTCCATTCCTGGCCTGGGAAGATCCCACATACTGTGGAGCAACTAAGCCCATGTGCCACAACACTGAGCCTCGTGCTGCAACTACTGAAGCCTGTGCACCTAGAGCCTGTGCTCCACAATAAGAGAAGCCACTGCAATGAGAAGCCCGCGCACCACAATGAAGAGTAGCCCCCACTCACCGCAACTAGAGAAAGCTCGCGTGCAGCAATGAAGACCCAACACAGCCAACAATGAATAAAAAAAAAAAAAACACTAAACCAAATACACTACCAAGTTCTTTGAAGTACTGTTCACAATAGCCAGGATGTGGAAACAACCTAACCATCCAGTGACACGTGAATGGAGTTTAAAAATGCAGTTTACACATACAATGGAATATTATTCAGTCTTAAAAAAGGAAGGAAATCCTGCCATGTGTGACAACCTGGATGAACCTGGAGGATATTATGCTAAGTGAAATAAGCCAGTCACAGAAGAACAAATACCGCATGATTTTACTTATATACGAAGTATCAAAAATAGTCAAATTCATAACAACAAGAATAAAATGGTGGTTGCCAGGAGCTGGAGTGGGGGAGTCGCTAATCAGGGAGTATAGAGTTTCAGTTTTGCAAGATGAACGAGTTCTAGAGATCTGCTGTACAACATTGCCCCTATAGCTAACAATACTGTACATACACCTACAAATCTAAGAAGTAGATCTCTTGTTGTATTATCACACACACACACACACACATATCCCTAATGTCTTTAAATATTCCAAAAAAAGAAAAAAAAACTAAATTAAACCAAACAAAAGCAAGCCAAACAAAATTGTGTCCGCCCAACTTCTTCTGCTAGTTGCTGTTTTCATTTCTTTGCTCTCCTCTGCACCAAACCCCTTCAAAGGAGTTTCTTTCCCCTAGTTTTACTGAGATATAATGGACGTATAATATCGTATTAGTTGAAGGTATAGGACATAATGATTTGATATATGTATATACTGTGAAAGGATTATCACAGTAATTTTAGTTAACATCCATCATCTCACATAGTTACATTTTTTTCTTATGGTGAGAAATTTTAAAATCTACTCTTTTAGAAACTTTCAAGTATGTAGTACAGTGTTTTAAACTATAGTCACCAAGTTATTCATTATATATCCAGAAATTATTTATCTTATAATTGGAAATCTACTTTTTTTACCACCTCCACCCATTTCTGCCATCCTTCCCCCTCTACTTCCGGCAACTACTAATCTGTTTTCTATTTTTGAGTTTGGTTTTCTCAGATTCCACATATAGGTGATATCATACAGTATTTGTCTTTTTCTGCCTGATTTATTTCACAGTGACTTAATGCCCTCAGAGTCCATCAATGTTGTTAAAAGTAGCAGAATCGCGTTCATTTTTATGACTGAATAACATTCCATTGTGTATATGTCACAACTTTATTCACTCATCCACTGATGGACATTTAGGCTGTTTCCATGTCTTGGCTATTATAAATAATAATGAACATGGCAATGAACATGGCAACGAACATGGCAATGAACATGGGAATGTAGATATCTCTTTGAGAGAGAGATTTCATTTCCTTCAGGTATATAACCAGAAATGGAATTGCTGGATCATATGGTAGTTCTATTTTTAATTTCTTGAGGAATCTCCACACTTTTCCATGATGGCCGTACCAGTTTACATTTCCACCAACAGTGCATGAGTTCCCTTTTCTTCACATTCTTGCCAACACTTACATTTTATCTCTTAAATGATAGCCATTCTAGCAGGTGTGAGGTGATCTTTCACTGTGGCTTTGACCTGCATTTTTCTGATGATTAGCGAAGCTAAGTCTCATGTACTGGTTGGCCATATATATGTCCTCTTTGAAAAATATCTATTCAGTTCTTCCAACCATTTTAAAAAATTGAATTGTTTGGTTTTTTGCTATTGAGTTGTATGAGTTCTTTATATATTTTTGATAGTAACCCCTGATCAGATAGATGATTTGCACATATTTTCTCTCATTCCATAAGGTCATCTTTTCATTTTGTTGATGGTTTCCTTTTCCGTGCAGAAGATTTTTAGTTGCATGAAGTCCCACTTGTTTATTTTTGCTTTACTTGTCAAAGCAAAAAAAAAAAAAAAAAATCATTGACAAGACATATGTCAAGGAGCTTATCCCACATTTTCTTCTAGGAGTTTTATGATTTCAGGTCTAACATTACAGTCTTCAATCTGTTTTGAGTTGATTTTTACACAAGGGAATTTCCCCTACTGTTAGTAATTCCTCTCCTCTCATTTTTTCTTAGACCAGAACCAGTTCAGCATTTGCCTCCATGACTTCTCGAAAGCAGCTTTTGATCAGGCCAGTAATGACCTCACATTGATAAAAAGAATAACATCTTGGTCCTCTTCTTTCTTGATCTCCTCACAGCAATTGAACCAGTTGATTTTGCTATGTTTCCTTACCTGGCTCCAAGAACCTCACTCACTCCTATTTCACGAGTGGCTCTCTCTCAGCCTCCCTTCTCCTCACCCCAGCCTCTTTTTTTTTTTTTTAATAAATCTATTTATTTATTTATTTATTTATTTATTTATTTTATTGGCTGTGCTGGGTCTTTTTTTGCTGTGCACGGGCTTTCTTTAGTTGCGATGAGTGGGGGCTACTCTTCATTGTGGTGCGCAGGCTCCTCATTGCCATGGCTTCTCTTGTTGCAGAGTACAGGCTCTAGGCACATGGGCTTCAGTAGTTGCAGCACATGGGCTCAATAGTTGTGGCTCACAGGCTCTAAAGTGCAGGCTCAATAGTTGTGGCATAAGGGCTTAGTTGCTCTGCAGCATGTGGGATCTTCCTGGAGCAAGGATCGAACCCGTGACCCCTGCATTGGCAGGCAGATTCTTAACCACTGTGCCACCTAGGAAGCCCTCTCCCCAGCCTCTTAATGTGGGAGTGTCCCAGGATCCTGTTCCCAAGAGTGCCCTTTGTTTGGTTCTCCTTCCATCCTTACTCACTCCCTTGGTGATCACACCCAGTCTCATGGCATTTAAATACTGTGTGTACACAAACTACTTCCAATTTATATTTAAAGCTCAGAGACCCCCCTCCAAAATAACTTTAGACTTGTACTCAACACTTCTTCAGTGTCTATAACAGACATATCAGATTCAACCTGCCTAACACAAAACTCCTGATTTCTCCTAAAAAACCTCCCTTCCGAGTTGTGAGGAACTCAGTTCTTTCAGGGCTGAAGCCCCAAACCTCAGGCTACCACCAATCTATTAGGAAATCTCCTTGGCTTCATCTCCAAATTATATTTGGAAACAGACCACTTCTCACCACCTCCACCTCAGCTGCCTGCATCATCTCTCTCCTCCTCCTCCTTTCTCCCTGCTCTATACCCTTGCCTTTTCAACATAGCACCCAGAGTTATCCTCAACACATCTAACTCAGATCTTGCCTCTCCGCTGCTTAAGATTCTCTAATGGCTCCAGGCTCATCTCAGAATGAAAGCCAAAGATCTTACAATGGCCAATAACACCCTACAGGATTGAGAGCCCAGGACTCTTCTGAGCTTCTCCATTATTCACCCTTGGCCACCCACACCACCCACATGCACATTGATCTAGTCCCACAGGCCTCCTTGGTGTTCCCCAGACAGCCTGGGTGCTCTGCCACCATCTGGCCATCACACTGAGCAGTTCCTTCTTCCTTCTGCCGGGAAGCTCTAGCTCTGAATTTCTGCACAGCTGAGGTCCTCCCCTCCCTACGGTCTTTGCTCAAGAATCACCTCCTCCAAGTTCCCACCCACCAACTCTGTCCTCCCAGTTCCTCCTCCTCAGCTCTACTGTACCTGTTCCATAGCATTCATCACCTTAGAACATATGATCATCTGCTATTTCTTATGTTCATTGTTTATCATCCACCCTCCCCCACTGGTATAGAAGCTTCACGAGGGTGGAGATCTGTCTATTTTGTTCACTGAGTCATCCTAAACTCCTGGCATATAGTAGACACCCCAATATTTGTTAAATGAATTAACAACTCATTAGTCTTTCACTGTGGAACCAAGTAGGCAGAGTAAGGTCCTAGAGTGGGTCTTCATAGACCAAGAAACCTAGTGGGTACTGGGACCTGAGTACAGGAGGGAAGGAGGATTAATCATTTATCCACATGCCCTTCTCCTGGTGGTGGTGTAAATAGAGATTTAACCCGAGCTTTCTTCAAAGTACTGAGCCTTCCCAGGAGAAACTGTTGACAAAGTACAGGAGAATGGGAGTTGCTAAGGGTGAGACTTTGATTTGCAGAATTTCAGTTTATTGGAAGAGCACGTTGGGTCCTTCCCTCATCATGGGACTGGCTCCCTTTGTCCTTCCTCTTCCATCCCGGCCTCCCAGCTACACCCTGCGATCAATCCTCTTCCCTGGGGGACAGGGCGGGGCTTGGAGCTCAGACAAGATCAGCAACACAACCCCAATCGATGCTGAGATCAATGCTGGTGTTTGAAATCGAGATCCGTGGCATTCACTTCATCCGGGGGCATTTTCTTCAGCGGAGTGGGGACTCCAGGAGCTGCAGACTTTTTCCCCTCTAAATTGAAAGTGATTTTTTTTTAGTCACAGTAGTGGGTTTCAGAACTGCAAACCAGAGAGGCGTTTTGATTCCACAAACAGCCCCCAGAGGAAACCATTTCAAGCCCGACATTTCTCTTCTTTAACCAAGGGACCCAATAGTATCATCTCAAAACTCTCCTTCCCCCAGGCCTCCCCCATCCCTTGCACACATACACACACACACACAGACACACACAGAAAAAAATCTACTTTCCATTGAACTAACTTAAATGGGAAATAAAATCAGTTTCTTCAGCCTATTTTTACTCCATCAGAATGAGGAGGAAAAAAAAAAATGTTATAAAGAACAGTTCTAATGACCTTACCTGCTTAGAGCTACAAACACCAGAGGATCTTATTAGCTGCAAAGTCTCTTTTGTGTTCGCATCTGTCTAGGTAGGGACACTACTGCTGGCGTGTTTGTGTTTGGACAGGGCCGCCCAGCCTCCCGACGTCCTGCGGAGAGAAGCACCTTGAAGTGCCTCACAGCCACATCACAGAGCCCTGGTCTGCTTATCTGGGTCAGCAGAGAGCCAGCTCCCCCCAGGCAGCCAAGCACTTCTGGGGGAAATTGAGGATTTGTTAAGAACTGCATGTTTGTTCCTGTGCTTTTGTGACTAGCAGCTGTCCCTGTCCCTTCCTGAGAAAGAGAAATCTATCTAGAAAGGAAAAAGGGGTATCTCCTAAAAAGTCTGGGGCTTTGAGTACCAGTCAGAAGACGTGCCTCTCACCTCATCCTTGCCTGGCATTCAAAAGCTGTCTCACCTGATGAAAACTGGGGGGATTCCAGAACATTTCTTACCTTTAGAGAACACAGAATCCTGGGATATCAGAGCTGGGAGGGATATTAGCGGTCGATCAATTCATCCCCTTCCCCATTCCCATTTTACAGATGAACAGACTAAGGAACAAAGAGAAAAGGCCGTACAGCAAACAGGGAGCAGAGAGGGGCCTAACTAGAAGGCAATTCACTTCAGAATCTCCACATAGGAAAGACTCGTGGGGAGCAATGTTTTGCAGGGGCAACGAGAAGACATGTTTTGTAACTGCTTTTGCATGCAACATGCTGGTTTTTACCTGAGATGCATGTTTATTTGAAAAGCCTTGCAGACAGTGCAAGGGAAGGGTGGGGTACCACACTTATCAATAGGTTCAAAAAGTTGAAAATCAATAAACAGTATTTATGCTGTGATGCCCATGCCTGCGTTTTTCTCTGCAGAGCCAGGGCAGTTTGTTCTGCCATGTATTCAACTAGTAAATAGGGGACAATGTCAGGACATGGAAGTTGTACTGGTTCCTGGACAACTTTTTTCCCCCAGCATGTTAATGTCTGCAGCAATCAAGTACCAATTTTCTCACAATTAGGGAGCAGCCCTTGACATTACAATAAAGATCTTAAGAAAACAAACATTCTGGAGTGGTGCCTTTCATCCATTCAAGAAGAGGAGGGTTTAAGAAAGAGACCCACAGACACAGGAAACAAATGTACCAAACTGGAAAGCTGAGAGGTCGGCATAAATTAGGAGTCTGGGATTAACAGATACATACTACCATATATAAAATAGATAAACAACAAGGACCTACTGTATAGCACAGGAAACTATATTCAATATCTTGTAATAACCTATAATGGAAAAGAATCTGAAAAAGAGTATATATATATGTATATACACACATATATACATAAATACATATATATATAACTGAATCACTTTGCTGTATACCTGAAACTAACATAACATTGTAAATCAACTATACTTCAATTAAAAAAAAAGAAGAAGGAGAGGTAGGTTTAGTAGCTTCTATATTGAATATGGAAGGAAACTGCAAAGATACAACTCCTGTGTTTAAAAAAAAAAACAGATTAATGAAGAAGGCTGTCCCTACAGTGTACATTTTAATCTCGATGACCTTGGTCTCTATTACATCTGAATGTCTTCAAGGACTGAGATACCTAAGGAGAAGCGGAACCCCAGTGTCTATGGAGAAACTAACTGTGATTCTAGCTGCAAATGCCAACAAACAGTTAACTGTGCTAATATTTTTCTTAGGATTATTACTGTTTTTATTAGCACCTTAGTTACAAAGTTCTAGAAGTTTTAAGTCACCAGCCAAACCCTGTTTTTCCCGTAAGCCCTATTATTTTTATTGTGCAATTTTGTAGATCATGAAATAGTTCAGGGATGCCTATATGATGTTACAGCACAAATGCCTGATTGTGTTGGATTTATATTTCCTTCTTGGCTGCTTTGATATGACCACTGTGATTCTCAAAAGAAAATATTCCTAGAGACAACTTTGAATGAATTATTCCTTTCTTTTTATATTTCACCTTTATAATTTTCTCTAGGTTCAAGCTCTCCATCATCATCTCTAGTCTACTGATTACCATTATTTCTAGAAACTAATCTCCAGTTTCCTCATTTTTCTCCACCTTAGATGAGTTGCTCCCTGGGCCTGGTCATAGCTGTTGTCTTCAGACACAATTCATTTTTCCTTGGGTTCCACATTTTTCTCTTCCTTGGTTTAGCCACTTTTATTTCCTGGCATTTATTCTTAAGAAACATCCTATAAAAGAGTGCATGAGGAATATTTATGAGTGCTGGCACATCTGAAAAGGCTTTATTTCTAGCACTTCACCAAAGATTTGGCTGGGTATAGAAATCTAGGTTCAAAATATTTGCCCCTGAATTTTAAAGGCATTGATCTATTGTCTTCAGCATCCGATGTTTCTGAAAAGAGCTGTGATGCTGATATGATTCTTATTTCTGATTTTTTTCTGAAAGGTTTAAAGATCATTATTCTTACTGTTCTGAAATGTCACATGTGTTTAGTTGAGAGTCTTCTTACTCGTTATGCCTGACGCTTGGTGTTTCCCCATTTGAGGAATCTAGGAAATTCTCTGGTATCAGTTCTTTGATAGGTTCTCACTTTTATTTTTACTATTTTCTATTTTGATAACTTTCACTAATCAGATGTTCAATTTCCTGAATTAATACTTGATCTCTCTTGTATTTTATCTTATTTTTTCATTGTAAAAGTTTTTCTGAGACATTTTTCCCACTTTATCTCTTGAGCTTTCCATAAAGATTTTTTTTAATTTTAGCAATCATATTTTTAAATTCCAAGAGTTCTCCAGTCACTTCATTTATGTATCATCTTTTTCTCATGCATAGAAGAAATGCACTCTCCAATTTTTCTGAATGTATTTACACATGTTTAAATGTCTCTTTTTTTCCCTGAAGTACCTGTTGCCTTCAGGTAAGACCAAGGCTCCTTCTGCCCTCCCCAACTTCTCAGGGCTCTAGCAGGCTCATCACCTCTTCTTCATGGCATATCCTCTAGCCGGGGGCTTCCTGAACTTTTCCTCATCAATTGTCACCCCTATATCTATTTTCTCTCTTCCAACAAGCCATTCTGTGGAAAACTCTTGTCTGTTTCTATTTTCTCCTCTGCACCATCTTTACTGATGTGGGTTTATACCTGTGTTTAATGAGATCTCCTTATGGAGAACATGCATCTGTGATCAAGTCAACATCTTGTGAGAGAAGTTGGCACCTAGAGTTTTTAAAAGCTCTGTAGGATATCCTATGATCTCTGAGCATTTATCCTAGAAAAATAAAAAGTTTTATTCACATAAAAATCTGTACATAAATTTCATAGAAACTTTATTTGTAACAACCAAAGAACTGAAAACAACCCAAATGTTCTCCGACTGGTAACTAGATAAACAAACTGCGGTATATCTATACAATGGAAAACTACTCAGCAATAAAAAGGTATAAACTATTGATATAGGCGACAACTTAGATGGATCTCCAGGTCATGATGTTAAGTGAAAAAAGACAATCTGGAAAGGATCCCATTTACATAACATTGTCAAGTGGACAGAATTATAGAGATGTGGAAGAGATCTGTGGTTGCCAGAGGTTAGGGCTGGGGAACAGTGCAGCTATTAAAAGATATGAGTTTCTTTGCGGCAATAAAACCGTTCTATAACCTGCCTGTGGTGTTGGTTACTCAACTATACACGTGATAAAATTTCATAGAACTATGCACACAGAACTATATACAGAGAGAGTGTATAAAAACTTATGAAATTCAAATAACATATGCATCCGCGTTGTTAGTATTGTTTTGACAAACAAAATGTTTATGTAAAACATTTTCATCGGGAGAAGCTGGATGAATAACATATGGAACTCTGTACTAGTTGATGCGGGTTTATACCTGCTGTTTACTTTAAAATCCACTGTACTAATGAGTCCTCAATCATTTCAAAATAAGAAGTTACTTTAAAAGAACCAATTTCACAAGAAATGAGCAACCAAAGCTCTGCAGGTAATGCCAATTACAGATCAGTAATACGTTTTACCACATTCAACTAGGCTCTGGGCCGTCCTACAATAAATTCATCGCATTGAACTCTGTTCAAACCAGCATTTACCACGCATATTATTTGGTGGAGGAACTTCTTGTTACATGGTATTTAGAAACATGCTCTGGAAACCTCAGTGGGAAATGATGATAAAAGAAATGTCAATATTGCTGCAAATAGGCCCTTGCTTGAAAGTTTATAAAAGAGTGCTGAGTCTTCCACCTCCACCAGCTAACCTGTGAAGCCGGCTGCCTGATATCTTTTGTATTTGACCGTATTTTTCAAACGAAGCTTCCAGAGCTGTTCTGACCCGTGTGGCTTCTCTTTGCACACAGGTCTAGGCCTTCAGGGTGTCAGGCCCTATTGCAAAGCTCTTCCACCAAGTAACCTTGGTCATGGCTTCACACCTATGGAGGGGTTACATCTGCCATCCTATTTAGAACACCCTCAGTTCAGTTTGGGATCAGTGAACGGTGCCCAAAGCAAGTCAAACTTGCATTCCAAGACACGAGACCTGTTCATCAGCCAACCTAGACCCTGGTGTCAGATGACAGAAATCTGCTTGGCTGGGCAAGGTGGGGAGGCAGGTTATTGCCCTGGACATTTTTCCTACCTGTAGATATAAAGTTGCTACTTGATTTCATTGGTTTATAGGACAGAGGCTGGTTGCTGCAGACAGAGCTGTGCTGATCAGCAAACTGGACCACCTTCCCTAATGTAGTCTGAAACCACCACTCTGCTTGCCCACATTAACCTTGCCTTGAACTTTTCAGGAGTTACATAACCCCTTGCCTCCCCTCAGTGCCTTTGAACTCTGTTTCCAGTAGGCCAGTTTGCACTGGCTTGTGTTTTACGCTGAAAAGACTGGAAAGTCCCTGCCATGGGCATAAGCTGCATATTCAACCTTGGGGATTCACACTTACGTTGTTTTGAAATGACACTAAGGTAATGCTAAGGTAAATGTACCTGTTTCCAGGTAGCTGAAATCACCATTTTGACTCCTTAGTAACTGGTCAATTCAGATAAAATTGTCAAGCTGAGTATGTTCTAGTCCCAACCTAGGTCTTTGCCAAAGTGATTAGAAACTCCGTATGGGGTGGAACGTACTCCTCACAGAAAAACCAAACAAACTAATAAGAAAAACTAAAAAAACCCCAAAACTCTACTTCACTGCCCCAGCCCCAAGTCTAGCACACAGCTGATGGCCAAGAAATGTTCAGCTCACCCACATGGCCTTGTAGAAGAAGTCTGGCTCGCAAGGGAAGAGGCTGGATTCTGGATTGTTCCTACGTGAGATGAGAATGTTAAGGCCTCAACATTCAGCCATGGAAATGTTCACACAGCAAATTACACAGAATCCAACATGTACGAGCTGGTGTGCTCGGTAGCAGAACAGTGGGAAGGGGCTGGAAAGCCCACCCAGTCTCCATCACCTCACCACCTCCTGCAAGTCACTGGGCCTCCAAGGGCTGCTTGGAGAATAGTCAGACCACCTCTGGATGACACCATTTTGGTTACTTTTTCATCCCTAGTACTGGAAAAAAGAGGAACCAAAGAAGACCTGAGATCTGCTTAGAGTGACCAGCTGTCCTGGTTTGCCTGAGACTGAGGGGTTGCCCAGAATACAGGACTTTCAGAATGCTAAACGAGGACAGTCCCCACTGAAGATCCTAGAGAATATGGATTCAGATGGTTTGGGAGAGACTTCCAATAATGTCAGAGTGATGAGAGAGGTGGGAAGAGACTCCAGGTGGGTGGCAGACAAACCCTAGGCGACCCCCAGTGACCCCACCTCCTGGGGCTCACCCCTTTGTGTGATCCCCTCCCTTTCAGTGTGGGCAGCACCCGGGACGTCCTTCTAGCCAATGGAACACATAAAGGTGGTACATAGCACTCCGTGTCAGCAGCCAGGAGCTGGAACTCTCCTTGCAGGCTTGAGGAAGTAAGCAGTAAAGTTGGAGAAGCACACGTGGCAAGGACCTGTGGGCGGCCTCCAGCCCAGAGCCAGCAAAAAGGAAGAGCTCTTGGTCACACAACGGCAAGGAAAATAATTCCGCCAACAACCTGATGGGCTTGGAAACCGATTTTTCTCCAGGGAAGCCTCCAATTGAGAACACAGCCTGGCTGATGCCTTAACTGCAGCCTTCGGAGAATCCTGACCAGAGGAGCCAGTTAAGTTGTGCCTGGACTCCTGAGCCATGGAAACAGGCATAAGGTAATGTGCATCGTTTCAAGCTGCTAAGTTTGTAGTAATTTGTTCTGCAGCCGTAGAAAATGTGTATGAAGTGTTTTCAAATATTTTGCTATGCCTGCAATGGCTCACACAGGAAAGGGTTAGTTTCTTCATGGCACAGTATTGTGATGTGCTGTCCTCACTTCCTGAGAAGGTGGCCCAGCCAGGCGAGGCCTCCTTAACCACAGAGAAACTACACAGAATCTGGGAGGACCTGCTTGTTTCTAGACTAAGATTTGCAAAATCAGAGTATCAAGGTTTTAAAAACAGGTCACTTCTGACTTAGAATCACACAGCGACCAGCTTTCATTAGGATGTTACGTTGGCTTTTAACAAATTGTCAAGTCGGGAGTGAAAAATCACCTTTCAAAACAATTCTCTTCCTTCCTTTCTGTCTCCTTTTCTTCCTTCCTTCCCTCCCTGGCCTCCTCCCCATTCATTTGCACTTATTTCTCTTGTTCAGATAAGATGGTAAAAGGGTTAGAACATGCAGCATTGTACCAAATTGGTCTAATGGAAATGAAGACCCTGCTACGAGAAATGTAGGGAGGACATAAAATAGGATAATTGACAGTTTTCACATTGCAGGCCAACCTCAGAGTTCCTTTGTTTGACTGGCCTGACCCCCATCTTAGTGTGATTAGCTATTTTAGAACTTAGTGAGGGAAATAGAACCAGGGCAGCACAGAAGTCTAATGCGCCCACCTGTGGAAGCAGCAGCACGTGGGTGTCTTCAGGGCCCCTTCAATAGCACCTTGTCACAGTATCCCTAAGATTGAACATCCCCAGGCAATTGACTTGGTCCCAGATTCTCATATAGAAGCAGGAGCTGCCCTGGATACTCTGAGCTTAGAAGCAGAGCTGCCAGCAACTCAGGGCTGTTTCCAGTTGGAGAGGATCAGGGAAGCATCCTCCCTGGATGGCACAGAGAGAGACTCTGCTTTCACAGAAGAACTCACCTGACTTCTCCATTACAGGGCAGCCGGTGCCACAGGCAGTAGGAACGAGATAGCTTCAAAACCATGACACTGGTGCTGGGCGAAGTAGCTCTAAAGCTCAAATATTAAGTATTTACTTTGAAAACTAATAGATTTACTTATGACTTAAGGTGAACATTCCCGTATGTTCATCAGTGGGCCTGGCCACCCATCATCTTTTCACAATATGCTACAGAGGAACGTCTTTTGCATATATTCGAGGGAGTGCAGGGGCGGGTGTCTCCACAGCTGCATGAGATATGTCACTCAATAAGGAAGAAGACACACACACTCACACAGTGAAAAATCTCATGAGTCAACCTACTCTGTGTTCCACTGACTGAGTAAATACATGGAATTTTATTTTATTTTATATTTTTATTTTTGGCCTTATAACATATAAATAAAAGCAAAGAAGAGAACATGGGTCTTTTTTTCTATACACCCCATTGCCAGCCTCATCTATGTCATTGTTCTGATAACTTGGCTAAATTACTGACTTAAATGATATCAGTGGGGACCAAGCCTGTGTGATGTCTAAGGAAGCTAGTTCATGGCGGAGAATTCAGCTGTGGGCTGTGGTCATCTGACCGTCTCCTTTTTTCATGTCCAGCCTCCTTGAAGATGGTGCACACAGCTAATTTCTGAAAACAACTGTAGGTTAGCAACGACCACTTTTGTCACATGCTGAAGCCTGGCCTGTGTATAAATAACCAATGGTCATTTTTCTCATGCGTTCTTTTTTTTCCATTAGGAAGATGGGTTTCTTCAAAGCCTTTGGCTATTTTAAGGCCTCAAACATTTCCAGCACTTGCACAGGGTTGCTCTGAGCCTTGACTTATTTACAGAGAGATACTGAGCTGAGATAAGGCTACTTAATAATCCACCAGTTCTTACTAAACACAGTTTCTTTCCATATCCTCGGTGAAAGCTGAGATAGAGCCTCTCAGATAGAGCCTTAGATGCTGCTATGTTTTTATTCTAGAGGAGGTTACTTGAACCTTGAGTTATACAGAATGGCTTCCATGGGTCGATTTTAACATTGGTCTGTGGCTGAATAGTATTCAAAGTCTATAAGTTGAAATCCGCAAGAAGGGGTTGGAAAGAAGGAAAATTTCAAATTCTCACCTTTACAATAGTCTTGCAAGATCAACAACATTATCATTCCCATATTACGGAAGAGGAAATAGAGGACAGAAGCAGCATTTGAACCCAGGTCAGCCCAATTCATCACATCCATTACTCCCCTATCTCCACCATGCTATCGACTACAGAGCTATGGGCCCCCGATGGAAGAGCAGGCTTTGCTTTGCCAAAAGGTACTACAAATACTTTAGCTTAAAAAATGCATATATGTCACATATGTATTACGCACTTACTGTGTGTCAGGTACTGGGCTAGGATCTGGGAATAAAAAGTTAAGTTATTGCCTACCTTGAAGTGCTTAGACTAGGAACAACAGTAAATGATAATACACATTTATTAAAAAGGCAAAGAGGTTAACCCTTCCTATTTTAGGCTTACATACACACACACACACACACACACACACACACACACATAAATTCATATATACACGCCATTCAGGCTGAATCTTTGTGATACCTATTCCTCTTCAAAATCACACTTGGATTCACTGCAATCTGAGTAAAGTAAAATTAATAAATGAGGGGAAATATTGTCCCTTTCTTCCTCATCAGGGATAGCTCAGAATATGGTACCACCTTGACTTGGGAGAAGAAACATGGATAATTCTAAACAGATTTGTTTTATAAGTGTATCTATTTGTTATTTTTGAAATCCTATTCACTATAGAAAAAAATAAAGTAGAGAAAGAAAACATTATATCACACCTTCCCACCCCCTTAAGACAACCAGTATGGACGTTGTGCTATTTATTGTCACAAATTTTTCAAGGCATGTGTATATAGACATAAGATCGTACCCTAGATACTATTTGTAACTCACTTTTTTCATTGCATTGTATATCATAAACATCTTGCCATGTAATTATATATAAATGTCATTTAAAATAAATATGTACATAATCCACTGTTGACACTTCATGATTTATTTAATCAGTTGCTACTGTTGGACATTTCAGGTTGTTTCCAATAAACGATGATCTGCAGAACATTCTCGCCCATTCAACTCTGTGCAGTGATTTGAATATTTCCTTAGAATATATTTCCAGACATGGAAGTGCTGGGTTAAAAACTATATACATGTGGTAAGGATTTTTGCTCTACAGAAAGTCTGCAGTATCTCACATCTCACCAGTAGAAGAAGGAGGGGCCCATTTTCCACTCTCCCAAAAAAGCATTGGAGACTTTAGACAGCAGTGGCATGAGAGAAAGTTCTACGACTACATTTGAGGCTTAATTCCAGTGACTGATCCTGGAGGGAGTGGGTCCTCAGCAGGCTTGGAATAGAGGAGCCTGTACTTCATTATCTGCTCCCTTCTCTCTTGGTTTGAGGTTTCTATGAATTGACTTATTTTCAGGGACAAACAGGCTTCCAGGAAGCTTTCCCTCCTCCTGTTTCTTTGACGGTTACAAAAACATGCCAAGAGAATCTTGGCCAATTTAAGTC
Source organism: Hippopotamus amphibius kiboko (assembly GCF_030028045.1). Classification (NCBI taxonomy): domain Eukaryota; kingdom Metazoa; phylum Chordata; class Mammalia; order Artiodactyla; family Hippopotamidae; genus Hippopotamus; species Hippopotamus amphibius. The sequence goes on along the minus strand of NC_080188.1, from coordinate 162,279,968 downwards.
CAAGGAAGCTATTTTTACTTTAAGACACAATAAAAGATGCTGTATATGGAAGCACAGGTACAGTTCTTGATCCCTTATTACAAAGGACCGTCACAGCCATAACTGGGGGTGTAACAAGGAAGTGAGCAGATAGAGGCACTGACCCCAGGAGACCAAGGGAGTCGGACGAAAGTTAGAGGAGCTTGTTCTGGTTTACCAGAGGGAAATACTGCAAGACTTCAAACCCTCAGACTTAGGAGCAAGGGTGGTGGGAGGGATGAGGGGTAACCTGCTCACTTCTAGAGAAGTCCAGATTCATGCTGACCTGCCCCTGGTTCCTTGGTGCCACAGCAGGCCAACGAGAAAACACCGCAGATTCCGGGACCTGCGGCACTGAGCTGTCCCTTTGCTACTATAGAAACTTAACCGCTGTCTTTTAAACTTTTACCTGTCACTAAGCACTCCTGGGTGTATTTGCTGATCTCTCTGTGCTCTGTACTGACCTTTGTCCTCTGTTTTAAAATGTGTTCACCCTGCCCTGTGGCTCAGCTTGATCCACTGGAGAAAACCCCCTCACTCCCTGAGGAATCAGGAAACCCCTAGTTCTCGTCCTAGTTCTGCCTGTGTGAATATCAGCCAGCCCTGGAATTTCACTGTGTCTCTGTTTCTTAGGCCCAACTGAGATGTGACCTATATGGACAAGTAAGAGAGCAGAGGAGTGACTCAGCTAGAATTGAGCTGCAGAAGTCCCAGTCGGCATCACTCCTCTCCACACCTCCATCTCCCAAGCTCTCTGCCCCTTCTTCCTTCCCAAGCATGGAGCTCATTCCAACAAAGCCAGCAGGAGTACGTGGCCCTGCCTGCAAATGGTGACACTAGCCCTTGCCTCACTTTACCTCTGAGAGCCCTGCTGGTGGGTCCTCTCTCACTTTGACTCGTAGGTGAAGAAACAGAGGCACAGAAAGGTGGAAACAGGGCTGGCGTGAACATTAAATGAGCTGTCACACATCAGGCTTTTAGAACAGGGCCCGGCGCACAGCAAACACTAAATATGAGCTCTTATTTACTGTTTGTTATGACGCTTACTTTTATCACCAAGAGCCCAGTGAGATGTGTGCTTAATGCAGCTGGGGCTGCATTTGACACTTAGAAAGGACACAATAAATGGTGACTGCTTTCTGATCAGCCTAACTTGGGACGATGCATTTGATACCAGCACTGCGTTTTGTTCACAAATTTGGAGTCGAGAGGCTCCCCAAAGACTCTAGCCCCTCAGATAATTTCCTCCCAGAACTCTTGGCCTCTGCTAAAGACGTCTTTCTAGGGGATGAACCTCACCCTCCCCCCTGGTTTTTTCTCTCTTCACTGCGCGTTGCTTATCACTCTGCCTTACTCTTCGGCTCTCCACTTGCCTCTATTATCTCCTCGGCCGCCCACAATGGCTTCCACTTTGCATCCAGCTACTGCTTTCTGGCTCCTTCTCCCCTGTGACTCCCCTCGCTTTGTCTCCACGCTCCCCGAGTTTGATATGTGCATTGCCGGAAGGTCGGGCGTACTTCTCCGCTACACGTTTTATCTCCTGTCGTTGGAAAACAGTGATTGCTCTCCTCTCCTTACTTTCTGTCGTGGGAACTTTTTCCCTTTCTCCCTACAACTCTTTTCTTTTTTTTCCTGAAAATCACCAGTGGTTTGTTTTCACCTTTCTTCGTCCTAAATACCAACTTAACAATAGTTTTTGCAGAATGCATAAAGACATGGGGGATTGGAGAATCTCTTTTCATTTTCTTTCTTATGTCTTTGTGGTTTGGAAAATGCACCTGTATTTCTGGGCTGGCCCCCTCCCTTTCTTTTGTGAGCCCCCCTGACAAAGAAGGACTTCAATCTTGTCAGCAAAATATCTGCTAGCCTGTCAGTAAATCACTCTCGTGGATTCTCAGCAAATAGTTTCTTCATAGACCTTGACTTCCACTCACTTGAAACATTTCTTATTTACCTTAAAATTCTTGGAAGTCCTTCCATTGTCTTGCTTTGCTTTACTTCTCAATGTTGATACCCTCCCACCTACAAATGGGAATCCACATGGTCAAAGCCAGAGCAGAGACTGGATGCTTTCTCTCCTTTCCCTCTGATGACTTGTATGTTCTTGCCTTCCTCCCCACCCTTCATCTCAGAAAGCACATTTTCCTAGTTAGTATTTGCATGCGAAGCAACCTGACCTGTGAGTTTAAAGCAGGACGCAAAAGTACCAGCTACGGTTAATTCTCAATCACATAGGTGCACATTTTGTGCATGGTCTATTCATCTCAGGCTGGCCCCCTGTGATACTTACCAAATAGTCTATCTGCTCCTTCACATTCCCCAACCTCCTTGCAGATAGGTGGGGTCCCATGACAGGGTCTGGCCAATGAGCTGTGGGTAGGAGCGACAAGCCCCACTTCCAGGCCAAAGCATAAGAAGAGCCAGAGCAATTCTCCAGCTGTCCCTTCACCTGCCCAGTGACTGAGGAGGCCCCATGTTGAGATGGTGGAGCCATAAAACTGAAGCCGCCTGGGTGTCCTGGACCCCTGCTGAGAGCAGGAAAGAACTTGAATGCAGCCCCTGGGCTTGTTCGTAGCACATCACAACTTGGCTTTTTCTCATAATCTAATATTTCGTGCTATAGGGCTAGGGTGCCCCTTAACTTCAATGTTCTGAAAACTTACATTAATTCTAATATTGTTCTTCACAAGACATAGGTAGAAAAATATCAGTTACCAAGACACACACATAATGTGTGCCAACCTCACAACCTAGATAGGCAGACAGATCAAGACACACTCAGATATAGATTATGCCAAAGCGCCACGGAGGGGAATATGATGGAAAACATTTTAATATTCCTAGATGCTTAAGCAGCTGCAATTTTAATTACTCCGTAGAGCGAGGTGAGAAAGAGGCAGGCTGCCCCACAAGTGAGCCCTAGATGGATTTCAGAGTTAGAGACATGTTCAACCACTCAACGCCAGCACCAACAGCGGGAGAGACAAATCCCATTCAAACAGAATTTCTCCGTTCTCAGAAACACGGTCACCTGCTCCAAAGCCAGATACCTCTTTATCATGGCAGCCAATGCCATTTGCCTTCTGAAAAACATGTTTAAACAGCAATTATAGGAATTCCCCAGTGGCCCAATAGTTAGGACTCCATGCTCTCACTGCCATGGCCCAGGTTCAATCCCTGGTTGGAGAACTAAGATGCTAAGATCCCACAAAGCACAAAGCACAGCCAAAAAACAAACAAAACCCCCCCAAACCCGGCAATTATGAAATCTCAAACAAAACTTAGAAAAACTATAGATGGACAATGTTTGTTGGTGGCGTAAGAGATGTGGAGTCTGTAAATAATGTGTCAGACACCAAAGCATGTATCATAAAAGAGAAACATGGAGAAATCCAAGTTTAAAGTTAAAATTTTTATATAATAAAGTAAAAAGATGAGTCACAACTGGGAAAAGATATTTGCCAGCGTGCAATTAGCAAGGGATTCTTATTCAGAATATCTTAAGAACGCTTCAAAATAAGTAAGGAAAAGACCAAAAAGAGGTAGAAAAATGGGCAAAAGAGATGAACTGGCAACCCATAGATGTGGCAGCCAAACTGACTAAAAACCATATGAAGTATATTCAGCCTCTCTGATAAGCAGAGTCATCCAACAACATTGTATTTTTAGCTAAACTCTCATCATCACACTTTAGCAAAAGAGAACATTGGCCCCAAAGCAAAGATTTACTTTGAGACAAAAGGGAAGGAGGCTCTGGATTTCTGTGGCTGAAGCATTACCCACAGCGCCAAGGCCAGACCTCAAAACATTGACCTTGAGAGAGCCCAGAATGCCTTTGGGAAAGCAAACATCGTAAGAAGGACTTCTTTTTATCCACCTGGCTCGCCTCCCCCCAGAGCACCAGGGGGAATATGTGTTAAGGCTCCTGACAACGGACGCCCTCGAGAAGACTTCGCTGTCATCAGGACAGCCGGTGACACTTCCTGGAAACTGGTGTGAAATATTTCACACTGCTGTCAAAGACCGTGTTGCTGGGCTCACGCCCAGTGTTTTCCTCGTCAGCGCAGACAGGCTGCAGTCGTTGATGCCTTGTATCGAAGTAATGAGTTATAATTGTTGGGAAAATTTATGTTGAAAACGTTGCATGCTCTAAGGTTGGCAGTCACTTATTGGAAAAAGGATTTGTTAGTCCTTTGGTAAGATGCTATGCTGGCAGCTTGAATTGAGGAAAAAAGTGTTAGGAAGCCAATGAAAACCAACCTTCAACTCCGGCTCTAACAGTGACTTCCTCTTCCCTCGACAGCTCAGCACAGAGGCTAAGAGAGGCTAGAACTCTGATATGATGCATCAGATGGAGTTTGGGCAAATTCTGTAACCTCTTGAGGCCTCGGTTTTCTAATCTATAAGTGTGAAAAAGAACAGTGTTCCTAGGGAGATCAGCTCGGTGCTTTGTGATGACCTAGAGGGGTGGGATAGGGAGCGTGGGAGAAGGCATATGTATACATACAGTTGATTCCCTTTGTTGTACAGCAGAAACTAGCACAACATTGTAAACCAATTATACTCCAATCAAGATGTATAAAAAAAAGAAAGAAAAAGAAAAAAACAAGTCAAAAAAAAACCCCCCAGAATAGTGCTCTTTGGGATTTGGGGAGGATGAATAAGACCAGGCACGTGGCACAGGGCCTGGTACATAGTCAGCCTGCAGTGGATGGCAGCTCCCTAGTGATGACATTAAGAGACTGTCAGCATTTCATCCACAGGGCGACTGTGCTCCTGGCTCCCAGGCTGTGGGGTGAGAGCCTTGGACTGTTTCTTCATCAGCAGCCCTCGTTTGCCAAGAGCCAGCCACAGCCTTGCTTGCAGAGCCCCTTGTGACTTTGGGCTTGTATTGGTGAGATGTGTGACCAGGGTAGGGATAGGAAGGAGCATTTCTGTGCCTGTGGAAAAAGCAGAGTTAATATTCATGAAAGGAAGATGTCTACTCTCATCCTTCCCTACCACACCAGCTGCTGCCCCTCCTCAATGAATCCAGCCTTGCAGGAGATTTACACTCAGTCCTGCCTGGAGGTGGGGGATGGGTTAGATGACGTTCCCTATACCCAGACCCTGTTTTCACTTCCTCCATAGCCTGTAAGATGATCCAACGTGCCACATATTTTTTCTTACTGCTTCTCTGCACCGGAATGTCTGTGTAGTGACTGCAATAACACCAGCATCTGAACAGTGCAATGTAGGTACTCAATACCTCCTGTTGAAGGAATTGAATAAGATTCGATTGAGTAAAATCCAATGTTGCCTCAAGTTACTGTCATGGGTTGAATTGTGTCCCCTCAAACTCCTACCTTAAAGTCCTGACCCCAGTACCACAGAATCTGTGTTTGGAGATAGGGCTCTTTAAAGAGGAAATTAAGGTAAAATGAGGTCATATGGGTGGACCCTAATCCAATAGGACTGGAATCTTTATAGGAAGAGGAGATAAAAAAATATGCATTCACAGAGAAAAGACCATGTAAAGACACTGAAGCAAGACTGCCATCTACAAGCTAAGGAGAGAGCCTTAGGATGAAATCAATCCTTCCATCACCTTGATCCTGAACTTCTAGCCTCCAGAGCTGTGAGGAAATAAGTTTTTGTGGTTTAAGCCACCTATTCCTGGGTTCCTTGTTATGGTGGCCGTAGCAAACTAATTCAGTCCCTGAGCGAGGTTTCTGCAGCAGAACTGAGGTCTGGATTTCGTTAGCTTGAAGGATTAACTCTTTAATAGTCCATCGTTCAGAAACAGTACCTCTTTAAAAGTTGAGCAAACCCCCCGTGGGGTCCAAAGACTTGAGTTTTCAGGTGACCCAGCCCAGCTCTTCTCTTCGTTCCCTGGAAACTTCCAAGAGTACAGCCGCAGCCCAGGACTCACCCCCTGGGACATCCCACTCTCCCATGGCAAGACAGACACCTCCAACAGCTGCTTTGGCTTCTAAAGAGGCTCCACGTGGAACTGCTTATTGCACAGAGTGTCCCTTGTTTACCTGGGGTCTCGCTCCACTGGAGAAGGGAGATGACAGTCATCTCCTGTACTTTCTCACTTCCCAGTCTAGAGATGACAGCACACACTTTCTGTGTGCAGGGCCCTGGGCTGGGCACTGGGAGGAGATAGACGCAGTTGAGCTCGTTTCCCTGGGGAAACCTATACTCCAGTAGGATTAATACAATTTGCAGACCTGAAACAGCCAGAGGCACAAAGACACCCAAGGTAGGATCTAGTAATCCCCATTCTAAAATGTAGGCAAAGAGATGCTCCAGTAATTCAGAGAAGAGAGAAGATTCAGGGCTAGAGGAGGGGGTGGGGGTGGGATAGAAGCAGAGTCTCCTGTCATTGTAATAGGTGGCCTCATGGTTGTCATGAAACATTGCACTATTGGGAATGGTAGTGGGGTAGAGCCTTGCAATCCTGGAGGACAGCAGCAGTTAAAGTCCAGAGGAGGATTTGAGCATGAGATGTGTTTGTCATGTCTCAGAGAAGAGATTTGAGCCCCTCGGCAAGGCCAGCCACCCATCTCCACACTAGATTCCTGGAGGAAATGATTCCTGGAGGAAATTTCCAACCACCGAGCTACATTCAGTTACTTAGTTTCTGACCTCAGGCTTTTTGCCCAGACTCTCACATAGGCTCCTGTTGTGTTTGGGGCCATCACAGGGAACTGTCTCTCTCTGTCCTGTTACATGCAGACACCGATGTCACCACACTAGACCACATCCAAATCTTAACCCTGAGCATCTCAGCACTGGTCAGTGCACACAGGCAAACCAAGTGGCATGGAGAGGAGAAAGTTTTCTCCTTAGAGTGTGAAGTAGTGAAATATACTCAGTCATTCATCCTAAGTCTTTGCAGCAGGATACAGCCTCAAGCTTGCCTTTAACCCCAGGTGAAGATGAGGGGGAGGGAGAGAATAAAAGAGAGCATGAGAGACAGAATGAATGAATGAATTCCAATAGGTAACACAGCATGGATTTAGAAGCACCCCTAATAAAGTCCTTGGATCCTCCTAGCCTTATCAAAACTCCTCTCCTGGGTATGTGATATGAGGAAAGGAGGTGAGCAAAGATCTTTGAGATGCGCCCCTGAGATGTGGCACGCAGTGACCAGGCCGATCTTCTCGGAGTAGAAGGGAGGGCCATGCTGAGTGATGACCTGAAGAAAAAGGAGGCACAGGAGGCCAAATCAAGTTTTCAGATTTGCCCCTCATCCCTGGGACTAGGCTTCCCCATCAGTCCCTGTCACGCCCCACCTGCACCCCCACCACCTTCTCCCCGGCCACACACGGGTCCAGCAGAGCAGGCCGGAACCGAGAGAGGTTTGCCTTTTTAATCAGTGGATTCCCATTGTCCACAATTCCTTTGCCTCGCTACCATGGATAATATGTTATGACTATTATTACAACTTGTTCAAGTATTTGCTCAGAAGCTTCATAGAATTTTCTTTTCTGAAACTGGAGTTAAATTAACCCAGTTACATGTATACTTTAAAGCTGCTTTGGAAGATCACCTTGTACTTTGATACAATGTATCTCTTTCCTCTTGGTGGTGATGGAGGCTGAGAGAGATCATCTCGCTCTGCTAAGATTACACAGTGATGTCCCATGGCCTCAAAACACAGGGCAGGTACTAGTGGTCTGTTAATATTTCTTTAGCAAAAGGGGTCAGAGATATAAAAGTACAAACTGAAAATAATGACCTCATAATCATCCTTAGCCATTTCACGTGAGATCTTTCTGTGGGTCACCGTCTCTCTGAACCCATCTCCCAATTCTCTGTCCCTCTAAGGAGTTCTCTGACAGTTTATTCTTTATTGCTGTGCTGGACAGCTGAAAACATGAATTTATTTGAGTTACTTCTTTCTTTCTAGCTGTAATCAAACTGCAAGATACGTGTTAAAATTCCAATCAAGAACCTTTGGAACTTTTTTTACATTCCCTCAAGCCAATTTTTTCAACGTCAAGAACAATTTGTGATGAGCCTCCAGGCTACCCTCTGTTGAACACTTCAATTCCAGTGATAGATGGTGTTACTAGATCTTAAACACTCCCCGACTTCTCTTAATTGACTGGATTTGGCTCAGTGCCTAGAATCAGCTCCTTGGTAGCCTCCGACCACGTAGATTGTTCCGTATAGTAGAAGGAAGGTGGTAATTTCGTGTGACTTTGAGCAACACATTTCCCTCCTTAATGCCTCCTTTGCTCCAGCCCGAGCAACATGCCCATGATTCTTGTTTGAACAATTGAACATCAAACCCTCAACTATTCTTTTACTAAAAATTAAGTTCGCTCTTCTTCCTGCAGGATGGTGATTTCCATCATTTGCATTTCTCGGCTTTTATAGATTTGTGAATGTTTCGATGCGAGGATTGGGGGAAGAAATGTGAGCAGATGAGATGTACTGTCAGACAAAGTGGAAGATACAAAAGAGAGACGGGAACAGAAAAGCAGGGAGGCCAAGAGAGAAGGAGAGAGAAAGAGACACAGAGACAGAGAGAATTGAAGCCTTTGGGCACAGACCCACCTCCCGATACTTCTTATAAGCAACCCAATTGGCTCTAAACTTAGCACTTTTCAATTTCCCTCCAAAGGGTTTGGTACAACAGCCATGGATATTTCCCAAACTATCTCTGTTACTCTCTGACCAAGGGGGTTTGGCAGCAGATGGCAGCTTTAGCAAATATAGGATCTCAATACGAAAATGCTTCGGGCTTTCTCTGAAAGTATCCTTTCCAGACAATCCGTAGAGAAGTTCCAGTAGCTTGGTCTTCTGTGTTTAACTTGACCTTAAATAATTATTGGCATTTATCGAGGCTGCCTCAGTAATTCCCAGGTCAGCGTTTTATGTTTCTGGATTGCACTCTTGAAAGGGGGCATTTGTTTTTAAAGTTAATATGTATTGAATATGCCATGTGCCAGACATAAAAGAAGGAGAGAAGATGGGCTCAAGGGTAAGGAAAAGCCAGTTTTGCCTTTGGGTTCCCATGAGAGTGGGACAGACGAGGGCTCCCTCAGCCATCAGCATGACCAAAGCTTGTCATTGGTACACAGTCCTCTTCTAACTCCCGGAGAAGGCAGCTGCTATGAAGCTTTCTCAGCATCCCAGTCCTGTACCCTCGGTACCCTTCTTGTACTTTTTTGCCATGTTGTTCCTGAGCTGCTACAGGAGGTGACATCTCTGCATCCTCCCTAGGCTCAAAGACTCTCTTCACCATTTTCCTCCTCACATTGTTTGTCTCCGCTGATTTTTTTTTAAACCACTGACCGCTATACGTGTCAGTCTTTATCTTCCCAAACCTGACAAGGTGAGTTTTAGAGGAAGTCTCATCCCCTCATTTCCCCTTCCCAGTCCCAACTGCTCTACCCCTGTGTGCCCCCACCCCTCATCTCACCAGCCTCTGAGGAGCAGCTCGTGTCCTCCTCAGAGACAGAAGCAAGTTGGCTGAGGCTCTGCTCCTCCCAGCTCTCAGGGTGGCTGCTCTCTGCAGCAGCACGTGATGTGCACTGAGTGGAGGGCAGGGCCCTGGTTGAATGTTCACAAGCTCCTCTGTGAATTAAAACATACCGTGCATCAGCCTCAACGCCACCTGAGTCGGGCTGACCCTATGGAGGACACTTGCTTTACAAAGATGCTGACTGCCTGTGGCTTTATCATTTATCTGCCATTGTGGCGCTACCAGGAAATTCTACAGGCCAGACCCACTCTTGACATGTGCATGCTGAGGTCTACAATGACCCTCTTTTGGAGAAACTCCACTCTTGACCTCTCTACATCTCACAGAACTGGTTTCCAATTTTTGATTCACCTGAAGGCCTCATAGCACTGAGTGCTTATACCTGGATAGAAGAACATGGTAAAAATTAATAATGATAAAAATGAACTGAAACCTTGGACTGAAACCTTTCTTTATAAACTCTAATCTTTGGGTCATTCAAATCCCCACAGTGCTTTTGAGTACCTCTGTTGTACCTGTCATGTGTGGCCTGTATGAGAAAGATGTGTAGCTATGTCTGTCTCTCCCAGTCTCATAGCTCTCGTAGATCACTGGTGGCTAACACCTGGCATGCGGATTGCCACTTTTCACTTCTAAACCAATGGCAAGCCTGGTAATAGTCCACCCTTTCTTTACTAACAAGCCTAGATTCAATCTCAGAATTTTTTTAACATGGCATTCCAGGTTATCATTTCAATCAGTTGAAGTCAGTCTCCAAGATAAAACACAGTTGCCTTATTTATCCCAGACCAGTGTTTTTCAAACTGTAAGTTATGATCCACTGATGAGTATATTAATTTAGCAGGCAACAACCAGCCTGAGGGAAAGGAGGAGGGAAGAAGGGAGGGAGGGAGGGAGGAAGGAAGGAAGAAAGGAAGAGAAGGGAGGAGGAAGGGAGGGTGGGAGGGTGAGAAGGAGGAAAAGAGGAAAGAAAGAAGGGATGGAATGACTGATCAGGGAGGGAGAAAAAGAAATGGAAAATAGACAAGATCAAATGGAAAATATCAAAGTGAATCACATAGAGTAAGTGTAAATATTTGGGTTGGTTACTCTCTGTTTGCCAACCCTCTCCCCCCCCACCCCACTCCCAAGACTTATTCATCATCCTGCTAGGAACCTGGGGTCTCATCCTCCATGTACTCTGTCACCACAGCTCCCCTGGCTTCTGACTGGCCTTGGCCAGACAGGAGCACCAGCAGGTGATCCTGGAAGGCAGTGGCTGCATCCTTCCGCAACTGCAGCCAGGTCATGTGCTCCCCTTGCCATGTCCCAGAGCTTACTGGACATCAGTAACACTTACTTCCTTCTTTTATGTCTTTATGTCTAGGGGATGTTAAAAAAACATTAAATTTTAATAAAATGTAACTGTTTCCAAAATCTTTTGCTTCACCATTATATATGCGTACATATGCCTAATTCTAAACACACACACACACAAAGTGTACCAGGACATAATGTAACATTTACTCCTTATTGTGTTATTGTGGGTTACGGTCCCAAAAAAGTTTGAAAGTCACTACCCTAGATGGCAGGCTAAAGACTTACTTCTGGTTTTCCCTCTGCTTAGTGCTTTGAGAATACATCAATCGGTAGTCATTTCTGAACTCTTGGGCTCAGCTCCTACCAGTTCACCCTTGTTAATTCACAGCTGGGTACTCCTTTTTTAATCACTTCTCATCATTTGTTCATTCAACAACATCAGACATCAGCCATGCTATAAGCCTCTGTTAACCCTTGAAACTCTACAAAGTTCTCTGCCTCTCTGGTCTTGTTTTCTCCACCTGAGGGCAGGGCTTCCTCCAGGCTTTCCCTCCTGTCTCCACTGTCTTGCTGCAAAGTGTAGTCCATGCACCAGCAGCAGCAGCATCTGGTTGCTTATTATAAGAGCAACTGGGACTTTCTGCCTGGGAATCTCAAGCCATCCCAGAACTACAGGATCTGACTCTGCATTTTAACAGACTCTCCAGGTGACTCATAAGCAAATGCAAGTCAGAGAAGCAATTCTCCAAAGCCCAGCCTGAGCTGGATGAGGACTGGGCACTCAACAAAGGGAGGTTGAGTGACTGAGAAGCTCTTGAGACTGGAGAAGGTGGTACCCAGTGGATGATGTGTGTGGGGGATGGGAGCCCTGCTTCCCTGAGGCCTTGGAGACCCACAGGCCATCTGTGCCTTGGTCTCTTCCACCAGGAAATTGAGGAAATAGTCATTGCTCCCAATGATGTCTCTGTCATTCAGTCAGCCTCTTATGGTAAAGTCCCAAGGGAGGAACTACCAGGTTTCCCAAAAAGCGAGTGAAGAGAACATCATGCAACTGAAAGGGAGCTAGTCCAGGATGCGTGAGGGTGAAGTGACTCACCCCTGGGGCTCAATTTCCTCACCTGTAAAAGGAAGATAGTAATTGTTCTCCTGCCCACTTGCTGTGGCCATCCAATAAAGTCCCAGTTGTGAAGAGGCAGGTGGGCACCAGCCTCATTATCTGAGCAGTCTCAGCTTCTGGGTTGTGTGTGGGCCAGAGCATCTACCCTTTTACCATGAGTACCTGCAAGAACAAAAGGTTTCTGAAGGCCTTTACAACATTTTAAAGTTCATTTCAAATAGACAACTAGGTAATTAAGCTCATTAGCAGAAAATAATTTGCTCAGCCTGTCGAAGGTCGGTGGCTCCAGTCTCGTGTGCAGCACAGAAGGCAATGGGGAAAGAGGTGGAGTTGGAACAGCCAGACAATCCCTGCCTGGCCTCTTTTTTCCATTTTCATAGGCACTGCAGAATCTGGTGATATTGAGAAGAATGGAAGTGGGAGCCTGCAGTGAGGAAATAATGGTGAATAAGTAGAGTCTCTAGGAAATCTGTCTGGATAAACACTACCATAGGGAAAGCAGGGCTCTGATGCTCTCAGGTAGAAGCTCAAACCCAGGCAGAATCTAGTCTACAAACTCTGTTTTTGCAAGTACAAAGACTGGCTCTGAGAAATCATCTCTCTCTAAAATATGCTCACTCATTAGATCAATATTTATAGAGTATCCACTCTGTGTCACACGTCAGTAGTCAGAAAATACAATGAAGAAGAAAACATATTTCCTGCTTTCCAGGAGCATATGCAATTTCATCAGTTTCTCTCTTAAAGCCTTCAGTGAATCCCATGACTTAGAAGATGATATCTAGGTAAAAAGATGAGTAGCTGCCAGGGGTTAGGAGAAAGGGAGGGATGAATAAGCAGAGCACAGAGAATTTTTAAAGAGTTAAACTATTCTGTATCATACACAATGGTGATACATGTCATTATAAATTTGTCCAAAACCATTGGATGTGCAACACCAAAAGTGAATCCTAGTGTAAACTATGAACTTTGGATGATAATGACTTGTCAATGTAGGTTCATCAATTGTAACAAATGTCCCACTATAGTGGGGAATGTCGATAATGGGGGAGGCTGTGCAAGTGGAGGCATGGGGTATACAGGATATCTCTGTACCTTGTTCTCGATTTTGTTGTGAACCTAAAATTTCTCTAAAAAATAAAGTCTATTAAATACTTTTTAAAAAAGAACAAGGATGCTCACTCTCACCAGTCTTATTCAACATTGTATTGGAAGTCCTAGACAGAGCATTTAGGCAAGAAAAAAAAAAAAGGCATCCAAATTGGAAAGAAGTAAATTTATCTCTGTTTGCAGATAACATGATATTATATATAGAAAATCCTAAATATTCCAGCAAAAAAACTGTTAGAACTAATAAATTCAATGACATTGCAGGATACAAAATCAATTGTATTTTTATACACTAACAACAAACTACCAAAAAGAAAAATTAAGAAAATACTCCCTTTTACAATTGCATCAAAAAGAATAAAATACTTAGAAATAAATTTAACCAAGGAGGTGAAAAATCTATACACTGAAAACAAAGAAAAATAAAACATGGATGAAAGAAATTAAAGAAGATACAAAATAAATGGAAAGATACCCCATGTTCATTAACAGGAAAAATTAATATTATTAAAATGTACATACTACTCAAAGTGATCTATAAATTCAATGCTTTCCTTTTCAAAATTCCAATGGCAATTTTCACAGAAATGGAAAAAGCAATTCTGAATTTCCTATGGAACCACAAAAGACTCTGACTAGCCAATGTAATACTGGAAAAGAATAACAAAGCTAAAGGCATCACACTTCCTGATTTCAAACTATTCTCAAAGCTATAGAAATCAAAATGGTATAGTATTGACATAAAAACGGAAAGATCACTGAACAGAACTGAAACCCCAGAAATAAACCCATGCGTGTATGGTCAATTAATTTTTTACAAAGGAGCCAAGAATAAACAATGGGAAAATGATAGTCTCTTCAATAAATGGTGTTGGGAAAACTGGATAGCCACATGCAAAAGAATGAAACTGAACCCCTATCTTATACCAAAATAAAAATCCACTCAAGGTGGGTTAAAGACTAGGACATAAAACCTGATTCTATAAAACTCCCAGAAGAAAATATAAGGGACAAGCTCCTTGTCATTGTCTTGGCAATGATTTTTTTCAGATTTGACACCAAAAGCAAAGGCAACAAAAGCAAAAATAAACAAGTAGGACCACATGAGACTAAAAAGCATCTTCACATCAAAGGAAACTATCAACAAAATGAAAACGCAACCTATAGAATGGGAGAAAATATTTGCAAACCACACATCAAATAAGGCATTAATATCCAAAATATGCAAGAAATTCATACAACTCAAAAGCACAAAAACAAATAACTCCATTTAAAAATGGGCAAAGGACCTGAATAGACATTTTTCCAAAGAAGACATGCAAATGGCCAACAGATACATGGAAAGGTATCCAACATCACTAATAATCAGGAAAATGCAAATCAAAATCACAATAATATATCATTTCACAACTGTTAGCAAGTCTCATATCAAAAAGACAAAAGATAGCAAGTGTTGGCAAGGATATGGAGAAAAGGGAACACTTGTGCCCTGTTGGTAGGAATGTAAACTGGTACAGCCACTATGAAAAACAATATGGAGGTTCCACAAAAAATTAAAAATAATACTACCACATGATCTAGCAGTTCCACTTCTGGGTATATGTCCTAAGGAAATAAAAACAGGATCTCAAAGAGATACCTGCATCCATATGTTAATTGCAGCATCATTCACAATAACCAAGGTAGGAAAACAAACCTGTCTGTCAACAGATGAATGAATAAAGAAAATGTGGTATATATACAATGGAATATTATCTAGCCTTGAAAAAGAAGGTGATCCTGCCAATTGAGACAACATCGGTGAACCTACAAGGTATTATGCTAAGTGAAATAAGCCAGACAGAGAAAGACAAATACTGCATGGTATCACTTTTATAAGGAATCTTTCTAGAAAAGCAAACTCATAGAAATAAAGAGTAGAATGGTGGTTTCTGGGAGCTGGCAGTTGAGGGAAATAGGGAGAGACTGGTTAAAGGGTACAAACTTTCAGTTACAAGATGACTAGGTCTGAGGATCTAATGTATAACATGGTGACTATAGTTGCTAACTCTGTATTGTGCAATTGAAATTTGCTAAGAGAGTAGAACTTAAGTGTTGTCATGAAAAAACAAACAAACAAACAAAAATAGTTAATATGTGAAGTGATGATTAGGTTAGCTCTATGGTAAGAATCCTTTCACAATGTATATGTATATCAGGTCATCCTGTTGTACACTTTAAATATATCACGATTATATACCTCAGTAATAAAAATAGGAAAAAAAAAAAAAGCTGACATCCAAACTCCTTTGCTTGGCCATTCAAACTCTGACCCCAATCCACCTTTATAGTTTCTTCTTTGGCCAACCCCACCCCTGCCATCCCTCCCACATAAACTCGACACTGAAACCAATTAAAGCACGTTCCAACCCACCAGCTTAGTGTGCTTTTTTAGATTTCCTAAACTTCACACAAGTTTTTCCCACTGTCTGGAATATCCTTTTTCCCCTCTTGTCTGCCTGGCCAACTCTTATTCAAAGCCCATCTGTGTAGCCCCCTCAATGTAGATATCTGTCTTGTAGCCCCCTCAATGTCCTCGAATAGTAACAATTACTCTCTCCTCTGTGCTTCTACAGCACATAATAGCATGTGGCATTATTATACAATTCATTCAGCTGTTTACTTACAGCAGCCAGGATCAGATTGAGTTTCTTGAGGCCAGGGCCATGTCATTTTTTATCTTTGCATCACCATCATTTGGATCAAGGACAGAGCTGGAACCAGGACCCAAGCTTCTATATCCAGTGCTCTATTCTTTTGGCGATCCTGCTAACCGGCCAGCCTCACTTACCACCTCTAGGCTTTATTAGCTGGATTCCTGGAGGCCTGTAACAAGCACAAGGAAAAGAGAATTTGGAATCAAGATATGATTTCTTAAAGTTTTTTTTCAGCCCTCTGATTCAGAGTCCATGAAATTTGGTTTTTATCTTATTTCTGTCATAATTAGTTCATCTTGGGAAAATGACTCAATCTTTCTAGCTTGCCTCAGTTTTCCCATAAGTTAAATAGATATAAAGAAACTTTTCCAAGTCTTTTTCATAGGGATGTTATAATTATTAGCCAAACATTTAACAAGTATCTATTAAAGCCTTATTGTGTAAAACCCAGAGTGAAATTTTATCCAAGGGGAAAAAGATGAAAAATCATAGTCCAAGTTCCTAAGCAATTTGTCATCTAAAACATGTATACCCTATTGTCAGTAATAAAATACAGAATGTGTTAAGTGCTATAAAAGTATAAATTATGAGCTATAGAAGGGTAAAGAAAGGAATTATATAAGTATATAAGTGCTGTCTAAATACACCTCATTATATTCTAGAAATCGAGATTTTAAAAAAATATTTATTTATTTATTTATTTATTTATTTTTTGACTGTGTTGGGTCTTCGGCTCTGCACATGGGCTTTCTCTAGCTGTGGTGAGTGGGGGCTACTCGTTGTTGCGGTGCAGTGGCTTCCCTTGTGCAGCACGGGCTCTAGGCACATGGGCTTCAGTAGTTGCAACATGTGGGCTCAGTAGTTGTGGCATACAGGCTTACTTGCTCTGTGGCATGTGGGACCTTCCCAGACCAGGGATCGAACCCGTGTCCCCTGCATTGGCAGGTGGATTCTTAACCACTGCGCCACCAGGGCAGTCCCAGAAATGGAGATTTTTGAAACTTCCAAATTAGATTAAAATATTTTGTAATAAGAGTCTCCTTAAGTGCATGAGACACTTTATTAATAGGATGCTTGGGGAATTCTGAAGGAGATTGTCCACCTCCTTAAGAATGCCAAGGAGGAAGGATATCAGTAACAGCATAATAGTTCCACAGTAAAAAGCCACTGGGCTACGCATTCAGGACATTGAATGTTCTGAAGCAAGCTGTCTTCAGGGGTATCAGAAAACATCTCTCAGAATTAGGCAGAGAGCCCAGGAATCCTGGTCCGCAGAAGCCAGCTGTGGTCCTC
Organism: Hippopotamus amphibius kiboko; assembly: GCF_030028045.1. NCBI lineage: Eukaryota > Metazoa > Chordata > Mammalia > Artiodactyla > Hippopotamidae > Hippopotamus > Hippopotamus amphibius. Next base: position 162,262,951 of record NC_080188.1, on the reverse strand, counting down.
AGCGCCATCTAAACGGGGTGCCTGGGCGTCATGGGCTCTAGAGTAAAACGCCTTCCCCATATGCAATGCACAGGATTCTAGGAATTACATAGGAAAAAAAAGAGCCCATGTTTGGGAAACTCCTACTTACACAAATGAAATAGATTCTTCTGTATTGTAGAATTTCTTGGATTCTTTAATATATTAATATGCTTTAGAACTTTTGGTGAGGAAAATAAGCACAGCAGTATCTCCCCAATTTATTAGATTACAAAACTTTACATTTTACAAAGCATTTCATGGAACTTGTATCGCAGAATATTTTCAAAAACACTGAAGAAAAAAGAAGGAATCTGAAACTTACCAGTTACTTCTTACATAAGTTTGCATATCTATTATAAGCATGTAAGCATTTGATAGGGGAGTTTATAGAAAATGTACCCTTCATTCCAGTACCTTACTCATTCATTGGAACAAAGAGAAAAAGGGCTCACAGAGAGAATAAATAACTGATTTTTAAATCTCAAATGTCTTGCCTGGCTTTATTATATTTTTCCTTCTTACAAATGCCAACAATGATGAAAACAGATGATGGACTAATCTTTCTGATCAAACTGCATTACTGGGATCCAGGCTGATTTTAAACAAATCGAGAAAAATACACAATTCCCAGAGTCTACTTCTTAGGGGGAGATAGCTTTGTTTTTAAAGTCCTCTGTGAATTTTCAAACAGCAAGGATCTGAACCAGGCGTGCTAACTAGAATTCTTTGGGGCCCCTGTTCTTATCTTCTCTGTTGGCTTCTCACTTACCTGGAAGACCGGAACAAAATGCAGGTGAGAATGTGGATTTGGACCCATTCATAAAGGACATGTTAGTCATTTAACCATCTCCCCATTTAACTGACATGTATGGAGAACCATCTGTGACCCAACATAGTTCCAGAGGAAGAGAAAGATGGTCTTGCCCACGTATGAAGATAAGTAGATATACAAGGTTGCAGTCTGACAGCTGTTATAAGCTCCCAGATGTGCCTCTGATTCCTCCTCACATTAGAGACAGTCAGTTCCTCATAAAAATTAAAAATGAGCTTTTGACACTTTTACAACATTTATAGCCATTTTTGCAAACCACCACACATACTGCTTTCAACTTCCTTCCAATTGTCCATACTGCTGACCTCCTGCCCTGTCCTTCCTTTCTCAATCTTGCCTCACAATTTTGGCCTAAATGAGAATCTCAGCTCCCCAGCGATGGCCCTTTCTCTCCTTCCCATGAACTGAAAAATCTCTCTGGTCCTGCTGCTCCTCCCACTCTCACTTTCCTCTCCTGCTGATTCCTGGGAGACTCCTCTCTGCACCCTCTGACCTGCTGCCACCTCCCTAAGGGGAAATCGGCAGACTGATGGCCCAGCCCTCCCACTCACACAGAGCAGCAGTTCGTCTGTCCTGCTTGTGAGGGCTGGTTGGCAAAGAGCCTGTGAACTGCTGCACTGTTGGTCTCCTCCACTCCCAGCAGCAGCAACATTTATCTCCAGGTTGAATGGTGGAATACAGGAAATAGTCTCCACAGAAATCAAGCCAATCTGCCTAGAAGAGCTTAGAGTTCCCAGAGTGGAAGCTGACACCCAAGAATAAGGCCTTCTTTGTTTTGGCACTGGTCAGAGAATGGATTCAAATTTCTGAGAGAGATGACTTGAACCTAGACATCTACTGCTCGGAATACACCCTGAGGGGAAGCCCACAGTATGTCTTGCCCTGTACATCTGCCCAGACAGGTAGTCAGGATTCTCAGGACAGAGAGAGGCTAGAAATAGCAGAAGAAACCCAGGTGAACCATTTATACTAATCAACTGAATCTTTCCTTCTCAAATATGAATGAACAGCTACGGATCAATGGACACTGAGGAAAATAAACAGCAGCAAAGGGAAGGGTACTCTACTACTGTGAAGATGGCTAAGTCAGCATGTTCTTCTTCCTCCTAGAAATCATTCAAAAGTACAAAGAAAGAAATTTTTTAAATCCAACAAATGATATTTTTGTTGAAAATAACAACAACAATAACAGCTAACAAATACATCGCAATCATTATGTACCAAGTACCGTTTGTAAAACTTCACACACATTTATTTAACTCTGCCCCAAATTGTAGATACAACTATGATACTCATTTTTTTTTCTGATGAAGTTATTGAGCTACAAGATATTAAGTAATCTCTAGAACGTCACAGAGATAACAAATTAAGAACTAAGATTAGAATTAAGGCAGTTTGATACTAGAGTTCACAGTCTTTTTTTGTACACTGTCACTACCTTCCATGACAGATAGATAGAATATGCACATTCTGAAGAATGTGTAATGTATGGTCAAAGCAGATTAAATCAAGCAGAAGGCAGAAATGAAGGAAAGAAATACAGAGAATGAGGAGAGGGCTCAGTAGTGGCATATCTTAGAAAGCACAAGCAAAAGTACGCTTAGGGAAAGCCAGGAGTGCACTGATATGCACTATTATTTCCAACAATTAGTATGGGTTCTAAGGTAAACAGGTCTGGTGGCAGAAGTTCTTCTGTATCTGGTTGGTTCAGAGATGCAGAGAAGGTGGGCTAGAAAAAATGCAAGTAAATACACCACCATTTTATGCCCTCCTTTATGGCAGAATATGACACATCCAAGTCATACTTTTGGGAAGGAATCTGTCTCTGTGGCAGCAGGGAAGACTTTGGGTTCTAATCTTGGTGACTTGCCTACACTCACCCCATCCCACTCCACCCACAGAGACCTAATGTTGGCTTTAGGAAAATGCAACTTATTAAAAGACAGAAATTAAGTGGGAACTTAACAGAGCATTGAAACAAAGATACCCAAGAATAAGAGCAGCAAAACTTGATAAGAAATGAACAATATTTACTAAAAATTATTGCTATGAAACAGATAAAAATTATGAATAAGCATTTCTCAGGAAATTAAAAGTAATTAATTAGCACAATTGCTTCTATGAAGCATGATTAGAAAGTAAAACTATGAAAACTCAGGGAGAAAAAGCAGTAGGTTAACAGGAACAGATAAAATATAAGCTGGCTCATTCAGGAGAAAAATATGTTTGAACCATATGAAATTTTTGTGCATCAAAAAATGGTTATTGCATATGGTTAACATAATACAAGGAAAAATATAAAATAAAGCCAAACCATCATAGAAATAAAAATGAAATTGGAAAAACCATCAGAAATTATCTAGATTTTGGGGGGGAAAGGACAAAGGATACTAATAAGAAAAATGCACAAAATAAAATGGAAATAAAAGGTCAAGAAGAAATAAAAACTAAAAAAGATACATATGCGAGAGATATAAAATATGGAAATCCAACATAATTGCAAACCCAAAGAAGAAAACCAAAAACAAGAATAAACTAATATTTAAAGTTATAATGTGGCTAAAAATGTCCTGAAATAAAGAAAAACTTGAATCTATATACGAAAGGGCACAAATGGTAGCCAGAGAAAACTGACCAAGAGCAGTCAACACTGCGTCATTGTAGTAAAGTTTCAGACTTCAAAGATTACACTCCTTTAGTCAACAAAATAGAAAGGTCACTTTTAAGTGCGGTACAAGTAAGGATAACTCCATATTTCAAAGCCAGATGAGACTGAAGAAAGAAAGAAATAGAGGCAGGCATGAAAGTGGTGGCATGTTTACTTGCTTAATAACTATGACTGTTGCCCATTGAGACCTTGCCTGGTTTTCCCACAAAAGATGAATAAAGTGTGCCCATTGAAATAAAACACAAGGTAAATTGAAAAAAAAAAAGATAGTGCCAGAAAATAATGGAGCAACACTTACACGATAAACAAGAAAAGAAAGCGTGACTCAAAGGTTTCATACCCAGCTAGACTAACTCTGTTTAGTTATAGGAAAGCAATTTCAAGCAGCTAGCACTCAAGGAATGTTGTTCCAGTGGGCAATCCTTGAGGAAACTACTGGAAATGAACTTTGGCCTAGCAAGTGATAACTGAGAACAGTACAGAAAAATAATATTCCGTGAGAATTAAATATATTTACCTATATAATTAAGGTGGCAAAATTAAGATAAAATCAAATGTGGGAATTACAGTGACAACTCAGAATGTAAATATGATTGGTCTGGTCTTGTAGAAATAATGAAACTAAAAAAATTAGGAGAGGGAAGAAAGAAAAGAGGAGGAAAACTGATTTCACTGATGGAAAGAGGCAAGTTAAAATTTCTACAATAACTGGGAATCAAAATATACCATTTAATAGTACAAAGGTAATTACTAAAAAATATAATACTATTGACTAACATCAGGTAATAGTGGAGAAAGAAGGAGGATAGAGAAGAAGAGGAAATATATTAATTTTGTCACTGCTCATAAGGAACTGAAAAATAGAGGACCAAAGATATCACCCAAAGTTATAATCATAAAGGTAATCACTATAGTATAATAGAAATCTTCCTAAATATCAAGGGAGCAATATACAAAAAGCAAACAGAAAAAATCACATAATAGAATATATATATATATTCTATAGTACAATATGCATATATATATACAGAATTTAAGATAATATAGCCAAAGTAAAACTAAACATACTTCTCATACTAAAAATATGTGCACTTAATTTATCATTCTAACTGAAAAAAAAATCTTTTCAGAAAGGATTATAGAGCAAAACTCAACTTTACGCAGTGGTATGTTTAGCAAATGAAAATAAACAAAAAAAGGAGTAGAAGACCAAAATTAATTGAATAAAATAAAGAATGATAGTTTAGAATATTAAAGGGTGAAATTTATAATGTAGAAATAACAGTATTATCATTAAGAAAACAGAAATTCAGGAATATAAAGAAACATCATAATACAGAAGACTTTAATTCAACCTCTTTAATCCACCAAGATCAAGCTGGGGGTGGTGGGGGCGGGAAATAGCTAATCATACGGGTAAGTGACATAAAGAATCTATCCAGGGAGATCAATTCTCTTCACCAAAAGAGAAAATTAACAAAATGGAAGAGCGAAGAAATCAAAGAAATAATAAAGAAAACTTTCTAAGGCCAAAATATAAGGAAACAACTAGTACATGCATGTTAATGAAAAATGACACACATCTAGACAAATCCTCACGGAATATCAGAACTTCAGTGATCAAAAACAGATACTAAAAGTGTCCAGAGAGAAAAACCGTATCTGACTTGTTGTGGTAGGTAGGCTTTAAGATGGCTTGCAATGATCTCTGCCTCCTGGAATCCATGTCCTTGTGTAATCCCCACCCTTTGAGTGTGGGCATGACCTGTGACTCGCTTCTAACCACTAGAACATTGCAAAGATGTTAGGATGTCATTTATGTGATTTTGCTACATAAAATCACAACTTTTGTCATGCAGGCAGGCTCTCTTTTGTTTTCTCAGCTTGCATGCTTAGATGAAGCAAGCTGTCACGTTAGAGAGGCCCATGTGAGAAGGAACTGAGGACAACCTCTAACCAAAGTCAGTAAGAATCTGAGACTCAGTCTGACAGCCCACAAATAATTCATTTCTATCAACAACTATGTGAGCTAGGAAGATCCTTCCCCAGTCAAGCCTTGAGATGTGACCAAAGCCCTGGTGGACACCTTGACTGCAGCCTGATGAAAGACCCTGATGTAGAGAAAAGCTGAGCTGTGCCCACAGAAACTGTGAATAGTAAATATGGGCTTTTTCCTTAATTTTACTCTTATACTCTTAAAAGATTTACTTCACTATTCATAATCCTGTCCTTTTTAGACTCTGCAATCTCATTATTTCATTTCAATTCTGAGATGGGATTGCAGAGAACTAAGATGCATAGTGGAAGGAGAACTGGCATGGAGTTAGGAGACTTCAAATCTGTTCTCAGCTTAACATATTATGTAGGTTTATATTTATGTCAGCACTATTTTGGTAAAGTCACTTAGACTCTTTAGCTTCAGCTTCCTCATCCGTATAAATGTAGGATTGGACTAGATAATACCTAGTATTCCTTCAAGTACAAACATTCTATTTATATTTAATCTTAAACAAAGTAAATGTCTGGTGTTTTAAAGTGCTAAGTTTGTGATAATTTGTTATGCAGCACTAGATAACTGATACATTGACATGAGAGTTCCCTTTAACATATGTAAAATTGGGAAAAACTTTTGAATGTTGATTATATTTACAGGTAAATTATCAATTAAGTAAAGCCAAATCTGCCTCCTATGCATCACTTCTTTTAAGATATATACATGTGGTTGTATTTGAGCAACATGAAAAAGAGACTAAGAGAAAAGTAGGGGATCCAAGAAATATAGTGCAACTAACCCAAGAGTGTTCTTTACAAGCTGAGGTGGTCAGCTGTATAGCAGCTCCAGAAAACAGTTTTTCAAAATTGATTGTTTAACATGTAGTCTGATTAAGGAACTGAATTAGTTTAGTGATAGGAGATCAAAGGAACAACAATTTATTCAAAATGCCTCAGACTAATAAAGTCCCAGAAACTTTACTAAGATGGCAGTTTCCTATAATTTTATAGGATTTGTTTTTCACCCTTCTGACACACAAATCTAGGGTAGGAATTTTGGGTAGCTGTTACTTCCTGCTCTCAAGTTCTTATCAGCATAATATTTGTAATATGGGATATTGTGGGATGGTGAGCCAGAGAAGTTGCCTGCAGATTAAATCATAGCATAGTTGATATAACTCTGAGGTTTTAGAAGTTCTGCTAACCCTGCCAAGCAAAAGCAAACTATTCTGACATTTGGGGGATTTGGGGAAGAGAGAAAAAATTTTTACTAGACTAGTGGCTTTATACCTGGTTTCAGGGACTGTAGTGATTTGTTTTAGTGAGGAGGCAAGATCTAGAACATCATCTACATTTAAAGCCAATTGATTAACCTTGTTACAATCCAATGGCAGGTGTGATAGAAATTAAAATCTTTCTAGAACTTAGCATAATGGTGGTACCTATCTCTGTGATTCTCTCACGGTTATAACTTCTGATTTACTATTTTGGCAGAGGGAAGAAGAGCCTGAGGCTTCTGCTTAGCTTTCCCTACTAAAATAGGGCTAAGTCAGGGAGATCCAAGGTTTCTGAGGACATGCATGTCCACTGTATATATTAGGAATATATCCAGAATCCAAGGCTCTTCTGACGGCTTCCAAACTCTGAAGAGGCCTCACTCCACAGGGTTTGAATTCCCAAACAGCTGCAGGAGTTAAGTGATGCAATACAGAAATGCAAGGGAGTTAACTCTTGAAAGAGGCCAAGGGAGACAGGAGACAGGAGATAAATTTTCTCTCCAATTCTCCCTCTGAAAGCTTGTTCCAAGGCACAGTTGTTGCATGCAACCTTCTTGGAGGATCCTGTGGCCGAGTGGGTACATCGGTTGGGTGGTAATTCTCTTAGCAGCATGCCCTGAAGCAGTGGCTGGTGCAGTAATGCATTACACTGCATTTACTTGCCATCTTTCCCTCCCTTGCCTTCCTTCATTCCTATTATTACCCTGGGGTTTTACTTCCCCAGAAACTCCTGTTTCAGTGTCTCTTTTCTAGGGATTCTGGTCTAAGACACTTGGGGGAAGACTGAGACAAAGATGTACAGGAGGTTCTTATAATATTATTATTACAAGCCAGGCTTCCTCTGTTCAATGGGCTCTGGATCTGTAAACTGAGAGAGATCTAGGAATGAGGTGAGGGTCGCTCCAGGCCTTTATTCATTAGATTTGGAGCTTTTGTTTGTTCTTTTTTGGGGGAGTGGAGGGAGTACTTTTTTCTTTTTGGTTCTTGCTTTCTGTTTTTTTTGTTTACTTTCTGATCATTCTTATCATGTAGGGCCTTTGTAATTATGGCATCTATTTTGGTTCTACATCTCCATGACAACTTTATTCCAGTTTTAATGATTTGTTTCACCCCTTCATGTCATTTGAAACCAGTTTTCCACCTCTGAATATTAGGACTGTTGCTCTCTTCAGTGCAAAGGAGGCCAGGTAACCAACCTCAGATTTCCTCCATTTCCCTTTCATGAGCAAATGTTTCTTGCTGATAACCCACTGTCAGTACTAATGTCTGTATAATTCAAGGTTCTTGGTTGTAAGCGACAGAAACCAACTTTGGCTAAAGTTAAGGAAAAGGTATTTATTGGAAGAAGATTGGGCTATTCTGAGAAAAAGTGAAAAGTTGAGAAATCTAAGGCTCAGAATAAAGGGCACATCCAAGGAAGGGAAGACCAGCTGAGGCCACAGGGATGCTATCACTCTTGAACGTCTGCTGCAGTGTCGCTGTCTTTGTCACCTCTGGAGTGCCCCCACTGCTTGCTGCCTTGCTGGACTCTCACAGCTGCCACAAATGATCAGACAGTCCCTGATGTATCACCCCATCAAGATTCACCCCCCCCCCCCCAGTTCATCCAAATGACCTAGCTTCTGTCCCATGTCCATTCCTAGCTGTTAACGATTCTACGAACAGACATGTATGACCCCTTGGTGGTGGAGGAAGGAACTTTGCCTCTATATATTTTTGGATTATACTGGATTTTAAAAATTACTTGGATATGTAGCAACCTAAAAGAACAAGCATCTCCTACAGAGAATGAAAAAGCATATTTCTTTTGTCAAAAGGAAAAATAATAGGTAGTTAGGAACTCCAAAAGTTACACAAGAAAATCATGGCCCTATATGAACTCTAAAATAGATAAATGCTGTTAGCTTTTTGGCTATTGGACTCAAATTTGAATAAACCCTAGAAAATTGTAAGATAATTATGCATCATCACGTCCATGTAATGAACCTTAACAAGGCCAAAGAAGTATTACTGAGATAATTATGGGGGTCAGGAAGGGGAAGAAGTAGAGGGAACTGGAATTTCTTCAGTTTACTAAAGTGTCAAAAAATGTTATCTAAAGTAACATATCACGAAATAAAGTTTTAATCATATTATTAAAATTTATAAACAACATCAACAGAAATGAGCAAGAAAATGAGGCATAATATTAGAAAAAAGAGGGAGTAGAGAGGGTAAGTGGAACTAAGCTTATTTCTTAAATACTGTCAAAAGTTGAGAATCTAAACACTGAAGTATGAGCACATTAATCAAAACTATTAAGGAAACCAGTAGAATCAATGGAAATTAGAAGAACTAGGGCAGTGAGGCAGGGGGAGGATTTCCTTTCTTTTCACTTTCTACTGTCCTGCTTTGGTCAAGACAGGCACCGTGGAACCCTGTAAATGATCAGAGGCCCAACAGACAATGGTCCTTGTAAGGTTCAGTCTCAGCCTTCAGGCAAGACTCAAGCAAGGGTACAGAATTCTGGAAACGCGAGCAAGTGGAGGCTGAGTGGTGGAGAGACAGGTGTTCTTAGAGCACCAAAGAGGTAAAACATCTTGCCCACTGATCTCAGCCAGCCCTGGAGCTGAGGGACATGCTGTTCCTATTGAGGGTGGGGAAGGCCGTGTCAGGTCAGGGGGACCCAGTCCTACCTGGTTGGGTTTCTCACTCTGGGATTACAACCTATATCCAGACATAGCTGCCTTGTTTGGACCCTTTTGAGGCTGAAGTCAACAGTTAGCCTCAAATTTCTGTCCCCAAACTACATAATTTCATTCTACACAGTTACTAAACAAACAAAAAACTAGTTGAAAATCAAGAATCTAACCTGCACAGTTACTCATTTCATGAAGATGAAGTTTGCCCAGAGTTGGCCTTCTGATGGGTACTGAACTGGCTGCATTAGCCTTGTCTGTAGACCTTACTTGAAATACTGCTTCCCAGGGCCTGCCTCTTAGTCTTCTAAAATCAGTAGGTTTCAGTTGGAGACTGATAATCTGCATTTTTAATAAATCCCTCAGTAATTATGATGTGCAGACAGATTTGGGAATTCTTGATATGAAGGTATAGACTTTAAGTTGCTTAAAACCAACCATGAAAGAGAATAGACATACAGCATCTCCCCAGTGGAGCAAATTAACTTCTGCTCCTAGTCTGGTCTAGATGTTGTCCTGATTGTATGTGTGTGTGTGTGTGTCTGAGAGAGAGAAAGAGAGAGAGAAAGATGTTGCCTTTTCACTCATTTTACTCGTAGAAATTCTATGATAATTGTGTAGATGAAAGGAAAAGGGAGAGCAGAACTTGTCTCTTGATGTCATCTATAAAGCGATATTAGAACAACCAGATGGCTTAACCATACGGGGAACTTCATGTCGTACAAAAGGCTGTAACCTTGGGCATTTTGTTTAAATCCTGACCTTAGCTCCCAGGACTCAGGTTTTGATTCCTTGGCTCTGGTTCTGTGGGTACAAAGACCACCCACTAGTTGCAGTGAAATCAATAACCTTACCCTACGTAGTTGTACATAATTACAAATAACTGTAACTATATAGATTTTTATATATTGTTTAGATTTTTTATTTACCAATCACACTAAAATTTCTATGTAGATAATGTTCTAAAAATACCAGGTATATGATTCTTTGCCTAAAAGAGTTTTAGAAGGGTTTCCAACATCCATGATTCTCAGTTCTTATAGTAGTTTCTGGTTAATTGAAAACTAATTGTATCCATTCATGATTATCAGATCATACTCTGCTCAGAAAGGTGTGAAAATATGAGGTTGAAAAATGTACTCAGTTGGAAAAAAAATGCGATTGTTAAAGTTTTAAATCAAGTTTTCTCTTTCAGCTTCTTCCCTAAGAAGAGAATTTCACAGAAAAAGGGGAGCAGGAATTACCCCTCAGTGAGCTGAAGGTAGACAGTATCAAAGATCCCTCTGCTTATTGACGAGGTATCAACAACCACAGGCTATTGTAAGATGACTTGGATTCTGAGTGGTAGGAAAGTTGAAGGCAGTTCACTGGAGGAAGTTTAGATTTTAATCTGACCTAGAGCATTGCAGGGGTCCAAGTCAAAGGTTCATGATGATTTGGGAGACCAGCTTTTCATCTTCATGGTTAAAATAAGAATTACAATGAAGTTATTGATAGCAGTCTAAGATGCTGTATGCTTTATTCAAAATGCACACTTTGGACTCTCTACCCTTTGATGAATGTCCTTCGCTGTTTTAATAAGCTGCTCTTTTAAGTTGTCTCAAAAGGCATTGCAGGTGGGTAGAAAAGGATGCCGATGTCTTTCCTAGCTGTATCTACAGAACAGGAGGATAAAACTACACCAATCACCTGACGGCCACCCATTCTGGGTGAAGGCAGATGCCCCAAAAGGGAAGGCCAGCCTGTTGAAAGCTAGGCTTGCACTCCTGATCCCATAAGTCCTTGTAATAGGATGCTGTCACACTGAGAACATCAAGAAAAAGAGCAGATAAAATCCTGTTGTGCTATGGACTCCTCACTGCTATCTGTAGAAGTGCCTCTGTCCTTTCCCATGTCAATCTCCTGAAACTTTTTCAGGCAGTTAGAGTCAGGCCAGCACTTCCTTCTCAACATCTCAGGTGTCAAGCTCTGTCTTCTGGCTATCAGTTGGGTTGGAAGGCACAAGAATCGCACCTACTCCCCTCCAACATTTTCAAATCTTATTTCAATGCTGGCATCATGAAGGAATAGCTATTATCTCTCACGCCTAAGACATTTCGAAGATATTCTTGCCACTCTGCCTCCTGTAGAACTACACCACTAGCCTTCTTCTAATTCTTACTCATCTTTCAAGACTCATCTCAGGTGTCACTATCATTCATTCAACAAGTATTTATTGAGCACCTACTATGCAGGCACTCTGACAAATATTAGGAATACAGCAGTGAATAAGTCAGACAAATCTGCAGCCTCATGGAATGGAATTCCCCTTCAGTGAACAGACGAGTCACCTCTTCTGGGGCCTCTGTTCTGGGTCAGCTGCCCCAACTCTGGGCTCGCCCAACACTCTCTGTGCATCTGTTATGTCTTCCTCACACTGGACATCAATGTCTGCATCCCCACAGGCTTGTGAGGGCTTTAGAAGGTGGAACTTGCCTTTTTGTTTTTCCTGTCCCTCCAGTACCTAGAATTCAGTAGGTGCTCAATAAATGCTTGTTGAACATGAACATACGTATGTTAGATAAAACGGTGCAGAATATGACCAGTTGCCTCCCCAGCATCCATCATTCCCCTTATTCTTCCTTCTTTCTAACTGAACAAAACAAAATTAGAATAGTTCAGGGAATCTCTCCTCCTCCCTGTGGTTATGTATTGCCCTAATTCCAAATCATCCAAATGGTACAGAACTTGTACCAAGACTGGGGTACAAGAAACAGAGCCTACAGTTAGGCTGAATGGAAGAAGGAAAAGTGGAGTGCAGGGAGGTCCGGCATCCCTAGTGAGGAAGTTGGTGACTCTTGTTATATGATGGTAAAATATGCAAATTGTCACTTGTGGAACCTCAGGACACCAGCCACACACTTACAGAGACTGTAGTATTAGGGAAGCACTAAGGGAAATTCAGAATATTGGCGTCTTTTATGTCTTGTAGCCTTCAGTCAGGTTATGCATGAATAAGACCAGCTCAGACTAAAGGTGACCTATCTGAAAACAGGGAGAAAAAGACAGCTTTGCTTAAGAGAGTTACTTTCAGTCTGTCTGTCTGTCTGTCTGTTCTCTGAGATCTAAATGGATTGACTAAGAGTCCAATAACTTGACGTCTTTCAGGGTTGAAAAGCAGAATTCTCTAGTCTTAGATAAAATCAGTGGGAGCAGAGGCAAAGAGGTAGGAGATGGAGCAAAAGATAAGATTGAGCCCAACTATAATCCGGATCCCCAGGCCTCTCCCAGCACCTTCTGTTCGCTTTCTCCCCCAGACAAAGGAGACACTCATGCTTATTGTGAAGATGCTGGCTGGGAAAAATCAGATTGTGGGTGGTATCTCCCAGCCAAGCTATTGTTCCAAATTGCCTCAAGGCAGAGGCCATTGAATGGAGGGCCAGGGTGATGGACAGAACCCAGAGACCAGATGGACAGTAGGAATTCTCAGACTCAAGGACTATGACAAGATCTTTGCCCCATGGAATTCACTGGGCACAAATAGATTAGAAGCCAACCACCATAATGGAAAAGAATATTAAAAAGAATGTGTATATGTATAACTGAGTCACTTTGCTGTACAGTAGAAATTAACACAACATTGTAAATCAACTCTCCTTCAATTAAAAAAAAATGATTAGAAGCCAACCTAGTTTTTAAAAGAAATATATTATTGGCTGTTTAACACAGAAAGTGATACCCAGGCCCCTAACTCACACCAACAGGAAGCGGGCTGCTAAGTTTTTGTAGCCCCCTGAAAGGAGATTCTTCTTTGTGCTCTTCTCAGATTTGGCTTTGAAGGACAAAGGACAGCAGTGACTCTCTAAAGTGCAGGTCTAGGGGCTGCCCGACACCAGTGGGTTCCTTCCTCAGCCAGGGCACAGGTGTCACGATTCCTGCTCTGTGGCCCAGTGACCACTTGGTGCTGTTTCCCATTCTTCCCTGAATGAGGTTTGACCACAGCTGTTCAATTTTTTGTCAGCCACTGAATTTGGGGTGTTAGGTGTTAGGAACACATCCTTGTGAAATAAAATTCATATTTTATGGCAAGACACGAAAAATTTAAACATAAAAATTCTTCTCAGCCCTTTGGCTTCCTCTCCGCCCGCCCCCACTGTGTATTGTGTATCTACATTACGCATCGACCAGACCTCCCCCATCAGCAGAAATACCTGCTCAACTGTAAAGAGCAATATTCTCCCAGCGTTAAGACAACTCTGTAAAACAAAACATTCTTTCCTGATCTTGTAAAGGGTCATATGACCCACCACAATGGTGCTTAGTTCTGGATGATGTAAATTGTCAATAACACATCATTTGACACACACCCCTCTGTCTCAAAAAACGTACATAAACTGTGTCTTGACGTCTAACGGGCAGAACAATTCTCAGAGTTTCCTGAGATGTTCTTCCTGGGTTATAATCCTCAAATTTAGCTCAAGTAAAATTTTCCATTTCTTTCTTAGATCAACCGATTAATTTCTTGTCGACACCCTCAATGAAACAAAAAGTCCCGCCTTCAAGGAGAATGTAGCTTAGATGGGGAGGCAGAATGTACTGGGCCATCGCCATACGGCACACACAGGGTGAACCACAAACAGCATGAGAGGGGGCAGGGGTGTCAATCAAGGCTTCTGGAACAATGTGAATCCTAAATTGAGATCTGAAGGCTCAAGAGGAGTTTGTCAGAAAGGACGCTGGGAGTCAAGAGTAGGGAGGGAACCAGGAGGGTACAGCCGGAAGGCACTCTTAGAAGGCCCCCTCTGCCTGATTGGAAGAAGGCAGGGGGCGGGGGGGAGCCTAGAGGCCCATTGGGAGGCAGCTGACATAATCCAGCCTTGAATGCCAGACTCTGGGTTTTATTATCATTTGTCTTCTTGGCATATCCTGGTGTCCTTGCTAAGCCCCTTAGGGCAGGGCCTTGGGTCTGTCCCAGGACTAGAGCCTCAGGGAAAGTGAAAGCAGGCCTGCGAATGCCCAGTCCCCTTCCCTGTCACTTCTCCTTGAGCCTTCCTGCCCCATTAGGAAAGTCTCCAGCTCCAAGGTCAGTGCCTCCTGCTTACGGAAGATTCATTCTGATAAAGACTTGAGTCCTGATAAGCTTCCTTCCTCACACCTCTGATGAAATAGCCCTAAAAAATCCCTTCCCGTGTGTGCTTTCCATACCCAGCTACCTCCCAGATTAACTAAAGACTCCCAGTAGCTAAATATGACAAGAAAACACAATTTCCCTAGAGCCATTTTGTTCCCTGGATCTTTTCCATCATTAGAACATAGAGTAATTTAATTTGGGCTCCTGGATCAACCACACTGTTTAGAAGGTACTTTGGAGGCAGAGGCACTTCTCTGAGACTGTGATTTCAACTAAAAGGAAGTATATCCTTGAAAACCTGGCTACCCAGATAGCAGCAGAAGTTTCTAAAACATGGAATCTAATAGAAAATCCTGCTTGAAATATTTATGAAATTGTTTTAAGGGCACTTACCAACCCACTAAGGAGTCCCTTTGCACAAATGCGTAATGTACGATTGCAAAGAGGCCTCTTTACCAGGACCCCAAGGTCTCACAAGAGGAATTTGCTTCAGACAGGAAAGAAAAGCATGAGATAAGAGGACTGCACATCCGCTCAAGTATTTGCATTTGGAGGTTTGCATTAAAAAGAGAATCTCTTTATACCATCCTGATTGGGGATTTTCAGTTAAAGCTGAGTCCACCAGTTTTAACTTGGCTCGGCAGAGCTGAGCAAAGGATGGGGTGACTTGGAGGGGTGGCCCTGAGCCGAGGAGGCTTCCATTTGATGTGCTGACCAGAGGAAAGGAAGCGGAGATGACCTGTTCTCTGGAGTTTGCAGGTGTGGTTTATAAGAAAAGGGAATGGGCAGCTCTTGGAGTGGGGGCCCCTCCAGGGAGAGAAATGGGATCCACCCCCCCCCACACACACACACTCCCTCTTGTTTTTTGAAAGGTAAAGCAGTCAAGGAGGAGTCAGCGGGATACTAAAGAAGGCAGCAGCCGAGACTGCCTTGGCCTTTCACAAAATGGAAAGCCTTTTTAGTGCTTTGTCAATGGCTGGCATTTTGTAGTGCCCACTCTCCGCTAGTCACGGGGTAAAGGGTTGCAACTGTATTGTTTCATTTATCTATTTATCTTTCCCACTCCCAACAAACCTATGAGATAGATACTCTGTTTTTATTCCCATTTTCTAGCTGAGAAGACTGAGGCTCATGGAAATTGAGAAATTCATGAAAAGATCCAAAATTGGAATTCATATTGGCCTGACTTCAAAGCCCAGGCTCTAAACCACGAGGGCAGACAGTATCCCCTTCAAAAGAGAATGAGCTCCCCTTATCTTACAGCTCACTCCACCCTACTCCCAAATCTTGGAGACCAAGGTAGAAACTCCCTTGGATTGAACAGTTTGTGAACTTAGTGGGCATATTACAGGAAGGGTGTCCCCAGACAAGCAGCTATGTGTCTAGTGACTGATGGATGAGATGGCACAGTCCCGAGGGAAACGGAAGGACCTGCAGCATCTCGTTCTCGGCTCCCTCCCTCTCAGAAAATCTACTGGTTTACCCGCTATCAGGAAAGTGGCCTGCTAGGGAGAAGTAGGTGTCAGTTGGTCAGCAGACAAACAAACAAATAGAAAATGCCTTTCCTGAGCATTGTCCTGAGCACTGTGGGGAGAAACAAAAGAGAAGAAATAGAAGCCTTCAAGGACCTTGCTGTCTGGTTGGAGAGACAAGATAAACATACAGAGTGAGCCATCCAAGGGCCTTTCAAAGCAACAGACAAACATGAGCCTTTCCAACCAGCGCAAGGGAAACACAGGAAGTACAGAACACAAGAACAAGCCAGGGTGTGTGTGGCGGGGAAAAGAGGGTGAGAGGCAAGGGGAGTGCCTGGAGAAGATTTCTTGCAGGATGGATGCTTGGCAATGGCAAACTGGAGCAGAGGAGGAAAAACCTTTGGGAGAGTCTAACGGGACCACGTTGCATGAGATTGCTCTCCTGCTCCCAGACCGAGAAGATTTCTTGCAGGATGGATGCTTGGCAATGGCAAACTGGAGCAGAGGAGGAAAAACCTTTGGGAGAGTCTAACGGGACCACGTTGCATGAGATTGCTCTCCTGCTCCCAGACCACACAGCAAGGGGTGGGTAAAAGGCTCCAATTTAGAAACCTGACACCACCTACCTCCAGACTCAGCACCCGCCACAGTCCTTGGCTGGCTGGACCCCTTTGTTCCCACGTCTCCTGTCCCCACAGCTTTGCAAACCACCTCATGGCAAGAATCGTTTGGCTCCTCAGAGCCCTGCGTGCTTTGCACGGAGGAGGTATTGCCAATGTTCTTCTCCCCAAAACCCATCTTTTGGTTTGTGTCATAGCTGTTCAGTTATGTTGGCTGATACGTATCCCAAGAGAATTTGAATTGTAATCTGAGGATTCTTGAAGACTTCGAAACTCGGGAGAATGAATCCATAAAAATATTTGGGCACACAGGATTTCACACCTGGTGGTAACCACCTACCCTGACTATGTGTCAAGTTCATCCTCCATGTTGATTCTCCCTTTGAGGGAAAATACTGTAATGAAAACCTCAAACCCCTTTTTCTGTAGGGCTAACAGACCTCCTGTCTTTCCCAGGGAGGGGGGTGGGGGGGGGAGGGGGCGGAGCTCCATCCTAGCGCTCACAGGAGGGGCTCCTATACATTGATTCATAGACATACAGCTCTGAAGACCACCTTACCCAGCGTTTCTCCAAAGGCATTACACAGATGGCCTGCACCAAATGACCTGGAGGTTGGTTTAAAATGCAGACTCCTGGGCCTGGCTATAGAACTATGGCACTAAAATCTCTGGGACCTGGGATGCAAAGCAGCTTTTCAACGGCTCTCTAGCAATCCTCATATGCAGAGGAATTTGAGAATCTCTGACCTAGTTCACAGTGTGGAAACGAGGAAACCAAAGCCCTGATAAGTTAGGTTCTTGGCTTACACCACCCATCATGACATGTACCCAATAAACGCAATCTTGAGTTTAATAGAATGAAATGAAATTGGACTGTGGAATCATGACAGCCCAGTGTGAGAACCTTCAAATACCCTACGGGGAGGAGACCTCAAAGGCAGGAAACGGCTTTGTGGTAGCGCCAGGTATATCTTTAGAGCTTGCCCTTTCAGCCAGCAGGTGGGTCCTGTGAAAGCGCCACCAGAACTAGTCCTGGGGCTGAGGGTGGAGGGTGCTGGGGAAGCACTGAAACCAAAAGGGAGGTAACAGAGAAGGCACTTTTGGGGGACACACAGAGGCTGATCCTTCTTCTGTTCCAGCCCAGTGCCCAGCTACCTGTTCCGGGGGTTTGACCCAGCTCCACCCCTAAAATCCAGACAGAGGAGCTCCAGGTTAGTGGAGGGCCCTCTTCTGACTGCTTTCAGGAGCCGAGAAGAGGAAGATGAACATTCAATGAGGAATCTTCAACACATAATGTAGAATTTCCATGAACTTGGATTCACCTGCAAGATGTTGAATCCCATTGTTCTCCCCTTCTCTCCAGCCTTCCATTTTTTCCTTCTTCTCTCTCTTCCCTGCAAATGGAAAAAAAAAAAAAAAAAAAAAAAGAATAACATTAGTGAGAGGGAAATGAGACCATAGTCCTGGGGAAATTTCCAGCTTTCTGAAAATGTGTTTTCTATAAGAGGCTGGGGAGGCTCACTACAGAGCAGGTGGAGATGGTGTCGTGGTGCCTGGATCACTGAGTGTGGGCAATGGGGCAAAGGGTTCAGAACGGGGAGGCAGTGGGCTGCTTCACAGTTATGCCTGGGGCTGGACCCTGAATCAACAGAAGTTCATATAATACACACATGTCTTCAGGAAAGAAAGAGAGGGACAGGGAGATGGTGAGTTTAGAGGAGCTGAAGGAGAAGTCGAGATCGTTCTCTTAGGAAAAGGGCGCATCACCGTGTAGCAACCAATGCCCATCAGGTCTGGCAACTTGCCTGTTTTCCAGAAGGTTTTGGAAACACAGGTGGCTGAATCATTCCTTCCTACTTGTTCCTTATCTGAGAGAGGTAAAAGCAAAATGATTTACCTCTGGGCATGTTAGAAGCACCTCTCGGGAGGTTCCCAGCTGTGGACCCTGAAAGATCAGAGAATCAGAGATAGTGCAAGGAGGGTGGGGCGTGAGGAAGAGGCAGTTCAATAAAGCTGATAAAATGAAAGGAGTGCTATGAGTAGTATGTATGGCACCCGGGAGCCTGAGGACTCTCCTGAGTCAGATACAGCCAAGGCTCCCAGAGGTGACCTTGGAGAGGGGGAAGTGGGAGGGAACAGGATAGTCTCACTGAGGTGGAGGAAGCACTACTTCCTCTCTGACTGTGGCCTCTCCATTCCACAGGGTAGCTTCCAGAAGGGTGGGAACTGGCAAAACCTTTCTTAGAAGCAACAGGAGTTTGCTTTCCCTGGGAGAAGCTAGAGAAAGGGGGAAGTGAATTACATGAAAATTGAGGAAGCTCCAAGCTGCACACAGGCTGCGAATAATCTGGGAGTGGTCATCAATCATCATAAACTAGCGCTTACTCAGCATCTTCTCCCCAAGGGCGTGCAGTACAGGCTCTGGATGTGACTGAGGCCACTGGTCACAGAGACTCCCTTGGAGCTCAAGAAGGAGTGAAATAGGGAGTCAGAACTAAAAAACTCAGGCAGTGATGTTCTAGTGTGAACCAGCCCCAAATACCTCTCTCTCTATGAGAATTAACACTTCATGGGTTTATCATTCTTTTGTAAATAATCATGGCTATATTATGGACTTTCTTTTAATTTTTAGTTTTTCATATATTTATGCTTTGTCTCTCCTGCTAGATTTTCAAGTGCTTGAGACCAGACTAAAGGGTCCCTCTAGTAAATTTCTTTTTATCTCCCCATCACTCCATCCGTCCACCTACCTACCATTAGGTAGTATTTTCCCCCAGGCTTCTCACTGCTAGAAATGCAAAGGGAAATAATGCTTAATCCCTAATTTTGATGAGTTTATGGTTTTGTATAATATATATGTACATATATGTGGTATTGGACATAATCCAAAAAAGTGCCAGTGTTAAAAAGGAGGCATGGGCACCATGGATTCTCAGAATAGATGGTGGTAGCAGGAAGAGCTCAGGCCCTAGAAAAAAATAAACTTGAGTTTAAGGTCCAGCTTTGTTGGGAGATTGGGGTTGCCATAGATATATTACTAATAAAAAAAATCAAATTGTACACTTTAAATATGTGCAGTTTATTGTATGTCAATTGTATCTCAATAAAAGTTCTTAAAGCAAAAACTAAAAAAAAAAAAGATTTAATGCCCCAGAAATATATAAAATCACAATTGTTTAATAAAAAAAAAATCCAGCTTTGTCACGTAGTAGCAGTGAGAACTTCTGGGGTTATTTAAACTTCTCCATGATGGGGAAATAATAAAACCTCCTTCAGAGAGACAAGTTGAGACTTAACATGATTTAATGCACATCACGAGCGCATTATGGAGTCTAGCATAGATAAGTGCTCCAAATTTGTCTCACACACATACACACACACACACACACACACACACACACACACACAAAGGAAGTTCATGTCATGGTGCCAAGACATTCACTTCTCCTGATCCTCCACGCTAAATCATTTCACAAACAACTATTTCCTCAGGGCATTTTCACATTCTCTGAGTGAAGTTCATTTGGGTGAGTGGCCAGGAATCCGAAAAAGGCGAGGATACCAGAAGTGTGCTTTTGAACTCCACTGACCTCAGTTTTCAACTCAGGAGTTCTTTCTCAGCTGGAACCAACAAGGAACTAAAGCCACCACACATCCTCTCAAATGTGCATGCAAAAGCTCTGTGGCCACCAAAAACATTCTACAGAAAAGCTGTTGAAACACATGCATGTCCCCCAAAGGGCAATGTCATAAGCTGATCTCGCTTCTCTGTTTGGGATGGGAAGCCTGGTAAATGGCTGAAACCAGGGGACCAGAGTGAGCTGTTTTAGCCTAAGGTCGTGGACACTCCCTCGTCTTACTCCCCTCCAACACCAGCTCCTCCTCAGGGGTGGTGCTCGAACCAGCCTTGCATGTGGTCCCAATGCAAATGGAAGAGATGTTTTATGTCTTCTTACCTCCCTCAGAGGTGACACCTTCTCTCACCTGGTGATGGATGCTCAGCTAATGATGAACTCTAGTGACACATTTGCAATAAAAAGAAAAAAAATTCCTGGAACATCCAAATGTTCTGTTCTCAATTTGCCATAAACCTGCTCATAAAGCAAAGAGCTTAAGCAATAGATGACAATACACAAAAGCTAAGTTTAACAATTATTTTCTTTTATTTTTCAATTTAACAGACACTTTTGTGGTGCATATTATATGCCAGACACTGTTCTAAGTAATCTTTTACATTGGAACAGGATTTTAAAGTTTGGAAAGGACTTTTATGGACATTACCTCATTAGATAATCATAATAAGCCTGAAAGGTAAGTGTGTTGTTTTAAGTCTTGTCTTGCAGGGGTTTTTGAAAAATGAGTTTCAAGGAAATAAAATTATCCATTCAAGACCTTGTGATATATACAGAGTGAAGTGAGTCAGAAAGAGAAAAACAAATATCGTGTATTAACACATATATGTGGACTATAGAAAAATGGTACAAGTCAACCGGTTTGCAAGGCAGAATTAGAGACCCAGATGTAGAGAACAAACATATGGACACCAAGTGGTTTGGAAAGCAGGGGGTGTTGGGGTAGGATGAATTGGGAGATTGGGATTGCCAAATATACATTACTAATGAGAAAAAAATATCAAATTGTAAGCTTTAAATATATGCAGTTTATTGTATGTCAATTGTATCTCAATAAAAGTTCTTAAAGAAAAAAAAAAACACCTTGTGATAGAGACGGGATTCATACCAGGTGTTCTGACCTTTTGCTCTTTCCATTGTATAAATAAGAGAAAAGAGAAAAAAGTTCCTGTCCTCAAATTACTTAAGAATAAGTGGGGTAAAGACTCAAACATGTAATACTGACATTTTAATCCAGGGCAATAGGTGAGTGGACCCTGTACGGGGATGTAGAAGCAAGGACTAAAAGGAGGATTTACAGAGTGTTGGGGGTGGGTGTTAAATTAGTCAAGGCTCTGTTTTTTGAAACAGGTGACACAATCCCAACACAAACCAGCATCAGGCATGGTGGAATCCACTGATGCGAGCAATGCCTTCAGGACTTGGCTCCCCCAGGGCCTCTTCTGGCTCTGGTCCCTCTTTGTCAGCTTCATCCTCAGGCAGGCTTCTCCAAGTGGCGGTCCATTCTACAGATTTAGACATTTCAGCAGAAAGAAAGCATCTCTTCCCACACAACTCCAGCAGAAGACCTGGGGTGGCATTTCACTGTACTAACTTTGGTCACATGTTCTTCTCTCAACAAATCACTATGGTCAGAGGGACACACAGCACGGCTTGGCCAGCTCTGACCATGTGTTCACCCACAGAGCCCAGGGAGGAAGTCAGTCCCATCAAAATCATGAGCTGAGGGGGCGGGGATGGTTTCTCAAGGGAAAAGTGGGGTCCTGTAACCTGATAGGGATGAACGTGCTGGGGAAGCAAAAATAACCCCAGGGGCTGTGTTGAGGGCAGCTCCTGGAGGCTCCCAGGCAAGTGCTTTGGAGATGAGAGGGACACAGCACCAGGCAGAGAAGAAGCCCCAGGAGGCCGAGACATGAAGTCCTTGTCCTAATTCCAGCTCTTTCTGTAACTACCAATGTGACTTTGAACAAGTCATTGAGCCTCCCTGGGCCTCAGTTCCTCCAATATAACAGGGAATGATAATTTAAATAAGAGTAATAACAAAACCCCCCTGGGTTGCTGTGAGGATCATGATATGATCCAATTGGATGAGATCATAGACATGAAAGTCTTTTGAAATGCTAAGTGAAAAAGATTTATAAATATCAGAGTGTATTTGAGGCAAGGGACTAACATCAACAGAGACAGGAGACAGGAGTAAGTAGGGTGTGTATGGGGAATAGTAAGCAGATTGCACTGCTTGAGCAGGAAAGCCAGGTCGATGAGTGGAAAAGCCTACGTCCAGCGACCCCACACACACCAAGGCTGGAACTTGGTAAGTTGGTGTTTTCTTTCTTTGGCTGGTACTGGGAAGAGGGCTCTTTGTGATGGCTGTGAGTTGGTGCCTGGAAAGGAGCCCCAGGTAATTCCAGTTAGGGAGGACTTCCCCACGTACAGCCCGCTTTCCCAGGGGAAAGTTGTGGACAGGGGTGGGGGGCTGGCTCTGCCCCTGGCCAGTGTTTGGTTTCTGGGAGGCCCCTTCCATGCCCACCACCAAAGAAATCACAGCAACAGGTGGGGAACGGAGAGCTGGGGAGGGCCAGGCCAAGGTCCCTACAGGGTGGGGCAGGGGTGAGGAGGATTAGAAAGTAGCAGGTGGAACTCAGACAGTTACAGCTTTCACGTGTGACCAGCCCTGATTAAGGAAAATCACTTTTGTTTACTAACCAGTTCGCTGGGCCCTTCCAAGTCAAGCTAAATTGCCAGCTTATACCTGCAGAGTTTTTCTCCGTTCACGAGGATGTGGGGAGGGTGCAGAGCAGGGCTGGGAAGAGGAAAGCCTTTTTCCAGTCTGTGTGTGTTGTGGAAAGAGCACTGGCTTGGGGACCTCAAGATACGACAGATTTCACCTAAGAGTTAGGGGGTGGGGTGGTCTGTTCCACTTCTAACATCCTTAGGATAAATACAGGACAGTGGTGAGCAGTGCTCATTCAGAAAAGCATGACAGGTGGATGCTGAGGAGATCCTGTTCCTGGCCTGGCTTGAGGACAAACGCAGGGGACTCCTGACCCCTGTGGCCCCAGGCCCACCCAAATGAGATTCCAGAGAGGAATAAGAATGAAGATAAATATCCACTTACTTGCTTGGAGCACTTCGCAATTTATAAAGGAATTTCAAATAATATTCCCCATCCATTTTTCCCTATGATATAGGCAGACAGGTTTTATTCCAGAAGCAGTTCATAAAGTTTCTGTATCAGAAACGTGGGCGAGCCGAGACCAGAATTCACTTCTTCTAACTCCCAAGTTCAACCCTCTGTTGCTATGGAGTCTGAAACCCTATAAGTTTGGCACTCTTCTCCCCCCTGGCTGGCTCTGCCCTGGAAAGTCTGTTTGGGGCCTTCTGGCTCTACCTCAAGAGCATTTGGAATGGTTAATGGAGTACAGGGTAAGGAGTCTGAAGGTGTGGGCTATCATCTTGGCTTTGCCCAATCTGACATGGCTCAGGTGACTGGCCTTGGGTTTTTGTTCTGTCATCGGCAACGTGGAAGTGGTAATACCCACCCAGCCCACCCCACAGAGCCGCTGAAGCCTCAGTAGCCACGTGTTGCAGGTGCTTTGAAGAGTTCCCTGTGCTGTTTGTGCAGGAGAGCAAGGCTTCTCAGTTTCCGTTACTCTGACCCTTCTGCCCTTAACAGTAGATGCTCCCCGCAGCCCCAGTGAGGGAGGAGACGGTGTTGTCTCTGATCTGAGCTGCCACTAGCTCGTTCCTTCACTCAGGAGCCCTCTTGGGTAGCCGGGTTTCACTGACTCTGTCCTGGGCAGGCTGCCCGGGGGCCCATTTTGCTGGAAGGATGAGCTGTGGGGGGAAGAACAGCTCCACAGGTAAGCAAAAGAGACAGCCAGCTTCGAGCCTTGAAAATGTAAAATGTTCTCTCGGGAGTGTGCAAAGACCTGATTTGTGGGAGATCAAAGTCAGGAACGCACCGCTCTTCCAGAATAAAAGGCTTCTTGCTCTCAGGAACAGACAGCCCAGGTTCCCTCTGCAAGAAGAGCCAAGCATAACAATGGACGGTGAGTGGCTCTCCCCCTCCCCCAGGCTAGGACAGGGGCCTGGCTGTGTTTGCAAACATCTGCACCTGGGCTGCACCTGCCAGGCGAGGACTGACCTGGAAGTGGTGGAGTGCACCTGCTCCTCTGATTTCCCGTCGTTCGTCTGTGGGGGGGACGGTCCCACTGAACTGTGCTCATCTCTGCATCCCTCCTTCCCTCCTGCTTGTGGGTTGGCTGAGGGATGGGACAGGGGGAGCAGCTTCCGGTTCCAGCACGTCTACTCTTTTCCTCTGTGACCTTGGGCAAGTCCCCAGCTTAGCCAGGGTTACTCAACAGTATCGTGGATTCAAACCTTCTGTACTGTTCACTCTCAGGGAGCTGTAGGCTGAGCCAGGGCAATGGATGAGACCTTTTGTTCTGTGGTCAGGAAGGAGTCATTCACGTGTGATTGTTGGCGTCTTTGACTGGAGAACACAGAGAAGGAGGGAGAAAACCTGAGCCTTCCACAGCATTTGGTTCCAACCAGGTTTCTTTTATTCATCAAGAAAATGGAGGTTAGCAAAAGTGATGGTCCTCAGCTTTCCACCCCCAATCTCCACCTACACAGGTACCTTTAAGCACACCCACCTAGCATCAAAGCATGAGGAGCCCCTCCTTTTTTTTCAAGACTTATTAGGATGCCCTGGACTCCACCCTCTCCCACATCTTCAAGACCTTGCCCCTTGGGTCATATTCCACCTCTTTCTCCATGGGAAAGCCTTCCCTTCAGTCTATGAATCTGCTCAACACATCCCATCCTATCAAATAAACAAACTAAAACCCTTCTCCACACTCCTCGTTGGCCAAGACCCAATCTCTCTCCTCCCTTTTTCATCCATTGCTTGAAAGACTTGTCTATATCCTGGGACTCCATTTCTTTACCTTCTTCTCATCCTCAAACTAATGTGAATCCAGCTACAGCCTTCACCAGTCTACTGAAATTCATCTTGCCAAAGTGACTGGAAAATTTTCACTGCCAAATTCAAATATTTTTTTCATACCTCTTTAATAAAGTGACGTTGAAAATGCCATTCTTCTTAAAATTTTAGATTACCTTAGTTTCAGTGATCCCACACTCCTTTAGCCCTCCTAATATCTCTCTCATTAATTACCCCTTCATCTTCTGTGTGGGGACCTCTTTTTCTACCCACTCATGAAATACAGGCATTCTAAAGTTTTATCCTGTGCTCCTAACCTTATCCACTGTCTCTGGGTGTTTCAATTCTCACATATAAACTAACTCTCAGACTTCCCTGGTGGCACAGTGGTTACAAATCTGCCTGCCAATGCAGGGGACACGGGTTCAAGCCCTGGTCCTGGAATATCCAACATGCCTCGGAGCAACTAAGCCTGTGTGCCACAACTACTGAGCTGCACTCTAGAGCCTGCAAGCCACAACTACTGAGCCCATGCGCCACAACTGCTGAAGCCTGTGCACCTAGAGCCTGGGATCCGCAACAAGAGAAGCTACCACAGTGAGAAGCTGGCACACCACAACAAAGAGTAGCCCTCACTTGCCGCAACTAGAGAAAGCCCATGCGCAGGAACGAAGACTCAGCATAGCCATAAATAAATAAACAAATAAATAAATTTATAAAAACAAAAAAACCTGATAACTCTCAAATCAATATTTACAGCCCAAAACTTCCCCCCAAGCTTCACAACTAACGTATAACTAACTACAGGCTAGATATTTACCTGGATAGACCACTCAACATATCCAAAAAGCTCATCACCTCATCCCCAAACAGTATTTCCTCCATCACTTCCAATTGCTGTTGCTGGCATTTCCACCCACCTGCTAGCAGGCCAGATCTGAGAATCCATCCCCCTTCCAACCAAAGGCCACCAACTTTAAGTCCTGTTAGTTGTGAGCTCTAAAAGAAATTCTCAGAATCCATGCCATCCTCTCTTATCTTTTCTACCCCAGTTCTAGTTCAGGTCCTTATCCCCTTTCCCATAAACACGAAACAACCTCCCAACTGATCTCCCTGCCTCTAATTGTATGCCTCTCAAATCCATCCTCTATAGACACAAACACAGACACACACACACACACACACACACACACCCCCATTGAAATGCAGGTCTGACCATGGCACTTTGCTAGTCAGAGCCTTTTATGTTGTTATCATTACCCCAGCCGGGTTCCTGTGGGACCTCCAAGACCATTGTCTTGCAGACAACCCCAGTCTCATTTCCTACAGCTTTCAGCCTTGCACTTCCGTGGGACTTTTTTCATTCTAACTTCTCTACCTAGAATATTTCCATCAGGATGTTAGAAACTGGATATTGACAACACCAGAGAGAGTCTGAAGTTAGGCTATACTGCGAAAAACTCAGGAGCCTGCCTGTATTCCAGGTTATACATTTCTTTCTCTTGTCTCTACCTCTTTAAAACACAAAACTAGAATTTTTATTTTCTAAGATGCAGTATTTCTCATCCCATCAACTTCCAGCTGTGTGGTATTGAAAACAGAGACATGTCTGTCCCTTGGGAAGACTTTCTACACAGGGAATCAGTCCACTTATGGATGCTGGACTGAGTGAAGTGGGTCTGCAAACTCGCAATCATTCAGCCAAATGGCACAGGTATGTCCTGCTTTTTGAAAGTTCGCTTTATGTCACTTCACTTTTACAAAAGACCTTCATTAGTACCTGTTTTCACTAACCTAAAGAAATCTGATGGAGATTTTCACTTTTATGAAAAAAGGCAAAAAGTGGCAATAGCATTCAACGTTTGTTTTGCAGGAGTTCTAATAGAGGCAGCGTGTACCCTGAGCAGAGAGAGCAGCACCACCAAGTTCCTTCCCCCGGAACTACACGCAGCATCTCAGCATCAATCCGCCATAGCTTTGAACTGTGTCTGTGAGCATCTGTGCTTTATCTCAGTTTATTGTGTGCATCCATTAGTAAGACATGTCCTCAAGTAATTGCTTCTTCACTTTCATAGGAACATGGAAGAGACCACACTAAGATTGAAATTACAATTTGGGGGAGAATATAGTTTCCTGAAAGATTTTTTCAGGGAAAGACCTACTAGACTTTTGCATCATATCAGTTCACAAACTCTAAGGGGAGGGGGGACTACCTAAGGAATAACTGATCAGAAATGATTTTTATCCAGACCCTACAGACATTCAATTTCTTAATAAGGCCTTTCAGCTTGAAAAAAGGATATTGGTGTCAGGTATGCTCAGATCAAGACACTCTTTTTACTTTCCCTGGTTGACACTAGACCCTGGTGCCTCAGGCAATAGTCTAGGTCAGGCACATATTCAGGCTGGGGTAGCACTGATATAGATAAAACTTATCTTCTACAAGATCCTACAGAAATCCACTGAGACTACAGTACCAGGAATAGGACAAAACAATCCCCACAGAAAATGTACAGGGATGGGAAAAATTCTGGTCAGAGAGAGAACATTATCCATGGGAGAGCCTGCAAGACTCCACATTAAGAATTTTTCATGGGCCCAAAGCCGTATAGACTGAAGTTTCCTTGTGATTCTGATTTAGAGTTCTTACATAGGGTTGACAACAACAGAGATTCATATGCTAGATTCATAACCGTGGATCAGCAGTCTGGTGAGATGGCCTTCACTATTATTCCTGATTAGAAAAATTGTTTCAACTTCCCATCTGCCAGGGGACTGGCAGGAGCAGCTAGCTTAGGTTTTCTCTGGGGAACACACAGTCAGGTATTCTAAATGATACTGGATTTCATTGCTTCTCCAAGAAGCCACCCAGATTTTCACTGTTGGGAAATCCAATCAGTGCTCAAAAGGAAAGAGAGAGGAATCTGTCAGCCAGCCGGGAGCAAGACAGACTAACAAAGCTCAAACTAGAGGCACTGCAGCAAACGTCAGAAGATGACAGTGATGAGGGTTTGACCCTACAACTTGAAGACATATCCCCGGCAGGTGTGTTCCCCAGTCAAGGTCAGGCACTGTGAGAAGCACCATCTATAGAAACTTTAAGACCAGAGTGTCTACCCCAAGACCAGATCTAGAAGCTCAGGGGAGGGAAAGACTCCTCTTAATACAAAGGAAAACTATCTGCCTATGTTACATGGTTTCAGGATATCCTGGAAAAACATCTCCCTCTTCAGCTCATAGCTCTGTTAGAATAGCCCTCTACATTGTAATGTGAAGTAGGTTTCTTTTTCTGTCTCCAGTCTTATCTCTTTCTAATATATCCTGTATGTTGCTCCTAAGTGATCTTTCTAAAATATATGCCTAATGTCATATTCTTCCCCAAAGCCTTTTAATCACTCCTAGGAGCTCTCAGATGAAGTTTGAACTCAATTAAGCCTACGTCATCCTTCGTGATCTGGCTACATCTTCCTCGCCAGCTTTGCTTCCACGTCTCCTCCCCCTGTATTGAAACGTGCAATTCCCTGAATGGAACCTGTGAATCTGGGCCCCCATACCTTTGTGCACGCTCCTCTCTTCTTCTGGAATAACTTCCTTCTTCCTCATGTCAAAAATCCTCTCAAGCATCCCTCTTTACTCTCCCAGCTGGCGAGTGCTCTGTGCCCCCAGGCCCCTTGGCACCTGTCACATGTGACTCTGCTAGTTGGTTACCATCCTGTCCCCTAGAGTCCTTGGGAGAGTACCAGTCACTCATCTTCACGGCCGCAGGGCCCGGGAGAGTGCCTGTTATGGAGGAAGGTGCTCTGCAAATGTCTTACAGCAAATTTTGTCTGAGGAATGGAGAAGAAAGAAAAGAACTGCCTGGGTGGAAAGAGAAGTCCTCATGGGGGAGAGGAGGGGTGGGAAGGCATTGAGAATACTTTGCTTTAATTTGGGTTTAGGACTGAGCTGATTCAGCAATGGACATATGGTCACACTCCTTTGCCCCTTTGGCCCTCAGGTGCCCTCAGTCAGCTCTTCACTCCAACCAAAGTTACCTCCTCATTGTCCGGCCTCCCATTTTACTTTGGATGAGGGCAATAGGTTTGAGCTGTGCTGAGCTACCTTCTCAACTGAAGATGGAGACCTGTCACTTCTCACAACAGGCTTCTTTTCTGTACACCCCACCCTGTCCCCTCACATACCTGTTTATCTCTCTGTGATCAAGTTTTTAAATGCATCAGTGAAACATCCCCCCAACCTGAGCTGATCCTTCTGCTAATACAAAGTGGCAGCTTTTAAATAGGATAGCCTCCAATTGTCACTTTCAATCATAGGCTCTGCTGAAGGAGACGTAGAAGGACTTAATCGTCTTAAGAAAACAAACAGAGGCCCTCTGCCGCAGAGCTGCGTGACGACAGATAGACAGATAGAAGAGGGGACAGAAGCTGGCATGCCCAAGATCTTTCCTGTGATCCACCACTGCTGTCCCGGCACTTACAGACCAGGTCCCTGCAAGTGAAACTGACAACGCGACATGTCCCTTATCCTTTCCAATTAGCATCCAGCTTCTGTTCTTTCCCTCTTGCTGTCTGCCTCCCTCCGTGCATCTGGCCCTCTTAAAGGAACAAGGTCTCTGTTGTTATTCCCCACCCGACCCTCCCTCTTCATCAGAGCTGACCTCAGACCATTAAGACTTAGAATGTGACAGCTGAAAATAGAGAGCCTCATCCACGTGAGATCTAGCCTAGCGTCCTCATTTCACAGGTGTGGAAGCTTAGCCAAGGGGAGCCCCTTATAAATGGGTTAGAGGTGAACCCATGTCTCCTCCCAATTCCTAGCCCACTTTGCTCTCTTCTGCTGCATCCAAGGTTCTCAACTGGCTACACATTGGAGTCATCTGGGGATCTTTAAAAAATTAATAAAAACCCTCGCCCAGACCTCACTTCCAGAGTTCTGATTTCATTGGATTTGGGGGGACCCAGGCATCAGTAATACTTTAGGATCTCCCGATGCGGTGCTAATAGGGAGCTCAAGTTCATAATCACGCATGTACCATGGTGCTTCTCAGCCTCTCTCCTGGCCTCTGTCCAAATTCATCAGGTATGTGTGGAGAGGGGCCGGGAGGAGACATAATTTAAAAGAAGGCTGGGTCACTGTATATTGGGAGCTAGAAAAAAACTCTAGTAAGAAGTTCAGTGGATCAGACCCAAGATCTCTACCTAGTGATGTCTTAATTCCTTCTGAAAAAGGGGTTTTCAGTTTTGTCAAACCCCTGCTATCAACCATCTTGATTGGCCATGGAGCTTGGACCTAGGTGTTATTAATTTGTGTGGGGTCTTGTGCGAGAAACGTGTGCAAAGTAACTGAGCCCTTTTACAAAGAACCATACTTTCAGAAGCTTGCATACACATGGGCGGTGAATACGGCAGGCTTAGGACTCATAACTTATTGGTCTCGTAGGCCCAGTGTGCACTGCTCACAGTAGGCACTTTGTAAATGGAGTCAAACTCTGAGACTTGAGGTGAGGAAGGCACCAGAAATAAGAATGGTCTCACAGGAAAAGCAAGGAGTGAACTGACCCATCTGTAACGTCAGACACTCTGGGGACAGCCCGACGCATGCCCTAAAGCTGACTCCCCACATCTGGCTGATCACAAGACCCACTTGAGGCTTCCTAAATATACAGATTCTTGGTCCCCACCCAGACCTACGGAATCAGTCTCCAAGGATGGTACTTAGGACTCTGCCTTATTTTCTAAGCGCCTCGAGCAATTCTGATGATCAGTCAGGTTTAGTCGTTTCTGCTTGAGGGAACCTTAAATCTGAAATTGAATCACCACATAGCGAAGTGATTTAGAGTCCTACTTGGGCTCAAACTGACTACATTAATTGATTTCAGTCATGATGTGACACCTTGCTAGCTACCCCCCCTCAGCAAATCATCTACCTCCCTGAGCCTGGTCTGTCATTTGTAAAATCTGCCACAGGTGGCTCTCATGCGGGTAAAATATTTAGCACAACCCCTGGCAAAAAGCAAGCCGTCACTAACTGGAAACACTTACCATTTAAGCATCCCTTCTGTGTTGGAGAAGGGCCGGGGGTAGCCTAGACCCCAGAAGCCTGACATCTAGGGAAAGTGAGGCTGAGTCCTTTTCTCTCCACCCTGGCCAGTCAGGACGGATACCCAGATGCCCTGGGGAAATGAGGACTTTCATCTTGGGCCATGTTTCTCCGTGTCTAGGGGGTGAGCTAAAGGACTGCAATCTTCGAGCTCTTGGAGCTCATCGGCCTTTATCCGTCTTCACTCATCATGTGATCCGGCAAGAACTTGAACCTCTTTGGACTCCAGTGCCCACTTTGTAAAATGGAGTTAATAATGTCCTATGTCCTGCCATCTTCACGGAGAGGCTGGGAAGATCACAACAGACCAAACCACAGTCCTACCTCGTTTATGCTGGGAGGTATTGAACATTTGCAATGGTCAGGCGCTGTGCTAAGTGGCCTATGTGCGAAAAATCCTATAACCCTCAAAATGTCGTTAGAGGTAGGTTTTATTTTATACCCATCTTACAGTTGGGAAAGTAAGTCTTGGAGAAGACGAGTAACTCGAAGGCCCACAGCTGGTAGGAAGTGGAGCTAGTGTTCCAGCCCAGGCCCAGGACTTCAGGATATAAAGTCACAACCATAAGAGTGCCTCAAGTCACCATAGTCCGTCAGAGTTTCACAGATCTTCCCATCCCTTACCTAATTCAATCCTCTCATTGGCCAGGAGGGCTAAGTACTATTTTCTTCAGTCTCTGAGTGTCATATTTGAACCCAGTTTCTGACCCTGAGGCCTGAGTTTTTCCACTATTCTACTGTTTTCTCTAATGTCAGGACTTCAAAACTAAATGCAGTATGTAAAAGAACACTTGCTAAGCAAGACTGTACTTTAAAGAATACATTTCTCATCAAATTGAACTTGCTGAATTTACCTTTATACATTGATTAAAAAAAAAAACAGCCAGCTGTTTTGACTTTCTAGCAACATAATTGTAGATGAACCTCTATTTAGGAAAACTTAGCAAATAAGAATGTATGATGACAAAATAGATATCTTAAGGGTGAGTATTCACACATTATAAAGTGATTTGCTTTAGCGTTCTTTTTAACTGTTCTTTAATAAATTTGTTTTTTTCTTTCGTTAAATACTTGACAAAGTGAGTGGGGTAAGGAGAGGGAGGCAGAAAATATTCTCATGTTAAAGAAAGAGAAGCCTAGGATGTCTCTCAATGAGAGTCGCTGGAAACACAGGATCACGTTGACTCAAAGAAACCCTATTATCTACAGCTTTTCAGGAACACGACATTTGCACAAAGAGATGTACACCTGAAGCTTCTTGATGTTTAATCGGAGGTTACAAGTAAGACTCAAAAGGGCTGGATTTGTGCCTGGTAAGTGAAAAACAGCGCAAGATGGGAATCAGTCGCTAGCACTCTGGTGCTGAATGCTGCCTTCTGAGTCCCAGTCTGGCTCTCCTGGTCCAGAGATCTGTTTCACAGGAACCTGAAAACCTGCCAAATCCATCACCATGATGAGCAGGTGAGCTGAGGAGCCCCTGGTTTATGTCAAACCATCCTAGGGGCAGAACTGCCTTGCAAAAGGACTGTCAGCCCTGATTGGTGAGTCAGTGAAGTCACTGACCATAGGGACAGCACACTCTCTTCATTTTTAGGGATTTTGTCATGAGAGAAATCACTAAGGTTCATTTCTGGGCACGATGATATTCGCATAAAGCTCCCCTTTTATGCTTTTCTTGGGGCCAGGGAGGGGAGAAAAGGGAAGGATGGAGGCAAAGGTTTTCTGAGTGGTGCTTCCAAGGGAAGGCATATTCCCCCAGCTGAGTGGGGCAGGTTTGAGTTGCTGCTCAGGGAAGTTTTGAAATTGTGAGGCTCTGATCTGCATGGGAAAAGACCCGACGTTGCACAGATACTCATTTGTCAACTTCCTCTGTGACTGGGCTCAAAATGGCTGTGTAAATAACTCAGCCAGGGAGGACAGCAGAGCAAAGCGCTGGCAGTTATTGTGCTATGAAATATGCATTAATTGCATTAAACATTCAGTCTGAACCTCAGCAGCGAGGCCCTTTTTGTCAGTTTTTATAGCGCACAGACAGAGCCCAGGATGCGGGTGGCAATGGCCTTCTGGGTAGACCCCGATGCTGTAACACCCCGAGCTTCTCCTCAGATGTTCCCAGCATGGCCTGTGGCTCCCCACTCAGCAGCAATGGTGCTAATGAGGCCAGGGTCACCAGCTCTCACTCCCTAGGAGCCCCCACCTCTGCTCTGCTCCCCAGATGCCACCGACTGTGTCTCGAATCCCAGCCAGCCGTCCCCTACACATGTCGCTGGTCACAGGGGCTGGGTGTGAAGATGGAGGGCTTGGCAGGGTCTGTCCCCACCAGTGGACCCACCAGTGGGAAAGCAGCTTCCCTCCAACAAGGGAAGGCAGGTCTCACTTGGATTTGATTACGATGTTTGAAAATTCGAGGTGTGTTTTATAAGGGGAAGAAACCATGACAGATTTGCAAGCGGCAGGGAAGGGGCGGGTGGCGGGGGGGGGGGGGGTGGAGAAAGAGAGAGAGAGAGAGAGAGAGAAAGGATTATGTGTAGCTGAGGAGTCAAGCCTGAGGATTTCAAGTGCCTTTGATCTTACTACTTGTACAAAATGAAGTCCAAGAGTCTCACTCCAACATTCAAGGCTCTCTTCAAGAAGTCCCAAGCTGACCATCCTAGCCTTCCTGTGCACAGTCTCCCTACTCTTCAGCCACACGCTAGCCCAACTGGACACCATATGTCCCCAATTTGCTTTCCTACCTTCCTGCCTTGATTACACGCTTCCACCATCGAGTGACTGGTCATCGCGGTTGGCCACGGACTGTCCCCGTTTCAGCTCTGAAAGGTCCATGCCCCTGGAAGCAACTCAATCCTAGGCATGCTGGGTCAGTTGGTCACCCTGCAGCTCCCTCTGCCTGGAACTGATGGCCTCCCTCTCTACATATATATATATATATATATATATATATTTTTTTTTTTTTGCCTAGATGAACCCTTCAAAGTCATGTCTAATATCATCTTCTCCATAACCCAATCCATACTTTTTCACATTGATTTATCTCCCTCCATAAACCTGTAACAAACATACTTCATTTACTCCTCTCCCTCATCAAAGTGTTCATTGCACCAACATTAAGGAGAGACTACACGTGCTGGGGCTTCTGCCGTGCACCCTGCCCACAAGGAGCTCACACTCAGTGGGGAAACAGATAAATCAGCACTTATATTGCAGTGGAGTAAAGAAGAAGC
This sequence comes from Hippopotamus amphibius kiboko, assembly GCF_030028045.1. Classification (NCBI taxonomy): domain Eukaryota; kingdom Metazoa; phylum Chordata; class Mammalia; order Artiodactyla; family Hippopotamidae; genus Hippopotamus; species Hippopotamus amphibius. The sequence goes on along the minus strand of NC_080188.1, from coordinate 162,228,375 downwards.
ATGTGCACGAATTCCATTGTCTAAAGATTAAAAAGAGAGAAAACCGTCAAAGACAGGTCAGAGATTTAGGAGGGAAGTCACTGAAAAGTGATGCAAAGCTCTGAAAAGTTGGCAGATTCACTCCAGGACAGTAATTCTTGGTAGATCTAAAGTCTTCATTACTTATATCCTCTCAGAGTTCTTAATACAGTAAGTGGGGATTCTTTTGTGTTAATACATTTAATCTTTGTGGGAAAAAACCTAGACTCTCATAACTCAATATTTAAAGAAAAAAATATGTTTTTTCCTAAGTGCTCTGATAATATATGGTCCTTTTGGAAAAGTTAGGTGATTTTATAAACATACATTTGCACGTGTGTATATCTGTGGTTATCCTATATCGTCATCCAGGGATAACTGCTGCTCACATTTTGGTAAGTAATCTTCTAGAATTCACATAGATATAGATTTTAAAACAAAATGAGGTTTTACTACACATATTGTTTTATAACCCACTTTTAACAACAGACCACCTCTCCATATATTTGTGTATGTGCACATCTGTGCACGTATGTGTGTGAATACATACATCTGCCACAGCGCTGTTAATAACTGCATATATTTTATCATGTTGGGGTGCCTTCATTTAGTTAACAAATCTTTATGATTGGACAATGAGATCATTTCTCATTTTTACCATTATAAATAATACTGTAATAAACCTCCTTAAAAGTACACAGTTTCACAGCTATCCAATATTATCTGAGAGAGAAACCCCTCACAATGGAATTATTGGGACAAAAGATGGACATGTTTTAAGGCATTTGATACCTACTGATGTTTACCCATCTACCTATATTTTATGAAATTTTGTTTTCCTGTACATTTTGCCAGCCAACTTATATTTTGTCAAGTTATAATATCTGCCGTTCCCAAAGAGCATTTTTCTAAGCGAATGCCAAGTTACATGCTCACCAAAATACGCAAAAGCAGGAGAAATAAATCCAGGGGTGACACAAGCTAAGGAAAAACCAAAACAAGCCTACTCTTGCGGCAAAGTAGTGAAGCTGTCTTCTTAAGCTCCCTCTCAGAGTTACTGCCGCTTATTCATAAGGGCACCCAACAACAGCTGTTCACCTGGCCGAGCTAGCTCTCCAAAGAAAGATCTCCATATGTTGCAGGGCGAGGCACGTGAGCTGGTTCTCAGACAGAAAATGTCCTCGTTTCCTGGTTCTGTGTGATGATGCTTCAATTAGAGAGATGGGAAGGAAAAAGGCCAGCTCCAAGTCTGGTGGAGGAGAAACCTGTCATCTTCATTGTTTTATAGGGTTCAAAGGGCTCGCCTGTACCTTGTTTCATCTGAAGGTGGACAAACAAAGCAAATCTGTTAGGGACACTCTTACCGTTGGGCTTGCCCAGAGCCCATAACCAGCAAGTGACTGAACCGGGCTTGGAACTCAGGGCTTCTCGAAGGATCTTGTCACTATAAATACTGAGTAAGATACCAAAGGGGAAAAAAAATTCTAAGTTACAGCAGAAACAGAATGAGCGGAACTGGAATCCTCCTGATATTTTTGTAAATTTTCATATATGTAATCAGAATATGTCTCGGTTAGTTTAAATTTTTTTTTTTTTGTAAACAATGGAGCTGGTGATGGACCACTGCTGTCAGGGACCTGTGGGTGTGGAAGTTGTGAAATTCTGGTTATCTCAGGACTGTGGGGAAATGATTGATCATCTACTTAGCACCACCTTGTGTTTCTGGATAAGTCTCAGTTTGGTCATCTGAAAAATGGGGGTCTACATCTACTTCTCAGGGTTTCTGAGAGCGTGAAAGTGCTTCATTCAACAAGTACCCACCAACACTGTCCTATTCTGTTTATTTTTTGCCACCAGCCAGTTCCATCTCCCGTTGTAGACTCTAAGCTCTTTGGGAACAGGAATAATGTGCTGCTAACCTCCAACACCCCTCTCAGAAGAGGTTGTGGATAACACTCCCTTTGTGCAGCCACAAATAGATGCAGAATGCTATCTTATAAAATTGTACTGTAACGTTATCGATTTTATATTGTTATACACGTTTAATAAATATTAACTAATATAGACATTTTATATAAGTGGGTTCATAATATAGATATTTTTCTTTAATTTTTTTTTAATTTAACAATGTAACTTGGATATATTTCCATGTAGGTGCATGTCGATCTTCCTTGCTCTTTGTATTGGCTATATAATATTTCATCAAATGGACTAAAGTACCATAAATTTGCTTAGCTTTTCTTCTATTGATCGATTTTTGGACATTTCAAATTTGTCACTTTTACAAATAACGTGCAATGAAATATTCTATACATGTACCATTGTCCACATATGTAAGTCCTTCTTCGGAGTCAAAGCAAGAAGTAAAAATTTAGGGTCAGAACTCATGTATCTTTTACATTTTGATGAATATGTCCAAATTGACTTTCAAAAGGCTGTTCCAAAATATACTCCTAAGCCCAGGAGTATGCCTGTTTCACTTAGTATAGACCAACTCTGGGTTTTATCATTCTTTCCCATCTTTGCCAACTTAGAGAAAAATTATATCCATTGTCATTTTCACTCACATTTCTTTTTTAAATAGTGAAGTTGAACACTTTACTGGCAATTTGTACTCTTTTCTGTATGAATTATCTACTCATGCCTGTTGTCAATTTTCCTATTGAGTTTTTTCCTTATTGATTTATTTGAATGCTTTATATATTTAAGGATATTAATTGTTATATGTACAAATAGGTACTTTTGTTAGATTTTTAAGTCTTTCTTATTTTCACATAGAGAAATATATGTGAGGTTTTGTTTGTTTGCCTTGGTGGCTTTATTTATTAAGATGTCTCTTTACTCTCTCCAGTTTTGATATTATGCTTTAATTGCCTTATTTTGTCACATCCTAACTAATGCATTCTACATTTGTGAAATGATAGGAATGGAACAAGATAATTTGTAATGTTCTATGGTTTTACATGCTCTAAAACCTCATTAATTCAGACAAAATACATAGGAGCCAGTATAAACTTTTGAAAATGATGTATACATTTTAACAGAACATTTAGTCCTTCCATATATATAAAGCACAACTGTAACTTTGGCAACAAAACATTGCTAAGTGGAGGTCTCAATGGACCTTTTTCTTTTAAGTTGTTTTTCTTTTAAGAACTTTTATTGAGGTACAGTTAACATACAATAAACTGCATATATTTAGAGTGTACAATTTGGTATTTTTTTCTTATTAGTAATGTATATATGGCAATCTCAATCTCCCAATTCATTCCCTCCGAACCCTCCCCGCTTTCTCCATTTGGTGTCCATGTATTTTTTTCTCTAGATCTGTGTCTCTATTTCTGCCTTGCAAACCAGTTGATTTGTACCATTTTTCTATATTCCACATATATGTGTTAATATACAATATTTGCTTTTCTCTTTCTGACTCACTTCACTCTGTATGACAGTCTCTAGGTCCATCCATGTCTCTACAAAAGTCCCAGTTTCATTCATTTTTACAGCTGAGTAATATTCCATTGTATGTATATACCACATCTTTTTTACCCATTCATCTGTTGATGAACATTTAGGTTGCTTCCATGCTCAATGGACCTTTTTTAATTTAAAAAAATTCAAATTAATTCACTTAAATATATCTGTTGAGCTCCAAGCTAAAGATATTAATCATTGCCATCATTTCCAAAGCCTCCCCTAAAACACTGTTGTGTAACATGACTATGCCCTGGTCTGAATGATTGGACCAGGAATGCACACCTGACCCAAGAGCAGCCAGTCCATTGGCTAGCAAGCAACCAATAGCCTGTATGATTTATTTAAAAAAAAAAAAGAGCAAGAGAGAGAGAGTAAATAAAAAGAGCTGGCCCAGTCATATTTCTTTTTTAGTAATTTAATTTTTGGAAGCTGAAAGAATAAATCAGTTAGTAATAGAAGTTGCAGCCAGAAGGCATAATATAGAGCTATACTCTCCTACATGTATGCTGCTGTTTTTAAAGTCAAAACTCTCAACAGGGCCAGCTTCATGGGCGTGCAGCCAGTGGTCAAACAGGGCCCCATACTTGGATTTAGCACTTAATTTTATTTTTGAATTTGGGTTTCGTTAGTGGAGTTGATGGGACAATGAAACATGCACGAGGGGCCATAGCCTCGTCTTACACAGCCCTGCCTCCTGCTGCCTCTCTGCCCTGCGTCCTCAGACCCGCTCTTCCTCACACTCCTTCCAGCCCCCTCCACATACCAGCCAGCAGGGAACTGAGTTTAGGCCAGGCAGGGTCGGCCTCCTGTGACCTTGGGCATCTAGAGATGGGGTGTGGTGACAGCTGTCCCTGCCTGGGGCCGGCACACCATGGCTCATTTGGCAGGCAGTCAGTGTAGCACATCTCTCAGCTTCCCCTGATCCAGGTACCCAGTGCATTTTCATAGGTGGAGATGGCAATAGCACAGGGCCTTGGGGGGTGCCAGTCTGCCTTGGATTGGGGCGGCAAGCTCATGGAACGGGGTGATGCGTGGCTCAACTTCTGTGCCCCTCCTCTGGGCATGGTGCTCCCATCTGGTGGATGGCAGGGAAGGAGAACTCAACTGTGGGTACAAAGTCACGGGGCTGGGCCCCTAGACATTAGTGAGGGTCTGTGCTGCTCTGCTCGTATCTCCATGCCTGAAGAAGGCTGATATTAAATAGCACATACAAAACACCATACAGGTGGAGATAAAAAGAGACAGAGGAAGAAAGAGGCTTCTGAAGAAAGGACAAAATTTATATTTTAACAGCACTCTTTTCCTCCTTTTTGAACAGGGGACCCCTCATTTCATTTTGCAATGAACCCAGCAAATTATGTGGCAGGTCCTGGCTCTAAGTCAGCCACAGAAGCCACTAGTAAGAAAGAGAGAATAGAATAGATGAAGAGAGAGAAACTGACACATGGCAAGAGGAAGAGCTACCTGGGAATCTAGTGAGTCTGAGACTCCAATCCAGAGACTTACAATCAATCCACTTCTCTTGAGATGGTAGGAGAGGCCTCAGCATCTTGCAACTAAATGAACCTGATTAAATGATGAAAGCAAACACTATCTGAAAGACAGGTTCTAGAGAAGATGCAGGTATCATAACTCATAGCCCTTGTGGCAAAGAGAATGAAATGGGGTAAAATAACACAATACATAATAATAGTAAGAACAGTAACAGTTCACCCCAAGGGCACTGGCACTAGGTGAAGCACTCGGCACACACTGTCACATTGAATCCCCACGACAACCCAGCCACCGCACAAGGAGAGACCTATTCACAGATGGGAGAACAGAGGTTTAAACAATGCAGCTGGCAGAGCCAGGACCTGACCTGCAGTCTGTGAGAAATCTCAGAATAGTATGAAGTACTAAAATATTGCTGCAGGCTAGGGAAATCAGGGAATGCTTCTCAGAGGCTGTGCCCAACAATTGGTGAAGATTTGTTGAAGGAACACAATTCAGTGAATGACTAAATAAATGAATGAAAGTGAGTTGGACTTAAAGGAAAGCTTGGCGGGGTGGGCAAAAATCCAGGCAGATCATTCGTAAAAGGGCTGTGATGGTAAAGGGTGATGTGAACTTGTGCACTGGGAAGTAGACCAGTTTGGCTGAAGTTGAGACCACTTAAAGGGAGCAGAAGGCTGATTAGACCAGACACTGAGATCTCCAGGCTGGGGGGTTTACACTGTATTCGGTAGTAATCTTGAGCCACCGAACATTTATAAGCAGAAGAGATACGATCAAAGTCCTGCTTTAGAAAAGTCAGTTCATCGGTAGTGAGTAGAATGAATCAGAGGGAGCAGAAACGGAGGGCAAGAAGATGTTAGAAGGCTGTCAGGCGAGGCCAGGAAGGCTCCAAGGAGGCAGAGGGATAGGAATTGATAAGACGCACTTCACAGGAGTAAACGGGAGTGGTTGCATAGATGTCGGAGGAGGGTAAGGGGTAAACAATGTCTAGTCTGTGTGCCTGGAAAAAAGACAGCTGTATCAACAATACCAGCGTCATCTGGTGGATCTATTTCTTATGTTGAGAGAGGAGGGAGGGGAGTGAAAAAGGATTCTGGGAAAGATCTTGAAAACACCGTGTTCCTCCTGCATTTCACCTTTTTCTAGTAATGCATTTGGTAAATGCTTTCTTCAAAATTTCAGTCCAGCTCCAATCACATGAATGTGAATCCAGTAGGATCTATATGACAGGAGTTTTCTGAATATAGTCAGAATCTTAACCTGGAAATAGTGATATTTTCACTTCACTTAATTCAATTTCCACTCATTTAGAATTTGTGATTCTTCTGACTGGCCAGGCAAAAATTTACCTTTATTGAAGCAAATCCATACTTTATAAACTAGGACAAATTGCAAGTCTAAATATCTCAAGGGGGTATTTACCACTTTTAAGAGAGTAAAATATTTTCATGTAATCCCCTCCCTCACATCCTTACAAGCATCATTGATGTGATGTTCTTTAGAAATCCCTCTTGTTGTTTCATTAAAGGAGATTCTTTCACTCTAAACAGGGCTCAGTTGGTGTGCTTGAGTTATCATATGCTCTCAAAAGTAATAAAAGCGCATTTCTTCAACACCTCCTCCATTTCAGACTTCTTCCTGATTCAGACTGACCTTTACCATACATCACTGTAAAGAAATCCCCGCGGGGTTAGTTATCATGGTGAGCTGCTAGTCATCTGAAAGGCGAGGTCAGTGCCTCTTTGTAAGGTCTCCTCACATTCTGAAAAGGGCCATTGGAGTCATGACAAGGAGGCTCGCCCAGGCCGTTCCACCCCGCCGCCTTCCAGATCACCCCAGCACACGGCTGAGTCTACTGCTTTTAATTTCCCTCTACCTGAGACCCTGCCATCACATTGGCCTCCTTTGACACTGGCCTCTGGTTTCCATACTGGGACACGGCTCAGGCAGTTCACGCACCAGTAAGCGGGTCAGTCCTGTAGTTATCGACTTATTTGTAGTTTAAAAAAAGCTGCACTTCTGGGAAAGGATTCTCCATTTGTTAGGGTAGAAAGTAGGGGTGGCCTAAAGCTCGTGGATCTGGAAGCAGGGACAAAATTAACCAATAGTCTGAGGGACTTCGACTATACATAAATGATTTCCTCAAGATGAAAATGGGTCCAGGTTGAAACAGACAACCAGGGAAGGCTGTGAAAACTTCCACCCTCAAGGTTCAAATTATAGAAGAGAGAGCCTCACTGCTCTTAGCGAGAGGCAAGATGACCTCAAAAGTCATGCCGCAGAACTCAAATACTGTGCTAATTTGCACATTGGGAAAATATGCCATCTGACCAAAATCAATGAGAATGATTTTTCCCAGCCTTCAAATAAAACAAATTGCATTATTGTATTGTCCTACTATGTACACTGGGGAGAAAGGTGTTGCTTTCCTTGCATAGTTACTCCCTGACGTTTTAGGCACAGCTATAAGATCAGTGTGCCACAGAGTGAAGAGTAAATAAAGGGATAAATAAACCACAATTGGAAGGCATGAATCTTTCATCCCATTCTTCTTATATTCACTCTTCCAGCCTTATGCGTATTTGAGTCATTTATCTATGCACCTGTCTCCCTAAGTGCCTTAAAACAAGCCACCTAGAAACTTTCATAACCTTTGCCAGGTCGCTTTGCACACGGTAGATACTCAATAAGTGTGTGGTACATTAAACTGGGCCAACGAACAATAACTGATTTTGTTTTTTTCTCAGTGGACCATATTTTTTCTAAATGGAAATCCTGGGGTTGCTCTTCTGGGTGAAGCACATCACTTTCTTCCCTTCCTCATTCCAGGCAAGTGTCCTGAGACCTCTGGGTGAGGATGGGGAGAGTCCAAAATGAGCTCACGGGCATCAAAATCCCCTAAGGTTTCTGAACATGGACCTTGACATTTTCCACATTCTCTAGAGATACTGACTTGCATTTAGACTGTAGTCCCTTCACGTTCCTCCTCCTGGCTAATCCAATGCAATTAATTCTCTTAACATATCCTTCACACATTTGACCATTTCAAAATAAACTCACCTCCTGGAGAGAAGTTAGCTACAGGGTCTCCTGTAGCCAGGCTGATGTGCCCAGAGCTAATATTAAGCCAATGACCCCAGATGTCCCGGTAAACACATGGCGGCCACTACACCTGAGACAGCTTGCTCTCCAAGCCAAGATACACACCTGCTGTAAGTATAAAGTGGATTTCCCATGTGAAATTGTCCCTGAGGCCCCAACTTGAATTGACTCCTTTGCAACCTGACCTTAAGGAAAGAAGTTAAATGCCTAATTGGTGAATGTATTATCAGGTGTACACAAAGGATGGAGGAGATAGCTTGCCTGAAGTGAGATAAAGTACTTCCCTTTTTCCTATCATTTTCTTTTTTTAAAACTTGATTGATCCAAAGGTATTTCTTTGAATCATGTGAACAATATGCATTTCCAGGTATATATGCATCTCTGGCATATTTACATATAATTATTGTTTTGAGAATAAATGTTAAGAGAGCTGTAACAAATTGAAACTTGAACATGTATGCCAGTGAGCTGTTAATAAAAAAAAAAAAAGGATAGAAGAGAAATTCTTAAATCAATAAAGTCACTAGTTTCTATTTGAATTTGAAGATTGTAGCAACTTTGCTTTTGGTCATTAATAACACAATTGTAACTGATGATAATTAATTTCTTTGTTAGAAAAAATATTCTTTGGCACCTGCTAGTCATAGAAGACAGTCTGAGAAGAAGAAATCAATAATTAATTTCTTGAACCTATATTTTACGTTACTGGAAAGGAAATGATTCTCAAATAGCATGGGGCACTGCGCTCCTACCAAAGTATGTCAGAATCACAAAGGTTGGAGGAGGATTAAAATGATACAAGTTTCCTCACCTCCCACTCTCACCCAGTCCTGCCTGTCTATGAAAATACTGGCTGGATGAGCAACTATTACTAATACACGTTTGTTCTCAAATGTGTAAGGCTGGAAACAACTTAAAGAACCACAGCCAAGGTTAAGTTTAGTGAACAAAAGTGATGAGAAGAGCTGGATGGGAAGAGAGACAGGGAATGGGGAAATCTTAGCAGACATTTCCTCCAGTTTCCTTGGTCAAACACTACTAACCATTCCCTTTTATAACTCTGAGCTAATTGCCATTGACTTTTTCACAGTCCTTCCATTTATGTAATCCAGAATAACGTTTGAGTTCTTTTATTGCTCCAGATCCTGGTGCCAAAGACATTAAAATTTTATCTGCCTCTGTACTCAGATGCCTCCTCTCCCGTCCATCGCCTGTGACCGTGGAGGATCTGTTTTACCTCTAAATTTCTTGTCCCTAGCCTCATTACCTTATTTGTCACTACACTGAATTGGATAATCAAATTACCTGCTTCTCTTCCAGGACTCAGAGTTTTATGGTCCTTACTGACCATGCTTGTTCCTCCCTCTGACACTTTGTGCTCTTCAGCCCCCGCAGGGTATCCTTCACTCTGTGTGGGGGAGTAGGGGTCCCCAAGACCAGTGTACTTAGCTCAGCCCCCACACCTTTTCCTTGTGGGCCAAACACTCACCTCTGCCCTAGATGCCAGGATCAGCAACGGATGCCCCGCATGTCTGCAGAAGTGACCCCACACAATGTGATGTCAGGGCCTCCTAGAATAGCTCACCCTAAATACCCCACACCACTGACACCTGACTTTCTGGAAGCCCTTTTAAAATTATCCAGAGACAAAAGAAAACCCCAAGCTCAGGGCCAATTGTTCTATATTATTCTAACAAGCATTCATGTTATTCGTTTCCTCCATAGAGATGGAATTGGATTGTCCCAATCCAAAATGACCCCCAAAGTCACTATTTCTTACACCACTCAGCCCTCCCAGCTCTGTAGCTTGCGGCCGTGTCGTACAACCATTCACAGAGTGTGTCCACTCTACAGAAACATAAACTCGCAGAAGCAGGGGCCACAGGCAACACCTTATTCAGCCATGTATCTGCCCATATATAGCACAGTGCCTAGCACTTAGCCAATGTTCAATATGTATTTGCAGATGGGAAACAGGAAAGGGGAAGGAGAAAAACAAGGAGGGTCTAGTGTTGCAAGACAGCTGGGGGCAGTCAAGTGTGGGGTATTTAGGTCAAGCTATTCTAGGAGCACCTTACATGACATTGTGTGGGGTTACTTCTGCAACACTTTACTGGGGGGACTTGGGGTTCCCTCAAACTTTTGTTTTTCAAATCTTTACTTTTCAACTTCCTGTTATTTGTTATTTAAGTGTGTTTGCATATGCGCTGCCTTGGACTGAAGTCTCTAATGGCTTTCTCTGTTTTCCAGTCTTAATTTCTGAATCTTTCATGGTAGATTGTTCCACCATTCGTTAAAATTTCTTTGGTGTCCTTTAGGAAATGTATGTCGATTTCTAATATTTGTCCCTCATCTTCCTGAGAGTTCCAAGGCAAAAAAAAACAAAAAAAAACCATTTAATGTTTTTCAGCCACATCTACCTCTTTTTTTCAATAAATTACTCTTTGCCATGTCTTAGCCATCCGTCTCCTTCAATGACCCCTGCGTTCCTTACACACTTGGAAAATTTTCCCATGATTTTTCTTAGCCCTCAATGCAATCTCTTTTCATTTGCTACCTTTGCCTTTCTTATCTCTTTTTACACTCTCTGGACTTTGTTCCCTAATCCTCCCCAGCCGCCTCTGTACCTGATGCTTAATGCCTCACATATGCCTCTTTCTTACTTTTGATTACTTTTTTTTCACTTGTTCACCCACATTGTAGATTCTCTTATTGCCAGGACTGCATGCCAGATGACCCCTGGGTTTATATTAATTTATATTTGAATACTTTTCATTTCCAATCGTGTTCTTCATTTCTTCCCTCACTTCAGCCCATATGCTTTCACCTGGCCCCTCTGATGCTCTTTAGAAATGCACAGCATCTTTATGAAATTGGACAGTGACAATGAACTCCATTTCCAGCCTCAGCTGATTACCTGCTCCCTGAAAAGTTACGTGAGGTCCGCAAGGTGCTCTTCTCTTACCAGAAAACGTGTCCATAAGGAAATAATCCTTGTAAACAGTAGGATAAAATTCCCTTCCGTGTGTTGTCGACCAACCATATGCCACCCAGGAACTGGACATTTTACGAGGAGAACCTCAGAAAGAAAAAGGCTCCTTTCTGCTGAGCCTCCTCCAGCCCCTCAGTGACTCAGAGCCCACAGGCTCCCTTCTTCCTGAAGGGCTCTGGACCCAGAGATGGAGGATTGGGGCCCCAGTCCTGGCTTTGCCGCTAACTAGCTACGGAATCTGAGCACCCTTCTCTCCCTTGTCTTCTGTCTGCTCCCTCAGCCTCAGTTTCCCTCATCTGTCAAGTGAGGGATGAACTCCAAAATTCAGAGTCCCACCTGCAAGTCCAAGAGTGTCCATTGTGACAGTTTTCTCTCAGCTGCTGCCATAATTAAGACATAAGTGGACTTTGTCCTCATTATTCACACCCTCCCTTGTGTTCTTTTCTCCACCCCACTTCATGCCCATCAGTGCTGTTCTGTTTGTAACTTGCAACCTCCCTCACCCTCCCCAAACATTCCAAAAGTAGGAAAGCTCCCAACATCACAGAGACACTAGGGGCTGAGAAGGCTGCATGATATAGTGTGAAGCCAGACTTGAATGCAGACTTCCTGAGTTACATATGACTCTGCGACTTTGGATGTCTTACTTGGCCCCTCTCAGTGTTTGTGTTTCCCATCTGCAAAATGGGGAGGACATTCATACCCAACTCAGAAGGTTCCTGAAAGGATTAAGTAAATTAATACTCATAGAGCATTAGAAGAATACCTAGCAGGAAGTAAGTATCATATGAATGTTAGCTAGAGAAACAAGAAGTATTTATGTTTTGAAGTCTCAAAATTTTAAAAGACAATTCTAATGCATTAGTTTCAATAAACAGTAAACTAAATAAGGTTTAGAGACTAGGAGAACTGTTGTGTTTCCCTAAAATTACAACACAAAGGCTGGCATCTTCTAAAAGCACACACACTGGTCATATAGGAACTGATCTTAGAGCTCAGATCTTAGATTTTAACTCAGCTATATTATTTTATATCAAAACTTCAGTTTCCATAGAAATAGCCAGTATATTTTTTGAGTGTAACAAACCAATTAAAGAATGTTTCACAGTAGGTCCCTTTTGGGTTCCCAACCAGAGAATCTGTGTGATCTCTGAGACCTTTTAGTTTCTGTTATAGATACAAGTTGTAACCATGAGGTGACCTAATTTTAAATTCCTCTCTGCTACTAGAACCTGAAATGTATCCTCTCCAGCAGGTAAACTCGGTCAACTCATAAAGTCTACCATGTTTTAGAATATCCTTCTCTACAGGTAAGGGGAGAATACATGAGGGAGAGACCCTCCAATAATAAGATGCTCATGACTCCCAGATACCTCAGTGTTGGATGTCTGGACATAGGAGGGGCATGGTAACCATTGGGGTCTCTGATGAGATGGCTCTACATTTATGGGACACTTGGAAACATCCCATAGTCTTCAAAGACATGTCACACTACTCTGCAAAGCTGGGCGACTAGGGCGATTTGTTGGAGATTTTGCCCGATGAAGAGAGCTCTTTTGTAGGACTTAGATAAAACTCAGTGGGTGTAAATTGTTTCTTGAAATAAACTTGATGTGAATATCAGTGTTATAGTGAGAGTACCTCAATGACCTCGTCCTTCTAATATCTAAGTATTAACATTTGAAAACCCATAGGCTAATAATTCGGAAGAATAGTGCTGTTACTTAAGACAACAATAACGAGAAAGAACAGAGAGGCAGCAAAGATTGAGGACACATTTGAAGACTCACTGTTATTAGAAATATGACTTTTCTCAAATATTAAAAATAAATCTTTAATTCCTCACATGCCATCCAGAGTCTTTTCTACAAACATCTGGATAAAGGAATCACGCCAAATCCACAGTGTTTTGAGACATTCCTGGAGCAGAGATGTTCTTGAGATTATGATTTTGGATTACTTGAATAGAAATAATAAATACTTTCAGTACTTAAAGCTGTAATGCTTTGGGTTGGATTTGGATTTTTGTTTCATTTTAGTAAAAGGTGGAGATTCAAAGTCAGCTCCTTAAGCAGAAGGATCTATTGGATGTGAATATAGTTTATTGCTTCCTGACCTACATTTTCGCCTTTTTTCATCATTTGAAAAGTTACTTGACAAGTTGAGCGCCTGCAGCTCAGCGTTTCCAAACATCTGCCTTGAAGGAAGCACTTTGCCTCAGATTTTCACATGATGATCAAAAGTGGGTTTAACTTTCTCAGGTTAAATGAGAACAAGGGGGATGGTCTGGCAGGGATAGAAATATATTTGAGAGCAACATGAAAGAGAAAAAATACTTAGAGCTGTCAGAAGCTTAACCCTAGACTCAGCTTGGACTCCCAGAGACAGCCTTCAGCTGAGAGATGAATAATCTGTGGTCTGGCATGGGTTCTGCCCCAGTTTGTCCATCTGTACATTGGGGACTTCAGTGTGTACCAATTGGGGAGAATGTAAAGTAGATGGATGATGAAGATGTGAATTAAAATCCTGGCTCTGCTATAAACTAACTGTGTGACAAGGGCACAGCATGCTATCCTTTAAACTTGATGTTCCTGCCCAAGAGGTCCCTACCACCCCTAGTGTTCTACAATTCAGAATTTAAAAACAAAACTCAGAAATGCAAATCAGAGCTTCATACCAGCCTGAGGAAACTGGAAATTAAAATAAAGAAATTCACACTGTGAATTCAATCCATTCAAAATTACAGGTAGATCTCGTTTTATTGCATTTCACTTTACTGTGCTTCACCAATACTTCGTTTTTTACAAATTGAAGGTTTGTGGCAACCCTGCATCAATCAAGTCTGTCAGCGCCATTTTTCCGACAGCATTTGCTCACTTTGTGTCTCTGTGTCACATTTTGGTAACTTTCGCAATATTTCAAACTTTTTCATTATTATTAGATTTGCTATAATGATCTGCGATTGGTGATTTCTGATGTGACTATTGTAATTGTTTGAGGGGCTGCACAACCATACCTGGATAAGAGGGCAAACTTCACCCATAAATACTGTGTGCATTCTGACTGCACTACCAACCGGCCATTCCCCATCTCTCCCCCTCTCCTCAAGTCTCCCTACTCCCCCGAGACACAACAGTATTAAAATTAGGCCAGTTAATAACCTTACAATGGCCTCCAAGTATTCAAGTGAAATGAAGAGTTACACATCTCTCACTTAAATCAAAAGCTAGGATTGATTAAGCTTAGTGAGGAAGGATTGTTGAAAGCTGAAATAGGCTGAAAGCTAGGACTCTTGTGCCAAACATTTAGCCAAGTTGTTAATGGAAAGGATAAGTTCTTAAATTAAAAGTGCTACTTCAGTGAACACGCAAATGATAAGAAAGTGAAACAGCCTTATTATTGATATGGAGAAAGCTTCAGTAGTCTGAATAGAGGGTCAAACCACACAACATTCTCTTAAGTCAAAGACTAATCCAGAGCAAAGCACAAACTCTCTTCAATTCTATGAATGTTGAGAGATGTGAAGAAGCTGAGAAGGGAAGTTTGAAGCTAGGAGAGGTTGGCTCATGGGGTTTCAGGAAAGAAGCTGTCTTCATGACATCAAAGTGCCAAGGGAAGCAGCAAGTGCTGATGTAGAAGCTTCAGCAAGTTATCCAGAAGATGTAGCAAAGATCATCACTGAAGGTGGTTACACCAAACAACAGATTTTCATTGTAAATGAAACAGCTTCTATTGAGAGAAAATGCCATCTGGGACTTTCATAGTTGGAGACGAGAAGTCAATGTCTGGCTTCAAAGCTTCAATGGACAGGCTGACTCTCTTATTAGGGACTAATGCAGCTGGTGACTTGAAGTTGAAGCCAGTGCTCATTTGCCATTCTGAAAATACTAGGGCCCTTAGGAATTATGCTAAATCTACTCTACCTGTGCTCTAAAACCAGAACGACAAAGCCTGGATGAGAGTACATCTGTTTACAACATGGTTTACTGAATATTTTAAGCCCATTCTTGAGACATACTGCCCAGAAAAAAAGATTCCCCTCAAAGTATCACTGTTCATCGATAATACACATGGTCACCCAAGAGCTCTGATGGAGATGCACAGAGATTAATGTTGTATTCACATCACACAACATCCATTCTGCAGCCCATGAATCAAGGAGTAATTTTGACTTTCAAGCCTTATTATTTAGGAATTAACTTTTTAAAACTATAGCTGCCATAGATTCCTCTGATGGATCTTGGAAAAGTCAACTGAAAATCTTCTGGAAAGAATTCACCATTCTAGATGCCATGAAGAACATAAATGGTTCATGGGCAGAAGTCAAAATGTCAACATTAATGTCAGAAGTTTGGAAGATGTTGATTCCAAAACTCATGGATGACTTTGAGGGTTTCAAGACTTAGTGGAGGAAGTAACTGCATATGTGGTAGAAATAGCAAGAGAACTAGTGTTAGAAGTGGAGCCTGAAGATGTGACTGAATTGCTGCAATCTCATGATAACGCTTTAACAGATGATGAGTTGCTTCTTATAGGTGAACAAAGAAAGCAGTTTCTTGAGATGAACTCTACTCCTAGTGAAGATTCGGTGAAGACTGCTGAAATGACAACAAAGGATTTAGGATATTACATAAACTTAGTTGCTAAAGCAGTTGCAGGGTTTGAGAGGATTGACTCCAATTTTGAAAGCAGTTCTGTAGGCAAAATGCTCTCAAACAGCACTGCATGTTACGGAGAAATCATTCATTAAAGGATGAGTCAACTGATGTGGCAAACTTCATTGTTGTCTTAACTAAAGAACTTGCCACAGCCACCAACCAACCTTCAGCAACCACCACCCTAATCAGTCAGCAGCAATTGACATCAAGGCAGGACCCTCCACCAGCAAAAAGATTAGGACTCTGAAGAAGACTCTGATGATGGTTAGCATTTTTTTTAGCAATAAAATATTTTTAAATTAAGGTATGTACGTTGGTTTTTCTAGACATAATACTACTGCACACTTAATAGACTACAGTATAGTATAAACATAACTTATGCACTGGGAAATCAAAAAAATTGTGTGTATCACTTTATTATGATATTCACTTTACTGCAGTGGTCTGGAAATGAACCTGCAGTATCTCCATGGTATGTGTATACATATTGAACCCACAGTATGAAGCAGAACAAGGATTACAACCAAGAGCAAAATCATTCAAGGCCCCTGCCCTCTCTGAGTTTACAGTCTAGGGGGGAGATAAAATTGATCAAATAATCATAGAAACAAGGTATGAAGTTGTATCATTAATGGTTGAAGAGCCCAAAAAAGAAGAGAACACAAGGGAGAAAAAAATTAAAATGTCAACAAATGACTTTATAAGGTATTCTGAAATTAGGTCAGTAACAACTTGAAACCATCTACAGAAAATTAAGTGCCAGTATTTTAAAATTATCATCTGTTCTGAAATTCCAAAATATGTCACATAGAATGGATTTCATAACGTATTGTAGAGTTAGCCACCATCTTCCGGGGCAGGGGGTGCTCTTCCTGCTTCAACCCCACTTCTGTTTATTCACTCAGTTAACACATTTTTACTGTCAAAGTGCTATGTACCCAACATCCCGCTAGGCACTAGGGATGCAACCCAAACAAGACAGTTCTTGCCATTAGTCTTTGCTGTGCAACAAAACTTCTCAAAAGTTAGTGGCTCAGGGCAACCATGACTTATTAACCATCATGATTCTGTGGGTTGGCTGGCTCAATCAGATGCTCGCATTCAGCTGGAAGTTTGGCTAGGCTGCAAGGTCCGAAATGGCCTCATTCTAGCACCATGTCCAGCAGCTGGTACAGGCTGGTGGCTGGGCTGCCTCGGTTCTCATCCACGCAGTTGAGGGCAGTTACAGGCCAGACAAGGTTTCTTACAAGATGCTCCCAGGGCAGCATTCCAAGAGGGAGAAAGCAGAAGTGGCAAAACCTCTTACGGCCTAGCTTTGGAAGCCATACACGCGGCATCACTTTTATTGCATTTTGCTGGTCAAAGCAAATCACAGGAGCATTCAGTTTCAAGAGGTGTAGAAATGGACTCCACCTCTAAGGAGCATACATACCAAGGTGGGAGGAATTTGTGGCCATATCATCATGATTAAGAGCATGGATCTAGAGCCAAAAACCACCTGAGTTCACATCCTGCTCTGTCACTCACCCATGCACTAGCTAAGTAGCATCGGGCAAGTTCCTTCAGCTCTGTGTGCCTCAGTTACTTTATCTATAAAATGGCAACACTAACGGTTACTACTTCACAGTGTTCACAGTATCCTCAAGACGATTAATGAAATAAATTAACAAGAGTGCCAGGCTTGTAGTAAGTGATGAATAGAGGTTCGCTGATACTATTATCATTATTATTATTAATTATTATTACAGTCTATCTGGGGAATAGTCATCAATAAATTGCACATAAAGATATTTAATTAGCATTGTTGTAAGTGCTCTGAAGAAAAAATAGAAAGTAATAAGAATAAATAGCGCAGGCCACGTGGGGAGCTTTCCTGTGCAGTGATCAGTTGCTGAACCTGAATGGAACGCACGTGAATTAAGATGAAGGGGGAAACGGATGTCCAGGAGGCAGGGTTGACACAAGCTAGGGTAGGAAGGGTCACAGCACACAAGGGACTGAAAATTTAGTCTACTCACTCTTTCTTTCCCTCAGCACTTGCTTATAAGAGTTGAATGTTTGAGGCACACAGCTGCTGAATGGTACAGGCTGCTGAACTATCCAGACAGGTATAATACCTACTCCTGACAATCTGAAAGTTTTAGACCTGAGCTTTCCAATACAGGAAGCCACTAGCCACATATGGCTATTGAGCATTTGAAATGTGGCTGGTCAGAACTGAGATGTACCGTAATATACACACCGGATTTCTTAAACTTAGTATGAAAAAAAAGAATGTAAAATATCTGAAATTTTTTAAAAAATATTAATCACTCTTTGAACTACATTGAATAGGCTGGGTTAAATAAAATTATGGTTAAAATTAATTTCACTTATTTCTTTTTTTTTATAAATTTATTTTTTAAAAAAAGAGCTGAATGTTAGTAATTCCATGCTTTTCCAACCTTCCCTTTAAAGTGATCTTAAAGCTACTAGGGAAGCAGTGAAAAAATGCTTGTCTTTGGAATCAGACAGGCCCAGTTTCCAATTCTGTCTCAGCAGTTCACCAGTTGTGCACACTTGAAGAAGTTGCTTAACCTCTCTGAATCTCAGGGTCCTCAGCCAATAAATTAAAACCAAAGTACTTCACCTTTAGGGTGTTATGAACAGGGTATGGTGCTCAAAATACTGAGCAATCAAAACAGACACCAATGCACATGTGCACCAGCATTTACCACCGTCTTAGGCAAGGGTAT
Source organism: Hippopotamus amphibius kiboko (assembly GCF_030028045.1). Classification (NCBI taxonomy): domain Eukaryota; kingdom Metazoa; phylum Chordata; class Mammalia; order Artiodactyla; family Hippopotamidae; genus Hippopotamus; species Hippopotamus amphibius. The sequence goes on along the minus strand of NC_080188.1, from coordinate 162,209,899 downwards.
CGGGATTGAATGACGCAACATATTAGGAGCCTTCAAGGTACCTAAAATTTAGTGGGAGCCAAAAACAGTTGCCCTGGTTTCTATTGTTTACATCTAGTGCTGCCTTTGCTCCCCATCTCCCTTGTGTGGCTCCCCAGGGACCATATGTCCTTTCCCCTCCCAGCCCCCTCACTGGGTGACTAGCCCAGGGCCCCACTGTCGGCCACTGACTGCCCACTGGGGTTTGTATCCCAGAGCCTTAACCAGCTCCAGCCCCTAGAGATGACTGAAGATGAATTACACACAGCAGCCCTGCCATGAGCGGGAGGCTAGAAGTTGAAGGCTTTTAAGGGGATTGGGGCTCCCCTTCCTGGGGAGGGGGCTTCTCTCTGCCACCCCACCCTTCTCCCTGCTCTCTGCCCCTCACTCCCAGAAGTACCCCCTCCCAGGGCCGTTCAGCTTCAAGGATTCAGCAGCCTTTCTCTTTACCCCTCACACCCCCAACCCTGCCAAGCACCACTGTTTTCTCTTTCTCTCTCCCTCTCCCCTCTTTTTTTTTTTTTTTAACATGCAAGTTGCCATGAAAAATTTGTTAATGAAATATTTGCTCAGAAGTCTGCTCTGGGCTAGACTGATAACCTATCTGTGTTTGAGTTTGGCTTCCCATATTCTAAATACTCATCTTCTGTCTGTTTAGCTTATTGATTGGTTTGGCAGGAAAAGAAGCCTTGTCATCAGTGACCAAGGTCAAACTAAACAAAAAGGGATGGGGTGGGGAGGAGGGCATGAACTGATGGGCTCAGGAGACAAGAGAGGCTTCTCCAAGTTTCCTTGAAGGGACAGCCCCCTCCACCCCTCCACCCCAGCCCCAGGTTTGATTGCAACCTTAGCTGGCAACAGGGAAGCTCTCAGCAGAGGGGCCCAGATGGGGGCTTACACGCAGGTGCTGCAAGGTGAGAGGCTCATAGATGGTGTAAACTTGAGAGATTTCTCGGACTATCCCTGAGCAACATGCTAGGAAAAATGAGGGAGGGCAACTCGCACCCCTCTGAACAGCATTAAAGGGCTTTCAAGCTATCATTGCTGATCATTCTGCTAAAGTCTAATTTCTCTCTAAAGAAGGTTGATTTGTTAGTTAAACGATAGTTGCTAAATTAACAAAATTAAGCCTATGGACAGGCAATATTTATAGCACAAATTCTTAGCCCCAAGCATTTGTGAATCTATTGGGATCTGAATGCATTACTTAATGCTTTCGCTTCTGACTTGGTGTCTTAACTACATTTCTAAAAACTGACTGTTAATGAGGGGGCAGTTCATGAGCATACACTAGTTAGGCAACGTGGGGGTGTCTGGGTGTGTAAAAAGGGGCCAGAGTTGGGCTGGAATCCTGTTTCTACCACTATTAGCCATATGACCAGGGCAAATGTACTGAGACTCTCTGAGCCTCTGTTTCCTCATCTGTCAAACATGGGCCCTAATACCAACCTCAGAGTTGCTTGAAGAAGGATAAGATAGCATCTATAAGGTGCCCGTGAGTGATGAGAAACCTAGAAGCAATTGTTTGAGATGAAATGCCTGCTACAAGGATGTTACCACCCTGATGCCATGGATAGCTGAGAGTTATCGATGCCTGGACCAACTACATCCACTCACTTACTGAACACAGGGTATGCGGATGCACCAGGGATGCGTGGCCCTGGGAATGCAGGTATGATTAAGGCACAGTCCAGTTCTCCAGGAGCTTAAAGTATTTGCTGGAGAAAAGCACAGAAACGCAGAAAGTATATGGCCACAGACACTGTGGCTAGAAGGACAGCTGAGAACACAAAGGAAGACTAACCATTTCCCCACTGTGGGCAGAGGAGGGAGGGTCCAGAAAGGCTTCTCAGAGGATGTTTTGAAGTACATGCTGCTTGCCAGGTGGACAAGGGAGAAAGCAAGCGAGGGAAACAGTGCCATCAAAGCGTAGATTGCACAGCCTGCCTCTTCTGAGAATTGCACGTGGTCCCTGCAGCTGGAGGGCTAGGCGGGGGCCAAGCAGAGTGAGAGACAGGCTAGAAAGGAGAGTGGGGGGCCTGGGACTGCCTGCAGGGGGCTGGGGAGTGTGTGGGCGGTCAAGAAATGGAGGCAGCAAGTGTGGACTCTCCTTCAGGAAATCTGTCTGCCAATGGGAGGGAGACGATCAGGCATCAGTTATTGGAAGGACATTATTAGAGCCTGTTGGTTAAGCAGGAGACTTGAACACACTCATAGGCTGTGTAGGAGGAAGCAGTAAAGATGAAGAAGTTGAAATTATGGGAGGGAGAAGAATTACCTAGTGGAGTCAGAGGCTGGACCATGGGTCATGAGAAGATCTGGAGCTCAGAGCAACGGTGAGCCTTCAGCAAGGAGGGCGACAGCCTAGAGGGACAAAGCGAGAAGGCAGGTGAAAAAGGGAATGGTTATGAGAGAGGACAGAGATTTAGTGCTTTTTCCTAAGAGCTTTGAATCCCCTATGAGTTAGAAGGCACGTTATCTGCTGAGTGAGAGAGGCCGGGGTGAGTAAAGAGTGAAGAAACTGGAATGTTTTGCTGGGAGCTGGGAAAATTTACTTGGCTACATTAAAGGGTTGCCCAGGAATGCAAGGGCCCAGATCAGGCCACAGATCAGACACCTGGGGTGGCCCTAAGATGCCCATTTGGGGGATTGCTTCCTCTCAACTCAGTAGAGAGAAGACATGAGGCAAATGGTGAGCTGGATACAAGGACTGCCGTGGTGGAGGGTGAATGTGAAGGCACTGAGGGTGCTGGGAAGAGGAAGGCTGAAGTGATGGATCAGGGGGTTGGCAAGAGATGTGAAGCCCCCTGGGGAGATTAACAAGAAAATTAGTCAGGAGATGGCCAATCTCCGTGACATCAAACAGCAAGTGGGCTGGGAGCAGGGGCTGAGCCTGCTGGTGGATAGGAGGATGTGACAGTCCAGTCATCTACTGGCCTTCCAGAGAAGAGTGGTGAGTTCCAAGGGCTGACAAAGCCAGTGTGTGGCCTGAAGCAGTGGCTGCGGTGGAGGAAGGATGACACTTGCTTGTCTCTGGAATGTCACAAACATACCTGAGGCTGAGGCATTGGGAAGGTTATCACCCAGATGATTCCTTACTCACCAACAGGCCAGAACTCCAAGAGACATTGCACGGAATTTTTTTTTAAAGGATTCAAAAAAACTTTATAGAGAAAGATGTTCATTGCCACATTATTGATAAACATTGAAAGTTGGAAATAATGTTAGAAGTCTCTCCAAAACCGGAAACGTTGGTATATTTGGGAAGTTCGAGGCCTTTGCTGCTGTTGACTGGCTGTTGTCATGCTTGCTGAGGTTTTGTACCCACGATAAAGAAGGTAGACTTCTGAGTCAGGGTGGATCAGATGCTTGCTCTATAAAAATGTCCCCGTGGCCACGTGCAATGGGGTCGACAGGTCGGTCTTTGGGCCTCCCCAGCTGAAGGTCTGAGTCCAACAAACAGGTTTTATTACAGAGTTATAACCTGTCATCACAGGTGCCTCCTGCTCTGCCCCCAAAACCTGCTTTCCCATCAGAGTTTCCCAAGTAGGGCTTTGACACACGTGATGAAATAAAAGTGACACTGAGTCTCCTGATCTTATAAAACTTGTGAGGAAGGTTATGTTGAAATGTATGGGGTAGACGTGCATGGGCAGCTTGAACATTGGTGGGGGAGGCTGGCAGCCCATTGAGGGAATTCATAAACTTAAGTGCAGGCCCATAACAAGCTGTGAGGTAGAACATACTCAGGACAGCAGCCACGGCAGCAGTCCAAGCACCAGTGGAGGAACAATCATCCCTTCCTTCCCTTATTCACGCTGTCCATGTCTTTATTGCAAACGACTCACTAGTCAGCATGCTGCTGGCTCTTAGTCTCTCAGCTCTATACCAGGGCTGAAAACCTTTGTTTCCATGTGGGCACTTTCTCTGGCACAGGTGGGAGTACAGACGAGGTCATTGTTGACTTTCCCTAATGCCCACTGCAATCTGGTGTTCTAGGAAGAAGTTAGTTACCTTTGGTAAAAAGCCCTGATGACTCTCAAAGTCCTTAATGATGTCTGTAGGCCCTGCTGTTGAAAAGTTATTCTAGAGATTCAGAAGCTTATCTAGCACATCTTTTATGACATTGTAAGTATAATTCCCTAAAAAAGATGAAATAAATCTGTACAGTCAGTAAAGCAGGTTCAGGTTTTTTCCACCAAAACTCACCCCACCAACCATGCAGCCACTGATGAATTTTTTAAATTAATTTATTTACTTATTGGCTGTGTTGGGTCTTCATTGCTGCACATGCTTTCTCCAGTTGCAGCAAGAGGGGGCTACTCTTCATTGTGGTGCACAGGCTCCTCATTGTGGTGGCTTCTTTTGTTGCAGAGCACAGGCTCTAGGTGCTCGGGCTTCAGTAGTTGCAGCACATCAGCTCAATAGTTGTGGCTCATGAGCTCTAGAGCACAGGCTCAATAGCTGTGGCACAGGGGCTTCGTTGCTCTGCGGCATGTGGGATATTCCTGGAGCAGGGATCAAACCTGTGTCCCCTGCATTGGCAGGCAGACGCTTAACCACTGCACCACCTAGGAATTCCCTGCACTGAATTTTTGAGAACTGTCTTATTCAGTGCTTGGCCCATGGGTACCAAAAATGTCTGCAGCAGGGAGGTGCACGTGGCTCCATTAAAAATGGGAGGGAGACCTTAGACACTGATTGAAGCCATGCTTCTCAAACTGTGTACTAGGCACCCAGGGCAATGCAGCAAACTCTCAGGATGCTCCAGGATACCTTTAATTTTCCAGGAAACCCAGCAATAGCTTTCAGGCACCATACAAATGAGTCTGAGGTTCACAATTTCAAGATAGATAGTGCTACATTCCTTTCAATGACATTGGATCTTTGCAAGAATCAGGTTTTAGTGGTTGTTGTGATAAAAAGCAGGTACCAAATGCAAAGCAATGTGGAAGAAGAAATGAGAATGCTGGGGTCCAGATGGATTCCATGGTTTGAAAACTCACGCTGTACTCAAAACTCACACTTCCCATGAATAAGTAAGCATGGTCATGTAGGAATGAAATAAAACATCATCTTTTCTTTCCATTTATATGTATTATTTTTTTCAAATGGCTTAAATTATTAGGGTATAGGTACTTATCAAGTTGTTTGGACCTAAACACTTAATAAATGGAACTTTGGGGTATTTCTTTTGGCCTCAAAGCACGATGAAAAACATCACTAAGGCACTGAGGATGCTGTGAACAGAGAAATTTGAGAATCTTTGGATTAACAGACTATCCATATTTGGGTTTCTGTTATAACTTTCTTAAATCATAGGAAATTAGAGTTGGAAGGGACCTTAGAGATAACTAAGAAAACTCCTGTCATTTTACAGAGGACACAGCTAAACAAGGTTAAGGGTTATTGTCAAAGGTTATCACTGTTGGTAGAACAGAAACTAGAATCTGGTTTTATCTTTCCCTGTTTAATGTGCCCTTCTACTGAAAACAAGTAGCTTAATTCACTCATATCACCATGTAATAATAATAAAAAGGTTCATTCATTTTCTCTCAAAAACCCTACTTCTAGAAACGAAAAACACATTCTAACTCAGGCCTGTGCTGGCTGTTCCTTCTTGGTGTGAGCCTCTATTGATATCCAGTCATACTAACTGTGACACGTCTTCACTCGCTGATACTCCTCCAGGCTCCTATAAGTAAGTGAAAACAAACTCTTTTTAAATTTTTTTTATTGAAATATAGTTGATATACAATGTTGTGTCAGTTTCAGGTGTATAGCAAAGTGATTCAGTTTTATATATATATATATATATATTTTTTTTCAGATTCTTTTCCATTACAGGTTATTACAAGATATTGAGTACAATTCCCTGTGCTATATAGCAGATCCTTGCTGGTCATCTCTTTTATATATAGTAGTGCATATCTGTTAATCCCAAACTCCTAATTTATCCCCCCCTTTCGCCTTTGGTAACCATAAGTTTGTTTTCTATGTCTGTGAGTCTATTTCTGTTTTGTAAATAAGTTCACTTGTATCATTTAAGATTCCACATATAATCAATATCATATATTTGTCTTTCTCTTTCTGACTTACTTCACTTAGTATGATAATCTCTAGGTCCATCCATGTTGCTGCAAATGGCATTTTTTCATTCTTTTTTATGGCTGAGTAATATCCCATTGTGTATATATACCATATCTGCTTTATCCATTCATCTGTTGATGGACACTTAGGTGAAAGCAACCTCTTTCAGCCAAGTCAGGCTGAATTCTGGAAATGAAATCAGTAGGTTCTATATATTCTAGAGGGCTACTTTTCTAAAACCTTTCTAATCTGCAAAGTTTTGGATAGTGTTAAAAACATAAGGCGTTCAAGCAAATAGAGAGCGAGGAAAGTGCGCAGGACACGGATGTGGACCATCAGCTCAGCTCACTCACTAGCTCCTGCACATCCCCTGCCATGGCTCCAGGAGTCAAACTGTGATGCAGACATATTTAGAACGTGAACGCATTCTTTTATAAGCAGGTGGGCTAGCTCAAGTCCCTCTCCCAAGAACTGAGTGCCTTCCCCCAAATCCCTAATGCTGCCCAGGAGAGTTCAGGGAGGCACAGAGGGTAGGCCCTCTGCTTCCTTCCTCTTACTCCTTCCTCTTGCTTGGGTGGACGTCTGTGTGCTCTCTGCATCTTGACTCCCACCATGGTTCTTTCTGCTGTCTGGCCAAAGTGGTCCCAACTCTGGAGTACAAGTCTTCTCATTTAATTCCTCAAGGCAACACCTGTGTCAGACCCGAACTAATGGTGGGGGCTGATGACACAGCCCAGAACAGGAATCTATTTAAATTTCAATGCTAGCAGGGACTTCCTAGGTGGCACAGTGGTTAAGAATCTGCCTGCCAATGCAGGGGACACGGGTTTGAGCCCTGGTCTGGGAAGATCCCACATGCTGCGGAGCAACTAAGCCCATGCGCCACAACTATTGAGCCCACGTGCCACAACTACTGAAGCCCGCGAGCCTAGAGCCCATGCTCCGCAACAAGAGAAGCCACCACAATGAGGAGCCCATGCACCACAATGAACAGTAGCTCCCCCCACACTCTCCACAACTAGAGAAAGCCCGTGTGCAGCAAAAAAGACCCAACACAGCCAATAAATAAATAAAGTTAATTAATTAATTAATTAATTTTTTAAAATGTCAATGCTAGGAATCACTGTCTGAGAAAGTCACCAGCCATGCCTCCCCATAGCCTTTTCTTATTAGCCGTGTTCCCCCAGGTTCCAGCTTTCCACCATCTTCCACAGGCCACACTCTTATCTCTAAATCATTTATTCCATCTTCTCTTCCAAAGTCCAACCTGTAACCCCAGACAAAAAATTCCAAATTTCTCTCACTCTGATTGTTAGAGAATGTCTTCCTATGCAGCCCTGGTGCCTGGCCTCTCACACCCAAGTAGACCTACCCAAACTAATCAAGGTATCGACACCCTTCAAGGTGCTATCCCCTTTTTAGCATTTACTATAAATCATGGAACAGGGTTGCCTTAAAGTATTCAAAACTTTCCATGTTAAAGGGATACTTTATAAGCTAAAAGCAAATGTATGAAAAACAAAGTGATTTTTCAAAACTCCAGCTTCAGATGCTGCTGTATTTTCTTCTCCCTCAAGCTACCGGTGCCACTGTTTCCGCAGATTGACAGAGTTGTCTATGACAGGCTCAGGCCCAGGAATGACACCCAGAAGTGTGGGCTCATTTCTTTCTAGTTCAAGATCGTGTGAGGTGTGAACCAGAATCTGGAGCAGCAGTCTGGGCATCGGAGAGCTTTATAACGATAAGTCGGTGCTGCTGTTGACACATGAAGCTTCAGTGGCCCAGCCAAACTGATCAAATATAAACCCAATTTCTGATTTGCAGGGTTGGGTGGGCTAACAAATTGTATCAGAGGCTTTGCACTGAAGCCTTTAAGAAAACTGAGCTGTTGCCATGAACCCGTAACTCCCTGCCCCTCCCTCGGCCTCTAACACCTCATCACCACTATTCATACATAATCCAGGCGGGCAGCAGACCTTACCCAGGGCAAGTGGATGACAAAGAGGTGGACAACCCCAAGGACAAGAGCTAATGATAGTAATAGTGGATACATTTTAAGGATCCTCTGTTTGGTCAAGGCATCTTTATATACAGTCTCACTTATTTCTCACAATGGCCCCAAAAGGTAACCACTGTTACTACCTTTGTGTCAGAATAGTTTTATGAAATATTTACCAACTGATTTTTCACCTGTATGGTTTTGTTTACCTAGTCACCCTCTGCTTGCCCCCAAAATACACCTTGGCATTCACAGCACTTGGAGTAGGATTAGGATAGCAAAAAACAAAATAAAAAAACAAAAACAAAAAAAGATGTCCTTAGCATCTGAAATCCAAAATTTATGCCTACTTGTAAAGGTCAGATTTGGAATTTGGACAGGCATAGAATTGTTTTACCTGTGTAGTTGAGAGACTCAGGACAGAGAGAGGTCTAAGAGACCTGAAGTAGCCTTACAACTGGGATGTGAAGGATAGAGAATGACAGGTGTAACCTGTAGACCAGAGAACAGCCAGGACTGTGGTCGTCTCTGTGCTGCCAGGAGGATGGATGTTGGTGGTTGGAGAGGAGAGGAAATAGCCTGGAGCTGCGGGTATCAAGATGGTCAGGTGATAACTGATGGCCACGGCCTCCCCATGACTCGATGCCCCATAACTAACCACTACCCACGCTCCACTCCACCTCCCAAACCATAAGCCACCCAGGAAGAAAAGATGAATGACAGGTTTTACTCTCCATTCACTGTGACAAAGTTTTCACCATCTGTAGAACTGAGGCTCAAGGCAGAAATGATGTTCAGTTACAGTAAAGCAAAGAAAATCTTTTAGTCATATCCAAGTTTGTTACAAATGAAATTAATCTCAACTACACAAATGAAATTAATCTCAAGGAGACTGAGGTGTGCAGAGATTAAGGAACTGGCCCCAAGGACACAGTTGGCAAATTGGAGAGCTTGTCTGATTTCAGTATCCAAGTTTGTAACTGCTCTGCTCAACTGTGAACCAACTGAATCAAATCTACCACCTTTAGGCCAATGGTTTCCAAACTAGCCCAGCTCCGCATCTTTTGTTGAACTAGATGTGAAAACAGAGTGACAGCAGAGTTGCTCTGGCTGCAGAGTGGGGGCCGAGACCCAGCACCTCCCAGTGGTCTCTGCACACTGTCCCTTGGGGACTATCCTAGGCAAACACATTTGTTTATTGGCCCTGAACTCAATTTTCCATTTTCACGTCATGTCTTTGTTCCCTCTAAAATGGGCCCCTCCTCAATCTCTATCAGTTTAAGTTCCCCTCAATCCAAACCAAATAAAAATATAATTTCCTCTTCCAAGATTCTTCCTGATTAACCCTTTTAACTCAGATAACTACTTACTTCAAAAATCACTGGATGGATGGATGGATGGATGGATAGATAAATGGTGAATGTGCTGGGCCTAAGTAGCTTCCTGGTTCACTACTCATTATGTATAGGGTCATTTTGTTTCATTTATTCTAAAATCTCCTTCATGAAGAAACCCTTCTGTTGCCTTACTACTCACAACAGAATGGGTGTCACCTTGTATTTTATATGAAACGGCCCCACCCCAGATCTACAGGATCAGAATATGCGCTTGAAAAACCACCTTTCTCTCTTTACCCTTGGTCAATGTAGTTACTATGCTTTGTGTTATGTGGTTAAGAGTGGAGATCTGGAATAGGATACTGTTGAGTATGAATCCACGGTCTTGACACTGATTGGGTGGATGGATGCATGGATGGATAGATGGATGGATGAATGGATAAATGGTGAATGTGTTGGGTCTAAGTAGCTTCCTGGTTCACAACTCTGTGCTCAGCACCCACCCTCTTCTTCTAGGGAGCTGCTTCTTGCCCCAGTCAAACTATATAGTGTTAGTGGAAGCTGCCCATCTCAGTGCCATTAAAAGCAGAGATTCATCCCTCTCTGAAAGCAAAGCTATGAGATGTAAGATCTGAGCTATTGACTGCCCTGAACCCTAACAAGGAGAGAAACCTGGTCTGAGAAAAGAGGCTGATACTTGGGAGGAGAAAGGCCAACCCTGGAGGCCTTCCCTAGCAGCTGGCACTTGTTACTAAGGCCAACTGACTCTACCTCCCCAAAGTTTGTAGGCCAAACTACTACATTCTTCATCCTGCCAGAGCTGTCATTTGAGTTTCTAGCACTTCCACTCGTGATAGTTCACCGTCTCTGAACTTCAGCAATTAATGAGATCTGAACCTCAGCTTCCCCATCTGCATCATATGAACATAGAGCTGTTCTCAAGAATAAATAAAACACTTACATAAAATACTTTGAACAGGGCTTATAGGAAATATTCAGATTATGAATATGATTATTGACTTCATCTAACTTTTCCTTGGGATGTATTTCTAATCTGAGCCCTGTGAGTTTACTAAAAGGAATAATAATTTTTTTTCATTTATTTCCAATCCTTCCCTTGATGTCCAGATACTAGATTAAAAACACAAGAAAAAATTTATAAGCTGATCTCATTTTTATAAGTATAGATGCAAAACTTCTAAATAACTCATTAACAAATTGAATCTTGTTGTATATAAAAAAAGAAATTTATCATGACAAAGTAAAGTTTATCCTAGGAGAGCAAGGATAGTTTCACGTTAGAAATAATTAATAGGTTTCAAAATTACAATCATCTGAATAAATGCAGAACAATCATTTGATAAAATTCAATATCTATTAATGATTTAAAAAAATCATTAGACAACACAAATACAAAACATCTTCCTGAACTTGATGAACACTATCTATTAGAAATTTATAGCAAGCATTATTCTTAATTTATTCTTAATGGTGAAACATTAGAAGGATTTCCAATAAAATTGGAATAAAACAAAGATCTTTTTTCTACTCTCTAAATTTAAAACTATACTGGGATTCCTAATCATCACAATAACAACAACCAAAAAAAAAAAAAAAGGAAGAAGAAGAGAGAAAGAGAGTGAGAGGAAATAAAAGAAATAAAGAAATAAAAACAGTCATACTTATGGAAAATATGATCATGTACCAAAAAATACTAAAAGATTTAACTGAAAAACTGCTAGAACTAATAAATATGTTTAGTAAAACCCTGAAGACAAGATAAGCATAAAAAAAATCAACAACATTCCCACATACCTAAAATAATCAAGAATAAAATAAAATAGAAACAATACCCTTCAAAATATCAACAGAAGTATAAAATATTTGGATATATGCTTCATAACATGTATGCAAAATCCTCATTAAGAAAAACTCTAAACCTTCCCTGAAGGATATAAAAGGAGACTTGACTAAATGAAGGTATATACCATGTTCAGGGATAAGAAGACTCAAACTGTATACATGACAATTTTCTCCAAATTAAACTATAAATGCAGTTCTAATCAATATCCCAAAGATTTGTTGATTCTAAAATTTATATAAAAGAATATACAAATGCTAAGAATGGTAAGGACAATTTTATGAAAGAAAAATTGTCAAAGAAGCCCTTGACATATGAGTTATTAAATTCTTTGGCTTCCCCTCTCCTTTTGCTTCATTCTCTTGCACCCCTCAGGCAATCCAATAGTGATGGTGGTGGATGGCAATAACAACAGCAGCAATGGCAGCCTGCAGGAACCAAAATTCTAAGGAAGGAGAACTTTCCTCACCATTCTCCATGAAGGAAAGGCCAAATCCCATTGCTTTTTTTTTTTCTTTCTTTCTTTCCTCCTACCACTTGGCCACAGACACACTGCAATTACATGAAAGACCAAAAAGGGGAGCCCTAGGGAACTGAGAAGTACTAGGAGATGACAGAGAGGGAGGAGCTCAAGACAGTAATCAGATGAATTTCTGGGCTCACCTCAAACCCACACCTGCTTGAATCTAATCCTAAAAAACATATCAAAGATTCTGAGAACTAAGCTAAGAAATAGACTTACACCCAGGTCCCATAATGACCACTTGGTGGTGCACTCATGGGACAGATCTGGATAGCATTGCAAAGAAAACTGAACTGACCTTGTAACCACAGCCTACAGAAGGCAAGTGAGAATTTGTGCTCTAAATCTAATCATCAATTAAAACAAAACAAAAACAAAAATATAAATGATATCTATATGATTCAAGCAAGATCCAGAGTCTCATAACCTGATATTCAAAATACAGCTCAAAATTATATGTGAAGAATCATGAAGTTCTCAACTCATGTGGGAAAAGACAATTAAAAGACACTAACAAAGAGATGCCACAGATATTGAAATTATCTGACAAAGACCTTAAAAAATTATAAAAATAATTAAAAATGCTGAAAAGAGCAGTGCAAACACTTTTTTTTTAAAGGTCTTTATTGAATTTGTTACAATATTGCTTCTGGGTTTTTTTGTTTGTTTTTTTGTTTTGGCTGCATTGGGTCTTCTTTGCTGTGCGTGGGCTTGCTCTAGTTGCTGAGAGAGGGGACTACTCTTCATTGCAGTCCTCGGGCTTCTCATTGTAGTGGCTCCTCTTGTTGCAGAGCACAGGCTCTAGGTGCTTGGGCTTCAGTAGCTGCAGCATGCGGGCTCAGGAGTTGTGGCACGCAGGCTCTAGGGTGCACAGGCTTCAGTAGTTGTGGCACATGGGCTCAGTAGTTGTGGTGCACAGGCTTAATTGCTCTGTGGCATGCAGGATCTTCCTGGACCGGGGATCAAACCCGTGTCCCCTGAATTGGCAGGTGGATTCTTAACCACTGCATCACCAGGGAAGTCCCCATAAGCAGTGCAAGAACACTCTTGAAGCAATTTTTTTTTAAAAGGAATTAGCAAAGAAATAGATGATAAAAAGTAGAACTAAATGGAAATTTTAGAACTGAAAAATAATGTAACTAAAATTTTAAAATTAACTGAATGGGCATGTTAGCAGATTGGAGATGACAGAAGAGTCTGTGAACTTGAAGACAGATCAATAGAAATATTCTAATGTGAACAACAGGAAGAAAAATGATTAAAAATAAAAAAGAACAGAGCCTCAATGACCTGTGGGACAGCAACAAAGGGTTTAATATTACTGTGATCAGAGTTCTAGAAGGGGATAAGAAAGAGGGAAGTTCTGAAAAAGTATCTGAAGAAATAATGGCTGGACACCTCTCAAGTTTGGCAAAAGACAAAAATCTAAAGTTTAAAAAATACCCCAAACAGGATAAACCTAAAGAAATCCACACCCAGACAAATCATATTCACTATTGCATGAGCCAATTCCTATCTATATATATCCTATTGATTCTGTTTCTCTGGAGAGTTCTGACTAATACAGTTGTTGTCAGGATATGAATCCTTGATGGTTGCTGGACTGACAGCCTCAGTCCCTTACTGATTGTTGGCTCAAGGCCATCTCAGTCATTTGTAATGGAAGCCTCTCCAACATGGCAACTTGCTTCATCAGAGCCAAAAAGAGAGAGAGAGTCTGCAAGAAAGGCAAAAATCACAATCTTTTGTAACTTAATCATGGATATGACATCCTTTGCTGAATTCTATTGGTTGGGAGCAAGTAACTATGTCAGCTTACACTCAAGAGGAGGGAATGACATAAGGGCACAAACACAAGAAGGTGAAGATTATTGGGGGCCATTTTAGAGTTTGCCTACCACAAGTGGTTATGTTAATATCAAAGTAAGCATCACGGCAAAGAAAGGTCCCAAAGCTAAAGAGAAATAATTCATATTACTAAAAGTATCAATTTACCAAAAAGGTATAGCAATCCCAAATATGTGTATTCCTAACAACAAGAGCTTCAAAGTACATGAATTAAAAACTGACAGAAATGAAGGAATAGACAAACATATAATTATAGTTCCAGACTTCAACACTCTTCTCTCAATAACAGAACTAGTAGACAGAAAATTAGCAAAAAAAATAAAAGAATTGACCAACATCACCCACCAAATAGACCTGGTTATTAACCAGAAACAGCAGAATACACATTTTTTCCAAGTGAACATGGATTATTCACCAAGATAAACTATATCTAGGTCATAAAATAAAACGTTAACAAATTTAAAATAATTGAAAACATAAAAAGTATATTTTCTGAATTTAACAGGAATGTCTCCAAATGCTGGGAAATTTAGAAAGCTTAAAAGCAGTCCATGGATATTAAGAAGTACAAACTACAAGGTATAAAATAAATGATACAAGGATATAGTACAGCACAGGGAATATAGCCAATATTTTATAACAACTTTAAATGGAATATAATTTGTAAAAATACTGAATCACTATGTTGTACACCTGAAACTAATATAATATTGTAAATTAACTATACTTCAATTTACAAAATTTTTTTTAAGTAACGTATGATTGAAAGAGGATCGAAGTTTCAATAAAACTGTGTGAAAAGGAAAATGCAACATATGAAAATCTGTGGGATGTGGCTAAAGTAGTGCTTGCAGGAAAATTTATAGCACTAAAATGCCTATGCTAAAAAAGAGAAAATGGTATCAGAAAATCTAAGTTTTTACCTTAAGAAACTAGAAAATAGACTAAAAAATACACAAATCAAGTAGAACAAAGTAAATAGTGAAGGTAACTGCAGAAAGCAATAAAACTGAAGACAGAAATATGATAAAGTCACTAAAACTAAAAGTTGGTTCTTAAAAAAAGTCAATAAAATTGATGTCTCCAACAAGACTAAAAAAAAAATAAATAAAGACACAAATCACCCATATCAGGAATGAAAGAGGAAATATCACTGCAGACCCCACAGATATTAAAAGGATAATAAGAAAGCACTACAAGCAACTCTGCACAAACTTGAAAACAGATTAAATGGAAAAATTCCATATAAACCACAAACCAATAAAACTCACCCTAGATAAATTAGATAACTTGGATAATCCTACAACCATTAAAGAAATTAAATTTTTAGTTAAAATCTTCCCAAAAAAGAATTGCCAGGTCCAGCTAGGAGTCACTGTAAAATTCTCCCAAACATTTAAAGAAGAAATAACACTAATTCTACACACTTTCCTCTATGAAACAGAAGGGCAATACTTTCCAACTCATTTTGTAAGGCCAACATTATACTGCTACCAAACTACAAAAAGATAGTACAAAAAAAGAAAACTACAGGCCTGTATTCCTCATTAACATAGATGAAAAAAATCAACAAAATATTAACAAATAAAATACAGCAATATATAAAAAGAATAATTCACCATAATTAACTGGGATTTATCCCAGGAACACAAGTCTGATTCAATAATCAAAAATCTATAATATAATTTACCATACTAACCATCTAAAGAAGAAAAATCATGGATCTTATCAATATATGCAGAAAAGCATTTAACAAGATATAGCATCCATTTATGATAAATACTCTCATCAAATTAGGAAGAGAAGGGAACTTCTTTAACATAACAAGAGGCATCTATAAAACAAGAAACACCTTAAGATAATATCATACTTAATAGTAAAAGATTTCCCCCAATATGTATTCCCCCTAGGATCAGAAAGAGGGCTAGGATATCTATTCTCAATATTCTCATTCAACATAATACTGGAAGTGTCTTAGCCAGTGCGATATGCAAGAAAAAGAAATAAAAGGCATATAGATTTTAAAGGATGACATAAAACTCTTCCAATTCACACATGACATGATCATCTATATAGAAAATCTTAGAGCTCTAACAAAAGTCCTCTAGGATGAAGTTAGTTTAGCAACGTTGCAGGATACATTGTCAACACAGAAAAAGTCTATTGTATGTCTACATACTAACAATGTATAATTGGAAACTGAAATGAAATAAACCATATCATTTACAAAATTGAAATACTTACAAGGATATGTCTTACAAAACATGTACAAAATCTGTATACAGAAACTTGCACAGAATCACTATGAAATGATGATTAAAGAAATCAGAGAGGGCCCAAATAAATGGAAATATATATCATGTTAATGGAATAGAAAATTCAGCATAATAAAGATATCAATTCTCCTTAAATCTATGAATAGATTTAATGCCATACCAATCAAAATCTCAGCAAGGCTTTTTGCAGACATTGATAAGAAGATTCTAAAATTTGTATAAGCAATGCAAAGTACTCAAAATGTCCAAAGCAACTTTGAAAAGAACAAAGTTGGAGGGCCCTAACTACGTGATGTTAAAACTTACTATAGAGTTACGTACTCAAATGTGATACACCACATCAACAAATTGAAGAATAAAAACCATATGATCATCTCAGTAGATTCAGAAATAGCTTTTAATAAAATTCAGCATCCATTTATGATGAAAACGCTTCAGAAAGTGGGCATAGAGGGAACATATCTCAACATAATGAAGGCCACATATGACAAACCCACAACTAACATCATACTCAATGGGGAAAAGCTGAAAGTATTTCCTCTAAGACAAGGAATAAGACAAGGATGCACACTCTCACCACATTTATTTAACATAGTTTTGGAAGTCCTAGACCAGCACTCAGAGAAGAAAAAGAAATAAAAGGAAACCAAATTGTAAAAGAAGTAAAACTATCACTGTTCATAGATTACATGATGTTATACATAGAAAATCCTAAAAACACTACAAGAAAACTGCTATGGCTCATCAATGAATTCAATAAAGTTGCAGGATGCAAAATTAATATGCAGAAATCTGTTGCATTTCTATACACTAACAATGAAATATCAGAAATAGAAATTAAGGAAACAATCCACTTTACCATCACATCATAAAGAATAAAATACCTGGGAATAAACCTACCTGAGGAGGCAAAAGACCTGTACTCCAAAAACTGTAAGAATGCTGATGAAAGAAACTGAAAACAACACAAACATATGGAAAGATATACTCTGTTCTTGGACTGGAAGAATAAGTATTGTTAAAATGACCATACTACCCAAGGAAATCTTAGAGATTCAATGCAATCCCTTTCAAAATACCAATGGCATTTTTCACAGAACTAGAACAAAAAATTTTTAAATGTGTATGGAAGCACAAAAGACCCCAAATAATCAAAACGATCTTGAGAAAGAATGGAGCTGGAGGAATCACATGCACTTTCTTCAGACTATACTACAAAGCTACAGTAATCAAAACAGTATGATACTGGCACATCTAGATAAATGGAACAGGATAGAAAGCCCAGAAATAAACCCACACACTTATGGTCAATTAATCTATGACAAAGGAAACAAGAATATGCAATGGAGAAAAGACAGTCTCTTCAATAAGTGGTGTTGGGAAAAGTGGACAACTACAAGTAAAAGGATGAAATTAGAACATTCTCTAACACCATATACAAAAATACACTTGAAATGGATTAAAGACCTAAATGTAAGACTGAATACTATGAAACTCCTAGAAGAAAACATAAACAGAACACACTTTGACATAAGTTGCAGCAATATTTTGGGGGATCTGCCTCCTAGAGCAATGAAAATAAAAACAAAAATAAACAAATGGGGCCTAATTAAACTTAAAAGCTTTTACACTGCAAAGGAAACCATAAATAAAGCAAAAAGACAACCTATAGATAGAGAGAAACTAGTTGTAAATGGCGTTACTGACAAGGGATTAATTTCCAAAATATATAAACATCTCATACTACTCAATAACAAAAAAACAAACACCCCAATCAAAAAAGTGGCAGAATACCTAAACAGACATTTCTCCAAAGAAGACATACAGATAGCCAACAGACACATGAAAAGATGCTCAACATCACTAATTATTAGAGAAATGCAAATCAAAACTACAATGAGGTATCACTGCACACTGGTCAAAATGGCCATCATCAAAAAGTCTACAAACAATAAATGCTGGAGAGAATGTGGAGAAAAGTGAACCCTCTTGCTCTGTTGGTGTGAATGTTACTCTTCTCTCCACTATAGCAAAGAGTATGGAGGTTCCTTGCAAAACTAAAAATAGAGTTACCATATAACCCAGCAATCCCACTACAGGGCATATACCCTGAGAAAACCATAATTCAAAAAGACACATGTACCCCAATGTTCACTGCAGCTCTATTTACAATAGCCAGCTCATGGAAGCAACCTAAATGAACCTAAATGTCTATCAACAGATGAATGGATAAAGAAGATGTGGTATGTATATACAAGGGCATATGACACAGCCATAAAAAGGAATGAAATAATGTCATTTGCAGCAACATGGATGGACCTGGAGATTATCATACTAAGTGAAGTAAGTCAGACAAAGACAAATATCATATGATATCACTTATATGTGGAATCTGAAAAAATGATACAAATGAACTTATTTACAAAACAGAAATAGACACATAGACATGGAAAACAAACTTATGGTTACCGAAGGGATAGTGGGGTGTGGGGGGACAGATAAATTAGGAGTTTGGAATAAACAGATACACATTAATATATACTAAAGAATAAGGACCTACTGTATAACACAGGGAACTGAATTCAATATCTATATTTCATATATATATATATGAATCACTTTGCTGTACACCTGAAACTAACACAACATTGTAAATTAAGTATACTTCAATTTAAAAAATGATTACAAAATAACAAACAAGAAAACAGTATGGTATTGGTGAAGGGAGAGGAAGAGATTAACAGAACATAATGGAGTCCAAAAATAGACACATAAAAATATGTTCATTTACTTTTGACTAAGGTGCAAAAGCAACTCAATGAAGAAAGGAGAGTCTTTTTAACAAATGGTTTTGAAACAATTGCCATCCATATGCAAAACAATAAACCTTGCCCTATACATCAAACCTTATTTAAAAATTAACTGAAAATAGATCATAGACCTAAATGTGAAATGTAAAACTTTTAGAAGAAAACATAGAGGAAGATTATCATGACCTAGATTATGCAAAATGTTCTTAGACATGACACCAAAAGCATATCCATAAAAAAATTTATAGATTGGACTCTTTCAAAATTAAAAACTTTTTCTCCAAGAATGAAAAGACAAAATATAAACTAGGAGGAAATACTTGCAAATCACAATTCTAACAGAGGATTTATATCTATAATATATAAAGAGTTCTCAAAACTCAACAATAAAAAAAAATAATAACCCAACTAAAAAGTGAGCAAAAGATTTGGACACATCACCAAAATGGATGTAAAGATGGCAAATAAAAGATGTTCAACATCATTAGCTATTAGCAAAATTCAAGTTTAAACCACCATAAGATACTACTACACATCTATTAGAATAGTTATAATAAAAAATACTGGCATTACCAAGAGTGGGCTGGTGAGGATGCAGAACAGCTGAAACTCTCATACATTTCTTAAGGAAAATGCAGCTACTCTGGAAAATAACTTAGCAGTTTCTTATAGTTAAATATACAGTTATCACTTGACCCAGAAATTCCATTCCAGGGTATTTACTCTAGAGAAATGAAAATATATATTGACATAAGAAGCTGTACACAAATGTTTAGAGTAGCTGTATTCATACTTGGCAAAAACTAGAAACACGCCAAATGTCCTTCATTCAGTGAATGGAAAAACAAGCCTGGTACATCCATACAGAGGAATACTACCTAGCAATAATAAAGGACAAATTATTGATATTATGCAGCAACTCTCATGAATCTCAAGAGCATTCTGCTAAGAAGACAATCTTAAAAACTTACAAACTATATAATTCCATGTACATAACATTCCCAAAAAGACAACATTATAGTGATAGAGAATGTGGTTGGTGGGTGTTAGAAATGAGATGTCTTAATTCTGCATGTGTTAAAATTCATAGAACTCTACACCAAAAGGAAAAGAAAATTCCACAGTGTGACCATTCAAATGCTAGAATTCTACAAAGCAAAAATCTCTATTTTCAAAAATAACATTATATTTTAAAATAAAAGAAAAAACAGTAAGATCTCATTTTTATACCCATCAAGCTAGCAAAAGTTAATACATATAGTAGTATAGTAAAAGGTCTATGAGATACACAACCAATTAGGAACAGTACTTTCTTTTGAGAATTAAATGGGATTGGGAGCATCTAAAGAGATTTGGTGGTTTTTTTTTCTTTTTTCTTTTTTTACATCAAAAATGTGTTAATGCATTACTTGTGTGCTAAAAACAAAGTCTGTTATATTCCAACCTTATAAGTGAAAATACACAGAGCAGAAAGCCCTCAAACATCTTTGCTTTTGCTGGTAGGTTTTCTCTTCCTAGAATTGTTTTTCAGGAATCAAAACAAGTGCTGTTTTCTTGGGAAAACCTTTCCTGATCCTCTATCCACTCCAGTCCCCCTCCTGTGTTCCTGTAGCATCCTACAGATAACTCCATCAAAGCCCTTGCCAGTTTATTTTGCCATCAATTTGTATGTATCTTTCTCCTCACCTCTGTGTCATACTCATCTTTGGATGCTAGTGCCGGCATAATAATGCCTGCCAGGTGGTAGGTACCCAAAAGTGCATGTTTTTAAAAATGAACTCGAGCTGTGTACTAAACTATTTCAAATAAAAGTGAGATCTTGATCAGATCCAGGTTGAGAATTCTCCTGCTGGAGGTCATGATTTACTTCTATCATTCCTATTTCCATTATTTCTATCATTCATGATTTCTATCATTCAATCACAAGGGGAAATAGGCCAGTGGCAAATTGTGCTGATCAGTCAGAAATCCATGGGGAAAATAATTCCCTGATTTTGCAGCATTTGCTGGCGTCTATGGTGTAAACATTCCCATCACAGTGGATTTCAAGCTACTAACATGATGCCATGTAATAGTGGGTTGAGAAGAGATGCGCAATATTAGTTCTCCCAAACCTGTGCGAGCTGCCTCCAGCACACCACTGGCCCAGGAGCCTCCTCAGACCTGCTCAGCCCCCAGGTTATCAAGGACAGCAGGCGTCTGGGGCTGTGAGCAGCTCTCTAGGCAAAGGTACAGGTTTGCGGGCTCAAGCCTCTACTCTCCTGCCTGACCATCTCTGACTGGCTGATCCTCAAAGGCTTGATCAAAATTCACCTCCCCTGTTTTGTGAATGAGTTCATTTGTACTTTTCTTTAGATTCCACATATAAGTGATATCATAATATTTGTCTTTCTCTGTCTGACTTACCTTACTTGTATGACAATCTCTAGGTCTATCCATGTTGCTGCAAATGGCATTATTTCATTCTTTTTTTATGGCTGAGCAATATTCTATTGTATATGTGTACCACATCTTCTTTATCCATTTATCTGCTGATGGACGCTTAGGTTGTTTCCATGTCTTAGCTATTGTAAATAGTGTTGCTATGAAAGTTGGGGTGCATGTATCTTTTCAAACTAATTTTTGTCTTTTCCAGATATATGCCCAGGAGTGGGATTGCAGGATCATATGGTATCTCTATTTTAGTTTTTTAAGGAAACTCCATACTGTTTTCCATAGTGACTCCACCAATTTACATTCCCACCAACAGTGTAGGTAGGTTCCCTTTTCTCCATACCTTCTCCAGTATTTATTATTTGTAGACTTTTTAATGATGGCCATTCTGACAGGTGTGAGGTGATACCTCACTGTAGTTTTGATTTTCATTTTTCTAATAATTAGCATATTTTCATGTACCTGTTGGCCATCTCTATGTCTTCTTTGGAGAAATGTCTATTTGGGTCTTCTGCCCATTTTTTTGATTGGGTTGTTTGTTTTTGTTTTTGTTTGTTTGTTATTAAGTTGCATGAGCTGTTTGTGTATTTTAGACTAGAACTTACTTACAAAACAGAAATAAAGTCACAGACATAGAAAACAAATTTATGGTTACCAAAGGAGAAGCAGGGGAGGGATAAATTGGGAGTACGGGATGAACAGATGCACACTACCACATATAAAATAAACAGCAAGTATTTACTGCATAGCATAGGGAACTATATTCAACATCTTGTAACAAACTATAAAGGAAAAGAATTGAAAAAAAGAATATAGATACATACATACGTATATACATGTGACCAAATCACTTTGCTATATGCCTAAAACTAATACAACATTGTAAATCAACTATACTTCAGAAAAAAACAAAAACAAACAGAAACAAAAACCTCACCTCCTCCAACACGCTTCCTGAGATAGTCTAGAGCAACCAGGCACCCCTTCACCACTCACGAAGTGAGTTGGGACTGCAATTGCTCTTCCCAAGCTCCCACAACTTTTCATATTCTACATGTATACTCTCATTGTTCTCGTATGTATATGTTCCACTTGTTTCACTTCTATTTACCCTCGTTAGCTCAACTGGAATATAAGCTGTGTCTAGACAAAGACCATTTCATGTATTTCTCTTGGATCTTTTTCTCACCTGGCACGACACTGAGCACACAGCAAGGGCTTGATCTATAATTAGCACCGGGCCTAAGTTCCCATCTGGAGATTGAGTCACAGGGACTCAGTGACCACGACTGGGGTGTCTGTATGCAGTCACCTCATTGGCTTATCCAGTCTCCGGCCTCTGGTCCATGTTTTGGGTTCTACCTCTGGGTCCTGCCCCACGTGTCATTAAACCCCAAGCCTCCATTCTGTTGGCCCCCACTCACTACGCTGCTTCTTTGTTTGCAAATACTTTCCAGTTCCTACTCACTGCTTCTTCAGGGTGGGTCAGCCCCCTGGTGTGCCCCTCACTGCTGAGTGTGATATTTTGGGTGGTTGAAGGGATGAAGGAAAGATGATGGGTGCATAAACAGAACAGCTGGCTTTCCCTTTAGATCTCGCCAGACTTGCTGCTACTAAGGGTGACTGCCACCTACGACGTCTTTGCCTTGCTGTTGCCTCTGCCTGTAACTCTTACCAATGCTCCAAGGCCTGTATCCAAGCCTATCTTATTCAGCAATTTTCAACATACACTCACTGAATAGCTCACGTGCCTAATAATGAGTTCCTAATAAGGAACCGCCTTTTGTAACTCTTCCAGCTCCATGGGACAGGCCCTTTTTCTGAATATCTGAAATGCCTCTGGCCAGCTTCTCTGGTTATGTCTATCATAGTTTGCCTGGTCTAATCTATTTATGTATTTGCCTTTGCTACCACCCTGATTAGATGGTAAGCTCCTGAGAGTAACTTTTTATACATTACTATCTTTATATTTCCGGCATCCCTCGAAGGCAGGGTTTTGTGGCTAGAAAGGCTCAGTGGGTATTTCTGATTTGACTCAGTTCACTAAATTGAATTAAATGGCTAGATAAATGGATGAATGAATGAAACTATTAATACACACTTCTGCAAATCTCCCCACAGTGCCCAGTCCATGGTTCTTTACAGAATAGACCCTCAGTCAATGCTGTTGACAGACTGATTGATGTGTTTGAAAACGAAGAGTGAAGGTTCCTGGTGAGTTAAAGGTTTTTATTTGCTCAATATGTTTTGGCTTCAAATCCTAAAACAGTCATAGCCCCCGAGGTTTCAAAACCAGAACTGCAATCACCTCCTTTCTAGAGCCAGGTTGCCACAGAGACAGGCCTGGAGAAAAAAGGACTTCTGAACGGATGGGTCTGAGCATATCTGAAGACAGAGAATTCCAAAGGCTTTCCTGGACTGCCTCTAGGATGGGCTCTATTATTAACCTCCTCTGTGAGGCCAGGCTTCTGTCTGGCCTCATGCGACTGAAATGGTTTTCTCCTAGGCTCATGCCGTGGCTTTGTAAGCCACAACCACTTCCTAGAAGCCAAGTCAATCTGAGAGATAAGGGAGGCCCTGGTGGTTTGTGGTTGTAGAAGGCGTTTCCTTTGACACTAAGCCCAGGAAAGGACAAGCAATCCACAGCAGGCCCAAGAGAAAGAGACAAAACCTGGTTTGGGATGTCCAGAGGGCACTTCCCAGCCCCAACCCTGCTAGCAGCAAGACCCTCGCAGGATCAAGTGCCCTTGGGGGGTTTGGGGGAGTGAATGCCCCGAGTCATATGTACAGCCAACCCCAGAGGTGTCTCTACTATTCAGAAAGAGTATCAAGGAAAGATGCACAGCTCAGGCTCACCAAGTCGTAAGCTGTTCACTCCGAGAGAGCTGAGTGGGCATGGAGGGGCCAGGGCTTGGGGTGGGGGGGCGGGTGGGTAGGTGGGCAGGAGGGCAGGGAGGAGTGAAAGACAGACTACAGATATGCAAACAAAATGGAATTCAGCCTGTAGACATTTCCTGCGGACAGTGTTTAAGCATGTCCTACTGTCCAGACTACGGACAGCAGGGCGGGGGGTGAGTCCTCCCAGCTCCATTCACAAAAGAAGAGGCTGCAACTTGCACCCTCAGGGATAAATGCCCCCAAGAGCAGAGAGCCACAGCCCCCACAACTGCCAACATAAGTGGATGCCTGTAACAGCGTGATCTCAAAGGCTCTGGGCAAACCTCCCAGCATTTAAAAAAAAAATTAATTTTTCCCATGAACCAGATAATACCTGAAATTCCACCATTGCTTTGCCTGAGGCTTAAATTTCTGTAAAAATACAAACACGTAGGGGGAGCACTCCAAATATTATCAGTCATTTACACCTCAGTGTCTGCCACTTTTTGGATCCTTTCCTGAAGGCAGGTTTTCTGAAGGGCAGGGATGCACGAGGTGAGAAAGCCAGGGAGCTCTGGGTAATTAAGGAGGGAGGAGGCTTGGAGGAGCAGAGGAGGGGGGCACAGAGGGGACACAAGCTCCTAAACAGACTGTTTCCTGCACAGTGTCACCTGGGGCCAGCCTCACACATCACGGGCAGATCCACTCGTAAATCAGGCTCCGGGTTCTCCCAACCAGGGCCAGCTTCGTGGACATAAACCTGCACGATCCTACAGGGCCCCGCACTCAGAAGGGCCCTGTGCTTTGTTCAGTGCTCCACTGTCACCATCTCAATATTCTCAAAAATGTTTAAACAAGTGGCCCCCGCATTTGCAATGCCACTGCACCTCAAAAATTCTGAGCTGGTCCTGCTCCTAATTACTCCCTAGAATATTCCCAAAGCCCTCTGAAGGGCGCAGTTCTCTCCTCATCACACATGTGTTTTCTTCAGTCTATTTTACACATCAGGGGATATTTGAAGAAATTTCCTTAATTCCGAGCACTTTAATTCACCTCCACCAACTAAGCCTCTTTCGAGGTGACTTAGGTGTCATGTGATCCATCCTATTATTAGAACATGCCCAACCCCCCAACTCCTGCTTCCCTTGCCCTTTTATAAATCTCTCTCTTAGCAGAAAAGTGGCACATGACCTCCTAGCCTCAAGAATACTTGGCACAGGTCCCTGTTTCTCAGCCGTGTCTATTGTTCTCGTCCAGAATGACACTGATTCTAAGAGTCTTGCTGACATTTCTGACTTTTAGTGGGAGGTGCCATTAATCAATCGGCTGCATCTGTTTTGGAAAAATTAAATAGCTCAAGTCAAGGCAAACACAGTAAATAATCCGTCAACAATCCAGGAGAGTGGTGGGGGCAGTGTAGGCAGGGTTTTGTCTTCTCATTATTTGAAATGCATTTAATCTGCTGCTGGATACTCCACACCCAGGCTAGGGCTACTAGATGCAGAAAGAAGAGATCAAAAGCTCTTTAAAAATGTGGGGACCAAACCAGGGCCATTCAACACATGTGTCATGGAGAATGAGTTAGCCAGCAGGAGGCTCATGGAATGGTTCTTCACAGAAAGGAGCTATAACCCTCCTTGTAGTTTAAAACTATAGAAACATACTCTCTCTAAATTCTTTGGTCTCCCTCGAGAGAGACAACAGTGGAACCGTGGGTCAATATGGTTTCTGGAGCCAGCCCGACTGGGTTCCAATCTTGACACTCTCCCTTACTAAGCACTGACCTTGGGCAAGTTACTTAACCACATCACGCCTCCACATCCTTATCTATGAACTAATAACTTGTAACTATCTCCAGCTTCTTGGGTGGAATAAGTAAATTAGTACTGGGTGGATTAAAGATTGCTGCAAATTCTTTGACATTCTTCCCATTAGAAGGTGGGAATCTCATTTCCCCTCCTCTTGATTCTGGGCTGATTTATTATGGCTTTGGCTAACAGAGTAGGGCAGAAGTGAAATTTGCGAGTTCTGGGCCCAGACTTTTAGAGCACTGGTAATATTTATCACCTCTGGCTGACATGAGAAACCCCATGGAGAGGCAATAAGACTACAGGAGAGGAATAAGAACACAGCCAAACCCAGCCTTCTAGCCACTCTACCAAGGCACCAAGCATGTGCGTCAAACCACCTTGGACCCTGAAGACCAGCTCAACCACCAGTTGAATATCACTGAATGACCCCAGCTGATACAATCTGAAGCAGAAGAATCATCCAGCAGAGCCCTGCCCAATTTTCTGACCCATAAAATTGTGAGACACAGTAAAAGGTTTGTTGTTTCAATGTTCTGAGTTTTAAAGTAGGTTGTTAAGTAGCCACACATAAATGAAACAATCTGTACAGCACTATACAGAACAACCTATATGCAAAAACAGAAGAGTGCTTGCAACACAGTATGCATTCAATTCACTCTTCCAGATTCTTCAGGGACATACTTGTTTTGGTAAAATTGAGTGGATTTAGTTTTTTGAATATTTTAAAACACTGGAAGCTGTATCTAAAACCCCACAACCTTGTTCTAGTAGCTCACTGTAGTCAACCAAATGTATTATATTACTTTTTCCTCCACTATCTCTGTTCATGCAGTTCTCTCTTCCATTTCCTAGCCTCACTGCATTTTCAAACACTTTTACCTGGCTACCGCCTATTCAGGTTTTATATCAGGGCTTCTCAAACGTCAGTATGTACATGGGTCATCTGGGCATTTTGCAAAAAGGCAGATTATAATTCAGTAGGTCTGGGACAGACCTGAACTTCTGCATTTCTTACAACCCCCTAGGTGATGCTGGTGCTGCTAGTCCACAGTTCACATTTTGAGTAAGAAGGGTGCAGTCTGAGCTCACATATTACCTCCTCTAGAAAGCCTTCCTGGTTCCCACTCTTTCACCCCAAGGCTGAGTTAGATGCTATTGAAGGTAAAATTGATAGCTAGTGGGAAGTTGCTGTATAACAAAAGGAGATCAACTTCATGGGAGATGCCTTGGAGGGCCAGGATGGGGAGGGTGGGGGGGAGTCACAGGAGGGAGGGGATATGGGGATATGTGTGTAGATGCAGCTGATTCACTTTGGTGTACCTCAGAGATGGGTACAAGAGTGTAAAGCAAATATGTTCCAATTAAAAAGTTTTTTTTTTTTTTTTAAATAGATGCTATTGAAGATTCTTTTGGCTGACTGCCTAAAGACCAACTTTTATTTTCTTTAGTGCTGTCAAAGCCCCAGTTTTATTTAAGGTATCCTCCTTCCCCCATGACTTAAATTTTAATAAATCTTAAGTGCTGTTTTTGGCAATGCCCTTCTTTTAACTGTGATTTTTTTCACACATGACCAGGCGACTTGGTTAGAAAATGTTAGGAGAAGTCTGCTGTGGTGGAATAAGTACTTTTTAGAAAACTTTCTTCACTCTTAAAAACTGACACATAAGGAGAAAACAAGTCTTTATCTTTTCCTTGCTGTTAGTCTGTTGATACTATTGATGTCTGGAGCTACTGCAGCCATCTTGTGATCATGAGGGGAAAAGTTGACAATATACTGAGTGAGGATGGCAAAGTGAAAAGATGGAAAGAACCTGGGTCTGTGTTTAGTCACTAAATGAACTAGCTCTGGGCTTTCCTAGATTATGATTTCTTTTTCTGTAAGGTAATGCATCTCTTTATTATTTAAGCCATTTTTAGTCAAGTTATCTGTTACATGTGGCTAAGGGCATCCTACTGTGGAGTCATATGCCCTGGCTCTCTCCTACCCAGAAGCCATATATATCTCCTGATCATTGCACTTCCCACATTATTCTGTGGTTACACATCTGCCTCCTCTGGTCAGGGACCTCTTGAGGTTTATTATTTGCATTCCCAGCACCTGGTGTAGTATAAATGGTGTGAACTTTTATGAACTAAAGTGAACCCAAGGGTTTTCAATTAGAGAAAAATTAAATTTTAGCTACCTCAGGTATTATCCCCTGTCAGGGTTTGACCTTGAAGAACTGCCTCTTGATGCTTTGCACTCCTTAGCTTCACCTCCCACGAATAGCAGTAGTCCCGGAACACAATCTCATTTTGATATTAACCCGAATGAAATATCATTAAGAAGGTTGCAGAAAGGCCACATGACTCATTCTAAGACTAAAAATAATTTTAAAAAATAATCATTATAATGATGATAGTAATGTGTTGCCTTTGCATAATAATAATGGTTACCATTAGCTGAGGCCATCACATCCCAAACCCTCCTCCGTACCCATAACTCCCAACTAACAGGGATAAATAACTTGCTACAGACCACAGGGCAAGTACATAATGAAGTCAAGCTTAGAACCCAGGTGTCTGACCCCTGAGCCTGGGCTCTTCCCATCTTGCTCCCCAAAATCCCTTTCTGAGCACTGCACAATTGTCAATGTGATTTGATGCACATGATCTCATTCAGTGTTCTCAGAGGAGCTGTGGGTATGATCAGCCACATCGTTTTCACATTATTCATGCTGCTAACTAAATATAAGTTACACTGGGATCATTATAGAGCTTTTTATCCCCTTGCATCTTCCAGTTTATTGTTTTTAAAATCCATTTCAAATAAGAAACCACTTTTTGGAGGGGAAAAAGAACCTAATGGGACTGACTTGGGAAACTTTTTTCTTAGTGCTAAAGGAAAAAAATTAAGTTGGCTCAGTTTTTCATAGTGGCATGTTGATGAAATGCCATGAATGAAATGTGGGATGAATGAATGAAATATTTCAAAGTGGAAAAATAAATCATGAGGAAGAACCAATTCCCCAAAGAAACAAGGCTGCAGATAGCAATTCCCTAATTTCCAGCCCTGTGCACATTTTTCATTCTGAGAAGACCTCTCTGTCAAAACCTCTTTGATGGAGACATAGAGCTAAAGCAATAGGAGAAATCTCATTCTCTAGAGCATATCTTTGCTTCCATCCCAGGCTTCAGGATGCTGGAATGTCTTTGTTCCCGTGGACCAGGTGGTCAGCACTCATCACCAGACACTCAATGGGTCCCTTAGAAGTGAAGACAGAGCAGGTATCGCCCGATGCCTGCGAGCAAGGTAGTCAGTAGGGACACATTTTCATTTCTCACAAGAGCACACGAGTTTTCCTACTCAATGCTCCCCTTAAGAACAAAATCCTCTTTTCGTGGATTATCTAAAGCATAATATTTATGTTTTCTTAACTCGCTCATAATAAGCTTCCAATATTTAACTACCTGATCAATTGTTGAATGGCTGTGTTTCCAATACAATAACAAATAATGATGAAACAATTTTAAGCACAGAGAAGACACTCAGTACATTTTTTAAAAAATCAAACAGAATGAGGCCAGGTTGACATTTCTCCTTCCATCTCCACATCCAGGTCAATGCCTTGCCCTGCTCCCTCTTATCCTCTGGTGTCAGCTGCACACATTTTGATTGACACAGACCTAAGTTACTTTACTGGGACCCAGTGGTGGTGCCCGACAGTGGGACCCAGCAGAATATGGTTGCTGTTCCCATCAGATGTGGTGACCCCCATGCCCCAATCAAAGAAGGGGAATGGTGCCAGGTAGCCACCATGTGTTGATTTCACATGACACATCTCTGAGTGACCTCTGGGACAGGGCAGACTTGGTGGCATCCTGTCATTTTGCATTAGGAGATAGGAGCCAGGCTACTAGAAACAGGATTTGAGGATGAGGAGGAGGAGTAATAATGACAATGATTAATAACCATCTCTATTAAGGGCTGTCTCGGTTGAGCTGCTAAAACAAAATAGTACAGACGGTGGCTTGTAAATAACAGAAGTGTATTTCTCACAGTTCTGGAGGCTGGAAGACCAAGATCAAGTTAACAACATAGTCAGGGCCTTCTTCCAGGTCACGGACTGCTGACTTCTCACTGTGTCCTCACATGGTGGGAGGAGCGAGGGAGCTCTGTGGGGTCTCTTTTATAAGTGCGCTAATCCCCTTCATGAAGGCACCACCATTATGACTCAATCACCCCAAAGTCTCTACCTCAAAATACTATGACATTAGGATTCCAACATATGAATTTTGGGTCGGGGGACACAAACATCTGGATCATCATAAGGGTGGAGAAATATGCCAGACCCATCACATTGCCATTTGACAGGTGACCTGCAGGGACTACTGTGCTGCCTCCCTTCTTACAGACAAGGACATGGAAGCCCACAGAGGTTACCGACATCTCATGGCTCGAAGCTGGCAGAGCGAGGGTGTGAACACAGGTATGTTTCTGCTTTCAGAACCATACCTGCTCACCAAGCCCAGCTACCACTCACATATCTGTCCTTCTGGAACCAAGGACTCCCAGTGGCCTCAACCTCTGGAAGTCTTAGTCCACTTCCATCAGATATCCTGCAGTGTCTTCCCAGCCACAGGCACACCCTTCCTGTCCTGGGTCCACCTCATGTATGTGTATCTGTTGCACATGCCACATGTGTCCCAGAGAGATTAACCCTCTGAATTTTAAATTCTCCTGGGACATTTACCAGCCTGGCATCAAGGATCTCCAACATCTGCTTCACCCTCCATCATGACCCTAGCTATGCATCGGCAATGCCCATCACCACGGGCTTCTCATTTCTCCTCACCTCCAGGCCTTTCCCTGGGCACCCTCATATGGCCTTCCTCACCATTTCCACCAGTGCCTCTATGAGAGCCACCTGACCAGCTCAGCCCATCCCCCCACACCCCCCAGATCTCCCCTTTCTTGAATTCCTGCAGCGTTCACATTCTGCCCCACTTAGCATTTGCTTACAGTCTTGCATGTACTGTGCATTAATAACTTTCTGTTTTTAATATCCTTTTTCTGATTGGATTGTAAGCTCCTTAGAAGCTGGGACCATGCCTTGCACTTTGTTGACACTGCTTTTCCAATTCTGTCCTTACCAAACCCCAGCCTATTGCAGTGGGGAGTGGAGGGGACCACCTAAGATAAAAAGATTTCTTTGGACCCCTGATCCACAGAGCACTTTGCTCACTCTGGGTGTGGAACTAGAGTTGGTCAACTAACCAGCTAATTTTTCTTAACCATTTGACCTCCCCCTACCCCAGAACAGTCACAGAAGTGGCATTCTGCCCCACCTCCAACCGTCACCCCTTGCAGAGAACCCCTCTCTCCCTCCCAAGTCCCCATGGAGACAGGCAGAGCCAGGCTCAGAGGGAAGCAGGCTGGATGCCTCCCCCTGGACACAGTGTTCATTCTCACAGGGACACATTCTGTCTCAGCAGCAGCTCAATCGGCTCGCAAAGCCCCAGCCATCTCCTGCATCAAGGCCCCCAGATGGCGTGTTCTGTGGAGCATGCGGTGATGGAGGGAGGCACCAGCTAGGGAGGAGAGCAGCCTGGGGGCTAAGTGCCACCAAATCATTTGTCCCTCTGTCTTGGCCCTTCTGCAAGATGTCTTGCTCTTAACGGGCATCCTGATGGTGAAAGAAAGCCTTGGCCGCATCCAGCCTGTGAGTGCTGGAGGCATTTTGGCCAGAGGAAGTTGCTTTCTTCTTTCTCACCAAGCCTTCTTTTCTTCCTCTCTCAGGCTGAGTTGGAAAGCTCTTGAAAGGTAGCAGATTGCAGGCACTGAAGGCTGGTGTCTTCTGTTTATCCACAGAACGAGGACATTGGCCAATGCAAGAGCCCCTGTACTGTTCCTTCCATGTGCTCCTGGCTCCAGAGCCCCTCGAAGCAGCCCGCCTGGGCTTCTAAAGTTCCAGCTCCCCCCATCCCCAGCCTCCCACTCCCCCAGGCTGTTTCAGAGGGATCTGAAGGTGTGTTCTCTGTGGCAGTGGTTCTCAAATTGTAGGGTTGTGATCCATCGGTGGAACAAGGCAACTTACCAGGTCACAGCTAGCAATTGTTCTCATAAAACAGAATGGAATAGAACACATCAGTGCATCACACATAGGAATAGTATTGATTCATTAGACTGTTGCTACACACATACACACACACACACACAATGATGTAAAACGCCCTTTTTCCTGTGACTTACAATTTCAAAGCTTTGTAAGTCCTTATTCCACAGGCTGGATGAGCCAAGTCTTGCCCTTGACCCTGCTTCTGGCATGGCAAACTTCTGGGGCAGTGTGGGATGCTTCCTCAAAGCTGACCAGTCCCCTCTCCCTCCCCCATTCAGAAAAAAACACCTGCTAAGGACAATCAGAGGGACAAGAATGTAGGAGACCAAGCAATGGTTAAGAAGTGACTGCTGCCCTCCAAGAGTATAATTTGGAAATAATGCTGAAACAAGGTCGGCAGACAGGAAGAAGATACTCGAAGCATCTGATAATGTGGTGGAGGGCGGTGTGAACTCCCACTGCCAAAGAGACCGTCACAGTTCTGGTTTTACCAAAAGCAGTAAAGAAGCTTTGCTGTCTCAGGTGTGGCCCTCAGCACTAGGCATGTGCTGTCAATTTCCCTTCAAATGCCTGCATTTCCCTTAAGCTAGGTTTTTAGCCCTCCATGGCCCACCGTCTCTAAAGCCACACTGGTACATAGGACTCTAAAAAGATACCCATTTTGCCCTAAGGGACACTTTCCTGTTCTAGATATCTACATTTCCATGCAATGTCTAGAAAAACTAGAATGGGGACCAGAAGACTAGACTTTACCCACGGACTGACAGATTTTGGTGTGTGACTTTAAGTGAGCCCTTTACCTCTCTGGGAGACAGCTCTTCAGCTACTATCATGGAATGTGGACAAAAGTGGCTGTAACCAGTCAATGGCCTTGTAACTTGGAGACCTTGGCTGGGGACAGACACATGTCCAGAAAGAATGAGGGTTAGAGAGACTCTCACAGATCATTCCCATAAGATGAAAAGATCTTTCCTTTACCCAGCCCCAGTCAAAGCCAATTCCCTGCTGTCTTGGACATTTGTTCCCTCAAGCTGTGAAATGCCTATGATCTGGTGAAATGCAAAGGATTATGGAGCGCAGCTGACTTGAACTAACATTCACACGTGAACCAACCACAATGGCCTTAGCGATGGCTTTGCTGGGTGAGAGCAATCCCACCTGGGCAAGTGGGGTGGGGCACCTCCTTTCTGGCACCAGCCTGCTCACGCTTTGCCCAGAGATGTGATTGCAGCACAGAGACACTGAGGCACTATGGCTTCACATGCAGCAAACTTACAGTTACTCTGAAAGCCCTTGTTTGTAAATTGAGATTCCCTGCCTTTAAGATTAGGGCATCTTTATACTCAGCGAAGGAAAGCCAATAGATACATCTTTACTGCAACACTGTCTGCTGCCAATTATTGTATCAGTTCTAAAACCAGAGATAGTCTTTCATGACTTTGACAAGTGGCTGGAGTCTAGAGCTCACCACTTTTCCATTCTGGATATTTTCCTCATGTTTTTTGTCTCCATTCAACTTAACTGCAGCTTGTACTCTACTCCAGGACCCTTCCTCTCACTCTAAGCTTTCTCTAGCCCCAAATCTAACCCCCTTGATGAGTGGGTGGTGCTGGTGCTACCTTTTCACGGTGCACAGTAAGAAGTGACAGAGATTAACCTACAGGAGGAACAGTCTGGTGGTGGAGAGACCAGCACCGTGAGGCTGGGTGGTGCCTTTTGGGACAGAGAGACTTACCTCAGTAGTTATTCTACCCAGTTCTTCTTACTCATAAAGGCAACTGTGCTCACTTTTGCCATTCATAGTAATAACTGGCCGAATTAAAAGGTGCTACCATCATACTAACTTCTACCCAACGAATGCCTTCTTGGGGAGCTGGAAAGAGCGAGTTGGGAGAGTCAGTTATAGCTGCTGATGACATGAGCAACCTATGCAGCAGCAGAAGACACAGAAGTGGTGATAGGCACCATTCCCAGGGAAAGCCGCAGTGATTTCCTCCATGCTCATCACCGGGGGTTCGGTTTGGAAAATAGCATTAAAATGTAGAAACTGCATTTTCTTTTTATTCTCCAAAGGAGAAGCTAAAGATGACATCAAGAATAATTTGAGGGATTTCCCTGGTGGTGCAGTGGTTAAGAATCTGCCTGCCAATGCAGGCGGCATGGGTTCGATCCCTGGGCTGGTAAGATCCCACATGCCGCGGAGCAACTAAGCCCTCGTGCCACAACCACTGAGCCCGTGTGCCACAACTACTGAAGCCCATGCTCTGCAACAAGAGAAACCGCAACAAAGAGTAGCCCCTGCTCACCACAACTAGAGAAAAGCCTGCACACAGCAATGAAGACCAAAGAAAATTAATTAATTAATTTGTTAAAGAATGAATTGATAAATATATTTTATACCTTCCTTTGCCAAGGCACATATACTTTATGATGGATGTTGGAGGGAAAGATCTCCCAATAGTCTCATTAAAACCCAAGTGACTATTTTAAGGTGTAGACTCAGATAAAAGCAATGCCTGAATCCATAACAGCTTTGGATTTTGTACTGAAACTATAATGATTAATTGAAAAGGGAGACTGTATTTTGCCTAAATCAGATTCAAGGAGTATTGACCCAACATCAAACTCTACACATATGAAGTCCTTTACAGATTGTCCAGCAACTTTACTTACATTTCTCGATTACCTTCCATACAATCCCAGGAGCCACGCAGGGCAGGTTTTAAACCCTGCACTTTACTGATGCAGAAAACGAATTGCTGGAGGCCCTCAGCAGCCGACGCTGTAACCGGGGTCTTCTCTCTCAGGCCCTCAGTTCTTCCCTCTGTGCCATGTGGTTTTTCAAATTTCTGAGGTCCCTTTATTCACACAATTCATCTTGAAACTGGTAGTGACCATTGATTGTAGAAATGTGGGAAGTAGAGGTTCTGACTGAATCAGGGTACAGACTTGGGTATTATGTAACCAAGTGGTTCTCAAACTTGAGCGTATGTCAGAATCCCCCAGAGTCTGGTTAAACCACATTGCTGGGCCCCACCCCCAAAGTGTCTGATTCAGAAGATCTGGGGTGGGGGCCTGAGAATTTGCATTTCCAACAAGCTCCCACTTGATCTTATGCTTCTGGCCCAGGGAAGATACCTGGACAGCCACTGACCTGTGGATTCTCAGCTGAAAGCACCTGAAGGACAGAGGTAAGTCTTCCCTCTCCCTCTGCATCTGTTTGTGGTCTGGTCCATCCATCTGGCCTCTGCACAAGTTCATCACAGGACTGTTGCCTCATCTCTTAGCCCCTCTACTTCTGAGGTTTTCCCAGGAATGAGCCTGTATTATGAATGCCATGGGCCTCCTTCCCTGCCGCGTACTCTATATCTATACAAGTGATGACATTTCCCCATTGTGGTCAGATTCCAGCTTGATGGCTATGACTATGCATCGCTGCCTTTCACTGTGGGTTCTGAGTAACATCAAAGACTTCAAGGCAGAAATGAGGATCACAAGCTTTAGCCACAGGAGCAACTTTACTAAGTAGCTCCAGGGGCTAAATACCATCCCATACCACAATCCCCCAGCCTCCCCACATGATTCAGAATGCACATGAGTACACTCAAGGCTCTGAGAAGTCCTGCAGTGTGTAGACCGGTTTAACTTTAACATAGATCTTTCCAATTTTACATGACTACAGCATCCTTTTCTTTCCCTGATAACACTTCCTATCATGCATGGTGAATTGCAGAGCTTATGGAGTTGATGGGATAATTCCTCAATTTCAAGATTACTCCTTAACTACCCCTTCCCCAAAGGATGCATGTAGAGAGCCTGTCTTGTAAAACCCAAGGCATAGGGGAAGGGAGGGGCAGAGCAGAACACCTGCTTCATGTGGGCAGCCAGATCCCAAGAAGGAGTGAGGAATGTCTCTCAAATTTACAAAGCAGATGGATCATCCCTCCTTTCCTGGAGAAGAGTGGGTGAGGAGGCAGAAGGAGGCCAGGTGTGTTACACAAATGGCGCTCCCTCGGTGTAAAAGACAGCAAGGCGGGGAAGGAGCAGCCCCTGCAGCCCCGCCACCAACAAAGCTGATCAAGAACCAGATAGAGACCTGGGCCCAAGGAGCCTTTAAGACTGTCAGGGAAGCTTCACCGTAGGAAGCAATACAAAATATCATAACAGCATTGATGGCGTCAGCCCCTGCAGGCAACCCAAGCAGAGAGTCGTCATACAGAGGAAACGCGGCACACACGTGGAGGTGGCTGGTCCGCCCAGCCCCGCAGACGGGCTCCCAAACAGGAAAGCACCTAAGCTGCCCCCGCTGGCAGGTGCGGGCGACTCCAGCTGAGAGACCTGTGGAGTCCTCCTCACACAAACAGATATGATCCCCCGAAACAAATGAACCCTCAGAGAATGACGTTTTCCTACCTGAAGTCGTCACGCGTGGTCGCCCGCTGACGTCTGTCATGTACCGTCTTCCCGCGCTCGAGGCTGAGGGAGGTGCTGAAACACTCCCTGCCCCGGGGAGTGCGCCCCAGACCGTAATCGCCCTCCCTAGGCCCACTAAACTTCAAGGTCACAAGCCAAATTCTACTTTCCTCAGGGAGAAGGACAGAAGCATGGTATAGGAAGCCCTAAGATGGCCGGCGGTCAGGAAACAAGCAGCATTTCCTCTGTGGGCTCAGGTCTTATGCCCCGGATAGCAGGAGTTTCAACCCAGGATCTTCCTCGCTCCTATGCAGAGATGCCTGGTTCCTCTGGCATGGCTCTGGGGGCTCTTCCGTGCCTCCGTGCTCTCCAGCACAGCAATAGTTTCTTGTTTGTTTGTTTGCTTTGTTTTGTTTCTTTAAGGACTTCTGAGATATAATTGGCATACCATAAACTGCATATATTTAAAATGTACAATTTGGTTTTTTTTCTTTTATTGGTAATGTATATATGGCGATCCCAATCTCCCAATTCATCCCCCTCAACCCCCTCCCACATTCCCCCTGAGAAAGAGAAAACCAAATATCATATATTTATGCGTACGTGCAGAATCTAGAAAAATGGTACAGATCAACCGGTTTGCAAGGCGGAAATAGAGACACAGGTGTAGAGAACAAACATATGGACACCAAAGCAATAGTTCTTGACCAGCGGTGAGGACGGGGCGCCTCAGCTCCTCATCCAGCAACAGCCCTCTGCCGTCTCTCCTTCCTTCAGGCTGCAAAAGCACCCTCTAATGCCTTTGAATAAATAGGCCAAGGATGTGAAGAGACAATGCATCGAAAACAAACTGGTTCCTGAATGTATGGAAACATGCTCAGCCTCCCTATGGCTCATCAATAAAATGTCACCACTTTGCTGATCCCATTAGCAATTAAACAGACGTTAAATGCTCTGTGTGAGCCAGGGTGTGGTTTAACACCAGGTACTGCTAATGAGCACCTGACTGGAAGAGATTTTACAAAATCTTAGCAAAAGTGTTCATGTACATGTATTGGATAACCCGGCAATGTGTTCACAGTATCTCTGGCTTTTAAGGTGATTATACAGTAGCAGGTACAGAATAATCTTAACTGAGGTAATGCAGCTATGTGTGAGGGTGGAGGTGTATCTGGAAGGATATATTCCCAACTTTTAGTTCTGATTTTCTTTGGCTCTATACCACCCTTAGGCCTGGGTCCTTCCTGGAACCCCATAATTTAGAGGGCCTCAACTCTGGCCCTTCTCCATCCTGCCGCTTTTGTGAAGCAAGGACTCTGAAAAGGCAAAGGGATGAGCCCACCTGAAGCCCTAGCTCATTCTCCTTCTGGTACACACTCTAAAACCCTAGATGCTGGAATTCCCGTCTCCAGGGCTGCACAGGCTTCTTCCTGGGTCCCATTCCCTGAGGGTGGATGGTGCTCCTGGTGAGTACACCGAAGACCCAGTGGGTGGTCAGGAGGGAGCTGTTTGCAGGGGTGCAGATGGTGCTCGCACCTGGGACTGCAGCGTCCACAAGTGCACACCAGGGCCCTCGAGGTGCAGGCTTGAGTCATGGCTGGGACAAGAAAGGAGGTGGCCAGGAGCCTGGGGTCAGCTCTCCCCAGGACTCAAGTCCCAGAACTCAAAATTTGAACCTGTACTTTCAGATTGTATCAAGCATAAGGATAGACGATACTTTATTTAATAGTCTGTCAGCTGGATTTATAACTGCTAAGTATTTAGACTTTCTCAACTTTCTAAATATGGTATGCAGACCTTCACTTACACACTTGCCTCAGACCACAAGAATGCTAGGGATGGACTGCTTTAAATAGTAGAATTAGGCTATTTTACTTCTCTCACTCTCTTCCCTCCTCTCTATCTCCCTTTCTCTCCTTCCTCCTCTCCTTCCTCTCTCTGTCACTTTTTATCTCTCCCTATGTTCTCTTTCTATTTTCTTACTATATTTTAACGAACTGTTGTTCTTTTAGAAATTCCAAGACTACGAATCTAATCTAAAAAAATTATCAGAAATGTTGACAAATATGTGTGCATCTAGAAATTAAAATAACCTAAATGCTAAACAAGAGGGAAATAGTGAAATGAATTACGGTACGCCATATGGATAAATACTTTAAAATTATTTACATGTTACATTAATGAAGAATTTTAGTGAAAAAATGCTCACTACAATATCAATTGAAAAGCAAGTTACAAAATATATAGTATAACTATGATTTACAATATAAATATACTAGATATATACATATATAAAAGACAGAAAACCACTAAGATATTAACTATGTTTATGTTAAATGAAAGTCTGGATGAGAATTTTTTTCTTTATATTTTTGGATTTTTCCTACAGGGATTAGGGGTTACTTTTGTAATCAGGAAAAACTTGTTTAAAAGTCTGAACATGCTTGTCCCTGTGTCCAGGTTTGTGTTTCCATGAGGAAGCCATACCCTGGTGGCCTTTGACATAATCTACAAATGAACCCTGCGTCCTGTCGCCACTATGGAATCCTGCTTTCCAAGTGCTATTTCCCTTCTGTACCTCTGACGTTCGAATTCCTAGAGCAGCCCTGGGGCCTCAGCCTAATCATGAAGCTGCCTTTTTCCACAGTGGCCAGGAGGGTGGCCTCCGCAGGAAAGCAACACTTACAAGATGCTCTTACAAAAGCCAAGCAGACCTGCCTGCCTTTTCCCTGTGGGAATCTGACCTCTATGAGCTGTTGAAGATCCCGCTTCATTCATCCCAGCTCCCCACACCACTGCCATCCCCTCCCTCCCCATGCTCCACGATGCAGGTCCTTTCATTATCCCTCCCTTTCTGAGAAAAGATTTGATGGATGATTTCACATAAACATTTGCTCTCCTAAGGGTTTCATGTGTAACAGGGAGATGGCATACTCAGCCTAGGGAAGGAATCTCCAAAGGCAGGATGTCTGGCATGTGACTTCTGAATGTAGAGACATTTGGGAATGGCAGTGGGAAGCAAGTTATCTGGTGCCTGGAAAACAAACCATGTCAATCACCTCATTTCAGTGAAGCCCACTAAGACCTAGAGAATGGAGGATTGAGAAGACCTCCCCTGAGTATCAGAAAACTGAAACTGGGACTTCCCTGGTGGTGCAGTGGTTAAGAATCCGCCTGCCAATGCAGAGGACACACGTTTGATCCCTGATCTGGGAAGATCCCACATGCCACAGAGCAACTAAGCCCATGCACCACAATTACTGAACCTGCACTCTAGAGTCCGCAAGCCACAACTACTGAGCCCATGTGCCACAACTATTGAAGCCTGCACATAGAGCCAGTACTCCACAACAAAAGATGCCACCACAATGAGAAGCCCGAGCACCACAATGAAGAGTAGCCCCTGCTCTCTGCAACTAGAGAAGGCCAAGGCGCAGCAACAAAGACCCAACACAGCCAATAAATAAATAAATTTATTTTAAAAAAGAATGAAAGAGAAAGAAAGGAAGGAAGGAAAGAAGGAAGAAAGGAAGGAAAGAAAGAAGAAAGAAAGAAAAAGAAAGAAAGAAAGAAAGAAAGAAAGAAAGAAAGAAAGAAAGAAAGAAAGAAAGGAAGGAAGGAAGGAAGGAAGGAAGAAAGAAAGAAAGAAAGAAAGAATAAAGAAAAAGAAAGAGAGAAAGAAAGAAAGAGAGAAAGAGAGAAAGAGAGAAAGAAAGAAAGAAAGAAAGAAAGGAAGAAAGAAAGAAAGAAAGAAAGAATAAAGAAAAAGAAAGAGAGAAAGAAAGAAAGAGAGAAAGAGAGAAAGAAAGAAAGAAAGAAAGAAAGAAAGAAAGAAAGAAAGAAAGAAAGAAAGAAAGAAAGAAAGAAAGAAAGAAAGAAAGAGAAAGGGAAAGAAAGAAAAAGGGAAAGAAAGAAAGGAAATTGAAACTGAAAGGAACGCTAGTTGAACTGAAAGGAACGCTAGTTGAGCCCAGACGCCTCTTACTCAAACTAGAAATCAAGCACAAAGATTCAGATGAGAACTGCTGGGAACTCCCAACCCTCAACCTGGAACGGACATTTCTAAATGTTGAGACAAGAGGAGAGAGCATCTCTTATTGTAATTGCTCTAACCAGCATCAGTGTTCTAGAAACTCTTCCAAAAAGCAGATAAGCATCCTACTGTGATTTCCCCTGTAGGGGCTTCCTCCCACTCACTGGCCCTGCAACTCATGCACGAGTCTTGCCTTAGATTGCTGGGCCAGGGCTTCCTCAGCCCCTGTGTTCTCCAGATCTCAGAAGGCAAGCTGGGAGTCACAAGTCAGTCTGGAAGTTAGTTGCAAATGTTGCAATATTGACCACTAGAGAAAGATATCTACCAGTAAAATCGTGTGACAACTATTCTGGCCCCTAATTTCCGCCTCTTAAAAAAAAAGGATTATACTAAATTTCCAAGTCCTTTATTCTTCTAAGACTATATCATTCTAAGCGCTTATATCCTATTTTCTTTTTTTCTAAAACCCAAGATTAAGTTTCCAATTTGTGGTAATATAGCCACACCCTAGAACTTTTTCTGAAATTGTACTTGTTTCCAGCCTGGCCAGTTTAGCCCTTCATTTGATGTGTGCTTCTTCTGAGTTAGTTTTGTCTTCCCAGTAAATTCCTTGAGGGCAGGGCTCCGAGGAGACCACGTCATTCTTCTCTGCATGGCCACCTCAATGCTGAAAACACTGTTCACCTATAATACGTGCCCAGGAAATAGGAAAACTAACTGGGCGGGCTGGCTGGTCTCAGCATCACTTCCTGGGCAAAACCTAAGCTTTGCAAACAAGCTGGCCTGGGGTGAATCCTGTTCTCAGATCCCTCACTTGTCAATGGAGATGCTTGTTTAATGAGTTTTAAGTGAGATTATACACAGCGTTTATTACAACACCGAGCACAGAACAAGAGCTCAGGTAACATCAGCTCTTATCAGTTTTGTTGCCATTGTGAGAATTTCTTTTTCTCTCCTTGAAGAACAGAGTTTAAGACCATAATCCCCACAAGGAGAAAAACAGTTGGTGTCAAATCTGCCTCTGGCCGTTGGGAGTCTCTGGGAGGCATCTTGCACAAACTCCCTCCTTGGTATGGGTTTCGACCTCGGAGCTGCAGCCTGAGCTCCATCAGCCTAAGAAAAGTTTGGCTTGCTGCCTTAAACTTATTGGCACAATAAGAGATAATGATTTCCCTGTACACACTCCCTCAGAGCAGTTATTGTTTAAGTATTTCCCTTATTCCTCCTTTACCGGAAAACAATACCTTATAGAAATCAGCTGAGGAAGACACTAATAGAAACTTCAAAAGTGCAGCTTTCTCACTGCCCTGACTTGGCAAGGAAGCCTGTTTGGAGCAGTTTGCCTCAGACCCAGGAACAGAATGTGACAAAAATGAGTCCCTGGGGACTGATGTGGGCACCAAACACTTGGCAGCTTTGGGGCCATGAGGGCCAGCGATAAGAGATTGGTTTCCTCAATTGATGTCCCATTTGGACCGTCTGCCAGCCCCAGAAGGTCATAGCCATGCTATGAAAATAAGATTGTTTTTTTCTCTTTTCCACTCACCCTTCTTGCCTTCCACGATATTTCTTCTCTGTCCCTTGGGAAATCTCTGTCTTTGTGGGGTCTGTCCTCTGCTCTTCTTTCGTGGGCATACCAAGGCAAAGACCTATTTAATTTTCAGAAACGGTGTCTGTCAATAAATTGCTTTTGCTCTGTCTTGGAGGGGGCGATGCCACCGTTCTCCCTGAGCGGACATTCCTTATGTACAGGAAGCATTTCTCATTATCTGTCTTGACCTCTTGTGCAATCTTCTTTTCATCCTCTCCTTGGGCTTTTCTTATCGTGATTTGCACTCCCTCACCCTCATTCTGTAATAGGCAGCATCCTTCTTAGCACCTGGCGTTGTATCCCTTGTATATGTCTTCTGTTACAACCTTGCTTGTTTCCCCTCATCATCCACCAGAGCCTTTTCAATTGGGAACGCTGTCCTT
This sequence comes from Hippopotamus amphibius kiboko, assembly GCF_030028045.1. NCBI lineage: Eukaryota > Metazoa > Chordata > Mammalia > Artiodactyla > Hippopotamidae > Hippopotamus > Hippopotamus amphibius. The sequence goes on along the minus strand of NC_080188.1, from coordinate 162,167,498 downwards.
GCGCTGTGCTCACCAAACCCAGCACTTCAGCTAGTTTGCTTCTAAACCCTCCAAGCTTATCTTGTAAGGAGATCAGGCATGAGAAATTGATGGGCTCTATTCCTCCACTGCATGGGCAGTTATTGAGCACCTCCTATGTGCCAGTGCTCTTCTACATAAACAAGACAGATACCCTCCCTGTCCTCGTGCGGCTTACAATTAAGGGAAAGGGAAAGAGACAAGTAAGCAGACGATGCTGGGTGATGAGCCCAAAGAGCCCAGACCATCACAACAAACTCACAGGGCTCTGTGGGTATTTGAAGGCTTCGAGGGTCACACAGCACTACCTCCCGTCTCCTCCATCTGCCAGATACAACACGCACTACGGGCTTGAGGTGGCATCTGTTTCCGCATTAGATCACACTGCATTCCTTTCAAGGATATATCTAGAAACCTGGCTTTTCAGCATTTGCTGTGATAAAAGAGACACTTGTGTAAAAATCAATGAAGTGCCTAATCTCATCATGAAGTTTGAGAGGGTGGATACTGTCCAGTAGCTCTGTACATCCCATGAGTAGGTAATTGCGGTTATTTAAGAATGAATTTTAAATACTATATTTCCTTCTATTGGTGAGAGTTATTTTTCAAACAGTTACTAAGTCATTAGGGTATAAAGGCTTACACTACATTGTTCAGATCTAACTACTTAATCAGAATAATTGCTAGGGATTTCTCTTGGCTTCAAAGCTTATGAAAGCTGGGGAATCTCTGATCTAAGCAGAGAGCTAAAGGATGAGGATTTGCTAGGCTAAGAGGAAAGACTATTCCAGGCCAAGTAACACAGTATCCAAGGCCCAGATATGAGAGAGAACAGGGACAATGGGGGGACTGTAAGTTGTCTAGTATGTCCAGGATTCCCGCTCCCCGCCCCCTGCCCCCAGGAAGCTACCCCTTCCACCCAGCCACTGCGACCCCCACGCCTACTCACTCACGCATTTGCACTCCCCTCCCCTTCCCAAGCGCCCACCCTCTCCCCTCCTTCCAAGGCCTGAGATCACACCCCGAGCAGGGAAAATCAAGACCTAGAGCTGTGACAAGCCTCCTGGAGCGGGGCCAGGCAGATGGTCGCCTCAGGAGTGTCGGGTAGCAGGCAAGAGTGGGGGTGTCGGCAGCCCACATGGCAGGCCTGGCAGCAGGTGACAGAGAGCCAGCCAGGGAGACACTGGATTTCAGAGACAGGACTCCAGTCCCTGGAAGGAACTGAGGCCCCAAGCAGGAAACCAAGCAGGGACACAGTTCCCAGAAATGGGGCACAGGGTGGAGGTTCAATGGCAAAGAACAAAGCAGGAGCCCAGTTACAAGAATAGGCACCAGAGCTGAGAGTGACCAGCTGGGAGGAAGTGGTCTATTTATAACAGGGGGAAATCAGAAACAACTTTAATGTGCAAAAGTAGGGGATTCTTTTAAAAAATGATGGCAGAACTATACTGTGGAATAATGTAGGAGTGAAAAAACCATGTTGTATAAAACCACGCGGAAATAGGGGAACATTTCTTAAATCATGTACGCTGTTAAGCTGGGGCATTAAGTTGCACCCTAGCTTGTAAAATAAAATGTCTATCTGGTGTATACAATCAGAAACAGCAGAGAGAAAAGAAGGAATTGAACAATGGCTAGAAGAAGGTATAACCAAATATTATCTAAGCGGACAGAGTGTATCTGATTTTAGTTTTTCTTTCTTCTATTTTTCTATATTTTCCAAATTTTCTAAAGTTGAAAAAAAAACCTATCATCTTGGTTTCTTTAATAAAAATAAAAACAAAACCAAAAGCTACTTGGAGCCATAATCTTTCCCAAAGCAGACCAAAGCTACAGGAGAAGTGGATCTCTCCAAATTGTTGGTTCGCCATACAAACATGGAAAACCAACAATTAGAAGGTAGGAGAGGAGGCTACCCGGATGTTTGATAAAACACCAGGGCAAGCTTGGAATTAGGAAGAATAAAGAAGCTAATTTCTTCGCCATAAAGTAGGAAGAAATAATAATATTGGCCCTACTGGGTTATTGTCAGGCTTAAATGAGATTAATCTTCCCGACATTGCTTTGTCAGCTACAAAGTGCCATGCATGTAGCTAATTCACATTACTAACTGCTAGCTGAAGGGTCTGCTAACACAAGGTAAGTTTCTACAGCTTATCAGAGATCTCACAGGGTCGATTAAACACATCATCTCTGCAGTTACCTCTCTGAACTTGCTTCTTTGTCTCTTAGAGACAGACGGCATGGCTCTGATCTCCATGGGGAATATGCAAATGAGTGTCTCTTCTGTCTCCATTAGGGAAATTCCACAAAATAAAGTCCCAAGACGATGAGGCTACAAGGGAGCTCGAGAGAAACTAATGACAAAAGTCCTTGGTCATGTTTGCTTGGCATCCAATATTTCTAGCGAAGATAACAATACATCTCTACTTTCCAGTGATCCTAATCTTGATCAGAGCCTCAGGTCATGACCTGGGAAATACAAAGCCTCAGAAGATTAATTGAAAAAATTAGGTCCAAACTAAGCTCTTCTTTCAGAGATCCTAAGAAGCCCCAAAGAAGGCCATCAAATATTCTCTCATCGAATTCAGAGGTTTCATGTTGAAAGATGAATGAATTAATAGAGGAACGAATAAATGATGAGTGAAGGAAGACAGGAAGTTTTATTTGGAGGAATGAGGATTATTCTCTAGTCCCTCGGGAACTAAAAAAATTAAAAAGATCTGCCAGTTTACCGAAGAACTGTAGAGACTGGACAGAATCCAATATGAGGGCTTGAAGTTCTGAGAATACTTTCAAAGAAAACCATTAAATTCTGAGAAACCATTAAGCTTCCCAGCCAAGGAACTCCACCCTCAGAGAGCCACATGAGGTTCTGAATAAAGCTGTCACTAACCCAATAGACTAGAGTCTCTGCTCCATCCTCCCTCCTCCCTTTCTTTCTCTAAAGACCCCCAACACCAGCCACTTTCCTCAAACTGCTGCTCGTCCGATTTTGACTCTCTCCTAAGCCAGCCTCCCACCCAACCTCTTTCTGTTCCTGCTTCTACTACACATTCAGTCACTGCCTGACCCAGGGCATCCCACGCTGACAGCTCAGAGCCCAGTCCTGATGCCCCAGCCCCAGCCCCAGGCCAGGCGTGGGGGCTGCGCAAGCTCGACAGCTCCTGCACCTGGATGGAGGGGGGCTTCCTTCTCTATCCTGACTCCTAAGTTCTGAGGAGTCAAGGCCCTGGGACCCGTGGCCGCCTTCTTAGTCCTTGACTATCTGAGACCTTCTCATGTGTCTTAAGGACTTTTTAAAAAAAATACTCACATCAAATAGAAATATGAGCCACCGCCTTGAACTTAATTCACGGGAGCTGAATCAGAGTTTTGTTTTGGAAAAAGAAAATCAACTCATTTTGTGGAATTTTCCACCTGTTTCTGAAAACCCTGAATCTGGCCCCATGCCAGGGTGTGAGGGATCAGGAGGTATCCGTCTTCTCTCACTGCTTCTTTGTTCTTGCCTTGTAATTTCCTTCCATCTCGTAAAGCAGTGCTTCACCTGGAGTGCTTCACAGGCAAGGCACGCTGCCTCATCCTCGCTCCCAGCCGGGGAGGCCGTGAATCTTTCCCTGGCTTCCCACAAAATCAGCCAATAGGTGGGGCCGTAGGATGCCTTCCCCCTTATTCGTTCATTTATTTGTTCATTCACTTAACAAACATTACCGAGTAAATAGTACATGCCAGCCATTACATCAACATTTAAGACAATCTCATCAAGGAAAATGCTCTTACCAAAAATATATGTACTATGATCATTTATTTTAAAAGCATAAGAAATTCAAATCAAAATTCTGGTGAGCATCTTGCTAGTGGAGAGCAGTCGGTGTGGTGGGGATTGAGGAATGGTTCCCAGTGACGTTAGGTGGGAATGAATAGGGGAATGTTCTTGCTTTGCTACCTCCTAAAACAGGCACCTCTCTCATCACTTTGGGCTTCATAGGGAAGAAAGGAAAGGCAACGAGGAGATTCAAGGGGCCAAGGAAATGAGTTAGAAAGGATTCAAGTGCCCTCTACCATAACCACAAGTTATTTTCCCAGAAAATAATCACCAAAATGATAACAATAGCTTATGCCCCTGTGTCTGTTTAAAAGGTGATTTTCAACAAAGACGAAGCGGGTGGAGAGGGACCTGCTGGATGCCTCCATGTGCTGAGCTTTCTGCCCCATATGGAAAGGAGCTTCTGAGATGTGGCTGAGCATCCTTCATCCACACGGCTGTTATCCCAAGGACCTACACCGGTCCAGGGCTTCCCAGACTCCACTGTAAAAGAGGGGGAAATGGGGAAGAAGAAGTAGACAGTTCTGATCCATTTCGTGAGTCACAGCTGCTTTCTCTACTATGCCCTTCAAGTCCACGTTTGAGTCAAGAAACTCCACAATTGGTACAAATGACAGATTTGAGGAAAAAAGTAATAATGCAAAACCGCCAGCTAGAACAGATTTCCCTGTGATTGAAGATGGCAATAATAAGACAAAAGACAGATTTTTGCCTTCAAGAAACTCTCTCTTCATTGAAGCCAAAGCAACACAAAATTCAAGGCAAACATTCCATTATTTTCTCCCCACTGTTTGGAAATATGGAAAAAGAAAATCTTGCCATGATTTTTTTTTCCCCTAGTTCTACCAGAAGTGACACTTTTTTTTTCTCCAGCGTTAGCAAATGACAGAGTATGATTCTTCTGGTGCTTGGAACGGAGGACAGACCCAGCAAAGAAAAGAGTCTGGATGGGAGACAGTCTGCAGGAAATTGTAAAGCTGCTAAGAAAACAGAGGCCCCCTCAACAGGCTGTCTTTACAACATTAGTCTTTTTGAGTATGATGAAAATATTATCTGCCTTATTGATCACCAGCTCCCTAAATAGAACAGAGTTGTTTATCACAAATGCAACCAGCAAACATAAATGTGCAAAACAACAACACGCTACCCTCATATCCTGGCTCTGTATCCACTGCCAAATATCAAGCAGGGCAGATGAAACACCATGCATTTTGTTCATACAGAATTTGGGGAATCACAAGAATCTAAAAATGTCACAAGATTCTAAATGTAAGATGTAGTCTGTTTTGAAGGACTGAAACACAGAGTCCCCAAATTAGTTTTTTCCAGGAGAGATCTGATTTTTTTTCTAATCTTTTAGCTTCCCTAACTGCTAAAGGTGAATGGGGACATTGGGGATCATTTATCCCAATCCACCCATTTTATAGGTAGGACAACTGAGGGCCCAAAGAAAGGAAGGGACTTTCCCAAGGTCACATAGATAGCCAGTTACAGAGTTGGGAATAGAATTTAGATCTAACTCTAGATGACTCAGTTCCCTGGTTAGGTGAATTAAAAGCCAGTTCAATTTTGGGGCGGCTTTGCACAAACAAAAGTTCTATTTGCTAATACGAGATTGTGTATCCTTTAAGCTAGCTGGTGACATACGTGCTATTGGATTGTATGACTTCCTGAGCTCCTTCTCCCTCCTCCCCATCCATGTCTAGGGTCATAACAATATCCGTAGCTCTGAAGGACAAAGATACACATCCTCATGGATATTCTCCTGTCACAGGTAAGATTGTGTTTCCAGAAAGTTTTTTTTTTTCATGCATCTTGGGACAAGCTATCTCTCCATGCCACTAAAAAAAAAAAACAAAAAAACCTTGAGATTGAAAAGTGACTTCTTAAAGCTTAACATCCTCTTAGAATTGGGCTTATCGTCATCACATATCAGCCCATCTACGTACCTACCAGGGCAGGCATTCAGTGCCTCTTTAAATGCTCCCTAGGTTCACCAGACCCTGGTTCTGACCCTGTCCTTTAGTTTTCACATTGTTTATTTTCTACATTGTTCTATGTGTATATTTCCTAATTAACAGCAAAATAATTGGGTCCTTCGGTCCAAGCAGCTCTGGCTTCTCCCTATTGAGCAGGTTTAGATGAAACAGACCCGTGAGCTTTGAAAGCGTATAGAAGTCAGAGCTGCCTCTGTCATCCAGTGCTGGTCCCAAACTGCTGCTGACCCTCTTAGTGACTTACTCATGCATCCTCCCTGTTCTTTGGTTTCTTCCTATCTCATCTAAAATGGACTGTCCAGCTAAACTAGGCATGTATTTACCCTTCTCTTCTCAAATCCCCTCCTCATGGTTTCTACAACATTCTTCTCTGGGTCTTCCTGCCCAGCCTGTCTCCATCTTCTTCTCTGAACCTTCTTCCTCTTGATACCCTGAAAGATTTCTTCTCCCAGCTGTGACCTTGGCCCTGCTTCTCTCACTCCTATGCTAGCTGACGAGGCCCAAATGTGTGTCATACCTGAGCACCAACCTGCATCTCTTCATGTCTTTTGAAGAATATCACTTGGATATTCAAATATCAGTTTTACATTTTCTTTTTTTCTTTTGTCTCTGAATATGTCAAATTCATTTTTTAGGAAATTCTTGGTTGGGATGTAGCTCACTGAATTCTTTCTTTTCCACTTTTTTTTTTAATTGAAGTATAGTTGATATACAATGTTGTGTTAGTTTCAGGTGTGCAGAAAAGTGATTCATATATATATTCTTATTCAGATTCTTTTACGTTATAGGTTATTACAAGATACTGAATATACAGTAGGTCCTTGTTTGTTTTATATATAGTAGTGTGTATATGTTAATTCCAAAATCCTAATTTATCCCTTCCCTATCCTACATTTTCTTAACTAGAAGAAAATATAGGTGAATATTTATCTGTTTTCTAAATCTATAAATGGGAAAGAACTTTCTAAACCTAAAAGCAAGGGAAGAAACCACAAAGGAAAGTAGATTTAATCATAAAGATATGTAAACGTCTGAGTGTTAAAGAAAAAACCCAACATGTTTGCATTCGCCTGTTCGGATATGCCATCCTCTGTGGCTCTCAGTCTGTGCAGCCTCTAGTTTTTGAACTGTCTGTTCTGACACGGGCTTTGGCTCCACTTGGAGCAATGTCCTTACCCAGCCGCCATCACTGCGCCCTGTACACGTGGCCACCCTGACCGACAAGGACAAGGTAGCAAATTTAACATTCAACATCCTCCTTGGTAATTCTTTCACTGTTTCATTCAATGTGCATCTCAACATTTGACTTCACAGGAGCAAAAACTGTGTCTTCATCTTGTGGCATGGTGAGAGATTTGAGAAAGATTTACTAAATGATTGACAGAACAAGAAAATAACAATTATGAGGCCAAGCGAGAGGAAAATAATTTAAGGATTTGAAATCATCAAAAGTAAGGCTTTATGATCAGCTATCGATTTTCAATGCTAATGATTAGCCAAAATAATGTAAAAGATCAAACCCTGAGTGATGGAAAAGCCCACCATCTGAGCAGCAGGGTGTTCTCACCCAAGGGCCCCCTTCAGGACAAAAGGGACATGCGTTGATACAGTGCACAGGGAAAAGCTGATCCTTCGTTCCGTCATTCCATTGTAGCCAAAACTACATAAACCAGTTCTTCCAGTGGCTGGTTTTACTCTGCTCTCTTCCCCCATTGGACGTCATTTACAAGACTGGTGGAGAAAGCCCTTCAAAGACGGCAAGACGACCACCTCTCGCTGGACTACAGGAACACAGAAACACGTGTAGCCATCGAGCCACCAGACAGGAAGGCCCCTCCCACACTGACTCCCATCAGCCCATGGGGTAGCTCCTGAGCTGTCACCAAGAGCAGGACTGAGGAGGGACAGAAAGCCCATTACTCCTTTTTTACGAAACTGCCCTAAGCCTCTCCATCCCCTCCTCAACGCTTACCCGCATCGTCAAGGCTTTCCAGTTTACTTCGCAGTATCGTCTTCTTCCTTCTGATCAAGCCAGCCTTTGCCAATTCCTACCATTTCCATAACTCAGACAGTCTTAAACTACCTGGCATTTATAATTAGCTTACCTCCTACAATCATTTTTCCATGTCCTTTTCTCTCTACACATCTGCCTTACTTTCCAGTATTTAAAATACAACAAAATAAAACAAGAAAGGAAAAAACCTTCCATAAAATACAGCCTGGGGGGAACTGGGCATTTTACCATGGCATTCAGGAATCACCATAAAATGTGGAAGCTCCCACTAGGCTACAGCACACACAGTTTGAGATGTTATTTTATTTTATTTTTATTGAAGTGTAGTTGATTTACAATATTGTGTTAGTTTCAGGTGTACAGCAAAGTGATTCGGTTATACATATATAAATGTATATATCTGTATTCTCTTTTTTCAATTCTTTTCCTTTATAGTTTATTACAGGATAGTGACTATAGTTCCCTGTACTATACAGCAAATTTTTGTTGTTTACCTGTTTTGTATACAGTAGTGTGCATGTGTTAATCCCTTACCCCCAACTTATCCCGTTCTCCCTCACTCCCAGTTTCAGATGTTATTAGGTTAAAAATCTATGAAATTACCATTTTGGCAGATTGAAAGTGGTTGAATATTGAGACTGTCCCATGGTTCAATGTCATATTATAAGCACTCTGTTCAAATTTGACTTCCCTATGACTCCTAAGTTTACCTTTGTGCGTGTCCCACAAAAAAAGTCAGCAGAATTGTTGCATCGTGTCCTGAGCAAGGCACCAATTGAAGGGCTGGCAGGATAAAGCCATCGGCTTCTAAAAGCAGCTGAGGAGAGTGTTGGGGGACTGATGGTCTGTGTCCTGGCCATTTGTGGTCAGGAAAGGGACACCTGTGTGCCTGTCTGCTCCTTTCTCCTGCCTGCCCTTTGCAGAGGAAACGCAGCTGTAATGTCCTCTCACCACAACAATGAGGAGAAATGGGCAAGAGGCTGTTTCATCACCTTTTCCTCTGCCCTGATGCCCCGCTGGGGACTGGAGAGCAAGCATCCACTGTGTTTTGGAAGCTGCAAGAGGAAGTCACTGTCATTAACCCAACTTGGGTCATTCCTTCCGGGGTACAATGGTTGGAGGTGGAAACGTTAGCAGGAAAGCCAGAGGAGTTCTTTGACCCACGAGCTCGTGTCTAGGTCTTTGGGTGAGGTCGCAGGCGTCCACTTGTGTCACTGTTTATGATACAGATCACAGTGGAGTTTTACCCTGAAAGTAAAGGCGAAAAAGAGGAAGAGTCTGGAGCTGGTGTTGGTGGTGTCATCATAGCCCCAGAACACAGTCCAATTTTGTTTTCATAAACAGGAAATGTCTCTTTTCACAGCTTAAGATGAAATATAAAGAAGCATTGTTCTGGAATGACTCTCTTCCCTCTTCTAGTTGATGTTTCTAATGGATTACCCCACCACCCAAAAGCCAAGAGGGCCAAGACTTTTCAACAAAATCTAGCCCTGGGCCACTTCTCCAAGCAGAATGGGCTTCACTTTGACATCTTCCCTATCCTCACTCACTTCTGTGCCAGCACTTCTCTGCCTTCCAGCATCTTGTCCCTGGTCCTGCCTGGTCCTTCCTACCAGGAGTAATGCATCCCATTTGGTCATCTGTGCCAGGGTCCATGCCTTAATGGGTCTGCATGTTGCACTGAGGATAAAAAGTACATGTATCTGGGGACTTCCCTGGTGGTGCAGTGGTTAAGAATCTGCCTGCCATGCAGAGGACATGGGTTTGATCCCTGGGCCAGGAAGATCCCACATTCCACAGAGCAACTAAGCCTGTGCGCCACAACTACTGAGCCTGCGCTCCAGAGGCCTCGAACCACAACTATTGAGCCCACGTGCTGCAACTACTGAAGTCTGAGGGCCTAGAGCCTGTGCTCCGCAACAAGAGAAGTGACCGCACTGAGAAGCCTGAGCACTGCAGTGAAGAATAGCCTCCCCTCACCATAACCAGAGAAAGCCTGTGTGCAGCAGCAAAGACCCAATGCAGCCAATAAATAAATAAATAAAGTATTTTTTTTAAAGTACATGTACCTGTATATGGAGAGTACTTAGAACCACACTGTATAAATAAGCTTTCTATAAATGTTAACCAGTAGTAATGTAGGAGGTGGTAATTAATTATTGCTATGGAGACTGGGGTGGTATGAGCAGTCACTACTTGAGGACTTTGATTAAAAGTCAACTCTAAATTACCGAATGGGAGATTACAGGAGCACTTCACCTTAGCTCTCTAAAGCAGCGCTGTCAAACATAAATGCAGTTGGAGTCATATGCAATGTTAAATTTTCTAGTAATCATATTTTTAAAGTAAAAAATAAAAAAGATGAAATTAATAACATTTTATTTCATCCATGAATCAAAAATATTCTCACTTCAACACGTAATCGATCTAAAAGTGTTCATGACATATTTTACTTTTTTCAATGCCACGTCTTGGAAATCTGGTGTATAGTTTACACATACAGCATACCTCAGTTTGGAGGCTAGATTTTCAATGATTAAAGTCAAATATAATCCTACCAAAGCACTGAAGCTTGGTTTAATGAGAAAAAAAAAGGACCTTTGTTGCTTCAAGTTTTAAATTTGAATTTAAAGTAATTAAATTTCAAATCCAATTCCTTAGTTACGTGTCAAGTGCTCAATAGACACAGGTGGCTAGTGGCCAATTTATTGGACTGGGTAGGTCTGAACTGCCCACCAACTTCCCCTGATGCCCTCATACCTCCCTCCAGGCTCGCTCACACCCTGGCCCTGCCTCACTCCCCTTACTCCCCTTACTCCCCTGCACTAGTTCCTGCCTACCCTGAGCCTTTGCTCACATCTTTCTCTTTACCTGGAATGCCTTCCCCTCCTCTAATCCAAATGCCTCCTGCAATTCCAAACTCACCTCCACCATGAAGCCTTTCCCAGCAGCTTCCTCTTAGAACTTATCAGCATTCCCTCCAACCTGGTGTGCTCTAAGCTCTGTTACATGCAATCTGAACACATTTGCATCTATTTGCTAACTGTGTGTGTGTGTGTGTGTGTGTGTGTGTGTGTGTGTGTGTGTATGTGTGTGTGTGTGTTTTATTGGCATATAGTTGCTTTACAATGTTGTGTTAGTTTCTGCAGTACAACAAAGTGAATCAGTTATATGCATACATATATCCTCTCTCTCTTGGACCTCCCCCCCAACCAAATCCCCCATCCTATCCATCTAGGTCATCACAGAGCACCAAGTTGAGTTCCCTGTGCTATACAGCAGGTTCCCACTAGCTATCTACTTTACACATGGTATATATGTCAATCCTAATCTCCCAATTCGTCCCACCCACCCATCCCCAACTGTGCACCCACATGTCCGTTCTCTACATCTGCGTCTCTATTCCTGCCCTGTGAGTAGGTACATCTATACCATTTTTCTAAATTCCACATATATGCGTTAATATGCGATATTTATTTTTCTCTTTCTGACTTACTTCACTCTGTATGACAGACTCTAGGTCCATCCACATCTCTACGAATGACCCAATTTCATTCCTTTTTATGGCCGAGTAATATTCCATTGTATATATCTACCACATCTTCTTTATCCATTCATCCGTTGATGGACATTTAGGTTGTTTCCATGTCCTGGCTATTGTAAATAGTGCAGCAATGAACATTGGGATACTGTGTCTTTTTGAATTATGGTTTTCTCAGGGTATGTGCCCAGTAGTGGGATTGCTGGGTCATATGGTAGTTCTATGTTTAGTTTTTTAGTGAATGTCCATACTCTTCTCCATAGTGGCTGTACCAATTTACATTCCCACCAACAGTGCAAGGGGGTTCCCTTTTCTCCACACTCTATCCAGTATTTATTGTTTATAGATTTTTTGTTGATGGCCATTCTGACCAGTGTGCTGTGATACCTCATTGTAGTTTTGATTTGTATTTCTCTAATAATTAGTGATGTTGAGCATCTTTTTATGTGCCTCTTGGCCATCTGTATGTCTTCCTTGGAGAAATATCTATTTAGGTCTCCCGCCCATTTTTTGATTGGGTTGTTTGTTCTTTTGACATTGAGCTGCATGAACTGTTTATATATTTTGGAGATTAATCCTTTGTCAGTTGCTTCATTTGCACATATTTTCACCCATTTTGAGGACTGTCTTCTCATCTTGTTTAAGGTTTGCTTTACTGTGCAAAAGATTTTAAGTTTGTGTATGAGTGCTCACACGAGCATTCCATGTTTCCAACTTGACTATAAACCTTTCAGGAAAACATCCTTGGCATTACAAACCATTTTCCTCTCATCTGGGCTATCACAGTAGCCTCCTAACTGGTCTCCCTGCTTCCTCCCCTGACCCACTTGAAAATCCACCCTCCACACAGCAGCCAGAGTGATCCTGTTGGAAACATAAATGATCATATATCTCTCAAGCTAAAAGCCTTCTGGTGACTTACTGCTCTTCTTAAAATGAAATGCACATTTCTCAGCCTGACCTCTACCGCCTTACTGGGGTTGACAGTGGTCTGCCTCTGTGACTTCATTGCCTCTCCCACAACCGTGCCCAGCCATCCAACTACACTGTCCATCCTTCTGCTGCTTGAGCACCTCAAGTTCATGTCCACCTCAGGCCAGTGCCCTTGTCGGACCCCCTGTCTTTTGTGCTTGCCCTAGCCCCAGATCATGCCCAGTTGATTTCCTCTTATCATAGGTGAGGTCTTGCCTGACATCCCATTAGTCTCCACTCCCACGCCTAAACCTCAGTCTTACACTCTTTCACAGCGCTCTGATTTTCTTCATCTGTTCTTACAACTTTGTTGATCTTTTCTTAAAACTATTTGAAATCATTGTTCGTTAATTGACTGGCTTGTTTAATGTCTGCCTCTCCACTAGAATGTAAGCAGGGAGCTTACCTATTCTGTTCACTACTGTACCTTAGGGCCCAGAGGCTCAGCAAAATGGAAATCTTCAATTAATATTTCAAATTAATGAATGGATATAAAATCCCATGTAACTCCTACAGTTGGTAAAACCCAATGATATATTGAGGGCTAAATCAATATCACAAGTCACAAAGCAGATAAAACAGTGGTTGCAAACTCAAGTCCCTACAGAGACTTGGCAGTAGTATATGAATAAGGCACAGGAGGGAGGGGTGGGGACTGTGGCCAATTGGAGAGTGCTGGTTCCATTTAGAAGAGGCAAAATCACCCAGCTCAAATCATCACTGCCATCAGAATGCAGGCCTTGTGTTAACTAAACCTCTGATTTTTCAAGAAAAACTAGACATTTCAATCTTTTAAATAAAATGTTCTAATTACTAAAATTATAAAGACAAAATAAATTAATCAATAAGACCTCTGGATTTATTTAGCCTACCAGTTTGCAACTCTGAATTCTAATGCCTTCAGTTTAATTTTTATTTCTTCTTCAATTTCAGTTGAACCTTTGACAAAAAACAACCTGAGACCCATAATTTTCTCTCATTTTTATTTTTTACATTCCTCTTCTAGTGCTTCCTTCAGCTCAGTAGCTCAGAAGTCATTGGGGTTTTTGAGTACCAAATCCAATGCCTTTTTTTTTTTAAGTGTACAACTCAGTCTTTTGTTGTTGTTGTTGTTGTTACAATTTAGCTTAATTTTAATAAAATGTTTCCCAAGCATTATTTTGACCAGGTACCCAGGTTTAAGTTATGAACATCGACAGTGTCCATTTATATAACCACTCTTGAAGTTGTTAAAGTCTTAACCATTTTCTAATAATTAGCCTATTTTCTACACTGCTTATTCACATATGTCCATTAACAAATGGAATGTTGTCTGTTACATTTATTGGTTTGTGAGTGTTTTCTGGAAACTGCAGTGTCTGTGAAGACCGATTTCCATGCTGGCACTGCATGCATCCAAATAGTGATGCACAGAGGCACAGAATTAGAGCAACGAGAGCATATTCAAACACTAGCATGCCCCATCCCCCCTTTTATTGCTTGTTTTGCTTAGTACTTCTTAAAACAAAAATAAGAATCTCAAATCCAACGTTCAACTGCCAAAGAAATAACAACAGCAGGGCACATACTTAGGGATCGAATGAAATTTTAAGCACTAGCTGGCGCAAAACAGTAGACATTGGTTTATGTATATTTTGACCTTATTATCTAAAACTCAACAAGGGTCTTCCAAACAAATTGTAAACTCATACCAACACAAATTCAGGTTCAAGCATACACATGGAATAACAGTGTGTTCTTTGGGATTTTAAGTGAGTACAAACTCTGACTGTCCAAATTTGAATTCAGGTCTTGGGGAAGTGAAAAGCTTGTTTGTACTAAGCAACTGTGCTACACTTCTACTGCAGTAATCATTTGGGATGATTATAATCTAGCCTATCCTTGGTTTCATCCAGTAAAATGCAGAGGGTACAAACAGGAAAGCATGCCAGCCAGTTAAGTGTTCAACAATACATGATTTTTATTCTCTTGCTCTGAGAACATGTATCAAAAATATATATATTAAACCAAGGAAAATAATTGAAGATTTATGGGCCTCTTGTGCTTTAAAAAGGGGGAAAAAAGTAGCCACTAATTTGCTCAGATACAGCAGGCTTAGTGGTCCTGTATTTTGAAGATTTTAAGAATGTTTCTTAAGGTAAGAGGAAAGGGAAAACATTCACTACCCCTTTCCAGAATTTAAACAGAGGGCAGTAGACATTCTTTACACCCAAATAAAACTATGGCAGCAGTGCACATGTGACCAAGGTGAATGCAGAATGGAGATGTTCTAAACACAGCTAGGACTCTCAGCAAAGCTAATACACTAAAATCATATGATTACATTTTGAAAGAAAATGCACAAAAACCAAATAGGAATTTTGAGATTTTTCATTTGAAGGTAAATCTTAATGCTATTAAATTCACAAATATGCTAATTTAAATACCCAATTCTATTATCTAAAACACACATTGCAAACATACAAATATCTGTTCTCTCCACATGTCGGAGCCCATTCATTTCATAGTTTGGAAATGGGGAGAATAGATTTCCCTTAAACTGCAAGTCAGCAGGTGTTTCTTTACAGTTAACTTTAGCAAAATTCATACAAAATAATAATTAACAATGATCTTCTTTACTTGTTAACTCACAAGGAAACACCTTCAAAACTGCATTTTGTTAAAGTTTCTATACTAAAATGTAGAAAAACTGAACTACACAAATATTGAAAAGTTAAAAATTTCTTAATTTTTTATTCCTGGTACCACTACCACAATTTACAGGGCAATATACCTGATGTAATGAAAAGAAAAAGAAAAAGAAAAAGCTACAACAGATAAAAGACCTCAGGAATGTACATCTAATTGACACTACATTGCATTAATCAATAGCTGCACTTTTTGCAAACTGTGGCTATGACAGTCCTGAACAAGAAGGGTTTCCTGTTTAAGCTGCAGTAACTTTTCTGACTATGGATCATCGTTCCTCCTGTGGCAGATTTTTCCAGTTCCTCTAATGCATTTGGGATGACTGTCTCCAAGTAACCTGCAGCTTTCCTGACAACTCCTCGCTCTCTCTCCTGCTAAGAACTGTAGCCCTTTTCTTCTGAGTTTTTAGAACCTTCTGCTACCATATCCACCACTTCCACCACCAGATCCATAACCACCACCATACAGACTGCCCGAGCTTCTTCCACCAAAACTGCCCCCCTTCATGGGTCCATAATTTGATTGCTGTTGTCCACTATAATTTCCAAAATCATTATAGTTCCCACCACCACCATAGTTACCTCCAAAATTTCCTCCTTCATTGTAACCATCATATCCTCCACCACCACCACCATATCCACCACCTTGGTTTCCATATACTGGTCCACCACCACCATAGCCTCCTCTACTACTATAACCAGGTCCACCGCCATAGTTGCCACCATCACCTCCAAATCCATTATATCCACCATCACCTCCTCCATAACTACCTCTACTGCCACCACCTCCACCACCATAGCCTCCTCTCCCACCAAAGATTCCACCACGGCCAAAGTTACCTCTTCCACCTCCAAAGTTTCCTCCACGACCCATAGTTGCCAGATCCACCTCCATGACCTCTTTGTGATCCAGCAGATTGCATTTCTTGTTTAGAAAGGGCCTTTTTCACTTCACAATTATGCCCATTAATAGTGTGGTATTTCTGAACAACAATTTTATCAACTGTATCATGATCATCAAAAGTTACAAAAGCAAATCCTCTCTTTTTTCCACTCTGCCTGTCTTCCATAAGTTCTATGGTTTCAATCTTGCCATACTTTTCAAAGTAGTCTCTCAAATTATATTCTTCTGTATCTTCTTTAATACCACCAACAAAAATTTTCTTCACTGTTAGATGGGCACCAGGCTTTACAGAATCCTCTCTAGAAACAGCTCTCTTTGGTTCCACTACACGCCCATCAACCTTGTGTGGTCGAGCACACATTGCTGCATCCACCTCTTCAACACAAGAGTAAGTCACAAAACCAAAGCCCCTGGAACGTTTTGTTTGGGGGTCTCTCATCACCACACAATCTGTAAGTGTGCCCCATTTCTCAAAATGTTCTCTTAAGCTGTCATTTGTAGTTTCAAAGCTCAGACCACCAATAAACAGTTTTCTCAACTGTTCTGGTTCCTTTGGATCATGGCCCTCCTTCCCCCCGGCGGCGGCTGCGACGGCCGGAGTTGGGCTGGGGGCGACCGGGCGGCGGTTTTACCTCCATTTTGAGACCGGACTCGCCTCTTCCAACTCGAGTTCAATCTAGTCATTTTTAATATATTCAGATTTGTGCAACAATCAGTGACAATCAATTTTAGCATATTTTCGTCCCTCCATAAAGAAACTCTGTATCCATTAACAGTTACTCCTAATTTACCCCCAGCCCTTCTCCTCTTAATATTTTCAGGCAAACATGCATCTACTTTCTGTCTACTATATGTTTGCCTATCTAGATATTTCATGTAAATGGAATCATACAATATTTGTTTTTTTATGATTGGCTTCTTCCCTTTAGCACAAGGTTTTTGTTGTTGTTGTTGTTGTTGTTGTTTATTGGAACATAATTGCTTTACACTCTTGTACCAGTTTTTGAGGTACACCAAAGTCAATCAGCTGTATTTATACACATATCCCCATATTCCCTCCTTCCCTCGACTCCCCCCCACCCTCCCTGTCCCGGCCCTCTAAGGCATCATCCTTCATCGAGTTGATCTCCCTTTGTTATGCAGCAACTTCCCACGGGCTATCTATTTTACAGTTGGTAGTATATATATGTCTATGCTACTCTCTCACTTCGTCCCAGCTTCCTCTTCACCCCCCCACCCCACCCAACCTCATGTCCTCCAGTCCATTCTCTGCATCTGCATCCTTATTCTTGTCTTGTCACTGGGTTCATCAGTATCATTTTTTTTTTTAGATTCCGTATACATGAGTTAGCATGCAGTATTCGTTTTCCTCTTTCTGGCTTACTTCGCTCTGTATGACAGACTCTAGGTCTATCCACCTCATTACATATAGCTCCATCTCATTCCTTTGTATGGCTGAGTAATATTCCATTGTATATATATGCCACATCTTCTTATCCATTCATTTGTTGATGAGCATTTAGGTAGCTTCCATGTCCTGGCTATTGTAAATAGTGCTGCAATAAACATTATGGTAAATGTTTCTTTTTGGATTATGGTTTTCTCTGGGTATATGCCCAGGAGTGGGATTACTGGATCATATGGTAGTTCTATTTGTAGCTTTTTAAGGAACCTCCAAACTGCTTTCCATAGTGGCTGTACCAACTTACATTCCTACCAACAGTGCAGGAGAAGTCCCTTTGCTCCACACCCTCTCCAACATTTGTTGTTTCTAGATTTTTTAATGATGGCCATTCTGACCAGTGTGAAGTGATACCTCATTGTGGCTTTGACTTGCATTTCTCTGATGATTAGTGATGTTGAGCATCTTTTCATGTGTTTGTTGGCCTTCTGTATGTCTTCTTTGGAGAAATGTCTATTTGGGTCTTCTGCCCATTTGTGGTTTGGGTTATTTGCTTTTTTGGTATGAAGCTGCATGAGCTGCTTGTATATTTTGGAGATTAATCCTTTGTCTGTTGTTTAGTTGGCAACTATTTTTTTCCATTCTGAGGGTTGCCTTCTTGTCTTATTTATGGTTTCTTTTTCTGTGCAAAAGCTTTTAAGTTTCATGAGGTCCCATTTGTTTATTCTTGATTTTATTTCCATTATTCTAGGAGGTGGGTCTAAAAGGATCTTGCTTTGATGTATGTCACAGAGTGTTCTGTCTATGTTTTCCTCTAGGAGCTTTATAGTGTCTGGCCTTACATTTAGGTCTTTAATCCATTTTGAGTCCAATGCCTTTTGATTTCAACCCTTATCTTCTTTGATCATGTTAGACCTTGGGAATCAGTAGTGTAATGGGTGCTAAAAGACACTGCCTGGATCCCCTTCAGGAATGCAGGCTTATACCCCTAAACTGCTGGGAGCATTGCCTATAGACAACCCTTAGCTTTCAGCCTCCTTTGGGGATTATCTAAGCTGAAGAGAGCTGCCCTGCCCAAGGCCATGCCCCCTCTGGAGAGGGGTGGGGGGTGAGGGCAGGGAGGGCAACATCCTTTGACAGATTGACACAAAGGAATAGAGTCCTGTCTCTCTTGCCCCAACTCAGGACATGTCTGAAGAAGCATACCCACTTTGGAGTTCCCTGTTTCATTAACCTCCCTTTCATAAATATTAGCACCCCCTAGTCAATTCTTACACATAATCTTCATCTGAGTCTGCTCCTTGGGAACCCCAAGTGTGACTGTTGGTACAAGAAATGAGAATGTGGACTAGATCTCTTACCACCTGGCTGGCAACAAGAACCCCATCCCTGGTGTTGGGCAAAGAACAGATAGCCCCTAGCACAAGGTTGCAGGGCCACTGTCAGAACTTTCCCATGTGATGAAATAGGATGATGCGCTGGTAGAGGGGGATGCACTAGCTGGGGCGATGAATCAGGTATTTGGGAAACATAATTATAGGGACAGTGGAATTTGGTGGTTCTCAGGAGGTTCAATTGAGTTGTGAAGAAAGATAGTAAAAGTTCGCTCATGCGTAATTGGCACTTTGGGCTTCGTGTGTGCAAGAATGAGCAATCAAGAAGAGGAGTCCACATCTCAGCAAGGGGAATAGACACTGACCTGCCAAAGGAGGTAGGGCTGTTGTTACAGAATAGGGATGGAGAAGAATAAGTTTAGGCCCCAGGTGATGCACTTTGGTGTGTCTTGGTTCTCTTTTGCCCAATTTTGACTGTAAATGGACAAGTACAACAACACCCACCTGCAAAAGGCATGATGTCCAGTGGCTCAGATTCTCAGACATAAGGCACCAGCTTAGCCAACATGATCAGCAGATGCACTAGCTGATGGTGAAGGGAATCTAGGCTAGAGGGAACAGGGGAAAGGTGGGGTATCAGCTATAGCTCTGAAACCAGCTGCAGTGACTGGGGCTATAATTTAATCCTGTAACTGTCCTCTTCCAAGTTTTCCTCAGGATGGTATTCAATTCCCATTGAGTCCTGGAGGAACTGCTCTGAGAACATACATGCAATGATTCTGAAGGGCACAGGGTGGACTGTAGTGGACACTGTAATGTGCTGCCCAGACCACACTTCAGGAATAGACTGGCCACCACCCCACCATCCAGCTGCCAGCAGACTGTCCCAGGATGCCAGTTACCTCTGGGAATGGCCTCAGCTGAAGAGAGCCACCTCACCCAGGGTCACACCCCTTCGCAGAGCAGCCTACTTCCCACAACTCCACAGCATGGGGGTATAAGGGCTCAGTCCCCTCACCCCAACTCAGGACATCCCTGAAGGGTCATCCCAGCTTCAGAGTTCTCATATGTCATCAGAAGCTTCAGCTAAGATCACATGACAGCTTAACATCTCCCTCTGTCCAATTCTACTTCTTTCTCTTCTCTTCTACTGGTGTGTTAACTCCAAAAACATTTCCTAAAATCCTCTTGGATGACAATCTTCTTCTTAGGATCTACTTCTCCAAAACTTCAACCTTCAACATGCTGACTTTTCGTTCCTTTTTTTTAAAATAAATTTATTTATTTATTTATTTATTTACTTATTTATTGGCTGCGTTGGGTCTTCATTGCTGCACGTGGGCTTTATCTTGTTGCGGCGAGCAGGGGCTACTCTTCGTTGCCGTGTGCAAGCTTCTCATTGCAGTGCCTTCTCTTATTGAGAAGGGCTCTAGCTCGAGGGCTTCAGTAATTGTGGCATGTGGGCTCAATAGCTGTGGCTTGCTGGCTCTAGAGCGCAGGCTCAGTGATTGTGGCACACAGGCTTAGCTGCTCCGCAGCATGTGGAATCTTCCCAGCCCAAGGATCGAACCTGAGTCCCCTGCATTGGCAGGTGGATTCTTAACCACTGCACCATCAAGGAAGTCCTGACTTTTCATTCCTGAAGTCGCCCTTAATTCTCAAAAGTCACATTCCTCCTACCTCTCTGATGGCCTCTACTTCCTTCTCAGGACACTCCTCTTCTTCCTCCCATTCCCTAAGGGTAAAGGTACCTTATCTAAGTCACCTCTCCTTGAAAGAGAGGGTTTTCTGATAACAGGATGCTACCTACTAGCAGAAGATCTACACCCACACCTACATCAATGAATTGCTGTGGTATCTTTACCTCTCCTATTTTTCACATTCCCTAAAAGTAAAGCATCAGTTTCTCTTGCTTGGCCCTAGGAAATATAACAGAGGGTGATATGTATGGGAAATGCACTTCCCAAGTCCACAGGGTACTAGAAGCTTCTCTAATCCTTTACAAACATTAATATTTTGTAATGCTATCATCTTTCCCTCATTGCTGGTCTACACACACACACACACACACACACCCCTCTTATCACAAAGATAAGGCAAAAACACACACCCACAAACTATATATGAATTCCATCTTACTGCCCATCTTTTAGTCCATTGCCTGATAACCTCCAGCCTCTGGGCAGCAGGGCCAATTCCCTTTTTTTTTTTTTAAGAGCATAGGCTCAGTAGTTGTGGCGCACAGGCTTAGTTGCTCCGTGGCATGTGGGATCTTCCTGGAGCAGGGATCGAACCCGTGTTCCCTGCATTGGCAGGCGGATTCTCAACCACTGCAACACCTAGGAAGCCCAGCCAATTCCCTTTTTACTTCACATCAATTCTTTGATCCCATATGACCAACAGAATCTTATTAGACTAACAGGTGGTTTCACATAATAGAAAACACAATGATCTGAGAGCAGAGGCCCAGGTTTTAGGCAAAGCTACACTGCTTACTAACTATTCTTAAGCGAGCTCTTCATCTCCCCACTTATAAAAGTTAGAGATAGTCCTTCACTAACCAACCCTCTTCCTAGGACCATCAAGAAGATAAACTAATAATTTTTATGTGGAAGTTAACAGGAAATGGAGACACATCCATAAAGGAAAATTTACCTTTGAATGATGTACATGCTGCCTAAAGGATATACCTAGATTTAAGCAAGTGCAGGTGAGTCCAATTTAGGGAACCCAGGCCTCCTGGAAGCCCCCAGATGACTTAAGCCTGAGTGTCCACTCAAGGCTGCTGATCCACTGAGGAGGGAGGTCCCTGGAGGCATTAAGTCACTGCTGTGCTCTCCCACTGCCTCCCTCCTCTGCTCTAAGAGGCCAAACTTAAGGGCTGCTCCTTCCTCCAGCAGCTGCTTCCCCATGTTCCTGAGAGATCTGTTGGAAAGTTGCCTGTTTTTAAAATTCCCTCCCCTTCTGTTCACTTTTGTAAGCCTCCTCTGGGAAGTTCATTCTTTACAAAGCTCATCTGTGTCCCCCAACATGACAGTGAGTGGGGATGATCACCTGCCATGCTGATCCCTAACCAAGTAAGAGTACCTCCTGCACAGGAATCTGCCCTTTGCTCTATTTCCTCTGAGGAAAGAAAGTCCTACAGCACCAGTGACTAGAGCCCAGGGAGATGTTGCTTTGGGGCACAGGCATGAGGAGGATGCCACCCGCTGCTTGGAGGAGGATTTCCCACCCTACAATTCAGCTGAGTACAGGGAAGAGTGCATTGCTGAATGAGACTTCCAGAGATTAGCTTGCTTTTGCCTTCTTGCAGGCAGATATCTAAACTCAGACCCATGGGCATTTAATATTTTCTGGGTGATCTGTAGGGATGGGGTCCTCTCAAGCTCCCCAGGCTCCCTTATTCTAAAGTTTGAACATTTCAAAGATCCGGAAGTTCTACCATCTAGCCAATCAAAATCTCGATTGCTTTACCTTAAACCCATTTAATTCATTTACACTTTTATTTATCAAATACTCTAATGCCTGCAGTGGCCAAAGCATAAAGGGAGCTGTTTCTCTTGCAGAACTATTGGTAGGCATGAATGGTGGCAGCTCACTCTCTAACTCATGAAAACCCTTCATCTTCTTGCAGGCATCTTGCCCAGCATCTCTGTGCCTCTTGCCCCATTCCATCTCTAGCCTTTCATGGCTTCCCAGTGTTAGGAAGGTTGCAGCAAGCTGGATGCCACCCTTGATCCTTAGAGCAGGAACCCACCTTCCTCACACCCCCACCCTCTTGTGGAGTATTGACTTATTTCCCTTTGGGTCTCTGGCACCCAGCACACAATAAATAGCTGATATAAATAAAACAGCCCTATTCCTCACACAACATCCATGCCTGCTTGTGGCTTTGTCAATCCCTGGACAGGTCCCGGAAAACATAAAGGCAAAAGGAGATCCTTAACATCAAACACCACAGACAATGGGAGAAAAGTCTGAGAAATTGGCTTGGAAGCAAGTCAGCCCCAAAGGGTAAGGAGAATTAGGGCAAATGCCCAGGCTGAGGGGAACAGGGGAGCTGGCACACACCTTCTGCCCTCCAGAGTCTGAAAGTGTGGGAACATCGACTGGGTCAACAAGGGTAGTGTGGGAACCCCCCTGGGAGTTGAGAACCGGCCATGTGACCACTCAAGGCCACCACCAGGACGCTCACTACCTGTCTCTCAGCACCCAAGTCCCTGAGATCTATATCACCTACTTCCTGGTTTTGAGGCCCAAGGAGGTGGGAGGGGAAGAAAGAGCCACAGAACCAGAGGATTGAGTGTCCGGAGCCTCAGAAGGATGGTGGCCTTCCCCTCATCTGTCTCACTCTTTTAAGTTGAGTCTCTTCCTTCACTTTGCTAATAATGTAAAGTATCAGCTAAAAATTGCAATGCATGCATTTCATTTGAGTTTTATTGCCCTAACAGACAGCATTAGATTACAAAAGAGGACATTTTTCTTCTCAGTTTTAGCTTATTCTGATGATTTATGATTAGATACAGCAAGAGTTCATAAACTTCCCTGACCTGCTGACAGTTTTTACAGGCTCCCAGATTTATTTCCATCTCAAACTTAACAGCTTTCATGTGACTGATATTCCCAGCGTCGCGGCATGGCCGAGCCAGGGGCTGAGAGAGCGCCTCTAATCTCCATGTTACTAATTTAAATGAAGTCTTGGTCTGTTGTTTAAAAAAGACATCAGTCATCCCAGGGAGGTTTACAGATCCTCTTGTAATGTAATGTCAGCCCCTTCTGAGATATGAGGTTTATAAAGCCTCACGATGTTGAGTGTTGGCAGACATGCCAAGGTCACTGCGTATGGCAAAGGGGAGGGGAGGGGAATGCACTTCAGAGCAGGAGCGAAGAATTTCAAAGAAAGAGTGTTCTCCTGGAGGTACAGAGTGTGACTGTCAAGAAAGGAACCTGAGGTTGGTGTCTGGCGGTGGACAGGACAGAGGAAGGCAGAGTTGTGTTCCAATGGCAGGACCCCTTGCTCTCAATTCAGCACATCTCATCTCCCACTGAGGCTGAGGAGCCCTGAGAAAACTCAGCCCCTGGGCCCTGACCTGAAGATCACCCCGGGCACCATTCTTTGTTGGCACAGGACCCTCTGCACAGGGCATGTTGAGCTGTGCCTGGGTCTGGGTAGAGAGACCCTGAAAAGACTGCTCCTCTCTCCACCTGCAGACAGTCTCCTGGGCCGGAGAAATCTCAGGAAGGAAGGCACATTTGCCCAGCTCCGGGAGGCCCCCCAGAGGCGAGGGGTGGTGGGGAGGGGCAGGACCCCATCCTCAGAGGGAGGCGGAGCTGGACGAAGACAGATTCCTTGTGCCAGCCCGGGCTGTTCTCACACATTCACACGCCTGGGTGTCTGAAGGTCACTTCCAATCAGACCTTCACTGGGCAGGAGTTGCCTTTGTGTTATTTGGAGATCAGATAAGAAGTGACAAGTAGCAATAAGCTCTGGCTCACTGGGGAGATGGCTGAGGCCCACAGGGCTGAGGGCTTCGGGGTGGGGGCACTTGTCATTCCCCTGGGAGAAGAGGGAGGTGTGGAATAAATGCTTTGCCTGTGCGCTCCCTTGTTAGGAGGGGAGAGAGGCCATCTCTGAAGGCCCAGTTTCTCCGGAGGGAATGTCTGCATGATGAAGATTCACTTTTTGCCACCCTGGACCAACAGGGGCAGGTGACACTGCTGTTCCTACTGACATTCACCCAGTGCTCTGGGCAGGATCTCAATCAACCTTCACAGCCACTGACAACTGAGGAAGGTGAATGAAGTGGCCGTTATCATTGTCATTTTACAGATGAGACAACTAGGCTTAGGATTCTACAGAACTAGCCCAAGACCACACACCTAATAACTGATGGAGTTGAAGGTCTAATTCCAAGGTCCAGCTTCTTACCCACCACATCCTAACACCAACAAAGAAGACTACAGATAATAATAACAACAACAATAATAATAATAACAATAATAATAAATAGCAAGCTTCTGTTTTTTTCTCTATAATCCTCTGGAACCCAGATAGTTGACCATATCCTCTTGCCCGGGAGAGAGACTGAGAAACAGTGGTTTAGTTCAGTGTTTCTCAAAGTGAGGTTCGGGGCCCACCACCATCATGGGCTATAACTGGGATGCCAATCAAAGGCAGTTTCCTGGTGGGAGTCCTTCCAAGCTCCACATATCAACATGTGCCCTGGGAGATTCGTATGCACAGAACATTTGAGAACCACTCATCTTTTCAAAGCATGTCGTTGGTATCCTGGAGGGCTTTAGCAGCATGGGAAATTACACAGTTTCTCAGAAGTTCCTGACTTCTCTCCTCAAAATGCAGCCTTTCTGTTTGCTTCACATGAATTCCTAGAGCAGAATATTAGAAGAAAAAAAATAAGCCTACATTTCAAAGTCACTTCAGAAAGGTTTGGAAATGATCCACCATTCCTTGTCATTTATCTCTTCATCTAGAGCATCCATAGATAATGGTGAGAGAGAAACAGCTGGATGAGCCAGATGTTGGTATTTGTTAACTGCAGCCATTTCCCTGTTAGAATGCCAGATGTCTCTGGGGGATTTTCTCTGGAAAATCTGGTGAACCACATAGTACATTTTTCTCAAAGAGTGTCCTGTGGACCAGCAGCACCCCAAACATCTGGGGCTATTTGTTAAAAATGCAAATTCCCAAGCTCTACTCTGGGCCTGCTGAACTACATACTCTGAGGGCTGGGGTCCTGGAATCTGTATTTGTAACAAACTCCCTGGATGATGCACACATACACTCAGATTCGGGAATATACCTGGTATACCTGGGAGAAAGGACCTGGGTTTCACAATCAGATGGACCTTAGCTCAGAACTAAGCTCCACAGTCAAACTCTCATATGCTGTTGCTTAGAATGGAAAATGGTACAACCACTTGGAAAAGCCGTTTGACAGTTTCTGGTAAAATTAAACGTATACTTACTATACAACCCAGCAATCCCACTCCCAGGAAGTTACCTAAGAGAAACGAAACATGTTCACACAAAAAATTGTACACAAAGGTTCAGAGCAGCTTTACTTATAGTAGCCCCAAATCTGAAACAACCTAAAGCCCATCACCTGGTAACAAATGCAGAACATCCACACAACGGAGTGGTCCTCAGCAAGAAAAACCAACAAACCATTGATACAGAAGGATGAATCTTGAAACAATATGCTAAGTGGAAAAAATTCAGACATGGATGACTGCATACTGTTTCATTCCTTTCAAATGAAATTCTAGAAAGAGCAACACTAATCTCTAGTGACAGAAATCAGATCACTGGATGCCTAGGTCAGGGAGGGGGGAATTGACTGCAAAAGGACATGAGGGAAGTTTTGAGGGTGATGAAAATGTCCTGTATCTTGATATTGGAGGTGTTATATATGTGAGTGTGTTTGTTAAAGCTCATCACCCTTTACACTTAAAGTGGGTGCACTTAATTGTATGTGAATTATAACTCAATAAAATTGATTTCATATATATTTTGAAGTTCAAAAAGCCCCATCGTTTATGAGCTATGTGACTCTGACCAAATTACTTAACTTCCCTATTTCCTTCTCCTTAACCCAATCCAAAGTAGTTTCCAATATTCCACTCTGCCTCTCACCCTAAAATCATCCTTTCTACTTTAAAACTCTAGAAGTCCCATTGGTTATATAAAGCTGTCTTCTAAAATAAATAGATAAATGTCACAGTTCAAATGTTTATATCAATTTTTAAATGTTCTTGGTGATTTAAGGACGTGTTCACCATCGATCATGTGACCCTGGCTGACAAAGTTTAGCAGTGGTGTTGCATGCAGTCGGGAAGGATTTAGGTGCTTTGGGCCAATAGTAGATGGAGACCACGTTTGCTTGGGTTTCAATTTTGCCTGGCAGGAAGATCCCAAGCCACTGGAGAACAGGAATGACCTGGGAGTGTCAAAGGGCGCACATATTTATGGATAGTGTGCTATAGCTCAGAAGAATGAAGCCATTTACCAAAAATACCGATGTGGGTAGCACCCTATGTGGGAAACAGAGCTCCCCTTCACCTTTCACTTGTACCTTATGGTTGCAGCCCCTTCATTCATGTACTTAATAATTCTCATTAAGCACATATTTAGAATACGTGCCAGAGACGGAGGACAACCACTGGGGGTTCAAAAATGAATTTTAAAAAATATATATTTCCTGCCCTCCAAGAGCTTGCAGTGTATTCTGAGCACAGATACATAAGAAGAAAACAAAAGCAACATTTTGTAATGCTATGATACAGGCAGATGAAAGATGCTGTGGGTTACAGAGGAAGTCAGGATCAGCTCTTACTTGGGTGGAGTAAGGAAGGCTCTATGGATGAACTGACACTTTAGCTTCATCTGAAATGATGCTTAGATGTGCAACAGACAGAGAAATGGGGAAAGAAGCTTTCTGAGCACAGGGAATAGCATGTGGAACAGCACAGATGCCTGAAAAGGCCTGAAAAAGCCTGCTAAGGCCAGGGAATACAAAAAATTGATGGTGGGAGTGAAGAGTGAAGTAGACCACACCAGGTGAAAGCCTTGTATGAGGGCCGTGGACACCCATTACTGGGAGCTGCTCCATTCCCACTCGCTGCAGATAAAGTGTGGCTTTAAAGTGCTCACGCTGGCACTTTTTGCTAGAGGCTGCCCGGGGCTGATTGGTGCTGCCTCATCTAGAGATGCCTGGTCCCTTAGACGCCCCCCACGTCTGGAAGACCCGAAGCCACTGGCTAACCTGTCTTGCTTCTGGGCAGGACAACCTCCTGCCTGGTGCAATTCTTGCTCCAGAGCGCCCCCTAGGATCAGACAGGAGTTGCATGGCTCCTGAAACAGTATCTGTGTCTGGTTTATTCTCCAGCCGTATCCTGCTTCCTTCAGCCCCTTACTGGTCTCTTCTGAGACATCTTCCTCAACAAATCACTTGAGTATTGCTTCAAGGAAATCTAACATAAGAATCCTGAAGCCTGGGCTTCAGCCTCTAAGCAAAGCAGCACAGCAATTGGAAATTTTGTTCCCCCCAAACCTTTGATATGGCCAGGGCTGCCTATATTTACTGTTTGTGGTTTTCTTTCATTTTTCCCTCACTTGTGCCCGCTGCAGACCCTATCATGGAGAGAAAACAAGAATTTCTCTGAAATGAGTCGCCTCCACCTTAGAAGATGCCTTTCTGATTGCCATCTCCCTGTGGACAGATCTAATTCTTGAGGCTGCAGGGGACTCTTTTATTATTATTATTATTATTTATTTATTTATTTATTTAGCTGCATTGGGTCTTTGTTGCAGCATGCAGGCTCTTCATTGCGGTGCACAGGCTTCTCTCTAGTTGTGGTGCTCGGGCTTCAGAGGGCATGGACTCAGTAGTTGTGGTGTGTGGGCTTAGTTGCCCTGCGGCATGTGGGATCTTAGTTCTCAGACCAGTGATCAAACCAGCGTCCCCTGCACTGGACGGCGGATTCTTAACAACTAGACCACCAGGGAAGTCCCTAAAGGGGACTCTTGACACCATCCCTCACTCCTTCCCTCCTCGACCTCCTAACCTTCAGCTACCAGTCCCTATTCTGTTCATTTCGGATCCAATGATGCTTCCGCCATTGCTGTGTCCCTCTGCCCCACCTGCGATTCCAAGCTTGCAACCCATCTGACCATCCGCTTCCGCTCCGTACTGCTTCTCTCCACTAGACTCTTTCCCCTCAGCCCTTTCTAAAACAGGTCTCTGGCCACATCCCTCTCCTACTCAAGAACCCCTGCTAGCTCCCTGTTGCCATCAGAATAAGGTGACTTGACCTTTCAAGTCCCTTTTCAATCTTGCCACAATATAGGCTTCCAGATTCTTCCCTACTATTTCCTCATACAAACCACTGAGTAGAGGCATAGCTGTGTGGTAGCTGTATCACCTTGAACTAATTACTGATACTTTCTATAATTCAGCTTACTTATCTATAAAATGGCAATAAAATTTCTATCTTTGGTGGTTTCTAAGGATGAACAAGAATCGAAGTAAATGGCTAGGTCAATTTAAAGTACCTGATCAATTATATTCCAGCCAAATGGCACTACTTGTTACTCAGCAAACACCATCTAGACCTTCCTGCCTCTGTGTTTTTCCTCAAGCTTCTCTCCCCACCTAGGGCAACTGTGACAGTCAAAGTACCTCAATAAGTAACTCCTTAATAACAGATTAATATCCAAAATATAAAAAACCCAAACAATTTAATAGCAAAAAACTTCCACAAATATTCTGATTAAAAAATGGGCAGAGGGCACTTCCCTGGTGGCACAGTGGTTAAGAATCTGCCTGCCAATGCAGGGAACATGGATTCTATCCCTGGTCCAGGAAGATCCCACATGCCACAGAGTAACTAAGCCCCTGTGCCACAACTCCTGAGCCTGTGCTCTAGAGCCCGCGAGCCACATCTACTGAGCCCATGTGCCACAACTACTGAAGCACACGTGCCTAGAGCCTGTGTTCCACAACAAGAGAAGCCACAGCACTGAGAAGCCCATGCACAACGAAGAGTAGCCCCCACTTGCCACAACTAGAGAGAGTCCATGCACAGCAACGAAGACCCAATGAAGCCAAAAAATAAATAAATTTTTTTTAAAAAAAATTTTTTGAAAATGGGCAGACGATTTGAATAGATATTTTTCCAAAGAAGACGGACACATGGCCAACAGGAACGTGAAAAGATGCTGAACATCACTAATCATCAGGGAAATGCAAATCAAAACCACAATGAGATGTCACCTCATACCTGTCAGAATGGTTATCATCAAAAAGACAGGAGATAACAAGTGTTGATGAAGATGTGGAGAAAAGGGAACACTTGTGCACTGTTGGTGGGAATGTAAATTGGTGCAGTCACTACAGAAAACAGTATGGAGGTTCCTCAAACAATAAAAATAGAACTACCATATGATCCAGAAATTCCACTTATGGGTATTTAGCCAAAAGAAAAAAAAAACACTAACTTGAAAAAAAAAAATCTGCACTCCCATGTTCATTGCAACATTGTTTACAATAGCCAAGATATGGAAACAACCTAAGTGTCCCTTGATGGATAAAAGGATAAAGAAAATGTGGTGTATACATATACAATGGAATATTATTCAGCCACAAGGAAGAATCTTGCCATTTTTGGCAACATGGATGGACCTTGAGGGCATTATGCTAAATAAGCCAGACAGAGAAAGACAAATACCATATGATCTCACTTATATGTGGAAGCGAAAAGAGAAAAAAGGCCAAGCTGATAGACACAGAGAACAGAGTGGGGGCAGTGGGGGGCGGGGGTGCAAAATGAGTGAAAGTGGTCAAAAGGTACAAACTTCCAGTTTTAAAATAAATAAGTCATGGGGATGTAATGTGGAGCAGGATGACTATACTTAATAACACTGTATCGTATATTTGAAAGTTGCTAAGAGAGTAGACCTTCAAAGTTCTCAAAAAAAGGTACCTTGTTTCCTTCTTTAGATAAATAGTTCCTTTTCAACCCCATGAGAGGCAATGTCTTATGACCCAAAACAATGTAGAAAGGGGAAGGTGAATGGACTCTGACTGGCAACTAAGGAAAAATGCAACAGTAAAATGTCATTTTAATGACAGCTGGGGTGGGGCGGGGAGTGGTTGAAGAGCAGGGAGGGAGAGGAGGGCAGCAGAGATGAGCAGAAGTGGACACCTTGAGGCCACTTCTCTTTCAGAGGGTGATAGTTGACCTGTCATTGGTGCTTTGGAGCTGTGAGCAGAAAGTGAAGCCTTCAGGTGCGGAAAGTGTCCCCCAGCCCATGTTGTCACCATGCCCTGCCTTGGGACATGAGACCAGGCATCTTTGTGAGCCAGTCCCGCTCACCCCACCCCACCCCACCCTTCAGCCGATCCTCATCCGACCCACCCCCAAGGGACTGACAACCCATTTCCATCTTGGGAATGACGGTCTAACAATCCCCATTCACTCTTGGGAAACACATCCTGCAGCCTGTGCTTCCTTGTGTCTGACTGCAAGTTGAGCCCATTTCTTTCTATTTTTCCCCAGGTGGGAATGTGAGGACAGAATTGAAGATCAGTGTCTTCCTTCTGATTTGGTGCTAAATTCTGACAAAAGTGTCCACTGACAGTTCACAGGATGCATCGGGCTCCTGCAGGGGCATGCCCCTCCTCAGCCAGATCCCCAGTTTCCCGTGTAGGATCAAAAGTCCCGATTTCAGGTCTTCTGAGGCTGTTTCATCAGCATCACCCCTGGTGGACACCAGAGACCTGTGCGTCCCTTCCTCACATTTGAATACAGCAAAAAATGTAACACTAACATCGCATGTGCTATGGCACAGATCAGGTGATTTACATGATAAAAAATACATACGCTAAATTCATTTCACCATCATAAGAACACTGAAATATATAGATACCAGTATCATCACCATCTTACAGGAGATTCTTCGACTCAGGTTAAGTAATCTGCCCAAGGATGGCAGGGCTGGGATTAAAGCTGGCAGTCAGCCTGTAGAGTTGTGCTCCCAACATCTCACTGCCCTTGAGGACCTTCTGCAGCCCGTCTCCCTGCCTCCCCCATCCCATTACCTCCTCCAGCCCAGCCTGTGCACTGTGGCTCTCACCAGACAGCGATGTCATCATGTTCCTCTCTGGGATGGAGCCCACAATGGCTTGATCCTGCCAGTCCCACACTCCAGGCGTGCGGATCAGGATCCTTCTCTCCCTTCCCTCATCCAGCACCCTCACATGGTTTGTCTGGCTCTGCCACTAAGTTGACCCACATGCCACTTCTGAAAGTGCCCACATGCCCTCCTTATCATAGATCTTCCATTATTCATATCATAATAGGACCATGACCTGGTTTATCCATAAATGTTTCAGGTAAGAATTCTTGGTCTCTTGTGGTTTTCTTCCCTATTATTTTTCAAACCAACTGAAGGAAAGGACTGTTTATCCTTCCTCAGCAAGGTTGGTATAATTCCAGGGAAATTAAATTCTGCCTCTCAATGCCTAAAATTCCACCATTAGAGATTCATTTCTTTGACTTAAACTTTGTCTTCCCTCTTCCCTTAAAATGCAAATGCTCTTAGTAGGAGTTACCAATTGAGCACTTCTCACCATTCATTCTTAAAATGGATAAGCTGAAAAGATTATAAGCCCATATCAGCATTTGAAGGAAGGGAGGACAATAAGGAGAACAGAAGAGTATAAGCACCAAATTTAGGAATTGGGAGAAAAGAGAGATACCATCAAGAGAGGGAAAGACACAGAAAGGAGGTGCTAGTGATGCTCCAGAGCAACTAATGATTTTGCCCAATGGTTTTGTTGTCTCAACAGCACACCATCTTGCCTCTGCCCTGTCACTGACTCATTGAGCTCAGCAAAGATTTTCTGAGGCAAGGGCTCATGTTCTTTTTCCTTCCAACTTTCACTCCCTACCTCCCTAACAGCTAATGCATCAGATCTACAGCCACAGAGTCAGGACTTGCAACTGGGACTACCAGCCATTGGTCTGCAGTCCATCTGCTTGGGTGCCCACCTGCCCTTCACCAACAGTCCTTGGACCTCCACCCACCTGTGACATCTCCAGAAGTGAACTCTCTGAGGTGAAGGCTTTTGTTACAAGCCACAGTTTGGGGCATGGAGCCTGGCATCTGAGGTCCTTCAGATAATCCGTTGTTTAGATGCTTTTGTTTCCAGGAACAAAGGCTCTCCCACCCCCATCTCTCCTCTCTGTCCCTTCAAAGGGCACCACTATGTAGCAGCAGAAGTGCATCATGATATCATTTCTGATATCCATAGGTTTCAGCAATCAGTAACTGGGTTTTATTCCAGGAAAAAGCAATATTCTTTGACAAATAAGCCATCTGCAGAGCAGTTTAAATGACATTGCAAAGAGTGACACTACAAACCGATGAGCCTGTTTTCTCTGCTCCTATTCACTGAGAAACAGCTAATGCCCCAGATAAAGAGTGTAGATCACGTGTGACTTATAACATGAATACAACACTGGATAAAGACCCACAGACAGAGACCACCCTGGTCAGCCACTGCACTGGTGAGAGACCCAACCAAGCTGACTCTTTTTCCTTCCAGTCTTGGAATGGGAAAATATCATCGCCCCCATGTCCTTGAGGGTTTTCTTAAATGACTTTCATTCCTTAAACATTTCTCTTCTAGTCACTGATGTGGCCAAGCTCTGGTCTCTACTAGCCCTGGGACTATTGTAACCTGCTTTAATGTGGGGCGTTTCCAGGAGGCAGATGTTTTAACTAGCAGGGGAAAGAAAGGTCTGTTTCTTATTGACGGAACCCTAGCATGTGTAACAGAACTTCAAAGATGCGAGGCCAGATTGGGCAGGCAACATCAAAAGCTTTTGACTGGTGTTGAGTAAACTTTGTATTCTGACATACAAGTTCTTATCTATTCTGCTCCAGACTTGAGAGAGGGAGGCTGCATCTAACCAAATCACATTGTTTTTCCTCACAGCTGCCAACTTGGAAAAATATCAGGGCACAAAGGGACCATTAAAAAAAAGAAAGAGAGAGAGAAACACACACACACACACACACAGACATGTTTTGTTAGCTCCTAAGCAACACAGTATTGCCAAGATGGGGGCTCTTCGGAAAATAAGACATTTGCTACAGTACCCATTGATGTCATTCACTAATCCTAATTTTTATCTTTTTATAAAGAAATTAACAGTATGTATTTGGATAAAGTCTGCTACTCCCCACCATCTACTTCACTTGACAGTGTCTCTGTCTCTTTGATAAACATTCACTTTCTAATGAGCCCAAATCAATGGTTTAATTATATCTAAACTCAAACAATGAAGCTATTTCCTTATTAAAATTTTTAAAAATAAATATATTTATTTTTAAAATTGTTTAAAGGAATTATGTTCACTTCTTTGGATTACCTGCTTTTTCCATTATTAAAAAAAAAGAAAACTTTAAAATGTGTTTCATTTCAACATAACTGGAACATTAATAATATTTCCCCAGTCTGGGAACCAGAGCAAATCAGGAGGGCCATCTTTCCATCAAAGCCTGTATGTGCCTCCCTCACGTGGGTTTGTTTCAAAGCACCCAGTTATTTCCTCTGAGATCGTCAATGTGTGTCTACACTGGGGAAGGGAGGAAGAGCCCCACAGAAGGGAAATTAGTTTTAAACCTGGGGTTTTCCTCCTACGTTAAGAACACATTTATTTAATCAGAGGGTCCTTCTGAGGGTCTTGTGTGTGGGTTCTGTCAGGGACAGAATCACAGCTCCAGCTGACCTGCCGCAGAGCTCCGCCTCTGGGACCTCTCTGAAGCAGGCAACTCTGCCTTCTCATCCCTCCGCTCTGAAACTCACTGCCTGCTTGGACTCCATAGCCCAGCCCCATCCTAATTTCCTCCTGCCTCTCAGCTCTGTGCCTCTGTGGTCACATCCATTTTTAGAGAAGCTTAAACAGGAGACCATGTAGACCAGTGCCATGACTCTCAACCTTGGGTGCGGTTCAGAGACCCAGGGCCCTGCCGAAGCGTGGACCAGGGACCCGGAGCATCAGCACCATCTGGATGCTTGTAGGAAGTGAAGACGCTCCAGTCCTGCCCCAGACCTACTGAATCAGAATCTGCATTTTAATAAGCTCCTTAGGAAACTGTGTGCACATACATTTTGAGAAGCACTACCCCAGAGCTTTTCAATGTACACCTGCCCAGGCTCCAACCCTGAGGTTCTAGGGACGATCTGCAGTGACATCCTGGATTCTGTGTCTCAAAAGTGCCCCAGGTGATCTGCTGTGCCTTAAATCTAAGAGCCAGTGGTGAGATGCTTAAGGGCATCAGACAGACCCAGCTTGCAATTTTGGCTTCTTTACTTATTAGCCCAGGACACTGAGGTGCTTAGAAATGAGCTAAAGGGACACAGAGATTCTTTTTTCCTTTCTTTCCTTTCTTTTTTTTTTTTTTTTTTTAGTTTTTACTCTTTACTTTTTATTTTATTTATTTATTTTTCATCTTTATTGGAGTATAGTTGCTTTACAGTATTCTGTTAGTTTCTGCTGTACAACAAAGTGATTCAGCTATATGTATACACATATCCCCATATTCCCTCCCTCTTGAGCCTCCCTGCCAGCCTCCCTATCCAACCCCTTTAGTTCTTCACAAAGCATCAAGCTGATCTCCTCGTGCTCTGTAGCAGCTTCCCACTAGCCATCTGTTTTACATTTGGTAGTGTGTATACGTCAGTGCTACTCTCTCACTACGTCCCAGCTTCCCCCCCTCCCCCCCCACCCCGTGTCCTCAAGTCCGTTCTGTATGTCTGCATCTCTATTCCTGCCCTGCCACTGGGTTCATCAGTATCACTTTTCTAGATTCCATAGATATGCATTAGCATACAGGGAACTACGTATAATAAGGCCCCTCAAAGAGCCCAGTGAATGGCCACCTCTGAGGTCCCTTATTGTGCTTTTATACATGTCCTTGCCCTGTCTTCAACCCAGAAAACTCCCCCACTTTTCTCTCTGCTTCCAAGGTCTGGCCATCTACAAGACATTTTGAGAAGGCTGTTTTCCTCTGATGCTACTCCTCAAAGCCCTTTCTTCCTCTTAGTGCACGCAGAGTCATCACAACCCCTTCTCTTCTCTGTCCTTGTGTCCCCTTCAGTGGCTGGTCCTGTTTCTTATGCTGAGAAGATACCCAGTAAAAATCAGTTAAGTCTAATCGAAGTCATTCTCATGAGTTCCTTGAATTGCCATTCCAAAAAATCCTCTATTTTATCAAGGCCAAGAGAAAAGAGGTTTTTCTATTGCATATTGGTTTATAAAGGCCACATCTTTATAAGCAAAAGAAAGCAGAATATTGAGGCAATTTATTTATTCCATAAAGAAATTATTAGACCAATAACCTATAATTGAAAGAAACATAAGCATTTAAAGACTAATTTATTTAACATATTCTGCTGTCAAACCTGATAGTATTAATTATCGGAGTAAGACATTATTTTGACTTTGGTTTTTGACATGAGAGTTATTTTATAGTATCTTTCCCTCATTGGTGCTTTAATAAAAGAACTCCAGTGGGGTCCACCCATTCTCATTAGGTGGGTTTTACAGTGACAAGGAAGTGGGTGGGATCAGAGTTGAAGGGTGCTGTGCTCCCGGAAGTGGTATAGGGGTGGGGCTAGATCACTCGGATTCATTAGATAATCTCTCACCCTCCACACCATCTGCCCTGGCTCAATACATTCTTGACTCACTTGATTAAAAAGTGGACAACGGCCCTGGATGAGTCACAGGCCAGATGTTACTGACCCAATAACCCAGAGGTCCCACTTCAATTATAGAGGCAAATGAAAAGTCCCTTGCTGGCAAAGAATGAAGTATTTCTCAGGGAGAAAACTGGCAGCAAGTGGTCTTCTCTCCTGGACAGAGAATGCCACCATCTCCACGACTCCCACAGGTGATTGGATTCCTCTTTGGGGACCATGAGAAAACCAGGGTCTCTTTTTCAGGTCAATAGCAGGGGCAGGAATAGACCCTCACAGCTCTGTCTTCTGAGCAGAGTGGGCTGATCCCCACGGTGAGCGTGGCACCCAATCCTTTTTTTTTTTTTTTTTGAGAGCCCACTCTGTGCCAGGCATTTCACATACAATATCTCATTTAATCTTTACAATCACCCTGCAGTAAAAAGTCCAAGGATTCCTTTTGACAGATGAAAACACTGGAACTCAGTGAGCTTAAGTAACCTGTCCCAAATCATTCCGTTAATAAGCCACAGAGCTGGGCTGAGTCCCAAGGCCCCTGGCTCTGGATACATCTTGCATCCTAACTGGTCTTCCTGAGGCGGAGTCTCCAGGGTCTGATCCACGTTGCCTGCTCTTCCTCACTTCATGCTCTCCGAGATGAAGCTGTGCCGCTTACCCCTCCCAGCTCTGGTTTCATGTCTGGCTGCTTTGTTAGCAGGCACACGTCCCTCACACTTACACTGATCCCCCAAAGAGGGCGACGACTTCAGTTCGCTTTCTATGGAGAGGATTTGATAAAGTCTTTGGTCTCCTTGAGGCTCCCTGTTTTGTTTCTGTTTTTTGTTTTTGTTTTGTGTGTACGTGTATGTCTTTTTCTTTTTAATTGGAGTGTAGTTGCTTTACAATCTTGTGTTAGCTTCTGCATGTTTTATATTTCTTTGTAGCCCTACTCACCGCTTAGATAATGTCTCAAACTCACCTTGGGTTCTCCATACCTTTTGTTGAATGATTAAATGAGGGAAGGACTGCTGAATGCTATTCAGGTAGTAATTCCACACTTCTACCCTGACCACAAATGGTCTATTTAATTGATTTTAGTGACTCCGCAGTAGCCGTTACATTACCTCGGGGCAAAATTACTCATTTCTTGCTTCTAAGACCTAGTAATTTATATGCAGAGCATGTAATAATCTATTATATCAAATACCCACTCCTATTTAAATAAAAATAGCTTGCTGTAGAGCATAACAGCCCTGGA
Source organism: Hippopotamus amphibius kiboko (assembly GCF_030028045.1). Classification (NCBI taxonomy): domain Eukaryota; kingdom Metazoa; phylum Chordata; class Mammalia; order Artiodactyla; family Hippopotamidae; genus Hippopotamus; species Hippopotamus amphibius. The sequence continues at coordinate 162,130,275 of NC_080188.1, read as the reverse complement.
TACACAAAATAAGTACAGGTGACTTATGAGTTTGCACAAAAGAGCCTTCTGTTCTAGACACAGCTGTTTCAGAAAAACACAGCTAAGAGTAAAGAAGGAAGCCGGGTAGGTAAATATTAGAAGAGGCCTTTTAAAAGCAGCCCTGATCACTGCATCCTTAGGATGTTTTGTTAGACAAGGATGCCCTAATAATGCTTAGTATTGATATAGCATTTGACAATGCAACAGACAGGCAACAAGAAGGCTGCTCTTCTAAAGATGAGCAAGTGGGGACATGAGAGACCAAGCTCATGGCTTCAGACCAGACAGTAAGTCACCCAACAGCAAAGAGCAAAGACCCAGGCATCAGAGGGCTGGGACTGCCTGCATGACGGTCTACAAACCACAGAGCTGACAGGAAAGGAATTTTTATCCCAAGCCCAGAATCGCTGCCACTCCATCAAAGCCGACAGTGGGTAGAAGTATAGTGAGCAGGGGAAAAGGAAAATGGAGCTGGGTACTGGCAGAGAGCACCTCATGCTCTCCTGCCCATGTCCCTAAATCTCTCAGGCCTCACGGTACCACTGGAGCAGTGGCCACTGTCTCCTACTTCCCAATAGTAGGTGGTATTTGCAAGGCCCATGACACTGTTCAGTGCCTACCTCTTTTTCATCCTTCCTCTTCACCTCACAACTTCCTAAATTAGTGCCGGCATAAAGGGCACTCCTCCTCATCTCCTCACTGTGGTCAAGTTAGAAGAAGCCCTGGCTTTGGGGTCAGGTCCACCTGGGTTTGAATCCAGGAATCGCTATTTGCAAAGATGTGATTTTGGGCAAGTGACTTCATCTTGCAAAACTTCTGTTTCCTTTTCTTCAAAATGGGCATAATATCATCTGCCTCATAACGTTCTGGTCAGGACTAAATGCTAAAATATAGATTAAGGGGTGGAAGGGAGGCTCAAGAGGGAAGGGATGTGGGGATATATGTGTAAATACAGCTGATTCACTTTGTTGTACAGCAGAAACTGGCACAACAGTGTACAGCAATTATACTCCAAGAAAGTTCTTAAAAAAAAATTTAAACAGGAAAATAAAATTTTTAAACAAAAAATAAATAAAATATAGACTAAGAATCTAACCAAAAGCCTGACACAGGAACCCATGCTCTATAAATCCTACTTCCCTTCCTTGTTGCTCTTACTTTCTGTCCCTCATAAGCTGCTCCACCTTCTGCTGGGGTGTAACTAGGAACAGCTGGGAAATACCTGGTGAGGTTTTGCTTCATTCCATATGTCCTTGAAATGAATCTTCTGTCCTCTGTGTTCCTCTTCTCACCATTAAACCTCCTTCCTTTCATCTCTGGGGAAATCTGGAAACCAGAAGATGCTCTGGCCTCCTATGGCAAAGTACTGGGACTACTCTGGGTTAACAGTGTCCCAGAGTGGTCTGCACTGACTGACATCCTAGTTTCCCCAGAACTCACTCAGTATTAGCGCTGAAGTCCCGCATCCCTGGGAACACCTCACCCCAGGTAAACCGAAGCTGTTGGTCACCCTCACCGTCTGCAAGGTAGTGTCAGAGACACACAGAAAGCTTGTAACTTCTCAGATTTGCAAATAGGAGCCAATGATTTAAATAAAACTCAGTCAAAAATCTACCTGAGACACAGGAGTCCCAGGTTCCTGTGGCTGAGCGTTCTTGTCAGGCAACAGAGGATCACTTGAGAGTGGCCTCATATGAGACCTCAAACATGGTTCTTTCAGATGGCCCACAGGCTAGACATGACAGGCAATGGAAGAAATTCAAGCCACCTTTTTCTTATGGTACAAAGAATACTCTTCAGGCCTTGCTGCTGAATAAGAGGACAGCAAATGCACACCCACAGGTGAGGTTGTTACAGTACAAATCTACTGACACTGCTGGCCCAGGCAGAGCAATGTTCCCAGGCCAGGAAGTGGGTTTCTCTACCCTTGCAACATAAGAGAACAAAAGCCTGCACACCAGAATCATTTAGACACTGAGGGAATCCCAACTGTTTCACGCTTTCCAGCTTGTGAAACCTGGAAAAACTGCTTAATCCCTCTATGCCTAGATTTCCTGGACTAATAATACATATAGTACAGGGTTGTTGTAAAGAGTTAATAAAATAATCCCTGTGAAATGCCTAACACAGCTTTCATTTCCGGTATTATGGAAGATCAGATTACTTGAAGACCCTCCCAATATGAAACACCTAGAAAATACTGAATAGATTATGATAAACATTTTTTAAAAGCAATAACTGGATTTATAAGAGAGTGAGGGAAATTTCCAAAGACACAAAATAAAGAGAGAACTGAAAACCAGTATAGAAACCCTGAGCTGATGCTGTAGCTGCCTGTGGGAAGGCTGCCAGATTTGGTAATGCAAAGGCTTGGGTGTGAATGTCCACATGGGGTCAAGAGATTAGACCTAGAGTCCATATAATGCAAAGAAGTGAAATGCAAACACTACCCCCTCCTCTTCCCAGAGAAAGCCAGAAGCCTTGTTGTGCTACCCTAGTTGTATGAAGGAGTAAACAAAATCTACATTCAGACTCTAGAAGATGATCAAGTAGCTTAGGTATCTCAAACTGAGCCTGGATAAAGAAAAGAAACAGTCTCTTCTGATAATTCATGAGCACAGGCTTGCCTTCCTGTGGGTTTGGGGTTCAGCTTTGCTCTAGATGCATGGTATAGAAAAATTAATATAGAAAGTGACTAGGGCCTATGAATCTGATGTACCTGGAAGAGACAAATAAAAAACTTCCCTGGAGGGACATTGCTTTCTCAAGCTGGAATAGTTTCTCAGATAAATGTCCACTACCAGAGTCACAATCCAAATTTATGGACAGAAGGAAGCAATCCACAATGGACTAAGAGTCAGCAAATTCAGCAAATAGCAGAATTTTAACCCCTGATAACACCCACCTAAAATAAGCTATCAGAATTAAGTTAAAAACTAAAGATGTTTATAATTATTAAATGTATTAAAGAATTTTTTAAAAGTCATAATAAAATGATGATTATTTGGGGAAAAAAATTGAATAGAATTTATAAAAATGAAAAACAGTCATAGTTTAACCAGAAAAAATGATATAGCCAAAGAGAGAATCAGTAAACCGAACAATGAACATGAGGATGAAATATCTGAAGGTGCAAAGTGAGGGCACCCAAAATGCAGAAAGATATATGAAACAGAGGCTAAGATTTGAAAATGATAGGATGAGAAATTTCAACACATATCTAATGGAAATTCCAGAAGAAGAAAAGAAAATCTTCAAAGAAATAAGGGCTGAGAAGTTTTAAGAACTGAAAAAAAGATGTAAGTTCATGAGCCTTGAGTTCAATAAAAATTAATTTATACCTAAACACATTACAGTGAAAGTATATAACATTAAAAACAAAGACTTTAAATAAAACTATAGAGAGAACATGGATTACTTTAAAAATAATTATTACTAGATGAACAGCAGCATTTCCAACATTTTATTATGAATTTTTCAAACAGAGCAAAGTTGATAGAACTTTACAGTGAACACCTATGCTCCCACTGCTTAGATTCTACCATTTATATTTTATTCAATTTTACTGTATTTTCTTCATCACATATCTGTCCTTTATCCTCCTCTGTATTCATCCATCAGTCCATCATTAGTTTTTGTTTTGTTGTTATTTTATTTTATTTGGGGATGTGTTTCATATGTGTGCATTTCAAAGTAAATTACAGGTATGACTACACTTCTCCCTAAATGCTTCACTAAGAATATCATCAAATAGAGTTCAAAATTTGTTTACAGGTGCTTTAGTTTTATGTCAAATTTACATACAACAAAATGCACAAATCATAAGTGCAAGTTTCTGTGTGACCTAAACCTCTATCAAATATAAAAGTGCCATCACCCCCAAAAAGTTCCCTCATGAGCCTCTCCAGTCAATCCCCATCCCCATCCCCATCCCCTCAAAGTCAACCATTATACTGATTTTTTTTTCTGCCATGGATTAGTTTTACCTATTCTAGAATTACACATAAGGGAAATCCTACATTTTTTTGTATGAGGCTTATTTCACTTACACTGATTTTCATTGTCATCCATGATGTTGCATGTATCAGTAGTTCGTTCTTTTTTATTGCAAAGTAGTTTTCCATTATATGAAACCACCAGTTTGTTCATCTATCCCCCTATTGATGGACACCCAACTTCTTTACATTTCAGAGATTATGAAAAAATCTGCTATCAACAAGCCTTTTTGTGAACATAATTTTTGTTTGTTTTTCTTGGGTAAATATCTAAAAATGGAATTGCTGGCATCATAGAATAGGTGTGTATTTATATTACACTATCAGATCTTTCTCCAAATTTGTTGTACAATTTTACATTCTCAATGACGTATGAGAGTTCCAGTTGTTACACATCTTTGCCAACATTTACTTTTGTCAGTCTTTTTAATTTTAGCCATTCTAGTGAGTGTGTAGTGGTAGCTCATTGTGCTTTTAGTTTACATTTCTCTGATGACTAATAATTTTGGACACTTTTTCATGCACCTACTGGTCAGTTGTCTATCTTTTTTATGACGTATCTATTCAAATCTTTTGCTGACAATAGCCTTTTGCATGACAACAACTTAAAAAAGAAAACGATAGACTAATATTTCATCAGTGAGGGTCCGGTCAGAAACCACACCAGCAATTTAAGCAGTGACAGTTTAACATAATGAATTATTAACTAGTAAAATATGATTAACAACTAAAATAGGCAAAACAAACCCTAAGGTGTAGATAGATACAAACTATAGGAAAAAACTGCTATCCTTAGGGATTGGAGGAAAGTGAACAAAAAAAGAATTTAAAATCTCAGAGTACAGTCAATAAATAACAATAAAATCTCAGAGGACAGGACCCTACAAAGCTGAAGTTTAGATCTCTAAGGAGGGGGTATGGATGCCACTGAAGTGGTAACAAAGAAATTGGCCACCGATGAGCCATGAAAGCTAAGAGACACCCTCCAATGTGGTAACAAATAAACTGGCTGGTGGGTGCCACAAGTAAATAAGGATCTCTACCTTGATATGCTTACCCTGTGGAGACAAAAGACAGAACACCAGAAGGAAAAAAGTTTCCTTTTTCCTTTTTCCTCTTCCAGCATTGTAATGTCCCTCTGGTGCCCTCTCTTGGCAGAACCTAACATGGAACCTTCTGGCAAGGAAGAAACATAATCTACAGAGTTCAGGTCTGATATCACAAAGTATGAAAAAGAAGGGTAGATTTGGAGCTAAGAGATAAGAAGCTAATAACAGGCACAAATATCTTCCAAGTGCTGAGAAAAAGAATACCTGTGAACCTAGAATTCTATACCCAGTTAACTTATCATTCAAGACTAAAGACACAACAATGACTAAAAATGGTTTTTCTTTGTTATACTTCATATAATACACACAAGAGAAAATATGTAACAGATAAGTAAATTAAGACTTTTTTAGGCAATCAAAAACTGAGAACATATAACTTACAAACTCTCAATGCAAGAACCACTAAAGTGCTTTCTTTCAAAAAAAAATTTAAAAAAAACTGAATCCAGAAGAAAAAATAACATGAAGGAAAAAAATGGTAAGCAAAAAAAACTGGTAAGCTTATGAGTAAATATAAATAAGAAAGGACAGTATAAATCAATAAAGATTTTAAAAACACTAATTTGTGGTATAAAACCAAAGAGTACTTAAAATGTTGGACAATAATACGGGGGATGGAAGGAAATGATCAGTTAAAATGTTTTAAGCTCCTTGTATTTTTGGAAGCAGGATAGAGATCAAGGTCTTACTACTTAACAATCCAGAAAACAATGTGACTGGTACTCCCTGGAGGTGTACAACACAACCTTGGATGACAGTTTCTAAGTATATGTGCTATAATGTTAAGGTTGCTTCTAAAGAACAAAAATAAAATGAACAATCTTAAAATCAGTAGAACAGAGAAGAGAATAAAGAGAATTTGATCAACTCAAAATACAGTAGGAATGGAAAGAAAAAAGAAAAAATTAAATCACACAAAAAATGGAAAATACAAAATCTTTGGGAGAAATAAATCTAAATGTATCAGTAAGTCCAATAAATGTAAATGAATTAAACTTCCAAGTAAAAGATAAGAGATTTTTCATTGTCTTTTTAAAAAATTAATTATATATACTGTATAAAAGACATACAAGATCATAGAAATATTATAAGTGAAAGGATGGAAAAAAGACATTAGATAAATACTATCTGATAGAATGCTGGTGTCCCCATGTTAATATCAGATGAAATAGATTTCAAGAATTATTAGAGATAAAGAGACACACTTTATAATGATTAAGAGAACAATTCATCAGGAAACTGCAAAAATTTACAAACTTCTATTGACATAGCTTTGAAATATACAAAACAAAAATTAACAGACTTTCAAGAAGAAGTTGAAAAATACATCATCACAGTAAGAGATGATAATATACTTCTTTCAAATTAGCCAACTAAGAAGATAGAGAAATCAATTATGACACTGAAGATTCAACAGTACAATTAACAAAGTTTACCTAAAATCATATAAAAAACTTTTCAGGCAACTTTATAAAATTTATTTTTTTCAAGCATACATAAAACACTAACAAAATTTGGTCATATGCTAGGCTGCAAAGCAAGTTTCAATAAAGAGCAAAGTACTGCTATCATACAGATCAAATGCCTCGACTATTACACAAGTAAGTTGGAAGTTAATTACAAAAAATATTTAATGATGTTAAACGTATACTTCTAAGTACAATAGGTAATATATCCCTTTTCAGAAGTGAAGTAAGTGGCCCCAAAACAAAAAGAAAGAACCTGGCCTCTAAGGATATTGATTGTGCAATCTTGATTCCCCTAGGCTTGTCAGCCCAACAATTGACTTCCAGGAACTTAAAGTACTTTCAGCTGAAAAGTTTGGCTTATCATAGTCACTTGGAGCAGACACATCCAGGTGGAAAGTTTCCCTCTCACTCTTCCAAAGGGCAAAATAACTGTCTTAAAGCTGAATCAGGCTGTCAGCTCTCCAAAATGCTTGAGATAAAAGGGGATGCTCACTGGGATTGGAGCATATAACTGATGGATGAGTGAGACCCAAAGAACAGACATGCTTCAGTGTTTATCCAGAGCTGTCCCCAGGAAGAGACAGTGCTGGTCTATAAGCCTGGCTTCTACTGAAGTTCTAGGCCCTAGGGCAGGGGTTTCAGTGTAGCAGGACAAGAGTCTAGAAAAGAGACGTGAATGTGCACTTCATGCAGCAACATGGATTCAGGGCAACAATAGCAAGGGTGTACAGCTCTCTGGATCCTAATTTGCACACCCCAGCATCCCATTGTTCTAAGCACCTGACATATCATGAGAACATCCCTGTACAAATGGCAGAGTATATCATTCTACCTTAAATGAAATATGGTGGCAAACTAATAAATCAGTCTGCCTCTGGCAAATTTGGTAAATATAACTCTAGTCCTCTGGAGTGTACATTCTCAGCAGGGACAATATTGCCCTCAAGGAGACAAAAAAGAGGGTAAAAATACTTAAATATTACAATGACTTACAGCCTTCCAAAGGGCCATAGCACGTAAATAGACATACAGTATAAAATTTCATGGGGGAGAGGAGACAATTAGGGGAAAAATTTAAGTCTTAAAAGGCTCCATATGGGGACAACATTTAAAAAAAAAAAACAATTGAGAAATACCCCTCTAGAGGATAATATCTGTGAGTAGAGTCTGAAAACCAGATTCTGCCCTAAAGTAATTCTGCACCTAGGTACTGGCCAGCCTCATTAACCAACCTCTCTGTCATTAACAGCTTTTAAACTTCAGGAAAATGTATCAATCACATTGATAAAGGGTCACAGAACTCAACTCTCAATTTTCCAATCAACCGCTCAACAAATATTTAATTGCTAGTTTCTATGTCTGTACAATTTATTAGCTACTAGCCACGTGTAGCTACTGACCACTTGAAATGTGGGTGGTCCATGTTGGGAGACACTCCTTCACAAATCTCTATTACTACCGAGTGTTTTGCTTGGATGAGTCATATCTTTGGGGCTTTTATAACAAAAATACCATAGACGGGGGGGCTTAAATAGCAAAAATTTTTTTCTCACAGTTCTGGCATCTGGAAGTCCGTGATCAAGGTGTTGACAGATTTGGTGTCTGGTGAGGGCCCACTTCCTGGTTCATAGACTGACATCTTCCTGCTGTGTCCTCACATGGCAGAAGGGGGTGAAGGGCTCTCTGGGGGAAATTTTTATAAGGGCACTAATCCCACTCATGAGGGCTCCACCCTTATGACTTAGTCACCCCCTAGAAGCCTCCCATCCAAATACTATCACAAGGGGGACTCAGTCTCAACATATGAACTTGGGGGGACACAATTTTTCAGCCTAGAGCAGTATGCCAAGAATGTGAGGCCCTCATGCTTTTTACATGGGTCATGGATCAGAGTTGTGTTTGCAGTGAGAGCCTTGAAGGACAAAATAATACCTCCCTATGGGACAAATAGTGGGCTTGCCTGCTGCTCTCTTTTAAAGGGTGAGTTTCCCAAGCTCTAAGTTCTTCAACTGTAATATAAACCCACGTGAAGCATCTATCTGGGTCCTCTGTGTCACCTTCATGGGACTGATTAGTTTGCAGAGTAATAAATTATCACAAACTTGGCAGTTTAAAATAATATTCACTTATTAGCTCATAGTTCTGTAGGTCATGAGGTCACACAAAGTTCTCTCCTCAGGGCCTCAAAAAGGCTAAATTTACAGTATAACCAGGTTGAGTTCTCATCTTGAGACCCAAGAAAAATACACTCATTCAAGCTCATTCAGGTTGTTGGCAGAATATAATTCCTTGTGATTGTATAACTGAGGTCCCCGTTTTCCTTGCTGGCTGTCAGCAGGGGCCACTCTGAGTTCATAGAGGCACCAGCATTCCTTGTCACATGGCCCCCTCCATGCCAAAGCCAATAATTTCTTACTGTAAATCCCTCCCATGTTATTAATCTCTCTGACTCTCTGTCTCTGACTTCTAGTTCCATATTTAAAGAGGTCAGACCCACCTGGTTAATCTCAATTCTTAAAATCTATTTTAAGGTCAACTTATTTGAGGTCTTAATTATATCTACAAAATCCCTGCACAGCAGTGTTTGGTTGAATAACTAAGAGAAGGTGTGTGTATGTAAGGAGATGGGAATGTCTGGGGCCATCTTGGAATTCTTCTGATTACCAGGCAACTGAAGCAAACATGCTGATGTTCACACTCCTTGTTGTTCCATGAGTAATAAAGTCCTTTACCTCTGACCTAAGCATCTCATCTCTCTGCCAGCATCTGTGAAATAGGGTAAGTAGCTTGTCAGAAAGGTACATTCAAATCCCAGACCTGCCATAAAATACACACTGGATTTTAAATACTTAGAATGTAAAACATCTCATTAATAATGTTAAAGTTGATTACATGTTGAAATGATAATATTTTGAATATATGTGATTAAGTAAGGTATATTATTAAAATTAATTTTACCTGTTTATTTTTACTTCTTAATGTGGTTACTAGAAAAATTAAAATTACATCTGGAGGAGGCTTGTATTATATTTCTATCAGGCAGTGCTGGCCCATATACCCAGCTTCTATTGAAATCTGAGGCTCCTTGGCAGTCTGGCAACACAACTGTGCCCTACAAATATTTTGTTTGGCCAGGACAGTGTTCAAAATCTTTATTATGTAGATGCCTTTAAGAGAGGTATGCATCTTCTACTATGCCTCAGGTCCCATCACCCCCATTGTTTTTCACCTGGTCTATTACACATTTACTTTACCTACTGGCTTCTGTAAGGATTTCAATTGTGTGACTCTTGTAGTCACACTCATACTTTTGTACTTTGGTAGCCCTTCTGTGTTAGTATCATAAAGGATACTAACACAGGAGGGCTACCAAAGAAAAGCATTCAACCAAAGGTTAACCTGCATGGCCCAAAAGGGCTGTAAGAGCTTCAGAAGGAAGCAGTCCTCATGGGCAGGGTGGTGGTCATGAGTTAGGAAACCTGGTTCTAGACCCAGCTCTGTCACTGACTTCACTGAGAGGCCCTGAGCAATTCAGTTCCCCTCTGTGGGCTTCCATTCCCTCAATGGCAGTGAAGGATAGAACTAGAAGGCCTCAAATTTCCTTTCTGAAGACCTGCAAGTGATGGTGCTGGTGAAAGCAATCAGAGAGAGCTACACGGAAGGGCAGGACTTGAAAGCACTTGCTTCTCTGTCCTTTGCACATCATTTCCTTGCTGTCATTGGCTCCAAAAGAAGGGAGAGGGAGTCAAGGAGAAGACTCAAAGTCCTACAAAGCTCCAATGCATAGCTTGTCAAAGAAGAAGGTCAAAACCCTCGGCTGCACTGTTGTTTTGTGCTCTCCACGGATGTAGATCATCTGAGTTTTGGCCCTGTACCCCAAATGGTAGGTAATCAAGCGCTGGCAGCATCCTGCTCCCTACATCTGCTCCCCCCTCCCTCCCACTCCTGACAGTGGCATTTCATACAATCCAGAAGCAGATGCTGCACATTGGGGTTGGTGGCTGGCAAGTTCCCATTCTCTCTACCCATGACATCTTTTTCATAACCTGAATTTCTTTAATTAAAAAACATCTGCCAACTCTTGTTATCTGCAAAGATGTGCCATGGCAACTCTCTTTGCAAGCCCTTTTTGTAGCTGATGCAAACAGGTGGAAGCAAAGCCTCTGTGGAGCCTCTCGAGTGTAAAAAGAGAAAGGCAGGGAAGGAAGCACCTCAAATTGTGTGTGGGTGGGGGGGGGGGAATTGGGGAAGGTGGACAGATCTCTCTTGCAATTTATCCTTCTTCAAAGTTCTCCCTCTCGGGACTTCCCTGGTGGCACAGTAATTAAGAATGCGCCTGCCAAGTCAGGGGACATGGGTTCAAGCCCTGGTCCAGGAAGATCCCATATGCCACAGAGCAACTAAGCCCATGCACCACAACTACTTGAGCTTGTGCTCTAGAGCCCTCGAGCCACAACTATTGAGTCCATGTGCTGCAACTACTGAAGCCCTTGTGCCTAGAGCCCATGCTTCACAACAAGAGAAGCCACCTCAATGGGAAGCCCGTGCACCACAACGAAGAGTAGGCCCTGCTCGCTGCAACTAGAGAAAGCCCGAGCATAGCAATGAAGACCCAACTCAGCCAATAAATTGATTAATTAATTATTTTAAAAAACGTTCTCCCTTTCATCAGAGAGGGTTCGAGGAAGACAGGAACATGAGTAGCACCCGTCTCCTATGCATCCCACAAAATAAGGACTAGGGCCTTGTGACAAAACAGACACACAGAGTGAAGAATTCATTGAGATGGGCCTCACTTGTGAGGACTCAGGCTTCATTTTGCTCAGAATGAGTCCGCTTGGTCAGTGGGAAGAGGAGCCCAGATGCCTTTGTCCCCTGCGCCTTTGTCTTCTGCCCTGTGAACTTCTGAAGGAAAATCCTTCACAATAATCTTGAGAAGGAAAGGGAACATTTGCATGCCCAAGGCAGGTATACAAATGGAGGCCGCATAGGATGTGTCTAATAGGTACCAAGCTAATAAACTGTTAAGTAAAATATTTTCTATCTTCATACCCTACACGTACACCTTCAGATCAACCTGGAAGGCCAGTTTCACATTGAGAATTCTCAGACTCCTTAGAGTTCTGCCTGGGATGAGGAGGTGTGGAGAAAGTCAATCCCAGGATTCCGACCTGCTGCCTTTTCCCTTGCCATCCTGTCCTGCACAGCACAAGCCTCTCATATATGCAGACACTCCAGTCCATACACCCAAGTCCCACATATGCCTCTTATAATCCACAGATTCCCCAGCAAACCTGCCAACCCAGGGGGTGCATGAAAGTATTGCATTCTGTGCTCTGGAGGGCTGACCCAGGAACAAAGGCTACGTTAGCCCTGAAAGGCCAAGGAATTCCAAATTTCTAAACCCAGAGCATGATCTAGAAAGTGGAGGTGGAGAGGCATGAGTTCAGGGTAGACACACGTCCTAGTCCCCATGATCCTTCAGCTCCCATAGAGCACAGTCAGAAGAGAGACAAAGCAGGGCCCTAAAAGGGCATCTGTCTGGCTGGGTCTAAGGGCAGTGCTGATGTCAACTGCTCACTTCCACTCCTGGGCCTCCTCTTAAGATGGATCCAAGTGTCTCTTCCTCCCCATCTACCCAAGCATGGTCTTCTCTTCCGCTGTCCAGCCCATTATAAACATGCTACCTTCTCTAAGAACAGTATCCCCATTCTTAGAGAAGAGATAAGTCCCTTTGGTGCCCATCTCCCCTGCATGAAGCCTGATCACCACTGAATCTGAAAAGGAGGTACTGAAGGCAATAATGAATGAACTCTTCTATCTCAGGGTTACCCTCCGGACCTGACAGTTTCTAGAGGGAACGGCCTTCGTGCTTGGGATGTTCCCATAGCACATTCCCTAGCATGGCCATGAGACAATCAATGTCTTTTTAAATTATATTCATTATTTTTTCTGATCATAAAAGTATAAAAAATTGAGAGATATTTTCAGGTGGTAATAATGTCTGGCATGTTTTGTTAGCAATCCTTAGGACAACCTCAAAATTTGCAGCCCGAAAGTCCCTTTCCTCCAGGGTGGCCCATCAGTTATCAGACAAGGCTAACTGCTCAGCAATTTCTTTATATTATTAAAATCTCCCTTCTTGTAAGTTCCATGCATTGATACAGTTTCACTGGCTCTCTGAAGCAGCCATGGAGCAGCAGACCTGCTCCCTCAACATAAATCTAACAGCCCTCATTCCTTAACTGCTAGGGTCAGATGTGACAGCTAGTCCCAAGCATCTAACACTGTAATCATTACATAGTGGGCACCTCAATAATTTATTCTTGTTATTATCACTTACTTTCTTTCCACTTGTCATTAAGAGGTTAAAAATTAAAAAGAAATAAATACAGAGAGCCCCCATTCTCTGCATATTTCTCCACCTATTTTTCATTCCTGCTCTGCCTCCACCTGCCCCCCCCCCCCCCCCACAGTCCAGGGCAGGGCCAGGGAAACAGGAAGGTGAAAACTGCAAATGCTCCTTTCTTAAAATTCCAACTCAACTCTGGTTAAAGACAACATATTTACCCCCAAAGTGAAAATATCCAGTGAACTATCTGCATTATATTTCAGATCTTTTAGCTACAAAGTGTCAACTATCCTAGTCCTCTTCCAATCATCTTGAATAATGTCACAAACAATGAGGACATAGAATGCCAGGTGGTGTCTCAGAGTTTTGAGACTAAGTTGGAAGAAAACTGAAGACATGGAGGCTTGTATCCTATTTTGACCACAACGATGAAGAAACCCCCTAGCCAGCTTTCCCAAGCGTTCCCAGATTATGGCAGAAGGGTAAGGGAACCAGGGACAGGATTAGAAGAGGTTCAAGGTTAAAACAGTTCAAGAGAAAGAAGTTGTGGTAGAGGAAGAGAAAACTGTTGATTTCATTTGGAGAGAGTTAAGTGGAATGAGTTTATGTCAAATCCAAAATAGCACCTGCTTGGATTTCCAAATGCACTTAGGAGCAACCACATTTCCCAGTACCCAGCACAGCATCAAGACTTGTTGAAAGGTAAAAAGGGGGAAATATTACTATTCACAATTAGTAATCAACCAAATGTTGGTAAACATTAATAAGAAATAGCAATCATGAAATATTGAAGCAGTGGCAGTTGTGCAGAGTTCTAAAGTATATAAATGGCATGGTGTGACGGTTCTCAACAGATGAATATCTTTAGCCATATCTCCTAAGAGCTGGACCATTGGGTGCTCTTGTCAACGCTGCCTACTGCCAAGGACCTTGCTGAGCGGGAGGAGGATAGGCGCGAGGGGAATGCACCTCTGGTTTGTTTTGACTCCTCAAGGACCCTTTCAGATTGCAACATCCTCAGTTTTTTTCCTTTATGGCAGTTCTTTGGTGGATCTTAGCAAGATTTTCTGGGTAGACTCCCTAAAACAAGTTGAAGACTTGATTTTAGGATGAGATTTCTTCCATGAATAGATGTGCTTGTGAGTGGCCATCATGGATAAAATACCACCTCCTATCCCTGAAGCTGGACATGGAGTTCACTTAGCCTAGCTTGGGTGGGTTATTTCTACACTTTCTGTTTTTACTCTATCCCCATATTATATTTGGCAAGATTATCCTACAAAGGTGAGTGAGGGGATATTTTAAAAGTCAGCCCTAGAAATTCTGAAAGAGAGAAAGTGTGTTATGTATGGATGAAATGCCTAATGGATTATTTGGGTATGAAAAGATAGACCTTAAAGTATGTTCCAGAAAGAGAGACCAAAACGAAAAAAGGATTGAATAAACATCTCTGTGTTAGGAAATGCAAGGACATTTTTTGTACCTGCAATCATAAACAGGGGAAGACATGGGGTTCAGAGCCTGGAGAAGATTCGGGGAATATAAAAGTAGTCAAGGGGATAATGATGTGTCAGCGGAGACCCATCAATTATAACAAATGTCCCACTCTGGTGGGGGATGTTTCTAGTGGGGGAGGCTGTGCGGAGGTGGGTGTATATGGGAAATCTCTGTACTTTCTGCTAAATTTTGCTGTGAACCTAAAACTGCTCTAAAAATACAAAATCTATTTTAAATTATATGTATTTATGTTTATTTATATTTTAAAAGGGTAATTTCAGGAACTCCCAGATGGCTGATGTCTGAGTTAAGTGAGCAACACTTAGGGAGAGTAGAGAGAAACAGTTGCCAGTGGTCCAAAAGTTTTCACTCACGTCGAGCCACATGGATGGTTCATTGACTTCCATGCGCACTTTCCCACCCTCTTGTGGTTGGACTGACCATGGACCAGTTCTGACCAATGAAATGTGACTGGAAACAGCCTGAGTCCCTTCTTTACCAAAGCATGGAATGCAGTGCCTGGATCTCCAGACTTCCCTTCCCCTGCTGTGTCCATGGTGGAAGTGCACATTGGGTGGGATGGAGGAGCTGAGAGGTCAGAGCAGTCTGTGATGCCAGGCTGGAAATCCGGAGGGCAGCTGTGGTGGAAAAGCAGTAGCATATACCGGGCACCTTGCATGAAGAAGGAATAAAAACTTCTGCTGTGTTAAGCCCCTGAGGTTTAATTTGCTGCCAGAGCCCAAACTGGTCCATCCTGACGGCTATGCCAAGTTACAGTTTCCAGTTCAAGTTCATTGAGGCCAGACTGGTACAGGTACGCAGAGCAAGAAAACCAGGAACAAGGGAAGGCTGAAACTTTTGTGGAGAATAATAATCATTTTAGGTGAATTTAGTTTTGAGGGTTTTCTCCAAACTGAACAATACTTAGGTCAGGGCTACAGTGCCCATTTTGCTTCTCCCAGTTTCCTGGAGAATGTATTTTTAGGGCAGAGCAGAGAGGGCTGCCATCCATCATTTTGGAAAGTCAGGAGAGTTACAGAGATAGATGCCTAAACAAAGGACAAGCGCATTAACAAATCTCACTGTCCAAAAGTCAGGGCTAATGTTAGCCAAGATGAGCATTACTGCGATTCCATCAAGATGTCCTGTTATTTATTTAACTTTTCCATTTTCATTTTTTATTTGGGTAAGATAATTGCTTGTGATAAGCCTCGGGTGTGGAGGTCTGGTGCATACAGAGTGGCGAGGCGAGCTCCAGTCTGTAGTCTCAGGAGGCACTGGGGAAAGGAAACGATTTATTAACATATTGAAATGATCTCAAATCATGTCCTTTAGCAGTTTTCTTCCAAGAAGAGAACCTCTCCAAAGTGAATGGCCTACTCCCAGCAAGAAAAAAGCCTATTAGGAGGATAATGTGTTTACCTGCTTAAGGAAAGAAGATCTCTTATGAGTGGATTTTGTAAGAAACAGTATATAAGTATATATAGTATTTTTTCCCTGGGTCTGATACTACAGTGTCATTCATGCATTTTACTTCATAGCACCTACACCAGTACCTCCCACTGCTTTCTGACCAAGACCCTAAACTGGACAGCACCGGGAGCCGTAAGTCCTAAAACGGAACTTCAGTAAATGAGTTCTAGTATATAAATGATGACTTAGCACACACTCATAAACCTTTCATTTGGAAAAAAAAACAAAAAAAAAACATGATCTCAGGCTCTTAGGTGCCACTGCACACCGCTCTCTCCACTACCCTCTCCGTTCTGGCCTGAAAACACCAGAAGCTTATGTAGAAGCAAATCTGGGTCTGGTCCCTGCTTCTGAGAAGCTGGTAATGTCTGGAGGCAAATTCAAGGGCTCTGCTGGATAAGAAGGAAAATAGCCATTGGTGTTCACAACAAGCCCCAGAAGTCTGGCTAGCCTCTTTTTTTCAGATGAGAAAACTGAGGTTTGGCGAGTAAGTGACTGACCCATGAAGCTTCATCCCCAGAACTCAGGATCCCCTGCTCTAACCTGGAAAACTTCTGCTCAGCCTTCAGGACACATTTAAATGTAAACTTTCTGGTGCAGTCTTTCCCAGGTCTTTCCACTTATGCCATCTGCAGAGCACTGGCTTACATCACTAGCATCATATTCGTGCAGGGCACCTATACCAGTGTCACCTACAAACTGGCACTTGCCATCTACCTCTACAAGGATTAAGCCACACTGTGCTGCTGCACCTGCTGACCTTCCACATCCCCTGAAGGGAATTCAGGGTGGAGACCAGGAATGAGGCTCTCTGTGCTTTGGAAAACGGGTGGATCAGGTCTTCAGATAGTTAGATGTTTCAGGAGCTGATTTTATGAGCCCAACCCTTGCATCTCCTCATACCTAAAAAAGCACTACATCCCTACATGGTGACATCTGCTCTTTGTGACTAGCAGAAACCCTCTACAAAAATATGGGTTTGATTGCATGTACTCCTCCTTCATCAAGATCACATATATACTAATCTTCCCCCCTGCCTCTTTGGAACAGTTTCTCAGAGCTATCTGGGATGCTGTCTCCTGGGCTGCAGTCCTCATTTTGCCCCAAATAAAACTTAACTCATAATTCTCATATGTGCATTTGTTTTAAGTGGACACTGGTCTTAGTGGCTACACAGCTGTCTCTCCCACTGGACACAGCACTTGTTAAACAAGTGCCGTGGGTCCCACTTGTAACTCTGGATTCTCAATGCTTTGCCCAGGGCTTTGAATGGATTTGGGCTGTTATGAAATTGCAAGATTCCCCAAAGGACAGTGTCAAGGCATGATGGATTCAAAAATTCAATTAGCATAGTGCACATTTTCTTACTGGGTAAACTGAGATTCAGAGCTCATCGTGTTGCCACAATCGCGGGTCCAATGGGGTTTATGGGTCCAATGGGGCTTAGGGATCCAATGGATTGGTCCAGTGGCTCTGATGCCTTCTGGTGGTAGTATCGCTCCCCTCCTGCTGTCTTCACTGGAGGTGCCTGGGATGGTAGGCAAGAACAATACTCAATCGATGCTTTACCATGTCTGCTACCTCTTGCTCCAAACAGCATAACTGCAGCCTGTCCCTATGTTCATCTGCTTTCCATCTCACTCCGCAGGGATGCCACAGGCAGAACTGAGAGCCCAATCTGGAGCAGGGCCCCACAAAAGATGACCCCCAAAACCCCTGTTTACTCTCCAACTGGAGTGGCTTGTGAAAAAGAAACTGCTGTGCTCTGGGTTAGGCAAATGAGCTGCGGCAACAGCACCAACCACAGAGATAGATGATAATTCCTCTTACTGACGGGGAGCCTCTATCATTTCAGAATATGCTTATTTTTCTGCAAGGAAACCAGGCCAATTTAGCCAACCGTTTACAATGTCATCACGCATTTGTGAAATGGAAGCTTTCTCTAGGCTCAGTGTGACAAAATGCTGATCACCAACTGTTGGTGGCCCTGTCACCAGGAAGCTGGATGGATGCCAGAGCAGAGGTGAGGGTTCCAGGGAAAACAAAGAAAACAGGCCTGCCCTCTTGCAGATTACACACTGGAAGAAGAGGCTTGTTGGGTAGTCTGCATTCACTGAGTACCTTCAATTACCCAACACGGCAGCAGGCAGAACGTGCTGGAGAGGAAGGAGCCGAGGGCTGTGTCCTTTGGTGTGACACGTCAACTTTCAGAATCCCCTTATCTATAAGATGGGGATAATAACATCTGCCCTGCCTGCATCAGAGATGTGGTGTGGATGAAATAGTGGATGAAAGTGTTGCACTTTGTAAGCACAGTGTTCACGGCATCCCATTTATTTCCTTAATGCCCTTTATCATACTCTATAAGGATTTTGTTTCTATTCCTGCCTTGTTTAATGTCTGTCTCCTCCAATAGAATGCAAGCTCTCTGTAGGCAGGAATCCGGAACAGTGGTGGACACACAGAATGAAATCATACCCTCCTGGTATCCCACCTCAAGACACACTCATTCTTACCTCTACACCTCTGCTCAAGCTGTTCCTTCACTCCAAACCCACCTTCCCCTCATCTTTCTAGCAGCCTACACCCTATTCTTTCTTGAAGGGCCACTTCAAGTTCCACTGCTTCTATGAAATTATTTTCTCATCCCTTCTTAAAATCTTCCTTTGCCAGGTAGTTCTTGACCACCAAACACACTGCCTACAGCCCACAGTCACACTCATTCACACTGTCACTTGGCATGGGTGGGGTTACGTGGTATGTTTTCTCTGTGCTTTTTTTTTTTTTTTTTGGCCGCACTTCTCGGCTTGTGGAATCTTATTTCCCCAACCAGGGACTGAACCCGCACCCTTGGCAGTAAAAGCATAGAGTCCTAACCACTGGGCCACCAGAGAATTCCCTTCTCTGTACTCCTAACCACAGTGTCATCCTCGGTCCAGCTCTGAGTCTGTGAGTGTTCCCTAATAAGGGACATACTTCTCCCACGAAGAGCAGGAGGTATGTCCTAGCCTGGGAATTAAAATCCCCCCTGATGTGGCCATCCTCCTCATCTTCTTGGATTCCCTTGAACCAGGTGGATCAATCCCAAATTCAGAGACGCAACCAACTCAAAGCCAATCCTCTGCAGACACTAGGTATCCTGCAATTCTATTCAATTCTGACACTACCCAGAGTTAGCACAGATCCACAAGTTAAGGGCTCAATCCCATAAAACTGCTCCCTATTTTAGACACCCATTGCAAGTAGTGGGTCCCCAGGTTACCCACACTTTTGTCCAACTTGGCTACAAATCGGGAGTCCCCACCTCCCCTCCCCAGGTTTATAATTTACTAGAACTTCTTACAGAACTCAGGAAGCCTCTTTACTTAACGTTTACCAGTTTATTATAAAGAATACAACTTAAGAACAGCCAAATAAAAAAAATGCACAAGGTACAGAATGGTGGAGGGCAGAAAATTCCACGCTCCTTCCAAGGGCATCACCCTCCCAGCACCTCAATGTGTTCACCAACCCAGAAGCTCATCACATCTCCTTGTTCAAGAGTTATTATAGAGCTTAATCTCCAGTCCGGCTCTGCCCCTGTTTCCTGGAGGTCAGTGGGTGGGGAAGACACTTCCATCCATCTAATCACTTGGTCAGTCCGGTGACTAGCCTTATTAGCATAAACTCAGGTCTGCTCAAAAGAAGCTCAATATAAATAATAAAAAACACTCCTCCTCTCATCACTCTGGAAATTCCAAGGGTTTTAGGAGCTCAGTGCCAGGAGCCAGGAATAAAGACCAAATATACTTAGCATAATGCCTTCCCAGTCCATCCATGTTGCTGCAAATGACAAAATTTTGTACTTTTTTAGGGCTGAGTAGTATTCCATTGTGTGTGTGTGCATGCGCACACATGCGCACGTGTGTATCACATCTTCTTTATCCATTCATCTGTGGATGGACACTTAGGTTGCTTCCGTATCTTGGCTATTGTAAATAATGCTGCTAGCAACACTGGGGTGCATGTATCTTTTTGAATTAGTGGTTTTGTTTTTTCCGGATATATACCCAGGAGTGGAATTGCTTGGTACACCTATTATATAGCAACTATACTTCAATTAAAAAAAAAAGACCAAGTATATTTTGTATTATACCATAAAAGCCAAGTGTGATAAAGGCATCTCTCAACTTAGATGAGTTGGGGACCCCCTGAGGAGTTATTATGCTGTCTCCCTTCCAATAATGACTGCTGTATTACTCTGCTTTCCATCTTGCTCTGGCTGCTAGGAAGCACAATCCAAAACCTGGTGCTTCATCACAACAACTGTGTTAACCTAAATGATTGGCAATATTTGCTCCATCTTCTTTGTCTCAATCAAGATTTTCTATTTTTATTCTGTTAACCTTACTGTACATGTACACAGATTCTTCCTGAAAAGAGATGAGGATAAACAAATTAACTGATATAACCTAGCCATAGGACCAGTCTCTAAAGAGGAATTATTAAAATGAACCTCCAGATGGAGCCTGCTGACCTATGCTGATCAGCTTTCCCAAAGCCAAGTGCACAAGTCCCCATGAAGTCAAGCTTTCAGAGTCAATAGGATATTGCTTAGAACTCTACTCGGTGTCTACATGGAATGTCCTCAGTGTGAACTGAAGCATGATGGGGGGGGCGGGGGGGCAGGAACTGGTGACAGTGAGGCTGAGAATACAGAGGGGAGACCAGCAGCAGCAGGCCCAGGAACGCAGACCGGGCTGAAATCGGAGCCACCTGTTGAAGGCAGAGACCTCAGGAATAAAGTGGGACTTCAGATGGGCCTTTGCTCTTCTGAAGTGTGAGCTTCTTAAGAACAGCAACTGGGCAGGGCTGACTTATTTTTGACTTCTCAACTTCTAGCACAGAGCCTGGCACAACCTAAAGACTCGATAAAGTGTTGTTTCTCTCTTAACACTCTTCTTCGTTTTCCTTCCACACATAACTATGAACACTGGGGAGCATATCAGTTTGTTTCCGTGGGAGAAAAGACCTCTGGGCTGGAATCAGGAGACCTGGGCTCTGGGCCCCACTCACAGAAGTTATGTGATTTGCTCACAGCATAAAAGAAGCGGTTGAAGGATGCAGCTTAAGTCAGACTATTTGGATTGAACACTGACCCCTCTTCCTGCTCTGTGTATTTGAGCAGCCATTTAATATCTTTGTGCCTCCTGCTTCCTCCTCTGTAATATGACGGTAAATACCTAGGACGTGTTGGGAGGATGAAATGAGTTACCATATATGAAGTATTTAGAATACTGCCTAGCACATACTAAACATCATGTTAGCTTTTAGTATCTTTAATGTCACAGTGTTTCTAGGCCTCAATTTTTACATCTCTCAAAAGTCAGGTTCAGACTCGATGAGAGATGTCAGATATGCAGCTTTCATCGCTACAGGCATGCCTCAGAGATCTTGTACATTTGGTTCCAGACCACCTCAATACGGCAAATTTTGCAATAAAATGAGTCACATCAATTCTTTGGTTCCCCAGTGCATATAAGAGTTGTGTTTACGCTACATTGTAGTCTATTAAGTGTGAAATAGCATTATGTCTAAAAACTGTGCATACCTTAATTTAAAAATACTTTATTGCAAAATATGCAAGCCATCATCTGAGTCTTCAGTGAGAAGTGATCTCTTTGATGGTGGAGGGTCTTGCCTCGATGTTGATGGCTGTTGTCTGATCAGGGTGGTGGTTGCTGAAGGTTGGTGATGGCTGTGGCAATTACTTAAAATAAGACAACAATGGAGTTTACAGCATCGATTCACTCCTTTCATGAATGATTTCTCTGCAGCATGCAATGCTGTTTGATAGCATTCTACCCACAGTAGAACTTCTTTCAAAATTAGAGTCAATCCTCTCAAAACCTATTGCTGCTTTATCAACGAAGTTTATGCAGTATTCTAAATCCTTTGTTGTCATTTCAACAATCTTCACAGCATCTTCCCCAGAAGTAGATTCCATCTCAAGAAACCACTTTTGTTGCTCATTCATAAGAAGCAAACCTCATCTATTCAAGTTTTATCATGAGATTGCAGCAATTCAGTCACATCTTCAGGCTCCACTTCTAATGTTAGTTCTCCTCCTATTTCCACCACATCTGCAGTTACTTTCTTCACTGAAGTCTTGAATTCCTCAAAGTCATATATGAGGGTTGGAATCAACTTCTCCCAAATTTCTGTTAATGTTCATATTTTGACCTCTGTGAATGTTCTTCATGGCATCTAGAATGGTGGATTCTTTCCAGAAGGCTTTCAATTTACCTTGCCAAGATCCATCAGCAGTATCACTATCTACAGCAGCTAGAGTCCTACGAAATTTATTTCTTAAATAATGAGATGTGACTATCAAAATTACTCCTTGATCCATGGACAACAGAATGAATGTTGTGTTAGCAGGCATGAAATAACATTAATCTGGTTGTACATCTCCATCAGAGCTCTTGGGTGACCAGGTGCATTGTCAATGAACAGTAATACTTTGAGAGGAGTCATTTCTGGACAGTATATCTCAACAATGGGCTTAAAATATTCAGTAAACCATGTTGTAAACAGATGTACTGTCATCCAGGCTTTGTTGTTTCATTTATAGAGCACAGGCAGTGTGACTTAGAATAATTTCTAAGGGCCCTAGGGATTTTCAGAATGGTAAATGAGCATAGACCTCAATGTCAAAGTACCAGCTGCATTAGCCCCAGAGTCAGCTGGTCCATTGAAGCTTTGAAGCCAGGCATTGACTTCTCCTCTCGAGCTATGAGTCCTAGATGGTATGTTCTTCCAATAGAAGGCTATTTCATCTACATTGAAAATCTGCTGTTTAGTGTAACCACCTTCATTAACGATATTAGCTATATCTTCTGGATAACTTGTTGCAGCTTCTACATCAGCACTTGCTGATTACCCTTGCACTTTTATGTCATGGAGATGGCTTCTTCCCTGAAAACCTCATGCACTAGCTTCAAACTGTCCTTCTGCAGTTTCCCCATCTCTCTCAACCTTCATAGAATTGAAACGAGTTAGGGCCTTGCTCTGGACGAGGTTTTGGCTGAAAGAAATGTCGTGGCTGGTTTGATCTTCCTCTCTAGACCACTAAAACTTTCTCCATATTAGCAATTAGGCTGTTTTGCTTTCTTACCATTCGTGTGTTCACTGAAGTGGCACTTTTAATTTCCTTCATGAACCTTTCCTTTGCATTCACAACTTGGATAACTGTTTGGCACAAGAGGCTTAGCTTTCAGCCTGTCTTGGCTTTCAACATGCCTTCCTCACTAAGCTTAATCTTATTTCTAGCTTTTGATTTAAAGTAAGAGACATATTTCACTTGAACAACTAGAGGCCATTGCAGGGTTATTAACTGGCCTAATTGCAATACGGTTGTATATCAGGGAATAGGGAGGCCTGAAGAGAAGGGAGAGAGATGGGGGAATGGCCCGTCAGTGGAACAGTCAGAACGCACACAACATTCATGGGTGAAGTCCCCATGTTATAGGGGTGTGGTTCATGGCACCCCAAAACAAGTACAATAACATCAAAGATTACTGATCACAGATCACAATAACAAATATAATAATGAAAAAGCCTGAAATATTGTGAGAATTACCAAAATGTGACACAGAGACACGAAGCGAACAAATGCTTTTGGAAAAATTATATTATCAAGACTTTCTTGGGACTTCCCCGGTGGCACGGTGGTTAAGAATCCACCTGCCAATGCAGGGGACACGGGTTCAAGCCCTGGTCTGAGAAGATCCCACCTGCCATGGAGCAACTAAGCCCATGTGCCACAACTACTGAGCCTGCACTCTAGAGCCTGTGAGCCACAACTATTGAGCCCACGTGCTGCAACTACTGAAGCCTGCATTCCTACAGCCTGTGCTCCACAGCAAGAGAAGCCACTGTACTGAGAAGCCTGCACACCACAAGGAAGAGTAGCCCCCACTTGCCACAACTAGAGAAAGCCCGCATGCAGCAACAAGACCCAACACAGCCAATAAATAAAATAAATAAATAAATAAATTTTTTAAAAAATTTTAAAAAAGACTTTCTTGATACAGGTTGCCACAAATCTTTAATCTGTAAAAACAAACAAACAAACAAAAAACCTCAGTACCTTCTAAGTGCAATAAAGTGATGCACGATAAAATGAGGTCTGCCTGTAATGTCTCTGCCCATAACAGACATCACTAATTGATTATAGCACTCCCTCCTACTGAGTCCAGTTACAGCTTCAAAATCTTTCCCAGGGCAATACCAGGCAGCCATTGCCAGTCTTTCAGAGTTAACACAAGAAATGAAACCAATTCCTTATCCTGCATAGAGATTATCTTACAGATTGTGCAATTCTGTGATTCTTAATGAACAGATGTGAGAAATCGGTAAGGAGGTCAAGGAAAAGGAAGGGAGTCTGCCTGGACGAGACCTTCAGTGCCGTTCCAGGTACCATCTTTGATCGACTGACCCCTCCAGATACACAGCTTTGAGGCTCTGCTATTCCTCGGCTTCCCCTGGGACAATGACTGGACTGTTTTTTCCCTTCGCAGTGTAACTGCAGAGATAAAATGGTGTGTGGCTAATTGCTGGGTAGGCCACAAACAGAGCAACCTTACATGTAATTTCAGATTGGCAGAGACTGTAAATTATTCAACATGATAACCAAAAGATCATAGCAACGTGTGCAAGTGGAGAGAATGTTTGAGAGAAACAAAAGGATGGCTTTGAAACCGGGGTAGTCACAAACAAACTTGTATAAAAGTGAAGAATATATTTGGGGCTGAAACACAAGGGCACAGCTGAAGTTCAGACCTGGGAGAGAGGCCTGAGGGTTCTCACTCTCCAGGAGCCTTTGTTCCTATAAGAATAATAAACTATTATAGAAAGTTAATACTTAGTTACCCATGAAAGTCCACAAACAGTACAAAATAAAATGCACCATACTGATTAAAATAACCCTGCCGAAAGATCTGCCCATCAAGCCAGAGCCTCCTCTGACTTCCGTCTCCATCGATGGCCCCTCCAGTACTCCAAAGTCTTCTTTCTCTCTTCCCTCTTCCTCTGAGTTCTCCTCCCATCATCACCGTATCCTGGGGAAGGCCTTCCTGCCCTCCTTTTCTTTCCATCCAAATTGCCATTGCCTTCCTTCGGGCATGAACCATTATGGCAGCTTCCAGGCTCCAACTTCCCGGCTCTGGGTCTTCCTGCACATCACCACTTTTTCTAGGTTTTGCAGAGAAAGCTCTGATCAGAGCACTTCTCTATGCGAAACTTTCCATGGTTCCCCCCATCTGTTGAGTGAAGCCAAGCTCCCAGCCTGGTACCTAGGGTCCCGTATGGCTCCACTCATCTTTCAGGCTTAATTGCTGCCCCTTCTTTCCCTTCCCTCTGCTCTCCCCAGACAGCCTAGAACCTGTTCCTGAGATGTACTTTCTCCTCTAGGAGGCTTTGCATAGCTGTCCCCCCACCTCAGTGGCCTTCCCCATGGACTCTACAGGCCAGACCTGCGTGACTACTTCAAGATGTCTGAATGTGCTGGACAATCACTTGCTTGAGCTCCAAAATCATGACCCAGGTCCCGGAGCAGTGGGAGGGCTGTGCATTCCCTCTGAAGGGCTGTAGGGGGCCTGCTCCTACCTCCTAGGACTCCTTGGCCTGTGCTACCAGCCATCCGCAGCACGGGCTCCTCCAGCCCTGACTGCATCCCTGACTGGCCTTGGCCTAGTGGCAGTGGAGGTCAGCCTGTTGTTACGATAGCTGGCATGAGGTGGAAAAGGGGTTGGCAAAGAGGTTATAGCAGGTAAAAATCTCTTTAGAAGCCTCTCTGGTCCTTCTTATCTCCCACATTTTTCAGTGTTATTCTCTGAGTTCCCAAATTCCCTTTAAGGCCACTGGAGTCAAAGCCACAATATTCTGATAGGATTCACGTCACGTTTTCCCCCTCAAAACAAACCTCTGCCAACAAGGTCCAGGAAACCATAGACTTCATCCCCCTTGAGCTCCTGTCCTATCATCTAAGGTGGAGAGATCATCCCGACATCCTCAGCTGAAAATCAAACCCTCACCACCTCCACTTCGTGTACCTCCAGGATGGGGCTGCCTGGGCTGTGCCCCACCCGTTCTGCCCATCTGCTGGGATGGCACGGTGCCCACTCACAAGTTGGTTGGAGCCTATGGAGGTGCCAGGCAACAATGTGTTTTGATGGGCAGCCTGCAGAAGGTGGCAATTGCCATCTCTGGTGAGTGAAGGCCATAAGCAGTGCCAACCCTAGCATGCCAGGTCTGTACACTTGTTCACACCTGTTGACTCTCCAGTGCCAAGAAAAGCATACTTGAGCTAGGGACAAGGGTGGGGGGAGACGGCATTCTCAGAGCACCAGCATCTTTGGGTGTCCTTGTGGGGACAGACAGAACCTAGATAGATTTGGTCAGTCAGACCTAGGGCCACATCTGTGCCTGGCACTGGAACTTTGTCTGGCCCTGAAATGTGTCCTCTAACCAATCTGTGCTCAACTAAGGAAAACGCACCCAGCAGGGAGACTGTAGCACAGACACAATTCAACACAAAGACAAGCCTTGTCTGCAAGCCAGAGAGGAGAGGCAGAGAGAAAGGCAGGTTGAGTTTAGCAAAGCTCTTTCCACCAATAGCTTAAAATACTTTGAACCCTGATAAGATATGTCCAATGCAACTGGAGGCCTCCAATTCCTCATTCTCCACCTGTCCCAGAGAATTGTTATTTTCTACCCGAGACATGAGTCCAGCTCCAGAGTCAGACAGAGCTGGCTTTACAGCTCATCTCCACTAACTGACTGAGTGAACTTCAGCAAGTTACTGATCTTACCTGAGCCTCAGGCTTCTCGTCTCTAAAATGGGGGTAACCCACCTACCTCCTTGGATTAACACAAGAATGCGACAGGACAACATAAGTCAGGTGCCTAGTATGGTGTCTAATACATAGTAGGGGCTCACCAAATTGAGTTTCCTTTTGTGCCCTGCCATTTCCTGTCTCCCCTCATTCTTCATTCCAAATAGGAAAGGCGTTCCAGGAGCCAAATGATATCACAAATGTCAGTCTAGGAATAAGTCATTGGGACTAAGTAGCAGAATAGACTGCAAGGTAAACACAGCAGGAGAGAGAAGGGAAGAGAAAGAGATGGAAATGGGAGAGAAGGAAACTAGGGTTCCCTTTCTAAAAGGGCCCCTCCATCCCTACACTCCCATGTCAGTGCCTCACCCCAATAACAGCCCTTGCTCTGTACTCCATTCCCACCAATGCCTGCAATACCTGCTTAGGCAAATTCAAATTGGGGAAGAAAGTACATGGTGAATTCTCTGCATCTAAAACCCTATCTATGTACACAAGACATTCCTACACCAAGTCCTTGACCTTCTTTCTTGCTATTCTGTGATGCCTGCCATGTGCCGACGGCCATGCTGGGCAGAGGGAGAGTGACACGGGCATGAGTCCTGCCCTTGAGGCTCTCAGTGCAAGAGGCAGAAATGAGTTCCAATAACCCTTAAACAAGCCAGAATCGGTGGACGCACCAACCAAGACGTAAGCAAACAGCTCTGAGGAAATACAGCTTGAATTCGCCTCTACCCTCCACGTTTGGCTGGTGTTCATGTGCTGACCTCATCCATCAGGCCTGCCTCTTGCCATCAGGTCCTTGAGAGTAGGACCCATGGGCACTGCAGCCATCATGGATGGTCCTACTAACCCAGAGAGCCCTGTTTGCATCAGAAACTGTGAGAGGCCACGAGAAGTTCATTTGGGCGGCTGCTCTGATCTGCAAGTTTCACGGTACTACTGTAATGGTGGCCCATTGGATTTTAAGGTTGAGTGGCATACTTGGGGCCAGACCTGGATGCTGGAACATCATGTGTAGGAATAAGATCTAGAGTCCATAGCTGAAAGCCTGAAAGAGATCCCCAAGGGATTTTCCTGAGGAACTGCCCTAAGCACTGGATGACATAACTGAAGAAGGAAAGAAAGAGTAGAAAACTATTGGAAGAAAACACACAGGCAAAGCTCCACCTGCTTCCCAAAGTGAAGAGGAGAGATGGGACCTGCCAGGGATGAAAACAGAGGTGTGAATCTTGGAAGTGGAAGAAAATTCTTGTAGGGGCAGTTTTCCTGGATGCCTCAGAGCTGTCAATGGAGTGTGGACTCCTAAAGCTCCAGGGAGGACAAACAGTCCAAGAGGGACACAGGGTGCTTGAACAGAGTGGATGGGATGGACACCCAATCCCAAGAAGTATCTAGATTGCATGTTCACAAGAGAGCCAGAGTAGAATCGACCCACTATAAGGAAATCAAGTTAATTCACAAAACATTGAATGTATTCCTCCTGTGAGTCTCTTTCCAGGGATCAATAATGAGCTACAACATAGTTCCGGCCACCCCCATGGAGCTTAAAGCAAGCCCTAGAGTCAAGGAGGCTGTATTCAGAGCCTAGCAATGCCACTGAGGAGCTGGGTGAACCTAAGCAACTTGTATAAGCTCAGTCTCCACATCTGTAAAATGGGAATAAAAAGTAATACATAATTCAAAGAGTTCTGAGAATTAGATCAGGTGGTATCTAGGAAAGTGCAGCGATACGCCTGGAACCTAGGCTCAGTGAACGTTAGCTGCTGTTATTGTTATTCTTATCCTTACCATGGTCTTTATTATTATTACTAGTGTCAAAGTTCAGTTGGGAAAAGAGAGAGTAACAAAATATAAGCATAGAAAATATCATTTCAAACTTTGAAAAGTAGTAAGTGATAAGGACCCTAAGCAGAGGTGGCTTATGGTGATTTGAGAGTGAAAACTGGCATCCTGACTTGGTCAGGGGATCTGAGGAAACAGCCTTGAAGCTGAGAGCTGAGAGCTATTTAGGTGTTAACAGTGGCAAAGGGAGTAAGGGGATGCGAGCAGGTAGGTGAGACAAGGGTTCCAGGCAGGGGAGACAGCTTGTGTCAAGTCCCCAAGACAAGTCCAAAGTCATGGCAAGAAGCTGATCTCCACAGGACTGATGTTGATTTCCAAAAGGCAGAAGATGGAAACAGGAAGCCCCAGAAGGCAAGAAAAGACTGACCTGTGCTTCCTACTGCCTGGGTGTGAGGTTGAGGAAAGACTGGGAGAATCAGCTTCTCTGCCCACAACAGGCTGATAGCTGCCGGAGACACCCAGCACAGCTCGACCATGATCTGGAATCCATAAGCTACCTAAGTGCCAGCAGAGTCCAGGCACGCTGCCAGACCTGGGAAAAAATAGAACGGTCCATGTCCCTCCCCACTCCTCCCCATCACCCAGGAGGCCAGTCAATGTCCTGCCCAGGCCGGCCAGCTCCACGGTGCTCTCACTTCTGTCTGACAAGGCCACGTGGCTCTCATCAGCCAGCTCCACCACTTCCCTGAAAGAACAGCCAACTCTGGCACCAGCCTGATGGCGCCAGTCTCTAACTCAGCACATCCACTAACCTCCCTTCTGAGAAAAGAAAAAATGTCAACAACTTTCTCAGCTACACCTGAGGCTCTCCTCTCCACCGCCACCTGAGTCCCTACCTCACCCACTGAGTGTCTGTCTGTCCAATGGGAAAAGTCGGGGCTTAGGAGTTTCAAAGACCAATGTATAAATTTCTTCTCTACCACTTACTGTGAATCAGCCTCAATCTCCTCAACTGTGAAATGGGATTAATACCATCTACTCACAGGACTATCCCAAGGGGATAAAAGAGATGATGCATGTAAAGCATTTTTTGCAGTGCCTACCACACGCACTCTGTGAAGGGTCAATAGCATGGCTATTACTGTAAAATGGATCTACACGGAGCAAGGAGAATCAATCATTTTGGGAAGATGGCACTAACAACCCCCACTTTAAGTCTCATAGTCACTGCTCACCAAATTTGCTCCTAAATTGCCAGCTGTGTGGCCTTGGGCAAGTTATTTAACCATTTTCTGCCTTCGTTTTCACATCTGCAAAACACATATAACAATAAATCCTACTTTGTAGGGTTGTTAGGAGGATTAAATAGATTAATATAAATAAAATGCCTGGCACCCAATAAATATTTGCTATGATAATAATGATCATTATTTCACCTTGGGTAATAAATAGGTCACTCTGGCTGCTATGGGGGCAAAATGAAAATAGAGACCAATTCGAGGTGCATTATGATAAACCAGGCAAGAGGTAGCTGCTTAGATCAGAGTAGCAACAGGGTTTGAGAGAAGTGCTTGGATTCTGGATATATTTTTAAGGTAGGGAGACAGTTATTTGCTGAAAGATCAGCTCTGGGGATGGGAGAGAAAGAAAGGAGTTAAGGATGATCCCCAAAGGGCAAGGCTCAGCAACTGCAAGGATGGAGTTGCTGTTTCCTAAGAGTAAAGCAGGTATGGGAGGAAATCAGGAGTCCCTTACTCCAGGGGAATTAGTCATCCAACTAAGGATATCAACTAGGCAGCTGGATGTGAAAGTCTGGATGTCAGAGAGAGGTACCAGCTGGGGATATAAAAAGTCAGGAGATTTAGATGAAATCATTACAGGCTTGGAATGGATAAAGAGAAAAGTCCAAAAACTGAGCCCTGGGGCTCTCCCACACTTAGAGGTCAGAAGGTGAAAAGAAACCTATCAAGAAAACCAAAAGTCTAGGCTTAGGAATTTCAAAGACCAGATCTCATCTCTACCACTTACTGTGGAGCAGCTGGGGTGGCAGCAGAATAGAGAGAAAATGTGTCTCAGTGAATGAATGGATAAAGAAGATGTGGTATATATACACAATGGAACAGTACTCAGCCATAAAAAAGAATGAAATAATGCATTTGCAGCAACATGGATGGACCTAGAGATTATCATACTAAGTGAAGTAAGTCAGAAAGAGAAAGACAAACACCATATGATACCACTTATATGTGGAATCTAAAATATGCTGCAATGAACTTACCTATGAAACAGAAATAGACTCACATACATAGAGAACAGACTTGTGGTTGCCAAGGGTCGGGGGAGGTGGAGGGATGGACTGGGAGTTTGGGATTAGCAGATGCAAACTATTATATATTGAATGGATAAACAACAAGGTCCTACTGTATAGCACAGAGAACTACATTCAATATCCTATAATACGCCATAATGGAAAGGAATATGAAAAAGAATATATACATATATAACTGGAGTGCGGATGAGTCAAAAATTACCTGCACTCCAGTTATATTAAAACTTTTGTTGGCTGTACTGTCTTATCAGCACTTTCCGTTCAAGGCTACTGTATCCCCAGTCACTGCTGTGCAGGTGTAAATGTGTTACATCAGGTCATTTGTAACTGCGGTGCAATCAAAAATGGATGACCCACTTTTGATTTGCATGAAAGAAGAGCACTATGCAGTGATTCGTTTTTTGTGGTCTGTGGGTGTGCGTGTTCTCACACTTCTGCCCACACTGTCGACACTTAAAGCATCTTCCCTATAGTCCTGATTTTGCTCCATCGGACTTTCACCTGTTTGCTCCCCTGAAAGCAGCCCTACAGGGACACAGATTCATTTCTGATGATGAAGTGAAGATGCAGTGCATTCATGGCTTGCAGCTCAGCCTAAAACATTTTTTAATGAGGGAATACAAAAGCTTGTTGACAGATGGACAAAGTGTATTGAAAAGCAAGGAGATTATGTCAAAAAATGATGTATTTGTCTTTTCTAAAAGTTAATTAAAATAAATTCTACAGCCAGAGTGCGGATAATTTTTCACTAACCCTCATATATGTATAATGGAATCACTTTGCTGTATGGTAGAAATTAACACAACACTGTAAACCAACTATATTTCAACAAAATAAAATGTTTTAATATGTGTCTTAGGCTACAAGTGAAGTAGAGATTTCCTAGCAAAGGGAGCAGCTAATCAACCATGCCAAATATGGAGCTGATGGCCAAGTAGGATGGAGCTGAGGGCTGACACTGCACTTGGCAATGTGGGGTCATTGTACGTCTTCTTTGGTGGAGTGGTGGGGGAAAGCCTCAATACAGCAGAGATGTTTATCCTACTTTACATTACAGAGAGACTGAGGCTGGTCCAGAGACCCAGAACCAGTGACAGAGCCCTCTTCCCAGATCTATCATCATTCCATTATCTCATGGGATCTGTGGGCACATGGGGCTAGAACCCAGACTTCAGGCAGACAAGCAGAGGGTGGGGATTATATACTCAGGGAGTAGGCAGCTCGGTGCTAAGGAAGCTACACTCTATTGGGGAGGATAGAGATTACTCAATAGAAATTGAACACAGTTCTCAGGACATTCCCATTCTGCAAATCATAGCCTAACCTCAGTCCCCTTTGAGTTCACTTGACATCTGGAAAAAACAATAGAAAGTGTATTGGCTCCAAATTGAGAAACTTCAGTCATCATTCTGCTTCTACCACTCACTGGGGTGTTTTCCTTCTTCCATGACAGTAGCCTCACTTGTGGTATGAGGTTGTCTTGTGACATCCTAGGCTCCTCCATCCCTGACTCTGCAGTGTATCTGTGCCTGCTCCCCCACAGTCAGACAGGTGATTGCTCCGGGTCCTCACAACAGCCTCAGGACTGTGAAGCATGAACAACAAAAAAACCACAATGGCTCTGGTTTACTGAAGTGATGAAGGAAGAAACTTGGGGGACTGATCAGCCAGTGGCCTGTTAGAAGTCCCCTGGAAAATGCACTGGTGTTAGGAATGTAATTAAAGCAAAGTGTTCATTCCTTCATTCACTCATTCAAGTTCGCTATGGAAAAATGGTCCAGGCACTGGGAACCAAACATGGGGACCACATGGACCACATCAGAGAACAAAATCAGGCACAGTTTTTGGCCTTCCTGGAGCTCATGCTCCACTGGAAGAGACAAACAGTAGCCAATTAAGAGCAGAGATATGTATAAAGTTACAATTGTGGTAAGTGCAAAGGAAGGGAAATACACAGTGCCTTGAGAGCATTTAGTGGGGGATTCAACCTCGCTGGGAAGATCAGGCAACCTTTACTGAGCAAGGACAACAAGGCTGTTACGCTAAAGCGCTAACAAGGCAAAAAAAAAAAGAAGAAGAAGAAGAAGAAAAGAAAAGGAAGAATGTTCCAAATGAGAAGAATGAAGTGTGCCATCTCCGTGATGGGAGTGAGAGTGACAGACGAGTGGTCTAAGAGAGGCAGGCATTCCAGAGTAAAGGAATTACTGAGAGCTGTGGGGAGCATGGTGAAGTATGGGACTGGGATGCAGGATCCCGGCCAAGAGTACCTCTAAAAAGTTTTTAATGTGTGCATTTTTTGACCTAGCAATTCTAGCTCTAAGATCTGATCCTACAAGTACTTGCACAAGTCAACAAAGATATACATATTCATATGCATATTCATATGCATTGAATCTTGGTACTTCTATTGCAATAAAATGTTATTCAGCTATTAACGGATAACAAAGTACATTTACATGTACTAATGTGGAAACGTTATTAAGTGAAAAAGGTAAATTGCAGAACAGAATGAACAATATAAGATGAAGATAGCTTACTTTTTAAATATCTATACATATTATGTATTGGGTATATTACACACAATTCACTAAGCATAGAAATGAACCCAAGACTATATACATCAAGCTATTAACCATGGTTACCTCTAAGGAGTAGAAATGGAGGAGAAGGCCTTTATTTTTCTAATGTGTCTGTCTTGTTTGAATTTTTCTTTATATCCAGTAACTATTTCTCCGGCAATGAAAGAATCTTATATTTTGTTTTGTTTTTTGAAGGGAGAGTACACACCCATCTTCTTAAAAATCCCCCAGTGAACGCAGAACAAAAGTTAACCCTAGGTTTGTGCTTCCTTGGAGCAGGCAGACAACCATCTTAAATTATTCCTCACCACCCACCTGCCCTCTGTCTTGCTTTCATCTTCTCTTGGATTTAGTGGGGAAGAAAAGTGACTATGGGTTAAGTGTGATGAAAAGAAGGAAGGAACAAAAGAAAGGAAGAGGGGGAGGGAAGTTCAGAGGAGAAAGAAAGGAAGAAAAAAAGGAAAAGAAAGAAAAGGAGCTTTTCTATTTTCCTCTCCTCTCCATACGTCCCTCCAAGAGTCTCTGAACAAGAGTCCTCAGGAGTGAGAGAGAAGGGAATCCAGGTGTGAGGGTGCAGGTGCCAAGGAGGCTGGCAGAATAGCCCCGGGTTTGGACACAGAGCACAAGAGCCACAGGAGTAATGACTCCCATCGTCAGGTGCAGACTCTTGGGTTGGACCCTTTTACATACATTAACTCAAAATTAAGGCTCTCAATCCCTAATTCTGCATTTAAAAAGCAGAAGACCTGTGACCTCCCAGAACTGTAACTTCTCTCATCATCTCAGTGTTCTCAGCTGGATCACAGGGGAAACGTCCTAGCTCGTAGGGCTTTCTGAAGATCAAACGAGAGCCTACATAAATATACGTATTATTCATTCTATAATTGATATGATGATTGTCACTCCAGCTACTGAGCCGGAACAGAGAATGCTTAGGAGCATGAAGTGTAGTAATCTGGTATCCAGTGGTTACTATGTGGTTGCTCTTTAGATCTGCTGAAAAATGGTGACTGTGGAAATAATTTTAGTCCCATTCACAGATTTTTAAATAACTGACTGTATGCAGGGGAGAGGATTTGGCTGTGGGGAGGGGTGGTCGCTGGTACCACGCAGCTGCTATGGCTGTGAAAATTTAACCTCAAGCAGCCTAAACATTCATTTTACAATGTACACTGCTGATTACTTAATTATGTCTAAAATATAAGTCAGACACACTACAAACCCCAGGGAGTAAATTACACAGATCTATGAAGCAACATCTATGCACTCATTCTGGTCTCACATTTCTGAATTATCTTTTTCCCCCAGTGAATTTGAAAAATCTCTTTCTCTTCTGCAAAACGTATGGCTATTGCAAACAAATGATCATTTTCTCAGTATTATGAGCTCAGTGGAGAAGAGTCCATCTTCAACCTAATGTTTCAGACTCTCACCAACAGGTTCTTATCTTTATGTATATTTGAACTAGGAGATCTACATATGCTTGATCTCAGCATGAACCTCCCTATGACCTGATTTTGTTACCATGGTCACCAATTAGATGAGTCTTGTTGACGGCAGAACAACAGTCAAAGGATTTCTATTAAGTTCCAGGGTGGAATAACAGTCATATTTTGTGAACACACTTTATAGATTATTTTCCCCATTTGCTTGCCCCAAGGTCTGCCTCCCTCTATCTGCTGAGAATGCAGTTGTTACATAAAATGCAAAGAAAATGCTTCCTGAGGCCAGTAATTAAATTTTCCTATAAAAGGAATGGATCAGCTGGACTCCTCTTTCCCCTGGGATATAGCAATGCACGTCTTAGGACTCACCTACAATCATCCTCCCTAAAGTAACTTTACCCCCACTCCATAGGCCTCACATGAGTACATGTGCGTGAAAATACGCTATAACCTTTTACTGATATCAGCTATCCTATATCTGAAAACACTGAAGGGTAATTTTGAAAGGTTTAGCTGAGTGAGGTTTTTCATATAAACATTCCAGCCAACGAGCGTGGTCAGTGATTCAATGATCTCATGAAAACCGTGCCTGATGGTTTATAAATGTTGAGGTTAACAGGCAACATGTACGTACTCTATGTGTTAGGACTATATGAGTTTCTGGCGGCTACCGTAACAAATTAACACAAACTCAGTGACTTAAAACAACTGAAATTAATTCTCTCACAGTCTGGAGGACAAACGTCTGAAATCAAGGTGTCAAGAGGGCAGTAGTCCCTCCAAAGGCTCTGGGGCAGAATACTTCCTTGCCTCTTCCAGCTACTGGTGGGTTCGGGCATTCCTTGCCTTATAGCTGCACAGCTCCAGTCTCTGCCTCCAACTTCACATGGTCTTCTGTACCTGTGTCTTTTCTTCTTCTATCTCTTATGAAATATTTGTCATTGGATTTCAATCCCACCGGATAATCCAGGATGACCTCATCTTGAGAGCCCTAATTACATCTGCAAAGACTCTTTTTCTAAATAAGGTCACAGTCACAGGTTCTAAAAGTTAAGATCTTTTGAGGGGGCCACCATTCAACCCACTATAATAACAACATGCTTTCCCAAAGGTTTTATAAAATTAAGCTTGGAATTTTTGTACGTGCAATGTTAGTTACTTATCACCAATGTTGAACTTAATACAATGCCAAAGACTATTTACAAGAAAATATATCTCCCTCAGCACTTATTTATTAATCAAAGGTTAAAAGTTTGGTTTGTAAGTTGGCAAATCAGGTATAAAAATGCTGAGAAGTCATAAAAAATCCTAATCAAATACCTTAGGATTTCTCAAAAGACCAAAATAAACTCCAAATGTTCTGAGGATAGTGAAGAAACAGAAGAATGACTGGAATTGACAAAACCACTGAAACAGCTCAGAACTAACCAAAGAGGTGAGAGTTAATAAGATGGGTGGAAACAATCAACAAAACATAAGCAACATGGAAGACATGACAATCTATCAGAGCACTTGAGTGCAAGGTATCACGAAGAAGGGCCACCACAGGATGTATTTTGTTGATGGCTGGTAGGATGGCTGGACTAGTGCGTGTTATACTGATAAGGCTACTCACTGGTATTATTTTGTGTCATCGCCCCACTTTGCTATGCACTTTGTGCAATATTATTTCGTTCTTGTGATGGTTGTTCTTGATCACATAGCTTTGTGTTTCAAGCTATTTCAGGTGTCGATGTATTTCTCCTCCCCTGTTAAAATGCCATGCACGCCACAGAGTTTGGGTTGGGAAATTTGGAGATTTTGTTGTTTATTTTTGTTTTGTTTTTTAGCTCCTGCTAAAGCAACATATTAAGAAATGAGTAACCAGTGCGGAGAGGAATGGGGGAGGGTAAAGATAGGGGTAAGGGGTTAAGAGGCACAAACTATTAAACTATGTATAAAATAAATAAGATACAAGGATATATTGTACAGCACAGGGCATATAGCCAATATTTTATAACTTTAAATGGAGTATAATCTATAAAAATATTGAATCACCATGTTGTACACCTGAAACTAATATGATATTATAAATCAGCTATACTTTAATTAAAGAAAAAGAATGGGGTGAAAGTTAAAGTTTGTACTCTCCAAATATTGTTATAGAAAACCTGCCTTATGTGCCCATTTTCTGCCACCCCAATACCTTAAGAAAAAGGATTATGTTTTCTGTCTCTTCAACTGGCCTGCCACAAAGTCTACTGACCACCTTGGATATTGTTCAGTTTCCTATTGCTGTTGCAACAGATTTCCATAAACGTGATGGCTGAAAACAACACAAATGTATTACCTTACAATTTCTGAGTCAGAAGTTGGAAATGTGTCTCACTGGGCCAAGATAAAGTGTCAGCAGGACTGTGTTCCTTTCTGTAGGCTCTATAAAAAGAATCCTTTCCCTTGTCCTTTCCAGCTTCTAGAGGCTGCCCACATTCCGTGGCTCACAGCCCTCCTCCTCCATCTTCAAGCCAACACAAGAGGTCTTATCACATGGCATCACTCTAACCTCTTCTGCCTTCCTCTTCCACACTTAAGGACCTTTGTGGTTATACTGGGTCCATCTGGATAATACAGGCTGCGCTCCCCATCTCAAGGTCCTTGATCACTTCTGCAAATACCCTTTTGCCATGTAAGGTAACATATTCTCAGGTTCCAGGGATTCAGACATGGTCATCTTTGGGGGGATGTTATTCTATCTACCACAGGAACAAAACAGACCAAGAATCGAGGCAGGCTAACTCCTTGCAGTCCACACACAGGCCACCCCTCCAGGTTTGGGTACATCTCCTCTAATCACCAGGGTTTTTAGTTAATTCCTACATCACTAGAAGTAGCTGGCAGGGGAAGAGAGTGGCAATTAGGGGTAGGTGGCTAATGGTCAGGTCATCAGCCGCTGAGTGTTTACAGCTTCCAAGTACAAAACTACCCCTTTCCAAGTGATCGCCCTAAAAATTCTACTCCAGATGGAAAATGAAGTACAGGTGTGCCTCATTACAAGTAAACGCCACATGAGGAAGCCTGCCCTTACATAGATAATTTGCCAAAGCAAGGCATCACAGCACTGAAGTCAACCAACCCTCACCCTGCTGGAACTCCCAGCAGTTTGTACCACTTAAATGCCTACTAATGGGCTAAAGCAGTTACTAATAGGCTAATAAGCTAGCCATTAACAGCTTCTTAAGTAGCAGGCTGGGGGAGCTGTGTGACTGTAGTTACAGCCACTGAGAATGAGCTGTCTTCTCAGTTTATAAAAAAAAACAACCCTAAATTGGGACAAGAATTGTTTCCCTAAAGGTTGACTAACTTGGCTCCAAACATGCAGGCAGCAATTGTTCAAGTTATGGAGGAATTTCTCCCTTTATAAAGATATTCACTCTGCAGTTCCCTGCCAGGTTCTTCCCTTGGGCATTGAAATGTTGGTTCATAGACCATGAATTACTTCCAGAGACACAAAGGAATAGGGACATTTTGTAATGAAGCCTTAAGACATAACTTTAAAAATCAATCAGAAATGAAGATAGAGCCTGGTTACAATTGTAATATGAATGTCCCAAGCACAACCAGCTAAGAGTGCAAATGAAGTCAAGGCCACATAAAAAGCTGATTATCCCTACTGTGAATCTAGACCCTCTTATTCACTTCACTCATTCAATAAAGACTTATTGAGCACATAGTGGGTAGTGAGCTAGGCACAGGAGAACACTAAAAAATAAATGGGCAAAACTCTGTGTCGTTACAGTTTACATTCTGTAAGTAGACTGAAAATAAATTAAAAAACAACTAAATTATATCATAGAAGGTGACAAGTGCATGGAAAAAGACAGAGCAAGGGAAGGGCAACCAGGAGTGCTGGGCGAGAGAAGAAGTAGTGAAGGGACACCTCCTGGAGAAGGTGACATTTGAACAAAGGCTTGAAGGGGGTGAGAGTGGTGAGCCAGGAGGAAATCCAGGCATGGGCAACAGCCAGTGCAAAGGGCCTGAGCCAGGACAGTATCTAGCTTATTTGAGGGAAAATAAGGCAGTCCATGTAGCTGGAGAAGGGAAGAGTAGATGAAGTCATATGGGTAACAGGGGCCTGGATTGTATGGGCCTTAAGGGCCCTTGTAAGGACTTTGGCCTTTTTGCAAGAAGAATGAATTACTGTTGGAGGATTCAGAGCAGAGGAGTGAAGGAATCTCACTGTCAAAAGTGCACATTGCTTCTGGGGAACCCCAAAGCAATGTGCACAAGTTGGCTTGTTCTGCTATGGTATCCTCCTCATCAATAAACCTCTTCCCCTAACTCCCACCAGCATCCTCTTTGAAAATGCCAAAGCCTGGCCTGATGCTCCTGGACTGCCAGCCCTGGCGTGCCAGAGCAGATATGCAGGTCTTCCAAGCCCCGCCCTGCCCTGGAGAGCTGATTCCCAAAGCCACACAGCTTCCGATGGATGCTTAGAGCCTTTCAGCTTTGTGCTGGGCTAGCAAGCCATTCCTATTTCTAAAAAAGACATTCCCCAACATTTTTCAATTTTTAACAGGTATTCTCTTAAGTTGCAGGTTTTTCTTGAATTACGTCTTTTCATAGCTCCATTTTCCATGAGTATATTATTCCTTTGAAGTCTAACTATACGTGTTTAAAATACAGCCTCTTTTCTCACTTCTCCTTTGGATTTATCCTATCTTGGAAACACTTCTAATGGCAGGGAATATGTTTTTTATTGTATTTCCCCCCAATACTAAGCACCAAGCTTTGCATACAGTTAAGTACTTAATCAATATTGGCTACATTACTGTAGCCTATGACCTCAGCCCTGTACTAGGCATTAAAGCCATCATAGAAGTGAAAGATACCCTCCTCCCCCAGATAAGCTTATAACATGTTTGGTAGACAAGATGAGTCTGGGAAACAGCATCAAATAATGGTAGAATGTGGTGAAGTACAAGAACTGAACATTATAAACTCTGGCCCCTGTAAATTCAAGGAGGAACTGGGTGGAGTCAGAACAGTGGAGAATGGTCTCCCAGAGCAAATACAACTTAACTTGAGACCTTGAAGGATGAACAGGGTCAAACAAGACTCACTGAGCCACCACACTCCAGTGAAGAGGAAGCTATAGAATAATTGGCAGCCACAATTTGCGTTCCTTAGACTATCTTTACAACCATCCTTGTTAACGCCTATGATTTGGCCAGTAAACCCTGCCTGGTTTACAACATTAAGTTTGGAAGTGTGGAACAGACCTCAGCAGGTACTCTATCAGTGTCCCGTCAACAACAAAAGCAAACTACACTATATTTACTTCCATTAAGTGACCTTAAATTACAAAGATAAAAGTATGTCTACCTTTGGGGTAAAAAAAAAGTCAGGCAGTTGGGGACACTGCAGAATTTGTTGTAGATATTCACGATCTGGTGACTGGCACTAGGAAGTACCGCAAATACCTAACAGAGGAAACTTCTTTACGAACAGGTAAAGGATGGGGCTAAGGAGACAGAGCAGGTAATTGAAGGGTGCTGAGCATTACACCAAGAGGCATAATCATGCTGTCCCTGTCACCTCAGCTATTAGCCCTCCGGTAAATGAATTAGCACCCTCTTGTAAGCATCAACCCAAGAAGTCCTTGGGAAATCGGCCATTCAAGATACCAGAAACTGAGCTGTGAGAATCGATCTGCACAGATGGAAAGGAGGTCAGATATTCAGCTGTTTGATACGTGCATAAAACAACAAACCTGTTGACATTCTTCTTCTACCAATGAAAAAAATTTCAGAACACTTGCATCAATAAAATACATCGATGGAGATAATAAAAGAGCTTAACATGGCTATAGGAACCATGGGACGTTAGCATAAAAACTGGTTATTCAAGAGATGAAAATGATTTCTGTATGCTAGCATTAAAGTTTGTAGTCTCTGGGTGCTATTGCAGGGGAGACAATTATCAAATTCATTAACCAACAGCCTACTTACCATCCCTGATCTGAGAAGTGGTACTTCTTGGTTTGATATGGATGCGCATCCCAAGTGTCATCATCTGACTCTGTTGACTGAACCCAAGTCCCTGCTAAGAAATTAAAGTTCAGTGTAAAGTCTTCACATTTGTGCAACAGATATGCTCTAGACAAGACTTGAATAAATCAGATCACTACAAAAATCAGTTGCTGGTGAAGAATCTGGTAGGTCTTTTAATACAGAATAATTATTTTGAAAAGTGAACAACTGTTGCCTAATCTGTCTAATGTGTAAAAGTGGCCTTTTGCTTATTGTGTTTTCTGAAAGCTGAGTTTGCTTGCCTTTGTGAGTTCTAATTCCTCAAAAAAGATCAATTATTTTTCTTTAAGGATAAAACAATAACCAACCTCTAAAGAAGAGTATAGTCAGACCCACAAGTCACTATCTTTTCATTCTCCTTCCTTGAAGTCTTAGCCAGATTTTTAGCCTTGTGATTTAGGACAATCATTTGCTAAGGACAGTGTTGGTTTGCACTTGATGTGCTGGCATAACTATTTAATGCAACTCACTCTCAAAATGTCCCAAGTTGCATGATAAACCATATGGTTACCCTACATATTATGGATTCTATGGAACTAGGAATTTCTTGTATTTTTGAAATCAATTAAGAAGGCAGCACACACAGCAAAGGAAACCATAAACAAAAAGACAACCCACAGAATGGGAGAAAATACCTGCAAACAATGCAACCAACGAGGTATTAATCTCCAAAACATACAAACTTCTCATATCATTCAATAACAAAAAAACTAATGACCCAATCAAAAAATGTGCAGAAGATCTAAACAGACATTTCTTCGAAGAAGACATATAGATGGCCAATATGCACATGAAAAGATGCTCAACATCATTAATTATTAGAGAAATGCAAATCAAAACTACAATGAGGTATCACCTCACACCAGTCAGAATGGCCATCATCAAAAAGTCTACAAACAACAAATGCTGGAAAGGGTGTGGAGAAAAGGGAACCCTCCTACACTGTTGGTAGGAATGTAAATTGATACAGCCACTGTGGAGAACAGTATGGAGGTGCCTTAAAAAACTAAAAATAGAACTAGCATATGACCCAGCAATCCCACTACTGGGTACATACCCTGAGAAAACTGTAATTGAAAAAGATACATGCACCCCAATGCTCACTGCAGCACTATTTACAATAGCCAAGACATGGAAGTAATCTAAATGTCCATCAACAGATGAATGGATAAAGAAGATGTGGTACATGTATACAATGGAATACGACTCAGCCATAAAAAGAATGAAATAATGCCACTTGTAGCAACATGGATAGACCTAGAGATTATCATACTAAGTGAAGTGAGTCAGACAGAGAAAGACAAATATCATATGATATCACTTATATGTGGAATCTGAAATGATATAAATGAATTTACTTACAAAACAGAAACAGACTCACAGACATAGGAAACAAACTTATGCTTACCAAAGAAGAAAGGTGGTGGGGTGGGGGGAGAGATAAGTTGGGAGATTTGGATTAACATATACACACTTCTATATATAAAACAGACAATCAAGAAGGACCTACTGTATAGCACAGGGAACTCTATTCAATACTCTGTAATAACCTATGTGGGAAAAGAATCTGAAAAGGAATAGCTATATGTATATGTATAACTGGATCACTTTGCTATACACCTGAAACTAACACAACATTGTAAATCAACTATACTCCAATTTAAAATAAAAATTAAAAAAACAAAAAAGGCAGGATTTTGGACATTATTCACATTACCTCCAAGGACGAAGTCACAGCTCTTTTATAATCCACTTGGAAGGTTTTGCTAAAAATTTGGTGAGTGTGCATTTCCAATCCCAAATCAAAATCTTATCACCTGCTTCTCTCTAGCATCCACACTCTTTTGTCTGGTTCTCTAAACACTATGGATAATATTTGCAGGTTAGCAACCGAACTCAATCAACAAGAATTTACTGAGCCCCCCAAACGTACCTCAGGTAATGCAAAATCCCTGGTATACCAATCGTTTGATTAGATTATGATTCCTCACCATTTTCAATGCCCTTGTACTCAAAAATTTGTCCTCCTGGTTTACATGTGGAAACTGAGGCTTAAGAAAAAAAAGGATAAACTCATTGGGAACACAGCACACACCCCTCCCCAGTGATAGCAGAAAACCTTCAAAAGAGACACATTCATTCTACAAATGTCCTATTTTCTGGCTCTCTGCTTTTTATATGCTGAATTGGTAACGGAGCTAATAAAGGTTCAAGATTGCTCTTTCTGGGGGCCAAATTTTTCTTTTCTCCATGTCATGCTTTTTATTCAGAAAATAATTTTCTTTGCATTGTTTTCACAAAAGCTTTCCAACACCCCCAAATAATGCAGAGAAATTGCTTTTATTTTGAACGGGCTTTTTCAATGCACACTGTATCTCTCAGCATATCTATTATATTAATCTAAGCCTTAATGATACAATGGGTAAAAACAGTGTACGGATGTGTATAAATGAAAAATTTAATAGATTTCCCTCTTAATGTAATAGAATTGGCATGAGGCATTGGGAACAGGAGTGAGAATAGTCACTCAAGCATTGTGTTTACATGATATTTAAATACAAGTGCCTGGGGTATAAGTACTCC
This sequence comes from Hippopotamus amphibius kiboko, assembly GCF_030028045.1. NCBI lineage: Eukaryota > Metazoa > Chordata > Mammalia > Artiodactyla > Hippopotamidae > Hippopotamus > Hippopotamus amphibius. The sequence continues at coordinate 162,086,693 of NC_080188.1, read as the reverse complement.
TAAGTACACCTGAAAGGGATGGTGCCTCCTAATCATTGTTTCAGCAAGTGACAGTTGTTTACACAACAGCAGCACATTCGCTGCTGATTTGAATAATAAACATGCTTAAATACCAGCTGGATAATAGAAGGATAATTGAAACATAGTTTAAAGCTCTGATTTACAGGCATTGTAGCAACACTTTTATTTGCTGTACAATGCCACACTTCTGTACAGTCTCTGAAAAAAAAATTTTTAAGGCATTGTTTCAAACGTTGGGATCTATTAAACTTGATTAATACACCCAGAATATGTACCCATAGCTCAACCCATGCCTGAGCGTACTTGAGACAGCTATTGTACAACGTATTTTAGCAAAACACTTGAGGCTATAATAGAATCATTCAGGAGGCTGGCAATGCAGAGTGTCCACCAGGGCCCTGAACGGTGAACGGGGACCACGGGGACCTGAGACAGAACCAGTGCGCGTCACCTAGGTCTCATGATTCACAGGTGAAAATCAAGAGGGTGGACCTGGATAATCTCTAAAGGTTAAATTTTTCAAAGTTTTGATTTTACAAAGCTAGTAAACTCTAGCAAATCTTTCTCGGTTTCTTCTTTCCATTTCTTTCTTTCCACGCCAACTGCTGCAATCTTAGTTCAGGACACTTTTTCCTCTTACCTGGTCAGAGCAAGAGGCCTGTCCTGGGCACCTGTTTCTAGGGCGGCCCTGTTTCAACCAGCTCACACACCATCGCCAAGTGAATGGTCCCTTTCCAGGTAGACGCTCTGGAGTCCGAGAGCTGCCAGCCCAGGTTGGCCCTTACAGGTAGGCAGCACCTGGCAGGTGTTAGTTCCCCCCAAGTCTTTAAATTTGGAGACCCTGAAACATGATCGCACCTGTTCACTTAGAATAGGTCATACCTGGGGAAATTAATCCTGTAACCAAATTAGCAGGAGCCTCATTTGCCAACCAGAATGCAAATGTGTTCATTGATTTATCAATGTACTAGAAGAAACATCTCTTAGAGGATAATTCATATTGGTCATTCAACACTCTCTCTTGGAATGATTGTCTCCAAGGAGCAAATTACATGTCAGAAAGTTGCTTAATGAACATAAAGTAAGAGCAAAAGGAACGGTATGGATTGGCACTTTTTACTCCAAGGAAAATGTTGCCTAAAAGTAATAGCACCCAGGCACCAAGCCAGATACCTATTATCTCTAATTTATTCTCTCTAATTCTTACAAAATCCCCCAGGAATTATTATTCATTTTTAAATATAAGGGACTGATCTAAGGCCACATGGTTACTGAGGTACAGCTTTGAAGGCACACTATCTGCTAACTAATTACTAATCATCATATTGATGACCAAAAATAATCACCAGACATTAATATTCAGATATTGCTTTCTCTCTCTCTCTCTCTCACACACACACACATTTTGCGCTGAATAAAAAGGAACAGGTGAATATTTTCTGACTCCTTTTTCAGTGAATCACTTGCACCAGTCACAGGGGCTGTCTTACACCCCTTGGAATCGGTGGGTGCCCCATAGATGTGGAACGAGTGACTGAGCAAAAGGTTAAATGAATCCTAAATGATGGTTACTTAATGCTAGACATGTCTTTCTGAGAACGTTGCTTGGTGCACAGTAAGAGAGTCTGGACAATCATTGCAACTCTAATCCATTAAGAAATGGTGTTGTTTCTGCAAATATCTAATCTCATCTGCTTTAGTGGCTCACTAAAACTTAGTTTCCATTACAACCACATCCTGAAATTCTGAAGACACATTACCAGCATCCTTCCAAGTACAAAACCTATTTCCTAAGGCCATCGTCTCATTGTTACTCATGCATGCAAAACCAGGACGTCCATTTTCAGAAGAAAGAACAGCAGAGCCAAGAGCCTTTCCTTCAGAGCACTCAGCAGGTCAATCCTGGTGCCATCTTGTCCTTAGATCCCCTTCTAAGAGAATTTGCTCCAGTCACCATCACTGCTGAAGTGGGAACTTTCTAGCTTTCTCGGAATCCCAGCTGAGTGGAGGGGCAAGGGCAGTGATCCAAGGACGACAGATGCAGGGGCCAGCCAACCACCTACCCCACGGCCGGGCACAGAAGAAGAGCTGGGTCAACCATCTCAAGTTCTCTCTCTCTCCTTCCTTCTCTCTTTCTCTCAGATTAAAGAAAACTTGGGCAGTCAGTAGTGAAGCCAAAGGCAGAAACTATACATAAGGAGAGACACCATGAGGTACCATCAGCGCCATGAGATCAAAGCAATTACAGTTATAGTGAAGCCGGAATTATGAAATACAGAAACAAAAGAACAGTAGAGGAAAATGTCAAGTGTGTGGACTCTGGAACCACTGCCCAGGTTTGAATCCCAAATCATCCTTGTTACCTTGGGCAGCATGACCTTGGGCTACTTACTCACCTCTCTATCAGTGCCTGGCACGTGGTCAGCACCATGCATGTGTTAGCATGTTAGGGACTGTCATTGAGCACTTAAAGTGTGCCGGCCAGTGCTCTCAGTCTATTACATGTATTAACTCAATTAATCCTCACAACAAGCCCATGAAGTACTATTATCATCCCCATTTTGGAGATCAAGAAACTGAGGCACAGAAAAGTTAAGTGCCTTGTCCAAGGTCATGTCACTGGTAAGTGGCAGGGCTGGGATTGAATCCAGGCAATCCAGCTCTAAAGCAGTCATACAGAAAAAGCACAAACATCCTCAAAAAAAAAAAAAAAAAAAAGAACAGGTGATCTGCAACAGAAGAATAGCACACTTACCAGGTGCTTTGGCCAGAAACTTGGTCGTAACTCACAAGCATCCTCCGAGTCACTCCCTCTGCCCTTTGCCTCGGGTGGCCTGCCTGGGTCTCTTTTTTGACACTGAAAAAGTCTGACGAAAACTGAAATTGGTCCTGTGTTGGGTTGGGGAAAGGTGCCCTAGAGGAACAGAACAGGATCTCATGAGACACATGGGACACATGTAAGCAGAAACAATGCACAGTGACAAGGTGAAGAGGGCAGGAAGCCCCTATAGCCCCACACACCAGGACAGTGACAGCGTGAACGCCAGACTTTCGTTTATAGAATCTCAGGACCCTGAGCCACTAGAGGGTGGCCTGTGGGAGACTTGGAGGTCTGGGCCTTAACTCAGTTTCATGGGGTTAGGAATGAGTTAAATGGACCTTCACTGAGTGTTGTAACATTACTTATGATGCTAAATATTGATGTAAAATAAGTAATCTTCAGCATGAAAACACATTAACATTCTTGGGAAGAGTTGCTTAATTTTATCAAAAGTCTTCCTTGCCATTCATTAAAATGATGTGTGGGGGTGTTTTATTCAATCGTGAACTATTGTGAGTAATTATATTAAGTGTAATTATATTGTGAGTAATTATATGGAGATTTCTTAACATGGAAAAAAATTCGTATAACTAGAATAAAAATTCTTGGCTGGAATCTATTTTTTAATTTGCTGGCATTTTATTTTATTTTTATTATCAGCAAATTTTATTTGTTAATATATCACTTCTGTGTCTTTGAGGATATGTTCATCATATATGTTCATGATGGATATATTCTCAAAGAAATTGGTTACTAATTTGGATGGTTATCTTTGTGAGGTTGTAATATGAGATTTTGCTCACTCAGGAAATAAAACTATAACCTCTCACCTTGTTTTCATGGTTAGAAGTAACCTTAAAGGATAGAATCATCTATTCCTTAATTGTTTGAAAAGAGTCAACATGAAAGACCTTGACCGATTTCTTACTTAACATAAACTTGTTTCAACTTTCCTGGTCATTAGTTTATTAAGATTCCTCTTGACAAAATTTTTACAATTAGTAACATAGAACTTTAATTAGTAGTCTCTCAAAATTTTAAAAACTTTTCTACGAATTTAGTTATATCCCATTGTGATTCCTACATTATGAGTTTTTTCATCACATTTTCCAAGTTTTAATAACTTTCGTCTTCTCAAAATCTTAGAATTTGAATCTATTTACTAACTACACTACTTTATAACTGTTGAAGAATTTATAAATCTATGCTTTTACATTTAATTCCCTCAACCTTCTTTCCTTGGGACCGTGTTTTTAACTTTATTTCTAGTTTCTTAAGCTAAAATAGAATTCATTCATTTGCATGAACTTTTTAATATTGAAAGCACTTAAGGCAATGAAGTTTAATTCTGTGGCTGCTTTGGTCACATCCAATAAGTTTTGCTACGTAATGTTCTTGATATTATTTTCTAAATTATATGCAACTGAAAATTTAATATCCTTATATCATTTAGAAACTGTTGAGGAGGGTTGTGTTATTGTTTTCTTATTTTTTGGTTTGATCGGAGGTTTAATTGTTGCTTTTTGTGGTTTGTTTGGAGCAAAATTCTAAGTGGTTGGATATGTTTTCTTAAGTTAAACTTTTGTTGGTAATTTCTAGGTTTTTTTTTTTACAGTATTGCCAGAGAAGACAGTCTGTACCATATACAGGCTTTTGGGAGTTTGTTATGATTTTTGGTTGACGTTTAGATGTTGCATGGGTGCTAAAAAAGAACTAAGCTCTACTGCAGTATACACTGCTCAGTAAACACATTTATTAAATCAACTTAATTCTCTATATAATTCAAATTCTCTACATATTTGTTTGTAGGCTTATTCTACCAAAAGAATGAGAGAGAAACACTGAAGTTGCTTGTTGGTAATTGTTTCTCTGTTGATTTCCTGATGTATTTCCAGCAATTTTACTTTATATATTTCAATTAAATGTTATGGTGCATCGGAAATACATGATGTTATCTCTCCCTTGCGAAATTTCCTCTTCATCAACACAAAGTAACAAGTGGTGTGATGGTAAACTGACTCTCTGAAGAAAAAATGTTAAAGCCATGACTTGTAGCACTTGGCGTTAATGCTCCCACTATGGCTAATTTCAAGTTAGTGATGTAAGGCCACTGCACTAAGAGTTGGGATGAGATGGACACGATTGGCTCTCACCAGCCAGCACATGCCAGTCTAGAGCACCACTGGAAGTAAGCATCTGTATGTTTTATGATCTTTGTCTTTGATTCTGTTCTAGTACTAAGAATACATACACATTTTTTTTTGTTTTTCTGTTTGTTTGCATCTGCCTGATATGTTTTTGCCCATTCATTCATTTTTAGCCATATTATGTCATTTTTTACAGCCATGTCTCTTTTAAACTATATTTTGTTTTAAGACCCATTCTGAGATTCTTTATCTTATAGTAGACATACTTAGCACATTTATATTTATTGGTTTTGATGATATATTTCATTCTACATTTTTTGTTTTATTTTTCTTTTGCTTCCTCATGCCTTCTATCATTTATTGTATACCTCACATTTACTTTTCCAGTTTTCACTTCTAGTATTTGTTATCTTCTGTTTTTCTCAAGGGCATTCTGAAGTGTGTATTTCTCTAATTATCACCTTCAAGAATGAAAAAGTATCTTTTGGGCTTCCCTGGTGGTGCAGTGGTTAAGAATCCACGTGCCAATGCAGGTGACTTGGGTTCGATCCCTGGGCTGGGAAGATTCCACATGCTGCGGAGCAACTAAGCCCATGAGCCACAACTACTGAAGCCCAAGAGCCCGTGCTCAAGAGAAGCCACCGAACTGTGAAAGCCTGCACACCACAATAAAGTGTAGCCCCCGCTCACCGCAACTAGAGAAAGCCCACATGCAGTAATGAAGACCCAACACAGCCAATAAATAAAAATTAAAATTAATAAATAAAAAATTAATAAATGAATTTTAAGAAAAGAAAAAGAAAAAACATCTTTTGAGCTCCTTATATTTAAGATCAGAAACTTAGGACCCAAGAAAGGGGTTGTGATTTCTTACAAATGCTGAAAGAGAGAGTATTCATAACACAAATGTTTTGATATTCAATCATATTATCTAAGGTTTGAACCCCAGATTATTATAATCAATTTATATTACATTTATATTTTACATACTTTAAGAATGACTTTTGCATTCATTTTTATAATTTTTGCATTCATTTATGTATTATATTTTATATACTTTAAGAATAAGACTTTTGCATTCATTTTTATAAAAATGTAATTTATGCCTACCTGTAACTTAAATCATTTTAGAGCCGACTCAGCCTTTTATAACAGGAAGATTAATAGAGCATGACGGTAAGGAGGACAGACTCTGGCACCACACTCCCTGAGTCCAAACACTAGTAGCACCATTAACAGGTCATGTAACTCTGGGTAAAGTTATTCAGCCTTTCTGTCCCTCAGCTCCTCATCTGTAATATGGGCATATATTAACAGTACATACTTCATAATGCAGTGTAAAATTTATGCCAGTTAATGTGAATAAAGGTCTTAAAGCAGTGCACTGCATGTGTCTGCTTTATCATCAACATCATCATCATTATGTTTTAATGTTGCTCTCTCTATTTAAGGACTATCTCAAAAAACATGCTTGAGTAATTTTTCAAGATGGACACGTGGTGTATTTTCTAGACCTAGGACAGCCAAAGCTGTCTTTCTGTTACCTTCACATATTAAAGACAAAATGACTAGGCTTTAAATCCTTGGATCACAAAATCCCATAGATGACTCTCCATAACTTTCTGAAATTTTATGTAGCTAAAAAGTCTAAAGCCAAACTTATTTTTGTTTCTTTGTAATCTCATTTTTCTATGTGAATTTTTGTATGCTCTTTTTATCATCATTGTAATTCAAAATTTCTGTCAGAATGTCTAGGTATGGCTTTCTTCTCATTAGTTTTATCTGCAATAGTCTTTAAAATCTACTTCCAAGTCTTTCTTCAGTTCAAAAAAAAAAGTTATCTTTCATCACATATTTATATATTTGGGTTTCACTCCATTCCATTTATTCCCTTCCCTACTTTAGAGGCACCAATTATTCATGTGCTGACTTTCCGTCCTGCTCTCCGCTTCTACCGTTTCCTCACTCACAATTTCTATCCACTTTCCCCTTCTGCATTCTTATAGAGCCTTTGTTCTTCAAAACAATGTGATTCTCTAATATATCATTTAGTGATCTTCACTGATGCCATTTTATCTCTAAATACTGCTATTAAAACTTTGGATTTTTTTTTCTATCCTTCCATCTCTATCCATCTTTCTTTTTACCTCATCCTACAGCATTTTTCTTGTACCCATGTTGATTTGGCCTCTATTGAAGATGTCTGAGTTTTAAATCTGCATCCTGGGACTTCCCTGTTGGCGCAGTGGTTAAGAATCCACCTGCCAATGCAGGGGACATGGATTTGATCCCTGGTCTGGGAAGATCCCACATGCCGCGGAGCAACTAAGCCGGTGTGCCACAACTACTGGAGCCGGAATGCCCTACAGCCCGTGCTCTGCAACTAGAAAAGCCATCTCAATGAGAAGCCCGCGCACCACAACAAAGAGTAGCCCCTGCTCTCTGCAACTAGAGAAAGCCCATGTACAGCAACAAAGACCCAATGCAGCGAATGAATAAATAAATAAATAAATAAATAAATAAATAAATTTATTTTTTTAATGTACGTATTTACCTTTAAAAAAATAGTAAAAATAAATCTGCATCCTAACATTGATCATGCTTATCAGTATGCATTTCATTGTTTTCCTTTATTTACAGTGTCTTTTTTTAACATTTATTTTATTTATTATTTATTTTATTTATTTATTTATTTGGCTGCGTTGGATCTTAGTACAACTAACACAGTTACACGGGATCTTTCATTGCAGCACATGGGCTTCTCTCTAGTTGTGGTGCACGAGCTTCTCTCTAGTTGTGGCATGCAAGTTTTTCTCTCTCTAGTTGTGGCACATGGGCTCCAGAGCACATGGGCTCTGTAGTCGTGGCACGCAGTCTTAATTTCCCCACAGCTGCCCCACGGCATGTAGGATCTTAGTTCCCCAACCAGGGATCAAGCCCGTGTCCCCTGCATGGGAAGGCAGATTCTTTACCACTGGACCAGCAGAGAAGTCCCTAGTCATAGTGTCTTAATAGGCCTTCCTTATCCTTGAACGAGGTGAATGATATCTACCTTTAGAATTTGTCAGAAGACGTGGTGAAGTGATTACATTAGTCTCATTTCTAAATGTGTTTGGCAATCGCATCCCAATCATTTCTATAGCGAGGGGGCAGGCTAATGTGCATATCTCCATGTTTAATGCCCAAACACAGCAATTTCATCTCTGCTAAATCACCTCTGTTCTCCGAAATAGCATCATTTACTACAGTGGTTCTCAAATTTTAGCATGATCATAAACACCTAGAAAGCTTGTTAAACCACAGATTACTGAACTCCATCCCCAGATTTCTGATTTTGCATGTCTAACAGATCTGCTCCAGGACCACACTTTGAGAACCATTCGTCCATAAAACCTCAGTCTGGTTCTCTGATCCTCTGCAATGATAAAGTACATGAAATCAATGATTTCCAGCACAAGCTTCTCTTAGGTTTTTGCTCTCTGTTCATTGTCCTCCAGTGTTTCACTTCTGGGTTCTTTAGATACAATGCACCTCCACACTCCCTAATTCCACTTCCTAATCAGTTGTTTTCTGGCAAATCTCTGACTTCAAGGAGTTATAAAAAGATGATGGTAGGGTGAGGAAAAATGAGAGAAGACATCCACTCCTCTAATGTCAAAATTTGGGGTTGATATGTACATTCACGCCTCAGCAGCATGAGAAAGAGGAGGGCATAAAGCCCTTTCTATCATTGTTCAGGTCATCTCTGTTTCATGCAGCCAAGGGTATGAACATCTTTATTTAAGCAGTTCTTTGTTATGGTGAGTGTAGCTTCATCTTAAATTTTGGCACTTGGCTGTGTGCACTCTACTTTTAATGTCCATAAATGTTTCAGTAGGTCTTTGCCGAAAGCTATATCAGAGCCTTCTGGCCAGGCACCATTTTGAACTAAGACACCATTTTGCACCAAAACTCTTTTTTGCACAACTTGACCAAAATAAAAGGTTAAGGGATCCTGACTTCTTACTTTCACACCCATCCCAATTCCTGGCTCTATAACATGGAGGGAGAACCCAAAGACATAAGCCTCATGCAACCAAAGATTCCCGTGACTAAGCACCAACTGCCACTAACTTCATAGCTGAAGCTACTTAAATATAATCCTTTATGAAAAACGGAGGGAAATATTCTTATAGAACTAGTTGCATAGGCCGTGTGACCAGAACTACAAATGGTGTCTCCTCTGGGTATTTTTAGACCCCAGCATCACCACAAACAACATCACCACTATCTCTACTACCACTATTCCCACCACGTGGCTCCTCCGGAATGTGACTACTCTTAAATTGCGTTAACCAGCTCCAGGCAGCACTCTACCTCCTGTCACATGCCCAGCTGAGCTCTGCCTCGGTCTGTGCTGAAGGGACCGGCCACAGTTTCCCAGGGGAACAGCAGTTCCCACGCAGCATTCCAAGGACATATATGCTTTAAAAAATGGGGGAGGCAAACATTTTCAGGAATTGTTCACAGCCGCTTTATAAGAGGGAGAGAATACACACACACAAGAAAGACAGCAAGCATCAGAGTGCTAGAAACACGGAAAAGGACATTTCTCTATCAGTGATAATGCTATTATATGACATTCAAACACCACAAGTGCCATTCAGCTGCTTGTAAGTCACAAAAGGTGAGTGAAAACACTTATCTCCTTTGTCGAAAGGGAAAAGGAGGTGGAGAATCCTTCACACAAAGATCCACTTTGACTTAAAATACAGGGTAAGCAGTACTAGAAATCTCTGCACAAAGCCCACCTATTAAGATTCTGAACAAACAGGAAGCCTCAATACCACAAGGCTCCGTTGTTAATATGTGGTTAGTTATGTCAAGGACACTAAACAAAGCTGCTTTTCAAGTATCAGTTTGAGCTCTCCCAGTTGATAACCACGGGGACTCCTGGGTCACAGCCCCAAATGGGTGGCCATTGTGCTGGAGAAAACAGCAGAGGGGCCCCAATGCAGACAGAGTCACTAGGAGACCAGGACTTCAGACACCGGGGCTGGGTCTCAGCAAAATTCAGAAGTAGATGAAGTTTTACTGGGAGGTCTGTTTGTTCTCCTTCCCACACCTCTCTGTGCCTGCTCCCCCAGCTCTGAGGCTCACCTGGAGCTTCCCTCCTCCCAGGCAAGCCCAGCCCCTGACTTGGGTGCCCCACGAAAGCCTTCCCTCAGGCCCCCGGTTCTGCCGGTCTAATAATCTACTTGATGCGGAGGCCCTGGTGGCTGCTGATAGATAAACTCATCTCCTTGCCAGATAACAGATGCATTTTGCTCAAGATAAAGGTAGCATTTGAACAGCTACCTTCCATGCCTCCTCACCACAAGGCTGGGAGGTGAATGGTGGGGTTGGTGAGGAGGGATATATCAGTTTCTCCTCAAATGACGCAGCTTCCCTTCAATTAAAAAAAAAAAAAAAAAAAAAAAAAAGAGCAGCTTCCAACTCCACCCTAGAACAAGCCCAACCCTGTTTCTGCCCCCAACCCATCGCACTGACTTTGAGTTTGGAACAGTGTTTCCTGGATCCTTTGCTTCATTTCCAATTAGAACTTTCCTATGAAAATTCTGTGAAGGTAAGGAACAGAGGGTGAGGTCCCATCCCAGCCTGGCCATAAGCTGAGCTCTTCCGCAGCCCCGCCCTCTCTAGAGGACACTCCCCTCCCCCACTGCTAAGATTAAAACCAACCTGCTGCCACCTTTTAAGATCCTGTTTAAAACAAGCTGCTTTCCAGATGCCCTTGAGAGCAATTAATTCTCTCTGTCACTGCACTTCTACAGCACTCATCCTCCTGCCATCTTGAACCTCCCATCCCAGCCAGAGAGACAAAGCACTGGCCTTGTCCAGGCAGCCAAAGGGCAACTCATCTCCCCCTCCTCTGAGGACCATGGAGAACTCCGAGCCTTCCTAAAAGGGGCTGCCAACTGTGCTGGAAACAGAGCCATTGTCCTACACCAGAGCACAATGAGCCTGTGAGTGAATGGATGTCCAGGCAGAGGAAACGGATGCCCGCTTCACCTCTCAACAGAGTCAAAAGGAAAGCGAGAGAAGACTGGCCTCCAAGAGCCTCTCCTAGCAAGTCAAAAGTGCACTAATGTTGGCCTCTCCCACCAGCACTGCCGAGAGCCCACATCCGTGCCTCTTCCTTTCTGAGTGCAAGTCATTGTATTTATTGCCATATTAAGCCGTTTTGAAGTTCTGTAGGGGAAGAAGGGGTGAAGGCTGAAGGAAAGGGACCTGAATTTGCATTCAATAGGAAATAAATGGAAATAGGTGTGAAAGGGCTTTTTCTGGAAAAAGTAGAAACCACACTGAGCCAGGCTTAAGAAATGATGCCTTCTCCATTCCCTGTGCCCCAGCCCATTTCAAGTCCATGTCACTCAGTCACTGAGATTCTCATGAAACCCTTTTTACTAAACTGCCCCCAGGTTTTGCCTGGCTCCACTCTGTCCTTCACACAGCATTTCCAGAGCTCTGGTCTTGGAAATAAACACCATCATGTTGCTTCCACATTGAGATGCCCAGCCAGCCCCTCCGCCTGCAGAGTCGAGGCTGAGTGTCTCTATCTGTCTCCAAACTCCTTGTCCCCTTCATGTCCCTTTTTTCATGTCCCATTCCCTTTTTTCCCTGAGAACCAGACACCCTAAATTTCTTGCATTGCCCCTTGAGCCAATTAGGCTCATTCACAATTCTAAGCCACCAGGATACCATTCTTTTGGCCTGAAATGCCTTTTTATGGCTGTGATGCAGCACACACACAATACCTCTTCTGTGAAGTCATTTAAAGTCCCTCCTTCTCCGGGTTGCCCCTGTACACCCCTGTTCTCATCTGCAGCAGACTATATTGTAATTTTCCATTCCTGTGTCTCCCCCACTCAACTCTGGACTCCTCCGAAGTAAGGATGGTGTCTTATGATTATTGTATCTTCCGTGTCTATCTTGGAGTCTGGAATCAAGTAGATGCTCAGTGTCTACTGAATGAAGGAGCCTGGAGGAAAATCAGCCTCTCCACTCTTAAGATACACGACGTCACCCACATACCCAGCCTGCCAGGGAGAGTGATTGCTAAACACCATGACCTTGACCTCACAACCACAACCACCCACTCCCATTTGATTCTCCCTCCTATTAGCTTCCCAATCTTTCACCTCCCATACAGCCCACCTGTGCCCTCCCCGGGATCCTTCTCCACACCTAGAATCCAACCTCTCCATTCCTACAAAGGGGCTCAAAATGCACCTTCTTCTGTCAGACTTCTCTAAGCAATTGCACTCAGGGCTGGTCATTTCCTTTGTCATGGCCCACCAAAGTAAGAGGCATATTTCACACTATATTATTCTCCCCTTGGATTCTTGAGATCTTTTTTTCTCTTGGATGTGTGCGTCCCAGCTCCCAGTGAGAGCTCAGGCTCCCTAAAAGCATAAACTTCCTGACCCTCCCAAAGTTTCATGCCCACCGCATGGCAACAGGTGTAGTCACGCTAAGGGGGAAGGAGAGTGAACACAAAACCATCTGATCTTTAGTTCATATTTAATTTGGAGATGATTATACAAATCACCAAAGGATACACTGCAGGGTTGCACTTTTATATATTTAATTTCTTTTTTTTTTTTTTTTTTTAATTCACAAGGCAGAAAGCCCTAAGGTCACCAAAGTGTTAAGGGTCAAACTCAGAGTCTTTCCATGCAAAGATCAAATCTTTGGAAAGACTATATGTAAATTTGGGATAAATAGACTTCCTTGTGCCTGAATAGCTTTTCGTATACAACTTTGCAGGAAATGAAATATTCTTAGAGCCTGAACTCCGATCAGGATGTAATTGTAGTTTCCTTGCCCCAGTTCCCTGGGGTAGAGTCCATCAACGCTGGAGGGCATTTGAGGGCCTTCATTTTCTTAGGAAAGTTCACTCTTTAATCTAAGAGGTTGTCAAAATCTGCTGGGCATGCAGAAACAGACACCACAACAGACAGCCCACCACTACCACCACCAAATAAAACCCCTGCTCCCACCTCCCTGCCACTGGGAAGCCTGCTGGAGGGTTGGATATCTATCTGTCACTCTCAACAGGACACTTTTGGTTTTCTCTAGGCGTAGTTGAACCTCTAGGAGGCTCCCATAATAGTATATAAACCATCTTGTCATAGCATGTTAAACTATGTTAGAGATAGTTCAGCTATGTTTTATTGCTAATACAGTCCCCCAGCGCCAGCTAACCCCCAGCCCCCTGCATGAGCTGAGTATAGTGAATACGGTGCATGGCGTCCCCTGACTCAGGGAACTTGGAGCTTTCCAAGAACAGAAATTATTTAGGTGACTGCAAGTGTGATGCACATTATGGAAGAACTGTGGGTTATGGAAGTGCTATGTACACATGTAATAGAGAGAGAAACTGGTGCGGAGAGGGAATCAGGAAAGGCCTCTGGGAGCGTATGACTTCTAAACTGAGGCCTAAGGATTAATAGAACATAGTCAAAGGAGAGGGAAGAGCCTAGAGAGTGGTTACATATCACACCTTCAAGCCCACAGCCCAAAGAGGCAGAGCCAGGACTGAAACCTAAGCAGCCCGAACGCACATGCATTAACCACTTTGCCCACCTCTGGGGTGGAGGTGGGGGAGCAGGAACAGGTCAGCCAGGCCCTTGTAGGATTTTAGTCCTAAGAGAAATGAGAAGGAATTGCAGCGTAGTAAGCCAGGAACTGGCATGATCATTCTTGAACCTTAAAAAAAAAATCATGAGGGTGCTATCTGGAGAATGGATTGGAAGAAGACAAAAATGAGTTCAGAGAGACCACTGAGAAGGAGAGATGATGGTGGCTGGGACCAGGTGGAAAGAGTGGTGGGGGAGCAAAGCGGCTGTTCTCCAAAAATGCTCATGTGGTTCAGGTGATGGGAATGTCAGGATCGACAGATTGACTGGATATAGCCAGAAGGCAGAAATAAGCACTCAGTTGGATGTTCTCATATGTTAACTTAATATTTCCAGTAATTCTATACATGTATCTTGATTTTCTGTGTTAAGAAATGATCTAAAGAAATGGTAACTTCAAAGTCAGAGAGGCTGTAAATGGTGCAGACAGGATTTCTAATGTATGTATATGTGTCTTTCTTTCCTGCTGTTTGAGGGCTAGGCCCACATCTTGGTCATTTTGTACTCCAAGCCGGATGGGGCCCATGCCTGGCCCGTGGCAGGGGCTCCATCAATTGTTGGACTAAGCAGGAGGAAAGGCATCCATGGGCCCAGCTCTGCTGGTGACACTGCATCTTAGGACATCATCACACGGTGCGGGTCCCGCTGTCCCCAGGCAGCACCACCAGAATTTTAGACCTACTAAACAGAGGTTCACCCCAAAGTACCCAGATGTCACCTTTCTTTGTCTGCCTATCAAGCCTCAGCTGTTGACACCTTCCCACTTGCTCTCTCTCTCATCAGAGCATCTAGAGTCCTGAGTCTGCACCTCAAAGCCTCATCAATCCCTTAAGTTAAAAAAAAAAAAATTAAGCCAAATTAAGCTGGACAGTTCAGGTATTATTTAAGTTCCCCCAAAGTCTTAATAAATTTCACAAATATTTAACAAGGGAATTAATTTATGTAAAGATCTGCACATATTTGATAAACTTGAACCAATTTAATAAATCCTGTCCTGTTTTAATAAATGATGGATTAGGGTTATATTTCCTACAAACAGTAAATACATAAAGAAAATATTTGTTATGTGTGTATATATATTGTACCTGCCTTTTCAAAGATGAAGAAAAGATTATCTTTGCCAGAAGGACTTTAAAGCATTGTGGTGTGTGTGTGTTTGTTGGGAGAAGAGAGTGAACTAACACACGTTCAGACCACAAGCTGAAGATGGACGAGATGGCAAGTTGCAGAGAATACTGGGAGCTCAGACTATATAAAACCTCTAGAGTAAAGTAAGGACAAGAGGGAGAGAGGATCTAGAGTACCTGTATGCTAATTTTTTTTTAATAGCAAATGCCTCTGGCTCTCATTCTTTTTCTGGCACTGCTTCCTTACTTCCTCCAATCAACAAAATCCTATCCATTCTTCTTCAAGACTTAGCTCAGACTTCCGCTCTTGTGTGAACACTTAGCCTCATCTCCACCTTCAGGCAGAGCTGGCATTTGCTGCCCTGGACTCTGATCGCACCCCATGAATATCTACAGAACAGCACTTATCCTACTGCCGTGATCCGGGTGCAAGTCTGTCTCCCTCACTGATCTGTGAGTTCCTTCATGGTGCCATCACGCTCTCAACAAACATTTGTTGAGCAACAACACTGCTAGATGATATGCTAGATAATGTCCATGCGATGGAAAGAAAAGGACAGGCAGATGATTCTTGCCTTCATGAAGCTTACAGTCTAGCTGGGCATAGCAGACGTTGTTGGTGTCCCACCCACATCCTTTCAGCATTTACCTCCACAGAAAGTGGGATTAGAGGTGGGGGGTGGAGATGGTAGAGGAGAGCACTCTTAACATATACAGGACAAGCAGTAGTGCCAGAGAACTATTTCCCCCACAGGCAGTCCTCAGCCACTGATGGAAGGAAAGTTTGTAGATAAATACCCCAGCTTCCTCCACCGTTGGATGGCATAACACTGTGGTATGTTCTTTATTGTTTCCCAGATCTCCCAGCAGGATTGAGCTCCAGCTGCCCAGGGTACTACCTGGCTTGAAAACATTCCCTTTATGGGTTTCCTTTCCTTTTCTTTCCTATCTCACATCCCCAATTACTCCCAGATTTTCCTGGGATCATCTTGCAGATAAACTATTCACCATTGAATTCTTTCTTTGGGGTCTGCTTCTGGGAAAACTCAAACCAAGACACTGGAGAAGAAACAAGAGGTTGTATGATGCCCACCTCCTGGTATTCACACTCTTGTGTAATCTTCATCCTTTGAATGTGGACTTGTGGGCTGGACTTATTGACTTATTTTTAGTGAACAGAATATGGTTCATGTGATGGGAAGTCACTTCCGAGATTAGGCTATAAAAACACAGTGGCTTCCATTTCGGGTTCTCTCTCTCTCTCTTTTTCTCTGACTTTCTCTAGGGAAAGACAATTGCCATATTGTGAAGAAGCGCTGGGGAGAGGTCCTCATAGTGAGGAACTGAGGTTTGCCAGCAACCACATCAATGAGCTTGGAAACAGATCTTCAGAGACCTGCCAACCACCGAGTGAGTGAGCTTGGAAGCAGATCCTTCCCCATTCGGGTCTTGAGATGACTGCAGCCCCAGCGAGCACCTTGATCGCCACCTCGTGAAAGATGCTGAGCTCACCTGGCTGAGTAGCACCTAAATTCCTTACCTATTGGAGAAAATAAATGCTTGTTGTTTTCATCTCCTAAGTTTGGGGTAATCTGTTATGCAGGAATAGGTAACTAATACAAGTGATATGACAGAATTCTAGGAAGATGGTGATATAATTATATCATGGGCTGTCTTCCTCCTTTTATTAACTCTCTCCCTGGAGTGATTCAGTTAGTGTAAAAGAAAATCTTATCATATCACTGAAAACAAGAAAGGGGTCTCACCTATGTATCTAAAAATTTGGATTCCTATGAAGACAGGATCCTAAAAATAGGGAGGAAAGATTGCCACTGTCCTATCCCACCTACACCTGGAAGAGACCCATCTTCTATGTCAGCTTTTCAGAGCCCCTGCCCACACTCTCACCACAGTTGAGTAAGACCTGAGACTCTGCCAGGCAAGCAGCTACAGAAAAATGGTTTCAACAATTCAAAGGAGAAGTTCGCAAAGCCATCCTCCTTCCCTATGGTGCTGTGTTTGCCTCCAGTAACTCCACAGATGCCTCCTCATTCACCAGCAGTCACTCTTTATATTAGGAGCCACATCCATCGCAAAGACAGTTGCTGCAGAGATGCTGATAGGGGCCAAAAGGAGTTGCCACAACTGCCCTTAATTGGGCCTGATGCCCTTCCAATAGCTTCCAATTTAGATTTTAAAAAACTTTTGAAAGACTCAAACTACCAAGGCTTACTCAGAAAGAAATGGAGCTCCCATTCATTGTTGATAGGAATACAAAATGTATAATCTCTTTGAAAAATATTTTGGCAGTTTCTTACAAAATTAAATATGCACTTACTGTATGGTCAATCCAATACAAAACTCTATATACACAATGAGTTCTACATGAATTTCCATGGCATATTTATTTATTACTTCCAAAACCTGGGTTGGGAGAAGCAGTATCCATCAACTGGTGAATAGATAAACAAATTATGCTATATTCCAAAAAGGAATGCTGCTCAGCTACAAAAAAGAACAAACTATTGATACACACAACAACATGGATGAATCCAAAAGCATCATGCTAAGTGAAAGGTATCAGACACTGGAGAGTACAGAATAAATAATTCCATTTATAGGAAATTCTAGAAAAAACAAAATTAAAATGATGGAAAACAAGTCCGTGATTGCTAAGGGTTAAGATGACAGAAAGGAATTAACTACAAATTGGCAAAAGGGAACCTTCTGGGATGATAGAAATATTCTCTATGATGACTGAAATGATGGTTACACAACTGTATACTTTTGTCGTCTTGAATTATATGATTAGAAATGATAAATTTTGTTGTGTGCAAATTTTGCCTCAAGGAAACATTCTTTTAAAATAATGGTAGGCTTCTATTTTTTATAAAATAGGGATAATCTGAGAGGAGGTGAATTATTGGAATTTTTTTAATCAAAAATAATAACTCGTTGGAGGAAGTGAGTCACAGAATGCATGTTAACGAAAGCTGATGTGATTTAAAAGACTGCCTTGAGAAAGTCCACCCAAAATACAGGGCAAAAGACAAAGTATTGGGATTTAAGAGAGAAATGGTAGGACTCATGGAGGATAGAGCCAATAGAACTAATATCAATGCAAAAAAGATGTGCAAAAGAAAAAGAATGTAGTGGATGAGAGAGAATAATAATGAATTGTTCCATAGATAAGGTTGGGTCAATGGACTTCTTTTACATAAAAAAAGAATTGATCCTACCTCCCTTCATAGTCATAAAAAATTCTAGTTAATTTAATACCAAGATATAAAGAATAAATCTCTATGATTTTAGAATAAAAATAAAAGAATGTTTTTATGAATTCAGTTTGTTCTAATGGGATATGGCATCTATATTGATTGGTAAATACTCACCCTGCACTGGTGTTTCATATCCCATTGTTTCATATTTTTAACATCATCTCTGCCAACAAAAACTTCATATCTTGAATATATGAATAACTCCTATAAATTAATAAGAAATAAACGGCCCTACAGAAAATGGGTAAAGGGTGGCAACAGGCATGTAACAAATGAGAAAATGGCCAAAAACTATGAAAAGTGTTCTGCCTCAATAATAATCAGAAAGACACTGTTTTAAAACAAATGAAACAAACGAAAAAAGCAATGAGATATTGGTTCCCATCCTTGAAACTGACAAAAATTCAAAAATCTGACCACACCAATTGTTGGTAAGAATATGGAAAAAGTAAAACTTCATGTATTCCTTGTGTATACTGACACAATTACATTGAAAAGTAATTTAGCAATATCCAGCAAAACTGAAAAAAATCCTGTACATCCTTTAACTCAGAAATTCCACTTCCAGTTTCACGCACTAGAGAAACTCTTTCACACAAGCACAATGAGACACTAAAGCTTTGTTCATAAGAACAAAAAATTAGAAATAATTTAAATGTTCAACATAGGGAAATAAATATAAAATGTGTAATATATGCATGTGATAGGATACTCTAATTAAAATCAGTAAGTACATCTATATGTATTAACATGGGTATATCTTTAAAAATACACAGAGTGGGGGGAAAAGGTCTTAAAATGTAATATACAGTATGAGGTCTTTTAAGTAATTTTTCAATGAACAAAATATTACTTTGTGTTATCAGTGAATACATGTAGTAAGTATATAAAAGTCTAGGCTGAATACACACTACATCCACAATAATTATTCCCTTTGAGGAGGGATAGAAGGGAATTGGACTAGAGTAGGAAACACAGGAGATTTAAACTTCATCTGGGATATTTTACTTCTTTAAAAACAAATCTATCACAGACTAAGAAAAAATATTTGCAAAACATATCTAATAAAGAACTGTTACCCAAATACAAAAAGAACACTTACAGTATGAAAACAAACAACCAGATTAAAAAATGGGCAAAAGACCTACACAGACACATCACCAAAGAATACATACAGATGGCAAATAAGCAAAAGAAAAGATGCCCAACATCATACATCAGGGAATTTCAAATTAAAATGAGATGCCACTACACACATATTAGAATGGCCAGAATCCAAACCACTGATAACACCAAATGCTGGTGAGGATATGGAGCAACAGGAATTCTCATTCATTGATAGTGGGAATGAAAAATGGTACAGCCACTTTGGAAGACAGTTTGACAGCTTCTTACAAAACACACTCTTACCATATGATCCAGCGATCAAGATCATTGGTATTTACCCAAAGGCGGTTAAAAACTTATGTCCACACGAAAAAACTATATGTGGATATTGATAGCAGTGTACTCATAATTGCCAAAACTTGGAAGCAACCAAGATGTCCTTGAGTAGGCAAATGGATAGATAAATAAACTGTGGAATATTATTCAGGGCTATCAATTCATAAAAAGGCATAAAGGAATCTTAAGTTACTTTCACCTATTACTCAGTGCAAGAAGCAAATCTGAAAAGGCTACATGCCATCTGATTCCAACTACAAGACATTCTGTAAAAGGCAAAATTTATGGAGACAGTGAGAAGATCAGTGGTTCCCAGGGATGAAGAAGGCAGGAGGAATGAATAGGCAGAGCACAGAGGAGTTTCAGGGCAGTGAAACGTTGTGTAATACTATAATGGTGGATATATGTCATACATTTATCCAAACCCATAGAATGTACACCACCAAAAGTGAATCCTAATGTAAACTATGGGCTTTGGGTGATAATGATGTGTCAAAGTAGGTTCATGGGTTGTAACAACTGTACCACTCTGGTGGGGATGTTGGTGGTGATGGAGGCTGTGTTACATGAGGGCCAGGTGAGAGTGGGAGTGGGGCAGGGGTAATTTAGGAACTCTACTTTCTGCTCAATTTTGCTATGTCCTAAAATTTCTCTTAAAAGGAGAGTCTATTAATTTTTTAAAATAAATTATTTATTTATTTATTGGCTGTGTTGGGTCTTTGTTGCTGTGCGCGGGCTTTCTCTAGTTGCTGCGAGTAGGGACTACTCTTCGTTGCGGTGCATAGACTTCTCATTGTGGTGGCTTCTCTTGCTGCGGAGCACGGGCTCTAGGCGTGGGCTTCAGTAGTTATGGCACATGAGCTCAGTAGTTGTGGCTCTCCGGCTCTAGAGCACAGGCTCAATAGTTGTGACACACAGGCTTAGTTGCTCCGTAGCATGTGGGGTCTTCCTGGACGAGGGCTCGAACCCATGTCCCCTGCACTGGCAGGCAGATTCTCAACCGCTGTGCCACCAGGGAAGTCCCAAGTCTATTAATTTGTTTTAAAAATCTCAGGTACACATGAAAAATTTAACATTTGTTCATTTGGGGTGGTGAGTATCTAGGTTTTATTACATTATCTTTTGTAATCTTATTTTCATTTATTTCTAATTTTCAAACAAACATTCTGAAGAAAAAGTGATCAGAAATATATATCAGAGGAGAAAAAAGATGGCAGCAAAGTAGAGGGACATGGAATGCATCCCTCTACACAGATGCATTGGGAATGCACCGAAGGACGCAATAATTCCCACAGAGAAACAGCTGAACAGCAGCAGACGGCCTCGGACACCAGAAAGGACCGCAAGGATCCCCACATAACTGGTAGGGAGGCATCTACGACAGCTCAAAGAGGGTGAAGCGGCGGAGCTGTGGCAGACGGGAGGGAGTGAGAAACACACGGAGGGTCCGCACCACAGCTCAGCGTTCCCGGACTGAGACGTCGATTCACAGCTCAACAGAGGGTCCGGGAGCGGGAGTGTGGGAACCAGAGAGCTGGTTCAGGGTGAGAAAAATTGTTGCCAGTAAGGTGACGGACTGAGAGGACAGGAGGGAAGAGGTCCACAGCGAGGAGTGCCTGCCCCTGAGAGCTGCCCAGCCACGATGGCGGCTTGAGGCTGCAGGCTTACGGGCGGTGGGGAGGAGCCCCACACATAGCGTCTCTCTCTCTTTCGGCACCTCTGCAACAGGCAGTGGAGAGACGCCCGTGGGCCACCTAAGGCGCTCAGGGATAACAAGCACCCTCAGGCACTCGGGCGGGGCTAGATTAAAACCCTTTGCAATGCCAGCAGCAGGGAGGCTGCCGAGAAAAACAAACAAACAAACAAACAAAAAAACCCGAGAGAGGCCCAACTCTAAGACTTTCTGTTTACACCTGAGCCACCGGGGTCCCTCTGCAACAGGCACCTCCAAGCCCGGAGTGAAACAACAGTGCGCCACTGCTCACTCACTCCCAGGGGAAGGAGCCACTATTGTACCCTCTCCCTCCCCACACACCGAGGCTTACAGACCAACAATTAAGGAAGCTCTGCTGGTCACAGAATAATGCAAAAAAACCCAAGGCAAGTAGAAGGACACTTACAGCTGAGACTCTAAGGAAACAGAAATATTAGTATCAATCTTATTGAACTGGTCCAGTCTGGGATCAGTTCTGGATTTTTTTTTTCCTTTATTAATTACGATCTTAGTTCTAAGGGTTCTACAAGTTTTATAACATAATTTTTTAATGCTATTTTTTATTTCATTTTTTTTTTTTTTGCCTTTTTATATACTTCTATTTCTAGCTAAGTTTTTGGTAGTATGGACAATATATCTCTCATACTTTCCTTTCATCCCTATCTTTTATACATTTCTGTTCCTTTCTCTTTATTTGCATATTTCCAATCACACTACGCTCTTCTGTTCCCCTTTCTTCCAGCCATTTTTAGTTTATTTTATCTTAACATACTTATAAACAACACTGTCAATATGCTCAGACTCCTTGCTCTATTCTCCAGATGACGCACCACCTTGGTAGTTAATATTAGGTTTTTGTCTTTACCTTAGTTCTTAGTACAATTGTCTGATTTCATTCTGAGAATCTCCATTCTGTCTGGTGGTACTCTAGCTCTTTTCTATACTTGATCCTAGCTTACAAAATCTCCCTGGATTAGTGTTTGTATGTGTAAGGTGTTATTTGTTTGTTTGTTTGCTTTTGTTTTTGTCTCTGATGTGTTCTGTTTCAGTTGTCAATTTCTGTTGGGTTTCTCTTTGAATATCTGATAGCATACTGGGGTTGTCTGAGGTCTTTCCAGAGCCTTATGTCCTAATGGATTCAGTAACTGCGTGTCTTAACATGTATGTGTTTCCTAGACTTAGTATTTGTGTAACCTAACACTTGGACATTAGTCTGAGGCTTGGACAGTCTTCTATAAACACCTCTATCACCAGGACAAGCAACCCCAAAAGTTTGGAAAACCATGAGGAAACAAAGAAACACCATGCAGGCAAAGGAGCAGGAAAGAAACCCACAAGACCAAATAAATGAGGAGGAAATAGGAAAAATGCCTGAAAAAGAATTTAGAGTAATGATAGTAAAAATGATACAAAATCTCAATAACAAAATAAAGTACAAGAAACAGTTCATAAGAACTCAGAAAAACAAACAGCAATGGATAACAAAATAACTGAAATTAAAAATACTCTAGATGCTATAACCAGCAGAATGACTGAGGCAGAAGAACAAATAAGTGAGTTGGAAGATAGAATGGGGGAAATAACAGCCACAGAGCAGGAAAAAGAAAAAAGAATAAAAAGAATAGAAGGCAGTCTCAGAGACCTCAGTGATAACATTAAATGTACCAACATTCGAATTATAGGCATCC
This sequence comes from Hippopotamus amphibius kiboko, assembly GCF_030028045.1. NCBI lineage: Eukaryota > Metazoa > Chordata > Mammalia > Artiodactyla > Hippopotamidae > Hippopotamus > Hippopotamus amphibius. The sequence goes on along the minus strand of NC_080188.1, from coordinate 162,063,776 downwards.
CAGAAGAAGAAGAAAACAAGAAAGGGTCTGAGAAAATCTTTGAAGAGGTTCTAGTGGAAAACTTCCCCAACATGGGAAAGGAAATAATGAACCAAGTCCAAGAAGCACAGAGAGTCCCATACAGAATAAACCCAAGGAGAAATACACCAAGGCACATATTAATCAAACTAATGACAATTAAACACAAAGAAAAAATATTAAAAGCAGCAAGAGAAGAGCAACAAATAACATATAAGGGAAAACCCATAAGGATAACAGCTGATCTTTCTACAGAAACTCTGCAGGCCAGAAGGGAATGGCAGGATATACTTAAAGTCCTGAAAGAGAGAAACCTACAGCCAAGAACACTCTACCCAGCAAGAATCTTATTCAGATTTGAGGGAGAAATCAAAAGCTTTCCAGACAAGCAAAAGTTAAGAGAATTCAGCACCACCAAAACAGCCTTACAACAAGTGCTAAAGGAACTTCTTTAAGTAGGAAACACAAGAAAAGGAAAACACCTACAAATACAAACCCAAAACAATTCAGAAAATGGTAATTGGAACACACATGTCAATAATCACCTTAAATGTAAATGGATTAAATGCTCCAACCAAAAGACACAGACTGGCTGAATGGATACCAAAACAAGACCCTTCTATATGCTGCCTACAAGAAACCCACTTCAGACCAAGGGATACATATAGACTGAAAGCAAAGGGATGGAAAAAGATATTCCATGCAAATGGAAGTCAAAAGAAAGCTGGAGTAGCAATACCCATATCAGACAAATTAGACTTTAAAGTAAAGACAATTAAAAGAGGCAAGGAAGGACACTACATAATGATCAAGGGATCCATTCAAGAAGAACATATCACAATGGTAAATATCTATGCCCCCAACATAGGAGCACCTCAATACATAAGGCAAAGGCTAACAGCTATAAAAGGGGACATCGACAGTAACACAATAATAGTGGGAGACTTGAACACCCCACTTACATCAATGGACAGATCATCCAAACAGAAAATAAATAAAGACACACAAGCTTTAAATGACACATGAGACCATCTCGACTTAATTGATATTTATAGGACTTTCCATCCAAAAACTACAGAATACACTTTCATCTCAAGTGCACATGGAACCTTTTCCAGGATAGATCACATCTTGGGTCACAAATCAAACCTCAGCAAATTCAAGAAAATTGAAATCATATCAAGCATCTTCTCACAATGCCATGAAACTAGATATCAATTACAAGAAACAAACTGCAAAAAATACAAACACATGGAGGCTAAACAATTCACTCTTAAACAACCAAGAAATCACTAAAGAAATCAAAGAGGAAATCAAAAAATATCTAGAAACAAATGACAATGAAAATACAACAATCCAGAACCTATGGGACACAGCAAAAGCAGTTCTAAGAGGGAAGTTTATAGCAATACAGTCCTACCTTAAGAAACAAGAACAATATCAAATAAACAACCTAACCTTACACCTCAAACAATTAGAAAAAGAAGAACAAAGAAACCTCAAAGTGAGCAGAAGGAGAGAAATCATAAAGATCAGAGCAGAAATAAATGAAAAAGAAAGGAAGGAAACAATAGCAAAAATTAATAAAACTAAAAGCTGGTTCTTTGAGAAGATTAACAAAATTGATAAACCATTAGCCAGACTCATCAAGAAAAAAAGGGAGAAGATGCAAATCAACAGAATCAGAAACGAAAAAGGAGAAGTAACAACGGACACCTCAGAAATACAAAACATCATGAGAGACTACTACAAGCAACTATATGTCAATAAATTGGATAACCTGGAAGAAATGGATAAATTCTTAGAAAATTACAATCTTTCAAGAATGAACCAGGAAGAAATAGAAACTATGAACAGACCAATCACAAGTACGGAAATTGAGGCAGTGATTAAAAATCTCCCAACACACAAAAGCCCAGGACCAGATGGATTCATGGGCGAATTCTATCAAACATTTAGAGAAGACCTAACACCTACCCTTCTCAAACTCTTCCAAAATATTGCAGAAGGAGGAACACTCCCAAACTCATTCTACGAGGCCACCATCACCCTGATACCAAAACCAGGCAAAGATGTCACAAAAAAAGAAAATTACAGACCAATATCACTGATGAATATAGATGCAAAAATCCTCAACAAAATACTAGCTAACAGACTCCAACAGCACATTAAAAAAATCATACACCATGATCAAGTGGGGTTTATCCCTGGGATGCAAGGATTCCTCAATATATGCAAATCAATCAACATGATACATCATATCAACAAATTGAAGGATAAAAACCATATGATCATCTCAATAGATGCACAAAAAGCTTTTGACAAAGTTCAACATCCATTTATGATAAAAGCTCTCCAGAAAATGGGAAAAGAAGGAAATTATCTCAACATAATAGAAGCCATATATGAGAAACCAAAAGCCAACATCATTCTCAATGGTGAAAAACTGAAAGAATTCCCTCTTAGAACAGGAACAAGACAAGGGTGTCCACTCTCACCACTATTATTCAACACAGTTTTGGAAGTTTTAGCCACAGCAATCAGAGAAGAAAAAGAAATTAAAGGAATCCAAACTGGAAAAGAAGAAGTAAAATTGTCACTCTTTGCAGATGACATGATATTATATATAGAAAACCCTAAAGACTCTACCAGAAAACTGCTAGCACTAATTGATGAGTTTAGTAAAGTAGCAGGATACAAAATTAATGCACAGAAATCTCTTGCATTCCTATACACTAACAACGGAAGAGCAGAAAGAGAAATTAAGGAAACTCTCCCATTCACCATTGCAACAAAAAGAATAAAATACCTAGGAATAAACCTAACCAAGGAGGCAAAAGATCTGTATGCAGAAAACTTTAAGACACTGATGAAAGAAATCAAAGACGACACAAACAGATGGAGGGACATACCATGTTCCTGGATTGGAAGAATCAACATAGTGAAAATGACTGTACTACCCAAAGCAATTTACAGATTGAATGCAATCCCAATCAAATTACCAATGGCATTTTTCACAGAACTAGAGCAAGAAATCTTACGATTTGTATGGAAACACAAAAGACCCCGAATAGCCAAAGCAATCTTGAGAACGAAAAATGGAGTTGGTGGAATCAGGCTTCCTGACTTCAAAGTATACTACAAGGCCATAGTGATCAAGACAGTATGGTACTGGCACAGAAATAGAAAGGTAGATCAATGGAATAGAATATAGAACTCAGAAGTAAGCCCAAACACCTTATCTTTGACAAAGGAGGCACGAATATACAATGGAAAAAAGACAGCCTCTTCAATAAGTGGTGCTTGGAAAGTTGGACAGCTACATGTAAAAATATGAAATTAGAACACTTCCTAACACCATACACAAAAATAAACTCCAAATGGATTCAAGACCTACATGTAAGGCCAGACACTATAAAACTCCTAAAGGAAAACATAGGCAGAACACTCTATGACATCCATCAAAGCAAGATCCTTTTTGACCCACCTCCTAGAATAATGGAAATAAAATCAAGAATAAACAAATGGGACCTCATGAAACTTAAAAAGCTTTTGCACAGCAAAAGAAACCATAAACAAGACAAGAAGGCAACCCTCAGAATGGGAAAAAATAGTTGCCTATGAAACAACGGACAAAGAATTAACCTCCAAAATATACAAGCAGCTCATGCAGCTTCATACCAAGAAAGCAAATAACCCAATCCACAAATGGGCGGAAGACCTAAATAGACATTTCTCCAAAGAAGACATACAGATGGCCAACAAACACATGAAAAGATGCTCAACATCACTAATCATCAGAGAAATGCAAGTCAAAGCCACAATGAGGTCTCACCTCACACCGATCAGAATGGCCATCATCACAAAATCTGGAAACAACAAATGTTGGAGAAGGTGTGGAGAAAAGGGAACTCTCTTGCACTGTTGGTGGGAATGTAAGTTGGTATAGCCGCTATGGAAAACAATTTGGAGGTTCCTTAAAAAACTACAAATAGAACTACCATATGATCCAGTAATCCCACTCCTGGGCATATACCCAAAGAAAACCATAATCCCAAAAGAAACATGCACTCCAATGTTCATTGCAGCACTATTTACAATAGCCAGGACATGGAAGCAACCTAAATGCCCATCAACAAATGAATGGATAAAGAAGATGTGGCATATATATACAATGGAATATTACTCAGCTATAAAAAGGGATGAGATGGAGCTATATGTAATGAGGTGGATAGACCTAGAGTCTGTCATACAGAGTGAAGTAAGTCAGAAAGAGAAAGACAAATATTGTATGCTAACTTGCGTATACGGAATCTAAAAATGGTACTGATGAACTCAGTGACAAGAACAAGGACGCAGATGCAGAGAATGGACTGGAGAACTCGAGGTTTGGGAGGGGGCGGGGGCTGAAGGGGAAGCTGAGACGAAGCGAGAGAGTAGCATAGACATATGTATACTACCAACTGTAAAATATATAGCCAGTGGGAAGCAATTGTATAACAAAGGGAGTTCAACTCGAGGATGGAAGATGCCTTAGAAGACTGGGGAGGGGAGGGTGGGGGGGACTCGATGGAGGGTGGGGGGGGAGTCGAGGGAGGGAGGGAATACGGGGATATGTGTATAAAAACAGATGATTGAACTTGGTGTACCCCCCCAAAAATAATAAATAAATAAATAAAATTAAAAAAAAAAGAAATATATATCAGAAACTATAAACTAAAGAAAATAAAGATGAATATTTAATAGTGATAAAAGCTACAAATCACAAAGATAAAATCCTTATAAACATTTGCATTTCAAGGATATCAGAGAAATTTATAAAGTAAAATCTATTATAAACACAAAGAAGCACTGAGAAAGCCTTAATAATAGTGGAGATTTTCCCTTGCCTTTCAAAAAATCAATGGGTGAAATAGATAAAAAATAGATAAGGATATGGCAGATGTGAAGAAACCATTGCAAGCCCAATTTAATAAATGTGCTTCAAACTTTTAAAAATATGAAACATACTGCATATTTCAAATTACATTTTTGAAATTCTTTTCAAATATCCTTGGATTTTTTTTTAATTGGCTTTATATTAGACCACAAGTAAAGCTTGAAATACTTAGAAATACGACAAGCTTGCTGTCCTGGCCCTATGCTAGCTTACATTTGGAAGGAGTCAGGCTGTCAGGGAAGGGCCCCCCTTGCCGATCTCAGCACCAGGAAGTCTCTCAGCACAACCCTCAGATCTTACCCCAGGGGCAAGGTCTCAACCACTGCTCCCACAGGGTTGCCAAAGATGCCTAGAGCAATTGTGTCCCTCTCTGGAAATTCCCCTTCTGTGGAGGAGGAAGGTGCTAAACTGAATGGAGAAAAGCCACAAGCTGGATTCTTCTTGACCTAATTTATGTCAGTCACAAATCTCACAGCCTCTAAACCCTCTCTTTTAGAGTAACTTGCATTGATTCTTTATAATATAAAGATATAAATTTCCCATCAAATTAGTCCCACTTCTGGAGTAAAAGAGGTGAATGAAAAAAAGAATACAAAGGGGTACAGTTAGAGAAGAGAGGAAGGTAAGGAACTGGTGAATCTCAAAAGCCAAAGGGATGTCCTATCAGCAAAGCAAATGCCTCAGGCTTCCTAGACAAACTTTTTCTCTGGCTAATTTAACACATGTGAGCTGGGTTTGCTACCGTTATGAGCACTACACATCAGGTTTCCATGGCCACGCATAAAATCCCAGAACAGACCAGGTCTGCACCCTCCCATAAACCTGAATCAGAATAAATGGGAAGATTTATAGAGGGGAGGTGCAATTCTTCAGCTACATTGGTTTAAAGACGGTGAAATAAATGAGTTAAACCATTCGCTCAGAGTGTTTCATGAAGCAAATCTAATGTGCAGTTTTGTCACTTGATGTGACTTTAACTCCTCAGTAAATCAAAAAGCTTAACAAATATTAAGATGGCAAAGATTCCCTGTGTGGGACAGATTTGCTCTTTCATCCATTATCATTTAGGAAACCAAGGGCCTCACAAGAAGGCAGCCAGTGGGTCATGTGACCAATGGGGAGGCTACGAGAGGCAGAGGCCAAGCCCCAACCAAGAACCTCAAGGTGAACACTCATCTCTCCAATCTTCCAAGAAGGATGCCCGAGATTTACAACTGCAGAAGTTTCCAGAAAGCGAGGTCTGCTCCTAGCTCCTGACACTCCCTCAAAGCAGACCAGTGACACCCCTCACCAGCCACAGGAAAACAATGCAAGTATTGCCCTAGGACCCCCCAAATCCCTTGGGAATAGGCCATGTGGAAGAAGACACCCCGGAGCATGCAGTTCTGTGAGACATTGATTTACGAGACCCCCAGTTTCTATCCAAAAAGAGCCAATGAATAGGAGAGCAAAAGCCAATGGCCTCACCCTCTTTATTCAGTCACACACATCAAAACCAGTACTGGAGGACAGAGATGGCCATTCACCCATGAAATACCTAGAACCTCCAACCCTGGAGCTGGAAACACTTAGCAATCATCCCATCCTGGGGACTCAGTGACTGTGGACCCCTAGATCATATCCTTGTGGGCCTCAGGGACCATTAAAGGGACCGAGGGAGAGACAGGTAAAGAGGGGCCAGTGGGGCTCCTCGCTTGCTTCCAGCAAAGCAGCTCTACTGGTACATACTCTGTCCATTGACATTTTGCATAAGATATCTTGGGAGAAGAAACGCTACCTTTACTTATCTTACAGATGGCAAAACTGAGGTGCAGACAGGAGAACAGCCGGGCATAGCACTTAGCCAAGCTGTAGGAGTTTTACTTCCATAGGAGTTCAAAGAAAGAAAAAAAGATTAGATGCCCAGGGGCTCCTGGAGCCCCTCTCAGTTAATATGCCTTTGAAAGGGGAGATGAACAAGGAAAAGTCAGGATTCTGGATCCCCAAGGTAGGTCGGTCTCTGTGTCTGAAAAATTGTACCAAAGGCTGTGAATGGTGAAAGGGGACCCGTGGCAGAAATCCTCTCCAGCTCAAAGGCATCACAGGCCTGCCTGACAGGAGCCTTCAGTGCAGAGGTTAAGTTCACCCAAGATCACATGGACCTGTGCTTCCCCGAGGTACCCATCCAATAAAATGGCCAGTCAGACACCTCCCCTCTGAATCACTCCCTCCGCCAGCACAGCTGCGACCAGAATCGATGCTCAGAACAGAATTGCTCCTGCTCATATCATCCGAGGGACCCCAGTTACAGGAGACATTTTTGGTGATGAGGCCTCAGCTGTTTCTCAGAGTGCAGGAAGAAACTTCCTCATGTATCCAGGGATTTAGCTGGACTGAGTTAAAAGGGAAAGAAGCGGGAAAGAAAAGAATTGTAGGGGTTTATATTAAATTTTGTCCTGATACCTAACCAAAATAATCTTTTTGTTTAAATTTTGAATGTTTAAGGTATTAGCCTCTGTTATTACTTGTCTGAGAGTCCATAATAGTCCCATTTTATTAGATCCAAATTTCCTATTTAGACAACAGAGCCTAAGAGCCTCTTCAGAACAAGTAAATAATATGCATTTTCCAAAGTAATTTGCAGACACAAAACAATATGTGCTCTGCTCAGATTACCAAAAGGATAAAATCACCAAGAAGATGATGATGTTGTTTAATAATGTCAAAACTAAATATTCCTGCACCCAATCTGAAATCCCTACCGTGTCCTGGAAAGGTCCCCTTCAGCCTGCTTGATAAATTATACCTCATTTTACCACGTTCCATACGCCATTTCAGATGGCTTTGATAAAGCAGCTGAGAGAAAGTCATCTTCAAACCTGCACGCACTGTTTTTCAGGAATAGATTCTTCCCTGTCCCTCTCCCTCTCCCACACCCACACTCAACCACAAGAAACATCCTTGCGTCCATGCTCAGAAGCAGCCTTCAGGAAGGGATTAGAGCACACGTCCACCACAATCGCCAGGCCCCTTCTGCGGGCTGTCTCCAAACTCAGCTCCGCTTGGGATGGGCCCTGGCTGAGAAGAGCCCTGCTAGCAGCGGAGCCCCTCCAGCACCCACAGGCACACCGTCAGGCACGGTTGCTGCACCCACCCTGAGCCCAGTAACAGCTGGGCTACAATTAGTCCGAGGCCGGGGAGACGGCCTGGAGGGGGACGAGGCGGCACAGAGGGAGCGGGGAGAGCAGCCTGGAGGACCAGCCTTGGAGCAGCAGCCGCGGTCTCTCCTGTCTCTGTCTGAACCGAGGAGGGGGAGGGGCTGGATTCTTAGATGGGGGCTTGATGGCCGCTGCCTCGGAACCTCAGGACACACCTGGGGCGACCTACTCCCTCCCTCCCCACTCAGATCAGTTCTATGCCTCCCCTCTGAGATGCCCCTGCCCACTCCCTGCTGCTAAACCCTGTCTAATTCTTCATAACTCTCCTACCTTATCTATGAAATTCCCCTACATTACTCCTGGTCAGTTTTAGATTTCACTTTTTTAGGCCCTAGTCTAAAATAGCCAAATAGAACAGATGATTAAAAATCCGAAGTGGTACGTCTCAATCAAATTTGGACTTAACGCATGTATCCCCAGACTGCTGGGTTTGGAGGTGGGAGGGTACACCTTTTATCCTGCTCCTTCTGCTATAGTTCTCCGGGATTCAGTTTTCCTCTTAGGAATTTCCTTAAAAGTAATGATCTTAATCACTTGTTCCTTTACAAGAGGTTTACTGCTTTCCACAAACAAACGGAGCTGGGTGCCAACTTCTGTTATCTTCAACAGACCGTTCCTGCTCCACCGCGATGGTCTAGAGCACATCCTCCCACTCTGTTCCCCCATCCCCATTAGTAGAAAAGGGAAGCCAGGGACTAGGATGAGGCAACGTGTTTGTGCCTTCTACAGTTTATTGGGATCTGTTTTATGGGTAATGCAAAACTGCAAGGCCCTTGGCCACTATTCAGTGATGCAGGATTTTGCACCAAATGCTGACAGTGTACCGGTAATCAATGAGAGATTGGTTGGCACTGACTGCTGCCATTGCCAGGCTGACTAGTGTCACAGGTAGACAAGGGAGGCTGGCCTTCACCTTTAACTGTAACATTGCCCAGTATTTCTTGGTTCTGTGCAATAGAGTCATTTTCCCAGTTACAAAAACAGAGCAGATGTTCCACCCTAGGCATTTAAATCTCCCAAAGCTGAGTTCATTAGGAAAGGTGTCCAGATCGCCATGCTGATATTTTGAAGAAGATAGCATTCAAGAGGACATGTAAATTCTGAAATATTCTCTAAGAAAGAGGTCACAGAACTTTAGAGTCACCTCTTAATTTGGCCTGTAAAACTACTTCTAGTTAAAAATACTTAGGATTTCTTTGGAATGGGTGTCCTTTATATTTTCCTATAAAGCCCTTCTATTTTTTCCACTAGACTGTGTGCTCTCCTAGGAAAGGAATCATGTTTATTTCTTCCATAGCCAACCCACTACATACCCTCCCTAGGGATCAGAATCCGGAGTACCTTATAGATGGGTGCTCCAAACAGGTTGTTGACACTTGATGGGGCTTTCCAGCTTTTGAACTTGGTACAGTTTCCATCTCATAAAGACATGCACACACAAAACCAAAGGCCCCCCAAAAACAGACTGTACATAAGGATACCCATTGAGAGACATCAAACATCCCTAATTTCCTGAAGCCTCTCAGGCTCCATCAGAAGGCCAGCAGAGTCACAATGGCTACTTAATGATGAAACCCTTCCAGGTGCTTTCATATTAACATGGTCCAATGTAATATCAAGCTGAGAAGAATAAAGGTTAATATATTCTATTAGTCCCAATTGTCATAAAAATTTTACCTAACAATATGGTTCATTAAATGCTGAATCTAACAATTATGTTCACCATAATAGAAATTACTCAGACAGATATGATCTGAATAGTTGTGATTTATTAATTTAGACACAAATTTAATTAACAATTGATTTCAATTGTGTCTCCCCCTGAACAATAAGTTCTGTGGAAAAGCATGCTGGAAAAAAATACCAACTAAGAAATATCAGGTAACAACAAAGGAAACAACCACTCTACTTTCAGAAATGCTATTATGTTTCCCCTGAAACAATAACAACAAAAACGATTCCAGGCAGCTTGAAGAGGTGACTGTTTTCCATCCAATCTGAAACACTGCTCCTGACCCGAGGGGTAACAACATCCCAGTGGGTAGTACAGCTGCTGTCGTGCAGACTCGCTCACGGAGCAGAGGGAATGTTACAGCCCCAGGTTGTTCTGGATCCACTGGAAACCTCATCTCCAGCTCCAGGTCTAAATGGAGAATACTGGATGGTTTCCACCTCCTGTTCCCTGGGGGCCTGGAGAAAACCCAGTGCTACCCCTCCTCATCTCCACAAGTTTCTGCTATCTCGTACTTGGAACCAAACTTTTGCATTCTTCTTTGGTATCAAACACAAAAGAATGCTACCCATAATCCAAAAGAAAAAAAAAAAATGAAGACAGAGAAATATAGAGAAGAATGTTTTGTTTTTAAAAAGGAAAAACGTAAATTTTCTTTCAGTGGTCCTTTAATCAATTCTCCATGCCCAACTCCATTCCTTCCCCAACTAGATCTGACAGGCCAGTGGTGGTTTTCCATTTAGAAAAAGGAAACATTTGGCTTCTCATGATGCTCCGAGAGCTGGGGTGAGGGGATGACAGAGCAGGAAGGATGGGGGGAAGAGGAGGAAGGAAATGGAAGAGATATCTTCCTTCTCTTCACTCCTCCTTCCACTGTAAGAGTAAAGGAGCCAGTGGCCTCAAACTTAACTGGCTCCCCTCCTGCTGGTTCCATGCCTTGGACTATCAAAGATTGTTAACTGCATTCCATTAACAAATACATATATTAAGAATAGAAGTAGACTTTGGGGATTCTGGATTTAAATCTTTTTATATTCAGATGTTGGTCCCTTAATACAATCCTCCACTAAAAGAAATACAGGCTTCTTGGTGGACTGGCTGATTCTAGGTCCAGAGTGTGAAATATACAAGATAGGCCTGGAACATCAAGTCATACCAGGCAACCAGCAAGACTACCAGGTCTTGTCAAAAGTGCTCAGGTGCCAACCTAAAGGGGCTCCAACTGAAAAAAGCTGGAACAACTTGATTGAAACACACCAAATACATTATAAATCCATGATTTCCTAATGATACAAAGCAACAACAACAAACCTCACTGGTCATCTTTGGAGCATAAAAGAAAATCAACTCATCCCCTGAACACTGGTACATAAAGGGAAAGAATCAAGCATTTATCTGGCTTTTCTGTATCTCAAAGTAAACAAATAATTGATAAGTTTCTCTATGTAGAAGTATTCCAGCTGACAAAAAAAAAAAAAAAAAACGAGGAATAGTAAAATTTCCATATCACTGTTTTATGACTGTGATAAGTAATGAAGCTAGGCAATGCTCTTCAATGGTTGCTTACATTACAGAAAGAAAGATGGCCAGACATTATGGGCCTCTGGGAGGACGTACAGAACACCTATAAAGTATCTTCTATGAAGTGTTCTTGCAAATATATTGAATCTGGTTGCAATGGACGGAATGTTTGTGTCCCCCCAAAATCCATGTGTTGAAACCCTAATCCCTGATGGGATGATATCTAGAGGTAGAGTTTTGGGGAGGTAATCAAGTCATGAAAGTGGAGTTCTCATGAATGGGATTAGTGCCCTTAAAAGAAGACGCCAGAGGGCCAGCAGCTCTTTCTGCCAAGTGAGGATAAAGCAAGAAGTCAGCAGTTTGCAGCTCAGAAGAGGGCCTTCACCTGAACCCAACCATGCCGGCACCCCAATTTCAGACTTCCAGACTCCAGAACTATGACAAATCAATTCCCGTTGTTTATAAACCACCCAGTGCTCTACTTTGTCATAGCACTTTGAACTAAGACACTGATCAAGCTTCTAGATCTAGTTACCAGTTTATAGGACATACTGGAGGCAGAAGAACATGTTCAATGATAGCACACAAATGCATCTAGCAAAATTAAGGATGTAGAAACTTTACACAGACAAACCCCCTGTTTTTCTTTTAACCCAGAAGTCACAAGGAAAATCCAAAACAAAAATAGCAACAAAAAGAGGAATGAGGAAAACAATGGATTGAAAGAGGCTTTTTTTGAGCCGTTATCAACCAAGTGCAACATGTGAACTTTGGATCATCCTTCACACCAACCAACCTAAAAAAAAGTTATGAAATAACTAAGGAAATTTGAATGCAGACTGGACATTTGATGATATTAAGGAATTGTTATTTTCAAGTGTAATAATGGTAATGTAGTTATGTGGGGTTTTATGATAAAAGTTTTTGTCTTATACAGACACAAACATACTGAAATATTTACTGGTGAAATGATATTGGGTTGGCCAAAAAGTTGGTTCAGATTTTTCCATAATATGTTACGATAAATCTTAACGAACTTTTTGACCAACCCAATATGATGCAGGACCAGGGCTGGGGTCATGTCCTCAGGTGATGCAAAGGCAAGGTCAGCGCCTGAGGTGAAGTGCCCATCAGTGTTGCACCCCAGACACCTCACTTGCCTTCCCCTAGTTCTGGCCCTCATGTGATATCTGGAATTTGCTTCAACATAATCCAATAATGGGGAGACAATGGTGGGTGGGAATATAAATGAAACAAGATTTGAAACTTTCTATAACAAAAAATATAATTTTTTAAAATCCTTAAAATTGGTCATGCTATTTTTTTTTTAATTTTTAAGCTGACAGTAACTTTTGAAATAACTGACAGTAATTACTGTTTGCAAATTTACTACCTGTCAGCACTAGACTGTGAGCTCTTTCACATGAGAGCTTATTCAGCTTTGAATGACTGACTCAGAAATACATATGGCGTATCTCTGAAAGCCAAGCTCTGCACTAAGAGCTGAAGATACAACATTGAACAAGAAACTCCCTGCCCACAGGATGCTTACATTCTAGCAAAGGATGACACCATGGAGAAACAAACTGACACGAGAGGGAAGGGTTGCTAAGACAGGAAATCACAAAAGGGGATGTATTTGAGGACAGAAGGCTAGAGAAGGCATCTCTGAGGTGGGGCTGCTTGAGCTGAAGCCTAAAGGAAAAGGAGTCACCACAGGAGGAGAGATGGGAGACCCCCAGGAGAAGCAGCAGGAACCGACATATAGAGGTCCTGAGTCAAGAAACACCTGGCATGTTCTAGAAAACAAGAGAAGACAGGTGGGGCTGGCTCATAAGCAGCAAGGGGCAGGGAGGAGCAGATGAGGTTGAAGAGACAGGCACAGGCTAGGTCAGTGAAGTTCTTACAGTCATAATAAGATGTTGGCTTGTTTGTTTTTTCATCTTACATCCACTATAACAATCAGAGCGTTTGGAGCATAGTGAACTCAATGTATTGATCTAAATTAACTCCTTCTATATTTGGAAAGTTGCTCTGTTGGAACCTCAGACGCAGGCTCTTTATGGATTAATTCTTAAATCTGTATTAACCCCAGTTCTGTTGATTTCCCAAGTCTCTCTCTGTTTACTTCGGGAAACCTATTGAAATCGGCCTATTTAACTCCTTCCCTGCTTCAGCACAGGTTTGGCTGAGAATGAAATGACAATGAGTCTGAAAACCCTTCATGCTTTTCCACAGCTTGAAGTGAGTTGCAAGGTGGAATTAATTGGGGTTGGCAGGACTAGAAAATGGACATAGCCTCTTAGTTCCAGGGGCATGCAGCCTTCCCAGTTTGGCTTCCTAATTTGGGTTGAAATAAATTCCTGGAATGTCAAACATCCCCATATTCAAAGGAAGTGTATATGTATATTCCAAAGCCAAATAAATATGTCTTTTGGATTATCTGCCACTTTCTATTACCAGTGATACAGTTCCCCTCATTTAGTGCTTATGATCAAGAATTAGCATTACACCTCCAATACAAATGAATGGGAAAGGTAACAGAGAGGAAAGCCTTTCGGAATAGCCTGAAATAGAAGCAATTTGTCTATATCTAATTTGTTGGGTAAAAGGACTTTCACCTATTAAAAGAACTAGTAATCTAGTTAGAGGTCTTGAAAGAGAGAACAAATGGAAGGTTCTTTCTTCATAATTGTTGACATTTAATGGCATCACAAGGGCATGTTAGCTATTCCAACTGAAAGCAATTTAGTGAAAATGTATGCATCTTGGTGGCATCGATATGTTAATGCTGGGTATGAAATATAAACCTTTAGGGAACTGAATGCTAAAGAGGGCGCCAAGGGGCTTTGTTCACCAGCTCACCTGGAGTTGGGCCCCAGAGAAGAATAACCTGGAATACATTCTCCCCTCCTACAGCCTACAGGCTGCGGGACCAGGGAGCGCATGGAGATGGAGTTGGGAAGAAGACCAGCTGGGATCTCCATGGTCTGAAACTGCCACAGAAGGGAGCAGATCCCAGCACCTGGAATTTAACCCCTATCTTCAACCCCAATCTATGACTTCATAAGCCTTAAAAATGTAAAATCCATTTTTCTCAAGTCTTCCCTGATGAACCTCATCCAGATTGGTTACTCTACTTGGGTTCCATCTGCATTTGCATGTGTTGATGTGTTGCTTCAAAGAACACAATTTACCAATACATTGTTCCAGATCATTTCATATGAGTATTTTTGTGTTCATCTGAGAAATCAGGTGCCTGGAACTTTTCCCTCTCATTTGGGAATTCAGGTATAAAGTCAATTTTCTATAATTGTTTGTGGCGTTATTCCCAGAAGGGGAACTATTGGATGACATTTCCATCAGCGATGAAAACTGACCAGCCATTTTGTTTAAACATTGTTTGGTCACTGGAATTCCAATTCAGTTGGTATAATTTGTATTGATTCCTCCCATATGTTCCTTCATCAATTCCCAGTATCTCCACTTCCTTCTCCTGCCCCTTTATCAGTAGGCTCTAGACACACAGACATCTGCCCGGTGGCAATCAATTCTGCTGCCAATACGAAATTTCACACTAACACACACAAAAGTAAAAGCAAAAGTCTAAAAGAGACCAGTGAAAAGAAAATAGAAAAAGATAGGTTTTGACGCATTTCCTTAAGGCTCTTGGGCCTGCTTTCTATTAAATTTGTGGACTGATTTCTTCCAGTCTGTGGACAGGACATGTGGTCATTTATTTTCATGGCTCACTGGGCATCTTTTCATATGAAATCAATGACCTGACTGTTAGAGAAAACCAGAGCCCCTTCAGCAGTCCCCTCATCACATTCTTACCTCTCCCCCAAAATCTCAGGAGAAAGGATCCTAAGACTACGAACCAGAAAAACAGTGTTGCTGATGCTCAAAATACGTAAGGGTGACAGTAGGCTTTACCTGGAGCAGATTTCAAAGCTTAGAGCATCTTGAAAAGCTGACTGTGATTTTAGCATCTTTTATTTCTCCACATGAAGAAGCAGGAAACATATACAACCAGAATCAGAATAGACAACATTGGTTTGTCCCCTCCTTCTCTTTCCCATACTTCTGGTGCCACCTTGAATTCCATCTGCTCCGTAAGGGCTCTTTTGGCAATCCCAGGACTGATAAGCCTTCACTCCTGACCACACCTAGAGCTCTCTGTCTACAGCAAGCACCTAATGTGCCAGGTCTTGCCACCAGACTGTGTGCTCTGAGGGGAGAGACAGAGTCTCATTCAGTTTTTGTTCCCACAGTTCTAAAATAGCATCAAGAGACATTTTTTCGATAAATATTGATCTGTCTAAAACCTTAACTTTCAAAGGACCAGATCTTTGTTCCTTATTTTGTTTGATGTCTCAAAGTAGAACTAAATAGAAACTATTACATAAGAATTAATGAACACCTTCTCTAGACAGTAAGCAAGAAATTAGAATCTAAGTTAGGTGGAGGTTGCGGGGAGGGGAGTGAAAGAGCAAAGAGAATGAAGAAATGCATCCTGGCCTTCCCCCTTCCAACTTCTGGACATTCTCCTCCTCTAAGCCTGACCCCAACCCCTTTTCAAAGCAAAAGACTTCTTCTTCCTCTAAGAAGAGAGATAATGGTCCCTAAGGTACGACTTCAGTGTAGGCAGTGGTGGGGTGAGGATGGTGGTGGAAGGAGGGGTAGGGATTGAACTCCAGGAATCATTTGCTGTCAGAGCAGATGGGACCTAGGAGATTCTCTGAGTCCAACTTCCATATTTAACAGATGAGAAAAATGAAGTTCAGAAAGGATATATGACTGACTCTAAATTATAGAGTTGATCTTGGGCAAAATAGGAATTCGTGTACAGGTTTTCTGACCCCCTGGTCCCATATTTTGAACAAAGTCAATCAACTATATCTCTTTAATAAAAATGATATTAATAATGGAAGTGAACATCTGGAATTAATCTGTTAAAAGCTAGAGACTCACTGATTGAGTTTTTTAAAGCTACCTATAACCCATCTATGAGAGATACAAATAGAGCGACCTACCAAAGCTATAACAAAGGGATAATAATATAAACTGTTAGCAAGGGTGTGAAGGACACTTCTGATGGGAGGGCAAATGGGCACAGCCACTCCTGAGAACTACTTAGAATATCTGGTAACGCTGAAGATGCATATTCCCTTTAACCTAGTGGTTCCACTTCTAGGGATAAAAACGCTCATACGTGTGCATGAGAAAAAAAATGCGCATTGATGTAAATGATATGAGAAACAACAACCAAAAGACAGCCCTGTCAGAGATCAGATTCCCCAGGATACAGGCTCTAGGATGGAAATCTCTGTGCAGGAGCAGCTCTCTTGGGAGCAATACCTGTGAGACACTGACGTAAGGAGGACTGGGCAGCGGGCAAAGTTGAACAGCACTGCAGTAGTAACAGAGGTCTCAGCCAATCCTACAGAGAAATCTGGATCTGAGACTGCCCCTCAAAGCCGTACCAAATTGAGGCAAGAAGTTCAGGCCTTTGTACCCCTCATCAACCAGTCACTGGATGTGAGCTGCCCTGGGAACCTAGGAAGGGCTATGACTTTGGGTCAGTAGCTCCCTTGGCTGAAGGCAATGACTACAGAGGGACTTGGCTATGACCCATCAGCAGCAAACACTACCTGCAGCTGGGAGAATGAGTGTCTTGGTCCTAAAGAAAGAACTAGGTGACACATCACAGCATCCACTATAACACGTCTCTACCCCAAAAAATATGCAGCCAGAAATTTAAACACATTTCTGAAAAAAATCTTGGATTAAAAAAAAGTAGGTGTGCAATAACATACTTACCAAAATCAAGGGCACACATCCTAAATGAATCTTAAGAAAATTTATGGCCTTGGTACATTTGATAGAAAATAAAATTGTTGATAACTGAACTAATGAAAAATCTAGAAAAGTGAAAATAAATAAACCAGATAAAGCAGAAAAAAATCAATGAAGATAAACTGAGAAATTAAAGATAATATTTTCTGAAAAAGCATTGATCAATGAAACTAAGCACTATGTCTTTGAAAAACTAAAAAAATAAACTGGCTGAGTCTGATAAAGAAAAGAAAGAAAGCTGCAAATGAATGGAAAATAGTATTTAACTATGGCTATTTTTTTAATTATAAGAGAATATTATGTACAATGCTATGGCAATAAATTTGAAACCTAGATTAAAAATGATTTCATAGGAAATTTTGAATTATAACAGTCTCAAGAAATATAAGCATCAATGGACAAATAGCCTTTGGAAAGAGTCTACCTAACATTCAAAGAACAGAAAGTAGCCAATTTATACCAAATGCTGTACAGCATAGAAAAAGATGGAAAGCTACTATATTCATTTTATGAAGTTAGCATAACTCTGACACCAAAACTGGACAAGTACAACAGAAGAAAATAGAACTAAAAGCCTGTATCACCTGTGAACAGACATGAAAAAGTCCTAAATAAACATTAGCAATTTATTAGCAGCATATTAAAAATAATAATGAAGATATTTTTAATCGATAATTTTATCTTATAAATATAAGGATGGCTCAAGCTTAAATACCTATTCTTTTTAATCATTGTATTAATATATAAAAGGAAAAATAACTTAATTATCTCAATAGATGCCACCCAAAATTAACACCCATTTATAATGTTGATTATCTGCAATATCAATGATTATAATTGCTTACAGTGGCTTAAATAGCTCACGAGGACCAACACAATCTAGCCTACTGTTACCTCTCTGACTTCATCTTTTTCAGGTTCACTGGATAGAGGGAAAAGAGGATAGCATTAACTGTTACCACAGTGATTAAAGTCTAGGAGGCAGGGTTTCAGAGAGGAGGGAGCTGGGAAAAAAAAAAGAGCCCCAAAAAATCTGCATAAAATTTACCTGAGCTTTTGTCCAACTCCTGAAGGCAAGACCTCAAAAGACCTCACAGAGAATAGCCACTGGGAGGTGAAGTGCTGTGCAGAGATTTCAGAAGTCAGGCCCTGCTGGGAAGATGTTGAGGTACAGGTCAGCCAAAGTGGACAGAGTCTGGTGAAAATCTCTGGCTTTCCATACTACAGTCTTACAGAACTTTACTACAGAGTAAAGGGTACACAGGATCCCTCAGCAGTATTTCTTACAACTACATGTGAATCTCTGGGTATCTCAAAGTAAAAATTTTAATTAAGGTAAATGAAGGCAAAAAGAAACACTCTTGAATAAGTCAAAACTGAAAACACAAAAAAAAACAATAAAAACCCCAGCAACTTCATCATCAGCATTTCTGTGTCACACTAAAGGAAGTTCTCAGACTAAAGAGGATCCCAATAGAAGAACAGAAGTGCGGGAAGGAATAAACAACCCCAGACAAGGTACATGTGTGGATAAATATAAAAGGCATTTTAAAACAAGAATATTAACAATGTGGAAAATAGCTAACACACATGCATCACCACAACCACCACCACCACCATGTGTATCCTTTAGCCTGGTAATTCCACATCTCAGTATTTGCCCTACAGAAACACAGTTAACAACCACATGCAAAAGGAGGCCCATACAAAGGCATTCTCTGCAGCTTTGTGAGCAACAGCAACAAACTGAAAGTAATATGAATACCCATCAATGGGGGATGGCTAAATAAACCATGCACATGCAGTGAAAAACTATGCAACAGTTAAAAAAATAGTGGGGTTATATTTACTTGTGCTAATATGAAAAAAGTTTTTTTAAAAAAGAAGTAACAGAAATATATATACAGTGTGGTACCAAGTATATAAAACATAATTTTCTAGAGTATGTAGGTATACATATATGTAACACCTTTGAGCAATTACCATATCCAGACATTGTTGTAAGTGCTTTATACAAATTAACTCTTTTAATCCTACAAAACCCCTATGAAATAGGTTCTATTATTGTCCCCATTTTTGCAGGGAAAGACACTGAGGCATAGAGTTAAGTGACTTGCCCAAAGCACTCGGCTGGTAAGTGACAGGACAGAAATTCAAATCCCAGCAGATGGGCTCCAGAGTCTGTGCCCTTCCAATAATGCCCTAGACAGGTGCTCAAAAGATACACACCAAGTGTTTAACAGTGGCCACCTCTACCCAGAAGAATGGGCTTGACGTGGTTAGTTCAGGGAAACTTTAGTTTGGTACTATTTGAATGTTTAAGAATAAACTCATGGGTTGTTTAGGAATCAAGTAAGAGATAACTGTTCACAAAAGGTGAAAAGTCACAAGACAGGAATATGGTTCAGAAGAAAGCCAAGAGTCTTACAAGCAGTTTCATATTTATGAATGTGGGGATTCACATGGGTCTCAGTCTGTCCAGGAGTTGATGGCATCAAAACATATACAAACTCAGCAAATAAGTTCTTGATCCAATTGTTCCTTGCAGTGGACCTATGAATGTTAAATTAAAATCATTTTATTCCCCAAATCATCTATCAATATAACTGGAATACTCTACTTCCTGTTCACTTTGCATTCAGAAAGGGACTAAAGCAACTCCTACTTAACCTGAGCCATAGCTGGGGACTCAGTAATTAGGCTGGACTCTGACGAGCTGGTTGGTTGCAGAAGTGAGTTATCCAGTCAACCATGCATAACCAGTGAAAGGCAAAACTGAACGAGGAGAAAGGCAGACTCTGCTGAGTACGAGGGAGTGCCCGGGAAGCCCCTAATGAGTTAACTGATGGAGGCAGCAGGTCCCTGGGAGGGTCTCATCAGCTACATACGCCATGGGCCTTCCCTGGAACCCAAAAGTCAAAGCAAATCAGAGGAGCCCATCAGTCCGGTCTGGAACTCCCAGAGAGCGTACACAGGCCAGCCAGCTGGTGCAAGGCCCTGGGCTGCCCAGGGTGGTGTGGGGCTGGGAGCTTCTTACTCAGAGCTCAGGGCTCCAGCTGGCAAAGGCTTGCATCAAAACCAGACAGCTAGAAGGGACAGCGCAATCACATCAGAGAATCTTAGGGCTGGGTCAGACCTTGAAAAGTCATTTGACTCTCCCCCTCCAGCCCTCACAGACCAGGACCACCTCCCCACCCCACCCCACCCCCCTTTTGTTAATTATTACCATTATTTTAAAGGAAACACTCCACAACCTCCTTCTGTCAGGAAGTCCTCCCTGAGCTCTACCCGCAAATTCTCCTTGGGGTGTTTTGAAAGTTTTTCTATCCCTAGAGGAGCTAGAGAGGACATACAAGACCCCAAAAATATACTGATAAACTTCCTTGAGCTAAAAAGAGATTTACACCCACTTAAAGAAACTATCTACAAAATTGTGATCTTATAAACAGGTAAGTGGTGGGAGAAGGGGTAGGCAGAGAAGGGAAAATGCATTTTAATGTTACAAAGGGGGATTATTCATTAATGGAACTACTTCATGAATTTTTCAGGTGAATTATCATGGTATATTGAAGTGATTATAGAATAGCAAATGCTTTAGAGAAATTTTTAATATGCGAATTGAAAGTTAAATTACCCATGGACCACTGTGTATCTGTAAATCACAAAAATGTGTAAATTTGTAGGTTTAGCACTTTCCAATCCACCAGGCTGGACCATTAGGCTTACTGGACTCTTCATGTGGCAGACAGGAGAGGCAACCGTGGGCCCAGTTAGGGAGGCCAGCAGTCAGATTCGGAGAAAAGTGATGAATGAAGATATACTCAGGACAGACATCAGAATCAAAAACATCCAGTTGCCAAACAGGTGGTATCATTATGCTTCTTGGAAGGTTTATCAGAATGAAGCAGGATACAGCCAGGAGCTGGGACACAGGATGCAGGGTCCAACCTCCATAGTTAAACAGGGAGCCAGGCCCCCCAAGCAAAGGAGACCAAGGCAGAAGGCCAAGAAGAAGCTATCTTGTCGGGGAGGGACATAACATGCCAAGTTCTGAGCACAAAGCTAACTCGAAATGCCATGTACTGGTAGCAGTGGGCCACCATTGTATTCAGACTTGGTTCTCTTTGACTATGGATTTGCTGATGGCAGATGCTTGGTAGGGCTAAAGCAGGTGGTGGCAGCAGTTGTAAGGGACCCATTGTGAGGACATTTTATCATCAAGTAGAAAATAGTCTCTTAGACTTAGATGATATGTTAGAGATTATTTTGTTCAGTGCATTTTGGATTTTGGTTTGAGACCCACCTGTAGATCATGGAATCAGCAGCTCTCAACTCATTGGTTTTTGTTCAGTTTTGTTGTGAATAGAATGGAATGGAGTGGCATCGCATGGCATGGCGTAGGATGAAACCAAATGCACTGCATTTAGTGAGGCTAGGCATTGTTTCATGGAAATTTGAGGGTGTCTGTGTGTGAGAGAGACAGAGACAGAGAGAGGCAGACACAGACAGAGAGAGACAAAGAGAAATAATATGATGTAAAGGTAATTTCCACTATCAGTCACAATTTTAAAAGTTCTAAAGTCACTGAACAAATCAACCCATCTGGTATTACAGATCAGTAAATTAAGGACCAAGAGGAAGGGATAACAGAAGGAATATCCTAGTCTGAGTACTTCTGCCTTACCTACCTACAAAGACCAGGCTCTCTGAACAACAACAACAAAAACAACTCAGGACACATGACAAATTTATTTCTGTGAACACTCTTAATGGATATCAAATAAAATCACATTTTTATTGTGCATTTAACAAATTGTGCTAATTAAGAACAAAACTGCACAAAACAGGATTTCTTCAGGAACATCCCTGGTATATGGTTGCTAACTACTGCCTGTAACGTCTCATATGGTGACCATAGCTATAGCCTACTGCCTGCCTTGCCCACAAAACAAAAAACTAAACCTGCAATTCACATATTTGGCCACTAGGTATCACTTCATAGAGACACATTCTAAACAACATGGCTCCAGTGTGCCTCTTTTGGTAAAAGAATATAATCTGATATTAAAATTCATATATAACAAGGCCTAAAAAAATAAATAATTGTTTTAGAGCAAAAAAAAATTAAATTTAGAAACCATAAGGTACAATTTAGTACCTTTCTCTTTGATCTGTACTGCAATTTTAACAATTCACCATAAATTTTAGATAAGTCAAAATCCCCTACAGTCATTTTATTCCTCAGTTCTTAGGTCTCCTTGGCACTGAGCTCCGTAAGCCACTCAGCTCCCAGGGGCCTAATATATAGCCATTTCTTTCTAGACATCTAAGATCATTAAGGGAAATAACTGTTTTTTTCAAACTCCCTGTTCTCAGAGCCTTACTTCTTTTCATTCCACTGAGCAGAAAGAACGAAGAGAAGAGGCTTCGGGTGACATGAAGCCGTAAGTGCCAATCAGAGTCGTGCGCCCCAATACTTTCTATTTCATCTTCTTTTATTCTCCTCCAACCCTTTGGTTTTCTTCTACTTGAACTCAGACTGAATGTGTATCATCTACTCTACACCTTCATAAGTCACATCCATTATCCAATGAGATTCTTGGAATAATGCTGGTAGGGGGAATAGAAGGTGTCCCCAGTTTACAGAAGAGGAATTTAAATCAAGAAAGATGACATGACTTGCCAGTATCTCACAACGAAGAAAAGTGCAAAGCCAGAGTCTGTTACCACAATCCAGTGTTCTTTCTAGTGTTTATTAGTCCGGATCCAGTGAGGAGACATAATCTCCACAACAGTTTGAATAAGAAAAGTTTAATATGAAGAATTACTCACAGTAACAGGGAATTAACTACTAAAGGGTAAAGAGAACTCTGGAGAATAAAGGGATTGCAGGCATCGGGAGCAGATATAGGGGTAGTGACTGCCCCCTATACTACCTCTAGGGCAGAGGCACAGAACCTAAGGAAGGAACCCCACCCTAGGGCTGAGGGCTAGAGCTCCTTTGGGAGGATGTAGATGTGGCCCACTGGATGGTGAAGAGGTTGGAGTGCTATGTGCCAAGGCTGGAGGGCAGAAAACGCTCTGCTGGAGGTGGAGAGGACACCATGAGACTCCCTGGAAAGCCACCCACTGGGCTGCCAGTGAAACTCCCTAGAGAGTGAGCACCACTGGATGACCTGCAAGTCAATAGGTCACCGGGCAGGAGCAAGAAGCCACGCCCTGAAACCAGGAAGAGAGACCCCTGCCTCCTGCAGTGCCCCTCAGCGCCCTCTACTGGCAAGGGTAATATTGTACCAGCTATCAAAGAAAAAAATGTTACTGCGCCCACAAAGCAGGGCAAAGAAGGCTGGATGAATGGAGAGATGATGAATTGATAACTGGGTAAACTTAGCAATCCAAATGTGACTGGTGCTTGATAAACAGAAGCACACCTGTCGTTTCTTTAAAAGGCAATTTGTAAATGCTCATTTCTTCGAAATTTGAGGATTATGTCTCAGTCATAACGGAAAAAGGTGTTTTCTTTTGCATGATGACACCATGAGGTATAATGATGAAAGAATAAAGACAAACATGGGAATTACAGAATAGGTTAACCCTGAGGGGAAGGTGGGGAGACTGATCGGGAAGGGGTACAGAGAACAGCAGGGGGGTTCATGGGTGTTTCTTACATTATTATAGTCTATACCTTTTAGAATGTCTGAAATATTGCATAGTAAAGATAAGTGAATAAAATAAATAAGTATAAATAAATGTTTTAAAGACACAATGAAACAAAGATTCAGAATTTCTTCTTATGGTTGATTTTCTTTACTAGCTCTTTCTCAATATCATTTGTAGTTTCTATTCCTTGGATTTCTCCTCAGAAACTGGTTTTTCTCCAGGTTGTGTCCTGAGCCCTTCTCTCCACTTACTCCCCACTCTCTCATGTTATCTTTTCTAATTCCAGCACTCCCTTCCCCATGCGAATTATATCCAAATTTTATAGTTCTCACTTGGATAGGGCTCCTGAGCTAGACCCTGTTCACTCAACTGTTTCTTTGACCTCTCAATGTGGATAGGCAACAGGTACCCGAAATTTCCTACGTCCAGACTGAACTCAGCACTGTTCCCCTACATCTGCCCCTCTTTTGCCTCCTACTTTGATAGCCAGCATTCACCAAGTTGCTCAAACAAGAAACCCAGGCACTACCCTTAATATCTTCCTCATTCTCCAAATCTAATCACCAAGTTCCGTTGATTGCACTTTTTAGTGTTTCTTAATTTGTCCTCTCAATCCCCCATATGAATTCCTGGCTGAGACCACCATGATCCCTCACCCAAGTCCCCAACACTTCTCCCTCTGTCTCCTTTCTGCTCCCCTCAAACCTAGGGTCCACTGGAGTCAGACAGAACCCTATCACAGAACCAGATGGCCTGGGAGCTCCCCAGGACAACAGTTTATTAGACACCCTGAGACATCATTCCAGCACCTCAAACACGTGGTGCCAGTTAACTCAGGTTCCCATGTATGACACACCATTGACAAAGTATAAAATGGTCCCCATCCTGCCACAGTGGATAGCATCCCCAGAAGAGCTGACCTAGCCCTGCAGAGTATTTCTAATAGTCATGAAGTGATTTTCTTGGTGAAGGCTAGTCCACACCACCAACCTGAGAGCATCCAGATGGCAGGTGTCTGAAGTCACCTATCTCTGTCTGCTGAAATACTGAAGCTCAGTTACCTATGGCACAGTTCTGATTAGCAAACAAGTGATTGATTTGATCTGCAGTTGCAGGCCTTTAGACTCACAGATATAGAGAACAAACCAGTAGTTACCAGTGGGGAGAGGGAAGGGGGAGGGGCCATCCAGGGGCAGGAGAGTGAGAATTATTAACTATTAGGTATCAGCTACAAGGATATTTTGTACAACATGGGGGATATAGCAAATATTTTGTAACAACTATAAATGGAGTATAACCTTTAAAAATTGTGAATCGCTATACTGTACAACTATAATTTATATAATATTATACAACTATATTTTAATTTTAAAAGACCTAAGAAAATAAATACTTTAATAAATAAAATAAAGTTTGAAATCTTGCAAGAAGTCTTATTCAGAAAATGACACACACAAAAAAAAAAATCAAGAGAAGGAAAAAACTCAGAAAAATGGGAATACTGTACTTTTTATCTACATGAAAGCCAAAAAAAAAAGAAATTTCAAAAATATTTTTAACACGATTGTATAACCACATTTCTGTGAGTTACACCCATGCACAATTAATGCCGTCTAGGTATATATATATAAGTTTAGACAGAGAAAAAACATAACCCAAATATGTTAAAAAGTGATGCTACGTTCAGGGGGAAAGAATTAACTCCTTATTTTGAAAACAAAGAAAGAGATACAATTTTTTCTAACAGAAAATCAGTTTCTCTTTTTCCTATACAAATAAATATTAAACATAGTTTTTTTAATTTGAAAAGACACATGCACCCAATGTTCACTGCAACACTATATACAATAGCCAAGACATGGAAGTAACATAAATGTCCATTGACAGATGAATGATAAGGAAGATGTGCGATATATACATACTACACAATGGAATATTACTCAGCCATAAAGAGTGCAACAATGCCATCTGCAGCAACATGGATGGACCTAGAGAGTATTATACAAAGTGAAGTAAGTCAGAGAAAGAAAAATATCCTATAATATCACTTACATGTGGAATCTAAAAAATGATGCAAATGAACTTATGTACAAAACAGAAACAGGTTCACAGACATAGAAAACAAACTTACAGTTACCAAAGTGGAAAGCGGGTTGAGGGAGGGATTAGCAGACACAAACCACTATATATAAAATAATAAAATAAATAAACAACCAGGTCCTGCTGTACAGCACATAGAACTATATTCAATATCTTGTAATAAACTCTAATGGAAAAAAATATGAAAAAGTATATATATTTGTATAACTGAACCACATTGCTATACACCAGAAACTAACACAACATTGGAAATCAACTATACTTCAATAAAAAGAAATAATAATAAATAAATAAGTAAACATACAGTTTTGTTTTTTTAAATAGCTCCTTGGAGGGGTGTCAGATTCCTCACCAGCCCAGAGCACTGATGACACTCCCTCAGAGTTTGCAGCCAGAGTCGGGAATAAAATTCAGAGTCCTTACTGTCCTGCCAGAGCCTTCATGACCTCTCCCTAACCCGCAATGTTTCCAGCCCCGCCTCTCTCTCCTCCAGCCTCTAGCTGTGCGCCAACCACTCTGAACCCTGTCCAGGTCCTTCAGCTCCCCCACTCCGGCATTCACCTATGCCGGCCTTTAGCACAAGGAGTTTCCTTTGCTTAGAACACGCCTACTCCCGCCCCCACGCCCAATAACCTGAACAACTCTTACCTGTTTTTTGGGTCTCTGGTAAGATTTCCCCTCTTCTTTTTTTTTTTTTTTATTATTTTTTGGGGGTACACCAAGTTCAATCATCTGTTTTTTTTTTTTTTTGGGGGGGGGGGTACACCAGTTTCAATCAACTGTTTTTATACACATATCCCCATATTCCCTCCCTTCCTTGACTCCCCCCTCCTCGAGTCCCCTCCACCCTCCCCGCCCCAGTCCTCTAAGGCAGCTTCCATCCTCGAGTTGGACTCCCTTTGTTATACAACAACTTTCCCCTCTTCTTAAGAAGTCTCCATTAGGCGTCCCAATCAGGTGATCCTGTCACACCCTGTTCCTCTCCCATCTCAGTACTGATCACACTCACTCATAATTGTCTGTGGACAAGACTATCTTACACCTATGTAAGCTCCATCAGCTTCATATGACTTTAGAGTTGTGGCCCCAGCCCCTTGCACAGTGCCTGGCACATAGGAGATATTTTATAACTACTTATGGAATAAATGAATCAATTGGTAAATTGCTTCTCTTTGTCATCAGAGAGTGGAAATGAGTCAGGATACTGCAGCCTACCCTGATGCTTTGAGTGGATGAAAATAGTAAACTACAAGAAATGACCACGAGATGGAGTGATGGAAGGACAGCCAGCTAAATGACATTTTACGTGGGTCAACTCTGTCAGATTCTCCCACCCAGATCGATTTCCCTTCCACCCTAGAATGTTGCCAGGGTGCTAGCCTCACCAGCAGTCTGTGGACATACTGAAAATGGTAACGCTATTTATCTAAGCAAAGCGGAAACAGCCAGGTAAATCTGTCCTGTACAAATCACATATGGCATTCCAAGGCCAAGTAAAAATGAATATTGGATTAGCCCTCCACTCATGCAGATAATTGAGAGTTAGTCCAGTTTGGGATTTGTTTGCTCCTCTACTTTTAAATCCAGCCAGCCTGGGAGGAGAGTGGGGCCAAGAAGACAGGACAGGGAGGGACAGAGCCTGCTGTTGCTCTGGACAGAGAGCCAGCACTGGCCACCAAGCAGCCCGCTGGGGTCCACTGGGTCAAGAACCACGAGAACCTCATTCTGTACCCAGTTCTTTCATTGCGTCTCCCAACCCAGAAGGGAAAAATGGGGCAAAAGGACTACCAGCCATTCTACCAGGGTGTAAAAGCAAACACCAAGAAGCCATAGAAATTTAAATAACAAATACATTGTCCTCGGAGAGAAGAGAAGAAAGGGAAAAAAGTAAGCCACCCATGTATGCCAAGTCACAAAATTTAATTAGGAAGATAAGAATTGGGGAGACGAGATCGGGTGGATGTTGCTTTCTTTTTCAGTTATGAGCTCCGGGGAAAGGAGGGAGAGAAATAATTTAAGCAGAGAATTAACATCTTCTAATAATCTTAGACAAAACCCGACTCTGTTTTGCTTTGGTTTGTAAATTAGCTCATGATGAAAGTGTCTCTTCAGCTCCGTGCCTTTGTCTTCCCAGGCCCGTTCGCTGAATGCCGCCCTGACCCAAATGCCCTTGCAGCTCAAGTATAAGATTCGAGAGCGCGAGGGAGCAATTATTATAAAGTGAAGTACCTGCAGTTTTGCTGCAAAATCAATGAACTTTTCAAGTGATTTTTATCATATTTTGCAGCTGTTCTGTTGGCTTTTGAGTGGTTACCACACCGTCAGCCCCGGTGTTTCTAAAGAGCCTTGTTCATCTCGAAGCCTCGCCTCCTCCTTGAAGAGCACCTGGCGCCGCCCTGGCTGGAGAGGTGGGCGGCTGGAGAGGGGTACCCCAGGGGCTACTGCCAGGGAAGGACAGCCTTCCGTGTGGAGCTCCCGGGTCTCTCACCTCCTCGCATTTGTTGGCACTTCTTGGGCCTAGTTTCTCGCCCTCAGCTCAGGGTTACCTGGCTCACGTTATTGCGAAATTCCGGGAAAGCCCTTTTTGCATCTTCTAGCATCACAAGTTGATGGGGATGGAGAGTATGTTAGAGATCGGCTAGCTTCTGTGTTGCTGATAGCAACTTGAAGATTGTGGGAACCGCCCAGGAGCACCCAAAATACTAGAAAATCACGCCTGAAGGAGGAAGTCCGTGTAGACTCAGGGGCGCATGCGCAACTCTCCCACCCTAGCTCTGTGGCGCCTGGGAGCGAATAGGAAGCTGAAGCCCGCAGCGCTGAGCAGAGGGGGCGGGGAAAGGAACACCCTTGCTCTTTGCAATCTTCCTGCCCAATGGGCTTGTAGACGAAACTATGTCCTTTAGGCAAGAGTTGAGCTTGAGGACACTAAGGAAGTAAAATCCAACAGGAATCTTTGCTTAAAATATATTTAGTTCATTTTCTCATATTCACTGAGAATCCAGGTGACCCACTTAAAATATTGAGGCTTCAACGTACAGGTTTACTTTAAATGGCTCTAAAATGGGCCTATTTCATAATGCCAAACAGCACTATATTTAGTTGTGATAACAAATTAGGGACAAATCTGAAAATATGCCCACTGTCTTCTTTTCTCCTCTTTGTTCTGAATTCATGGACTATCAACCCAGTAGAAGAATCAGAACAGGTTCTTCCATTAGGCCCAGGGGTAAGTGCTCTTTTGAACATGGGGGTGGGTGAGTGTTTTTTCCAGTAACCTTGCTCTAGATAACCTAATGGTTGTGATGAACAACTGGTTAACCAGTAAATATTTCTGAAGCATTTGCTGTGTGCTCAGCACAGAGATGAGTTCTCTGAGTTCCATAAAATAAGGATAAAATTTTTTAATTCCTCACTGCAGGAGCCAAGGGCTAAACTCCATGGCACGTACCCTTAGGTCCCTTGATCAGTATCTCAGGATGGGTCAAATTTACGTAAGTGGAGGGTGGAGAGGACAGTCCACGACAGGGACTCAGTATAAGAAAAGGTGGGGTTGGTGCAGGAGAGAATAAGAACATCCCACTTGGATCGTTTTAAAGACTCTCCTGAATTAGGTAGAGCAGGCCACGTACAGGCACGGGGTTGTAATTCCACCTGATACTGCTAATTTAGGGGTAAGTCAGGAAGGGATTTTATTATAATTACCCACAAATAAATGTCTACAAACTCAGTCATTGCTACTGTCTTTTAACCTGCTAGCTTTGAGAAGATCCAATGGCAAACCAAGGAACTCTTACCAAGGATTGACTGGTTGTTGGAGAAAAAAACTGACCACAACAGCAAACATATATTCAGTTATTTCTACAAACCAGGTGCTGTACTAAGCACTTAACAACCACCTCTTAAGGCAAATACTATTCTTAGCTCCATTTTACAGGAGAGGAAGCTGAGTCACAGTGAGTTTAAGTAGTTTGCCAAATGTCACACAGCTGGTAGGTGGCAGAGCAGGATTTGGAGCCAGCTGAGGTGTGGAAATCCTATTATGAAACCATGGCTTTTGAGGTGACAGTGCTGGCTGCAAGCAGCCAGCCTTTGGCAAAATAAGAGTATGACAAACGAAATGTCTTTTCAAGACCTCAAGTCAATCAATATTCCATTTGCTCAAGCAGCATGAACAAGGACATCTACACTCTACTGAACACTATAGAGCAGGGGATCCAAAGACCCAGAAAAAGAAAGCAAAAGAGAGACAGAGCATCTGACCCTCAAGGCTTGAGGGTTTAGAGTTAGCTCCCTGGAGGAGATGGAATCAATCTAGGCCTAGAAGTTTGGATAACATTTAGAAGAGAAGTCAAAGAACATTGAATAAAAAAGAACATAGCATCAGCTAGGATGTGGAAGTCAGAATATGCACGCATTTTCAAGGTCAGTCAGTAGAATGATCTGGCTGATGTAGAGTAATAGGAAGCAATAAAAAATGCTAAAAGGGTAAAGTTAGGCCAAATATAGTGAATTTAAATGTTCTGCTAAAATAAAGTCACCTTGTAAACACTGGGAGGCCACTAGATGAGTTGAAACTCTGTGTAAGTTGGTGAAACTTGTGTTTGAAATAGATGGCTCAGACCAGATGTCTAGAGTGGGGAGAGGGCCTGAGGCTGCGAGATTCTGGACGTCTTTTGTAGCAGAGTAAAGGGAAAGGGCAGGTCAAATATGGAAGAGATTAACAGAGAATGAAGGGTGATGGATTGAGGAAAAATTACAAGGAAAAAGGCACAGTCCATAGGCCCTCCTAGCACCAACTACCGAAAACCAAATAATCAGAAGAGATCTTTAGTGTGGGAAGGGATCGATGGGAAAAATAAAACAAAAAGAATTTTATTTTAGACTTAGCAAAATATATGTAGGGTAGCTGAAACCACACTAGTTAGATTGCAACTTGAACATATGTGCAGGGACTCGAACCCGGCCAAAGTTTAGACTGGGATTTGAACCTAAAGTCTTTTGGGATCACACACCTGGTCTCAGGACTTAATGAAGCTGAGGTTCTTTATGTCTCATTGCAGTTAAGAATTCAGTGAGAGACAAAGTGATAGGTAAGAAGTGCATTTATGTAGAGAGTTACACATTCCCTAGACAGAATGTGGTCTGGCTCAAAAGGCGAGAATGGCCATGGACAGAGTGTGGGCCTTCTCAGAAGGCAAGAGGCCCTGAGATATGGGTTGGTTAGTTTTTATGGGCTGGGTAATTTCATAGGCCAATGAGTGGGAGAATTATTCTAACTATTTGGGGAAAGGGGCAGAGATTTCCAGGCATTGGGCCACTGCCCACTTTTTGACCTTTTATGGTTGGCCTCAGAACTGTCATGGTGCTGATGGGAGTGTCACTTAGCATATGCTAATGCATCACAATGAGCGTATAATGAGGTTCAAGGTCTACTGGAAGTTGAATCTTCTGCCATCTTGGACCTAGTTGATTTTAACCAGTTTTTGTCATGTCCTATGGCTATATCATTTTTTAAAGGTTGTGCCCTGCCCCCTTCCCTTCTGTTTCATAACTATATAACTTATGGTCTAACCTGGAACATTTTAGAGAGTGAACAGGAGAGCTCTGTTAATAATCACCCATGACAAAACACATAACTGGGACCACGGAGGCAAAGCAGGATATGTGGTCACCCTAGACTAGGCAGTGGTGGGCATGCTTAGAAGCTGGTTGGCAGTGCCAGCCCACAGCCCTGGACAGAAGACAGGACAATGGACTGGGGTCTCTGACAGCTACTGAGAATCAAAAGGTGAGGCATGGAGAGGGGACTGCTCTCTATAATATGGTTCTATCCCTTGAACAGGGATCCAAGGGCTGAGATGTGGTGGCTGACAAACGAGGGAAGAAAGGAGGGTCAGAGAAAGCCCAAGAAGGAGTTCGAAGAATATACGGTCAAAAAGGTAGTAAGAGAACTAGTGCAATGCCATTTTCATTTTAGGAGCCTCCCTTTGATGTTCACACACACGTACACACAGATTTCCCACTGGAGTGCATCCCTCAACCTCCAGGCTGTAGGGAGAGCCATTCTTAGGCTCTAACTACTGGCCCCCCGGAAACAAGGTGCAATATTTACATATTTCCTCAGGTGCTCCCTATCCCTCCCACCTCCAACTCTTCAGATACTGTTACCTCCGCTCAAAATGTCCTTCCCTCTCTCCTCTTCCTGCCTCACCTTCCTACACCAGGCTGACTCATGCTCTTCTTTCCATATTCAGCTAAGTCTTCACGTCTTTTTGGAAGCCCTTTCTGAATTTCCCAGTGGGGCTGAAGGCCCTACTCTCTGTTCAACAGCAGGCAGTGTTTGCCCCCATCACTGCCCCTGCCACACCATGTTGCAACGACCTGCTTGCTGGACTGTTTTCTTCCCCAGAACAAACGCTTTTGGAGGGCAGGAACGATGTGTCTCATCTCCATCACCCAACACTCTCAGCTCATGGCCTGGGTGGTGATGGCGTTCACGACTGTTTGAGGAATGAATCAATGGATTCACAAAGTGTCCCAGACAAAAGCTTTGGGATTCTTCTCTTATCGAAGTGACAAGGGTCACTAAAGACATAAATCTGTGTGTTTCGCCCCCTCTTGTCTTTTGTTTGATGGCTGCAAAGAAAGTAGAAATGGTCTTGGGTTCCTGCCATTAAATAGATTGGAAAAGGAGAGAGAAGTAGATACCCAGTCTTCTAATGGAAAGAACAGGAGTGCTAGTGGCTGCAAGGGTTAAGGTGACTAGTTCCTGTCCTCCCTCTGAATTTGGAGCAGTGAAGGGGAGACAGGTCTCCATGGGAGAGGAGGGAATGAGTGTCATGCACACAAAAATCAGGTTTTACATGAAGCCTGGAATCATTTGCGAAGATAGGGGCCGGAGAGCAGTCTCCGATGGAATTCACTGCTGACCACAAAACACTCTTCTGAGAGCCAGCAATGGCACCATGGGCAGAATCTAACATGGCTTTGACAGCAGAAGACTCTGGTCCACACCCAAAGATGCCAAACAGGCCTCTACTCAGTGTAGAAACAGCCTCCAGGGAGTGATGGGGTGGGAAGCAAGTGTTAGTCATAGAGGCAGAGAACACAACCATCAGGTGCAAGAACCCCAGAATCCAAGACGAAGTCGGGCCATGAGCAGACACCAACTTAGTAGTTGTTGTGGATTCAATTGTGCTCCTCCCCAAAATCCATATGTTGAAGCCCTAACCTCGATGTGACTATATTTGGAGATAAGGCCTTTAATGAGGTCATCAAAGTTAAATGAGGTCCTAAGTGTGGGGCCCTAATCCAATAAGACTGGTGTCCTTATAAGAACAGGAAGAGACACTAGGCACAACAGAAAGAAGCACAAAGTAGAGGCCAGGAGGGGACATAGCCAGAAGGTGGCCATCTGCAAACCAAGGAGAGGGGCCTCGAGAGAAACCAACCCTGCCAACACATTGATCTTGGACTTCCAGCCTCTACAACTGTGAGACATAAATTTCTGTTGCTTAAGCCACTTAGTCTGTGCTGTCATGGTATGGCAACCCTAGAAAACTAATATAGAGGTATATTGAGATTCTGTGGGAAGAGACCATATCTACTGCTACTTGACTGGGGCTGCTGGGGTGGGAACCAGAGCCTAAAGCCTCTTCACTGGAAGCTGAGCCAGAGGTAAAGGTTCCATTTCCTTGCAGAAACTCTGGCCTGAAGGCTGATTTAAAAGTTTCAAGCCACACAGGAAAGATCCTGTGAGGAGAGCCTCACAGACAGAGAAGATGACAAATTACAAAGGATATCTGTGATCGTTTATATAAGGAAACTGCTTCCAATATCATCCAATCACCAAGACTTCCCAAGTGGAGGCCACTGGGATTTCTATAGGGAGCCTTACCCCAAAACACAGCAGCAGTGAACCCTGGGGGTCAGGGACAAAAAATCAATACACACACTGCCTTTGAAAGCTCAAGATGTGCTATAAAAGCTTTGAGCAAGGACAAGAAAAAATAGAGTTCCTTTGGGTCTAGAGATTTTCTTTTCTTTTCTTTTCTTTTCTTTTTTAAACAGATTGCCTGTCTGCTCCAAGAGATGGAGATTGAAAAGTCATATTCTCTGTGTGGAGGATCAGAGAAAACCTTGAAAATCCCAGGATCCTAGAGGATTCACAAAGGGTCTCAAGAAGAAGCAGGACTGTGTGGGCCTGGTGTTCTGGCTGGTGTGGACATCAGGGCAAGACAGGGCTCCCCACTGGTGCTGGGACAGTGTCTTTGAAGTTTGCAGAGCTGCCCTTGTTATGAAGAACCACCCAAGCCTGAAGCTGTGCTTCTGGACACAGCAATTTGAAGGAAAAAATGAAAAAGAAAATGAGGTCTATACTTCTTGGAGTTTTTGGCCTGATTTCAGAAGGTTCAAACTTCCATGTGTCCAGGAATCATCAGGGGGGTTGTTAAAAACATAAATTCCTAAAATCTACCCCAGAGACAGTGCTTCTCAAACTCTCTTTGGTGAAGGGCCAGGTTTTATTTATTTCCACTGCATCATAGACCAATACTTTTGTAAAATGCAATACAAATGAATTTATAGAAAAATTAAATGTAAAATAACACATACTAATCCAATCCCTAATTTTTTTAATTATTAGATTCAATGGATTACTCTGTCAAATTGTTATAAAATTTTCTGAATGCTTGCTCTCACTTTCTGTTCTTAATTTGGTGAGGACCAATCATTAACGGCCTATGAACAGGCAGGCATAAGTCAGTGGATCGTGTTGATTTGAGTTTGTTCTAGAGTATGGCCCGTTATCAACATGCTGCTCACTCCATAAACCAGCCCCTGTGATTAGGATGCAATTATTCAGGAACTAAACTTGGAGAAATATTGCTCTAATCCTAACCATCCAATACAGTAGCCACTAGCCACATGTGGCTCTTAAACATTTGAAATCTGGCCAGTTCAAATGCAGATGTGCTGTAAGTGTAATACACAGGCTGGATTTTGAAGACTTAGTATGTAAAAGAAGAATATTAAATGTCTAATAATTTTCATATTGATTACATTTTGAAATAGTATTTTGGGTATTAGTATCTGTTTCTTTTTTAAATATGGTTACAAAAAACTGTTAAATTACATTGGACAGCCATTCTTATCAGGACATTGTCTTCATTTGTGCATTTATTTCTTGATATCTATTGCATGTTTACTCGGAGCTGTATATAAACCAGACATATGCTTGTCCTCCAGGAGCTTACTGATTGGTACATTCACTCCTGTGAGTTCCCACAGCACATATCCTGCTCTTAAGAGATGTAATGTGTCATAGTAGCAAATACCTTGGAGTGCAAGACTTTGTTGAATCAGCTGCAGACCAAAAATAAGTGGAAAATAAAAAATAATAACAGTAGTAACAATATCAATAATGAATAAATACTTACCACATACCAGGTTCTATGCTTAGCACTTTGCATACATTATTTTAATCCTCATAACTCTCCAATGAGAGAGTGAGATGGTCACTTTGATGGGTCAGTTGGCTAGGTAACAGTACTCAGTTACTTAATCAAGCACCAACCTAGGTGTCTCTGTGAAGGTATCTTGTAGATGTAGTTCATAGCTACAACCAGCTGAATTTAAGTGAAGATTACTCTTGGGACTTCCCCGGTGGCACAGTGGCTAAGACTCCACACTCCCAATGCAGGGCGCCAGGGTTCAATCCCTAGTCAGGAAACTAGATCCCTCATGCTGCAATGAAGAGCCTGAATGCCACAACTAAAAAAGGTCCCATGCACCACAACAAAGATCCCACCTGCCGCAACTAAGACCTGGCCCAGCCAAATAAATAATTTTTTTTTAAATGAAGATTACTCTTGATAGTGTGGGTGGGCCTCACCCAATCAGTCAAAGGCCTTAAGAATAAACACTGAGGTTTCCCAAAAAAGAAATTTTGCCACAAGACAGCAATATCAGCTCCCACCTACTGTTTTCAGCCTGCTGATCTGCCCTATAGATTTGGGTTTTGTTTTTCTTTTTTTATAAATTGATTGATCAATTGATTGATTGACTGGCTGCCTTGGGTCTTCGTTGCTGCACTCAGGCTTTCTCTCATTGTGGTGAGCAGGGGCTACTCTTCATTGCAGTGTGTGGTCTTCTCATTGCGGTGGCTTCTCTTGTTGCCGAGCACAGGCTCTAGGCACGTGGGCTTCAGTAGTTGCAGCACGCTGGCACAGTGTGCTCTAGGGCACAGGCTCAATAGTCATGGCACAAGGGGTTAGTTGCTCCGTGATATGCGGGATCTTCCCGGGCCAGGGATTGAACCCGTGTCCCCTTCATTGGCAGGCAGATTCTTAATCACTGCACCACCAGGCAAGTCCCTGCCCTATAGATTTTGGACTTGTCAGTTCCACAACTGTGTCAGCCAATTCCTTAAAATAAATTGTCAGCCACTTTAAATTATTTTAAATTCTTTGAAATAAATTGTCAACCAATTCTTTAAAATAAGTCTATATCTCCTATTGGTTCTATTTCTTTGCAGAATCCTGACTGATGCAGGGAGACATGGTTTTTTCTATTTTATAGCTGATATTAGTGAATCTACCAAACATCTCACAACCAATTAATTAGTCGCAGAGCTAGGCCTCAAACCAATGTGTTTGATTTGAATCCCATGTTTTTACCTGTTATGTTCATGCATTCCCAGAGAGAAGGCAGTGGCCAAGAGAGTCACTAGCAAGGCACGAAACACTGACAATTGCCCACGGAAGCTGCCCCAGGCTGCAAGAGGACGCATTGCTGGCCGCTGCCAGGGCTGGGCTCTCTAACTGCACAGGAGGCATCTGCGTTGGGTTAGAGGACATGGTAGCATTCAGAGACTCAGCCTTACTGCCCAGAACCAAGGCTGGTCAGAGAAAAGAAAACCTTATAAGTGCTGGTGAGAAACAGCCCTGAATAACCCAGTCACAGCAGCATTAGTGCCAAGCCCCTGATCTGGAAGGAGGGTTTGGACACCTCACCATGCCCAGGAAGCCAGGAAGCCACAGAGAACACAGAAGATGATGGATTCCAGGTCCCACCACCTCCGTCTTGAACCAGAGCAAGGGTGCTGATGGGGACTAGAGTTCCTGCAGTTCATCTGATGAGCCTGATCTAAAGAATAAGAGGCTTCAGGACCTCCCTGGTGGCGCAGTGGTTAAGAATCCGCCTGCCAGTGCAAAGGACACGGGTTTGAGCCCTGGTCCAGGAAAATCCCACATGCCATGGAGCAACTAAGCCTGTGAGTCACAACTACTGAGCCTGCATGCCACAACTACTGAAACCCATGCTCCTAGAGCCCGTCATCCACAACAAGAAAAGCCTTCACAATGAGAAGCCCATGCACCAGAAAGAATAGCCCCCGATCGCCTCAACTAGAGAAAGCCCATGTGCATCAACGAAGACCCAATGCAGCTAAAAATAAATAAATAAAAAATTTTTTTAAAAGGGGGCTTATCAACATTTTGATCTTGACTATTCTTTGGATTTGCATGTTCCAGAGAAATCCTTGGTGCTCCTTACAAATTTCTGTCTCTCAAATTGTCTAGCACAGTGTTTGGCACACAATAGGAGCTCAATAAGTGCATGTCAAAGGATGGTTCTAGGAGTGAATGCATGAATGAAGAGGCTTTAGAGATGACAAGTATTATATACCAATTATGTGAGTATAACAGAAAATCACCCCATGTATTGTCCAGGAACCATATTAAAAAAGAAAATAAAACAGGGAGAAAAGGGAAGCTGGGGTGTGGGCAAAGGCCTGCTTGGATGCAAAGAAGAAAGGAAATTGCTTGCAGGTTCCCTTGGCAGCGTGGAGACCCGTGAGGGGAAGGCATGAGGCACGGTGGGGGCTGGAAGCCGAGTGGAAACTCGCTCAAGCCCTTAAAGGCCAGGCTCCAAAGTTTGGACAGATGCTCATTTCCACAGCAGGGGCCTCTCCAGAAGGCTCCAAGAGGCAGCACGGCATGGGAGATAAAGCTCACGTTTGGAAGCCAGAAGACCTGGACCACATTTGCACCCCCACTGCTAACTCACCCTCTGCCCGCCAAGGGTGGAGGAGGCGTGGGGGTAGAGAGGGCCAGCTCCCCCTCTGCACAGGGCTTCCCGTCTGGAAAATGGAGATAACACCTCCCATTAGGAAAGGCTTGGGAGGGCTTTGTGTACCATGAATGCAAAGGGCTACCAGGCACTCAGAGCCAGAAACAGGCTCCTTAGCAGTCAGCCTGCAGCAAAATCTGCCTTCTGTCGCTTTCCAGTACCCCTTCCCAGGAGAAAGTATGGCCAGAGCAACTGGGGTATGCCTTCTTCCACAACCTCAGATTCCTGTTCCGTTGTGTTATGTTTTCCTAATAAGCACAAGCTGCCCTGGTCCTCTCTCTGGAGAGTCTCTCCCTGGAGCCTGGCAGGCAACCTGAGCCTGCTGGGCGCCTGCCTGCACCCTAGCCTACTGCCCTTCCTTCCTGCAGAAAGTCCCTGAATTTCATCAGTTTCCTGGCTGGGTGTTCTGGTGCTCCAAATTCAAATTCTCAAAGTCTCAGTTTCCCTCTGTATAAACAGGGTGGTGATTTTCAATACCTCAGATGATGGTTCTGAGGCTTGACTGGGATAACACATGAGTAGCCCTCAGCACAGGGACTGACCTACAATAAGATCTAGGTAACTGTTAGCCATGTATCACTATTATTTGGAAACACACTCCATCTACTCCTACAGGGAGTCTGTCTTATCCAGTGACAAGGACAACTCAAACCTCACCTCTTCCAACAAATTTTCCCAGTCTTCTCTTGACTGGACTTGTTTTGTGCAAAACACACAATGTTATGGGATAATGGAGCTCCAGGATGACTTGCCACCATCTGCCTGGTATTGCTGTCATTTGTTTGTATGGCTTTCTTCCCCTCCCCCCATCACTCCTGTTGCTTCCTGTGGTAGCTATGAGATGTGCCACCCAGCTCCTCCCTTAAGGAAGGACTACCTGCACAGCTGTGGAAGGTACCCAGACCTACCATGGGCACCTCAGTCATGTCTTAATGTCTCATCATGCCTTACACTCACTACATGCTTGATAGAAATATTATATGATAACTAACCAGGAAGCTCCTTTATCCTTCAGCTATCTTCTCTAACTTTTCTGTCTTCTGTATAAACAGGCAGCATCCAAATCTTTTCTTTGTTAGAAAAACTGCTACACAGTTAGGACATAGTAAAACTTAATATATGAAGTTGGGTTTTGCTCCAATTCTATATATCCCTATAGTTCTCTTTTTCCCCCAGTTTAAAAATAGTATGTGGAAGGTAGTTACCTATTTCTATTAACATTTTACAGCTCAAACATAGCACCTCCCAAGAACTTTTTAGTTCTTTAGCCTAGAAAGAATTGAGTTACAAGCAAATAAAGAGGATGTTCTTAAACTGTAGGAGAAGAGAGACATCCTCACATCCACTTCCCCATTCC
Organism: Hippopotamus amphibius kiboko; assembly: GCF_030028045.1. NCBI lineage: Eukaryota > Metazoa > Chordata > Mammalia > Artiodactyla > Hippopotamidae > Hippopotamus > Hippopotamus amphibius. Next base: position 162,024,264 of record NC_080188.1, on the reverse strand, counting down.
CTTTACTCTCTCTTAGATCTCTTGGTGAATTTTGTTGTATCATTTAGTTATGACTTGTCCTCAAGTGTCCTGCACCTAGCACTGTGCCTGACACATAGGAGGTTCAGTGACTGTTGCTGTTATGATTCCTTTTGGTGTGTTTCACCAGCTATGATTGGGATTCTTGAGCTGGCAAGGGTTGGGGGAAGGATGGTGATAAGTGACAACTTCACAAAGGAACTAAAGATTTTCCCATCTCCCCTGCAGTGCAATACATCTGATTATGCACATAATTAAACACATTCCTATGGAAGGCAAGTCTCTCATAAACAACAAACAATGGAAGGTGTGTCATCATAACTAAAGCAACACAGTACTGTGGCTATGCACCATGGGCAGACGTTGGACGTTGCTTTAGTCGGGTTTGTGCAGTAGAAGTCCCTTTCAATAATGTGCCATTAATCAACAGCTTGTATCACTTACTTGGCTTTCTCTCTCTCTCTCTCCCTCTCTCTCTCTCTCTCTCTGTCTTTCATTGCCCCAAGCAATGATCTAGACCATTTGACGGTCCCACAGTATTGGGAAGACAAAAGTTGGAATTCAGGGATTCTAAGGTGGTTATTACTTAAGAAACCAAGATCCTATAGAAAAAAGAACCTCAGCAAAATAAGCTTAAAGTTCTGTGCAGCTCTTGCTCTTGAAGTATTTGCTGGATCCTAAGCCGCCCTGAATGAGAGGCTGGGAAGCCAAGTAAAAATAGCTGCTAAGTGGCTTCAAATGGTGAAAGAAAGTGAGAGAGAGAGAGAGAGAGAGAAAGAAAGGAAAGAAGGAATGAGGAAAGAAAGAAAGAAAAAAATTATCAGTTGTATTGATTGCAAAGGCCCATGAAGAAGGAGTAGCCTCAATTACACACCAGACTTTTAGCTGAGTCACCAAAAGGAGAAACCAGAAATTAAGCAGCCCACAGAGAGTCCACATATAATCTGAAACTGTCTTGCAGTATCTCAATACATGATTGAATCAAAATAATCTGCCCTTAGTCTAATTGCTGGCCAAACAAATAAATAAATCTTCTCCAGAGATAAACAGTATCATCAAGATCCTTAGAATTTTTCAAATACAATGTCCAGCATTTAATCAAAAATTATGAAGCATGCCAGAAGATAGGACCAAATGATTGAAAATCTAGAGAAAAAATAGACAATAGAAATACAGATGATTCATTTGTACCTCAAAAACTGGTATAAGAGTGTAAAGCAATTATATTCCAATAAAGAGCTAAAAAAAAAGAAAAAAGAAATACAGATGATTCATTTATTTGAATTATCACACATGGAACTTAAAATCATTATGATAAATGTGTTCAAGAAAATGTATGATAAGATGGAAATTTCACCAGTGAATTATTTTTAAAGAATCAAATGTAACTTCTAACAGAAAAAAAAAAAATGCAGTTACAGATGTCATGGAATAAAGAGACAGATTTAACAACATATTTCTACATCAGAGGCGGAGATTATTCAATTTGAAGATAGATTAGCAGAAAATATAGAGAAAGACACACAGAGGGGAAAAAATGAAAAAAATTTATAAAATTTCTTCTATTTAATAAATTGAATTCATAATTAGAACTGCAAAGAAAATTCCAGCTCAGATAGCTTTATTAGTTAATCCTTCCAAATATTTAAGAAAGAAATAACACCAATCATATCAACATTTCTAAGTTCATTGTATAAAATCAGCATAATCTTGATAATAAAACCAGATAAGCTCATCTTAAGAAAAAAATCAAACCAAAGTCTCTAAAAAACATAAAATCAAAAGTGTTTTTGAAAAGTCTTACTCATCAAAACATAGGCAAATAGAATCCAGTAATATCTAAAAGGAAAAGACATCACAAACAACATATCCTAATTCAAGAATAAAATGTTGATTTAGAATCTGAACATCAATCAATGTAATTTATCATATTAACAAAAGATAAAAACATATAACCATCAAGACAAGCACTCAATAATATCTAACACCTGTTTGAGATTTCAAAATTCATGCTAGAAATTTTAAAAAATTAATCAAGCAAGAAATAAAAATGGAACTGTCTTTAAATCAGGTAAAAAGTAAAAAAAGATAAAGAATATCTACCAAAAAAATAAAATGTATCATACATTATACTTAATGGTAAAATATTGAAAGTTTTTACCCTGAAGATGTCCATTATCACCACTGCTGTCTAACAATAGATTTTTAGAGGTCCTAGTTGGTATAATAAGTCAAGAAAGAGAAATATAAAATATTAAAATTTGAAAATGATATTAAATCATTATTATTCATAGATACATAATTGTTTACATACAATTCCAAACATAATCTACAGATAAAATATTCAAATAAGTAATTGACTTCATCAAGGTCACTGATAAAAGGTCAATATACAAAATGGGTTGCATTTCCATATGTTAGAAACAAAAGATTAGAAATGGAATTTTAAAATATCATTTACAAAAACAACTAAAATATTAAATACCTAAGAATAAATCTAATGGAAATTATCTATGACCTTTACCCAGAAAACTATAAAACATTACTATTGAGAAAAATTAGAAAAATTTAAATAAAGGAATAAACCACATTCATAGATGGGAAGATTGCAAGTTTTAAAGATGTCAATTGCCCCTCAGTTGATAGATTCAATGCAGTTCCAATCAATATCTCAACATGTTATTTCCTGGAAATTAACAACGATTTCCAAAAATCTAGTGGGAATGCAAAGGTCAAGAATAAACAAAATACTGGATATCCATATTGGAAAAACAACGTTATCTTGACCCTAATTCATACCATACACAACTACAAACCCAGATTTTTTGTAAAATTAAAATATTATATTTCTATAACAGAGTTGTCCTATTAAACTTTCTGTAATGATTAAAATGTTTTATATCTGCACGATGCAATGTTGTAGCCTTTAACCACGTATAGCTTTTGAACACTTGAAATGTGTCTATTAAAATGATTGAAAATGAAATTTTTTAAGTTTTATTCGTATGAATTGAAATTTAAATTGTCACAAAGACTGTTGCTTTCAGCATAGATGAATTGGAAAACCATATTTACATTTCTACCTGAATAATTCAAACGAAAGGACAAAAAATATAAAACAATATTTTTTTAAGATACTGAACATCAAGCAACAAAGAAGACTGACCCTTGAGAAACAGGAAACAAAGTGAGTCTTATGATTGTCTCAACATACTGCTTGAGAGAGTTTACACACTGCAGGGAGAAGAAACCCAGACAGAGCCCAGAGGACTTCCAGAGTTGAGGAGATGGAGTTGAAAGTCTAAGAAAGCCAAGGCTACTAGAGTGGCAGAAAAGAGAACAAGGAGAAAAGCTTCATACAGAGAGAACTCTATAGATCTGCAGAAGGTCCCATTGAGTATTGAACAGAGAATTGATCAGCACATATATGAAGAAACTACCCAAGGCCAGGGGAAAAACCACAAGAAAGGGTCAGAAAGAACAGTATAAAGCACTCACACAAAGCTGAAAATATTATCTGTTGCCACCAGCCAAACTGGAAAACTTCATAATTCACAGGGCATCAGGTAGAGTGCTCATAATGTCTTGCCTCAACAATGAGCAAACATTAACCTAAGCTGCTCTAATCTGCCTAATAAAACTTAAAAACAAGGCCCCATAATATCACTGCTTTCAAATAACTGTTTCCCAGAACAAAGCCCAACAATATTTATAGAAATATACAAACAGCTAGCACCCAGCAAGATAAAATTTACAATACCTCATATAAAATAAAAACCAGGCATGCAAAGAATAGGATAAAAAAAACCAATTAAAATTAGTAGACATGGATATTAAAATAGTTATTACAACTATATTTCATATGTACAAAAAGTTAAGTAAAGGCATGAAAAATGTATTTAAAAGACATATCGAGACAGCAGTATCAAGCAGTATCAGCAGTATTTCGTCTTGTGGAACTGAAAACCACAGTCACAGAAAGACAGAGAAAATGAAAAAGCAGGGGACTTTGTACCAGATGAAGGGACAAGATAAAGCCCCAGAAAAACAACTAAATGAAGAGGAGATAGGCACCCTTACAGAAAAAGAATTCAGAATAATGATGGTAAAGGTGATCCACGACTTTGAAAAAAGATTGGATGCAAAGATCAAAAAGTTTACCAAAGACCTAGAAGAATTAAAGAGCAAACAAACAGAGATATGCAACACAATAACTGAAATGAAAAATACACTAGAAGGAACCAACAGCAGATTAGCTGAGGCAGAAGGGCGAATACGTGACCTGGAAGACAGAATGGTAATAATCACTGATGTGGAAAAGAATAAAGAAAAAAGAATGAAAAGGACTGAAGACAGCCTAAGATACTTCTGGGACAATGTTAAATGCACCAACATTCGCATTATAGGGGTCCCAGAAGGAGACAGAGAGAAAGGACCCGAGAAAATATTGGAAGAGATTATAGTTGAAAACTTCCCTAACATGGGAAAGGAAATAGCTACCCAAGTCCAGGAAGCACAGAGAGTCCCAGGCAGGATAAAGCCAAGGAGAAAAACGCCAAGACATATAGTAGTCAAATTGACAAAAATTAAAGACAGAGAAAAGTTATTAAAAGCAACAAGGGAAAAATGACAAATAACATACAAGGGAACTCCCATCAGGTTAACAGCTGATTTCTCAGCAGAAACTCTGCAAGCCAGAAGGGAGTGGCATGATATATTTCAAGTGATGAAAGGGAAGAACCTACAACCAAGAATAGTCTACCCAGCAAGGATCTCATTCAGATTGGATGGAGAAATCAAAAGCTTTACAGACAAGCAACAGCTAAGAGAATTCAGCACCACCAAACCAGCCCTACAACAAATGCTAAAGGAACTTCTCTAAGCGGGAAACATAAGAGAAGAAAAGGACCTACAAAAACAAAAACAAAACAATTAAGAAAATGGTACTAGGAACATACATATCGATAATTACCTTGAATGTAAATGGATTAAATGCACCACCCAGAAGACACAGACTGGCTGAATGGATACAAAAACAAGACCCATATATATGCTGTCTATAAGAGACCCACTTCAGACCTAGGGACACATACAGATGGAAAGTGAGGGGATGGAAAAAGACATTCCATACAAATGAAAATCAAAAGAAAGCTGGAGTAGCAATATTCATATCAGATAAAATAGACTTTAAAATAAAAAATGTTACAAGAGACAAGAAAGGACATTACAGAAAGATCAAGGGATCCATCCAAGAAGAGGAGATAACAATTATAAATATATATGCACCCAATATAGGAGCACCTCAATACATAAGGCAAATGCTAACAACTATGAAAGAGGAAATGCAAGGCAGAAATAGAGACACAGGTGTAGTGAACAAACACATGGACACCAAGTGGGGAAAGCCGGGAGGGTTGGGGGGGAATGAATTGGGAGATTGGGATACCAAATTGTACACTCTAAATATATGCTGTTTATTGTCTGCTAACTGTATCTCAATAAAAGTTCTTAAAAAATAAATAAATAAAAATAAAAAATATATCACATTTCAAAAAACACACTAGATGAAGTTAACAGCAGAACAGCCATTCCAGAAGAAACAATTAGTGAACTTGAAGGTATTACAATATGAACTATCTAAAATGAAACACAGAGAAAATACTTTTTTTAAATAAAGAGAGCAAAAGTAAGCTGTGGGACAATTTCAACCAGCCTAATTATATGAGTATTTGGAATTGCTGAAGGACAGGAGGAGGAAAAAGAAAAAAATAGTTGAAGAAATAATGGTTGAGATGTTTCCAAATTTGTTGAAAACCAAAAATCTAGAAATCCAAAATGTTCTATCAACCTCCACAAGAAAAGAAATATGGAGAAAAATACACAAAGGCACATCATAGTCTATTTGTTTCGAACAGTGGTAACGTGTAATCTTAGAAGCAATCAGAGTGGGGGAAAGCTGTTATGTAGCAAAATAAAAGTAAGGACTACAACAGACTTCTCACTAGAAACAGTGCAAATGAGAAAACAGTGGAGCAACATCTTTAAAGTATGTAAGAGGAAGAAAACTAGAAAACTGCTAACCTAGAATTCTATGTCCAATAAAAATATCTTTAAAAATTAAGGTGAAATGGATGGGGGCTTCCCTGGTGGCACAGTGGTTAAGAATCCACCTGCCAATGCAGGGGACAGGGGTTCAATCCCTAGGCTGGGAAGATCCCATATGCCATGGAGCAACTAATCCCGTGCACCACAGCTACTGAGCCTGTGCTCTAGAGCCCGTGTGCCACAACTACTGAAGCCCACATGCCTGGAGCCCATGCTCCAAGAGAAGCCACCACAATGAGAAACCCATGCACCCCAAGGAAGAGTAGCCTCAGCTCACCACAACTAGAGAAAGCCCGTGTGCAGCAACGAAGACCCAATGCAGCCAAAAATTAAATAAATAAATAATAAAGTAAATCTTTAAAAAAAAATAATTGAGGTGAAATGGAGACTTTTTCAGGCATACAGAAGCTGACACAATTCATCACCAGGAGATTCATATTACAAGAAATGTAAAAGGAAGTGCTTCAAGCAGAGGCAAATGATAATAGATGGAAATAAAGGTCTATACAAATGACAGAAGAGCAGCAGAAATGGCAGCCAAATCAGTAAATATGTAAGACTTTTTTCTTATTACTTATATTTTGTTAAATGAAAAAAATAAAACTATAAAACTTCTAGAAGAAAACAGAGGACAAAATCTTTGTGATCTTAGGTTAGGCAAAGATTTCTTAGATACAACAACAAAAGCAGTTGTATAATAGAACAAACTGATAAATTGGACTTTGTCGAAATTAAATCTTCTGCTTTTCAAAAGACTGTTAAGAGACTGGAAAGACAAGGCACAGACTAGGAGAAAATATTTGCATGTTACATACTTGATAAAGAATTTAAGCCCAGAATATTTTTTTTAACTATCAAAACTCAATAGTAAGAAAACAAACAACAACTTTAAAATGGGCAAAAGATTTGAACAGACACTTCACCAAAGAAGATACAAGGATGGCAAGTAAGTACATGAAAAGATGCTCAATATCATTAGTCATTTGGGAAATTCAAATTAAGACTATGAGATACCATTACATACCAACTAAAATTGCTATAATCAAAAAGACAGAAAATCTCAAGTGTGGGTATGTAGAGCAACTAGAATTCTCATAAACAGTTGATACAACAGTAAAATGTTACAACCACTTTGGAAAACACCTTTTCAGTTTCTTAAAAAGGTTAAACATACACCTACCACTTTACCCAGGAGAAATGAAAGGAAATGGACATCATGGAGCAAGCAGAATAATGGCCACCACTCCCCGCTCTGAAAGTGTCCACACCCCGATCCCTGGAACCTGTGATTATGTGACTTTACACAGCAAAAGGAACTTTTCAGATGCAATTAAGGCTACTGACTTTGAGATGAGCAAATTAGCCTGGGTTATCTAGGTGAAACCAAGCTAATCACACTAATCCTTAAAAGCAGAGAATTTTTCCTAGCTGTGGCCAGAGAGAGATGTGGCAACAGAAGAAAGGTCAGAGAAATGTATATTGCTAGCTTTGAAGATGGAGGAAGGGGCCACAAACCAAATAATGTGGGTGTCTCTAGTAACCAGAAGAGGCCAGGAAATGGATTCTCCTCTAGAGTCTCTAGAAAAGAACTCAGCCCTGCTGACACGTTGATTTTAGACCATTGTCAGACTTCTGATCTATAGAACTGTAAGACAATAATTCTGTGTTGCTTTATGCCACTAGGTTTGTGATAATTTGTCATGCCAGCAATAGACAAACTAATATGTTCATAGCAGCTTTATTTATAATAGCCCAAAACTGAAAAAAATCCACATATTCATCAAGTGAATGAATACATTGTAGTATATCCATACAATGGAATATTACTCAGCAGTAAAAAGGGATTAAATATTGATGCACTCAACAACATGCTAAATCTCTAAAATAATTATGCTGAAAGAAGCAGAACCAAAACAAAAGTGTACATGCTGTATGATTCTTTTTATACACAGTTCTAAAAAATACAAACAAATCTATAGTTACAGAAAATAGATCAGTGGTTGCCTGAAGACAGGGGGGAGGTTGGGAGGGAAAGATTGTAAATGGACACAAAGAAACTTTTGGGTGTGATGGATATGTGTATTACCTTGATTGTGGTAATGGTTTCACAGGTGTCCATAAGTCAAAACATATCCAATTATACGCTTTAAATGTGTAGTTTATTGTATATCGATTACACCTCAATGAATCTAGTAAAAGAAATCTAAATAGCTACATGAGGCTAGTGATGACTATATTAGACCATGAAGTTCTAGCATATAAAATAAGAGAATATATGCATGATGTTGGGCATACATAAAGATTTCTTAAACTAAAAGCAACAATCATCAAGGAAACAATTGATCAACTGAACTTCATTAAAATTAAGAATTAAAGCTCATCAAAATACAACATTAAGAGGGTGAAATGGCAAGTCATAGAGTAGTGAAAGATATTTGCTATATAAATATTAATATGTTGTGTGTGTGTATGTAGGACTTGTATCCAGAATACATAAAAAACAACAAATCAAAAAAGAAAAACAGAGAACGCAATTTTTTAAAACAGGCAACAGACTTGTACTGGCACATCTCAAAAGAGAATATTCAAATGGCCAAAGACCACATGAAAATGTGGTCCTTATCATTAGTCATCAGGGAAATAAAAATTAAAACTTCCATGAGATACAGTACACACCCACCAGAATGGTTAAAAAATTTCAAGAAATGTTTAAAAACATTAAACTAAATGTTACTGAGGATATAAGCAACTGGAGTTATCACACACTACTGGTGAGAGCGTTAATTATAATTAAATTTCAAACACTTTGAAAAATCTTTACTAAATCTAAACATATAAAATCCCTATAAATCAGTAATTCCGTCTTTGGTATATGCCAATCGTAATGCACCCAATGTGCATCAAAAAGCATGTACAAAAATGTTCATAACACCGTTATTCATAAAAGTTAAAAACATGAAACAATTCAAATGTCTATCAGTAATAGAATGGACAAATAATACATAACGTATAGACACATACACACAATAGAATACAATAGCGCAATGAAAACGAGCGAAATACCCTCATACTCCCAAACATGAATGAATCTCACAAATACAGTGTTCACTGAGTAATGAGAACAAGACACCGAATAATGAATAGTGTTAGAAGTCAGAATAGCAGTTACCTTTGGGGGAGAGTAGGTATCGGCCAGAAGGGGATAAGAGGGAATGTTTTGGGTAGCTTATAAGGTTCTGACTCGATGTATGTGGTGGTTACACAGTGGTGTTCACTTTGTAAAAAATTATCTATCGTCTTCTATAACTAAAATTATGTACTTTTCTGTATATACACTGTACTTGAATTTAAAAGTTTACTAAAAAAAATTCTCATTTAAAAAACCAATCAAAAAATCTAAAAGAAGAAATCAGTGACCTAGATAAAGTCCTGCTTTCAAGTTATAGGTGGGAGATACTCAGCTGCGAGCATCGTTCCTGACTAGCTAGCACTAGCCTGCTTCCCCCACCTGTCATTTCTCCAGATCAGACAATAAATAGCCTCACCAGAAGAAAGAAATAATTGCAACCACACAATTTTTGACTTGAGATTTTCCTGGTTTTACACTTAATTTAACTAAACCATTCTCCTCCCCCTTCCCCCACTCCCCGCCACCCCCCCCCACCCCACCCCATTTCTGCGTCCATTTCACTTAGCTGAAACAACAGAGACAAGCAGATTCAGGTAGAGTGCAGAGGCAATTATAAAATAGATACTTGTAAAGGCATCGCTGCCATTTGTGCCACTTGAAATATTATCCCTTATGAGTTTTCTCACTGAATTAGTGCCATTTAATGTGTGCATATGGCCAAGGGGAAAATATAAAATTGATCAACGAGAACAGGAAAATTACTCCGGAGGATCTTTGTGGCTTTGTGAATTGTTGCTTGACATTGTGGTTTTACCAGATATAATGGCATGATTTACAATTTACAACAGGGCTTGGGGGATGTGGATACAAACATTTTTACTTAAAATACCAGGAGCAGATGGGGAAAAAAATACAGACTGGACTTGGTCCAGATGCTGAGGATGTTGCACATATCCCAACTCCTACATGAAGGCATAAATAACTCCAATTCCTCATCGTCCACAGACAGGCAAGAGATCCTCACAAAGGTAACCCGAACAGGAGATAGATACGAAATAATCTCTGTATGTCAAATTATTTTGGAGTATACGTATTACAGTCTGTGGTTCTGCTTGCTTTTCCTAACGAGGTAGCTGATGTCCTAGTTATTCATGATATCACACACAAAATCATGAAATTGCATCATGAAGACAAAATTGCAGAGGAGCTGGGAAGCTCAGAACCAGCCCATTTTTCAGTTCTGTCCCAATATGCATGTCCACCCAGCCACACACTCCATGCTAGAAATGGACAATTTCACCTTTCAGACTGATAAGTAAGAATCGTGATAGACTATAAAGATACCCAGACCTGGACCCTACTATCACAGCTCCCGCCAAGTGGCACCTTGACACTTGACAAGACTCTTAGCTGATCAAGGTCTTGATTTCCTCATCAATAAACCTAGTGGAAGATAAACAGATAATTGCTAAGGCCACCCTGAATTTAAGAAGCCTGTGGTCAGTTTAAGCAGAGCTCTCTCTCCTCTAAGACCTCTATCTTTCCCAGTCTCATTGGCCTCAAAAATCATTATTTACATTTTGCTAGTTTCAATATTCTAGTTCCTGTTGAACTCCAATCTCAGGAGCAGATGGCAATGGTAATGAAAGCAATAAAGAAATTAAGTAAGCAACGGAGATGTTAACTAAGAGATGAAAGCAAGATTTGCCAGAGATAAACTGCAACATAATCTACTTATAATCAATAGAAAGTTGGCTATATTTCCAATTGTCTGGGTATTAGTATGATGCTCATCTCCTCTGAGGAAAGATCTAGAGGAAATGAAGTAAAAGTAGTAGGAGGGATAGCCATTAGAGACAGGGAAGAACTTCCTAAGAATTGTACAGACTAGAACTTATTATCAAATTGCATTGGGGTCTTGTTTTGTAGTACCTGCCCTTTGGATCCAGTTTTTCCCAGGTCTAAGTTGGTGGGGAAGAGGTGATGTTAATCAAATTCTAAAAAGAACTATATTTATTCAAAAGGTCATATGACTGATCAATAAAAAGGTAGAGAGGGAAAGGACAGTGTTAAAAAAACAATTGAGAGGATGTTTCCACTCCAAAAGGTTTGGAATGGCTGCATTATGGGATCTCCTTCCTCAGGGGAGTCCTTTGGGACTATTAGCCTCTGGAGAATAGCGACTAGCCTTGGAGGCAAATGAAGAATGGGGTGATTGCTAAAGGTCTGACCCAAACAGACAATTTTCATTTAGGCTAAAATGAGAACATGTCCCAGGTAGCATATTTCACAAGTGCCAGTGGCTCTCATATGCACTTTGTAGACTAGGTGAGGTTGCTGAGAGTTTGAGGCAGAAAACCTGTCCACTGCTCTTCTGCACTCACTCCCTCAGCGACACACGAGTCCCTTCTGCCCTAGACCTTGGGGCCACGCAGAGGCTAGCAAACATCGCCTTCTCAGAAGAGGAGCCCTGAGGGGGCAGCTCAGAGTATGACAGAAGTGATGGTCAAACCACACTGTGAAAATCAGGAGCTCAACCCCTGAGCACAGACAGCCATGAGACCATCTTTCCCTTACTTCTGCCCCCGGATGTGGTTTCATGGATTCAGACTGCTTAGCATCCCAGGGAAGAGTGAAAAGCTCTAATGGAGGCTAATAAATTACGTGAACCCTGCCAAAGAGAAATTAAGAAGTTGTAGCAGATCTCAGGGTAAACTTATTTTAGCAGATTTCGTAGCTAACATCAAAATACCTGGGAAAACGTGCTCTTAGACCTGGGAAGGTTTCTTGACTGCATTCATTCCTATGTAACGTAGACAAATTACCTAACCTCTCTGGTTCTTATTTCCACCAGAACCTTTCCCATCAAGTATTTAGCTATTGTATAAAATGCATATAATACAAAAAGATTGAAGAGAAATAAATAGTTGCAGTAGTGAGAGCAAAGGAAAAATATGATTATAAACAGAAAAATCACAGTTTTAGTGTCATTCACACATAAAACATAAGACATATAGTGTTATTAAGCCAGTGGAAATAGGCTAAAATTTAGCCTTTGAGCTTCTGGGCAGCCAAGGCAAAAAGGAAAAGATGATCAGTTATAAAATATAGGGTGTACATGTATTGCAAGGGAAGCCAAAACTTTCCTTAACAGATACCTGGAAGGAATTTTTAGAAGATCTTTATAAGATTCTATATGATGCAATGACAGCATCTCCTACAAAATTCCTAAACCCTAGGAGATACGTGTGGTTATTAGTTCCCCAATTTCTCTACAGATACACTAGGAAAGATATCACAAATCAACCAAACTCTTTCAAGAGGGTACTGTGAAGTTAAAAAAGAACTGATTGCTGGAAAGCCTGAGCATTAGGAGATGGATGTAATTTGGTTTAGGTGGGCTCATGAATGAATGTGTCATGCTTCCACATGGAAAATCTGGCATTTAGCAAGACCAGATGAATCCTGAGACTTTGTCTCTTACTTTTGTGTAAGGGGCAAATTTATCTTTTATTTACCAAAGTTACATTCTGCAAGGACTATGCCCAATATAATCTATAGAGCTTCTCACCACAACACATACAGAGTAGGGGTTTTTGAAAATGTTTTTCTGCGTGATGGAATGAATATGTAAATTTCTGTTTTCAATCTAATACTTTACTATTAGTTATCAGTGAATGTTTAAGATCATATCATAATTAAACTTGGGCTACAAAGATAATCCACAAAAGCAAAATTCGTCACTGTGTCAGCCTTAAAAGGTTCTATTTTGGTATGCTGCCTCCTACTAAAGGGCAGCAGCCATGGGCTAAATTACCACACTATTAGATGGCGCATATTGGTGTCGGCATAGGCACAGTTTACTGACTTGAAATAGACACTGTCATTGGACGTTACTAGCCAGACCATGTGTGTCCAGTCAGTCTCAAAAATTTTATCTGGAACTTTTTGTTCAAATAAAGTTGACATAGATATACAAACAATAGCTGAGCTACTCTAGTTGAGGGCTTAGGGGAACCCAACAACTCACTTCAGTTGGTACCAAAATTGGCCCCAGCTGCCCTCCCAAACGTACCCATGTGCCAACCACCCCGGTCCCTGAGGACGTGAGCAGACCCCACCTCCTTCCCCAGATTATGGAGGAGGAGCAAAGGAGGCATCCCTGACTTGCCCAAGGTCACAAAATCTTCAGACCTCCGACAAGGCCAGCAACCGGGAACCAAACAAAAGGGTTTTTGGAAAGTGAGCCAGAAGAAATTGTAACAAGCTGGGGCACGCACAGACCGGCAGGTACAGGTTCCCCTTCCTGTCCTCCTCGTCCTTGGGCACACCCGGGCAGGGGCACAAACAGCACCTCTTCACCCAGGAGTGAAAAGGGAAGAACCCAACCCCAGAAGAAGAAAAGGAACACCAAGAGAAGTGAAACACCCAGCTCAATCTTGGTGGAAACTTCACCCCCTTTTGAGGACACCCACCAAGCCAGGGGACTTCTTCCTTCAACCCCAGCATCTCCGGCAGAGGCCACGGGCAGCCTGCTCCTCATCGCCTTCCCGCGGGTCGCCATCCTTCAGCATCCGCAGCAGCTACCACCACCGCAGCAGCAGTGACAGCAATCCTGAACAGACCCTAAAAACTCCAACTAATTAAAGACAAATAATGAAACACATTCAGGCGGGGGAAGGTTGGCAAAGCCCCCCTGCATTGTGTGACCACCTTGGCACCGAAATGGTTAGAGACCGCATCCCTCTACGGCGCCTCCTCTCATTGCGGTGGAGAGCTCTTGAGAACGTTATTAGCTGGGTGTGCGCCTTGCCGTTTTTCCACACGAGGCAGATGGGTAATTACGAAGCTAATAGTCTGATTGAGAGAAATCAGATGCAGTGGTTTGCCCAATTAGATGATACATTAGCTTCCTTCTTTGTAAGCAGCTAATGTGTGAAGCAAAGTGGTATTTTCGAGGGTCAGAATCCTTAAACAAGTGCCGAGTTGCAGATTATTGTATCTCTCTTTTTTTTTCTAATGGAGGAAAAGTGCTAAGTCTTCATTACTAAAAGCATAGAAAATGCAAATCAGCTTCTGAAACAAAAGAGAGAAGGGACAGGCGAGAATATTTGGTGTCCGATGTGTCAACCTACAACATCAATTACATTGAAATGCAATGCATGGCAGCCTAATCAAGGATAGTATAATTGTAATAATTGCGTGCTTTTGTTGGAGAGCTGCTGCTGTTGTTATTTGTCAACCATTTGTTCCTCTCTATTGTTAAGGGGGGGAAAGATTTTTTTTTTAATGTAACTGAGAGATTGTGTAGGTAATGGGTGAGCAGGAGGCCGTCCGCAGAATGCGTATGAGGGGTCTTGCTTCCCAGCTACATGGCAGCTCCTCCGTGGCCCGAGTTGCTGGGACAGCGACGTGGGCTTGGGGCAGGAAGGGACAAAGTGGCCCGCCATGCCAGGGTGGGCTTCGATCTCTGTCTGTGTCCCTGGTGTCCTGGGGCAGAGGCTAGCCGAGTGCCAGGCCTGAGGAGGCTGGGAAGAAAGCAGTGCAGGTGGAAAAAGCCTCACGCCACATCCCTTTTCTCTTTAGCAAATATAAAGAGATGGAAAAGAGGGAGAGGAGTTAGAGCTGCTCCACTGACTTCTCCACCTCATTCTGCTTCTTGAAGTTCGCGGCTAAAGAAGGATTTGTTTTGTTTTTGTAAAGGACCACTGCCTGCGAAACTCCCACGGGAAGCGGGGCAGAAGAGATATTGGACAAAATAACAGCAGAATGAAAGATGCGGTAGCTGGTGCACCAGCCAGGAGAGCACTGTCCCCCAAGGTGCAGATGGCAGCACAGGGCTCAAAGGCTCAAATCCAACTCCCTCCCTCACTGGCCTGGCAAGAGCAGCCTCTCTGCAGCCTCCCAGAGCCTCGAATCTTTCTGAGCCGCGCCCGCTGTCTGGAGAGACATCAAACCCAAGATGTTCTCAAGTCTCCAGCTGATAGAAAGAGCCCTCGAAACACTTCTAAGTTATACAAACACATTTCTTTTCCTCTCCCTCCCCTCACACCACCCCCCACCCTGGTCCATGCCCACCTTTTTTTTTTCTTTCATGTGTTTAGATGTTCCCTGAAACATCCTTACAGGGAAGGGAACAGAGAAAAAGTCAGCTTCATAGCCAACTCTAGAAAGAAAAAGAAAACACAACACAACACAAAACAGGGATGTTCATAGAAAGCCGAAGTTGAGCTGGAAAATTCTTCTTAGGAAGAGCGCTCAGCATTCAGATCAGATAAGAGGTTTATTTTCTCACTTCAATTGGTCTTGCCAATAGGTTGAAACAGAGGCACAATGGAAATGGGCTAAAACATTTAATAGAGCTGTTAAATCTCATTCTCCACAGCTCAAAAGGAGCAATCCTGGTCCTTCTTTACCGAGGGGAGGCTTCATGGGCTGTAGGAGGCTTTGCGTGTATCCCTGACAATCCTGTACATACTCCAAAACTCACACTAATTAAAAGCAAATAATCAAATACATTCAATTTGAAAAGTTGGCAAACTCGCATGTATTATTGCGTTAGCACCTTGGCATGGAAATGCTCACATCGTGCTAATCTCGTTGTGCAGAAGAGCTCTTGAGTTCCTATTCACCCAGCCTGTGCCCCCTCCTCCCCTCCGCCTCCCCTTTGGGCCTGCCTCCTCCCCACCAGTCCCCTACTGCTCCCCCACCAACTCTCCTGCTTTAACAGCAAAATAAGAAAGAAACTGGGCCTCAAGGTGGGCATTTGCTTTCATTCAGCTGTGACAGAGGTCTGATGGAGAAAAGATGTCCTTCTCACTGGCTTCCTATTTATCTACCTAGAGAGAGAAGGTTGGCAAGATCTTGCAGTTTTTATATGAAGTTTGCAGCAGCGGTAGCCTTGGCTAAACCATTCACAGTCACCATCCTCACCCCTGACGCCATCCTCCTGGGTACTCTTCTTGTCAAACTGGTAGCTGAATCTGAGCGATGAGCTGACAGAATGAGAAGAAACCTTCAGATCCAATGCTGCTGCCTCTGGGATTTGAGTTTCTTAGGGGCTGGCTGAGGAATGAGAGGAGGGAGTTGCCCAGAGAAATGCAAAACTCCTGCCATCAAGAATGGGGTGAGATGAGCGCAGACCAGCCAGAATTTTTCTGGCAGATCTGCTACCTAAGGCACATTTCTCTTTCATCCTGGGCCACTGCCAATCACAGCCTCCCAGCATCCAGGGCTAGGAGGAAGACGGGCAGCTTGTCCTTAGCTCCAAACAAAAGAAAAACAAATAAAGTCACATTCAGCTGCATGACATTCGTGTCAGATGGAAGAGGAGCAGGATGGGCAGTGCATGTAGCAGGTTCTGGGAGGCAAAGAATGGATGTGTGAAGCGAGCTCCTAGGAGTAGGGGCTTGAAGGAGCTTGGGGAATCCTTGCCAGGGAGACTCCTGCTTTCTCTGTGGGTGAGAAGGCCTAGAAGGCTGTTGCCTGGAGTCCAAAATTTCAGATCACCTTCCAATATGTCCTCGAGCACAGTAATTAATCAAGAGCATCAACCTATTGGTACTTTGATTACCTCAGAAAGAATTCTCAGAGGAAAGCATGAGGCAAGTGTTAAATCCTTGCTTGTGTACGGAGCTGTACAAATGCTGTGTCAGACAGTTATTGCAAAAGCTAACCAGTCCCCTCTCCTTCCTGCTAATCTGGTCCATGGGCTTCATCCAGTCCTCCCGCTGTTAAAATGACCCACTCTTTCCTTGCCAGGTTTCTGTTCCTTGTTTCATTTATCACTCGATTACTCATTCAATCCTTCATTCCTTACTGTATTCACTCAACAGACATTTACTAAGTAATAAGATTCTAAAGGTACTGCAATAAGCCATGAGAATACAAAGGTGAATACGGTTAGACTTGGTCATTCCAATTCTGGGTATTTACTCAAAAGAATTGAAAGCAGTGACTTAAATAGATAATTGCACACCAGTGTTCATACCAGCATTATTCACAATCGCCTAAAGGTGGAAACAACACAAATGTCCATCAATGGATGAATGGAAAAGCAAAATGTGGTGTACACATGCAATGGAATATTATTCAGCCTTAAAAAGGAAGGAAGTTCTGACACATGCTACAACATGGATGAACCTTGGAGACATTATGGTAAGTGAAATAAGCCAGTCACAAAAGGACGAATACTGCATGATTCCACTAACAGGAGGTTCCTAAAGCAGTCAAATTCATAGAAACAAAGGCTAGGGGAAGTTAGTGTTTAATGAGTACAGAGTTTCAGTGTCTGAAAATGAAAAAATTCTGGGTATGGGTGGTGATGATGGTTGCATAATAATGTACTTAATGCCACTAAACACTACACTTTAAAATGGTTAAAATGGTCGGTCTTAGGTATATTTTACTGCAATAAAAATCAAATATAAAAAGAAGTGAATAAGGTTAATCATAGTCCTCAAATAACTTGGAGTCTAGCAAGGGAAGAAGGCAGGTTAAAAAATATAGAGAGAGTGCAATACCATGAGATGAGTACCAAAACCACACAGGGCACAAGAAGGGGTCCGGAATCCGGAGAGATGGCATTCATGCTGCCCTAGATCAGGTTATCCCTGAGCCTCAATTTCCTCATCCACAAAAGGGGAGAATAAGAACGAGCCACCCTGGCATTTCTGGGAAAGCCGTAGGAGTATTTCTGTGAGGGAGCCACAGAGAGGGGCTGGAAACCCAGCCACGTGTTAGCTTACACAGTTTGCCTTCGATGGGGCTCACACAGTGTGGACGCTTCTCTCATTCTCTCCATCCAGTAATTCCAAACACATTACAGTTTTCAATTCTGTAGGGGCTGAAGGACTACTCAGGGGATGAAGAGAAGGAAGTAAACATCTTATCTAATTTCTCTAAACACTCTGCGGAGCTCTAGGTGCCTCACGTGCAGTGAAAGGAACATTGACTCCTGTTAGGGCCCATCCTTACAGAAAGACACTTGACTTTAGAAAAACTAGGTCTTCCCCACCATGGATATACTCGAATCAGTGTGGAACTTCAGGCACAAATCCCTGATTTTGTGGATAGTTTTTAATACACTTTTGACAAGAAGTATTTTTTGGTGCAATATCTTTCTTGCTTGTGAGAATGCCTTAGTCCTGGAAATAAATTCAGTCTCTTCCTTTTTATTTCAAAAAAAAGAAAAAGAAAAACAAAAAGCAAACAAACAAAAAAAGCCAATGAGCCTCCATTTCTTGAGCACCTGCTGTATATCAGGAGCCAGGTCTTTTAGTTCATCAGACCTCACATTTGACCAATAAAATGGAAATTTTTCCACCAATTTCCAATGAGAAAACAGGGTTAAGAGACTGATGGATGTCCCCAGCCCCACAGCTAGTAAATTGGAGCACCAGAGTTTGAACACACACCTGCATGAATTTCTAGCCCATGTTTTTCTCACTACACTAGCAGTTTGTGACTGTAAAGTCTCGTTCAAATGTAAGGGACAGCTTCCTGCAAAAAATAGGTCTGGGGAAGAGAAGACCTCCTAGGATTTAATGGTGTCCCCCGCAAAAAAGATATGTTGGAATCCTAACCCTTAATATCTCAGAATGTGACCTTATTTGGAAATAGGGTCTTTACAGAGGTAATTAAGTTAAAATGAGATGATTAAGGTGGGCCCTCATCCAATATGACAGGTGTCCTTATAAAAAGGGGAAATTTGGACACAGAGACAGACATGCACACAGGGAGACTGCCACATGAAGACTGAAGCTATTCTCCACAAGCCAAGGAACTACCGGAAGCTGGGAGAGAGACCTGGGACAGACCCTTCCCTAGTGCCTTCTGAAGGGGTATAGCCTGCTGACACCTTGATCTCAGACTTCCAGCCTCTAGAACTGAGAAACAATACACTGCTGTTGTTCTAAGCCACCCAATCTGTGGCACTTTGTCACTGTAGTCCTACAAACTGAATCAGGAGCCAACCAAGGAAAACTGAGAAGGAGGCTTCTTGAAGGTTTTGGAAAACATTCACCTGAGGGCCTGGGAATGTCCAGGAGCCTTCAGGAGAAGGCAGACAGAAAGCAGAGGGCTGGGATCCCTGTTTCCCTCACTCTTGCCATCCCTCACTCCTGCTCACCCATCCGGAGCAGCTCTCTTTAAGAACTTGATCATGATGTTTGCCTTTATTTTTATCTTCATGGTGTTTGTAAGCATTGTTGGAACCTGATCAGTACTCCTGACAGCAGTTTCACTGTGAGGAATTGTTTCCCTTGTAAATTACAGGTGCAAGAGCACCAGAGCTCTAGGTTCCCAGACTTCCTATCAGGTCCTGTGCCCCACACGGGGGCACTGGCTGCACCACCTTTCCCCACTTTTTTCCTTTTGGGGAAGAAAAAGAAGTCAAGCCGGAAAGCCAGATGCTCTTAGAGAAAAACAAAACAGCTCTGGGGCTACAGTTTACACAGAGCAGGGGCAGAGCTGCTGGCCTAAACTGGTCTGGAAGCCAAGGAACCCTGGAAGCCACATCTCCTCTTCCAATCCCCACCCAGCAGCGAGATTAAGCAGAGGGCTTTGCAAAGGAACTCCGGGAAAATACTGATAAATTGAGGAGCAATCGACAAGGCACTCAGGCTCCCTCCCTGAGCTTGACCTAGCTCCCTAAATTTGTGTCAAATCTTTTCTTTTGTCCCCCTCAACTAAGCCCATGTGGGAATGGAAATGTTTCTGTGCATTAAAGAAAATCAATGAAAACATCTCAAAAACAATTTCAAGCTCCTCTTCCTCCCTCAGGGTGGCAAAGTCAGCCCCTGCAGTGCTGTGCAGGGGTCCCAAGGAAAGCCAAACCCATGTGGGTGGCAGAGTTCCACCGGAACAAAGTTATAGACCCTGACAGACTGTCTCTCACTTCTCTGTCCTAACATAGGATGCCATTCCAGAAAGCCAGCCAGCCTAGGAAAATGCTAACTCTCTTCTCAGAGCCTTTAAGTTTCAGTCTTCCACTGTATTTCTATGCAGTTTTGGCCCCTGATCCAGGTGTGAGGCATCTTTGGGTGCATCAGGGTGTCAGCACTAAGACAGGGATCGGGGGAGAAGGCTGATGGAGATTGCATGAGATCTGGGGTCCAGAGATCTGGGTTTGAACATCCTCTCTGCCACTAACTAGCCGTGTGATTTGGCACCAGTCATTTAACCTTTCTGAGTCTTTGGTTCTTCCTCTTTTTTTGTTTGTTTGTTTTTTGCCACATCATGTGGCCTGTGGGATCTTAGTTCCCCGACCAGGGATTGGGGAACCCATGCACCCCCTACATTGGAAGCTCAGAGTCTTTACCTCTGGACGACCAGGGAAGTCCTGGTTCCTCCTCTTTACAATCAAAATATTCACACAGATCTTGCCTGGTTATTGCAAGTAGGAAATGAGAAAATAACATAGAGGACCAACACATCTCACGGTCACTAAGGAAGAAGTTGAGGTCCAACAAGTTGCCCACTGACCCCTAGCTAACTGCAGTCCTACCCAGGCAAACAAAGCCGGTCAGTGTGGCATCTGGGAAGGAACGCTGTCCTGTTGGCTGAAGGAGAGGCTTCAGAAACCCCTGCAGGAAGGGTGCCACCACTGGAGGGGAAGGACAGCACCAGTTCAGCCTCCAGTAGACAAATGAAGAGCCTTATTTTTAACAGTGAAAACAGGCCTCCTGGTGCAGTCAGGCCAGGAAGAAGTAGCAGGAGGAGGGGTAGGGAGTCACACTGTGGCAGATGTCTTGGCTGGGGGAGAGAAAGTTCTAGAGACTGCACCGTGGGTTGGGGAACAGGGGGCTTGGGCTCAATTCAGAACAGCCCAGCTTCCCTTCCAGACGGGAAGCCAGAGCAGCATGGAGGGATCCCCGGGAGACCCCGGTTGCCGGGCCTGGCAGCCGAGCTGCGGGGGTTGGGGGGGAACCGGCAGGCTCGCCAGGTCTTGGAAGCAAAGTTGGTTCACCTGAGAGGGCTGGAAAACCCTCACCCCTAGGGAGGAAAAAGAAGATGGGATGTCTCCTGGGGTCGGAACAGGACCCCGCCTGCCAGAGACAATGGCTCCAGGAGCCTCGACAACTCCACCCCTGTTGACGAGGGAACTCAACACCCTGGAGATCGGCGTGTGAAATCTGCGCTGGGCAAGAGAGTCCTCATTCAGCAGAGAAAGTGCTGTGCTATCTATGTGTGAAAGCTTTTTTAACACTGTTCCCTGCTCTCCATATGGCGAACTGCACCCAAATTAGGAGGAACTGATGAACAAAACTCCAGCAACTTGAAAATGAGAGCGAGTTCCAGGTGCCCATCCCAGAGGCAGCCACGGCCGGCGCCCGGGGTGGTGGGGGGCGGGGGTCCAGCAGGGTAGGGTGTCCCCGCACCCCTCTGCCACTTACCCTCCGTCCCCGAGTGCCCCCCCGGGGGCTGTGCGTTCCCTCTCAGTGGCTGAATCAGCAATAACTAAAATCACCATCATAATAACCACCATTAATTGTGTACTCACTGTGTGCCAGACGGTATACCAGGGACCTTGGCACGTTACTCCAGGTAATCTTCACCCAAACCCTGTGAATAGGTATTCGTACTATTTTTTATGCCTCCTTAAGTCAGCAGTGGAGAGTCAGAGAGGTTGTCTTTATCCCAAGGTCCCCCAGGAGGATCCAGAGGCAGACTGGTTATTCATTTGAGATGTAGTTTCCCAGGCTCACTCTCCGCTTCTCCAGAGTGGGTCCAGGAGGTGGGGGGGTTGCTGCCCTGAAAGCTGAGGGGAGGCTCCTGTGGCAGGAAGAGGGGGTGAGGCTCTGCCCTTTCCCCCCAGGCAGAGGGCAAGGGGCCAGAACCCCGATGGTTTCACACAGCGGGCATGTGTGGGGGTTACAGGATCCATGGCTCAGAGACCATCAGGCCTGCCATGGAACTTAACGACCAACCCATATGACCCCTTTGTGGAAAAAACCAAGGTCAGGGAGACAAAACTGAGTCACTCAACAGGTTATGTAAGTAAAACAGCCAGACTGACCACCCCGTGTTCGTGTTCATTCAAACACCCTAAAGCCTTCCCTAAAAGAAGCAACCGCTCCCGTCCCCCTTCTGCCTGCCTCTCTCCTGTCCTGTCCTAAATGGAGGCGGGCCCTTCCAGAGCAGACCTACTTTGTTTGGGCCCCTGCTTCTTCTCCTCTGACCTCCCCCTGCTTTGTACCCCATTTCCCGCCCTCATTTAAATGCAGCTGTCCCAGGCCGCCTCCCAGGCGCCCAACTCCCTTCTGCCACCTTTCCGGCCGCACCCCTTTGGCTTCCGCCCGGGTGTGGGG
The DNA here is from genome assembly GCF_030028045.1 of Hippopotamus amphibius kiboko. Classification (NCBI taxonomy): domain Eukaryota; kingdom Metazoa; phylum Chordata; class Mammalia; order Artiodactyla; family Hippopotamidae; genus Hippopotamus; species Hippopotamus amphibius. Next base: position 162,001,701 of record NC_080188.1, on the reverse strand, counting down.
CTGCACCGGCCCCCTCTCTTTCATCCTAGCCTCCAGGGCCCAGTATGGCAGGACGAAACGAAGCTTGATGCAAAGATGTTTAGAATGTTCCTCTCGGCGAATGTATTATTTACAGCAACTCTGCGTTGTGCCCGGGCCATTGCGTGGTTTGAAAGACGCTATACAAACTGAAATTGTGTGGCATTGTTTGTTCTTCCACATTCTGCGAGCGAGAACCAATCTAGTAATCACTGTTTTTGCTCCTCAAATCAGAGACGCTCCATTTTGTGTACATGGTGGCTAATCTGGAAATAAAGATTCACAGCAAATGTATAAGGAGCTCTGGAAGCCGTCGGGGCCTGGCCAATGAATGAGAGGCAGCAGGCAGGAGGAAAAGACGGTCGAGGGGAGGCCGGTGAGAGCCCCGTGGTCCCTCTGAGCTTGGACAGGAGCCCATCCCGGGGTGGTAGGACGTGCCACATCGCATATCCGTTTGCGCAGACAGCACAGGCCCCGGGGAGCGCTTTGCCCCAGACCCACACATGGCTGGCTGCAGTCCCCTGCAAAACTCCTTGCTGCTGGGTTTTCACCCCAAGGTCAAGTTCTCTGGAGCCAGGGATGACCCTTTCAGATCATAACTAGGGAAGGGGAATGGGGAGGAGAGAAGAGGAGCATACCAGGAGTAGGGATGACCACGCACAGGCCTGAGTCCCTCTTCAAGGACGTGGCAGGAAAGAGCATGGAGGAGTAGTGCCTGGGAGTTCTGAAGCCATCCAGCTGGTCTGAGCTGCACTGAGTTAGCACTGAGCTAACTCAGGCCCCTTGCCCTACATGCAGACTCCGGCTTGACCAGCCTCTGTTCAGAGGCATAAACCCCAGGGACTGGGTGTGGCAGCCGGTGTTACTGGTGAGGCCTACTCATGTATGTTCCCTTGAGAAAAGGGATGAATCTGCCCCCACAGCTCAGCCCCAGCTTCCTGGAAACAGTGCCACCCTCTCATTTTCCCCTTCCTCTTTCACCTGCCCACTCACCTGACAACCCACCACATGGCTCACAGCCTCCTCCCTAAGGAGGCATCTTGGTCATGCCCTAATTTTCCCCTTCAATCTGCCCACACCTTGTGCATTCTTTAATGAGCAGTTCAGATATTCTTTTCCTGTAACACCTTCCATAATCTCCCCACTCCCCGTGGCAAGATTAATCATTCTCCGTGAAGCCCCAGATTCTCAGTTTGTAACTCTATAGAATGGATCCCAGTGTGGCCCATGAAACAGATGTGTGGGGGTCTTCCCATCGCCGGACAGAAACACCTAGAGGACAGAGACCCTGTGTGGTCTCGTCTCCAGGACTCCTCGTCCCCCCTCCCACATCCACAGTGCCTGGGCATCCCTGCCGTCTCCGGGCTCTGATCCCTGTAACGTGGGGCCAGGTGGGCAGTAAAGGGAGGTGGTCACGGATAATAACTCGAGGTCCAAGACTTCACTGATTTAACTTCTCTCTTCCAGAGGCTTCCCTGGCACTTTCCAATGTGTTCTAAAAGTTAACAATTCCCAAACAGTTCGCATTCTCTTTGTAATGCCAAGTTTGAGCGTGTCATCTGCCGAGTTAAACTGCGGCCGAGTCGCACGACAATTTAACTGGGCTGATGTACGAGGCCTCATCATCCATTACCAGGAGCATTTAGCAGCGAGGTAATTAGAGGCTGCATTCCTGAAGCCTGAGGCTCCGCAGCGACAATCCTGGAGTTTATTATAATAATGATGATGGGGAGGGTCCCAGGGATTCCATTTCCAGACTGTTCAGATTGGCATTAAAGAGCCCCAGTAGAAGGGACTGGGGAAAACACTGCCCCTCTCAAGGTCAGTTCCATCCAAGGAGGAAGCCCTGGACTAAGCTCCCCGCCCCTAGCCTTCTGCAGAAGTGGGAATGAAGCTGGCCAAGGGCAGAGAGGTTTCCCTCAATTCCTCCTGTCTCCAACCCCCATCCTACGCCACCTCAGACGGCACAGAGAAGCCCGCTCCCCTAGCTTGTCATGACAGATTCAGGCAGAATTATTGCCATGGGATGAGCTGTAGGTCAGCGGAAGTCCTCCCTTGATCACATCACCAGCGCTAGAGACCGATTACTGAGTTTTCCAGTTCTCACTTTTAAAATTCAAATACCCTGTTGAGGAAAAAGCCATTTGATCCCTAATAACAGTCTGATATGTTAGTGTGAGTTAGTATAGCAGATTCTTTACACCTTGCTGGAAGGGCTTTAATTTTAGGAGAAGCATTTGATTCTGGCAGAGTAGAGGAATAAACTAGAGAAAAGGGAAGAAAGAAACCACACAGCTTTGCTTCCAGTTAATTAATCAATTAATTAGTTAACTAGTTAATCAATGAGTGAATTGTTGATTAAGTCAACGCATGGGCCATTGAATAGGACAGGTCCCATTTTCCCAATCTACCTTTTCAGATGCGAGGCCCTCTGGCCCCACCTCTACCCCACCCCTACCCCACCCCGAAGTGTCAACAATCCCAGGAACCTTACCAGGCAGAGCACCATCGGGGGTGGGGAGGCCGGAGGTAAACAGGCTTCCTCGGGGGATTTCCAGGTTATGAAGAAAAACCCCTCCCTCCCACCAGAGCACCTGCCTCAACCCCACTTCTGCTTCAATTACTAGTTCTGAACCACAGTCAGGTTTGGAAGGTCTTGCAGAGGCTATATTTTCTCTCCCCTTCTGTATTAGTTTCCTAGGGCTGCTGTAACGAATCACCACAAACTCAAAGAACAGAAATTTATTCTCTCACAGTGTCAGAAGCCAGAAGTCCAAAAGCAGTATCGGTGGTATCATATCCTTCTGGAGGCTCTGAGGGAGAAACATCCCCGCCTCTCTCCTGGCCGGCAATCCTCAGCGTTCCCTGGCTTACACACACATCACTCCCATCTCCACCTCCATCATCACATCGCTTCCCTCTCTGTGTCCTTGCCCTTCTCTGTCTCTTTCAAGGACACTTTCACTGGAATTAGGGCCCAATCTCATCCATTATGTTCTCAATCCTTGCTTTAATTACATCTGCAAAGACCCTATTTCCAAATAAGGTCACATTCTGAGGTTCCAGGTGTATTTTGGGATTCAAGCCACTCCACCTTCCTAGAGCCAAACAGCAAGAGAAGAACCTGGAATGTTGTGTGATCACAAGAGGAATAGATGATGCAGAAAGTTTGTAGGAATGAGAGGTCTTGGGTAAGGTCCCTCTAACTGAAAGCTCCTAACTCTACCCACCTCCCCTGCCCAACCCACCTCCAGGTCCCTGAGGATCAGAGTATGGACACGGTGTGGGGGGAGCGGGGTGCGAGGGGCCTCACCACATCAAGAAACTAAAAGTGAAGACCCCTGGGCAAGACCAAGCTGACACAGAGGACAGACCCCCTGGCTTTCATTTTGGAGCCAGTTTGGCCAACATCATTTCTAGCTTCCCCCGTGATCTCCAAAGTATCTGACTAAGGTAGGCCCTGACCCTGAAATCCATTCCTGGTGTCTTCATGAGCCATATAGCAAAAGACAGCCCCCAAGATGGTACTCTTGTATAGACGCTTCCCGCGCCAAATAGAGCAGACCTTTGTAACAATAGGATATTGCAGAAATGAAGGAGTGTGACTTCTGAAGCTAAATCATAAAAGGCATTGTAATACGTGCTTTGCTCTGCCTTGGTTCATTTGCTTTGGGGGAAAGGCAGCTACCAGGTTGGAAGAGTGCTCAAGTAGCCCAGTGAGGAAGACCACGTGCATAGAAACTGAGGACTTCTGCTAATGGCCAGCACTGACTTGCCAGTCACCTGAGTGAACTATCTTGGTGTTAGATTCTCCAGACCTAGTCGAGCATGCAAAGCCCCAGCCAACATCTTAAGTGAAACCACATCAGAAAACAACCCAGCTAAGCCACTCTGAATTCCTAACTCCTAGTAACAGTGTGAGATAATAAACAGTTGTTGCTGTTTGAAACCACTAAGTTCTGTGCCTCAATAGGTTGCTAATCCACACTCAGCCGCATAACCATTCATTTGTTCATCATTCAATCAATGTTACAGAGCAAACAAAATGTCAAAGATACTCTTGGGAAAGAAAAATTCAACATGGTCCCTTTTCACAAGGAGTTTAGAACACAGGAAGGCAAGCTTTCTAAACCCAAACTCAAAGAGCAACACGTACCAAAGGCTTTTAAATTTAAGAAAAGGTAGAAGGGACTCTGTGGGTTCCTGGGGAATGCTTCTCAGTCAGGATTCTCAGTTGCCAGTGACAGAAAGCAACTCCAATGGAAAAGAGATTTATTGGAAGGATAACTGAGAGCTCATAGAGGAAATGGAAATACAAGAGAAGCAGCCAACAGGCAGAACAAGGAGGCTAGGCAGCAGAGGGGCAGCCAACCCACCTGCAGGCGGAGTCAGGCTTATGGCCCCAGGTACCACTCCTATCACTGAATATGCATCGCACCTGCTCATTACTTCCACTACCAGGTAGATGGAAGCATCCAGTTGTCCAAGAAAACATCACCTGCCTATGCCCAGACACCAGGGAGTAGGGCGCTTCAGCTTCTAAACTGGGTAGCAGGGACCTTTATACAATGTGGGAATTGCCCCCAAACAGGAAACATATCAGGATGTTGAGACACCATTGCAGAGAAGGAAGGGGTCACTTGGGGCAGAGGAAAAGCAGGACATAAGAAGGCCAGGAGCTACCGCTCATTCCTCTGCTTCCTTGGGCTAAGCCTTAGCATACCCAGTGTCCTCATCAAAGAAATGGCATGACGGTGTCTTCTCCCTCCCTCTTTTTCACCTTTCTCACCATAGCTGTGAAGCCTTCTCTCTCCCCTACTCCCACCCCAATCCCATCCCATCTGCCATTTACTCTGCAGATCTAAGGATGGATGGCTTAGAATAGAATTCATTTCTGAAGGCAGAACTAATGAGGACTTCCCTGTTAGATAGGAATGCCCCATCATGGTCTGCCAGGCACAAACAGAGGGAATTTAACCAGTCTCAGCAGGAACTAATGATGCAAACAAATCATGGGGAGCAGCCCAGGCCCATCGGCGTCCTTCTCACTACTAACATGTCTATACCCTCATCTGTCCTCTCCTCCTTCCTTCTGAAGCATCCCTTTTCCTGTCCAAGGCAGATCCTCCATCCAGCTCTGGGTCCCACCCCTCACCATCCATCACCCCTGCCTTTTCTAGTCTCTCCTTCTCTGCTGCCTCCTTTCCATCACATTGTATCCTAAATGTGCTCAAGTCTCTGCCATTTAAATACAAACACACTCCTCCGGAGAGCCTTTCTTTCCTACCCCCTCAAATCAACCCTCTGGACTCCCAAATCAGCAGTATGATTCCTCCATCATGGCACTTAAACACTGAGGTATAAAAAATAATTTACCTTTCTGTCTTCTCTCACTCAACTGTAAGCTCCTTGAGGGCAGCACCATACCCACATTTAATTTTACATGCTCCAACAGTTTCTGAAGCACAGCAGACACTAAATGAAAGCTTTTCAATTGAATGTTAAGTGCTAAATCTATCACCCCAGGATGACTATAAACTCCTTAAGCCTGTGGCTGCATCTTCTGTGTCTTAGACACACCATCCTACCCATCCTACTACAGAGTATATGCTAAGCATGTCAAAGCCATGTAACAAATTGAACTGAAATGGGAAACACCACCCTTTCCTAAAGGTTCATTATTCTCCTCTGTAGATGATCCTGTCTGAACTTGAAATTCAATTCTTTTCCTATTCAGTGTTCCTTCTTTCCTTTCAACTAAGTTGAATATTAAACATGCTTTCAAAGCTGTGTGAATGCACCTCAGGCTTTTTTTGCCCCTGTGCCTTTCCTGGAGCTGCTGCTGCTCTCTCTCTGGAAGAGTCTCCACTCCCATGCTTGCCCCTCTGGCCGAAAGTGAGTCACCATCCAAACTCAGTTAAAATGGTGCCTCTGAGAAGGCTTTCTGACCTCCCCATGTGAGCCAGCTCCCTTCCTCGTATCCCTCTACACTTGCTCCGTGCTCTGGCATGGCGTCTCAGGACATAATTTGCATTTTAGTCAGTTGTGTGAACTTCTAGAGGACAAGAGTGAGACTCCCCAGTGAGGCAGTCATAAATGTGTGGAACTGAGTTGAACTGAAAGCAGAAGACAAATGTTACAACAGTTCATTCAAACGTGCCCTTACATCATCCCTCTCTCAGCCTTCCACCTCCTCAACCATCTCCAGCAGGTTTCTATCCCAGGGAAGACAAACTCCTCACCTCCTGAGCAGACAGAGTCCCTCCCAGTAAAAGTATAAAGGCTCTGAGAGGAGTTATCAAAGAATAGGAGAAAATGGGATGCAGTATTTCTCAACTATAATGTAAGTCCCTTGAGAGAAAAAGCCATACTCTTTCCTCCTTCAGCTCTAAAGCACAGAGCACAGGGCAGAATGCCCCTTTATTATAGATCTTATGAAGCTGCATTGCTCAATGAATGTTATTATTGAGCAACAGTAACACAATCTCTTCCTATGGAATTAGAAATTTATGATATAATAGGACCTGCATAAAAGACCCATGTGTCTATAAAAGACACCAGAACCATTAGAGTGTGTGTGTATGTGTGTGTGTAAAGAGATTTATCTCAAGGAATCTGCTCGTGCAATTATGGGAGCTGGCAAGCCCAAATTCCGTAGGACAGGCAAGTCTGAAATGCGTAGGTCAGGCCAGCAGGCTGGAAACTCAACAGTAATTGGTGCTGAGTCTGGAGGCAGAATTCCTTTTCCCCTAGGAAACCTCAATTTTGGCTCAGAAAGTCTTCATCTGATTGGATGAGGCCCACCCACACTTTCAAGAGTAATTCCTTTTACTTAAAGTCAATTGATCATAGATGTTGACCACATCTACAAAATACTTTTACAGCAACACCTAGATGAGGATTTGATTAAATAACTGGGTACTACAGCCCAGCCAAGTTAACAGGTAAAACTGACCATCACCCCATGGAAGGAGATGAGGTAACTGATGGAAACATCCATAGGGATATAGGGACATGTCACCAACCTTGCCCATCAGCAGTGAAGGGGTATGAGGTCCTACATCACGGTGGTCTCCATAGGGGCACCCACCTTTCCTGGAATAGGGATTATAAAGTGTGATTTTAGTCTTCAGCTTCCCACTAGCCACTTTCACCCAGCATTCTTGTAGATGGATTGGGAAAAGGTTCTCAAGTTTGAAAGAGCCAGGCAGGCGCTTATATTATATAGACAGAAGAATAGATGCCTTAGTAAGGGAAAGATTCAGGTCATTGATAGAGCTTCCAAGTCTGTAGCTATGGGATTCATTCAGTAACTGCTCTGAGGGATATAGCCATGCACAAAACTGACAAATCCTTGACCTCGTAGAGTTTATATTCTAGTGGGCCAAGTTTCACTCATCTCTATTTAACCACCATTTATCAAGCCCCACTATGCACTTGGAGAATGCAAAGAAGCATAAATCCCACACTTTCACTGGTGACAAGAAACTGCCCAGGCTTGAAGTTCTCAGAAAGTCCGCCAAATAAAATATAATTCTCAACTACTAGGTTGTACTTTTTTTTTTTTTTCAGTCTACAGATATATGTCAAAGCACCAGACAGCAACAGACAAGCTCTTTCATACAAATTCTTAGGTCTTAGAATTCCAGGCAATAGTTATGGCTACCAGGCTGTTTCTGCCCAGTCTCAGCCCCTTTTTATCCCTCTTTAGTCCTTCACTTTCACACATATGCAGAAAAAATGAGCCAAAACCTGTGACCCCTTTAATCCATTCCATAGAGTCTTCCCAAATCACCTATTCGAAGACATTGCGCCTTCCTTTCCCACCACCCGCCCCCCACCCCATCTCTCTCTCTCACACACACATACACACACACACACACACACACAAAATCTATATCCTGGAAGCAGGTAAAATGAGGAACCCAGACGCAGTCTTCAACTTCAAGCACTGGCATGATGCTCAGTGAGTTGACCCCCTCTCCAGGATGTCAGGCCTGCGGGCAGGACCTCAGGGGCTGGACCTCGCTCCTTTCTCCCTCACCTGGCTGAGCAGAGGGGCCTCCGTACCAGGACCCTGCCCCCTCTGGAGGGCACCAGCAGGCCTTACAAACAAACAGGTACACAAACCTGGGTTAAAGTTCCAGCTTTACGTGACTCTGGACAGATAAAGTTTAGCTTTCTCATTTGTAAAGATAACCATGCCGGGGTGGGGGGAGGGATAAATTAGGGGTTTGGAATTAGCAGATACAAACAACTATGCATAAAATAGATAAACAGCAAGGCCCTACTGTATAGCACAGAGAACTATATCCAATATCCTGTAATAAGCCAGAATGAAAAAGAACATGAAAAAGAATATATATATAACCAAATCACTTTGCTGTACACCTGAAACTAACACAATATTGTACATCAGCTATACTCCAATAAAAAATTTTTTAAGAAATGATAAACATGTCTTCCCAGGAACCACAGAGGACCAAACGTGACAGAGTAGTCCAGCACTCAGCCCAGGGCGAGGCACCACAGCGAGGACTCAGTAAGTGAAGCTGCTTCATCACCACCCTCAGCATCACCGCGAGAATGACTCAGCACTTTGTCAGAGGGCTGTGAGACATTTGCGGGGATGGAGGGTGGGGTGTTGCCTTTGCTGGCTGTTTGTTTTTAAATAACCCCTTGGACCCTCACAGTCCGCGTAGAAGAGCTGTGATGAACTTGATAACTCAGGGAAGTGATCTAATCCAACAGGGTGATAAGGAGCTCACTTGCGTGTGAGCCGGTCCAGCTCTCCAGGCTCCATGCACCTTCCCGGGGAAGGCTGGTGACCATCCAATGAGCTCACTAGGCTGGTCACGTGCTCGTTGATTCTCCCAATTCCATAAAGTTGTTCCCCAGATAATAAAATCTAAGAAAAGGACAGGAAGAAAATACAACTGGGGAAAAAAAAAACAAACAGAAAATAGCCCTTTGTTCAGTTTCGTCATCAAACTACAGGATCAGCTTCTAGGACCCTACCCCCGAGGGGGCATCTCCAGGCTGCTTACAGGACTCCTAAAAAATTGCAAGCGGGTCACACACAAGCCAACCTCACCATGGAACCAGTGGAAATTCCCCAGCCCTTCTCCTGCTCACTCTGGGTCACCCTTTATAACCACGCAGGTCCTGTTTTCCAGGCAATGTGCTGCAACCCCAGAGAGCAGACACCTTGGGATTTATCCCGTGGCCTCACAGTTCGGCACCAGGCCCCCTTGGACACTCTCCAGCCCCAGCAGGTGAGGAGTGACCCTTGACATCTCCCTTGGCTGGGTCAGAAGGGACACTCCCACCACAAGCCCACGCTGTCCATTTCTTCCATATCTCTGCTCCCTCCCAGAGACCCCCTGTCCTCCCACCCACTCACGGGATGTTGCCAGCTGATCTATCTGCCCATTATCCTGTCATTGTGGCCACGTGTTCTTATGGAAATGAAACGATGGGCAGAGAGAACCTAGACTTTCCCTGAAAAAGACTCCACGAGACTCCTAAACCTCACTCCTGGCCGTTCTTGTCACACATTCATCTAACAGAACCAGATTGCTGCTGCTACTGCTGCTGCTGAAATTAATGGAATCTGGCAAGAAAACCTTTTGTTTTTCCAATCCTGGATTTTGCCAAGCAAACACAAGGATCATGTTGAAAATGGCTGCTGTTGCGGAGTGGATTTCGGTGTGGTATAGAAGCTCCCACCACACCGCCCTCAACCTATGCGCGGTACACACACGCACACATTGAATCCTCTCCAGTTCGGAGATGCTGGCTATTTTTTTAATGCAAATAAAATATCAAACAGGAAACCTTTCAGGAGCACTGCCATGGACAAGAACTTCGTGCCAATTTCCCTTCTTTCCAATGACAGCAGCTCCAATCCGACATTTTGTGACTTGGAGACGCTGATTACAGATTCAGTGGGATTGAGCCAGAGAACCTGGAGAAAGGTCCTGTTGCTTTGCAGAAGGATTTGGTCTCCGTATTCCAACTCTGATCGACCTGGCCTAGGGTCTAGGGCCCAAACCAGAGGCCCTAAATGGAGAGATGGACAGAGACAAACATGGGTAACACCAAAAGTGCACATTTATTAAATGCTACATGATATCACTTATATGTGGACTCTAAAAAATACAACAAACTAGTGAATACAACAAAAAAGAAGCAGACTCACAGATAATAGAGAACAAACTATTAAACTATTGGTTACCAGTGGGGAGAGAGAGGGAGGAGGGGCAGTATGGGGGAGGGGATTAAGACGTACAAACTATTAGGTATAAAATAAACTACAAGAATATATTGTACAACACAGGGAATATAGCCAATATTTTATAATAACTATAAATGGAGTGTAATCTTTAAAACGTGACTCACTATATTATATACCTATAATTTATGTAATGTTGTACAGCATGTATACTTTAATTTTTTTTTTAAGTGCACATTTATTTCCCAGGTGAAGAAAGACTCCTTTTTCCACACACCCTGAATAGGTCAAAACTGCCACAATCTCCTCCCCCCTCACCTGGTTTCAGCCCACAAATAGAACCGAAAGAGGGATTGAGTTACAGCCCCAGACTTGAAAGGCCAGGTTTGTGCCTTTCGGGCACAGTGGCCGCAGCCTCCACCTCACTCTGCCACGATCTGTCCCCACCCGTTGCTTTAAGGTAGAAGAAGAGGGTATCTGCAGAGCCGCCCCTACAGAGGCTTTTGTTGAAACAGAAACTGTGTGGCCTAAAAGGAACTGAATTAAATAGGGATGTGAACTGAACACAACATTTGTTTTCCATCAGTATCATTTGAGAAGGAAGAGCTCAGGGAGGGGGGATGGGAGATTCTGGGTGCCATCTTTGGCACCAATTACTTCAAAAGTGGTTTCAGCTTTAAATCCACAGTGATGATCCCAGTCCTTACTGATCGCTGCTTTTTCTAAACTCCTAGGGTACCTTTCTCTTAGCCATACGCGTTAATATTCAATTGAATGTGGCTTCACACATTGCCTACTATGGCAGCTCATATCATCCCAGTGAGATAGGAAGAGCCTCCTGTCTTATGACCGTGTCTTATATTTCTCATGAATATCCCATTGGTCCTTACATAGCAGGAGCTCACTAAACAGTTATAGAGAAAATAAAAGGAGGGAGGGGAAGAGAGAGGGAGAGAGGAAGGAAGAGGATAAAAGTACATGTTGACCAGTGAAGTGAAAGCAATATAGTTCTGTACTCACTGAACAAGGCTAAGGAGGGTGTAGTCCACACTATCGGTCCCTGGCCAGATGCCCTTTGCCAGGCCTGTGCTCCCACTCCCCTCCAGTTGCTGTGAATATTGGCTCACAGCTGCCCCCATTCTTCAAAGAATTGCTTTCAGGAGTACAGCAGCAACCTCACCCCCAGATGACGGCCCCTCCCCACAGTCAGCCCACAGCCAATAATTGATGGACACAGAGGTACAAAGGCAGCACCTTTGCCTCAAAGTGGAACCAATTCTCTGGTACAGTTTATGCTCCAGACCTCCCTGGGGATCCAGCTGAGGTCAGACTCCAGCTGGGGCCACATCCTTGCTTTGCACCTTCTCAGTGTTACCCTGCATCCTTCTTTCTTCAGAGGGTCCTCCCTCCATAAGTCAAAGACACCCAAACCCTTGTCTCAAGCTCTGCTTTGAGGGAATCCAAAATAAGACAGAGAAGTCCAGTCAGGAGACAACAGAGGGAACTCTCTCTTCCAGGTTCACTTTCTCTTGAGATGAAGAACAAGCTGCCCTCTACATTGGTTGTTACCAAATTAAGTTATTTTGTATGTGATGGTATGTGTCTGGATGACATAACAGTCCTTTTTCCCCAGATTAGTGTTTATGCATCCATAAAAATAAACTAGCATCTCCATATTGATTGACTTATTTGGTGGAAGAAACTATTTAAAAATGAAGGAGGGACTTCCCTGGTGGCACAGTGGTTAAGAATCTGCCTGCCAATGCTGGCGACATGGGTTCTATCCCTGGTCCTGGAAGATCCCACATGCTGCAGAGCAACTAAGCCCGTGTACCACAACTACTGTAGCCCGCAAGCATAGAGCCCGTGTTCCACAACAAGAGAAGACCCCTCACCGAGAAGCTCACACACCTCAATGAAGAGTTGCCCCTGCTCGCCACAATTAGAGAAAGCCTGAGTGCAGCAATGAAAACCAAACACAGCCAAAAAAATAATAATAATTTAAAAAAGGATTATTAAAAATTGTTTTTAAATAATAAAAAATAAAATAAAAATGAAGGAGATGGAAGCACACGTGAATAAGGATGAGCCAGGAGAGACCTTAAATAGGTTTTTCAGATATGAGAACCTGCACCTAGTTTATCCAGTTGCAACCAGGAAGCAGATGGCACACTTGAATTAGGGTAATTTGATGAAGGTCTAATATAGGAACTATTTCAATAAGTGTGGGCAAGGTACAGGGAAATCACAAGGGGTAACACCTAGAGGGATCTTAAGAGACAGGGGAAAGTGGTTACAAAAGAGAAGAAGAGTCATAGATACAGAGAGCCAAGGGGCACCCCTCAGGGAGAAAGCCAGAGGGGAGAATGCCCAGACTTCACCCACCCTCCTCCCTCTGCCTCCTACCAGGACCCCCAGGGAGAAGCCAGAAGACAAGGGAGTCATTGAGGAGGTCCAAAGCCCAGCCTCCCTGGGCAGAAAGCAGAGTTGGAAAAGGTGACAGTGGAGCTGGAGGAGCAATGGAGACCCAGCATTTCTTTAAAAATCATATTTTTTAAATATTTTTAATTTAAAAAAAAATGTGTTTATTTAATTGCTCCATGATCTGTTCTCAATGCATAATGATCCCAAGCCCATTCTACTCTTTTTTCTGTTTAAATTTTTTTAATTTTTTAATTTTTTGTACAATTTTTAAAGGTTTCTTTCCATTTAGTTATTACAAAATATTGGCTATATTCCCATGTTGTACAATACATCCTTGAGCCTATCTTACACCCAATAGTTTATACCTCCCACTTCCCCATCCCTTTATTGCCCCTCCTCCCCTCCCCATTCGTAACCACTAGTTTGTTCTCTATATCTGTGAGTCTGCTTCTAGTTTGTTGTATTTTTTAGATTCCACATATAAGTGATAGCATATGGTATTTGTCTTTCCCTTTCTGACTTACTTCACTTAGTATGATAATCTCTAGGTCCATCCATGATGCTACAAATGGCATTATTTCATTCTTTTTTATGGCTGAGTAATATTTCATTGTGTGTGTGTGTGCGTGTGTGTGTGTGTGTGTGTATAAATACATACCCCACATCTTCCTTATCCATTCATTTATTGATGGACGCTTAGGTTGTTACCATATCTTGGCTATTGTAAATAAGGCTGCTGTGAACATTACTTGCTCCTGGGTATATGTCCAAAAAAAATCCACACTAATTCAAAAAGATATATGCACCCCATTCTATTCTTTTCTAACATATCAATTTTCAGTTCTTCAGACCATTATAGATCTCCCTATGAGTTTATAGGGAAGAAATCATAATCCATTCTCACACATCCTCTTGTTCATTCAATATTGTGTATTTGCCATGTACCACGGTAGGAGCTGGGGATACAAAGATGAACAAGACAGATAGGTGTCTTAACTCATGGAGTTTATGGTTTTCCTCCTCCTGTCCAACCTGGGAACCTCATTACCTGAGAAAAATTAGATCCTCAGTGTTCATTATTCCTCATGTCCTGTTAAGACCTTTGGTATCCTCAGTATTCCAGATGGGATATTGAAAGCTTTGTGCAATGATAAGTTAAGAATTGGAGAGATAGGATCAAGATGGTGGAGTAGAAGGATGTGCGCTCACTGCCTCTTGCAAGAGCCCTGGAATTACAACTAACTGCTGAACAATCATCAACAGAAAGACACTGGAACTCACCAAAAAAGACACCCACATCCACAGACAAAGGAGAAGCCACAGTGAGACAGTAGGAGGGGCGCAATCGCTTTAAAATCAAATCCCATAAATACTGGGTGGCTGACTCACAAGCAGGAGAACAGTTATACTGCAGAAGTCCACCCACTAAAGTGAGGGTTCTGAGCCCCATGTCAGGCTTCTCAACCTGGGAGTCCTTCAACAGGAGGAGGAATCCCCAGAGAATCAGAATTTGAAAGCCAGCGGGATTTGATTGCAGGACCTCCACAGGAATGGAGGAAACAGAGACTCCACTCTTGGAGGGCACACAAAAAAGTGTGCTCACCAGGACCCAGGAGGAAGGAGCAGTGACCCCATAGGAGACTGAACCAGACCTACCTGCTGGTGTTGGAGGGTTGCCTGCAGAGTTGGGGGGGGCAGCTGTGGCTCACCGAGGAGATGGGGGCACTGGCGGCAGGGGTTCTGGGAAGTGATCATTGGCATGAGCCCTCCCAGAGTCTGCCATTAGCGCCACCAAAGAGCCTGTAGCCTCCAGTGCTGGGTAGCCTGAGGCCAAACAACCAACAAGGTGGAAACACAGTATTTTGTCTTGTGGAACTGAAAAACACAGCCACAGAAAGATAGAGAAAATGAAAAAGCAGAGGACTTTGTACCAGATAAAGGGACAGGATAAAACCCCAGAAAAACAACTAAATGAAGAGGAGATAGGCACCCTTACAGAAAAAAAAATTCAGAATAATGATGGTGAAGATGATCCAGGACTTTGAAAAAAGACTGGATGCAAAGATCAAAAAGTTTACCAAAGACCTAGAAGAATTAAAGAACAAACAAACAGAGATATGCAACACAATAACTGAAATGAAAAACACACTAGAAGGAACCAATAGCAGATTAACTGAGGCAGAAGGGCGAATACGTGACCTGGAAGACAGAATGGTAATAATCACTGATGCAGAAAAGAATAAAGAAAAAAGAATGAAAAGAACTGAAGACAGCCTAAGAGACCTCTGGGACAATGTTAAATGCACCAACATTCGCATGATAGGGGTCCCAGAAGGAGAAAAGAGAGAGAAAGGACCTGAGAAAATACTGGAAGAGATTATAGTTGAAAACTTCCCTAACATGGGAAAGGAAATAACTACCCAAGTCCAGGAAGCTCAGAGAGTCCCAGGCAGGATAAATCTAAGGAGAAACACGCCAAGACATATAGTAGTCAAAATGACAAAAATTAAAGACAGAGAAATATTATTAAAAGCAACAAGGGAAAAATGACAAATAACATACAAGGGAACTCCCATCAGGTTAACAGCTGATTTCTCAGCAGAAACTCTGCAGGCCAGAAGGGAGTGGCATGATATATTTCAAGTGATGAAAGGGAAGAACCTACAACCAAGATACTCTACCCAGCAAGGATCTCATTCAGATTGGATGGAGAAATCAAAAGCTTTACAGACAAGCAAGAGCTAAGAGAATTCAGCACCACCAAACCAGCCCTACAACAAATGCTAAAGGAACTTCTCTAAGCGGGAAACATAAGAGAAGAAAAGGACCTACAAAAACAAAGCCATTAAGAAAATGGTAATATGAACATACATATCGATAATTACCTTGAATGTAAGTGGACTAAATGCACCAACCAAAAGACACAGACTGGCTGAATGGATACAAAAACAAGACCCGTATATATGCTGTCTCCAAGAGATCCACTTCAGACCTAGGGACACATACAGATGGAAAGTGAGGGGATGGAAAAAGATATTCCATGCAAATGAAAATCAAAAGAAAGCTGGAGTAGCGATACTCATATCAGATAATATAGACTTGAAAATAAAAAATGTTACAAGAAACAAGAAAGGACATTACATAAAGATCAAGGGATCCATCCAAGAAGAGGAGATAACAATTATAAATATATATGCACCCAATATAGGAGCACCTCAATACATAAGGCAAATGCTAACAACTATGAAAGAGGAAATGCAAGGCAGAAATAGAGACACAGATGTAGAGAACAAACATATGGACACCAAGTGGGGAAAGCGGGGAGGGTTGGAGGGGGATGAACTGGGAGGCTGGGATACCAAATTGTACACCCTAAATATATGCTGTTTATTGTCTGTTAACTGTATCTCAATAAAAGTTCTTTTAAAAAAAGAAAGAAAAAGAAAAAAAATTGGCAACACAGCGGAATGGGAAGCCTGCTTCCTGTGAAGAAGTCAAGGAGAGATGGTGAGCTTCCTCCTGGAGACTTGGAGACACTGGCAGATTGCAGGTGGGGCTGGGTCCCAGTGAGCAGCCAATGTTAGGGTGAGCACCCTTCGCTCACAGAGTTGGAGGTGTCTGGGTCTTTCAGGTCACCCTGTGTACTTGTCTTCCTCCCCTACTATACTGTCCACACCTTGAGGCTGCCTGACACTGTGTTTGTTAAAAGAATAAATGAGTGGCTCAGGGTCCAGTCTTCTCATGAGATCCAAAGTACAGAGCCACCTCTGTGACCCAGCTCCTAGCTCCTTGGGAGGCATTCCATAAACACTCATTCATTTATACTAAACTGTGTTTTGTGAAAACTCATTCAGGGGACAAAACATACACAGAGAGTTCTGGAACAAAGGTAAGAGTTCAGAAGTATAAGTATCAATAGCAACTCTAAAGCAAAGCTGAGGGTCCAAGAAAGGAGGTGGTCTAACTGTCTGTGCTTAATCTGGAGAGACTTCTGGGGACAAAAGGAGACATTTTATTGATCAGTGATTTAAGAGTGTGAGGGAACAGACAGCATCTCCTCCTACACTTCTCTGAAGATCCACATTGCAAGGGAACAGAGACATCATGTGCTACCGATCAGAGGGTCTGCTGTCATGCCCAAGACACAGAACAACACAGCTCCCGAGCTGCTGTGAAAACAGCTGGGGGTCAGTGGAAAGAGCACTGGTCTTTGTGGCAGACAGACCTGGCTTTTCACTCTGGCTCTGTCACTTACTGGTATTTGATCTTAAGCAAACCACGTCACACTGCTCTGTCTCAGTCTTCGGATCTGAAAAGATGGGTCTGATGCTTTGCTCGAAGGCTCTTGAGTTGACAAAATTACCCACGTGGATGGACCGAACACAGTGCCATCTATGTATTAGGTGCTCAAAATGGCAGCTATATCCAGTAGAAGGAAACCCAAAAAAAGGTAGCCAAGAAGGAAGCTAGGAAAATTCTCATAGTTGCAAGACTCTAAGCGTGGCTCCTGCCCACCCCTATCTCAGGCAGTCTTTTAAGTTCTCATTTTAACCTGTTCATTAAAATAAGAACAGAAGGTAGGCAACATAGATGATTCCAACAATACGATAAACATGGACAATGTAGAAACAGTACAGAATAGGGAATTTGGTGTCAGAATATCTGGGTTCCAGTCCCAAAATTGCTGCTAATTAGTATGCCCGTGAACAAGTCATTTAACCTCTCTGGGATTCAGTTTCTTCATCTCTGAAAGGGACAGAGAGGGAGGTGTCGGGCAGGGAAGAGAAGTAAGGGAATGGATTAAGCTAGATGATTCATACATCTCCCAGACTAAAAATTGTATGTTGCTATAGTATCAATGAATAAATAGATGGGCAAACATTTGTTCATTCACTGTTTCTTGTGAATTAGTCAAAAATAAATAACTACAAACTGATTTCAAGCATAAGAGAAAGGTTTCAATGAGTTTTCATTTCACTACCACCTGTTCTGTGATGGTCCAGCCTAATAAATGTGGTTCCATGGCTCCGCAGTGCCTTTGGTAGTTCTTCAACCCACCCTCCCTTCCTTCCTGGAGTTTACCTTCCTTTCACCTGGGCAACGGCTTCTTATGAGGGATGAGGAGACAAGATTTTTTTTTAATCCAGGGGAGACCCAACAGAGGGTCCCAGTTTTACATTTCCTCCCCACCTCTTTTTTATATGACTAGATCCAACAGATACCCCAAGTTTTCAGAGCCTAGCCCTCCTCTGCCATGCCTGTAATTGGAAGAACACAACGCACATGCCTGAAGCAGAATCTCTTTGCTAAAAATACCCTGCATTCCTGAGCGACTACAAAAGCTGTCCCCTCAAGCCCACGGACAGCCAAGCTAAAAACAGTAACCAGCAGCTTCAAATGGCATGAGCAACAAAGGTAGAGAGGCCTGAAAACAGCATGCCACTCTAAGCCATCTGCCATCTTGGCCCACCCTGGGTCCCCTCTTCCCAACAGTGATGGGGATCTACGTGCTATTCATAGCTGGGCTTCTATGGCAATGGGGAGGGGAGGGTTGGCTGCTCGTGCACCCTCTGGCCCTTATGCTGTCTGGCTTAAGGTCTGGACATCATTTAAGAAGAGGGGGCAGAGGGAAGGCAAGGCTAGCAGGGCAGCTCGGGAAAGCCATACTGCCAATGAGCAGAGAAGTCTGGGAGTTTAAGCCGTCTTTGGAGGAGACATTCACCTCCTTAACCAAAACAGAAAGCCATCTATGATAGGTGAGGAAGAAAATGCTGGATGCACTAAAGCACAACAGGTAAGGCTCATATCTTCCAGGAAGATGCCAAGGATCTACTCAACTCTACTCTTGTCCTGCTGACACACTCTCACCAGGTATCCCCTCCGGAAAGCCAGACCAGCCTTCACCCTCGCTGAGATGTGTGGGTGACTGAGATGCACGCTGTCTACACGGAACGGCAGCTTTACCCAGAAATAACCCAGTGCCTCGGGCGTTTTAGGTACTCAGTCGTGTTTCTTGAATGGAGGAAGGACAAAGTGAAACCTTTCCATTCATAACGCCTCTATAAGTTTGTAGCTAGACACGTCTGTCACCTGGGATATATCTGTTTCGTCTATGACTTGGGACGAGAGTCTCTTTGAGGGCAGGCACTTGTCTTTTCTTTACCATAATAGCCCTTATAGGCTCAATATTGTTTGCTGAGATGAGCATCAATTCACAGTCCACCCTATGGGTTTTCAATACACATTTATCCAATGCAGAGGCAAAATATTCTAGGGTTCACCCTTAATTAACTCCAAGACTAATTTCTAAAAGAAGTGAGGTGGTTTGTATACATACAGAGATTGAGAAAAACAAGTGAGGAAATTAGGGCAAAGAATATAAAAGGGGGAAAAATAGCATGAAGCCAAGGGTGAATTATAAATAAAATGGTGTCCTAATAGGACGGCAAATTGGTTGTGAATTGCCAAGGAAAAGAGAAAACATGAACAATTACCCCAGGTTCAACATCCAACAGCCCAATAAATATAGTCCTTTGAATCCGGTGTCACAAACAGGCATCTTAGACCACAACCCAGCTGAGGAAGAAGCTGAGCGGTTCAGCAAACCTGTTCCCATGAATGAAAACACTGGTCAAAGTACATGTCCTCGCCAGCACATGATAGGTGACGCCATGTTTGTGTTTAAAGCATGGCGGGTCCCTGCCAAAGATATCCAGTCACCCACTCACTGAGAAAAGTGAGCCAGAAATAAACGTCAGAAGCTGAGGAAAGGGTCTCTGCACCTCTGCCAGATTTGCCATTGTGTTCCATCCATATGACCCCTCTGTCCTAGCACCACCCATGTCTTTCTTTCGGTGGCCTTGAGCAGATGCTCTCCAGCAGGAAACGCAGAGGAATGTCTGTTGGGCAAGCAGGCGAACTGGTATGAAAGTGTCCCCAAAGCATGTCTCCCCTGTGGTGTCCTCCCCTTCCCCTGGCCGTGCCCCTTTGGCTCCTCACCACCTATTAGTAGTCACCCTGCCCAGCTCTTTGAAGTTGAGTCCATTTTGTTCTTAAATGCCTTTCTGGTTTCTTGTCTACCTCTCTGCCTTGACCTCCAGAATTTCAGGTCATCTGCTGACCTACCTAGATTGTGGCCTGCCCCAACTCTGTGTGTATGTGTGTGTGTGTTCCTAACTCCTGAGCTGGCCTCAGTACCCCTCACACCTCAGATTCCCTGCCCTTCCAGCACTGCTTTTGGTGCTGACAGACTATCCTCTCAGTGGAAGGCTGGTCAGTCAGAACCAATACTTTGTTCTACAGGCTGAAAAGCAGTGCCAATAACTTTGAGAAGGGGCAATTTCTTTAACTCTAGAACCACTGGGATTGAGTAGTGCATATATGAGCCCTTTGAAGGTTTGAGGAGAGAAGAATTTAAAAGAAGGAGGAGGAGGAGAAAGAGAAGGAGAAGGAGAGGGAGAGGGAGAGGGAGAAGAGGAAGAGGAAGAGGAAGAAGGAGGAGGAGGAGGAGGAGGAGGAGGAGGAGGAGGGGGGGAGGAGGAGGAGGAGGAGGAGGAGGAGGAGGAGGAGGAGGAGGAGGAGGAGGAGGAGGAGGAGGAGGAGGAGGAGGAGGAGGAGGAGGAGGAGGAGGAGGAGGAGGAGGAGGAGGAGGAGGAGGAGGAGGAGGAGGAGGAGGAGGAGGAGGAGGAGGAGGAGGAGAAGAAGAAGAAGAAGAAGAAGAAGAAGAAGAAGAAGAAGAAGAAGAAGAAGAAGAAGAAGAAGAAGAAGAAGAAGAAGAAGAAGAAGAAGAAGAAGAAGAAGAAGAAGAAAAGTAGTGCCAGAAAATGTGGAAAGAGAAGAAAGAGTAGGGGTATTTCCTTCTGCCAAATGCTAACTGATGTCCAAGTTGGCTCATCAGAGCGATGGGCTGCCCAGGTGCCCACATGTAGCAGAATATTCCATAGAGGTGGGGGAAGGAGAGGTTGAGCAGTGGAGGAGGGCCTGCGACACCAAGGCAATTCTCCACCATTTCACAGCACCAGCATCTTTACCTAATATACTGGACACTGTTAGTACCCCTTTCCCAAAAGATGAAGATAGATTTTACATTGATTTGCTTTACAGAATTTGGGTCTTGAGAATTTATAGGAAGGGCTTTCTGGAGACCCTGGCAAACGGCGTGAACAGTCCTGTTGTCCAGGCTGAGGTGGAACCATTGCCCTAGTCTGCCACAGTGTGGACGCCCTCCTCAATCACGGCACGTAAACGCTCATAACCGAGTGTCCCCACCCCCACCGTCAGCTGAGACCTTCAGGGCATGTCTCTGTCTTACTCATCTTGCCGCCCAGTGATAAGCACCGTGCCAGGCCCAGGAGCTCTGTAAACATGTGTGAAACAAGCCAAAGTCTCCCCACACACCAGCACTGTCCCTGGTGCTACCGCCCAGAGTGGAGAGTGAGCAGACGAGAAAGGGCTTGGCAGCAGCATCTTCCGGAACTCTCCAGGTAACAGGCCCCTCCACAAAGAAGAAGATGGTGACCCTAAAGCTCCTCAAAGCTGCCCCATGACACCCACGCCAGGAAGGGCTGGGAGGGAAAACAATCCACAAACACCCTATTTTCCAGCCTTGGCCCAGAGACCTGCCATCAGTCAGAGTACTCGACGTGGCTCCCAGCCTGTGCCACACACAGCCTGTGTTGGGCATGGAGAAAAAGATTTGTGTTCTTGGGACACTGGGTAATGAAAAAAGAGGCCAAACAGCAGTAATAATGGCTACCATCCATTGAGCCCTCCCTAACTCCAGCCACTGTGCCAACGTTTTACCCGTGTTGTCTCATGTAACCCTCACAACGTCACTAAAAGGTAGACAGCATCTCCATTTTATCTCCATTTTTTTTTTTTAGGGTAATAAAACTTCCTATGTTAGTGGTGGAACCAAGATTCAAAACTGCCTTTCTCAGACCCCAGAGCCCAAGGTCTAATCCACCAATTGATCATGTCTTTCTCTGGGCGCTTCTCGTCTCACCCGTGAGTCTGACTCTCTGTATTCCTCACTGAGCCTTTACCATTGCTATTTGCCTACTCTGAGAGATCCACCTTCCCTCCATCAAAGTCGTCCTCATCTAGAACGCCAGCCCTGACTCTGCTCTGATCCTTTAATGGAATACCCTCCAATGTAAATGGTTTCTTTGCACTGCCTTGCGCTACTTCATAACTACTCTTAAATGCTTTGCTGAAGGTTGCTGTTGTTTCTGTTTACCATGTGTGCTCCTGGAGCCCACCTATAATCCTGGTCTGCAAGCTCCCTGTGGGCCAGTGTCTTCTCAGTGGTCTGTTGGATCCAGTTCATGCTGGTGCCGATTGTTAAACCTTTAGGAAGATTGTAAGCCAGTTGTTAAACATTGATGGCTTAAATCAGCCATGGGGAAAGAGTGTGTACACTACAGAAATC
Organism: Hippopotamus amphibius kiboko; assembly: GCF_030028045.1. Taxonomy (NCBI): domain Eukaryota; kingdom Metazoa; phylum Chordata; class Mammalia; order Artiodactyla; family Hippopotamidae; genus Hippopotamus; species Hippopotamus amphibius. The sequence goes on along the minus strand of NC_080188.1, from coordinate 161,979,595 downwards.
AGCAAGGGTTACAAACCAGGGGTTCTCTCCACCCCAAGAAAGCTGGCTGTTAAACATTCAGCAGCATGTGGCAGATTTTAACTTTTGCTACCCCTCTTGCCCCCCAGCCCAGATTCTTGCAGCATAAAATGTATTCATCCTCATATGAGTGTCAGCCTGTGATAGAAGCTTATAGACATGGGGCATCATCAGAAGCATCAATGACTAGTGACCAGAGGAGGAGAGCAGCAGTCCAGGAAGGCTTCCTGGAGGAGGGAGATATTGAATCCATAATTACTCTTCTTCAATCCCACATTGTCCCTTCAACCAACACTTTTTGAAATCCCACCGCATGCCAGACTCTTTACAAACATGATCACATTAAATCCTTCCCAGAGGAGTACTCTGAGGCTGCCCAAGGTCACTGGGAGTCCTGTCAGAGCCCAGACTCAACCCCAGGGCTTTCAGTCTCCAAAACTAGGCTCTCTCTACCTCATAATATTCCCTGGATGGCAGACTCTTGATATTTCTGGTCCTGAGATCCAGATTCCCCAACATTTGCCATTGGCCAGTGGCAGCCAGGGCAGAAGCAGCTGGAAGAAGCCGTGGCAGGGGAAAGAGGTGGGAAGACAGGCATGGCGCTCTGCTAGAGAACTGGGGAGACCAGAGCCACTCGTGGAAGCCCCCACCAGCCACACGGCTCTGCTGGCGCCCTCATCCACAGCAAGAAGGGCAGCTGCACTGCTTGCTTCTGCACATGGGTTTTATGGAGCTGGGAAGGAGGGGGGCAATCACTCTTCCGCCAGCGTGCAGGCTCAGAAATAAATAATTAAAGCTAAAGTTTGCCAGACTTGCCAGGGGAGGAGAGAGCACCCGCATCTCCTCGGAGGATCATCTCCTGCAGCAGAGAACCGTGAACACCCCAGTGCAGGCATTGCCACAGTGACGGGCACCACGCCTCTCAGAAACCATATTCCACTCCACACATATCCATTTCTACCTGGCCTCCCAGGCTGCAAAGACCCAGGGACAGAGGAGGAGGCTGAGGCACAGCAGAGCGATGCCATCCTGTGCGCTCTGGGAGGTGGGGGGTAGTGTGCCAAACAAGGCGGACAAGGACGAACAGGGCACCCAAAGGAGTGAGCGGTGGGGAGCAAGAGTGTAAAGCATGGTGTGCTGCTCCATGTTGACCAGTCAGCTTTCCTGGGAGAAGAAAAGACCCTGATGTAGAGCCCTTGCTGATTTCTGTAGTGTACACACTCTCTTACCATGGCTGACTTAAGCTACCAATGGTTTAACAACAGGCTCCCAATCTTCCTAAAGATGAACCAATTGGCACCAGCACAAGCTGGACCCAGCAGACCCCTGAGAAGACACTGGTCCACAGGGAGATTGCAGACCAGGACAGTGGGCGGGCTTCAGGAGCACACATGGTAAATTGCAACAATAACCTACAGAATTGCCCCTACCTGCATTCAGAGAAGCTATCACGAGGTCACCATCTACCCAGCCTCATCTGTACCCCCTTGACTCTCAGCCCTGCTACCAACCTGTCCACAGCCCCGTACCCCTGCCCTCTCTCCTCCCGTCGCATCTGCCCTCTGCTACGACTGCTCCTCCTCCAGTGCCCTGGACCCTGTGCCCTCCCACTTTCTCAGAGACATTTGTCCAGGAGGATGCCCTCTTCCTCCTGATCCTCAAATCTCTCCCTCTCTACTTCCTCCTTGCCATCAGTGTTTGACATGTACTGCTATCTTTCTCTTTTATTTATTAAACAAACTTCTCTTGATTCTTCATCCCACCCCCATCTCACCTCTCCTTCACAAGCAAACTTCCTGAAGGTGTGGTCTGCTCTCACTGTCCATCCTTCCTCATCTCCCATTCACTCCCCATGTCCTGACACTCCCCTGAAGGCTCAGGGAAAGACCAGCAAGGACTTTCTGCAGATACGGCCATCTCATCATTCTTACCTTCATTCCCAGGACCAAATAGCAAAAAACATAAACATTCGCGAGATCAGTGTGGAAGATGGCAATTATCCAAGTCCTTCCAGAAGAAATGCTAGTCAAGCTGCAAAGGCTGGAGAGCCTTTTGGCTCAGAAGGTCTTTAAATCAGGCATGAACAGCAGCAGGCAGAATGGCATTAAATCGAGAATGAAATACAAGGCTGTAGAAGAGAAAGGGGAAGAATTGGAGGTTGGGAATGGCAAGAAGATGCAGGATTGAAACCTACTGCCCTGGGTATGTGGGGAGAGGAAGAAGAAGGGCTTCTTGGTGGAATGGCAATGAAAACGCCTTTAGAAAACTGTTTGTGGACCTCAGGAGATATTTAATGGGTGACTATGAAGTATGCAGTGTTGGCTGTCTCTGCCTCCCCCATGAAACCCTCAGTAAATGCCACAAGGCTCACTAATGCATTGGTATGAATGGACTGAGGGAGGGGGAGCTCAAAGAGAAAAATAAGGGGACAGCTGACATCTGGGTTACACCAGCTACAGCAGGGAGGAATGACAAGTGAATTCAGCAAAAATGTTTTATTTCCACATCTATTGTCAAGTCTAATTATTGGTTGAAATTAGAGGTTCTGCCCTGATCATGGCCATGAATAAATAAAAATATGTTTGAATTTCAGCAGATGTCATTGAATTTCACAAATCTTTCCCACCCCAGAAAGGAAAAGAAAGATCCGGCTAGCTCTTTCATGCACTGACATCCACCCTTAAGGCACAGAAACTCACTCCAGAAATGATTCACTTGACCAAAGAAGTGAAAGCCAAATCAGAATTCCTGAATTTTCTTTCTAGCGGTGAAAGCTTTACATATTGATATTGCATCCAAACTTGGCAAGAAAATGTTAGTTTGTGGAAGCAGTTTTCCTTTGCGCTTCACACGTGCAGTGTTCACATAGCTGGTCATCTAAAAACAGATACCAAGAGCCTACTCTGGGCCGGAGACTGCAAGTGTCATTTAAATAAAGACAAAGATACGTAAAATGTGGGCTTTGCCCTTGAGGAGGCCATTGGCTAATGCCTTCAACATTCGGGAGGCTGTAATTTGGGGGTAACCGGCTGATGTTCCTGTTCAAGTTCGTGATAAACGTCCCTCCTCTAGGAGCTGCCCTAAGGTTTAGCTTGACAAGGGCCGTCTCCCCAGCCCTGACCCTCCACCTTCCACCCACCAATCCATCTCTGCTTGCACGGTGTCAGCTCAGTCCTTCTGCCGCCGCTGTTCGCCAGCCTGCATGACATGAGACTGGGCTTCAGGTACTGAGTTACTATTTCTCCTGCCTTCCCTGCTCATCCCCTTCAGTAGTTGTACGTGTGCAGGGCTGCCAACCTGGTAGCGGCAAGTTTCAGCAGCACCGTGAGCAGTTCTCTGATGAAACTGCTATAGAGATCTAGATGCGATTGCTCAACAGAGCCAAACTCCCAACTGCAACACGAGTGATACTTTTTCTGTACTGGGGGCTGTACCAAATTAACCTCTGCCCACCTACACACTCCCCAAAGGCATACTTCCCTGTGGCCAGGCCCTGCTAAGGCTTTTAAAGCAGAAGAATTCAAAAGAGTCAAGAACCCAATTCCTAGAAGTGACTATGAGAGGTTAGTCAGCCCAGCTTCATGCCTTAAGCTACATCATTTGGAGTGGACCTCCTTTTTTAGTGAAAAAAATAAGACTTTTCTTTGTCAATGGATGATCCTAAGTAGAACAATTAACACACGTTTGGCCCTGCATTTTAGTCAAAATAGAAAGGAAAATACATAGAGAAGATAAGAACAATTCTTTGTTTATGCTACCTTTTACTGGACAAGTACTTGACATTAGGCCCTGTGCTACATTCTATCATTTATTCTTCATACTGTAAAAACAAACAAACAAACAAAAAAAAAAACCTCATATTGTTACTATAAAGTTGGTACTATGCTTCTACCCATTTCACAGATTTGAGAACTGAGACACTAAAAGATTAAGGCCAAAGATGCTTAGCTAGTTAGTGGCAGAGCCAAGACTTGATCTAAATGCAGAACCTCTTTACCACTAGTCTTCTTCTACTAGATCTACTAGACAGGTCTGAAACGCACCTCCATCCTGACCAAAATGTAATTCCATTGTGTCACTCAAGCCAGGGGCTAGTCACCAGAGGTCTGACATATTCGGACAAACATTCCATACACATGGGCTCCCACCACTTCCACTCGTTTAGTTCACTTGTTGGGTCTGATCAGCCCATCAGCAAGTAGTAGTGGCCTCATGCTCCCAACACCAAGTGCAGGGACTCCACCAAATAAACCTCTGCCCCAGCCACGTTCTCATCTCACATCCCACTCATCACCTCCCGTGTTCATGGCTCTGATTGGCTGTTTGTCTTTATGTGTATTTAACTGTGCCAATCCAGCCTCTGCCAAGAGGTTTATAAGCTGTACAAGGGCAAAGACCATGTTTTTGCCTTGCTCTGTCTCTCTTTATTACTCCCAGACTATAAACAGGTGATGCACAATAACTACATAGAAAAAAGGCTGAATCTATCTACGACCCCAAGTCCCAGTGAATTCAGGAATTGAATAGAGGCATGAGATAACATCAGAAAACTATAAGGGGAAAAAATCTAGAATGATATACAGATTTGTGTCACATATGCCAAAAAAAGGTACATTTGAACCTTCTTTTTCCTTTTTACCAAGTTGTTTGGGCAATGTGAAATCATAATCCCAACACATGCTATAAACCCTTTGCCTCCCCAGTATACAATGTTTTTGGTTGCAAAAATAAAGGCCAAGATCAACACAGCTTCGAATTGAACCTCTGATTCCCAGGAGGACAGGAAGTAGTATTTCCAAGCAAAAGATAGAGCCCTCAAAACGTGAGGTCCATAGAGTCTTTGCAAAGTGCTTGTTTGTGTCAAGAAAATTCCAGCCCAATGAGAAACCAGATGGGTAGATGCACCAAATATTGAAGACAGGCCTCAAGGCAAAGCAGAAAAATATTCTCTCTGGTGCACACTAAACTCAGGAGTGATCCTCCAGCCGTTACGAGCAGAGAAATGTCCCACCAGAGTTTTCCAAATAGCAAACCCTTAGTCCGATGATTGTTTCTATCATTTGCCATATTTTCTGTCCAAAAGCCTCTCTAGTTTCCTCCATGGTTAGCAGCTTTTATAGCCCAAGATAAGTGTCCATCCCTTTTAATTTTCATTGTTGCATCTGTTTTGCCATTTCTCTGCAGCAGGTTGTATTACAACGGAAGGATTAATGAGGAAATGGATGCAAACATTTTTATTTCAAATAGCAGCTCTCAGACAAGATCTGGAAAACGGAATCAAGCCATATGATTGTAAAAGAAAAAAAAAAATCCTCGCCATCCAACTATTGGGCATTTTGCCATTATTTGTGAATAGCATGTAAATACAAACAACTTAACTGGGGTGGGGAGAGATGTACATTTTTCATTTGTGTCTGGCTAATCATTTTTTTTATTATTAATTTGGTCCCTTTTATTTCACATAAATGTCATCTCAAGCACCAAACATCAACAAATAAGATCGTTTATCTTGCTGGGGAAAGCAAAACACTGCATTGCCATTCAGAGAAGGCAGCTGACGTCCCTACCGCACCACTAATAAAGAAGGCCTTCAGAACGAAAAATAATCATTTTCTATTACTTTCCACCATGCCTCATCCATAAACACAGGGCCGCTGGTAATTACATTTAGCGAAGAAGCATGCTCTGTGTATTACAATTTCCTGAAACGAACAAAACCCTGAAGAACACCCCAGACTGGGGCTTGAAATGAAAAGCAGGGGAAAACCGTAGGTTGCCCTTTCCTCGGGGGCAGAGGATGAGGAAGGAGGAAAGAGAAGACCGGGTTTTCATGAGCTCTTTCTCCTTCCTCGTCCTAGCCTGGGTAAAGAGGAAAGGAAAGGAGCGATGGATTCACAGGAGAGAGCCAAGACTCGGAGCAGGAAGTAGGCACCCTTCTAGCCACCGCCGCGCACGTGCCAGAGCGTGTGGTCAGAGGATGGGCTGACCCAGACACGCGGGACAGCGGTGTCCTCACGCATGCGCACACGCGCCGCGCGGCGGGCAGGGAGGCCGCAGGGCTGCGCTGATAAATCCGCCGTAAGCCCCCTGACTCCACGCTTCCCTGTCGCCGAAGCATTTGGCTCGCCTGCCCGCGCGGCCTGCTCTGCCAAGCAAGGCACTGACTCCACGGGAGAACCGTCCTGTCGATCTCTGCAGGAATATAAGACCTTTTTTTTCCAAGGAAAATGTTCCCCAACTCTGCAAGGGAGGTTGGCAGTACATCTCCAACTCTGGCCTGTCTTTTTAATACCCCTACAATAGCTCCGTTGGACTGGAACCAGCTGTTGGTACATTACCATTTGTAAATGCTTAAAACAGCTACTCCTTGTTTTCTTGGCAACACTGACTGTGGAAAAAAAAAAAAAAGCTAGCTCCAGCCACTTCCATTCAAACATTAAGAAGCACTGACTGCCAGCTTTGGCATCCACCAGCCATTGTTTGCAAGGCTCTCTTCAACAAGTTTCTCGTCACCCCACTATTTCTCCACACGCCCTGCCATAGAAAAAGGACAAGAAAGAAAATCAGCAGAGAATGTTCCAGGCCCCTTCATCCTAACTCTAGTTCCTGAGAATCACGTAGTCTTCCCTTGAAAGAAGACAGAGGAGCCCAATGAACATTCTTTGTCTGGGTCTTTTCTCTCATCTGGTTTTGTCCCCTGTCCTCCTCCCCAGGCTGGTTATTGTTTCACAGGCATTCGGCGGAAGATCCCGATGCCCGTGAGATTTTCCCAGAGTGACCCACCTCCCCCTTTTCCTGCTCTGAATGTGTGCGGTGAGGACGCTGCCTTTTGTAAGATGGCAGCCGAGAGACAATTTGGGGGTAACGAAGACATGACCAAAATCCAAGTTGTCCCTACAGACGGGGCCACTCTGAAGAGAGGCTCTTCATTTGGTCCATCTCTCCTCTCACCAAAGCCCTCCGGTTTCCATCTGCAAGAAGAGTCAAACTGCCAAAGTCAGTACTTTGCTACTCAAAACAGATGAGGAATTGCACGAAGAGCAGGTGAGGCCCTTTCCTGCTCTTGCTCCCGTCAGGCGCACTGCTGTCAGGGGCGGCCTCCAGCGCCACGTGCCCATCCCGCGGCCGTGCTCCACGTGCCTCAAGCGGTAGCAGCCCAGGAGGACAGGCGCCACCGTGCCCAGGGCTGCCGAGGCCGGGACAATAGGCTTCATGTGCCATATCCCTGCTCTCGTGCCCTTCTGTTCCGTGGCCTCCCCCACCAAGGGCAGTGGTGGCTGCATCTGTCCTTGCTTCTTTAGTGCGGTTTCTGGGCACAAGAGGGAGAAGTCTGTCAGCATCACACACGCTTTTGGAGTGGAGTGAATTCAAGGAGCCAAATGTTACTGCAGGGTTGAAATTCTGCACATAAGCTCCAAGTGAAAGGAAAGTGCCTGAACCTGGGCCCATAAGGACCACTGCTTTGGGGAGACAGTTTGGCCCAAGATTAAAAAGGCCCACCGGTTTTATGGAAATGTTACACTGCCAGTTTTTTTACGCTGAAGGAAGGGAACTGGAATGGGTCGTGCAAACCAGCAGAAAACCCAGAAAGCCTAGATAACCCCTCCCCAGGAGCATCAGGAGGCAGCGGGGCACATAGGAACACTTGACAAATGATCCCAGCTCTGCAACTGATCAGCTCAGGACCAGACGTCTGTGTCACGTTTCAGGGTCTGAATGGTCTCTTCCGTAAAGATCCCGAAGTTGGGTTGGACAGTGCCTAGGTCCCTTCAGTTCTAGAAGTCTGTGTCATTGCCTTCCTAATTTTCTTGAGCTCTAGCTAATATGAGTAAAGGTACCCAATGTACAGACATTCAAACACTGATTATGAAGTTTGAAAAGTTAACTCTCAATACAGTTGATATCAGATTTACAAAAAGTCGATTCCTGCTCAACTTTTCAGGAAAAGAGGATAGATTCTTTGAAATGAATGAGATGTGAAGCCATCGCGTCTGATTCGGCTGTCAGTTCCCAGGCCTAGCGCACAGGAGGCTCATTATAGATATTGTTTGTTAAATGGGACACATTTGAAGTGCCAAGTGGGGTCCCTGGGGAGGCAGCACAGGTGACTTGAGAAAACCGAAGTGGTGGACTAGGTCAGCTGGGGACTAAAAACTGGCCCTGGGCAACTACAAAGCGGATTATTCACCTGCAGCTATTTGCAAGCCAGGCAAATGTAATAAAAATAAACTTAAATCTTGGGTTTTACTAAACCTTGCAGTAGATTTAAAATACCAAGACAGAAAAGTGCCCTAAGAGTCCCTCAAACATTGGTCAGTCTGGCATATTGGGTGCAACGCCCTCCAGCAACCCTGCTACAGATAAATCCCCTCAGCAGAGCTCTGCCTGAGGCATCCTGATTAACCAGCTGCCAGACCCTCCCCGCTCTGGCCTGAAAGCCCTTTGTGGGCTGAGACTATGTCCAGCTTGTCTATTGGATCCCCAGAGCCCTGCGCAAAATGTGCTCCAGTCAGAGTGGTTTGGGGGAAAAACATACAAGAACTGACTGTCTGCCGTCAGATCCCTTCCCTTCATTTTGTCTGAAGGCCTTGATGACGTAAGTTGTAACGTCTACAGAAATGGTTTAAAAAAAAAAAAAAGACAATGGCACCAGAGAAGACAAAGCAGTTCCCCAGTCATTAAGAGCTAGAGGCGCAATCAGGGGCCAAGCCAGGCTGGGTCTCTGACCTCAGTCATTCCTTACGGGGTCAGCCCTGCACCCCTCAACTGGTCAGCCACAGAGGGATTCTGGGAGGCCACCCACTGCATTCGAAATTCCTGCCAACCCCTGAGCATCAGTGATGAAGAGACCGGATGAGGACACGCCCTGAGAAGCCCATGAGCCGCGGTGTGAGTCAGTCACCAGCACGCAGGCGGCCAGAGCCCCTGGGATCTGAATAGCGCTGAGAACGGACAGAGTGGGTGCTGTGTGTGAAGCATGGCTCTGAGCACCTTGTTCATTCCAACCTCACCACAACCCTGCAGGGGGGGGGGTACGAGGACCATCCCCACTGCACAGATGAGGAGACCGAGGCACAGAGAGATTAGTAGTGAGCCTGCAGGTAGACAGCCAGTGAAAAGCTGGCTGGACTCCAAGCCCTCACCTCTGCTCTGAACCACAGTGGATTATGAAGGCCACTAACTGAGGTCAGCCCCCAGGAAGGGCAAGGAAGCTTGTTCCCATACTGCACAGAGCCCCGCAGTGTGTGAGGAGTGAAATGGGGGCCTCGTGGGAACACCCCAAGGCATCACCTGTTCTGTGAGGTCTACTGTCATCAACACAAATCTATTTGTTCAGCGCTGAGTCAAAGCGAATACTTTCAAGGCAGTAGCAGGCTGACCATGCCACCAGCCTCCCTGACACGGGGATACGGGCATCCTGCAAATCCCCACTCTCCCAGGTCCTCAGCCAGTGAGGAGACGTGCAGTACTTTCCCTCTGTCTTCTTTATTTTGCCTATAAGATCCTCCACCAGGCCAATGTTATCAAATGATATCATCCCATCTCCACCGAAGGCAGCATGAGTTGATGGCTAGCAGGAGGGATGCAGGAGCCCGATTACCTAAGCTGAAATCCTGACACTGCCATTTAGTAGCTGCGTGGTCCTAGATAAGCTTCTTAACCTTCTGCACCTCAGTTTCCGCATCTATAAAATGGGGATAAGAAGACCACCAACCCCTGGGGTGACTGTGACCATTAACCAGCCACCCTGCTCTACAAACACCACAGTTTTCCCATGCCCCACCCCACAAGGTCTAGACACTGCCTCTCTCCCTCTGTTAAGTCACTTGTCATCCTCTCTTCTGGTCTATTTTTAATGTCACTGCTGCTGCTGTTGTGGCAGACCCCCACAATTTAAGGATCCTGTTCCTACCTCCAGGGAAGTGTAATAGAGTGGAAAGGTTTAGATTCCAGGTAGAACCCAGTTCAAATCTCGGTCCTGCCACTGTGGAATCTGGACACATTACGTAGCCCCAGCATGACCCAGGCAGTGAAGCATGTGCTCACGGCACAGGCTCAGTCAGCCTGCCTGGGTTTAATGCCCTCTATAGCACCACTAACTGTGTAGCCTGAGCAAGTTGTTTAGCAGGGCCTGCTTCAGTGGCCTCATCTATGAAGTGGGGGTGACATCACAAGGCACCTCGGGGGATTGCTGTGAGGACTGAGCGAGGATGTACATGCACCTGGATGCCTGCAAGTGTGTGGTGGATGCTAGCTCTTGTCCTTACTTCTTTTGTCTGTACACTGGGGATGCTGGTACCTGCTGGGGGAGGGGAGGGGCAGAGGGTTGAGCAAGGTGACAGATGTGACATGCAGAGCATAGATCTGACACACAGTCAGCCCTTGATAAATGACAGTCTCCTCTCCTTCCCATGCCTCTCTCTGTCTGTACCTCAGATCAGAAAGGCTTCACTCTGATTCTACCTTCCAACGACCTCTTAACCATTACTTACACTCCCTAAAATCCCACCTCCCCCACAAGCCTTCCAAGATTCACCTAAAAATATCCCAGCCCTTTCCCAATATGGACATGGACGTTCTGTGGGCTCTGTCCCCACTTTCCCCTCACCCTAGCCTTGTGTCCTTGACCTCTGAGGCCAAAAATACTTGAGAAAACCTTCTAACTTATACCATTTTTCCTTACTATGAGGCCAAAAATACTTGAGAAAACCTTCTTATACTATTTTTCCTTACACTGTCCTAAGATGTCTACTTTTATATCATTGAATCCCTTGTATTCATCAGCTCAGGCTGCCATAAAAAAAAAAACACCACAGAGTAGGTGACTTAAACAACAGACATTTATTTTCTCACAGTTCTGGAAACTGGAAGTCCAACATCAAGGTTCCAGCCAACTCAGAGTGAGAGCTCTCTTCCTGGCCTGTAGATGGCCACCTTCTCAGCAAGTCCTCACACGGCCTTTCTTCTGAGCATGTGGACATAGAGAGTGAGCTCTCTGGTGTCTCTTCCTATAGGGACACTAATCTTTTTGGATCAGGGCCCCACCTTTATGACCTCACTTAAACTTTAAGCACTTCCTCAGAGGTCCTGTCTCCAAATACAGCCACACTTGGGGTTAGGGTTTCAACTTATGGATTTTGGAAGAAACAAACATGCAGTCCATAACCTATGCCAGTAATTCTTTTTTTTTTTTTTTTTTTTTTTTTTTTTGAGGATGGTGACATTAATTTATTATTACTTTATTTAAAAACATTCCCCAAATTAACAGAAAGGAAGAAAAAGAAGAAAAATAGCAGAAAACACAAACAATGCCAAAAAAGAAGTCCCAAACTAATAACACAAAATTTGGCAAATTATAGCCAGTTTCAATGCATTTAAAATTAGAAAGAGATTCAAAGAAACTTTAGAGAACATTTCTTCTCAGGTGAATGTTGTTATATGCAGAAAGCAAGTGCAAAAAAAAAAAATCTGGAAAAAACAATGATGATTGGAACCACCTCACTCAGAGTTCCTACCCCACCATGAAAAAAGAACATCTCAAGATAATTCTTTTCTTTGAAATTATGAAAATTTTAAGAGAGACAGAGAATAATCTCTTAAAGGCTGATTTGGTGGCTGAGGTCCAGCAGTTGCACCAGTAATTTTTTGAGATGGGTATAGAGTTTATCGATGAGGATATGGAATCTTTGCCCCAAGTCACACAGTCAGTAAGTGGGTGGCCATCCACCTCCAGAGCCTGAGTCTTACAGCCTTCCCAAAGATCAAATGTGGATTTGAGAGAAGGAGCTGCACGTAGAGCTCCCTAAGAGCCCATCGGAGACTGAGGAGATGCAGAATAAAGGGGAGGCTCTAGTGGGACAGAAGGGCTCCAAGAAACCTCCCTCCCAGCTCAGGTTTTCAGGAAAGTTGTACACAACACCATAAAAATGTATTTTGTTTACAGAAAACATATCTTCACATATTCATTCGACAAACACTTAGAGAACAGCTCCTACGTGCCCAACACTGTCTTCGATGCTGGGCATCCAGTGGTGAACAAAGTAGACCTGGTTCCTGCTCCCAGAGAACTTTCAGTGCAGCAGAGGGTCACAGACAAACAGGCCACCACAATCCAGTGCGGGAGGTGGGGCCATCCTGGGTGAGACACGGAACCCAGCTTTGGGGCTCTGCAGGGCTAGAATGAAGAGGCTTTGCTCATTCTAGAACAAGAGGCTCTGCTTTTACATTGACAAAGCCTACACATCAACTCCATACATGAAGATAAACAAAATGGCCAGTGTGGTTATGTGATTGACTTGACCATAAGAGAGGTTAAGAACGCTGAGTCCTGCCTTCCTCCAGAATGGCCTCAATTCAACCCATTTCGTTAGATACTCATGGACTACCTACCAGCGGCAAAGCCCCATGCTAGGCACTGGGCAAGCGTTTGGGGGAATATTGCAAAGAAAGGCCCTGCCAGCAGGAAAATGACTCTGACCGCAATGAAAAAGGCCCATGCCTTTGGACCCCTTTGATGGCTCAACTCTGAGATGGAAACCAAACTCAAACCTCAGCCTTGACCTTGACTTGGCCTGCTGAAGGTCAGCAACCTCTCCTGCCCTCCCAGACTGAGCTGGAGAGGTGAAAGGAAAAGACAGAAGGTTTTATTATACCACCCAGGCCACGTCTGCCAAGTTCTCCCCACAAATGCTTCAAAAAAAAAAAAAAGATGGAGTGAAAGGGAATTGGAAAAATGGAACCCCCTACATCCCAGAAATATTACTTTCATGAGCTGTATGAATTATTTAACAGACAGCTGAAAAGACCAAACTCAACAGAAGAATACAAAAAACCAGCTCGGTACAGACACCTTCCCCGAAGCCCATGACAATGAAATGTATTTTATGCCACAGATCAACCTGCCAGAGAAGGAGGCTTCGGAGACAGGTGCCCACAGGGATCATTAGCCCCTTATCTCTCAACCCTTTGCCACCAGCATCCAGATCTCTGAGCCTGGGCAACCCAGAGGGAGAAAAGCTGAGAAGTGTGTATATTGTAAGTGTTGGTTAAACAACCCTACTGTATTCTTATTTGCTGGAGGTTTTAGGGAGCAGATGTAGGACTGGCAGGGCTTGGAGCTGGCGATATTGTTCTAGCTCTTTCAGAGCCAACAGCGAAGGAAAAAAAGCCACACACACAAACACAAAAAAGCTGCATTTGGTGTGTGTGCCTGGGTGTGCGTGCTCGCCTGGGTGTGCATGCTCGCCTGGGTGTGCGTGCTCGCAGCCGTGCCGTCCACTTGTCCAAGGTTCCTTGGAGTCGAGCTGACTGATGCAAAACCGGGCTTGGGGCCAGGCCAAGAGAAGCCCAACTTCTCCCAGGAGCTGCAGGGGGTGTCTCTCCGCAGCGACTCGCTTCGAGCATCCTCGCCTACAGGCACAAGGGGGCTGGGGCAGCGACTCACCCACTGCAGGCTTGGTGCTCTCGGTTGCTAGAGAAAGGGCAAACAAATGGAGAACCAACCATAAAGGCGGCCAGCAGCAGTGAGGCAGCGCTGCAGCTGCCAGGCAATAACTTAGATAGTTACAGCTGCCATCACCTAGTTCATGCAAGCTTTTTAATATCTTTTGGCAGCTCTCGGTGTCACAGCACAAAGGGAGGGTTGGCACTTTGCAGCACACTTTGTTTGACATAACTGTAGGCAGGACCCAGCTGATACCTTCAGTAATGTGGATGGGTTTGCTCTTAAGGTGCATTTTAGCAGATCAAATGCTTTTCCCCCCTCCTTTTTCTCCCCTCCTGCTACCCCCCTGCTTAGGTTCAGGGCACGCAACACCACTAAATCACACGTTGGGAACCAGACCAGATCAATGGGAGGATTCGGCGGGTGCAACATAAGGTTGGCCCCATAAGCACCCAGCTAAGAAGCAGAGGAAAGCAATGCACAGAAGACAGGGAGCAAAGAAAGGAAGGGGAAGAGAGAAAAGAAAAATAGATTCAGTGTGCTCCAGAACCCTCACGCCCTACCAGGAGACTCAGTTCCCGCTTTCACCCGCCTCCACTCACCGAATTTTAAAATACTCAGAATCCCACCATCTTGCTTCCTGCTCTTCACTCTTTAAGGTTCTTCACTGTTTGCCCACCCCACCCCCCACCCCACCCTCACCTTCCCAAGAATCTAGTTTACTCCAGGTATCTGCCTGCCCTGTGTGACTCCTCCGAGGGCCGATAGCTAAGAAAGCACTTTGCAGAAGCCCTTCCCAAGCCTAGGGAGTTGTCATGACAATTCTCTGTGATCCCTCTGCCAAGTCAGGCATCCTTGTTTGGCAGATCCAGGAGCCTTGCTGGGACTTAGAGAAATAGTCCTCTCTAAGACCCCATGGCACAGATGGGCAGGAAGCGAACACGTGGGCAGAGGAGGAGCAGAAGAGGAGTGCGGGGACAGGAGAGGAAGAAGAGGTTGGGTGAACACTCTGTCCAGGCTGAGCTGTGCGCGGTGGAGACATTTAGACACAGAGGGAAGATCATCACTTCCTGGTCTTAGCACCAGTCATTCCACCCCACGGGACACCTCCTTTGTGCATCCCTCCTAAAGGTGGCTCTGGTTGCCTGCTGGATGCCTTAGAGGAAGCCGTCAGGAAAGGAGAGCAGAGGGAGGGAGACATAGTGATTATCAAGGGGCAGGATGAGGGGCTCCTGTCTGTGATGTGTTTGTTTTCTCAGGCTGCTGTAACAAAGCACCACGGACTGAGTGGCTTCAACAACAGACATTTATGGTCTCCCAGTTCTGGAAGCTATAAGTCCGAGATCCTGGTGTCAGCAGGGTCCTTCTGAGGGCTGTGAGAATCTGTTCCATGCCTCTCTCCTGGTAGTTTGCAGGCATCTTTGATATTCCTTGACTTGTAGAAGCAAAACCCTAATCTCTGCCTTCATCTGCATATAGTGTTCTCCCCACGTTTGTGTTTGTCTCTGCTTTTGAGTTTCCCCTTTTTATAGAGATACCAGTCACATTGGATTAGGGGCCCACTCTATTCCAATATGACCTCATCTTAACTAATTACATCTGCAACAACCCTGTGTCCAAATAAGGTCCCTCTCTGAGGGACTGGGGGTTATGACATCAACATGTGAATTGGGGCGAGCAGAAACGCAGTCTGACTAATAACAGTTGGGTGCCTATTATGTCCGTGTTGCACATGTTTAGGTATTATGTCTAACCATGTAACAGTCCTGCAAGGTGCGTGTGAGCATCCACATTTTACAGAGAATGAAAGTAGGGCTCAGAAAGGTCCCAGGACTTGCCTGACGTTAGACAACAGCAGAGCCACCAGCATGCGAGAGGCTGAACGTGGCTAACAGCCTGGGAGCTGGCCACAGCCCCCTTCTCCCCGGGGTTGATGATAGGTCTGTCTCCCCCCTCACCCTTCTCCACCTCGTCTACAGTAGACTGGCCTAGGGTCACTGGGTTCCATCCGATTCCGCATAAGTCACTCACGACACTCTGTCTTCCCCGGAGTGAGCGTGGCAGGTGGTCTGTGGGTACGGAGCCTTGGATGGGTGTGGGAGGCACGGTGTGTGAGCGTGGAGCCTGGCTCTCTTATCCACACACAGCCCTGCTTGGCAAGATTCTTTGCTTCTCCTGGGCGCTAAAGGAGACAAAATATTCTGTACTGTGTTACCATGCGTCCATTTAGTATTCAGTGCTCATTTATTATTTGGTAAATAATAAAATAATGGGGTGGGCGCAGCACGTGCTACACAGTTTGGGTTCAGTAAATGTCAGTTTCCTACTTCCTGTTTCAACATGCCTCCACACATTTTCTTCCCACTATCACTGCTGTCTGCTCAGGGAACACAAGCTCATTGTTATACTGCTATGAGCAAACACCAGCGCAGTTCAGCAGGCAGCCACAGTATACCTGACCACCCCGTAAATAAATAAATAAATAGCATGTATTGACCGTTTACTTCATGCCAGACACTGTTCAATTTACATCAATGAGCTTGACTAATCCTCCCAACAATCCCATAAGTAAGACCCATTACTATTCCTACTTTATCAGTGAGGAAACTGAGAACAGAAAGGTTAAACGACTTGCTATAATTCCTTAAACAAAGTCACTTAGAGAACTGTGTTATTATTTTACTAACCAGCATGTTACTTACTTGGAGCGAGATCTGAATTAGGAGAAAGTCAGAGGATGGTTGTCTAGGTTGTTTAGGTAGGAAATGGCAGTTTTATCAGTTGGAGACAGCACACCTCCGTTAACCTCCGGTAGCAACCCCTTGGTTAACCAGATAAAGGGCCTGGCAGAGCTGCCCTAACAGGAGCTGTGAATGTAGTTATTTTATGGGAGTCAAACATTGCTCCTACTACCCCATTCGTCCTTTGCTTACCAAACACTTCTTCCCTAGGCGGTGTAAAAGGATAGATCCATGTCCCCAAATTCCAGCTGTTAGTCCCCAGATTCCCTAGTAGAAAGTCAAAACGAATGGGATTTTCCTCTACCTGTAAGATTTGCTCTCAAATCTTAGCGTTGTGGCCTCATCATGGAGGGAAGCATCATATTCAGGTACCAGACTCCCATCCACCCAAATGTAGCAAGGATATTTTATTTCCTATTTCCCTACCCCCAATCAGAAACAGAGTGCCTCTTGGCCCTCTTGCACTGAATGGTTTCAGCAGTTTCCAAAACAAAATTAGATACAGCCCTAG
This sequence comes from Hippopotamus amphibius kiboko, assembly GCF_030028045.1. Taxonomy (NCBI): domain Eukaryota; kingdom Metazoa; phylum Chordata; class Mammalia; order Artiodactyla; family Hippopotamidae; genus Hippopotamus; species Hippopotamus amphibius. Next base: position 161,962,881 of record NC_080188.1, on the reverse strand, counting down.
CTTGAGAAATGTTCCACCTCCTGGAGTCACAGGGTTTGGTATTATTATTCACTTATTATTATTCAAAACAAATAAGAATGATAAAACATCAGTTGGAGCCACTCCAGGACAGAAGGAACTGGAATATCTAATAAAAACCACCATAGTATTCCACAAATAGAAAGTGTTAGAAAATGCAGAAAAACAATGGCAAAGGACATTCTGAAGCTTCCCCCACAAACAAAGATCACCTGAAATAATAGAGCAACTGTAAACCTACAGTCACATCGACACAGAGAGTACTGTCTAGGGTAACTCCATTTCAAACTTCAGAAGGATAAAACATAAAGTACCTAACACAGTGCCTGGCACACAGTAGGACATCATTTTTAGCTTCCTTCCCTTTGTGGTGGCATTCAACAGAGCTTCCTTCAAAGAGTCTAAACCCTCCAGATAAAGTTATCACATTTAGGAATTCTTTGTTCTTCAAGAGAAAACATCCAGTGACCCCACAACAGGAACTCTCATTATTCCACAAAGGGCCTTTAAAGCCACATTTCAGCCTGAGCAAATGTTTAACTCCAACTTGGAAAAAAATCATGGGATGTTGAAAGCCACCAACATTCCAAGACTGCCTTTCCCAGGAGAGACTGTGGCAGGTTAGTGGTTGGGCAACTCTTGTTTGCTTCCCAAAAGAGGCTGATTGTGAATTCCACACGGAATGAAGAGCTAGGCTTCACTCAGGTCCCCAATGGTCTCCCTTTCTGGATTCTCCTGCATTAACATGCCCAGCTCAATCCAAATGGAGCCTCATTCCTGAGATGCCTAACTTTGGTGACGCTGACCTCTCCGGTTACTAGGTGGAAGGATTTATTCACAGACGGTTCACTTTACCTCATTCTGTTTCCAGAAAGAAAACAGGCAGGGACGATGCAGACCTGAGGCCCTGAGGAGCCACCATGTCTGTCTTCCTGGCCTCTCTCTTTCACACTCCCAGTGCTCAACTCCCACCACCATTTTTACTCTAGGGAAGGTTGGAAGGGAAAAGTGAAGCAGAGTAGGGGTTGAGACTGTGAGGCCAAATCCTAGTTGTTTTTATTCACAATAATGTACCTAATCCTTGCATGCAGTCAGGAAAATTTCCTTCCATCATAACATTACTAATATAGCCCCCCCAAAAATTTAATGAAAACAACCTAAATATCTAACAATTGGAAATTTGCTAAGTACATCTAAATAACTAATACAATGCAATAATTTAAAAGCTGTTTAGGGGCTTCCCTGGTGGCGCAGTGGTTAAGAATCCGCCTGCCAATGCAGGGCACATGGGTTTGAGCCCTGGTCCAGGAAGATCCCACATGCTGTGGAGCAACAAAGCCCATGCGCCACAACTACTGAGGCTGCGCTCTAGAGCCCGCAAGCCACAACTACTGAGCGCACGTGCCACAACTATTGAAGCCCGTGCACCTAGAGCCCGTGCTCCACAGCAAGAGAAGCCACCACAATGAGAAGCCCACAAACCGCACCAAAGAGTAGGCCCCTCTCACTGCATCTAGAGAAAGCCCCCGCACAGCAATGAGGACTCAACACAGCCAAAAAAATAATAAAGTTCTCTTTAACAAAAACAAAAACAAAAAAAACCACTTATGGCTGGGCCTAACCTGAGTTTTTTTAAAAATTTAAAAATTAAAAATAAATAAAAGCTGTTTACAAACCTTTTGAGGACGGGGGAAATGCTGATGACATAAGGTTTGATTAAAACCAGGATACATTTATGTATCGTTTAATCTCAGCTTTATAAATATAGAAAATATATACAGTACTAGATGTTGTTTTGTCTGCCAGTACCCCTCCCTCCCCATCTCCAGCTTTTCTGAGAACTTCACACACACACACACACACACACACACACACACACACACACACAGTTGCCACAGAGCATGGCTGGCCCCTGGCCACAGCTGATAGGCCCAGGGTGGACATCTGACCCCAGCCAGGACAATCCTCCTCCTCCCCAGTAATTCTGCAATTGGAATTAAGAGAATCTATCTTTACGCAGCAGCAGAAATGGTAGGACAGAGGGCCCAGGAGTTGCACTCGTGGGCCCATGTGTCTTACCCTGTAAGCCAGAGACCCGGCAGCTGATTCACAGAGAGAAGACACAGGAGGAAGCAAATGCAGAGGGAAAAACAAGAGTCAGTGTCCTGACAGCACGTGAGTCCCTGCTGTCCTGCTTGCGCCTAAGGCCTGGCCCCATTCCCTGCCCTCAGCATCCATGAGACAGACAATCCAAGATCCTTATAATATAGCCGTTTGCACTGAAGTTCTGTCATTTGTAACCAAAAGAATCCTAACCAACACATGCACCCTCAAACACCCAGTTATTTATAGATCCCCCTATATACTTATTGGCGAGGGTTATTGGGGAGGGTTGTGTGACGGCAAGTCATTTCTCTTTGCTTTCCTGGACTGTCTAAAGGTTCTACTCGGAACATTTTTACCATTTGATGTTCAGTGTCCATCCTCTAATCCACCATCTGATTCACTTACGCACGTCAAACTGTGCCCCAGGTTCGGAGAAAACCTTTAATTAAGATAAAATATATATTTATTTTATACATTAATATATATTATGTATACGTATATTATATATTATATATTATACATACCCTTCGTATTAGACCTAGGAACCAATATCCTGAAAAATGCTAGTCTTTTTGAGGCTCCCCCTCCAAGGCCTCTGGTGCTCTGCTGTGGGCCGGCCTTCCCTGTGCCCACCCTGCCTTGGCCGGGCCTTCAAGTCACGCCTCCCCTTTTGGCCACTCTGGGCTCTACCGATCCATTATTCAAAGGTCAGCCACTTGCATGTCTTAAAGGGAAAGGAGGGGTGGGAAAACTTCCACCTTTCCACCTGGTGTGACCACTTCTCTTTACTCCCCTGGCTCCTCTAAACCACTGCCATTTTGGTCTCTCCTTACTCCCCAAGGAAGCCTTCAGAAGCTCTATTCTTTGGAAGCCCAGAGCAAACCCTCTTTTCTGACTGAGAATCAGAAAACTTGGCTGGCACACCCCCTAGTGGTGGCCTAATGAATCCCCCTCAATTACTGTAGGTTACGAACTCCTGGGGTTTCTCAAAGTGTGTTCCACAGGACTCCCAGTTCTGCAGGAAAATAGCAGAGGGGACAAGCGTTTTATGCTTGGTAGATTTGAAAACACCGGCATAAATGAAGGCAATCAGTTTGCTTTATTGGAGGACTCTCCAAGTCTTTACTATGCTAATGAATATTGTGAATCTCCAAGAGAAGATTTTAGCATACAGTGGCTCTCAGATTTATCTGATCACACTTATGGGAAATAATAGGAATACCTACCATTTATTAACCACATATACATCAATCAGAGTATTGCCATTTATAGATGGGGAAATTGATGCTAAAAGAGGTTAAATAACTTGCTTAAGTTAGGTTTATTTAGCACCGAACTCCGTGTTCTTAACTATTACAAGATCCTGGCTTTATATTTCTTCAGGACATTACTCTGCAAATTCCACTTGCATAGTTATGCAACTAATACACGTCACTCTACTTGTTCCCCATGTTACCAATCAAGCAATCTTACAGATCATCTCCCTGTGGAACAGGAAGAGCGGGGACCTACAGAGGATACAGAGGGCTCTCCGAGAGCCCTTGGGAAGCTTCTGTTTCCATGACAATAAAGAGAGCATCAGTGTCTCAATGCCATAAACAAAATCCTTCTTGAAAATCTCAGCAAAATGGTCATTATAGGGCAACATGTTAGGGACCTTAATACATACTTTCCAATGATAATTATGAAAAATACTTGTTTAATTTCTTATAAAAGAAGTTTGATTTTTTTTTTTTAGTATCATATACCTGTTAACTTGGGTTTATAAGCAATAGGATATTCCATGTGGATATCTGGGGGGTTTTCCATCTATTAAAAAATAGAGATAATAATACCCACCTCACATTTTTATGTCACATTTTTAAGTACATAATATGTTAAAATCTTAACTCTGATTGCATAGGTTGTTTGGTGGGGGAGGGGGGGCAGGGGGTTAGACTCTTTAAATGTTTTTCCTTTAAGTAGAAGAAACCCAAAGATAATTTATTGGTGCATATAACTTAAAAGTTCACCTTCAGGTACAGTTGGATCCAGGGACTCAATGGAAATCATCATTAAATCTGAATGCATGGTACTTGTATTTTTAGAGGAAATAAATATAATATAGTGCTATAAATATATCTTGGTCCCTTGTTCAGGTTGACATAGAGAGATACTGCAAATAATTACATAGATGTTAGGAGTTTGGGGATGGACTCCCACTGCCACAACTGACGCTCCAGCTACCCTTGTTGAGACTTGATATTTCCATCTGCAAAAAATGGACACACTACTCCTTTTCCACTTCAGTGGAAGCTGAAAGGAGTAGTAAAGCTTTCAACAGCTTTTTTCCTTAGAGGATTAAATACTGTGATATATTTTTTTTGCTATTAATATTCAGGGAGATAGCACTTTACACCAGCAAAGGGTTTTCCAATATTTATTTGTTTTACAAATTTATCATTTAAAACTCCATAATTAGCCTGGCAAAACATACACCTTCAACATTACAACCACAGTTTAAAGCCAATCAAGCCACAGAGGGAGAAGGAGATTTTATATATATATATATGTGTGTGTGTGTGTGTGTGTATGTGTGTGTGTGTGTATATATATCTCCATACCCATATTTAAATTCACATTGTGCGTGTGCACATGTGTATGTTTGCAAGACACATATAAATGGCAAATAAGAAAACTTAAAAAAAAAAAAAGACAGATAGATAGATAGTCCCAGATTTTAAAGCCAACCCCAAGGTAGAACAGGTGGTGAAAATATAATAAAACATGTTGCAAGGAACTTGTCATGAATTTTAAAAACAAAAACGCCTACAGACCAAATAAACTGCTCTGACACTCGGCTAAATCTGAAGTTTCCAAACTATTTTAAATGACAAAGCAGAAGTTCCCGAGAGAGGGAGTCCAACAGGAATGGTTTGAGGGTGATTGCTGTGGAACTCACACAGAACAGAGCTGGAAACGACGGGCAGACACCCAGCCCGCTGCACCCTGCCAGCATGGGCCACGGGCAGATGTACCGAGCCCTCAGGGCCGGACCACATGCACAGGAACCAAAGAGTCTGTTGATACAAAGGCCTCCAAGAGCCTCCGGCACCCACCTCCCTACCTGGTTGCTGGTTTCTTAATGGCTCTGAAGGCAAAGATTTGGGTCACTTGACTGGAAGCTGGGCCTACATGTGACATCCACTTCCTGGTGCCCTGTTTGAAGGCAGGCTGGAGGCCCCAGCTCAGAAGGCAGGGTGAGGGTGGGATGCCGGCAGGCACCCCCTCTTTCTGCAGCACCCACCCTCACCATTCATTCATCACAACCACCTGCCTGTCCTTTATTCTCAGTCAACAGTTTATAAAGAGCTTTCACCTCCACTGTCTCCTTCCATTACACAGAAGCACTGGGAGCCACACAGAGACAATAACAGGATCTCATTCCGCCATGAGGGAGAGGTCAAGTGATCTGCCCAAAAGCACAGAGCGGGACCCGCAGCCCAAGGTTTCTGACTCCTCATCCAGTGCTCTGTCTACTAGAACATGCTCCTGAAGACCACTCAGGGATAAGAGTTAGGGTAGGGGTAGGCATTCTGGTCCCCCAACCCTGGACTCACAAATTCAAATGCCTGAAGAGGTCAGGCCAGGAGCGGGGGAGGTGGGCACGCGCTAACCAAAAAGCCTGTTGTCGCTGGGCACCAGCAAATTGTTGTGATTCAGGAACAGTGGGTCTTCTTTTTCAAAGTGAAGCCAGAGATCTGAATCTTGATGTGAAGTATCCTGATTTGTAACTATCCCTTTAGCTGGAAACAGCAACACCACCACCATCCAAACCTCACGAACCTATCTGCAGACGACTTCAGGCTGCAGAACACACGTTTGAGATCCCTGCCCGATGTGAGTACCCAGTGTCCCTGCCCCCTCACTGAAGGCCACAATGTAACCCACTAAAAGAGGGCCAGTCTAGAGATGCAAAGAGAGCTGGCAAACCTGAGTCTCCATCTGACTCTTGCTAGTGGCATGACCTTGAGCAAGTCATTTACTCTCTCTGAACCTCAGTTTTGTCCTCTGTTGAACGGGGGCTAATAACACCTCCTTTGTTTCCTCAGCCCTTATAGGGCTGTGGTTCAGTGAGTGTGCAGGCCCTCCATACTATCCTGCCCTGCCCCCCCCCCGCCCCCCACCCCCACCCCCACAGCTCTTCCATTCAAAGCTATTATCTGTCCTGCCATCCTGCCTTATGATCATTTGTCACCCCATGAAACCAGGGGGTGTGTGTGTTGGGGGGAGAGGTCCTCATAAATTAGACTTGACCGCCTTTTTGTCCCCTGAGTATAGAAGGACATAATAAGTGCTCAATAAATCTTACCAAATTAAAGACCAAGCAGCTCAGCAAGTGCTGATTATGTGCCAGGAATTTCCTCTGCTAGGTGCTGAGGAAACCAAGAAAGAATCATGCCCTTAGAGGAGAGGTATGCTGGATTGAGGAAGCAAGACACACGCAAAGCAATCAGAGTACCAGTCAAGGTCCTAAGTGTGCTCGTGGGATCCCGGATCCCAGCCACCCCATGTAGGGAGTAAGAGAAAGAAGACCTCTTTCCCTATCTTTTTCACAGCCTCTTTTAAGCTTTTCTTGGCCCTAGAGTTTAAGAAACTCATCTCCCCACACAAAAATTGATTAGAGACAAGACCCTGTGATGCCCTCAACATACACACCACAGTGAGTGAACGCAGAATCAGGGCAGCTCCCTAATTCTAATTCAGCACCGTCGTATCTGCTGGTCTGGAGGGCTACTTGGGGAAATCCAGGCTGCATCACTTTACATCTTCCTGCATGTGAAGCCAGGAGAGCTGAGGCCCGTCTATCTCCCACTTCCTCCCACCCAGGCCCTCAGTTCTCACCCTGATTAAATGGCCGGTTTCCTGGGTCGACCAGGTAGCAACCATGTGCTAATTCTCTAATCTGGCTTGTCCTCGGGGGCCCACCCCATCCTGCTGGCCGCACCAGCTGCCTAGGGGAGCACAACTGAGAGGAGATTTGGCAATTATCCAGTTAATTTGATCAGTGGAGACAGCCAAACAAATAATCCAGGCCAAAAACGTCCAGATCAGCTGTCTACATGGATCAAATTCCACTTCACTGACACCGTGCAGGTTCAGCCTTAGAGAATGGCTTTGACTGAAAAACATGTCCCGGTGTCCCAGCATCGCAGGTGGCACCAGCTTTGAGCAGAATTGTGAGCTTGGCTCTATAACACCCCTTCCACGCCCTTTTGGTGCCCTTCCCACTCCCAGGCACCTCAGGCACGTAGAGCTGGGGTCTTTGGCAGCCATCAAAGACTGGAGCATTTTTGCATCCATCCCCAACTCTAAGTATTTAAAATTCATTAAGAGACTTCCAACATCTGAAATGCATTCAAAAATTAAAGGAATACACGTGTAATGGTAGAATGTCTGGAGCCAAAGAAGCTGGGCTGCAGGAAGGTACAGAATAGGACACCTGCTCACACCCTTATAACCTATACCATCTTAGAGGATGCCCACTCCTTACCTCCCAAAACCTACTCGTATCAGGTCTTATCAGGCTACCCCCATTGCCCAGAGGATAATGTACCAAGTCCTCAGCAGCACAACAGAATAAGACTTTCACAATCAGCCCCCAGACCAGAGTATCAATTAAGATTAAGTTCATTAATCCAAAATCTCAGAAGCTTAAAGACAAGGGCTTACTCTCTAACATAAATTAGTTCAGAGGCAGGCATTCCACACTGTGGAAAACAGCACCCTTAATTCTGTCTTTGCCTTGGTGGGTACCAGCCTTATTACCTGCTAAGGTGTTGGTTTTGAAGCCACTATAAAAAAGCCAGCAAAGTTTCATTATAAGATTCTTAATAAACTTAGATTGCAAGAAGAGAGCAGAAAGCACCTCTAAAGCAAAGCAGTATTTCTCTCTGTATCTTCCCTCAGACTGGCAAGCTCTCCTTTGCAGGACTTTCTTGAAAGTGGAAAGAAACAGCAAACCAACGCTGAATTTCTGCCATTTCCCCTAAAGCAAGAGCTTCAGTCAACTTGCGATTTGCTCTCCCAGTTACAGCTGGCAACAATTCAATCAAATGCTCCACCAATGCATAACTAGGGTCCCCAACTTTCCAGTTTGCAACATCTGAGTCCTAAATATTTGCCTTCCCACCTCCTCCACTCAGTCAATATCACACTTTAAATTCTGTTTCTTGGAGCAATCACTTTCCAAGCATCAAATTCTCTATCACTTTGGATGCAGTTCAGCTGCATATAACAGAAGCTAGAACACATGAGTTTATTCTCTCTTGTAAAAGGGGTCCACAGTTAGGCAGGGCTGGAGGCTTCACAGAATCATCAGAGAGCCAGGCTCCTTCTATTCTTCTGCTCCAACATCCCTATAGGGTGAAACTCCCGTCATTAAGGTCCCCTGATGAAAGCAGCTGATTCCTGGAAATCACATGATCAAGTCTAATTGCAAGGGATGCTGGAATGTGTGGTCTTTTACCTGAGGCCATTGCTGCTGAGAAGAAAATCAGGATCCTGTTACTAAGGTGGAAGGAGAGTGGTATTGGAGGAGGCCCCTACCAGCCACACTTAGTTATTTGTTTGCATTTAAGGCTCCCCAACCATGGGTCAGCCCTTATCTTATTTAAATTTGTAAACCCACCTTCCCCTGGCACAATGCCTCTCAGATTAAGAAATCAATAAATGTGTATTGAATAATCACTGAAACACAGACTAAAGAGGTTTTCCATTAGGCCCCTAACTTAGACTGAATCTCAAGGATAATTTTCATCCAATCACCATGATCCTTTTTATTCTTTTTGAAGATTTTTTTTCTTCTCATCTACCCTCCCTAAATCAGCTTCTAGGGTTCCAGTCAAGACCTTAGAGTGTCATTTAGAGCCATACCAGTCAAAGTGAGGTCTAAGGACCACTTCCTGTCTGCAAACCACAAATCAACTATGTCACAAGCACAGTGTTTAGTTCAGCTTAGACCTCCTCAGCGCAATGTTTTATTTGCATCTGGAATAGCTCGTCTTTCTGCAGACCAGTAAAAATTGAGTTAGCACTGACTTAGAAACTATACTTTTGACTATAACAGAACTCATGATAGGCTATGTGAAGATATTGATTTTGTATCACAATCAATATTCTCATTAAAACAGACTACCCAAATTGAAAAATGTATGTCATTACAAGTCAAAAGGACTTTGGGTAAAAATGAGCCAAAAAATAATTTTTTTTTGGATCCAATAAGAAAAATGTTACTTGACACTATTCAGGATGGGGTAGCCATGATTTAGTATGTGACAAAAAGACTTAAAGGTCTTAGCCAATTTCAACTCAAGAAATCTAACACTGTGATATGGTCACATGTGGCTTTAGGTTGCATTAACAGAAGCATTACATCTAGAACAAAGGAGATGATGATCCTGCTCTGTACTAGTCAGAACATGCATGGACATTGTGTCCAAGCGTGAATATACCACGGAGGAGGGATATTGAAGAACTGGAATTTGTGCAGAGAAAAGCAACCTGAATGGTGAAAAGATTCAAAATCATGTTATATAGAACTAGTCAAAGGAACTGCTGATGAGAGCCTTGTAAGCAGAAGGCTTGCAGACCATGACCTCTATCTTCAAATATTCAGAGAGCTGTCAAATGAAGAAGGAGATTAATCTTGTTCTAGAAAATGCTGAGGCATAAAACCGGGACCAATGGGTGAAAGATCAGGAAAAGATAGATTTGTGCTCAGTATCAGCAAGAAATTTCTGACAACCAGAATGGTCTTTAGATGGAGCAGGCTGTCTTGGAAGTTCATGAACTTGACCACTGGGGGGATTAAACTCAGGCTGGACAGCTTCCAGGAAGAGTAGTGTAGGGCGGGCTCAAGGCGCAGATGACAGTTGGACTAAATTCTGAAGGATGAGTCATTTCCATCCTGCAACTCTGTGACATTTGCTCTACAGCAGTATCTCTTTTTTTTTAAGATATTTTTTGATGTGGATCATTTTTTTAAGTCTTTATTGAATTTGTTACAATACTGCTTCTGTTTTTTGTTTGACCACAATGCATGTGGGATTCCAGCTCCCCAACCAGGGATCAAACCCGCACCCCCTGCATTGGAAGGCACAGTCTCAACAACTGGACCACCAGAGAAGTCCCATCTACAGCAATATCTTAACAGCAATACTTTATGTGTTTATATGGCTGGGTGGTTTACAGCTCGCAAGGCCCTCTCCCATTCATTGTCTCCATTGACTCACAGCTCTTTGGGGTAGGCAGAGTGGATTACAGATGAGAAAATGTTATCCAAGTCAGAATCAACCCTAAATCACTTAATCCCTAGTCCACCCCTCCCTGGGGGGATCACCGTGAGAAAACTCCCCTCTTAAAGAGAGATTGACCCTCAGGAACAGACCCGCCGCATGGAGGACAGCTAAGTAGGACAGCCATCAGCCCCTGCTGGCTCATTCAGCCTTCTTCAGATGTTGCTCCCACTCTAAGAGGCCCAAATGCAAGGTCTTCCCCTACATTTGTAATGAGGCTCTAGACAGGTGTCAGCAAACTATGACCCATGGGCCGAATCTAGCCTGCCAACTGTTGATGTAAATAAAGTTTTATGGGAACATAGCCTTGCCTATTCATTACAGATCATATAAGGCTATCTTCCTGCTATAAAGGCAGAGTCCCATAGTTGCAACAGAGGGCACATGACCTGCAAAACCTAAAACATTTATTGTCTGATCCTTTACAGAAAAAGTTTACCGACCCCTGCTCTAGATCATCAGTGTGGAGCGTGGATACAAGCTAATGTCCTCCATTGGAATGGGCAATAAAAATAAGAAAAACCCTGCAGGACTGGGAACCCCACCCAGGAAACATTTCCTTTTTATAACCATTTCCTAATGTAAGAGAAAGGGCCACAAGTCTTTTATAAATGAAAAGTTTCTACCTTCTGTCTGTTGGGTTTTGATATACCACCGTCCCAGAGACAGCTATTATGACTATTTAAAACACATATAATAAACCAATTGTTCCATCATTGTGTCTATTAGTAATAAGCACAGACAATGCACTACAGCATAGTTATGGAAAAGAGTGATGTAATTCTATGAATCAGTGTTAGAACCTAATTAGCCACTGAGCCCAGGCTGATCACAGCTTATCATACCTTTCAGCCGCAAGAAAGCTCAGGTGGAAGGGAGAGAGCGAAAAAGAAGAGGGAATAAATAGCTAATTATGATAAACTGGTTTCCTTGGTAACTCTGTTTCTAACCACAATGATGTTGCCATATTTTTAATGATAAACAAAAAGGTTTGATGTGAGATTATATAATGCATACTGTCTCCGTGCTGGTTCTACTCTAGCAAAGGTGAAGCCCGATACAAATGTGAAATTTTGTGGGGTGAAGACAATCAGAGAAGCTTTCTCTAACCCTACCCCAAATATCTGTTGTTAGTTTATTCTCTGGGCACCAAAGAGCTCAGGAATATGGAAACAGATACTTTTGATGCTTAGTGAATCCGATATGCCCATTCAACCCTCAGGTTTTAGTTGCAGCAGGTACTATTCTCTCTTGCCCAGCTGGGTGCCCCTTGATCACCTTTTGGACCTGTGGCTTGGGGAAGGACTGGTAGTGAGTCATGCAGAAGGAATAGGCCACTCCACTAGGCTATCAACCGTCAGAGTTAACCTTGAGATCACCAAATCATCTTGTGAGATCCATCCTCCACTCTCATCTTTCAGGGATGTCTGCACCCCCAATTTATGAGAATGGTATTTTGACTGAAACACTGGGTCCAATGGCAGATTATTGTAGGTAAAAATCACCAAACCAGGAGTTGGCAACTATTGCCCATGGGCCAAATCCAGCCCACTGCCTGGTTTGGAAATGAAGTTGTATTGAAACACAGCTGCACTTATTCATTTATGCATTCCCTGTGGTTGCTTTCACACTACAATGGTAGAGACAAGTGGGTGCAACAGAGACCATACGACCCACAAAGCCTGAAATATTTACTATCTTACCCTTTACCAAAAAAGTTTGCCAAGATCCACACTAAAAACCCCTAAATATTCCCACCTATGCGATCGTAGATGGTAGACTATCTATAGTCACCATGGTCACATGATAGGAAATCATATTCTTCTGCCATAAAGACCAGAAAGCAAAATATTGAACTTCTGCCTCCTCCACGGCTGTGTAGGGGAGGCAACGTGAAACTACTCTGGCCAGTGAGATGTAGGTAAAATTTCCTAGAGAGGTTTTCCCTCCCCAAACACCCCTTCTTCCTCCCAAATAAAGAGCAAAGCCTAAAGAAGCTTGGCTTGTAGAAACTATACTCCTGCCTCAACGATAAGCTCCTTGAGGTAAGGACTGTGCTCTCCACTTCCATCGCATCTATGTCAACATGTGTAGAGCTCTTGCTACAGAAAGTGCTCAATAAATTTTCTTAAATGAATAAATGATGGAATTATATATTAATAAATTTTAGCATAAAAGCCCAATATCCTTCAACATTGACAATCAGCTCCAGATCTTCATTCTTCCCTTCTTCTTTGGCAAAAAAGATAGATTTTATTCAGGGTGGCTAAGAGACTGCATTTTCCATCCTCCCTTATAGTTAGGTATAATAGGCACATAACCAAGTTCTGGTCAAGAAGATGAAAGAAAAATTTTTGTATGAGACAAGTGCAAAAACTGCTTAAAAGGAGTTGACCAGGTTGAAAGAGTCCCTTTTATCCTCTCCCTTTCTTCCCACTTCTTGGAATGCAAACGGAATAGCTGGAGCTCTAGCAGCCATCAGATGACCTTGAGAATGGAAAACCTTACCGAGGATATCAGCGCAAAAAGCAGGAAGCCTGACTCCCAGATGACTGTGTTGAAGCTATCATGCTGTTTACATGAGATAAGTCTCCTAAGTTGTTTAAGTCACTGTGATCAGATGTCTTTCCTGTAGACAAATGAAATTCCCCCTATACCACACAATGGATTCTCTAATGGAAATTATATGATCACTCCTTTCTCAAAACTTCCAGCAGACTTGGTACCTTTATTTCCATGTTTACCAAACAATACCAGTCATTATCCTAAGACACATTTAATCTTCCTAGTATGTCATCATTCCCAAAGAATACAAACCATTCTACCTCCCTTGGGATCCATAAACAGCACTAGGATGTGGCCTTGTATTTACTCATGACTTGCAATATACATTTTTGAATGAAATTAATATTGATCCTTTTATCAAGTGTAAACCTATAATTTTACTGTACTTGTTGATTGTATCAATTGTGCCATTACCTGGTCCCTTTGGGTCCTAAACATGGGAATAATAAGACATCCTCTCAGTCACCACAGGGAAGAGAACTTGAAGACTCTTGTTTATGTTAATCTCCTAATTACCAAGCAAATTATAGTATACTGTGGTAGCTTTGGTTTTGTGATCAGCATTCTTTCTCACTCTTCCTTTTTGACTACCACCTTCTTTTTTGTGTGAGGTGGGGGGACTTCCTCCCAGTCCTATATGGCCTGATGCAGCTGTGAGTCACAGTGAGTGCCCAACCCTTAACCTTATCTGTCATCTCCTGTGAAGGAAAGGCACACCGCCCTGCTTGGCCCAATCCAAGGACCACATCCCCCTGCACACAGTGACCAATCAGAATCCTTTTGAGTATTTTCCAGACTGGAGATGAGGGTTGCTCTCTCCCTTAGATTGAAAGCTATACATATGGATGTGAACCCAGAACTGTTGGCCACCATCTTCTGAGCTGCATGGAGGAAGCCAAGCTGCAGCAAGAAAAGGGCCAAAACCCATGAGCAGCTAAGGCTAGCCGGCTTCATAGACATCCCAAGAATGTGGGGCAACGTTGAGTTACCATCCTCGAGGTCAGGCCCTGCTGCTCTCTGCCTTTAATTCTGCAGGCTACCCCAGTGTCCTTCCAGGCATGGGAGACACACTGCATTTCTTTTTATGGTTACGTTGGTTTGAGTTGAGTCTCTGCCACTTGCAAGTAATAAAGCTCTGATTCGTCAAAATTAAACTGCTGAATTCAGCATCCCTGCAAGTCTTTGCAGGTTGAGGCTAATTATCTCGGGTGTTTTGGATCTTCTTTGCTTGAAGCCAGGGTGCTGGACTGACTGACATCTTCAGCTTTAACCCTGAAAGTGATGCTGGATAAGGATGTTAAAGTCCCCATGGGACTCAGTGTGCCTGGGCGCATTTTATAGCTGGAGATGTGAGGACATTAGGAAGTTCTAGAGTGATGTGTAAAGAAAGAAAATGGAAAATTTCCTTGAACTCTCCACGTTCCTTCCAAGTGCAGCATAAACCCCTCGCCACTGTATTCAAGTGAGTGTTAGAACCTTCAGCAAACACCTGGATGCCCATCTCCATCCTCCCCTCAGCTGCACCCCTCCTCTCAGCACAAGAAACTCTCCTTGAACAGATTCCAGATCTCAAATTTGATCTCTCTCTGACCCAGGCCTGGTACCTTGGCCTACAACAAGCCAGAGGTGAAGGTTATACACAAAAAGGAGAAAAGCTTTAAAATAATTTACCATCTTCAGTCATTTGGGTGCAAGTCTCTCTCTCTCACACACACACACACACACACACACACACACACACACAGGCACTCTTGCAATCAGGCACACAGACACACTGTACAGGGCAATCCACTGCCGTTCACCACCAAAGCCTGCCCTGTAATAAACATACCCATGAAAGCTTTTTCTTCAGCAAGAGTAACAGCAACAGCAAAGACGAAAGAAGAAAACACCTCTCCCTCCTGGAGCTGTGTGTGGCTATGTCAGTAACAAGACCAACCACAGATATTAATCGCAACCACAAAGCAGCTTACCAGTGTGTGTGGTGCTGTGCTCCGCCCCTCGCCACCAGCCCCGGGAGCCCCGGAGGACAGGGCCGGCACACCAGACCCGGGCAGGCTGTTCTGGACTCCAGCCTGAATCCTGGCTGGTTCCCCCACTCCCTAACTCACTCTTAACCACAAATGGAGCCAAGCTCAGTGTGGTACATCCAAATGTGGGCTACATAATCCCAAGTGTAAGCCTGACAACTGTAATTGGATGGTACTCTCTTTGGTCCCCATGGCTTAAATAAGCCAGACCAGGGGTAGCCCTGGTGGGAGGACCACTTTGGTTGACAAGGAGCCAGAGACCCACCTTCTAGCCCTGCCCAGTCCTCCACTGGCTGTCAGACGCTGGATACATCCCCTGACTGCTCCAGGTGTGATGTTTCCCCCTCAAAAGAAAAGTTCTGGGCGAGAGCATCTTCAAGATGTTTTCCAGTTCCAATATTTGGTGATTCTACAATCCATAGAACCATCCCCAGCTTGCCTGCCATTCCAACATCCTTCTCCTTTCTCCCCTCCCTCCCTTCCCAGTGCATCTAGGGAGGCCCAGAAACCAGCGGGACTGTGAATTAGGCTGAGGTCTCTGGAGAAACCCAGCGAAAGGAGATTCATCAGGTGTATAGCTCTTAGGAACCAGCAAGGAAAGGCATTCATCTCCAACAAGGGCTCCATGCAGGCACAGGGACTCAGCTTTGGGGCAGTGGTCTCCTAAGACTCACCTGAGAAGCTTATTTAAATATGTGTATCCCTGGAGCCCACTGGGTCGAGGCCGAGGAGTCTTCATTTTCCATTTTTTTAATTTATTTTTTATTGAAGCAGAGTTGATTTACAATGCTATGTTAGTTTCAAGTATACAGAAAAGTGATTCCGTATATATATTCTCTTTCAGATTCTTTTTCCATATAGGTCATTACAGAGTACTGAGAAGAGTTCCCTGTGCTATACAGTAGGTCCTTGTTGTTTATCTGTTTTATATATCGTAGCGTGTATATGTTATTCCCATTCCTAATTTATCCCTCCCCCTCCCCACCTTTCTTTCCCTTTGGTAGCCGTAAGTTTTTCTATGTCTGTGAGTCTGTTTCTGTTTTGTAAACAAGTTCATTTGTACCGTTTTTTAGATTCCATATGTAAGCAATATCATATATTTGTCTTTCTCTGACTTACTTCACTCAGTATGATAATCTCTGGGTCCGTCCATGGTGCTGCAGATGGCATTATTTCACTCTTTTTTATGGCTGAGTAATAGTCCATTGTGGAATCTTCATTTTAAACACTTTATCCCAGGTGAGTCTGATGCAAGTGGTCCACAGATGAGAAGCCTGGAGGGGGCCCCTGGTCCCGGCCCTGCTTTCTGCCCGTGCTTGTCCTGTGGCTCACAGCAGCCCTGGTGACCACAGGCAGAGTTGCCAACAGCCACAGGCACAGAAAATGGTCAAGGTGCCACTCCCAGTTCCAAGAATCAAGATGTCGTGGGTCGCAGATGGACGCAGAGAGCAGCTCCATTCCTAAAGATGAGTGCTGAGTCCATCTGCCCCAGACAGGCTCTGAGTCCGTATGCAGGGAGTTCCTGAAAGCAGGCCACCCCAGGTTGAGTCCGTGGACCAGGACAGCAGCTCCTGGTGCAGTAATGGAGCAGGAGAAGGAAGTAGATGTGATCATGGTGCCATCTAAGGAAAGGTTTTACCTGGGTCACTGAAATGGACGAGTGACCTTTTAAAGCTCCATTAGACCCTGAGGAACTGTGATGTCAGTCTATGTCAATAAAATAGGAAAATAGGAAAATGAAAACATCCAGAGAATCTACAGAGCCACAGTAACTCTGATAGAACACACAGTTATAATAGCCTATACGAACTCCCAGAACACCTTGCCCACCTGTTCGACACCAAGCATCACCCTTACTGCTGATTAATTGCTAGCTGTCTGGCTTCTCCACCAGACCACCAACTCGAAGAATTCAAGGACAGACACTGTCTGTGGCAGCTCTGTCCCCAGCTCCTGGCCTGGTGTTCCCTACATAATAAGGGCTGACCTGTGTAAAGTATTTACTATGTGCAGGCCCCATTCTAAACACTTTACTCACAATGTCTCCTTAATTCTCATTACAACCTCATGAGATTGGTATCATTATAATACCTATTTTACAAATGGGAAAACTGAGCCCAGAGATGGTTGAATAATTTGTCCAGGGCCACACAGCTAGTAAGTGGCGGAGCCAGGAAGGGACCCAGATAGCTCAACTCTCAGGGTCTCTGCTCTTAACTACTAAGCCATGCTGGCATTTAGCAGGTGCTCAGCAAAATATTTCTTGGCTTGAAAACGCTCCTGAAGTGTTTCCACTGAGTTTAACTGAGAATTATACAGAAAATCACCCAATATATGAAAACAAAAAAGTTGAGCCAAGTACAAAATAAGCTAATATCCTGTGTTTTCTGCAAGAGACAAGCTTAATTATAGTTTAGGTAATTAAAGTTTTCATGGTTTCTAAAAAAATACAATACATTAATTTATGCAAATCTACTCCAGATCATGATTTTTGAAAAATGCTATGTAACTCTTTTCTCACAGAAAATGACTTAAGAGTCTCCCTGAGAAATGAGTGTCTCGGAATGTGGGCACTCCCATCCACTGTCGCCTGTGACTGTCACCTGTGCCTGTGTTAGTCTGTAGACCCCTCTCCAGAGCCGGTGGTTCCAAACAGTCACCCCAGCTCCCAGGACTGCGAAAGGCAGGCTGTGTCTTGGGGAGGGGTTGGTGTGGCAAGAGGGGTCCTGCCAGCTGATCCTGGAAATGATGCCCACCTGTATATTCTACCCCGCCTTCTCATACAGGCCCCCTTGGCCACAACTTCCAGACTTGCTTCTCTCTCCAAGATTGTCCTTACTGTTCATTTCAGCTGGAGGTAATTCATCAGAATTAAAATATCTATTGGGGAAGGCAAAGACAAGGTGATTTTTTCCAGGCCAGTTCAGGTGAGCGGTTGTAAAGTTTCAAGGAGTTCATGCACGTGGAAGGACTCTAATTCCTGAGCCCCTCAGACGTACAGGGGATTGTTTCTGTCGTCACCCACCAGCAGTCAGACATGAAGCGTGATTAACACCAGCAAGGTCAAGGTGCCAGGTGAAACTAGAAACTTCACGTATGTGACCACTTTTGATCCTTCCAACCAGCAATTGAGGTAGGTCCTATTGGCTTCTGTTTTTTGAGGGGTTTGTTTTGTTTTGTTCTTTTTTTGGCTGTGTTGGGTCTTCATTGCTGTGCGGGCTTCCTCTAGTTGCAGCAAGCAGGGGCTACTCTTTGTTGCAGTGCGCAGGCATCTCAGTGTGGTGGCTTCTCTTGTGGAGCACAGGCTTTAGGCGCATGGGCTTCAGTAGTTGTGGCTCATGGGCACGGTAGTTGTGATGCACAGGCTTAGCTGCTTCGCAGCATGTGGGATCTTCCTCGACCGGGGATCAAACCCAGTTCCCCTTCATTGGCAGGAGGAGTCTTAACCACTGCGCCACCAGGGAAGCCCCTGGCTTCTGTTTTACAGATGAAGAAACCGAGGCTTAGAGTAGTTCATCAAAGGGCCCAAGATAGAAATGGAAGCAACAGCTAAGGGCCTCTTAACTGACATGCTGGACTTCATCCTGAGATTGCTCAAAGGACAGACACACTGGGACTCAATGGGAGATCTGTTTGTCCCGTGAGAGGAAGAATTCTGGCTGTGGGGGACCCTGAGGAGCAGCTACAAAGAGGTCTTCTTAGACGGCCCTCCACATCTTTGCTTAGGCTGTTTCCTCTG
Source organism: Hippopotamus amphibius kiboko (assembly GCF_030028045.1). Classification (NCBI taxonomy): domain Eukaryota; kingdom Metazoa; phylum Chordata; class Mammalia; order Artiodactyla; family Hippopotamidae; genus Hippopotamus; species Hippopotamus amphibius. The sequence continues at coordinate 161,944,087 of NC_080188.1, read as the reverse complement.
CCCAGAACGCCTTTTGCCACCTCACTTTCCCTTGTCTCTCAACCCAACTTACGGAAGTAACAGCACCATCCTCTGAATTTCCATAACCTCTCTCTCTGTCCTTTGCTCATGTGACTCCACTTTCTACCAGTTACAGAAATTTGTTTCTTTTTTTTTAATCTTTTAAATCTATGAGATGAAAGCTAATATTATGTCAGGCTCATAATAAAACTCAACACTGAGAGATCAAATAATTCAGATGGGCTGAAGTAAGCTTTAAGGGCAACCTCCCAGGTAGGAAGAGTCAGAAAGGACTTCCCCAGTTCACTTGACTTCATTTCACAGCCACTGAATTGCACCTGTAATGCAGATCAGACACCTTAGTTTTGTTCTGTTTTGGTTTGGTTTTGTTTTGTTTTGTTTTGTTGTTTGTTTTGGTTTTTTTTTACTTTTTGGCCGCACCACGCCATGCGGGATGCAGGATCTTAGTTCCCCCGACCAGGGATGGAACCCATGGCCCCTGCAGTGGAAGCGCGAGTCTTAACCACAGGACTGCCAGGGAAGTCCCTGATCAGACACCTTAGACCCAAGTCCCTGAAAAGGAAAATGGAGTAAGCGTGAAGAGGTGAATGAAGGAAGCAGATGCCTGGGTTAGAATCGCTGCTTCAACAATTACTGGGTGGGTGACCTTAGGGGAGTTACTGCCTCCTCTTTGCCTCATTTTCCCCATCTGTAAAATTAGGATGAGAATACTAGTACCTACGTCAGAGGATTTAATATATGTTTAGGGGTGAAACAGTACCAGGCACATTTTGGGTGAGACATGTATTTTTCCAAGTATAAATGGGTAAGCAGTATTGGAGAAGCACACCAAAGCATTCATTTATTCAAAAGATAATCAACGAATCCTGAACACCAGCTCTGTGGCAAGTATTGTTCAAGACGCTGGGGGTAACAAAACAAAGGTCTGCATCCTGATGAGCTAACATTCTAGCAGGTGGAGACAGACAATAACCATAATAAATAAACTCTACAGTATGACAGAGAATGTTCTTTACTTTAGGAGCCCCAATGGTGTCATCTTAGAAGTGCCTGAGGACAGCCTTCTCACATCACAGTGTTTCATTTTGTTTTGTTTTCAAAATGATCACCACAATAAATCTAGTTAACATCCATTTCCACACATACTTACAATTTTTTTTCCTGGTATGAGAATTTTTAAGATCTACTCTCTTAGAAACTTCCAAATAGATTGTACAATACAGTATTATTCACTCTAGTTGCCATACCGTACCATACCTCCTCAGGACTTATTTTATAATTGGATGTTTGTACCTATTGACCCCCCTGCATCCATTTCTGCCTTCACACTGCTCTTACTTCCCCCAGGGCAGTCATTCTGGGTTCCTGAACCTCAAGGGTGCACAGTAAATTAAATTGACTGATTTTTAAATAGATAGTGTGTACCTAACGGTATATACTTTGCACACTTTGTCAGTGCCATGAGTGTTGATCTGGATCAGAGATCCAGAACTGCATTTGCCTATGCCCATTTGAGTCCTGGGACCAGCCCAGGGTTAGCTTGTTGTTGTTGTTGTTTTTGTTGTTCATGTTATCTGTCTCTTTAATCACCCTAGTGGACTTTTGTCACTGACGGAGGTGAGGATAAGCATCAAGGTTAGGGAGGCTTCAAGCAATAGAGACTTAGTATTACTCTTAGGGAGACCTGAGAGTCAAACCCAACTGGACTAAACTCAGATCAACCGTAACCTTCTGGATGTGTTTTCCTGCCCATTCTCAGCCAGGAATTACAGAAGCCACCTCCCAACTGAGTAGCTTCAAAGAGCCTATGTTTGCAGGACGGTGAGTTTCCTTTGGTTTTTGTGACCATTTTGTCTAATTTCTTTAGAAAAAAGATCTTCCTTCCTTTTACTCCTATAACATTTACACAGCAAATTGTGCCTTCTTTGCACTGTCCCCAAAGCTACCCTCAGTGAATTCCAGAAGTTGCAGCATATTTACAAAATTTCAGGATTCAGTTAGCACATCTCTACTTGACCAATTGAATCCCTTTGTGCTTTTATGAACTTCATTCATTTCTTCATTTGGAATTTAACTTTTCATGCTGACAGGCCCTCAACTTGTAAATTCTTATTTCATATATTTCTACTGAAAGCTGGCACAGAAACCTTTAAAATATTTAAAATTTTTGACCTCATAATTCTGCTTCTACATATTGATCCTAAGGAAATAATCAGAGATGCCTATGAAAGTGTACATAGAAAATACTTTATTGCAGTGTTAGTTATAAAAGTAAATATGAAATTAAACTATAACCTAAAAATAAACTAAACAAATAATGTAGGAGTAAATACAATTTTATAGACCCATCAATTGCTATATTACACAGCCATGAAAATGTTTCCAAAATATTTAATGACAAAGGAACATATCAAATAGGATACAAAACATGTACCAAATAGGATACAAAAAAAAAAAAAAAAACACATACATATATATAAAGGTCTACATATATAAGTTTTATTATATGTATATTTGTGTGCATAGAAAAAAAGGAAATACAACAAACATTAAACACTGTTACCTCTGGATGGTAGGATAATATATAATTTTATTTTCCTTTGCCTTGAATATTTTCCAAGTTTTCTATAATGAATATGTATTATTTTTATAATCTGAAAATAAAAGTGTTTTTTAAAACCATTCCAACTATTTAATTAATTCAGCTGTCCTTTCCTGGGTCTTCTCCAGCTCCATTATGTCATTCTTAAGAAGCAATAACCAATATGGCACAGGATTTTCCAGGTGTCCACTTTTGGGAAATCTGATTTCTAACTCCCAGAGGCAGCTCTTTCTCAATCTCTCTCTCTCCCTCTCTCTCTCTCTCTCACACACACACACACACACACACACACTCAGCCACATCTGCCACGGAAGTATCCATCCTATTTACCAGGACCCCTACCTGCTCGTTTGTTGATAAAAGAGAATGCTCTATTTGCACCCAGATCAAAATATCACACTACCGTCTAGCTGCACGTGTGTATGATGAAAAGAAAGAACAAGGTCGGTTCTGATTGCAAAGCTGTAAAAGTGATCTCTGATTTATTTTCCATCCACACATGATTCTAGAGATGCAGGACTTTAATTAAGGAGAGACAGAGACAGAGAGAGAACACAAAGGAGAAAAACTTTGAGTCATAACCATCCCAAGCTTGCTGCAAGGGAGGAGACTCCAGGATCAAGGTTTTAGCCATGCGGAAGGAAGCAACATACCATCCCATCACTTTTGCTGGAGATCTAATTCCACACCTCCCAAGCTGCCCAGTTTTCAAACCTGTGAGAACTTAGGAGAGTACTCAGACCACCCAGAGGTCAACCAGGAGTTGGGTGAGGATTTGATGAAGAGTGGGTCAAGAGCCATAGCCCTCAACACACCACCACCCTGAGTGTTTCTATTTCCTGTGACGAGATCCTCTGTCTCTGGGGAGAGAAATGTTAATAACACCATGTTTTATTATGCGCTCATGACCCTGTCAAGTTCGATCCTTACTGCCAGGTCCAGCGAGCAACTTTACTGTAAAGGACAAAAGGCCTGTTTTCCAATTTTATTTTTGAAATACTGAAATACAGTACTGTTCCATTTCCCATGTGGTCTGTGTTTTTGTGCTTGAGAAGGTTTTCAGGTTTTACAAATTTGAGTTCAAATAGGAAGTGACTGTAGGGGAATTCCCTGGCAGCCTAATGGTTACGACTCCTCGCTTTCCCTGCCAAGGGCCCAGGTTCGATCCCTGGTCCAGGAACTAAGATCCCGCAAGCCATGCAGTGTGGCCAAAGAAAAAAAAAAGTGACTGTAAATTCCCTGAGAGAGTCCCCTTCTGCCTTTTGGGACCTATTTGCCAATCTATGATTTGCCCTAAGAGTCTGATGACCCTTAGCATTGACCTCAGGCTGGGTTCTGCCTGCTGCAACTATTGTAAGCCAGAAAAACACAGAAACCTGAGGATCCTTTTCCCCGGGGCAGGGAAAGCAGGCTTGTCACATAAGCACCTTGACAATCAGCCAAAGTATCACATGATCTAAATCCATCCTACCTCCCTTGGCTGCCCTGGGCCATCCCAGCGGTGATGTGTTTCCCTCCTCCACGTCAGTCCCAGTGGTGACCAGGGGCAGAGGGTTAGGGGGGAAACACATGCACAAGAGCTGCCTATAGTTAATAAAATTATATGAATAAAAAATAGGTATTTAGCCTTTCCTAAGCTAATAGAACATCTGTTAGAAAAGAGTAATGAGGACAACAGGATAGTTGGTGGAAAAAGTCAAAGTCATCTCCAACCCTGATTTGAGAAAGAGACCCTGAGAATGAAGACATGTGTGTGGTGTTACTTCTGTTTTCTCACAGCCCTTCAACAAATTCAATCACCCATGCACTCATTCATTGACTTCAAGGAGCATTTATTAAGCACTTCTCTAGCACTTATCTGTGCCAAACACTGTGCCGAGGGCTTTACAAACATCTCATTTCATCCTTTCACAAACCTGCCCGATAGGAGTTGTTATACAGAGGAGGGAGCTATGGCTTTTCATTCTACCCAGAAGAAGTACGGAGCCGCTTAGAAGAATTATAGTCTGTTCTTCCTACATCATTTAGGAATACTTCAGCTGCAAGTTACAGACAAACCTACTCTGAATGCCTTAAAGAATGTAGGAATTTATTATTTCTCACAGCAGAACATCCAAAGGCAGGGTGAGCTCAGGATGGGTGGATTCAGCACCTTAATAGTGCCAAATCCCATGTTCTTTACATCTCTTTTCTGCCATCTTTCGTGTCGGCCTCATCTGCAAGATGACAGTGTAACGGCTGCCATATTCAGATAGTTCTTCTTTTAAGGGAAAGGACAATGTCTGTAGAAGCATCTTTGGAAGACTTCTTTCATGTCTCTAGGCCAGAATCAGGTCACGTGCCCTTTCCAAAACCCATTACCTGCAAGGCGAACAGAAACAACCATGAAGATGAAGTAGAGGAAGAGTTAGACAGAGGGTGTTTATTACAACACCCCTCGGTGTTGTTTTCATCTGGTGCAAGTAGTTACGGGCTACAGGTTGATCCCTGGAAACATGAGTGAAATCATCTGAGATATTTTAGAAAACATCAGTCTCTGGGGCTTTTCCTCAGAACCACTGAATCAGAATCTCTGCAGTCCAGAAATGCATGTATATTTTAACTTATTTTTTTCAAGTACAGTTGATTTACAATGTGTTAATTTCTGCTGTACAGCAAAGTGATTCAGTTATACATATATACATTCTTTTTCATATTCTTTTCCATCCTGGTTTATAACAGGGTATTGAATATAGTTCCCTGTCCCATACAGTAGGACTTTGTTGTTTATCCATCCTATATATAATAGTTTGTATCTGCTAATCCCAAATTCCCAATCCATCCCTCCTTCACCCCTCTCCCCCTTGGCAACTACAAGTCTGTTCTCTATGTCTGTAAGTCTATTTTGTAGATAAGTTCAATAGTGTCATATTTTAGATTCCACACATAACTAATATCATATGGTATTTGTCTTTCTCTTTCTGACTTACTTCACTTAGTATGATAATCTCTAGGTCCATCCATGTTGCTGCAAATGGCATTATTTCATTCTTTTATGGCTGAGTAATATTCCATTGTATATATGTACCACATCTTTATCCATTCATCTGTTGTTGGACATTTAGGTTATTTCCACGTCTTGGCTATTGTGAACAGTGCAGCTGTAAACATAGGGGTGCATGTATCTTTTTGAATGATAGTTTTGTCCAGATATATGCCCAGGAGTGGGATTGCTGGATCATATGATAATTCAATTTTTAGCTTTTTGAGGAAACTCCATACTGTTTTCCATATGGCTGCATCAATTTACGATCCCACCAACAGTGTAGGAGGGTTCTCTTTTCTCCACACCCTCTCCAGCATTTGTTATTTGTAGGCTTTTTAATGATGGCCATTCTGACCGGTGTAAGGTGGTACCTCTTTGTAGTTTTGATTTGCACAGAAATGTGTATTTTATTAAGCTCCCCAGTTGATTCTAGTGTTCAGTGACTTTGAGAATATTAAAATACATCCTCAGACCCTATAGGAGATGATGCAGGTCTTTAGTGTGGTCTACTAGCCCTTCCGGAGCTGCTCCTGACGGCCAGCGTACCCCACCCCCACCCCCGCCACCTCACTCCAGCTACATTGACCTCCCAGAACATGCCAATCCCATTCTCACCTCAGGGCCTTTGCCTTTATGTTCCTGGGCAAGTTAAATAACAGCTGCCCCAAAGATGTCCATATTCCATCCCCATAACCTGTTAAAGGACTTGGCAGCTGTGATTAAGTTACATTTGCCTTTGTTTCTTTCCTATTTCCTACCCACTACAGAATTGAGCAAGTTTTCTTTACTCCTTTACTTTTCTCCTGCTGATCTGAAAGCTAGACTTTTATTTTTATTATCCTAATTATCTGTACATTTTAATATACATATATAACTATATATTTTCCTAATTCTAAAGTTGTTCAATGTCTCTCATCTCCAAAATAATGCAAGAACTGTTTAACTATCTCCTGAGAACCAATAACCTTAATTTTTCTTGTTGCATCTTTTGTCAAATAGGAAAAAAATTTTTAGTAATTAATCATTACCAACAGATAGTCACTTCATTTTTCACTAGCTTTTTGGCATCCAACTCCTTCCCTCTGGGATCACTTTTCTTCTTTTTATGTACACCTTTTATTAATCTATTCTGGAAGGGTCTTGGAGGGTTAATTCTTTTGGTTTTTTGTATTAGTGGAAAGGTCTATGTGTCATCTTGAATCTTAAATATTAGTGGGATTTTCGGCTATGAAATCTGGGTTAATGCCTTTTATCACTCAACACTTGAAGATGCTATTCCTTTGTTTATATTTATTGTTAGTTATGAGAAATGTATAATGACTGTATTTGTCATTCTTGACCTCCACTCCTGATAACAAAGGACTCTAGGTAATTCACATTCAGACCAAATTTCCTGTAAGAAGCTTCTAGGTCAGCTCTGCCCCATGTATCTCTCATCCTCCTGGGACCAGAAAGCTAACCTGGACATGTTCTTTTCACGAGAATGAAAGACGCACAAGAGTACATATACGAGGGTGAGGCAAAAATTATCTGCTCTGGTTATATTAAAACTTCCGTTGGCCGTACTGTCTTATCAGCATTTTCTGTTCAAGGCTACTGTCTCCCCAGTCACTGCTCTGCAGGTGTGAACATGTTACATCAGTTCATTTGTAACTGTGGTATGAGCAAAAATGGATGCCCCACTCATGACTTGCATGAAAGAAGAGCAGTGTGCTGACCAAGAAAAAGTTCAAAAGTCAACCATCAGCTGGAAAACTGATGCTTACAGTATTCTGGGATTCTCAAGGGCCAGTATTGGAACATTATCAAGAAAAAGGTTCAACAATCAACAATGTTCATTACAGTGAGATGCTTATTGAAGAACTGAAGCCTAAACTTCAGATTAAACACAGAGGACTGCTATCCAAGAACCTCGGGATCTTGCGTGGCAGTGCACGTCCACACACTTCTGCCCACACTGTTGACACTCTGCAAAAACTTCATTTTGAGGTGTTAAAGCATCCTCCCTGTAGTCCTGATCTTGCTCCATCGGACTTTCACCAGTTTGGTCCCATGAAAGCAGCCCTACGAGGACGAAGAGTCACTTCTGATGAAGAAGTGAAGACAGCGGTGCATTTGTGGCTCGCAGCTCAGCCTAAAATATTTTTTTAGTGAGGGAATACAAAAGCTTGTTGACAGATGGACAAAGTGTATTGAAAAGCAAGGAGATTATGCCAAAAAATGATGTATTTGTCTTTTCTAAAATTAATTAAAATAAATTCTACAGCCAGCGTGCGGATAATTTTTGACTCATCCTTATATGTTTGTAAAATCATGCTCTGTACGTATGTATCCACATAGAGGTTTCATGTAAAGAGTGTCCTACCATGCATACTATATTGTCCAATTTATTTCCACTTAAACGGTATAATAGGCATTATGCTATGTCAGTACACATAGATTATACTTAATATAGTTTTAAAAAAAGCTTAAGCAAATGAGCTTAAATAAAAGAAAAGCAAAATTCTTATACCCTCACAACATTCTGTTTCATTACTAAGAGATAACCAATTCTATTTTCTGTTTTTCTAATCATTTCCATCATAATTCTTATACTTCTGTGTCATGACTTATGAAATTGATGGTATCAACTGACTGTTCTCTATCAAAAATGATAAAATTTAACTCTCTAATACTACCTCTTACCTCATCACTATTCCCAGAATTTTATTGGTTGTATTTTTTCATTGTTCTGCTGATTACCTTTATAATGATGAATACCCAATATTAAGTTGTCTGTGCATTATCCACAGGTTAATTATAAAAAATTAAACACCAGTAGATAGGAGTTCTACTGCCAACTATAGCTTATAACAGATCAGCCACCCTGCCAAGAATAACTAAAGAGTTGGGCTTAAAATATACATTTGCTAAATGCAATGTGATATCCTAGATTGGATCCAGTAATTTTTTTAAGGACATTAGTAGAGAAATTGATGAAATCAAAACAAAGTCTGAAATTTTGTTAATAGTAATGTACCCATGTTGACTTCTTAGTTTTAACAACTGTACTATGCAAATGTAAGATGTTACATGTTACATTAGGGGAAGCTATGTTAGAGATATATGGAAACTCTCTACTATACTATTTTTGCAACTTTACGGCAAGTCTAAAATTATTTCCCAATAAAACATTTATTAAAAGAAAAAAACATTTGAAGTCACTGGAAACCTGCCAAGGCAAGAAGATTTCGGAGGGCCAATATATCAAAGAGAAGTAAGTACAGAATAAAGTCAGCTCTCCATGTAGTTTTCAGCCTCAAGGCATTTGCCAATTCTTAAAGCTGCAGATGAGAGGCCAAGAAGCAGTGTCAGAGAAGCAGAAGTGAAAGTGACAGCCCCAAGCCTGAGAGGCTAAACAGAATTCTAGACACCCTCATGTGGCTAGAAGAATAAAAATTGGAATTTAGGGCCTATCAAGATAGAGGAGCCCCAGAAAACATCCCAGTCATGCCCTAGAAGGGAAAGTCCCTAGAAATAAAGGCAAACTAGAATAGACCAGTCTTTCCCAAGACCGAAGCCCAGCTTTGAATAAACTTAATCCTCGTCTGGATTAAGGTGCACTGCCTGCCATCTCTGAAAACATCATCCATAGATCCCCTGTACGATGCTTATGTCACATCATCCATAATTCAATCAAAAACAGTTGGTATAATAACAGGCAAGACTAAATGACCAAAAGAGGAGAAAACAAACAAAAACATATCCATCAAGAGAAGGAGAAGACAAGCCACAGACAGGGAGAAAATATTTACAAAAGACATGTCTGATAAAGAACTGTTATCTAAAATATACAAAGAATGGACTTCCCTGGTGGTGCAGTGGTTAAGAATCCACCTGCCAATGCAGGGGACACAGGTTTGATCACTGGTCCAGGAAAATCTCACATGCCGCAGAGCAACTAAGCCTGTGTGCCACAACTACTGAGCCCATGTGCTGCAACTACTGAAGCTCGATCACCTAGAGCCCGCTCTCCTCAACAAGAGAAGCCACCGCAATGAGAAGCCCACGCACCACAACAGAGAGTAGCCCCCGCTCATCACAACTAGACAAAGTCCATGCACAGCAATGAAGACCCAACACAGCCAATAAATTTAATTAATTTATTTATAAATTTATAAATCAATAAATAAATCAAATCTACAAAGAACTCTTAAAACTCAACAATAAAAAAACAAACAACCCAATTAAAAGATGGGTCAAAGACCTTGACAGATACCTCACCAAAGAAGATGTAGAGATGGCAAATAAACATATGAAAAGATGCTGTGTACCTATGTCATCAGGGAAATGCAAATTAAAACAACAGTGAGATACCTCTACACACCTATTGGAATGGCTAAAATCCAAAACTGACAACACTAAATGCTGACAAGGATGTAACCAACAGCAACTCTCATTCATTGCCCATGGGAATGCAAATTGTTACAGCCACTTTGGAAGACAAGTTTGATGATTTCTTAGAAAACTAAATATACTTTTACCTTACTTTTTCCCATCTGGCAATCACACTCCTCAGTATTTATCCAAAGGAGCTGAAAATTTAGGCCCTCAGAATAGCCTACACACAGATGTTAATAGGAGCTTTATTCATAATTGCCAAAACTTGGAAGCAATTTAGGATGTCCTTCAGTAGATGAATGGATAAATACTGTAGCACATCATACAATGGAATATTATTCAGAGCTAAAATTAAATGAGATATCAAACATGAAAAGACATGGAGGAAACTTAAATGAGTATTACTAAGTGAAAGAAGCCAGTCTAAAAAGGCTACACACTGTATGATTCCAACTATATGATATTATGGAAAAGGCAAAACTAAGATTGCCAGTCAGTGAAACTCTTCTGTATGAAACTATAATGGCTGATACATGTTACTACACATTTGTCAAAACCCATAAAATGAACAACACCAAGAATAAACCCTAATGTAAACTATGGACTTTTGGAGATGATGACATGTCTGTGCTGGTTCATTGAAAGTAAAAACGTCCCACTCTAGTGCCAGATGTTGATGGTAGGGGAGTCTGGGTGTTTGGGAGAAAAGGGTATATGGGAACTCTCTGTACTTCCCACTTAGCTTTTCTGTGAACCTAAAACTACTCTAAAAAATAAAATCTATTTTTTATTTTTAAAAAATAAAGTAAATATACCCAAAGGAAATCCGTATATTTCAGTTATCAGATCAGAGCTTTGAAATAACTATGATTATTACATTCAAGAAAACAGAAGATCAATAATTTCATCAAACTGAGAGAGTAGTTGGGACAACTTTAGGATGCTGGTGGTGTTTTGTTTCTTGATCTGGGTAATAATATTCATCAAGTTGTACCCTTTGATTTGTGAATATAGATTATACTTCAATAAAATAATTTATTCTTGAAAAATAGGCAGCATTTACAATATTAAGTTTATATAATTATTATTGACTGCAGAACCAAAGAATGTGATTGAACTCAAAGGAAAATGACCCTCTGTCACTAAACCTGTGTAATTTGAAGAAAAATATACTAAAAGTCAGGATCAAAAGGATTGCATTTTCTTAGTCCATTCAGTTATTTAACAAATAAGAAGTGCCTGCTGTATGCTGAGCACTTTTCTAGGTGCAGGAAATAAAATAGTGACTGTAATAGACAAAATTCTCTGCCCTCTTTTGGGGGTATAAAAAACAAAAACAAAACAAAAAACAAATAAGATACTTAAAGATAATAAGATTATAAGGAATATAAAAAGATGTTAAGGGCTTTGAGTAATCCATAAGATTACTCAAAACCATGCTATAGGTTAGCTGAGTACATACTTGGCTCATGATTTTTGATATAGTTTTCTTTTTCCTGAAACTTCTGAATTTTTCTTTTTCTTGTAGTGAAAAGAAGTATACATTTTTTAAATCATGTTCTTAAGATATTGAGAGCTCATAATCACATTACTTATTGAATGAAATCCACTTCTTTTTTCTTAAAAGCATTCTTCCTGGAGTTATCTGACATCCAGTTCTAACTTTATCAGATTGGTTCTCTGGCCTGCTATCCAGCTGTCACACTGGGATTTCTTTTTAATACTCTCTGCGTATTGGATTCCATGTTTTCCCGCTTCTTCAATTCTTTTCTTATTTTGTTGTACTACATGCTCAGAATTTTGTTTGTTTTCGTTCTGCCTTGTTTTGTTTGTTTGCTTTGTGTTTGTTTTGTTTTGCTTGTGTGGAGGATAGAATTTCCTTTCATCTCTGAAAAGTGTCCTTATACCTCACACTTGAATGGTAAGTTTGGTGGGTACTAGAAATCTAAGTTCAAAATATTTTTCCCTTAGGAGTTGAAAGGTATTGCTCAATTCTCTTCTAGCAAACAGTGCTGCTGATGAGAATCGTATGGAAATCTCATTATTTTTCTTTAATTGGTAATCTATTTTTCCCCTCCAGATCCTTTTAGAATCTGCTCTTTTTCCCTACATCCTGAAATCTAATGAACAAATAGCTAGATGTGGATATATTTTATTCATCTGTTTGATAGCTAATGGGCTCTTTTAATTTAATTTTTTTAATAGGCTACCTTTCCTGAACTTTGGGAAATTTGATTATTTCCTTTTCTTCATTTCTCTGGTATCTCCTTCTGGAACTTTAATTGCATGGGATTATATCTCTTGGTATGACCTTTTCTGTCTCAACTTTTCATTTGTACCTTACGTCTTTTTGCTCTGTAAACAGATTTTTTTTTTAGTGTTATATTCCAGGACCTTTATTAAAAAGTTTATTTCAGTATTTTAATTTTTAATTCCAAAAATTCTTTCTTGTTCTTTAATTCCTCTCTTTTTTAGAGCAGCAGTTATTTTACAAATACAATATTGTCTTTAAGTCCTCCAAGGACAGTAACTAAAAATAATTTAAGTCCTTTTCTCTAAATTATCTCTGTTTCCTCTGGGATTAGCTCTATTTGTTGGTTCTTTGTGCAGCTCTTGGTACCTCAGCTCTTTCTTAATTTGGGAGGGATTGGAAACCAGCCTGTTTCCATGCTCCCACCCATGTGCCCTAACATAGTCAGTCAATTGCTAGCCTTCTCATATAGTCACAGTTTGTAGTCAGTCTTCTCATCCAGAGACAAGGCATATTGGGAAAGATATGTTGGTGCTTTACATTTTTTGCCCTTAATGTCTAGAGATCATCTAGTGCATATTACACTGAATAAAGGTCTTATTTATACTTATGAAGTTTGACTGATACAAGTAGATGGTACAACTTTCCTCTGATGTTTTGTGTCTTTCCCGACATGCCTCTTCTCTGGATGAGAAGACTAACTACAAGCTGTGAATATATGGGAAGGCTAGAAATTGACTGACTATGTTAGGGCACATGCGTGGGAGCATGGAAACAGGATGGTTTCCAATCCCTCCCAAATTAAGAAAGAGCTGAGGTACCAAGAGCTGTACGAAGAGCCATTTCCCATTCCAGACATGACATTCATTTTCTTTAAAGAACAAGCCCCTATGTATCAAACACTACTACTGCTTACAACTTCAAGGGAGAAGATTTGCTTTTCCTTAAAAAGTTAAAAAACAATTCATTTCCAAATCTGATCAATAAGTGAGATGATGAAACTTTCCCAGTAAAAAACGGGGTGTGATTTCCAAGTAATCAGCAGATTGTGACAGGAGGAGATGGTACCAGTCAGACCTTAGGTAATGCAAGCGATGTCAGATCAAGTGTGTGGCTTTCCTTTTGAAGGCTTTGAATGGGTAGCATTCATCTGATGGGCCACCCCTCACATCCACACCCCACATGAGCAGGAAAGACTATCTGGTGAGAAACTGACTGAGCTGCAAATAATAAAAGATAGTGGGAAATGGGGAGCATGGGAGAGAGTCTGACTTGCCGAGAGAAAAGCCAAACAGAAATGAACATTTGCTGGCATTTGGGGTAAGAGACAAACTTTGACAGGATAGAATATTTACAATGTGCTGGCTACCCATGGTATCTCATGTAATACTTACCACAGTCCCATGCAGTAGGTACGATGACTTCCACCACCTTGCATTTGAAGAGAAAAGTATATCATGGAGGCAAGAATTCAGGCTGTAGAGCCAAGTGTTAAGAATCAAATCCAGGGGACTTCCCTGAAGGCATGGTGGTTAAGGATACGCCTGTCAATCCAGGAGACATGGGTTCAATCCCTGGTCCAGGAAGATCCCACATGCCTCGGGGCAACTAAGCCCATGCCACAACTACTGAGCCTGCGCTTTAGAGCCCGTGAGCCACAACTACTGAGCCCACGTGCCACAGCTACTGAAGCCCGAGAGCCTAGAGCCCGTGCTCCACAACAAGAGAAGCCACTGTACTGAGAAGCCCACGCACCACAACGAAGAGTAGTCCCCGCTCTCCACAACTAGAGAAAAGCCCGCTGGCAGCAGCAAAGACCCAAAGCATCAAATAAATAAATAAATAAATAAATAAATAAATAAATATCAAATTCAGGCTACTCCACTTCCTAGCCAGTGACCCAGAACAAGTTACTTAACATCTCTGTGCCTCACTTTTCTTACCTATAAGAGGAAGACAATTATAGCAGGTACTGTGTGGGATTGTTATGAAGATAAATTAATATGCATAAAATAGTGCCTTAAAACAGTGCCTACAACATAGTCACTGGCCAGTAAATGCTAGTGTTTTTATTATTGACGGGCTAAGTAATTTGCTAGTGGTAGAGCTGAGATGTTAACCCCGGATATCTCTCAGACTCCTTGATCCACGCTCTTACCCACCACTCTGTGTGGTCCCTCTCATGTAGTATAGCAAATGCCTATGTGGTGAGATAGCAGGATGCCCAGCATTGCTCCTACCCAGATATTTCATTAACAACCTGTTGACTGGGCATCCTACAGGGCAGTAGCTGAAAACTTTGTTTCCTGTTAAAATACGAATATATCCCCTCATCCCCTGGCCCTCCCAAAATTTTAATTCATCAGTCAGTCACACTTGAGTGTGAATGAGCTCCAGATTCTCTCATGAAAGAAGTTCTTAACTGGGAGGGTGGTGTAGGCAGCTTCATGAGTATCTGAGCCCCTAAAGATAAAGGGGACAAGCTAAAGGAGCAAAAGGCACAGAGGTCAAAGATCAGGAGCTTCAAAAGCAAATTTCAACCAATCACATAGGATAGCATTTGACAGTTTTCTATTTTCTCTCCATCGTTGCACTGAAAGACAGGGATTACTATCATCCCTAACTAATATAACAAGGAAACTGAGGCTCAGAGACACTGACTTCCTTGAGGTGGTTCAGCTGATAAAGGGCAGATCTGGGCTAGATCTCTGCAGCCCACACCTTGACTCTGTCCATGGTCCTGCCTCGCCCCTCTCCAGCCACTTCATGAGTTGGCTCTGATTTATTCCTGCCCACAACCACTCAGATGGAGTCAGGCAGAGCCAACCAGCCCTCATGACCCACATTTCTGTCCATTCACTGGAAGCTCCTGCAGCAGGCCCAGATTTATCAAAATAGAGGAAAGAAGAGGAAAGGTCATTGTTCTCCACCATTTGCAAGAATATCTGAGTTAAAAATGGAAGATTTGTCATCTGCATGGTGAAGGGAGGCGGGGGAGAGGAAGCATTGTTAGGTGTTGGTAATGTAAAAACATAAGTATGCTGTTATTTATGTAATTAGTTATTGCTTTCATTATGGGTGCAGTCTTAATGGTTATAGTATTTATGTATAATTACCTTAATATTCACTGAAATTTCCAAGTAGCTCCCTAATTAACTGTCTCAAATATATAATTACATTGCATCTTTACGCAAGACTTGCCTAATTAATGTAGTTACACCACTTCTTTTGTGAATGTGCATTATTAAATGCTCTTTGCATCATTCTTCTGACTTCTTGTAATTCACGCTTTACAAAAATTAAGACCCCGAATTAGAAACCTTCACAAGCAGCCCAATCCAGCAGCAAAGCAGAGGCTCAGAGCTACTGGGAAAAACAAGGACTTGCTAAGCCTCATTATGCGTTTCTCATTATACAACCTTCCTGCTTGGAGGTGAGATGAGCCCAGGGTAGCAGGGCTCATTAGAACAGGCAGCCTCTGAGTGAGGCCCCGAGGTCTCAGCTTTCCTCATCCACCTCAGGCTATTGTCCTCAGGTTAACCTGCCCTCAACAGAGGAGGCCACCGGGCATCCTGGGACTTCTGCATGACAGGGGGGTTGAGCACTAATTCTACATCCCCTTCCAGCTAACGTGTCTGAGGCAACCTCACTAGGTCTTGATTTTGTTGTCTGTAAAATAGGTACAGTGACAACTATCTGTCTCCTCAAAAAGTTCTGCAAGAATTAAATGAGGTGACGGACATGAAAAAAAACTCTGATGTATATCATGAATGCAGCATAGGAGTGCAAGAAATCGTTTCTAGAACCACTTTGCCTTGCTACCAGAGTGTTCTCATAGAATGTATTGGTTACTCAGTGCTGCAGAACAAACTGCCCCTTAAAACCACCAGCAGGTTATTTAGTTCATGATTGTGTCCCTGGGCAGTTTGGTTCATGCTCTGTGGGGTGATCTTTCTGGTCTGAACCCAGCTCAGCTCCGCTTGGCCAGGCTTACACCGATGAATGGGGCCACAGTGGAGATGGCCAAGACACCATGCATGTGACCTCTTGCCCTCTACCAGGCTCACTTTGGAGTGTTCAGTATTGGAAGCATTTCCAGACCAAGATCAAAAGCTACAAGGCTCCTAGACCGAGAATTTGCCCAATATACTTGCCCACATTCTGTTCATCGAAACACCTCACAAGACCAGCCCAGATTCAAGGACTGAGGAAAGAGACACAATATCCTGATGGAGGAGCTTGTACTACTGTTTGCAGTTTATCACACTGGCTTATGTTCAATTTGTTCTTTCCAAGAAGAAAATAATCCTTCAACTGACAAATAACCAAGGGTTTGTTGAGCACCTGCTTTGGATATTTCATTTTGGAATATCCCACAGGGGATCCAGAAGGAGTTAAGATGGCTATGAGGGACTTCCCTGGTGGTCCAGTAGTAGAGAATTCACCTTCCAATGCAGGGGATGTGGGTTTGATCCCTGGTCAGGGAACTAAGTTCTCACATGCCGCAGGACAATTAAGCCCGTGCACCACAACTACTGAGCTCATTCACCTCAACTAGAGAGCCTGCGTGCCACAAACTACAGAGCCCATGCACCCTGAAGCCTGTGTGTCACAACTAGAGAAGAGAAAACCCACATGCCACAGTTAGAGACCCCACAATGAAGAGCCTGTGCACAGCAACAAAAGATCCCATGTGCCTCAACAAAGATCTCGCGTGCCACAACTAAGACCCAATGCAGCCAAGAATAAATAAATAAACAACAAATAAATAAAATTTAAAAACATTTTTTAAAGACAGCTGCATGATCAGGCCACTCAACATGGCTGTTGTTTTGTTCTCTGCACACCCCTGCTTGACCAGTGTCTGCTTTGCCTGCACCCTACTCATGTGACTGACCTTCCTACATCCTCGCCCCAGGGCCCGGCCAGTGATTGTTCTAGCTTTAGATCAGAATTCTCCATTATGCTTATGAAAGGGGTGGCAAGGGGCATAACCTCACCACCCTGGCTCCTGGGAGCAAAGACTGCCACTGTGCCCTGCCAGCCACCACACACAGTGGAGTGTCACTCCAGGACCTTGCTTCAGCCGCGTAAGCTCCCCCAGCCATTAAACCATTGATATCTCTGTTGCTGACTCCAGGTCATTCTTAAGTCTTGAAGCTGGGCGAGTACAGCCCTTGCAGGTACTTCCAAACTACTAAGCTCCAGTTGAAGAGGCAAAGTGAGCAAACATGAATGAAAGGGAAACAAAGTATATGCAAACTATGAGATGCAGGCTACAAGCACAATAAAAACGCCCGGAAAGGAGGGGCCAGTGGATTAATGAGAGATTTCACAGAGCATCAAGACCAGGCCAAAGCAGGGTGGTAAGAATGGACTTGATATAGGGGGGCCATATAGGAGACAGTCAGATGAAGAGGGGAGTAAGGTTCATGATGGAAAGGCCCTTGGAGGCATTTGGACTTGATGGTCCATGGGAAAGCAAGGTGGGGTTTGAACAGAGTAGGCGCAAGATCCACGAATAATTATATTTTTAACATTAAGAGAATTTTCCAAGGACCTAGGAACTCAGGTCTTCCCCTAGATAACCACATAGTTCACTCTTCTTAATTCAGGTCATCTTTCCAGGGAGGTCTTCGCAACCATTCTGCACACACATACACACACCACTTAAACACACACACACAGCCTCACCCCTCACTAACCCCTTATCCTGCTCTATCATCTTCAGAGAAATGTCACTGCTTTATATTAATAATTTTTTTTTGGCTGTGCAGCTGTAGGATCTTAGTTCCCCAACCAGGGATCAAACCTGTGTCCCCTGCAGTGGAAGCATGAAGTCTTAATCACTGGACCACCTGGGAAGTCCCACTGCCTTATATTATATTACATACCTTTGTGTTTCTTTGCTTTTTGTCTATCTGTCCCCCCTTCCCCCACAGGACTGTAAACTGCATGAGGGCAAGAACTCAATCCATTCAGTGTAGGGCTGTATCATCCCCGCCCCCTTGAATATACCCGGCACGTAGCAGACTCTCAATAAATATCTGTGGAATGAATGTACACTATATGCCAGGATCCAATAGGCTGGGTCCAGTCTTCACCAAGAACAGCATCAAAATCAATCACCGTAGTGATCATGATATACTGGAAGAAATGGCCTGATGTTTAATGATCATTCCCTGAGTGTATCACATGGAGGGCAAATCAACCAACCTCACCAACCTGTGTGCCTCTCTGCCTGCTGCTCCTGCCACCTATGTCCTCCAGAAACTGATGAGGTGGGGATACATATAGGGTGTAAACAGTGCTGTGTAGAGACGCAGAGCTGGATACACAGAATTATTAACATAAGCATAAGCGGTGGTAGAACATCTCCATTTTTACAGAGGAGAAATCTAATGTTCAGAGAGACAAAGGGACTTATCCAAGTCCACATAGTGGCTCATTAATGATGAAGGTGAGATTCAAGCCCAGATCTTTTGGCTTCAGATCAGAGCTTAGCCAACTATTGTCCTTGCTGCTGTAATACGTGGGCTGGCTGTGTGGGAACTCTGAGCCCCACCCTATACTAAGCCAGGGAGAATGAGGAAGGCAGGACTTAAATGGGAGGGGGAAGCAAGGCAGTAAGTGTATGAAAAACTCAACAAGCAGGGTCATAACAAGGAACAGAGATGTGCATTTGGAGTTGGTAACTTCTGGCTCCACCACTCACTTGCCTTGTGTTCTTGGGCAAGTCACCCAGCAGCCTCAGTTTCCTCACCTATAAAACAGGAATCATATCTGCCCCAATTGTTGAAAAGTTTTTTGAGAGGATCAAATGAGATAAGGTATGTGAAAGCACTTTGTGAATATGTAAAGAGTCAAAAAATGTTAGGTTTTGTCATTCCCTCCCTATCAAATAAAGTCTCTGTGACCCTTCTTAATTGGACACACCCCATCATTAAGAAAAGATCTTTCTCTAACAACAAATACGTATCACACAGCCTCTCCATGCCCAACTGTCTCTTACGTGATGTAGAAGGATTTAATGAGAAGCACTTGTCACCTGCCACAATACCGGGACCCTAGCTTATACTTTTTGACTCATAAACTTGATTTCAACCTCACAATACTTGCTATACAATAAGAACTGGGCTAGAGTTATCATTTTCAAGCTCAAGTTTGAAGAGGTTCTGAAAGTATTGTATTGTGTTTCATTATTAAAAGGGAATGTATTTATAAACCAGTGGAAAACACACACACTCAAATGTACCATGCATCAAATACTAGCACATTATATACCTTCAGTGCTTTAACTCAAGTTCTTGTTGATTTAAAACAAGAAACTGTTATAACTTTGATCTTAAGAAATTTATTTTAATAGTATTGCTTTTATGTCTTACATATTGGAGTCCTATACAAAGTTTCTTTCAAAAAAGGAAATAATATTGATAAAAAGAAGTTTGAGAATCACTGAACTGGATAATCTTGATGCCCTTACACACGCTGAAATACCTCTGCTTCTGTGGGTGAATATAGAACAGAATTCCTGCCTTTAAAGAGAATGCAATCTTCTTTAGAAGACAAAAAGCAAAATGTGATGCAATACAGCATAAGACAATGGTCCTGGCTGCCCCCTAATATCATTTCTACCCTTTTCCCACACCGTTATCTGTATACATCCTTGCCCAGAATTAAACCTATACTTCCCAGTCTCCTTTGCATCTCAGTGTGTCCATAGGACCAAATTCTGGCCAATGGATTGTAACTCGGGGTGGAAGTTGTGTGCTTGTGTGTACACACAAAGTTCTAAGTAAGTGTACTTAAAAAGAAGTCTGTCTTCCTTCTGTCCTTTTCTCCTTCTTGCTGGCTAGACTATAGATTTTATGGCTGGAGCTATAGCAGCCACTTTGGACCATGAGTCAGAAGTTACATGTGGAGGATGGCAGAACAATAAAGTAGAAGGAAGTTGGCCCCTGACCATGGTGAACCAGCTACCTGGCCCTTCACTTGAGCGAGAGAGAAACATCCATCTGATTTCAACCACTGCCATTTAGGAATTTCTGCCACTCACAGCCAAAACTAATCCTAACTAATACAACAACCTATCATTATGTACTTAACTTCCCCTAAGGAGCAATAAGCTCTCTGCCATCCCATCCTCTTGAGGCCATGAAATGTGATCCTTATTTGTGCTTTTTATAGAAGCCATCATTAGTTCATGCGAGTAGAAAGTGACTGTCAGAGCTGGTTCTTTACTCTGTGTACTTCTCTGAGCCTCAGCTCCTGCACGTGTGGAATGGGGATAATAATTGCTAACACTGTTGTCGCAGGGAGAGGTGTGGTGGGGAAGGCATTTGATACAAGCCTCAACTTCCCAAAGGGTTTCATATTATCTCCAGGTGAGCTATTATTTCTGTCACAGCAATACACAATAGGATTGGCAGCAGAAGACAGCCACCAAACACCTTCAGACAAGTATCCTTCTACCGTGTGTGTGTGTGTGTGTGTGTGTGTGTAAATCCTGTAAATATATTATGATCACGAGCAAATTTACTGTGGAGTTAATGAGCCTAAGCTTCCAAGTCCCAGATCACTTTCAAAGACCACAGGAGAGGGACTTCCCTGGTGGCGCAGTGGTTAAGAATCCACCTACCAATGCAGGGGACACGGGTTCAATCTCCAGTCTGGGAAGATCCCACATGCTGCAGAGCAACTAAGCCCACGTGCCACAATTATTGAGTCTGAGGTCTAGAGCCCTCAAGCCACAACAAATGGAGCCCTTGAGCCACAACTACTGAAGCCCCCTCGCCTAGAGCCCGTGCTCTGCAACAGGGGAAGCCACCACACTGAGAAGCCCACACACCACCACGAAAAGTAGCCCTGCTCACCGCAACTAGAGAAAGCCAGAGTGCAGCAACAAAGACCCAACACAGCCAATAAATAAATAAGTTAATAAATTTATTTTTTTAAAAAAAAGACCACAGGAGAGGCCCTTGCAATGTAATCACATCATCATATGTTTTTATAAATTATGCAAGATTAAGATATTTTAGCCCTAAGTTAAGACTTCTCCCTCTATCCACTCACCTCCATTCCAAGGAATGGCCGCAGGCACTTTGGGGATTCAGCAATGGGATGGGAAAGCTGAGCTGGTGATACCTTCAGTTTGGGTTTTGTGGGGTATGTTGGTGTGGTTTGCAGTCCCATGTATATTTACTGCTAATGGTCCTAGTGTAGGCACGGCTGCCAGGAATACTCCTCATAGCATCAATTCATAGAGTATTTAAGAATAGTATATAAGAAAAACTTAATAGAAGTTTTCTCAAATTTGACAAAATTTAGAGCCACCTATGTGGCCTTGGACAAGTTAATCAACCTCTCTGTGCCTCAGTTTCCTCCCCCATAAAATGAGGAGTATAGAGTCTACCTCCTGGGGTGGCTGTGCAGATCAAAGGAGTGAATTCATATGAAGCACTTTGAACGGGGGCCTGACCTCAGTAAATGCTACTGCTATTATTATTATGGCCCTGAAATTGCGAGAGTTTTCCATCTACTTCCCCTTTGGAATCTAGCAGGTCTCAAGCCTGCTCTTGAAGTTTTTCAGTGAGTGTCTCCTAGTAACCATTAAAAAGCCAGGTCTTGGTTGGGGTGGGATGAATTGGGAGATTGGGATTGCCATATATACATTACTAATAAGAAAAAATATATCAAATTGTAGACTTTAAATATATGCAGTTTATTGTATGTCAATTATATCTCAATAAAACTTCTTAAAAACATAAAATTAAATTAAATTTAATTTAATTTAATTTAATTTAATTTAATTTAAAAAAAGCCAGGCCTTGTTGCCAAAATGCCCCTAATATGCAACGTGGAGCATCACAGGAATATCGGGAAAGAGTTCAGGAACATTCCTACAGCTATTCCTTTCATGAAGCTGCAGAAAATCAAGCAACCAAAACAAATAAACACACACCCCCAAATCTCACCCTAAGCACCTCACAAGACAATTCAACACAGCTAAAGAAATCATTGGGGTCACTTATCCTTAAGATAAATTTAAGTCCCCCGTGTACATGGAGATAACGGGTGTGGGTATTTTCAGTGAACATGAGACAACCACCACATGGGTGAGTAAGTCTTATACTCTTAACGCGGGTGACACATCAGGCTTTTCCCTTAATTTATGACATTCACTCCATCAAATTCAGCTTTTCAGTTTTAGAAAATATAGCTCTCCTTGTAATCAAAGAAATACCAGGAACCGTGGTCACAAATATGACAGGAAATGTGCAGCAGCAGTCAGGAGACCCTTCTTCCAAGTCTCCTCTACAGACTCAGGGGTCTACGTGCACTCATAGGAGAAATGCTGGAACAGCTATTTCTCTTTATTTTTAAAATTTATTTATTTATTTATTTATTTATTTATTTATTTATTAGCTGATTGGCTGCATTGGGTCTTCATTGCTGCATATGGGCTTTCTCTAGTTGCAGCGAGCGGGAGCTACTCTTCATTGCAGTGCTCAGGCTTCTCATTGCAGTGGCTTCTCTTGTTGTAGAGCACAGGCTTTAGGCGCATGGGCTTCAGTACTTGTGGCACATGGGCTCAGTAGTTGTGGCACACGGGCTTAGTTGCTCCACGGCATGTGGGATCTTCCTGGACCAGGGATCTAACCCGTGTCCCCTGCATTGGCAGGCGGATTCTTGATCATGGTATCTCCCCTGCCAGGTAAGTATGGCAGGCGGATTCTTAACCACTGCGCCACCAGGGAAGTCCCAGGAACAGCTATTTCTCTTTAAATCTGTAACTACAGGCCTAAGATCCACCTATGATTGTGAAATGAAAAGAAAAAATGGATTTGAGAAACGTTTGGGAGACTTTCCCACTGATTGGATGTGGGGTGAGTGGTTTAAGAACAGGAAGAAACCCAGCTAGAATTTCCATGCCCTGACGTCTAGGCTCTGCTCTTTCAGCTCTACCACTTATCCACCTGGAGCCCTGAGTTTCTTTCCAACCAAGAAAGGTAATAATGCCTCTTCTACCTAACCCATGGACTGGTGGAAAATTCCAGTGAAGGACCGGTGTCTCCTTTGTCACTTGTTATATGTCAGTTACAATGCTGGATCCATCCCACGGTGGGTATGAAAGAGTGGTGTCTAAGGAGCACGTGGTCCTGCCACCCCATCTGAGGTGGGCCCTCTGGACAGGAGTGTGGTCTGGTCAGAGCAGACAGAAGACACCCCCTCCACACAGAGAGGAACTCACAGCCCAGCTGGGCCGCCCCACAGCCACCCGCAGAGGAGCCGACTAAACGGCGTCTAAGGAAACAGTTTACCTGCCTCCAGGATCTGGCCCACACAGAATCAACTAATGAGACTCTTCCTATAGGCCTTTCTCAGGCCAAATTCCCAGGCACGGCTGGCCGTCCCGGTGCCAGAGATCTATTAGAGTCCCCGTCGGAGCGGCATATGTCTTCTGTGGCATTTCTTCTGTTTTGCACGTACAGACAAGCGTGGCCTCCACTGCCATTTGCCTGGATTGCCGTATAGATGGATTTTTTTTTTCCCTATATGACAACTAGTAAAAAAAAAGGTGCTTTAAAAGGACCATGAACTGTCCCACCTAAAAAGATATCTCCAGGAAGGGTCCAGCGCTTAATAACATAATTCAGCCAGTGTTTGGTGAGAGCCAGCTACGTGCAGGGTGCCACGGTGTGCTCCGAGCAAGCGGCATCATATGAAAGCGTTGTGGCCATTTTAAGTGAATTCGCTGCACTTTAGTTGGTTGACTCTGTCATGATAACAACACCTAAGCTATGGATTGGAAACACTGGGATGACCCATTAGGCAATCTGCGATACCTGTATGGAAATTTTTTTTGCAATATAGGATTTTTCCATTGCTTTTTTTTTTTTTTTTTTTTAAATCTTGTGATGCCCTGATAGCTACCAAAATAACCAGGGGCTGCAACATCTGGGAGACCAAACAGACACAGGAAAAATACGGCAGAGGGGGAAGACCCATGAAAACAGGAAACGTGGAGAGGAGAGTCAAAAGATGTCAAAACAAAGGCAGGCTGGGCGGGCAGCGAGGCAGGAGGCCAGCAGAGAGGCCAGGAGTTCATCTGTCAGCACAAGTTCCTCAGGAGTCTGTAGAGAATTGCAGGGTGACGTAGTCTCCACCACACAAAAGGACCACAGCCTTTTCACCTCTGTTTTACACAAAAGGCACGGCCTCCTTCAGAGCCAAATAATAACAACGCCACCAATCTCCTTACCCAGGCGCTAACCCTGAGTGTCCCAGCCTCCCCAGCCCCCAGACAGTAACAGACGTGACGCGGCAGCTGCACCGTGGGGACCCGGGGGCCGGGGCCTCGTTCCCACGTGGCCCAGATCATCACACAGGCCCTCCACGTGCGCTCACGGTCTCCTTCACCCCCACCTCCCCACACAACACTGAGCCGGGCCCATAACACCTAGCTGTTCAATTAATAGTTGACCAGAATGTCCTGGAAATGACGTTGACCCCCACCAGTCACACTCTTACCACATTATTCTCGTCTCCTGGTCCATGTTTTCAGTTCCAACTAAAGCAAATTTCCTCTCACAGCTGAGAGCGGTTGCGGGCCCCTGCCCAGAGCAGGCACCCAATGGACAAGCCAAACTTAAGGAGTTGGATGGGAACCTTGAATTCATCGAGTCCAACCTTCTGCTTGGGCATGAATCCTCAAGGCATCATTACAACAGAGAAACTTTAGTGCATGGGTCTCCTGTGTCAGGACTTTAGCACCCAGAGAAGGACACGTGCTCACTTCCTACAGTGGACAAAGCAATGGCTAAATGCTCATTCTCTCTTCATTGTTTCTTCAAATGACCAAAAAACAAAAAACAAACAAACAAAAAAACATCACCACCACCACCTCTTCTTCTTCTTTGTTCCTTCTTCCATGGGTCAAGAAAAAATGTCGCCGTCTAATTCTACTTCTCCAGCAGTTTCCCATGTGAACTCTCAGCAGAGATCTGATCTCCTCTTGCTTTAGCAATTACCTCTTCTCAAAGTAGCTGCTAATGCCATGAAAATTTCCCCTCCAGGGAGAAAGTGAAAGCATTCCAACCCAGCACCTGGACACTTAAACCATGGAGTGCTCACTCTTCACCATCTCAAGAAAAGGAGGGCAGTGGAGACGAATGAAAGTAGATAACACCCTGTTCCCATGACATCCTGGAATCTTCTTTCTCCCCTCTCCAAACTGGTCCACCCTGTATGAATGAAATGAGAAGGGGTTCAGGGTGGTTCTCTGTTCTCCCAATAATCACACCAATTGGGTCTTAGTGTCTCAGGTTCCCTACCCCTGAGACCACGAAGGTTGGGGCCATCACTCACAAGGATCAGTGAGCCTTTAGCAACCCCGACTGCACATGGACCAGGTCCTATGCAAGAAGAGCTGCTCTCTGGGAACTTCTGGCCCCTGTGGCACTACCCTGTAAGTTCATTGTTACATGTCTCTCTTGCCTACTGGTCTCCAACAGGATGGTGCAGCAATAAACGTGTATTAACCTAAGACATGAACAGAGAGGCCAGCTGCTTATGGCGTTTCCATATAGAGGGTCAGTGAACTAACTTGGTGGTTAGGGGAAATGAGGCATTTTGAGACTAAAATCTCAAATCCAGAGCAGACACGATGGGAGGGAAGTGGGCTTAGGTTTCTCCTATATCCCATGGGAATCTTTTCCTTCGGTCTGTTTAAAGCTAAAGCAATGGCTGAAGGAGCCAGGGTGGACACAATGCCCAGTGTGAACGGGTTTCCATCGCTCCAGTGCCCCCACAGGAGGCCCTCAGACAGGCTGGTGGAAAGGTCTGTGCTGGGAGCTTTTCCACACAAAGCGATGTCCCTCTTGAACCCTTCTCACTTCAGGTCCCTTTGAGAGGGTGCCAAGGGTTCACTTGCTGGCACGGAGACCGGCTCCTTCCCTCAGACACGGTATGTGAAAGGAAGGCAGGAGGAGCTTTTGTCGCCTGTGTGACTGGGAGGGGCCGGGGGTCCAACGGTGAGACCCCAATAGAGGAAGGACCTCAGACAGCTGTCTGCCAAGGCACAGAAGAATGTCTTTCTCACTTTAGGGGAAAGAAAACAAACAAACAAACAAAAAGATCTAAGGAAAAGGGAAAGAAAGGTAACCATGGAGCTTTTTCCAAGGAGCCTAAGACAGCTATCTCCGCCAGCCGGAGAGTGGGAGAATTCAGCTTTGTTCTGATGAAGGGATATGAGGCTTATTTGGACCAGAAGAAAAAAAAATAGCCATCCACTGAATACTCAGATGCCTCTGGACTGGCTACAGAAGGCTCTGGCTGGTGGTGTCCATTCTGCCTGCTGGCTTCCTACAGAGATGAGAGCCTCCCTCCAAGAAGGCTGCCATTCTCCGTAAGTCGAGTTCTTGGCGTGGAGCTGGGGCCCTTGCGATAAGGGATTAGATGGTCTGGGGCCTGCTCTGGCCTTCTTCTTGCCAATGCCACAGAAAATTAAAATGCTCCCTCCGGACCTGCCTCCCACTCCACTCCCCAATCCCAGTAAATCTGTGACCCCATGGGTCCCCTGAAGAAGGAAATGAGATCAAGGCTATTGAGCGATGCCTCACTGAGCTTCCTGGGAGAAAGGAATCTTTCCATCTGTAAGACAGAAAAAGAAAAACAAGCCCCAAGATGAATTTCATTTCCATTTCTATCAGTCCTGGAAAGTTCCAGAAAAAGAACTGGCTTTGTTTTATTTTGTTTGTAATGGCCCAAGTGGTACTCTAAACCGGAAGAAAAGGGCTTCTCTTTCATGTCCTCACAAAAAGCTCCAACTAACACCCAGGCCTGGTGGGGGGGGCTCAGGGTTGGGAGATGGAACTCTTAGCGACTGGAATCTTGGTCTATGTAATAGGAATTTTTAAAGGGTGTGATCAAACCAGAGGAGGAAATGCCTTTCCCCGTGACTCTCTTGGCTTATTCAGCTCCTGGAAAAAAGCTGTTAGCCTGTGTCCACTCACTTAACAGAGATCAACCAACCTGGCATTTCTCTCAGCCTTTCAGCCATGTGGGGTCCATTTGCAGTGTCTCTAATTTTGCAATGTCAAGACTAGAGGAGCCTCCTCCCTCCTTGTCTAGGATCTTTCCCTTCTCATCTCCTCTTTTCTCCCCTCCCCCTCCCCATCCTCACCTCCTCCCAGCAGTCCTCCCACACCCAGAGGTTCACGCAGAACTGCAGAGATGGCTAAGTCCCGGCTCACACTGAGTGGACACAACACAGACCATGAATTCAGGAAAAGAAATATCTTTCCTTTCCAAGAAGTCACTACTTCGTTTACCCATCACATGAGCACCAGGCTTAAAAAAGGGAATTTGGAAAAATGCCTTTTGTAACTAAAGGAGCTCAGTGGCCCACATTTTCGCCTCCAGCACATTTTATGACAGTATCACAATTCGGGAACATAATTTGAGTCACCTCTCAGAGTTGATGGTTAATGTGATTTGACGTCTAGGCTGCATTTGTTTTCAGAAATCGTTTGTTTACAGAGTAAAGATGTCTCGCATGCCTTCTGAAGGTGCAGACGTTGGGGATATAGGACTAAAATGGATAACACTGCCCTCACAAAACGCACCCTCTAATAGGGACAACAGAGAATAGACTTGTAAATAAAATGTAATACATAAGTAAATAACTTTTATACCAATTTCAGAGAGTCGTAAAACTATACAGCAAATAAAAACATGGTAACAAGATAGAGATGGGTGTGGAAGGGTGATCGCTAATTGACCTTCGGAGGACAGAGCTGACCTCTTCAAGGACACAGGATTGATGCTGAGACCCACATGATGAGATGACCCAGGCTTGGAAAGACCCAGAAGAAGGGATCGTCAAGCAGAGGGAACAGCAAGAGCAAAGGGAGGTTGGCGGAGAAGCATCAGAGCAAGCCTGGGTAGATCAGTCTAGCCAATGACTTTTGTCAACAGTACGGGAAAAGTCCCCTCACTCTCTGAATGCTTTTTTTTTCCCCCAAATAGAAATCAATCATAATTGTTTTTCTCCCCAATTGCTTCCCTGCCAGGGCCTCTTGCCTTATATTAGCCCCTTCCCCCAAAACCTTCCCCCACATCAGACACACACATACGCACCGAGAGACACTCAACCACTAGCAATGCAGGGGCGGCAGAGAGAAAACCAAGTTCCTTCTTCAAAACCTTAAGACCACCCGCAAGTCAGGCACGTGACCAGAAACCTGAGTGGAATTCCTGAGAAGAGGCCCCGGCGGGGCTGGAGACATGGGCCAGGGTGTCAGAGAGGAGCGAGGAAGCATGGGGGAGCCTGGTCCGCAGTGTTGTATTTCATCTTCCTTGGTTTCTATGAACAGCGCTGGTTAATAGTGCACTTTTTTTTTTTTTTTTTTTTTTTTTTTTTTAGCAGATTAAGAGTTAGTCTGAGGCAGGAAAGGTATCCCAGTGTTTGGAAAATAAAGTAATTTCTTTCTTTCTTTCTTTACCCCATTTGAGCAACGCCTTCCCCCTCCTCGGGTTTCTGGCCCTACCCCCCAGGCCTGTGCAGGCTCCCCATTTCCTGCATTTTCGTGCGAAGGAGCACTCAGGAGGTGGACTACAAGGGTTTTATTCAACTTGATCATCTCCTCGAAACAAGAGAAGAAAAGAAAAGAAGAGACAGAAAAGAAAACAAAAGACAAAAGAGAAAAAAAAGATGCAGAACGAAAGTTGGGAGAGGCCGGACTAAATGGCTATGATCTGAATGCATATTTGTGTTACAACTCATACAAGCAGCATCAGAGAGGGACCAAGATCAAATAAATGGTAAAACCTGACAAAGAGAAGAATAGATGGTATGTGGAGCCATCTGTTTTGGAGGACACCCAAATCTGTCTGAATCTGTGAGGCCAAACTACCAGCTATTCTAAGACGCCCCATTCCAAGAGTGGCCTAATGCGTATCTGCACAATCAGTTTCTCTCACCATCACTTTGGCTGCAACTTTTTTGTGCAATTAAGTAATTTATTCCTTTCTTCAGCCTCCTGATTCTAATGAATCCGAGCCACAAACAAGCCTCAGTTGCTCCTATTCAAGGAGTCTGATTGCATCTGGCAGTGATTGGTGAAAATCCTGAAGAGGAAACAGGGAAGGGAAGCATATTGTTTGGGGGGGTAATAGGTGAAGACCTGCCTCTCTTGACCTATAATACATTAGTGTCAGTGAACATTTGGCAGCCTTCAGATGATTAGCAATGAAGATGAATCAAGCAAAAAAGAGGTAGAAATCTGCCTCATCTGAATCACCAGAACTGCATACATTTGCATGCTGATTAGCTGTTCTTTTGTCTGTGTTCCTAATTATTATGACACATTATGTCTTCATCAGGCAAGATTCTGATCTGTCTTGTTCAAAATGCATGTAGAAAAAAGTGCTGTTTATTGATTCAACATGTAACTTTTATTTTTATGTTTGCTTTAATTAAATACATATTTGATTGCCTTTGACTGCTGTCCTTTTTTTTTCTTTTTTTACTCTTATTTATTTCATCTTGTTGACAAACACACAGGTAACCTTCCTTTATCATTCTCAGATCATTTGGTGCCCACTCTCTCTTCCCCCTCAAGGTGCTCACTTTCATTTTCTTGAAGAAGCAAAACAAAGGAGGAAAAGAAAACAAAACAGCATCCCTAGTAACACAGCAGAGGGGGGAGCAGGGGGCGGGGGGCACACAGGCGATGCCCAGAGGAGGGAGGGAAAATGGCTCCAGCCTTAACAAGAGCAAAGAAATGTTCCTGACTCTCGAGAAGGGCTTTTCAGGGGACCGCGGGCAGCAGGAGGGGGTTAGAAATAACAGGATCCTACGAAAGAAAGAGACCCTCCGTCATTCCCAGTTGTCTTCACACGTTACTGATTGTGAGGATTTGTACAAAGGGTGTGAAAATGCCTGTCCCGTGGGTCAAGCCTCCGTTTTTCCCATACGGCCAATGACTCTGATGGAATATGCAGGAAAGGAGGGAAAACTGTATTCCCAGTGGGCTCTCCTTAGACCAGCTCACGCCCTCTTTCTCAGAAGTGGAAGCAGTGAGGGAAACTCAGTATCTATCCACATCCCACAGGCCCTCCCAAGAAGCCACCAGGAAACCAAATCCTCAGGGGTTAGGGCACTAGGCAGAGAATACAGGAATGAAGGGCCTCCAGCTCTCCCCTAAAAAGAGGCAAAATGTATGAGCATGTACCCCACTGCCTGCTGGGGTTATTCCCTCCAAACCACAGGGGATTCTTTCAGGAGGGGACGAGGAGAAGTGTGAGCAGAAAGGATAAGGTTTCCTGCTGCTTACGGCCACCCCAAGCCCTCGTGTCCTTATCACCCTCCACCCAGGAATATGCTAAACAGCGGTAGTTAGCACCAAGCTATTTGGCGAATCCAATCAAGACACTTAGAAAGCAAAAGAGCATCATAGAGGAAGAGCCGGATGCAGGAGTAATTGAGTGCGCTGAGGGTCCGTGGATGCTCAGAAAGAAAGCAGGGCCCAACCAAATGCAAATGGCTCCTCACTGAAGAGGCATAATGCCCACCGCTCTTCCCTGCTAATGGGCAATGATTGGCTGGAAATGTAATCAACAGCTCTGCCCCCAACATCTATCCCTAGTGAGGGAAGATGGAAATCCATATTCATGAGAAAGCTAACCGGCAGCGTTTCCTGGGTGCAGAAAGGGGCAGGGCTGGCCTGGGTGAGACTGAGGTCCGCGGAGAGGGATAATGAGGCTGGGAGCAGGGAAACTGGTGCTGTCAGAGCCCCCACCTCACCCCGACCCTCCCCTCACATATCTGCCTGCCCCACCCCCGCCCTGATGTGTACACACGTCGGCTGAACCTGGGACTACAAAGAACTCCCAATGTAGCAAATCCATAACCTACCTGTGCAGAATTTCCCCAGTGACAGTGGCCTCCAGACGTCTATCTGGGTGCCTCCGTCTCACATCTTGTGTAAAAGCCCTCACACTCTTCCCTGCCAACCCCCTCTCTGAGTGGAGGATATCTGGTACATAGGTAGGAAAAGACACAGAGTGAGTGATAAAACAAGGTACAGGTAGAACACAGACATCTTGAAGTCTATTTGGGGATCCCTCCATCATACACTGGGTTATCTAAGCTAAAAATAAAGGCTATCAGGCCTTGTGCCAGGTTGAGTACTGTCTGTATCAGTCAGCTTGGGCTGCCACAGCAAAATATCACAGACTGGGCGGCCTAAACAACAAAAATTTATTTTCTCGTAGTTCTGGAGGCTGGAAGTCCAAAATCTAGGCCTCTCTCGCTGGCTGGTAAACAGCCCCCTTCTGGCTGTGTCTTCACGTGGTCTTTCCTCTCTGTGTGCACACCCCTGCTGTCTCCAATCTCTTCTTATAAGGACACCGGCCATATTAGATTGGGGCTCACCCACACGGCCTCATTTTAACTTTACCTTTAAAGGCCTTATCTCCAAAGTCATGGTCTGAGGTACGGGGGGTTAGGGTTTCAACATGTGAATTTTGAGGGAACACAATTCTGCCTATAACAGTGTTTCCCCAAAAGTCATGTCCACAGGAACCTAAGAACGTGGACCTCAACTGGAAATATGGTCTTTGCAGATGTAATTAGTTAGGGTGAGGTGTCACTGGATTAGAGTGGGCCCTAAACTAACTCAGTGATTGATGTTCTTAAAAGAAGAGGAGACATATATAAACACAGACCCACAGGGAGAACGCCAAGTGATGACAGAGGTGGAGGTTGGAGTGATGCAGCTGTAGGGAATACCAAGGATGGCCAGCAAGCCACCCAAAGTAAGAAGTTGAGGAAGGCTTCTCTAGAGCCTTCAGGGGGAGCATGGCCTGGCTGACACCTTGACTTCATACTCCAGCCTCCAGAATTGCAAGAGAGTAAGTCTG
Organism: Hippopotamus amphibius kiboko; assembly: GCF_030028045.1. NCBI lineage: Eukaryota > Metazoa > Chordata > Mammalia > Artiodactyla > Hippopotamidae > Hippopotamus > Hippopotamus amphibius. The sequence goes on along the minus strand of NC_080188.1, from coordinate 161,911,882 downwards.
TGTTGTTTTAAGCCACCTGGTCTGTGGTCATTTGTTACAGCAGCCCCAGGAAGCTAATACAAGCATGATGACTGAACCACAGAGAACCCCCAAATCTCAGTGTATAATTAGGTTATCATTGAGGCCAACCACCTGAGGACCACAAGACACACGGGTCTGTGTTTCTCTTCCCTCTTCTGCCTCCCAAGCCTCCCTCTGGTGAAGGACCAGTGAGCGGCGACAAGGTCTGAGAAGCAAAACAGCAGATCCCAGACACCTGGTCACCAGCTCTCACAGGGAGATAATCGTGCTCAGTAAAGTCAGAAGTCCAAACTACAAACAACCCAAACAGCCTTCCGTCTCCAGACTGAGGTTTAGAGACCTGCGCCAACCCGCAACGACCCTCAGTGGAAGGAGAAAAATAAAGACAAAGCATCGAGTTTGTATAAAGCAAAATATGTTTAATTCAATGGACTCCCCGTTTATTCTGAGAGCATGTCCTTTTTATATCGTAGATGTCCTACCTACTTTGAAATGATGGCAATAAGAGAGGGTAAGAATTTTTCTAATGTCCATTCTTAGCAAAATTAAAAGCTGGCAATTCCCTGACTGGCCTCCAATTACAAAATAAAACTCCATGACCTGTTACTTCTCTCAAGAAGCCTCTCTACTTCCCTCCCTCCTTTGATGTTGATGCACAAATCCTGTGTTTCATTTTTTACTCACTTATATTTAGTTGTATAATTATTCCCTGATTCCCTCCAGATAGATTGCAAATAGACGCTTACCTCCCAAGGATAAGGCCCATGACTCTTACATCTCCTAGTTTTACTTTTACATGGTACAGAGCGGTACACGCAACAGGTGCCCAGAAAATGCTGATGAGTGATTAAAAGAATAACCAGATAAAGCTGGTTAAAAAAAAAAAAACCCAAAAACCATCCAAGATGTTTTCAATGGGCCCAGGATAAAGCAGTAATTAATGAACTGATAATGGGGACTTAGCTTCTGAAGTCCCTTCCCACTACAGCTGCCTATGGTTCCTGTCTCTGGGCAAACTACTGGGTTGAGAAATAGACCCCAAGTCAGTTGAAATGATAATGAAGAGGGGGTACCATGCCACAGGCCCATAGAATTATGGAAGCTTCCATGCTGAAACTGCCCCAAATTGTGAGGCAGCTTGATATATCACCACAATCCAACTGCTTCTCACCACCTTTGCCCAAACCACCTTCATCCTTCACATTAATGCCTTCACCCCTAAGATAGTCAGAATACTGATCTTCCAAAAGATGAACACATCCTAATCCCCCAAATTTGTGAATATGTCACCTTCCATGGCAAAAAGGACTTTACAGATGTGATTAAATTAAGGACCTTAAGCAGGGAGATTATCCTGGATTATGCAGATAGACCCAATATAATCACCAGGGCCCTTATATGGGAAAGAGGAGAGTCAGAGAAGGAAATGTGACCATGGAAACAGATGTCAGAGAGAGAGACTGCAAGATGCTGTGCTGCTAGCTCTGAAGATGAAGGAAGAAGCCACGAGTCAAGGGATGCAGGTGGTCTTTAGAAGCTGGAAAAGTCAAGTAAGTGGATTTTCCTCTAAAACCTCCAGAAGGAACACAGCCCTGCTGACACCTTGATTTTAGGACTCTAAGCTCCATAACCGTAAAATAATATATTTGTTATTTTAAGCCACTAAATTTGTGGCAATTTGTTACAGCAGCAGTAAGAAATGAATACACCCTCCTTTCTGGCCTCTCTGTTTCTGTCCTTGTCCTTCTCTGGCCTATTTCTAAACATAAAGGCAAGAGGAATCCTTTTAAAACCGAAGTCACTCTTATGCTCCACATCTGCCTATGGTGCCCTATCTCAGAGTAAAATACAAAGCTCTGCGAAGCCCACAGGTCCTGCCTGACCTAGCCATCCCACCTTCTGAGGCTTCCTCCCCTGCCATATCCCCCTCTCATTCCACCGCGGCCTTATTGGTCTCCATGGGGCTCCAGGCAGCCTCCTGTCTCAGAGTCTTCACATTTGCTCTGCCCTCTGTTTAGAAGGCTCCTTCCCAGACATCAAGAGCTAGATTCTAACCTCCTTCATGTCTTTGCTCAAATGGCACATTCTCAGAGAGGCCTTCCTTAGGGCCCTGTTTAAAGCTGAAATCTCAAAACTGAAACCCCTTTCCACTCCCAATCTTCCCTCCCTACCCGATGTTCTCTAAGGCAGTGGTCCGCAAGCTTTTGGGCACCAGGGACCGGTTCTGTGGAAAACAATTTTTCCACGGATGGGTTGGGGGGGGAAATGGTTCAGGCGGTAATGCAAGTGATGGGGTGTGGGGGGGAGGGGGGCGACAGATGAAGCTTCACTCACTCACCTGCTACTCACCTCCTGCTGTGCAGCCCGGTTCCTAACAGGCTGCGGACCGGTACCGGTCCAGGGCCTGGGAGTGGGGACCCCTGCTCTAAGGCACTCAAACTCTCTGACGTGGCTGGAGCCGAAGAGACAAGGTAACCAGGGCTGATAACGACAGTGATGCCAATTGCAGCTGAGTCCCTGGGAACGTACCAAGCCAGGCACTGCGGGCAGCGCTTTACATGTGTTAACCCAGTTGAGCAAATCACAGTGGCTCTTCACATAGGTTCCTCAAGAAAACTCAAGGAGCCACAAAATTCAAAATGTAAGGAGGGAATTGCTGACTTCCAATTCAGATCCCAGCTGGTTCGGGGCATAAAGAGGAAACTGTTCACTAGGCAAAACTGATGTCATCTCAAGAGAGAAAATGGAGTCTGAGCGAATAACCCTCCAGCTCTGGAAAGTGTCTGAGCCACAGTAGGTATGCAGTCAGAATCTGCTAATTCAGGTGTTTGGTTTGGTTTGGTTGTTTTAACAAAAAAAACCTAAAGTCACCTGCCGATATGGAAAGAGAAGGCACAAGTTCAGAAACGTGGAAAAGCTCCGAGAAATGGGAGACTTTGACTCAACAAGCCACACTTGTCAAAAGCCTCCAAATCCCACCCACCTTCTCATGTCAGAGGCCCAAACGGTAGAGGGTTGGTAGCTAAGAGTATAGATGAGAACTAGAGTAGCGAAAGGGGGCAGGGATGAGATGGGACAGGGGGCTCGGTCAAGGGGCCGGCAAGAGCTCTCACTCCTCAAGGATTCACAGACGGGGAGGTGTAGTGGGTCTGTGGTCAAATGGGGTTAGCGGGGAGCGGGTGCTCCAGGAGAGCTCTCTCCTTTCTGACTCTCCTCCCACAGGTCTCATCTGGGGATATGCCTCCTGAAGCAACAGCAACTCATGTACAACGCGCTCCACTCTGCTCACAGGCCTCAGCATCCCTGAGGGGGGAAGAAAAAGGAATCCCTCTTTGAGGCCACGTTAAGGGTGGGGATTTTCCTTTGTTTGCAATTGTAATCCCAGTAGTCACTCTAGTCAATAAACAAACACGTGAAAAGACTCAGCGAGGTGTAAAAATAGATTTACACAGGGCAGACAACTGCGCATTCCATTTATTTACCTCTTCTAACAAACCGATACCTGGGGTGACATTTATTAATAAACGGCATTACCAGGTGCCTGCTATGTGGCTCACAGAAATTAATTACCCAGCCCATGGTAAAACCATAACAAGCCTGCAGTGCTGTAACATTTGTGCTAATTGAAAATGAGATAAGTGCTGTGGGTGCAATTTGCATTCAATGCAGTGTATTAATTATCTTCAGTTCTCTTCATGATAAATATACCTGGCTGAATCACTCTCCTAATTTACTGGGTAATAGAGTCGTAAGTGGATTCCCTTAGGTAACCAAGGGAAGGCGCTGAGTTGTGGGCAAGATGGAGGCCCAACGCTTTTGCAGCTACTTCCCCAAGCTTAGCTCCTATATTTCATTGCCTTGCATCATTCCTTGGAGTTCAGCAAAGCCAATCTGTTATACTCACCAAAGCTCCCAGTGTCAGGCCCTAATCCCTCTCTCCTCTTCCACCAGACAGGCCAACTATTCTAGAAGCTCAGACAGTGCTCAAAAACATGAAATTAGAGGAGGTATATTTCAATCTATTGAACAACTCTTCTGAACACTGAATATTATCTTTTCAAGGAAGGGCCTTCTGCTATTCGTTGCTCCCCTATTAATTCAGGATTTAATTGCATTCAGTTCTAAATGGACATGAATTGAAACTTGTACTACGATAACAAGCAGGAAAATACAGATTGAAAGAAACTGGGCAGTTGCAGCAGATTAATGCTTGGGGACGATGGTTTGGAGAGAGGGCTCAAATGACAAACCCAAGATGAGATGTCCAGCAAAGCTGCTTAGTTCCACCCAACAAGGAAGGTCTGCCTTTCAAGATGGCAAGAGGGAAAAGACATGCTCAGGGATTACGAACTGGAGCTGCCCAATTCTCCAGTGCTGGCACATCTGCAAAGCCATCACCATTTCTTCGAACTTGGTGCTGTTTTCCTCTTGCCTTCATGCACTGAGCAGCACACAGTGAAAGTGAGGAGACAGTTGTTAATAATAATAATAATAATAGCAGTTACCATGAAATGAGGGCTTACCATGTGTCAGGCACCAAGCTAAGGACTTAATTTACATTATCTAAAGTAATGCTCTTTTAGAAGCTTTCCCTGCTTTCTCTGTCTAGAGAACCGCCTCTTACACCCGGAACTAACACAACACTGTAAAGCAACTATACCCCCAATAAAAAATAAGATAAAAATTTTAAAATATTTAAAAAAATAAAATAAAATAAAGAACCCCCTCTTACCCCACCCCACCCCCACCCCACACACAGTAACTCTTCGAGACAGCAGCTTGCTTGCTTCCTGGAGGGCACTGTTCCAGTCTGTCATCACCTTGCTCATTTCCCTGCCTCCTCCCTAATTAGCATACAAGCTCCTGAAGGCAGAGCCCTAGCCTGTCTTCTTTACCACTACCATGTGACCAGCACACAGTAGGATA